>NC_090445.1:1393074882-1394441424 GCF_031143425.1 Pleurodeles waltl
GCATACACCATCCCCTCCCCCTACACCCACACATACACCACCCCTCCACATACACACACGCATACACCATCCCTTCCACCATCCGCATACTCGCACTCACGCACTCACACACACAGACACCCCCCTCCCCGCATTCAATACATTCACACACGCACTCACACATGCAGACACCCTCCTCCCCTGCATTCAATTCCCTCACGCATGCACGCAGACGTACAAACACAGACACCCACCTCCCCTGTCGGACAATTACTTACCTTTTCTGGCGAGGAGGTCATCCGGGAGGGGATAGGTCCCTGCGCTTCAACCACCGGCATCGCACCACCTTCAGGACACTGCTGTGCGGTATTACAGGTCATAATATGGCAGGCGGAGTCCTTTTGGCTTGGTGGTGCTGACGGTGGAACCGCCTCTCCACCGCTGTACGCCAGGCCAACTGCTGTCTGATTTCTGCCTGAAGTCAGGCAGAAATCGGACAGCAGTCATAATATGGCAGTCTTTCGGCACCTGCGGCTTCGGCGTTCTTTGTAAAAGACCGCCGAAGTACTAATGAGGGCCTATATGTTCATGGGGCGAGACATGTGTCTGCAGAAATTGTGCAGATTTTTTACTACAAATATTCTCTACAAAAACAGCTATTAACTATTTTCAATCACTGATAACCATTGCATTGTTTGATTAAGGGATGCTAGTATAATAACACTGTTGTCAGAATTTTAGTGATGTGCAAGCTACTCGTAATTGCTTTGAATTCTGTTCAGGATTGCAACCCCATCAGGAGAAGGCCTGTGAATTTCCCTCTGTTTCTCTGAAGGAGGGCTTCCTCGTATTGCTCCTCAACAACAAATTTTACTAGCTCCTTGTTTTAGACAACATCTCCATTGCAATATTCTCTCCTCATACTCATATATAAATGTTTCTAGCTCTTCTGTATATGTGAGTGCAAAGACTGTGTTTTATGTACTGTTTTATGAGTCTTTAATGAGAAATTAAGAATTCGATTAAGCAGCACATGCCGGTCTCATCACACATTTTTATTATGGTCTAGCATGACAGCACAGCTGTCAACAGACAATTATATGGGAATCATCATGACAACGAGCTTTGGCTCCGCCCACATGTTGGGAGCCAGGAGTACATGTTCTGATGGGGCAGAGGTTGTGTACTTCCACAAAAAAACTGCTTGCCCTCCAGGCAGCTGTGATCAATTTGATTATGTATCCAGCTGCCTGAGGTTGAACTTTCAGAGGCACACACATGACAATGTAATGCTATTAAAGGGTTTTATATAATGACATAATTTATCGAGTTTTTCTCTGGCAGCAGCACAGAAGGAAAGAGGGCAATCATTAACCTACATGGATGTTTAGGTCTGGCTTGACAGTGTGACGCTGCCCCTTTAACTTCCACCAATATCCAGCTACAGTTATTTGCTTCTACACAACCATATATCCATTACCATGCTATCTACTTTTAATGCTTCAAATTACCATACAACATTCTTTTAAAGTGGATCGATATAGCGTGGCTAATCACCCAAGAGGGTATCTAGGCGCTTCAGGGTCATATTGGTTCAGGTGACTCAGTCGAACAGCCATGTCTTGCGTGCTCTCCGGAATTCCAGTAGAGAAGTGGAGGCCCATAGCTGCAGAAGGAGGTCTTTCCAGGATTTTGCTGTGAGGTAGGAGAAGGAGCATGCTCTGATGTTGCTTCAGTGGATGCGAGAGGTGCAAGTGAGCCAGAGGGAGGCGGAACGTATTTGTCTAGACGGTTGATGTAGACTTTTCGGGCATATTTATAAGCCCCTAGCGCCTCCTTGTGCCACATTAACGTCATTTAATTTTGACGTCAATGTGGCCCAATGAGGCCAAAATCCCTGTGCCATATTTACAGAGTGGCGCAATACATGCCAAGCGCCACGCTGTAACCCTTTGCACTACATTATGCCTGCGTCAGGCATAATGTATGCAAAGGGGGCATTCCCCCGTTAAGGGAGCCGGTAAAATGGTGCATGGAAATCTATGGGATTTCCTTGCACCATTTACTATGGCACTTTTAACGCCTACTCAAGAGCAGGAGTTAAAAAGGGGCTTCCATTTTTTAGAATAGGCCCCTATGTACTCTGCAGGAGTAGCACCAATTATTTGGTGCTACTCCTGCAGAGTACATCAATAGCATCATAAAAATGACACTATTGCCCCCTACCCTGCGCCAAGGTGCGCCGTATTTTAAATACGGTGCACACATGGTGGCAGTAGGGGGAGCTAAGGGGCACAGGGAAAGTGGCGCTGCACTCAGTGTTGCGCCACTTTCCATAAATCTGCCCCTTAATTTGTTGCGCAGAGCTTTGTAGAAGATCATCAGCTTTAATTGAAATGTCTTCTGTATGGAGAGCCAGTGGAGTTTTCTGAGGTGGGAGGTGATATCAGTCCATCTGGGGAGGTCAGGAATGAGTCCGGCAGTGGAGTTCTGTATGTCTGGAGTCTTTGCAGAAGGTATGTGGTAATCCCAGTGTAGATCTACTGGCATTGCCAATCCTTGTTTGTGCAGAATTTGCACCGTCTTGGTAGCACTGCCCAAGACTGCTTCTAATCTGGCCGTATCCTTTTGAAATATTAACTCCATAAATGATTTCAAAGGTGACGGCGAGACATTGCCCATGATTTAAGCAGTGGCAACCCAGGTCTTTCTTGTCTACTGCTTAAACCACAACCAACACATCTCCACATTCCCATTGTCGCTTGTACTGCACTGCTACACTATTTAAAAAAAACACTAGGGATAATTGGGTAGCTACTCAAAAACCAAGGGGCATATTTAAATTTGGTTTGTGGCGAATTTGCGTCATTTTGTTTACGCAAATGCAGTGCAAAACTAACTCCATATTTATACTTTTGCACAAGACCCATTGAGCGCCAAATTTATGGAGTTAAAGTCATTTTCTGGACGTGGAAACCTACTTTGTGTCAATGAGATGCAAATTAGGTGTTCCCATGCAAAAAATGACTCTACGGCCTTAGCGTCATATTCATCCCCCCATGTTAAACTCATGCACGGGAGGGAGGGGGGTGTCAAAAAATTTTGCAAAGCTTTCTTTACACCATTTTTTAATGCCTGGGTCAGGGCAGGTGTTAGGGGACATGTGGGCCTCTTTCCATGGTGGAACGCCCTGGAATAAGCCCACAGGTGCCCTCCCCAGGCCCCAGGGACACCCCCACCCACACCAGAGGGACAGCGGAGGATGGAGGACCCCATCCCAGGTAAATATAGGTAAGTACAGGTATTTTATTTTTTCTTTAAAGTGTCATTTGGGGCCCTGAAATGGCCCCCCCTACATGGCACTGAGTGCAATGGTCATGCCCAGGGGACCTTGGTCCCCTGTGCTGGCCATTGGGGTGGTGGGCATGACTCCTGTCTTTTCGTCAGAAAATGACTCTTGGCAGGTTAGACTCATTTGTTTATTTTTTTTACTCTAACCTGCCTAAAGTCATTTTTTGGTGCAAAACCCCCTTCTTCCATACCGCCAGCTCCACCGACTAACATCGTTTTTTCTTTTTACGCTAGCCTACCCTTTGCACTGGCTTGCACCATTCTATAAATATGGTGCCCGGCTGGTGCACAGAAATGGTGCAACCCGGTGCAAAACTGCGTTAGTGCAGTTTTGCACCAAAAAGTATAACTCAGGGCCCAAGGGAGTGAAGTGTTTTTACTTCGGTGTGGTTATTTAAAGCTCATGGTTATTGTATTTCACAAATTTTACAAAAATGTCCAGGGTTAATTTCACTTTCGGCCGTTCAGCGTTTTTCTGTGTTTCACTGTACTGCACAATAATGTTCACTCTAATGAAATGATGTGAAAGTGTACAGAAATGGATTCAGGCTTTTTGCTCCTCAAATTTCACTTTTAGGACAGAAATTAAAACAATAATCAGGATTATCACGTAACTCTTAGGTTTCATTTCACTCTTTCTTTTTACCTACCGTGCCTGTTGTCATAAACCAGGGGAGCTGGAGACAGTGGCAGTAAAAACGGGTCACCAGTGGCACCAACCCCACGTGGAAATTCCCAGAGGGAGAAATTGCCCATCTGGCCGTAACAGATAGGCTCAATGATGAAGACATTGCAAGCCCTGCATCATTCGGTGATCAACGGCACATGTTCTCTGAACTGTTAACCCTAGAGGTTTCACAGTGTCTGCTACTTGCAATGCCACCGGGCAGGTGGGAAATCGATAGCAGACTGATGTTGATTTGCCAAATGGTTGTGTGCCCGGGACAATGCAGGAGATAGATTAGTAATTGAGGCACAGTGGTCATTAGTGGGATACCAACTGAAGGCAAGCATTTCAAAAATGTGCCAACTGCTATTTGCATGCGTGAATAGTGACTACGATTGCCTTAGTGCAAGCGCCTAGTTGTGTGAATGTTTGTGATGACCCTGTGCAGGTAAGAGCCAATGAGTCTGTTTGCGTGTATGATCTTCTGCCCTGTGTCCACCCCTGGTAAAATGCTGTCATAGGCCAACAAGCACCGGCACCCTGTACCAGAACAGAGGAGCGCAGAATGCTAGGCAGTACATGCTCATATTCACTTGGGTCTGTTGGTAAAGCATGGCTTTCCACTGTATGATCTTACTTTTCATGGCCTTTAGAAGCTGTGTACAAAACAGGGGGTCCTGGTCCTTACAGCAGCATAGGCAGTGTCACATGGGCCCTGATGCAATGAAGAAAATTGCCCTTTTGGCTGCTGTTTGAATTATAAACTACAACAACAATAGGGGATCAGTGGTCCCCACAGGCCCGTGAGCCTCAGAGCCACTGCACCAGCTGCACCAATGGAGGCTATGCCCCTGAGCCTTACCCCAGTCAAGGGGCCTAAGGAGCTTAGGAATGCACGGGGTCAAGGAGAGAAGCAAGACAGTAACTCTGAATCCTTGGCTAGAGCATGGCACCTGTGCAGAGCGAAAAAAAATAACCAGACTCAGGGCCCAGCAGCAGCTAGGGGGAGCTGGTGCTTGACATAGCAGCAGCCAGTACTGAATTGGTAGAACAGGTGGCAACAAACCATCGCAGTGGATGCATGAGCCTATGCACACCATGGTCGTCCAAAATTTGAAGTGCAAAAATATTCATAATGTGGACTTTTTTCTGCACTTTAAATTCCTCCCATTTAAGAAATTACTGTTTTTCAGTTATAAATATGGCACAGTATACTACTGGCCACTGGGGGTAAGAGGCCCGCAGTATGTAAATGCAACACTTTGAAAATAAATCAGAAAATTAAAATTAAAAGTTAACTTAATTATAAAGAAACTTTTCATTTTTGTTTTCTCAGATATAAAAGCATTGAGAAACATGATTTTGTTTACACCTCCAATACTGAGTTGACAAGGACTTATTTAAGAGTTAAATACTTTAATGCTTCAGTTCTTCACCTATGTGCCCTGGGTCATAAATCTGACTCCAGGACTTCTCCTTATCAGGCTCTGCTATCTGCAGCCTGATGGCATTGATATAAAATAAACACAACCTTCCCTTAACTTTAAAAGGAAAAATTTGGCCAAGTGCTTATTTAAAAATTAACTCCAGGCTGTGAGCTACTCTGAAGTGGTCTGAGAGGTACTGGTGGCTCACGATAGAGCGAGGTGTCTAGGGAGACACCTGCCCTATATGCTGTTAGAAATTATAAAATGTAGCACTAATTAGGTTTCAGTGGGCACCCTCAGACCTCTGTGCTCTGATGCCACTGCTCCTGCTGCACAAATGGAACCTATGCCCACTTGATTCAATCGTTGACTCCTGGAATGACAGGAGGACAGCTCACTCCTTACCCTGTCTGTCCCTTCCCGAGACTGCCACTGAAGTTTTGCTTACGAAATGAGGAAACATCATTCACCACCAACCACTGAGGTAAATTATCCCCACAGCACCCCACAGTGTGGGAGGCTGTAGGAAAGTCACTCTTTTTTGCATGGTTACCCCCTCTTTTTGACTGCTATCAGTATGCTTGGACTGTTTTCACTGGAATCCTGCTCACCAGGACCCCGTGAGTGTGTTCTCTCTCTAAACATGGTCACCTAGGACTTTTGTGCACTCCACAATTGGCATAGTGGTGCCCCCTTATAAGTCCCTATTATATGGTACTTAGGTACCCAGGGCATTGGGGCACCAGGGATCCCCATGGGCTGCAGCATGTATTATGCCACCCATAGGAGTCCATGCAAATTGCGTCTGCAGGCCTCCCATTGCACTCTGCGTGAAGAGGTACATGCACCCTTTCACCATAGGTCACTGCACCAGGTCACTGTAAATCACCCCTATAGTAGGTCCTCTTATCCCAGAGCGCAGGGTGCAGGTTTGTTTGTGAGGGCACCCCTGCTTGAGCAGAGACGCTCCTACTAACTCCAGCTCCATTGCACTGGCTTCATAAGTGAGGGGAAGCCATTTTACCTGTGTACTGGACACAAGTCACTAACTGTGTCCAGCTACATAATGGTAACTCAAACCCAGGCATATTTGGTATCAAACCTGTGGGAATCAAACCCCAGTACTGTTGCCAGTATTGGTTGTATGATTCCATGCACTCTGGTGGCTCCTTAGAGGACCCCCAAAATGCTCCTACCAGCCTTATGGTGTTTTCCGCGCCGCCTACGCTGCTACCACCCCACAGACAGGTTTCTGCCCTCCTGCTGCTTGACCAGCTCAGGCAGGGGAAGGCAGAACAAAGGATTTCCTGTGGGAGAGGGAGGCAGCACCCTTTCCGTTGGAAATGGGTGTTACAAGGCTTGGGAGGGGTAGCCTCCCCAAGCCACCGGTTTGCTCTGAAGGGCACATTTGGTGCCCTCCTTGCATAAACCCATTTGCAACAGTCCCAGAGCTCCTCCAAGTGGCCACTTGATTCTGCCATCTTGAAACCAAGATGTGCAGAGGCCCCTGGGAGCATCTGAGTGGCCAGGTCGGACAGGTGATGTCACAGACCCTCCTGATAGGTGGTCACCTTGCTAGAAGACCAAACCCCCCCTTTTAGGGTTATCTATGGACTCCCTTGAGGATGGATCCCCAGATTTGACATACTAGACTCCACCAGGTCTCCTCTGCATTGTTTACTTTGACTTCTGGCAACTGGAACTGCAACTGGACTCTTCAGGAACCAACAAGACTGCAACTCTGGCCTTTCCTTGCAGGACAGTACCCCTGTGCCCCGTGACTCTTGCAGCTACAAAGACTTGTTGTCTCCATCTCCAAGAGATCTTCAGGCTCCGAATAGCCCTGGCCCCCAGCATTTCTTCCTGTGAATACCAGTCTCCTCTCTGCTGCTCCAGCGACTCCTCTTCAGGTGTGCTGACTGGTCCTCACTGTGACTTACTGTGCCTGCTGCCAGTGGGTTGCCTGTGGGAGCTGTGAATGCTTCTGTTGGCTCTTCCAACTGCTGAAGGTCACCCCGAACACCCCTCCAAGGGTCGAGTCCCCTGGGCCTTGCTGATCTTCTTCAGCCTTGCAACTCTTCTTTTGCTCCTCTTGCATTTGCCAAGGCTTGTTGGTGGTTGTCCAATACCACTGACCCACTGCAACGCAACAGCCGACCTGGGACACCATCTGCAGTGCTTCAAGGACTCCTCTTCGGCTCCTGGACTCCACAGCTGGTGTTCTTCTGTCCCAGTCAACCTGGTTCTTCATCCACAGAAAGGTGGGTAGTAGCTCCTGCCCCCACTGGACACTCCACTGTAGACTGGACTCTGTACCCCTCTTTTGCAGGGCCTCGTCTACTGGAATCCACCTTTGGCTTCTTCTAGTCTGGTCCTATTCTTGTACTATCCTTTTTCCAAGTCCTCCTGTTAATCCTTGGGTAGACCAGGTATTTACCTCTGCTTTCCTGGTTGCTGGGGTTCACTCAGATACTCACCTCTTGGGGGTTCCTAGTTCTTCCAGCTCCCCTCTAACAATTCCATATTCTTGGGTAGGAGGATTTCACTTTGCATTCCACTTTCTTAGTGTATGGTTTGGCCCTACCCTGGGGCCCTTACTACTTTTCACTAATTATTGCCAATGCTTGTTTCTATACTAATCTCTGATTGCTATTGTGTGTGTGTGTATATATATATATATATATATATTTATTAAGTGTGCACTTACCTCCAGTTGGGGGGATTGCCTAGAAGTATTCTAGTGTTGTGTTACTATAATAAAGTACCTTTATTTTTGTAACACTGTGTGGTTCTTTCATGTATGAAAAGTTGCTGTGTGACTATAATGGAATTGCATAAGCTTTGCGTGTGTCCTAGATAAGTCTTGGCTGCTCATCCACAGCTACCTCTAGAGAGCCCAGGCTTCCTAGACACTGCCGACACTTCACTAATAGGAGTTGCCCTGACCTCGTATAAGGTGCCAACACCATTGGTGGGTTGGGCCCGCCTTGTAATTTTGCAGGGCCCTCCTCGATTTGTTACATCACTGCCACCACGGCCAGTTTACACAGCCACTGAATCCATCTATGACACACCCGTTACTATCTTAACAGGTATTAGGCCCCAGCATTTTCAAAGATCGATAACCAGCGCTGAAGCACACCAAGAAAATCCTTCATCCTTCATGCCTGCCCCAGAGAGCACCGCCGCTGGCCCACTCTTCCTCCCCACCGAATCTCTGTATGGAGTGAGTACCTGCACTTCTTTTTTTCCCCTATTTAAAACAAGGGCTACCTCCTGCTTGAGCACTATATGAGTGTAGTACTTTAGTCTTCGCACAGTGTCGAATGCGGAGGGAGAAGTCTTTCAAAGTGCGGCAGTGTTTACCCTCACTAAGACTTAAACACCACAGACATAGAAATGTAAAAAACAATTCAAATTAGTATAGCTGCGCAGTCACGATTTAAACAAGTATATTAGAAAGGTGTACAAAAAGTCCACAAGTTGTAACTTGGGGTGAGTCTACAAATCCTACTGTTTCTGTTTGTCTTTGGGTCGGAAATCAGTGATACTTATCGAAATGTGTGATGATTCAATTGTGATCCAGTCTTCTCAGACGCTGGTTGGGGCAAAAAAAAACAACAAATCAGTCGAATATCAATCACATCGTGATGAACTTGGAGCTTAAAGTAACCTCTGAAATACTTCCCAATACGCCTCCTAAATGCTTGAGGATTATCTGTTTGCCAACGGGGGAAATGAAAAGAAGGCCATGTATGTGCCAATGAGGTCATGTACCAACCCACGTCTCATTAGCACATAGAGACCTGCCCAAAACAGCAATTTTTGTGACAGCTAGCACTACAAATCACCGCCGCCGCAGACTGCAAATTAAATAACAGGTGGAATTAAAAGCGTGTGGGAGGCGTTTTAACCTACACGGCAGCTGTTCAGAACTGTGAAACACAGCAGAGCCATTTAAAGGATTTGTGGGATGCAGGGCGAGACATATTTTGAAGCTGCCTATATATGTACAACGTTCAAAGTATTACCCTTTTAGCTCAATCAAGCCAACATATATTGAAGTTCAACTTAAACTTTCAAGAATATTGAAGTTTAATTTAAACTTTCAACAACAGTCAAACGAGGAGGAGAAATGATATGTACTTTAAATGGTACATTGAATATAGGTTTTTATTTCACAGCCTGCAGCAAGGAAATATTAGAGTGACCACTGTCGACTGGTTGAGCTATGGAACCATTTCCAAATGAATATAGCAGTAATTCGAAGCGTGCCAGTACAGATAGAGTGACCATACGAGTTCCCCGGACAGTCCCGGCATTACTTTTCTTAACTTTAAACACGTGTCCCGGTTTTGGGGGCAAAGGGCCAGTCATCCTTTAAAGCAGAATAGAAATGTGTGCTCTCTTTTTCCTCTCTAATGTTTGAAATAATGTATCTTTTCTTTTCTGCAGCTCAGATCGGCTGCATGCTCCCAGCAGAGGGCAGACAGAGACTGGAAAAGAGAGAAGGGTAATGGGGCGGAGGTTAGAGGTCCTGCCATGGCTAATGTAATGTTAGTAAAGGGAGCCTTGCTAAATAAATATATATATGTATATATATATATATATTCGCATATACGTGTATGTAGATATAAACACACACATTTATGTATACATATATGTATGTATGTACACAATCATTTACAAGGCTACAAATAAACTCGGACGTGCCAGATGCAGAAGTTAAGACTAAAAGCTGTAGTCTTACTTTTATTTCCAGCGTGTCTCTGTTTTTGCTTTTCAAAGTCTGGCCACCCTAAGTACAGATGCATTTAACATACGGATTCAAGACATCTGCGCAGGTGACATCGTGCCCAGCGCCCCTCCCTGGCTTACTGGTTCCGCATGTTCCTACCTTCACCAGCGGTTAGGTCAGAGCTAACTGGGGGTAGCAGCTAGTCATCTGGTGACTCTAACAGGAACTTAAAGGCAGCATTTCCAGTATCGCTCTCCTGGGGGTTTCACAATCAGTTACAAGTGGGTAGAAGCTGCTGAAAATATAGGTGGGAAGCCAATGCAGGTTTTGGGGGTGGGGTGTAAAAAATAGTTCTGTTATCCAGTTCATAAAGTATTGTACCACCCTCCATCTTGATATAGCATACTGGCATATCTGGTCAATAATTGGTATGACAACTCATTGATGTAATCCCTCAATTTTAGATATTATTGTAAGATATTATTAAACGGCTGCACCCCACTAACCTCAAATAATGGTGGTGTATTTCTTATGAATGTGAGTATAATTGCTTTTTATGGTACGATATTAGGAATTTTGAGGCGCTGGTTGGGCAGAGAAAGGCTGGCAGCATGGCAGCTCAGCCCATCCTAGGGCAATACAATTCCATTCGCATTGGCACCACCGGTAACACACTTCTTATGGGACTCAATGTAACGCAGCAATTCTTCCCAGAAAGCAGTTTGGTACTGAACAGAGATAATACAGAGTGGCAAAGGCAACAGTGTGGTGTGTTTCCCATTACGATGGAAGCACAAGAACATGTAGGTGTAACACTGAGTCAGGGATCTCGAACTGTAAATGTAAAGTCTACTTATTGCTCCCTTGTAGCCAGGTGACTGAAGTGAGAGGTATGACTCTTTACAAAACTGGTCCCAATACCGTACAAGTCAATACAATCACTAGGGAAAGCACACAAACCTTGCATTGTTTGGGTAAAGACACACATTTTTGTTTCTTTTTGGGCTTTCTTTAGATATTTTTTTCTATTTGGGTGCCTACTACAACAGAGAAACTCGCTAATTTAACCTCATGACAAACGTCTCGTTTTATTAAAAAAAAAAGTGAAGTTCGACATGTAATGGTCAGGATTCTAAACCATCCAGAAGTCACATCGGCTATACAAGCGAACACTCACTTTTTGGTCTGTAAGAAAAAAATCAACTTTTTTCTTTATATTATAGTTTTCATTTTCAGGTGTCTTTACATTATTCGGCCTTTACCAGATCAATATATTCCCCTGACGAAGGGCCTGATAGGCCCGAAATGCATTAAGGATGTTTCTTGTACTTGGATGAATATTTAATGACGTGCTCATGATACATAGATGTTTCATATAAATTCACAGATATGTAGAAAACTGAAAATATGATGAAGAGTTTTATTTGAACATGGACATGTTTGAATACATCCTAACACGTGATAAAGGCTAAGAATACTGACAGCATTAAACGGAATAAAGCAACATATTAGAAGTTAGATTCGGAGGAAATGCTAAGAGTTCTAGCATAAAAGGATAGGTGTGTTTTTTGGAGATTAGTGCATACAGGGAGAAGAGCATGGTTCCAGAGGAATGTTGGGGTACATTTCTGAGAGGACTGTTTAAGGGTATTGAGGAGAATAGCAAGAAAGATTTGTAAAAAATGAAGACGACTTTCATGCGCACTTGTCTGTAAACTCACTGGAAAAATAATCCCAGCAATCAATTTAACATGTGCTTCAGGCCCTGATCATCTCCCTGCAATAATAATTAAAAACAATATAGCGTTTTAGGCAAGAATATTTGAGATTGTTTTTCAATAGTCTACAAAAAACAGGACGTTTTCCGGATATCTGGAAAGGTGCAATTAAGCTGGAAAGGTGCAATTATTAAGCCCATTTTAAAGAATAATAATGTGTCTGACCGAAAAAAACATATTGTTTGATTGGTCTGATAGATGTAGGGGTCAAAATCAATTCCAAATCGTTACTCCAATATATAACAAAAATTGGATTGATTCGAACAATCTCATCCGAATTGAGCAGGGAGGTTTTAAAGATGGCCCCTCAACAATTAATCAGTGTTTTAGACTCTGGTCCATGGCCCAAAAAGGAATCAAATCCAGGGGCAATTTTTGTAGCTATTTCGTGGACTTTCGCTTAGCCTTTGACCTAGTAAATCGCCCAACCATGTGGGACCAGTTAGAAAATATCAAAGTACAGAGGAGACTACCAAGGTGCCCCCCTACCACAGATATATGGTAGGAACTGGGCAAGAGTGGAATTAGTTAAACCCGTTTTTCTGTCTTGTAAACCCCAAATATGTAATGGGCTCAATCAAGGGTGCGTTTCAGCACAAACACTCGTCTCTATTTTGTACCAACAACCCTACAGAAGGTTCAGTCTTTTTCAGTTAAAATGGGAGGGGGAGTGAACAGGTTTCTTTTTATTGCATTTAGATAACCTCACCCTACTGGATATGACACAAGTAAGGCTTCAAATTAAATTATCACCATTTAATGATTATTGCAGGGATAAGCAGCTCGTAACTAACATGGGAAAAAGTGGTTGCGGTTGGGCAAAAAAGTAAATCTTTTACAAGGTCAATTGACACAGAAGTGGTAGAGGAAGTTTCCTCTTATAAATGCCTAGGCATGATCTTTGATAGTAAAATAACCTGGTAAGTGCACTTAGGCACTTTAAAAACAAAACTCATGCTTCAGTCACTTTAGGAAGTTACATGAAACTCAAAAGGGACTTAGGTGGTCCATCTTTAAAACCTGTGTTGACAGAATATAATTCGATGATCCATCCTTGAATGCTGTATTCTAGGGGCAAAAACTGTTTGGGAAACGACAGAAGGATACAGTCTAAAACCTTTGGGACTCCCAAATAGTGCAATTGGTTCAATCTATTAGGATAGAAACCTTCTTAAAATCATGGCATTGCACTAAATAAACCCTACATATTTATTTTGGCACAAACAATTAGATCTCCCAGTTTGAAAAGCTGCAATTCATTGTGTAAATTAAATTATGGCTAGTGTACTAAGGAGGGCAGGGGCATTAAAGGAACGTCTTTGGCAGATTGTAAGTTATCTTGAACTGGAGAATTATAATATTAAGAATTCACTATTACTATCCAGGAATTATTAAATGCTAGAGGTCTCACTAAGTTAAATGGCAAAGATTTTGGCTATTTGTTACTGGAAATATCGAGGGCACACCCAACAACATTTCGGAAGAGTTACCTGCATTTCCATACTTAATGGAGTTACCCAAACCTATAATGCGTAATGTTCTACTGAAACTGTGATGCTCAATGTCCAAAGGGTTGGTGTGAATCCATTTTTGGATAAGAATGGAAAGTGTAGCCACAGCCTCAGGGTGTGATGTCCTTCTAGACACATCTTGTGTGATTATTTACATTTTTGGCCCAAGGCATAACTTATTAAAAACTGAATTAAACAAATATGGGATTACATTACAAAAAAGCCATAAGGTTTTTGGTTGACATGAAAATGTAATATACTACATGTGCTGTGCGAAGATTGTTAATGATTAGAACCACAGAGTAGGTTTTTAATAGATTTTAACACATTAGGTCTTCTATGTTTGTGATAATTTTGTATTTTATTTTCCATAATTTGTTTTAAAGACCTAGCTCTAAATAAACATATTTTGTACTATTTAGCTCTCATTTTGATTTGGAAGCAATAAGCATATTTCATAATATATTGTACTAATGTTTATATAATTAGTATGTTACTCATACAAAATACTTTTCAGTTCAGTTATATTTATATTAACCATACACAAGATATTTGATGGATACCAAATAGGTGTGTTTTTCTAAGGCCAACATCTGTGCTTAATTTGTAAAAATATAAGTGCCAGCGCCCTCGTCAGCAGGCCATTGCCGCTTGCACAACCCAATGCCCCAGCCAGCAATGCCAATGACAGTACCAGCTCAACTTTTAGCCATCACACTCATACAAGTGTGACAATTCAGACTATTCCAGGTACCCAACAATATTAGAATTGTTATGGCTGTTGTGCTCATAAAAAAGACAGAGCTACCAAATGGCAGTCTGAAATAAGTGCTGGTGTCGACAGTTAAGCGCCAATGCTGAGCACCAGAAACAATCAGCTCAAATTAGGCACTGGCCAGCATTGTTACAAGCAGGCATAGAATAATTCTGTTAACGTCAAAATAATTGAAAATCCTGCAGTGCTAAAGACTCACCAAGAGTTAAGAATGTGAATTAAAAATCAGTGAACTGTACTGTGAAAGACTGGCTCTTAAACTTGAATACTGGCCACAATGCTTCCACAAAAACCTCAAAATGAAGCACAAATATAAAATAACTGTTTTATTAAATAAGCAGGGGTGTAATAATCAATTTACCAGAAGTCCTTGGAGGGTGTCGCCCTGAGCATTTGCCCACTTTGCACATGCCTCTTAAAACGCCACTTGTACACAACTATCCAGTACATAAATATTGGTTTGGGAAAGTACATGTAAACGTCTATGGGAGTGAAAACCTCCTTGTGTGACACATTATTTCTGAATGTATAGTTTATAGATTGTTATCTCTTGAGGCTGTACTTCAAAAGTTACAAAAGACAGATGTGACAGAACTATTCTCCTTATATGTACTCAGTTCAACGCTACTCTACCTATTTGCAAATTGAAAGAAATAATAAATACCAATGTGTAAAAATAACACAACGAAGAAACATGGGTAGATACATTAAGATTACCCATTTAAGTGGGTATTCACATTGTTATATAACAGCAAACCCTTGGGAAAAACTGATTTATTGTTTAGTGTTTAGAATATGGGTAATAGTTTGAACACAAAGGACGTGTTTAAAAAGTTTAAATGAACGAAAATATAGACTTCTGAGATAAGAAAAAAGGCCAAACTGAATTTGCCATCTTTCATAAATAAGTATATTATACCTTTATTAAAGTCAAAATTCATGATAACACACAGTATTATCCAATACAACTTTCAATGAAATGACTAAAATCATTTTCATGTCAAATACTGTACACACAATGCAGTAATAACAGTGCATTTGCTATAGAATAACGTTTTCGCCTTCATTTAGTTTGTACTAAAAACAAAAAATGTGGTAAATTTTAAATAGTAAAATATATATATATATTGCAGTTTTCAAACTGTAAACAGCATGTTTATCACTGTGTTACGCAAGTGGAGATCAGTATGGCACTTGTCCAAATTATTGGGCAAGGCCCCCTCTTTTCTCCAACTAAAGTACCTTGAGAATGAAACACCGCCCAGCTATTCAACACATCTTCTCTCGTAACCTGAACATTTTTCAAAGCAGCCTGTGGAAACATTTCAAAACAAAAAGAAGACATATCTGGGACCTTCTTCATACCCTTGTGCGCACACGCACGTGTACACACACACACAAACACAGACATACACACGACGGACATATATATGTCTTGGTGTACACAAGCGTGCCATGACATCGGTACTGTGCTGTTCGTCTCTGGAATTGTATAGTTCACTTAAAAGGCAAACACAATAAAGAGACAAATACTGAAACAAGTGAACAGCAACACAAGACCTGCTCATGTTGCATTTCTGTCCACAATACACTGAGAGGAGGCAGGAGCACAATAGCATTTCGCAGTAGACCAGAATGCTGCCCATTGACAGGCCACCACAGACAGCCACGTGTAAGGAGAACAGCATTTCTTCATTCAAGTCTTTGGCCTGCGGCACCAAAGACTATTTTAGTTGAAGGTTGGCAGCAGCTGCACTATAATTTCATTTGAAAAGGTGGTATGTCCTGCCAAGGTTTTGTTGGTGATTTAAAAGAGCTCCTGTAGACATCAACATAGAAATATGCACCCTATATCATCATACCTTTGCACCATCCGGGACCGTTTTCACACTGTGTGTGGGCATCAAATCAGCCTTCACATACTCCAAGGAACATTCACGTGCTGTGAAAAGGGTCCAGAGTACAACGTATGACTAACACTTGCCAACTAATTGTTATAAATAATGATGAAGTATTCTCAATTTTTTTGACAAAAGGAACAAAGATCTTTTCACACAGCTGACATGAGACGTATGCATTTCACATTCTACACATTTCTTGGCACTATCAATGCAAAGCCTGAGCAGTAAAACTATCCCTTGTATATTATTTTTCGTTATCAAACGAATTGTATATATTATATTGGTATGATTTAGAATAGTAGTAGATTGGTCAGTAGTGACTAGGGTAATTTCACTAATTTACTAATGCTGGAAGGTAAACTGTGGGGTCTTATAAAGTGTATTCCAATGCCCACATTCAGAAGGGTCCCATTGTAATAAGACCAGCAAAAGACCTCTTGCATGATTTTTTCTGCCAACAATGTCCTTGACACTAAAATACTCTTCTTTAGAAGAATACAATTTCTCATGTGAGAACCAGTCTCTACATCTCAAAACTTAGTAACATGTCAACAATCTATGAATAATCATTCCCAAAAGTTTATGGAGATACCACAAAGGATAAATGTTTGCACTTGACATGGTTGACTGCGTCCATTTTAGCTTTTGAATCCAGCTTTGCTGCAGCTGTGCTGCAGTTGTTGGGCCACGATTGAGCCTTTGTGTCAGAACTAATTTCTGCCTCTGTAAAGTACTTTTCATACCTATGGAGATAAGGAGGCTTCTCAGGGAGAAGGTAGTAGTGCGTTGAACTGGCTTTCTTCCCGTTTTCAATTATGGGCAAAATGCAAGGGATTTTGTTAGAAGATCCTTCACTGTGCTGTCTTTGTAAAGATTTGATGCTGACATATTTAGGGTCTGGGGCAAAGCTCTGTGTAGGCGGCATAACCCCATTTATATACGTTGGTAGGCTCTTCGGACTTGGCGTGCGAGAATTGCTTCTCGAAAGAGGTTCTCTTGGTGGCACTTTGGGAGGTCTGTCATCATCACTGTATGTGTTAGATGTGACCTCAGCTGACCACCTTCTGTAATCAGGTTTCACATGTCTAGGAGGAATAGGAATCCTGGGTGGTACCTCTGGTTTATCTTCTACGGAATTAGGGGAAGCTCTGTTTAGATGGTTTGATATTCTTATTGCTGGCTTATTGTATGATCCAGCAGGTCCTGAATGCGATCTTCGTAACCTCCTGTTGGGCTGCTCTTGTTTATGAGGTTTTATGTTTTGTGTTTGTCCATCTTGGTTCAGAACTGTATTATCTGGCTTTTTGGAGCGAATTCCTGAATCAAAATATGCATAATTTATCTGTCCACACCCGCGGAAGCTCCTTCGACTTGGAACACCATACTTGAATGCTAATGGTCTACAGTCATCAAGAAGAAAATCGGTGTCTGAGCTAGTCAGAAATTCTACCTCACTGTCTGCGTCATCAATTGTCTGGTCTTCTGAAATGGGGAGTGGAGGCAGTGGCCTGCACCCACGGTCATGGCACCCACTGGCCTGGAATTGTGGAGGCCCGAATTTTACAGGTGTGTGAGGAGAGGTCATTTCTGAACTAGAGCCACCATTTACTGAGAGTGTTTTAAAAGAAGGGACAACTTGATCTTCTTCATAGTTTGGGAGGAACTGCAACGGAGGTGGACTGGATTTTCTGCCTTGGGCCTTCGTGCAGTGCATGGTACAGCAGTGTCCATTCACGAAAGGCTTTGAGGTGTGACCTGAAAAAGAGAAATATTTAAAGAATTAGTTTAACAACTCTGCACCCTTGGTCAATGTATAGTAAACATAATAGAGAAGAAACCCTTATGATATGTTCTTTATCAATCGTGGATGTAGCGGTTTCAGTTTTACAGACTGAAGATCAGCTGCTACAAGGCATCATATAGACCCTCCAATTTATTCATATATTCCCCTTAGCACAAAACAAAGCTAAACTTGCCTTTGTCAAATATCCAAAAGAAGTTTTAAACAATTCTGCTGAAGGGGCACAAAATTGATTATTTTCTACATCTAGCCCTATTTTCATGTAGCCTGAAGGATAAACAAATCTCTGCACATCTAGGGTACAGAAAATTGCGAGGTGTGCAAAAGACAAGAAACATTCTGAACTAATGAATTATTTTTGCAAGATGCTCTAGGGGACTTGCATTTTCAGCTACTTTTTAAAAATGCAAAAGTAGTTGTCATGTGTGAGGGTGGTTGAGAGCTTGATCTAATCCATGATTGTATCCTTATGACGGGCGTCTTCCTCTGAAATCACAGTACTTAATCAGGAGATTTTGGGGTCTAGTGTTAATTTGGATATCTCGTTGAGAAGAACACAGAACCTTCTGGGTACACTCATGATTTAGTCTAAGCAAGACACTTTGAATCAACATATTAGCAATTAGAAGAAAAAAAGAAGTTTATCAGTACTGGAATTCTGCAAGTTAAGCGTACAAACTATGTGTAGCTATTACATTAAACTAGATTAATCTCAAAATGCAGTGATTCTGTCCCTATGCTTTTTTTTTGTTCTTTTAATCCATGCTTTTAATATTTTCGGGTTACGATTATGAAGTATGTTGAAAGGTGTATGTGTGAATCATGATGAACTGTTCACTGTGTGGTATTAAGACTTTTTTTCTTTCTTATACTTCAATCACATGATTTAAAGAAAACAACCTAGAAATAGGAAAATTAGTAATCTGAAGTTCAGAAATTGAGGAACACGTACCCAAAGATGCGATCTGGTGGGATGTTGGTGATCTCAGCTCATATGCCATTGCTAAGGGGTTCATATTGAAGTCAGCGCTGCAAAAGAAAACCCACCAGTAAGTTTAGCAAAACGTCATGCGGCCTAGTCTTTTTAAGGTATCTTAATACACTGTAAACAAGGTCCTACAGCTAAGACTCTCTATCTAATCAACAACGCTTAATTGGTACAGTTGTCACGGTCAAAAATTAAAACATGTTTTAATAAAATGACAGCCATCAATGCCGCTACGAAAAACAGATAGTCAACACATATACCTTGCCACAGATTCCATAGCGTATATCTTTGTAAAGAACTCTGTACCTATTTGGGTCTTGTACGTTATATAAAACCTCAACCATAATAAAAATAAAAATAAAATGTAGAAGTGGTGTTGATTAACCCCACCAGTGAACTCAACATTAGCCAATACTAAAGTTACTTGGCTTTTTTCCCCCATCACTGAACCCCTTTCTGTCCCCTGCCCTTCCAAAAGTCAAAAGACACAAAGCGCCTCATTATGAGCTCGGCAGACGGTTTAGGCCGTTCGCCAAACTTCCGATGGGGGTATTGCAGTCATAGTGGCTACCTCTCCGCCGGGCCCATTAAGAGTTTCCTGCTAAGTCAGCGGGTGGAAACCTGAGTTTTTTGCCTGCTGGCCTAGCGGGAAACACCCTACAGCATTGTCTCCAGCTTGTAAATGAGCCAGCAGAAATGCTGTAGGATGCAGGATGCACCAGTACCCTTGCAATGTTCACTGTATGCAAAGGAGACAGTGAACTTTGCGATGGTGCTGGCCAGGGTGTTCCCTGCACTGCCCATGCCAAGTGCATGGGCCCCCCTGGGGCGCCCTGCACCTGTTCTCTGCCAGCGATTTAATGGCGGTGCTACTGCCATGAAATCGCTGGCGGAGAACACTGATGTAATCCCCAAGGCAGTGCTGCTTGCAATGCTGCCCTGGTGGATTAGGACTGCTGCAACTGCCAGAATCTCTGATCTGGCGGTGCTGGCGGTCCGACTGCGGCATTACCACGTGGTCATTATATGGTGCTCGGACTGCTTCATTGGCGGCAGCCCAATCACCACCATGAGCCTGGGGGTCAAGTGACTACCAGACTCATGATGAGGCCCAAAGAGTCTGATGTACCAATCGATTTTGTGGTTGTAAAAACTGTACATTGCAAAATTTCAGGCATTGTGATTGTAAAATTTAAAGTCACAATGTATTAAAGGCAAATTCCAATTTTCAATTGCCTGTGCCAGTCTCAATACACACTTTGTGATCCATTACGCTTGTTAGAAAAATTGGGCATGAAACTGTCGACCCCTCTGCATAACCATTAACACTGCAACTGCACTCACAAACCATTGATTGCATATTGACCCCTCAAAGAGAGTGTTATCAATTCGCAAAGAAGAAGCTGTCAATGGGTGACAGCCCTTTTGGAAGATTTAACACGTGAAATCCTCCCTCATTGATATTAATGTCGCAGGAGTCTCTAAATCCTACCAAAACTCTATTTGTCCTGTGATTGATCAATACATTTTGGAGCACAAAATAAGCACTAAATCTAACGCTAATCACTGTACAAACATAGCAATTTCTTTTCAGCTGGTTTTTTTGGTAAATAAGGCGGACAGTTTGTATACTGCACATGTCTACAAAAAGTAAGGAGTTGTTGGATTTGCCTTTGTTTCTTCGTATTCTAGTGTGTGTTGAAACATGTGCCTGTAGGTGCTTGGGTAGGCACTAGAGCAGGTGTTTATTCTTGTGCGTAGAAACAAGTATCTGTGTACATAAGAGTGTGGACCGTTTTATAGATCCATACAACTCTGTGTGTATACCAGTGAATACATCCAAGTGTTTGTTTATGCATATGCGTGTTCATCCACCTTGCTTGTTTGAGTTTAAGTAAGATGCTGTGCCTGAGGGTACACGTGTGCATACTTGTGTGTAGTCCCAAGTGTGTGAATGCATATATTGGAGTTTGTGTTGTTCTTTTTTATACCTCTGCCCTTCTGCATCAGTGCATACATCTATGTGTGTGTGTATGTGTGTGTGTCTGTGTGTATTTGCATGTGTGTGCAAGTGTGTTAGTATACTTTACCATCGAAGGGTGTGTTAGACTGTTTTTAACATCTTATCTATGTTTCTTTCTACAGTCTGACTAGAGTGTATATGTTCCTGTCTTACATTTAACAGTGTGTGTGCTTCTCTCTACATCTAAACATGTGTATAGTATGTACATTTGTGAATGCATATATGTGTGTCTTTGAAGTGGATTTAAGCTGTTCATTGGCATTGAACAACTATATTTCTTGTACACCATCTTCCTTATTAGATTTTTTTCAGGATGTAATGATGTGTCATTAACTTATATTTTTTCAGATTCAAGACTGGTTTGTACACTAAAGTAGCAACAAGTCAACAAACAATAATGAAAACTTTAAAGTAGTACAGTTATATTATCCTACCAATCTGCAGTAAAGCTAGAAAGTGAAATTCAAACCCACAAAATAGTCGAGGAAGTGATGTTTCAATATTACTGCTATAATTTTATATACAGTAGTAGGTACCTAGCTTCAAGGAACAGAGCAGTATTTTACAGAGAACGTATTTAATGTGCAAGGAACATCTATAACACTTGGTGCTGTACAGAGAATTAGGGGTTGGAAGACACCAGGCTACAGAAACCAAGAAGTGATGTGGATACTTGCACACTTATTTAAAAAGTTGTAACAAAGAGAAACAGTGATATTACTCGATTCACAGAACTTTACTGAGTAAGTGCTGTAGTGCTCTAGCTGAGTTTACACAACCCATGTCTTAAAGCTTTAAGGACAGAAACTTTACCATAGCTCTCCCCCCCCACCGTTTTTCTGTGAAAAATAATTAAGTTCACACAGTAACCTGCTGGACCAGCCTCGTGGTATACCCTTGTTATCTCAAGTCCTCGATTATGTTTGCTGATTCCATCTATCACTATCCAGCTGTACGGTTATTTGACACTTGGGGTGTGCTGCGTGGAGTAACTCATAAAATGTGCAGCCGCTTGGTTCAACTTACTCTTCAAACCTGCTTGGGGTGGACCAAGATCCTTTGGGACTCCCTAAGCTTTCTCCGTTATGTAGGAACCCACTTTTTAGTGAGACCACAATCTCCTGTGCCGCTATTCCCGCTGTTGACATTGTGGGGGACCTTTGTGGATGTCCTGACTCTTCAGAAGCCCACTGTGCTCAGCAGTATATCCGTAGCGTTCATTCCTACAAAGCACAAATGAAAACACGTTACTATCATACATACAATTACATCAAAAACTGAAAGAACTACCCTATTTATCAAACATCAGGATCAATGACGGGGTTCACAGTACCAAAGAACACTGAAGTTACACAAGTCAAGCTGGACATCGGACTTAGTCACAACACTACACAAGCAAGTGTTTCAGGATATTGAGACATCATATGTGCGTTTGTAAGACACACGTTCACGTGTGTCTTGGTATTGAAAGATTTTTATTGTTATGCAACTCAGTGGTACTCATTTTATCGATCTATGGATGATGAAAATTTGAATGGAGGAGATTTCAACCTGAGGTTAACAAGGTGGTCATGGTGTCAAACATAACCCAGCAGTGTACATTATTACAACAGCAGAGACCAGAGTAATTTTTTTTTTTTATCTTTATGGGTTCCATAGAATCACACACAGGTCAAGTGCAGGATATGAATGGTATTTGGGTGTAACCTAGATTCACACATATTCTTAGGCAAGCCAGCGTATGGGCTGATTTGAGGCTTGTGGTGAGCTAAATGAATTCAATCACATGCCAATGCAGATTAGGGTTGGGCTTTGTTTGATGCAAGGATTGCACATTAATGCACTCATAGACAGAGATAGAGAACGACACGCTCCAGCACACCTTCCCTCTCTCAAACACTCACAGCATGTTAGGGATGTGCTCTAGTTGGACTTCAGCACCCAGAGCATGTCAGGGTTGTTCTGTATTTGGAAGGGGCAGCTCCTCCACTACGGTGAAGGAGTGTCGCCACCCCCCTCCAGCAGCAGCTGCTGCAAAACTTTAACAAGAAAACAATAATAAACTATGTTTAATATCAGTTTTTTGTAAAAGGGGCAGGGCCACGGGCTGTGACGAGCACGGAGGGGAATGCACAGCTCCCTCCCTCAGTGTGCATGTATGTTTAGCCAGCCGTCTCTACTTTCATGCTGCCAGCAGCATAAAAGCAGAGTTAGGATTGCATGCAGGGCAGGCTGGGAACCTGTGCCTGCAGTGGAAGACAGAAGCGGCGTGGCGTGTAAGGTAATTTATCTTTTTTTATTATTATATTATTTTTTCATCTTCCACACACTGCGCTGCCCCGCCCCCTCCGCGAGCCACCACAGCTATTTGAACTTGAGCACTTAAAGCATGTCAGGGTTGTGGTGTGTTTTGAGCTGGTGGTTGAAGGTGGGGCCCATTAGCATTTATGTTTGGGGACTGGTACATTTTACCTCATGTGAATTTCTCCCAAAACAAGTGAGAAAAAACAGAATGGGGGAAATAAAGAGAAATAGAAAGATGGAAAAATAGTGACAAATGGAGAACTCAGGTTGAAAAAGGAGCAGCAAGAGTTAGATAAAGGGACAGGGAGTGAGTGTCTGGTGATGGATGAAAGAGGCATGAGGTGGGAATCAAGATTTCGCAACCTTGGCTTTAGGCACCCCTGATGTCCTTTGGCCCTAGGATTTTGAGCAAAACAATGGGCACCAGCATTTATGCACTTATTCTTATACAAATTAAGAACTGAAGTTGAGGGTGAAATGAGACATGTACAAACACAGACAGAAAGACCACGCACAAACTCACACACTCTGCAAGTCAGTTTGGTTTTGTTTTATGCTGGGGTTATACATTGACATTCACAGGAATACCCTTTGCAGGTCAGGATGGGACTGCGGCTACCCTTGTGTTTCTAGTCAAAGATATACATAACAGTTCAGAACAGGAATGATTTTTTTTTCACACTGATTGATGGTATGTATATGTACAACAAGCCTGTTCCGGCAATGAGAGCAGCCCAACATGCACCAAGAATTACTAGAGCATCCCAACAGGTCATTCTCTTCAGATAGTCGCTTCCTTCGCCGGAATAAGGGCATTTCAGAACTAAGCAATACCCAGAAAACTTTGAAAGGAACTGAGCGCCATTTGTTGAGGCTCTGTGTAATGAAGTACTGAGAGGGCATTACATAACAGAAGGCCTTTATGGCTGCCAAAACACACAGCCCTCGGAGTAACCTTGTGGGTAGACAATCGGCCCACTCTGCCGCATTGTGCTGGGGGTAATGAATGATTCATTTCGCGCTCCGTTTTGACATAAATTGAAGGCAAAGCACAAACAGCCTTGCACGAAATGTAACCTCATGAAAGAGCTCTATTCTGTGAAACCGGAATATACAGTTACAAGCAAATTAAAGATATCATCAGCTAACTTGGTGTTCGCCGGGTGAAGGATTTTCTGCAACACTGGCACAGACTAAGGCAGGAAATAACTTTGGAATCTCTGCTGCCTTTACTAAAATGTTCACATTCCCCGAGCTGACTCATACCTTTTTTAACAGCTTGTACAAACCCAGGAGGCGGCGTAAAGTGACGTGCCGACGCTTCCTGGCGCGCGGGGTGCCCTTATTTGGAAAGCCGGATTCCGGCACGAGGTGCTTGCTCCTCGAAACTAATCAAAGGCCGATTTAAATATGACAGAGACCTGTGATGGGAGAGGTGGCTGAACTCCGATGGAGTTCGGTTTAGGACGAGTTTACAGCCGCGGTGTTCTTACATCCAGGACTCAACAGTATTTGATGTGATGACAACCAGGTCTGAGGCGTCCAAATCAAATGTTCCAATGACGGTTGTAGGGGCTCACAGTTCTTAGTTGCCCCCAGACAGTGCGCCAGAATGCCTAGGTTGCCTAATACCAAGGCTGCCTGTTCTTCATTTCACCTCATGCCTCTTTCATCCAGCGCTCTGCAGCTCCTACAATCCACCTTCCCCCACCATAATGTATTTTTTCTTTCTCTCTTTTGCTCTTGGCTAAATTCTGGAGATAAAAAAACGGAGTCTTGGTACCCACAAATGAGCGCCAGTGCCTACCCAACTGTAACCACCGTCTTCCAAGGTGCGAGATTCACACAGTGAGAATCAGACTTGGGCAGTGGGCTGGCCTTTCTTGAAGTAGCAAATTCCAAAGTATGCAATTGCCTCTCCAAACTGGTGATGAGTGGATCACCTCTGGATTACACGTTTGGATCACAATGGGCTGACTGTATTTCATACTTCCAGGATGACAAGTGTAGTACAGCAGAGATGGCTGAAAGGAACAACTCCCACTAGTGCCAAACGCCAGCTCACTTTTCAGTCACCACAACACTGAAATTATTTAGGGTCTGATTCAACAAAAATGTATGAGTACAGGAAGTACTACCACAGGTGTACTCTTTTATATACTCTTGGCTGCCTTTGTGAATCATCCCTAAAACCTCTAACTCCATATGAGTAAAAGTGCAAAGGGGACACAAACCTTTCTATATGTAATAATTGTATTTGAATGTTTCTGGAATATTTATATTTTATTATCATTTTAGATGTTTTTGGGCCAATTCACAAAGGAGTGCAGAAGTGCATAAAAAAGGATTAGAGGTTTACTACTTTACAAACGTCAAAATGCCTTTGTAAATAAGATCCTTATTGTAGGTGAGAACTAAAAAATTATCATTGCTATTGTTGACTGGAGATTTGAATCCATGATACATGTATATCAAGTAAGAGTGGATATGAATTGTGGTGGCATATCTTCCCAATACAAGGGACAATGTTTTTATCCCAGTAAATAAATCGGAGGGAAATGTATCTTTCTAAAAAAGAAATCCAAATTCTTTTGTGGCATGGCAGTTCCCCAAACCAGATTATGGCCCTCATTCTGACCTTGGCGGGCGGCGGAGGCCGCCCGCCAAAGTCCCGCCGTCAGGTTACCGTTCCGCGGTCGAAAGACCGCGGCGGTAATTCTGACATTCCCGCTGGGCTGGCGGGCGGCCGCCTTCAGGCCGCCCGCCAGCCCAGCGGGAAAGAGGCTTCCACGATGAAGCCGGCTCGGAATCGAGCCGGCGGAGTGAAAGCTGTGCGACGGGTGCAGTTGCACCCGTCGCGTATTTCACTGTCTGCGCAGCAGACAGTGAAATACATTTAGGGGCCCTCTTACGGGGGCCCCTGCAGTGCCCATGCCAGTGGCATGGGCACTGCAGGGGCCCCCAGGGGCCCCGCGACCCCCCCTACCGCCATCCGGTTCCCGGCGGGCGGACCGCCGGGAACTGGATGGCGGTAGGGGGGGTCGGAATCCCCTCGGCGGCGCAGCTAGCTGCGCCGCCTTGGAGGATTCCAATGGGCGGCGGTACACTGGCTCGCGACCGCCAGTGTTGCCGGTCCGACCGCGGCTTTACCGCCGCGGTCGGAATGCCCATTGGAGCACCGCCGGCCTGTCGGCGGTGCTCCCGCGGTCCTCCAACCCGGCGGTCATGGACCGCCAGGGTTGGAATGACCACCTATGTCTCTAATTTGGAGGCGGAAAATACAATTAGGTATATCATATGATGCTGTGTGACAAGTAAAATGACATTTCTGCAAATACATTGTTATTTGTTGTTAATTAGCTCTTTTAGAGCACCCAGTTTATTAGACTTCATTCTACTATGGAAAATTTTGAAAAGTCCTGCACGCAAATACCAAAGTAATGAAGTGCTCCGAAGCTGTACTAGTGGCAGAATGTGTGCTTTACATGCCCTAACAAGAGGAAAACTACCATCTTTGCTTATAAATCCGCTTTACCAGACTTTTATGTGTAATTAGCCCTAGAGCCTTAATTAATTTTCTTGATATTTGCCCCATAGTAAAATTATTTCAGTAATATACTGTGCAAAATTGATTTGCTCCTTTCTATAATTTAGAATCAGCAAAATGAATATGATTTTTTTGGGACCAGTGCATCTTTTCTGTAATACTGCCCCTTTTTCACTTTGAAATCATGAAATGGAATCTAACAACACAGAAGGGCGGGTGGCATAGTTTGAACAACAGTGGGACCTTTTTTCCCCCTTCAAGACAGTGATTAATCATGAGATTTTGGGACCTCATACACACACATATATTTTAGAGTTCCCAAGCATAGAAGGGTCTTGTGTGCTTACTAAAAAACAAATACTACAACACTCTCAATGTATCCCTTCAAACCTTGAATAAAAAAAGAAAGGCTTTGAAAGGAAAATGAACTCGCTAGAGACAGCCACCAGCCAATATGGTAACAAAAGTATTCTGTGGCCGACATTTTAGCTAGGGGTGGTTGTAAATCAGCTTTTGGTGATACCACTTATGTTATAATTATGTTACAGTACTTGCAGCAAGGAGTATGAACATTCTTATAGCTCTTTCTGCACTTATATGGGGACTGCTTTTGGACATTCTCTTCCTAAAAGCCTAGTCTGAAAGGACTCTATAGGGGGCCACTCCATTGCCAATTTTTTGCCCTAACAAAGACTTGAAGGTCTGCCTGCTTCCCAACACCTTTAGTGCCATAGTTCCTCCCTGACTGAGTACTGTGCCTTGGAGCTTACATGATTCAGTGGTTTGAAAAGTCACTTTCATCACTTGCTGCTCCATCACAAGTGGCATGAGCGAGCTATGTGTGGAGACCATTTTATTTCATCAAGCTGTAGGTGAGACTGGCAATGGACCCTTGGCAAGACAGTCAGCCTTCAAGTCGAAATGTTGTTTGCACTGCAGAAGGGAATGTATGTTTTCCAGATTCTGGTTCAAATTGCTGATAACTCTCTCTGTTTGTACTATATGGTACAAGTTGATAAAAAAATATCTGATTATGAAGTTAGCAAGAAAAGACCGTGACAATGTACTGGTAGGTGAAAGACTGGGCATGATATAATTGCTGGGCAACATTATTACAGATATTGATAGTGTCATACAACCACATGTCGAGCCCTAAAAGCTATACTGGTAGCACATGTGGAGCTAAGAAACTGTCATAAGTTGATCAATTTATTTCAGCTTCTGTATTGAAATTGAATGTGGTACACATTGTACCACGTCTGAGAAACTCATTCCACTCACCCTCTGTGTCAGACAATCCACCTGTTTTAGGTAAGATTAAAGTTAATGACTGCCACTAAATTATCTGCAGCCACCTCTTAACATGCATCAATGGAGGTACACGGTAAGCATCTACAGGCCGGCAATGCTGTTGATAAGAGGTAAGATTTCCTGCAAGGATGGAAAAGAGTCAGTGAAATGCCACTCATGCGTGCCACTGATTCTGCCAGATATATGGGTTTTCTGCAAGCACCAGCCTGTACTCAAGTTTCATGAATTCCCTAAGGCATGCCTGCTTCTCAGTGTCCTTCTTCAAGAACAATCTTTTTTTCACTTAATTGTTTTGTAACGCAGCATTGCAAGTCTCTTTCTTTTCCAGTGTATTGTTCATCAACTTTGAGGCATTTTAAAAGGAAGTAAGTAGCACATATTTATCACACTACTCATCCATCTCTGTATTCAGTCGTGGTTCAGTGAGTTGTCATTTCCTCCTTCTGAAATTGTTTACACCTTGACACTGGTATTGACTAAGTCTGACAAACACAATTAGGGAAGGACATTATACAGACAGAAAAAGTTAATTTCCTGGTGAGTCTACAAAACGTGTCTGTCTCCTTCATATTTCAGCAGATTTACTTCCTGAAATGGACCTGAAAAGAATGGAAACTGCTGGTAAAAAAAAACGAATCCGAACATTATTCGAACCAGCAAAAACATGCAGTCATCTCTAATGGGAGATATTCCAAAGTGCGAGCCCCCAAGATTCTTGGCTGTTGACACCAGAGGGCACGAAAACTACAGTGACCAAAAGCTTCAAAGTGAACTTCAAGCAATACTATTTGATAAGTTATATATAGGACAAATGCTGACCATCAGCCACATTACATTTTGTTAAATGGCACTGGATCGAGAAATAGGAACCTTGTTACATCAGTAATTTGTGCTTGTCACGGGCTGTTAGTGGAACAGGACACTCAGTTCAATATCTTGTTTTACAATCATAAGCCTAACTTCAAAAAGGAGAAATTGACCGGGTACGTGCCAATAAGACCGCTAAAATCATGTTAGAAGATCTTTTGAAAATTCCACCGCTACATAATACCGTGTTGAGGCAGATGTTTCTGTGCTTTAGCTTCTCGCCTATGGAACTCAATACTCAACTACAGAAAGAACTGAAAACCTACCCATCCGATCGACCCCACTTGTAAAGGCATTTACAACAGTTTCTCTCTAGCCAGTGCCATAAGGCCATAGTGGGATCAGGTGCTCTATAAATGCTTTTATTATTACAGTTGGTGACCTAAGGCCAAGGAAAAGATGTTGTTTATTACTTGCTAAACTGAAGCACGTGTTCTTGTCACTGGAGAAATGGCTCCAAAAGACAAAGCCTGGTAAAAATCAAGGGTGTCCAAGGTAAATCCTCAAAGACAGAAGCCAAGTCAGATTTGCAGGATAGCCTGTAAATAATCCCATTTAGATTAATTATATGTACATGTATCTCATGTGGATATCCTGAAAATTGGGCACGTCTCCAGCCCGCATGAACCAATGTTGCATAAAAGCTTCTCTATCTCCATCTGTACCATCCAGTAGGTTATAATATGCATGATGTATTTTACTACAGAGGTCATCTTTTCAAGTAAAGTCAATGTTTTCTACTTAGAAGTGGCTCACAGACTTATTTTGCTCATGAGGCGTATGTGGGGATACTGCACCTTTAATAGCTACTAAAATGTCAATCAGCACCCAGGAAAGACCCTGTGAAGGACACACCTAGAGACTACACTACAAGACCCACAGGAAGTGACATGACTCATCGAACGGTAAGCTCTGACAAGAAAGAATAGTGAATGAAAGTCTAAAAGCAAGTCAGTCTACTGCAAGACACAACACCGTAGAGACTTCATTGACACATAGCCAGGATGGTGGCTTTAACTCCTGAAGTCAAGCACATTCATGAAGGTTTCTGATTTCATCTGGCAACAATTAAACAACTGTTAGGACAACAAGAATAAAACTTAAAAATCTCTAGCATATAATATATATATATTTTTTAAAGATGCTGGAGATATTACATAGGCCTCGTGTTTAGGAGAACAAGCTATCTTAGTTTGCAAAGCAAGCAGTTCCTTCTCCCCACTTTCCAAACCCCACAATAAACATGGCCTGTAAGCAGATACAATTCTAATGTTGTCCTAATTATGTTATTTCAGAGTTGAATTTCCTTATACGCATTTTTCTACTGTGTAAAACATAGACATGCACCCCTTCTGGCGGATTTTACGCCATCTTCTTGAACGTGCCATTAATAATCCAGATATTTTCGAATTGGTAATGTTGAGGAAGCAGGCCTCGCAGTTTGGGAGCCTGCTCGGGGGCGTCCAAGTGCGCAACTCACCGCTGTTGTTTACACTGTCACCAGTGATACTGTGCCTCCTATCTCAAGGAGTGAGTCAGACTAATCGCTCCCTGCATATCATGTCAAATCTTGCACGCTGCAGGTCCACGTTAATTATAAACCCTAATTCACAGGGTGAGTTCAACGTAAACAGCACCACAATCAGTGGAACCAGTTTCGGGTCCTGCAAATCTGTACTTTTTTAAAGAGTTATATGTTGCAAACCATCAGTGAAAGTCTGTATTTGCTCCGAGAGTGATATCATGTGGACAAGGGGCTAAGGTGCTAACCACAGGCACCAGAACCATGTGTGGGCCGGATCGAACCGGTCAGGTGCAGTGGCCAATGGTGGCCACATTCGAATTTCGCTTGTCTGCTACAGTGAGCAACCATTGGTTGTCTCATCACTGATGAGGTCCCCTGGGCAATCATCAGGGGCGGCAGGACAGGTTAAATAATGAGCAGGGTTACTTGGATTACACATCGCTGCCTGGTTGCCCCTGAAGATTGCTGCCACGGCCCTTGCCCTTTCAAGCACTGGAGTTCATGGTTCTACAGTGCCAAAAATGTAGAAGGTCAGGTATGATCACTGGAGCCGTTTGTTACACGTTCTAGAATTTTTTAAAGACATATATTCTCACTTTTGCCAGCACTTGATTCATGTATGCAATATTGCCCACGCAATAGTGACAGGTATACCTTGCCAGTTCATAGGGGGAAAAGGTGGGTACCAACAGAAGATAGGAGTCCTCACATAGTGTATCATATCATCCATATCCCCTGTCTTCATTTAAGAAACTTGGGTGTCATTGAATGTTACTGAATGTTAACTGAGGTAATCATGAGCGCTCACATTGATTAACTAATTGAGTGGTGTCTCAGTACGAATGTGTCACTAGTACTAGACTGCAAGTGGTGCATAATGTCTGACTTTGACAACCTGTACTGGACAGTGCCTAATATCTTCTGGGTAACAACATCCATCCCCCCACTGGCCAGGCACCTACAGAATGCATCAGAGGTCACTCATTTGGGGCTAACAGACGTCGGTGTCCACCCTTGCAAAGGTTTCAGCCTGCCCCGGAGGTGCTGCAAGAGGTACATTAGGGGCTAGATCCAGTAGGATGGCCCAGTAGCATTAGAGCCTACCAAGACGTGGTTTGCTCCTTGCTCAGCTATACAAGAGATAATTCCCCCAATAGATGAGGTGATCATCAGTCTCAGTCTCCGTTTGCCTGTTCCTGGCTGGTGTGCTTTCCTCCTTGTGAAGTAGCAGATTTATGTCACTTGCTAGTTGAGTCACTTCTATGTGGAAGAGTCAACTCACTTAAATTGCTACTCTTTGTCATGTCATGCTATATTCTGACATGAGAGCTCAATTTTGTGGATTGGGTCACCTGCTCCTGTGGTGGGTCTGTGTCCAGACATGGGTACCGTGCACATCTTTAGGAACCCCAGGGTATTGCAATGCCACTTTTTATTGGTGGTGGGTCATGTGACCAAGGCTTTCTTGACAAAAAGGACAGTGTGCTGCCACACATCTGTTGTGCACAATGCCCAGCACAGTGGTGTGTCTCCTATGTTGGTTAGTAGCACATTTGTGCCCCTGAACAGTGGGTGAACTCCTCTTCGGTTCAAACTGTCAACTGCCTTTTTAATCTGCTGTTCAGGTTGTCGAGTTATGCTGATCGCTGGTTAGGGCAGGTAAGTAATTGATTGTTCTGGGGTAATTATTTTTATTACTACTCATTCTTTCAGGAGTGTGGTACAATTTAAAAGAGTGGGAGGAAAAGATTTCAGATTCCGGGCACGTTCTTTTTTGGCTCCATATTATTCTAGGCTCCAGAGGACCATGCTGTGTTGGATCTGACAGGTATAACAAACGTGGTAGGACCAGGGTTTAACCCTGATGTGGTTTTGAGCATTGGCAGGTGGATATCTGTCCGCTATAAGCGATATAACCATTTCAACATGATATAGGTGTGCATGTCTCTCTCTGGACTTGTGACGTAATGACATGTATTTGTGTCTCCTATCAATTTTGCATTAGGGCACATGGCTTCAGCCAGTGTGTGGATCATCGGTCATTTCTTTGTGCGATGGGCAAAAATCGGTGTTCGCCCAGAGTCAATTCTGCAGGCAAACAGCAGAAGTGGGTCCTCATCATCACTGGGCTGGTACAAGGCAGTCTCCACTTGGATGGTACATATGCCTGCTAGTTGAGGGGGCTACAGCAGCTTCCACATGGGTGGCAATGATTTCGTCACCTTGGACAGAAGGATCCTATTTGATAGCTTAGTGTCTGAAATGTCTTGTTCTACTAGAAGATGTCAGGCTCTCTGTGAGGGGAGGTCTTTGTTTGGGTGGTCTATGCCATCTCGTCCATGAGCAGATATCACTACCCACATTGGTGGCTACGAATTATCAATTTTAGAAGACGTGCCTTATTTGAAAACTTACGAGTGTCCTGGCTCTACCATTGCATGGTTCCACATCATCCTGAGGGTTAGTCTTTGGATGGGACCATTCCTCTGATGGCCTGAATGAGTTGGTCAGGCCCCTTGAATGTGGAAAAGTTGTCACTGCACAGGGATGAGGTTCATTGGTCAGCCCAGGGCAACAAGTTGTGTATGGAGAGCTTGGTGGCACTCGCTCCATGTCATTTCTCGCAACACTAAGCAACAGAGTCTGGGGAGGCCGGGTCAGTCGGGGAACCACCCAGGCCTGTGGCAGGGGAGGAGTCATGTTTGGCCACCATAACTTGTAGACAACCTTGGCCCTTAGCTCAATCTGGGGCAGGGTACTGCGGTATCTACTAGAAGGCCGAGGACACTCGCTACATCGATTGTCCATAGCCAGCCAGGGTACTCCATTACACAGCAGTGGGGATACTGGGAAATGGTGGCTTGTATGGGGTCCAATGTACGGCCCGTTGCCTACACCCATCTCCCAATGGGTGCCAGGGGGAATCCCCGTTTTGGGCGACTCTGGTATGGTTGTTTGGGGGACCAACTGTTATGCTGGTCCAAGCTCCCTCTGTCTTGAGGGGGGAGGTGAGTTTGGCTTGTAGAGGGCAACTTATGGAGGCACCAACGGGATTTGGTCCTCGGTCCAAGTCAATTGAATCAGTCAATGCCACAAGGGCCTGAGAGGTGGTCAACGGTGACTCCCTATTTGCAATGAAATTTCATGTATTAGCTATGGAGTATTTGTTAGGAAATTTAATGCATTAGTTATGTCCATGTGATAATCACTACGCTGTACTGTACATATTGTAACTTTATATGAAAACTGAACATTTGTTGTGTTTACGAGTTGTAAAGAAACAGTCAGAGAATGGTATATTCTTGAACACTAGAATGTTGGCTTACAGTGGGTCCTTTGCGCAATCAGCTAGATGTGGAGTTAAGAAATGTTTGTCGGATTTGAAATACGACCAGTCTCGCTGCGGTCACCCACTGGTGGTGTCCTGCAAAGTTACTTTATGATGCTGTTTTTACCCTGTGAGGTGGCATCTGAATGAAGGCAGAGAGTTCTATGGCTGCTAATATTAATTGCACTGGCAGTTTATATTACATACACTCCGCAAATGGAATCGCCTCCTGGTGGTTAAAATTAATATTATATGATATAAATATCCTATACAGTAGGTCGGCCCTGCCGTGATTGGAAGATGTAACCCGGCTTTACGCGGGTTGTTGCATTGAGCGTTCTGTTAACCTGCTTCGTCGCTTGCAAACTGAGCAGGGCGTTGATTCTGGACTAACAAACAGCCTCGTTGATTTGAAATTAACAAAGGTCGGGTGGAGTGAATGGGCGTCCAGATAATCTGCAGTAAAACATACGTACACCACCAAGAAAATCTTAACACCTGGAAGCCATTCCTGCGGTCATTTATCGAGGGGCTTCACCCCGGGTAATAGCACATACAGAATTTGTAGGTATACATTTTCTTGATAATTAACTTCCTCACCCCTCGGTCTTCACTAACTCCAGGGCCTGAGGTCAATTCTGGGGTGGCCAGTTGACGTGTGGCTGTGAGACAGCGTGTGGGTTTTCGATGGAATGCATATTTTCTACTTAATGGCGGGTACCGGCCTAATACGGTGAGAGTAAACACTGCTATGTCCATGCAGAGAAGACGGTCGCCATCTACAACCACGGTTGTTTTGATATAACTAATTATGCCCACTCACATAGGCAACTTTGGCACGCCTAGCCTTAAAAGGAAATACTTTCAGATATATTCGGTTGTGTAGAAATGAACGACATATAAACATTGAGCAGGCAAGTCTGTATTGGTAGTTTGATAAAGCTTGGTGTGTTAATGATTGTTCTCCGTCCAGGCCAGCCTTTCAGAAACACCAACGAGTGAGGGAAGCTCGTGATTATGCTGAAGAACAATGTGACTGACTCTTTCCCAGCCCAGCTACGCCTACGGGTCTGCCGGGAGGTGTCCAAATTTCCCAATAGGCCACCGAGGACAAACTGTAAGGAAAAATCATTGCGGATTATATTGACAATTATAATACTATAAGGCGGGCAACTTTTATTGCCTTGACTGACAGTGTGTGGGCTCGGTAATACCACATGCAAAGATATTTTTTCAGTCTTTAGGCGTGTATTGGCTGCTGGTTTTGCGGCTAAAAGCTGCACGGCTATTGCCTCGATAATGAGAAACATTAAAAACATGCCTGCCTCACCTTTCCTCACCCCTGACAGTTGCCTGGTTACCATTCCTGCCCTACCAGTGTTACAGGTGCACGCCGCGCCGCCGGCACACACCTCCTTAAAGCTGCAGTCCTGCCCTGAGTGTGCACCGTGGGGCCAGTGAGTCACTCGCGGCCCGGGCTCACGGAGGCTGGGGTAGGCCTCCCTCAATGATGAAATCACGCACGAGTCTTTCTCAATGCGTGGCAGGCGCACTATCACACCCGCGAAGCCAACAGGTGGCCCTTGGCCTCTTGTCAGAGTGAGCGTGCGCCAAACCACGATTTGAGCCAGAGAATGTCAACCAGTCATCACGGTCGTCAAGCGTCCTGCACCTCTATCTCCAACATACAAAAACGCAGTGCACGCGCCCACACACACAGCTTTCACAAACAAACATATACACTGCGACGACCAACAACCCGACGGTCTATAGTGAAATAGAGCCTGGGTGCCTTTGAAATGGCGGACATAGGGTCACACCTCAGTTTTCCAAAAATTGATTTTAAAATTACACAGGGCATCTGGGCAGTTGGCCTTAAAAACATCGCTGTTACTTGGAAGAAACTGGCCCATGCAGGTGGCGGACCTTACACGAATCCTTCCTACTGTCACGAGGACTATCCAGTGAAGCAGGAACGTGAAACTTTTGGAAAAAGGGTCTCTGTGAGCATCTAAGCCGCAGGGTGAGTTTTGAGAAGATTATCGATTGCCAGAAAGGCCACACGCCAGAGAAGACCGAAGCGCTTTAATTCAAGTGTCCCTGCTATCCCGCTATAAGTCACTCATTTTTGGGGACGAATGGCCGATTCACTCGGGCGCACAAACACACACAGACGCTCTCTCACAAAACACAATCTCCGCATCAATAGCGTTAGGCGACCAAGCTATCTTTCTGACGCTTTTTAACTGAGCCTTCATCGCAAAACATATTGAGATGGGAAGACAGCGTAGCCCGTGGTAAGTGTTGGGGGCGACTCTGCAAGGTTATTTTGTGTTGCCATTAATTTATGTGTCACTGATTGGGTCTTCGTGTCTTATGGCGTTATACAATTATTTTATGATTATACCCAAACACCTCCCTGCGAGAGTGCTAATGGGGATGTGGAGGCTCCCAGAGGGGCGGTCTTGTCGAGCGCGGAGTTGCACATAGGCAATTTTAAACTGACAATGCAATGGCATGTATAACAATACTGTGTGTGTGTTTGATGCGCTGGCATAGCGTGCAGAACGAAACAGGTGTGTTTTTTATTAGGAGACTGGCAAGAGGGAGAGGTTCTTAAAGACAGTCACGGATATGGGACGAGAAAGAGGGTGGTGGGGCATAAACACTAATAGGCAGGGACCATCAGAGACAATCAATGACAAGCACTGCGGGACTGGGCAAGAGGCGGAGACAGGGACTACGGGTGTTGGAGGTCAGACAGCGGCCAAAACAGACATCATGAACAGGGCCTGGAGAGACGGGGTCAGGAGAAAACAATGAAACATAAGTAGCAGGGCCAGGGATTCAGACAGAGACTGCTAGCGGAGCAGAGATGGCGAGTGCGAGAGGGCAGTCGGATACCACGATGGAAAGCCAGAGCCAATGAGCGACTCGACGACTGGGGTGGTGCCGGTGCCAGGCGCCTTAAAGCAAGCAAAGGGTTTGATAATAAAAAAAATCAATTATAACAGGGGCACAGTGAGCCCTCATACACCAAGGCCCTAGTGCCACTGCACCTGTTGCACAATTGATAGCTCTGCCCCCGAGCAAGAATGAGACCAAGAGCTGCATAGATAACCACATTACAGATTACGGGGGGAGCTGAGTGAACGGGCGGGGGAGGGGGTGACAGAGGTGGGGGCAAATGAACAGAAGCCACACTAGAAGACAGCCAAGGACACAGACTGGTGAGGAAGGAATGCAAAATATATATATATATATATATATATATATATATATATACATACACACACACACACACACACACACATACCAGAGGCACGGAAAGTCCAAAGCAGAGGTACTAGAGTGCAGGGAGAGATCGCCTGGGCATCAGCGTAGCCAGTGTGCAGTGTGTCACGGGCCCTGGTGCAAGGAAGGAAATGGGCTCCCTAGCTGCTGCTCGAATTATGAAACACAGCAACAATCAGGGTTGAGTGGTCACATCTAGGCTCCAGTGCCACTGCACCTGCTGCACCAGTGAAAGCTACAACCCTGCGCATCAGACTTTGGAAGTTAAAGGGAACGCAAGAAAGCAAAAGTCTGGGTTTGGAGCAAAGTGGACAGTTAGAACCAGTGACAGAGACTGGGGCAACGATAGAGCGGCAGACGGAGACGGAGACAGCCAAAATTAGGGAGGGGACTGAAGGAGTGGGGATGGTGTGGCAAGATGGACAACAGAGACCGCAAAGAACAGCCCAATGTCATGGACCGTGGGTAAGTGGTCAGCGGCGGCCAGTGACCGCGAGTAGGGGGACAGGCAGACAGTTAGTTCCAGGGACTGCGAGTAGGGAGAAAGAGAGAGACAGTCAGTGACAGGCGCCTTGAGCAGGGTGTCAGGCAGGTAACAAGGATAGTGTGTAGGGGGCCCGACTACAGACAGGAACTGTGAGTAGGTCAGGCAGAGACAGGGACTACGAGAAGGAAGTCAAGCAAAAACAGCGTGCGACAATCAGTGCACATACAGCAAGAATCAAACAGCAAGAGGCAGTGCTGGGAGTTATGGAGTGGGTGGCTCGGGCTATTGACAAGGAATGGGAGTTGAAGCACGAAGTGACATCTTGTTAAGTGGCGGTGGCAGGAAGAGACATCTAGTGGCGATGGCATGGAGAAGAGACAGCAAGTGACAAGGGATCCGGAATGAAATGTCAGCCAGTGAGGCCAAAAACAAGAGGAGGGTAATGCAAGGCTCGAGGAAACACCAAGGGCCATATGTACGAACACATTTTCCCATTGACACAGAATGGGAAAAACCCTTTGATACATCTGGCCCCAAGTGACTGAAGTGGGGAGAGTGCGAGATCAGGCAGAGACCAGTAGAGGGAGCCGTGGAAAGCACGCAGCCTTCCAGCAAACGAGGGAACACGATGGACAGGCGGAGAGAGCAAGTGACAAGAACTGGTGGGGGGTGGTTTAGAAGGATGCAGATCGTTGTCAGTCACCACATTAGACTGTCAGCGACAGAGACTGAATGGCGGCCGTGGCTTTAGAGTGGGCAGACAATTCTCTGCACAGACAGGCGTTATTTGTTTAGGACAGAATTCTAGGCACGTATATCGACATTCCCAATGGGTAATTGTTTCACGTCAGTTGTCTAGAGTTGCGCGCACTTTTACTTGGTGTGTAAGGTTCGCAGCCCCACAGCACACAAACCAGCAGAGCAGTTATATCCAACAAAGCCAGCCAGACACGAACCGTGTGAAGCGCGTCGAGCTGTCACACATCACCAAAAGCTTACCTCTCTCCTCTGTGTGTGCCTCAGCACATCTTGCTGTGCTTTAGCCCAGACACTGCAGAGCACTCGCTCCTCAAGCACCGCGCAGCTCTCTCTGTTCACGCACAACCCCGTGCGTGCTGCGTGCACTGATATCCCAGAAGTCCGGTCAGCGCACTCCTTTTGCTCGTGCTCTTGAGACCCTTCTCCCTGTTTTTTTTTTTAATCTGCCGCCCAGTTGCTGCTCTCCCGTAGTGGCGTTGCTGTAGTGCTCTTTCCTGGCTTGCTGCTGCACTCTCAGCCGGCTGTGGCGCCTCGTCTGCTGGAGTCTCGCACTGTATGAGCCACACTGGGTCTGTCTGAGCGGCGAGGCTCCAGCTTCCAGGTTTGTTATATCAGGGCCGGGCTCTGACGCGCCTGCGCCCCGCCCCCGGAGAGCTGGTCACCCGAGTTTGATTCTTAAAGTGGACACAGCAGCAGAAAGGCGCCGTGCCATACTACCACAGCATAGCAGCATGACATGTTAGTGGACGGGCACCAAAACACAGCAGCAGAGAGGCACCTGTGCCACCGCACCACCGCGCAGCAGCATGACATGGTAGTGGCCGGGCACCATAACACAGCAGTAGAGAGGCACTGTAGCTACAGCACAACCGCACAGCAGCATGACATGGTAGTGGCCGGACCCCATAACAAAGCAGCAGAGAGGCACTGTGCACAATACGACCGCACAGCAGCATAACAATGGTATTGGCCAGTCACCATAACACAGCAGCATAGAGGTACCGTGTCACAGCACAACCGCGCAGCGGCATGGCATGGTAGTTGCCAGGCACTATAACACAGCAGCAGAAAGGCACCATACCACCGCACAACGGTATTGCATTGTAGGGGCCAGGCACCATTACACAGCAACATAGTGGCACCGTGTCACTGCACCATCGCACAGCAGCATGATATGGCAGTGGCTAGTCACCGTGCCACAGCAGCAGAGAGACATCCTGCCACAGCACCACCGCGCAGCAGCATGGTAGTCGCCAGGTACAACAACATAGCAGCAGAGAGGCACTGTGCAACAGCAGCATGACATGGTAGTGGCCGGGCACCGTAACACAGCAGCAGAGAGGCGCCGTTCCACTGCACTACCGCACAGCAGCATAAAACAGCAGCAGAGAGGCACCGTGCCATAGCATCACCGCTTAGCAGCATGATAGTGGCCGGGTCCCATAACACAACAGCAGAGAGGCACCGTGACACCGCACCGCCGCACAACAGCATAAAATGAGAACAAATGGCCAGGGACCATACATGGCAGCATACAGGCACCTTGCCACAGCACCACCGCACAGTTGCATGACATGGTAATACCGTGGGAAGTCAGGCACCATAAAAGAGCAGCAGAGAAGCACCGTGCCTCAGCACTACGCAAAGTAGCACGGCATTGTTACACCGTGGCAAGTCAGACACCACAACACAGCATCAGAGAGGCACCGTGCAGCATAACACAGCAGGAGAAAAGCACGTTTCAAAGCACTACCGCACTGCAGCATGACATGATAAAAAGTGGCCAGGCACCATAACACGGCAGCATAGAGGTACCTTGCCACAGCAACATCGCACAGCAGAATGACTGGTAACACCTTGGCAAGACAGACACCATAGCACGGCAGCAGAGATGCATGGTGCCAAAGCACGACAGCATATCGGAATTATACAAAGCTCACAAGCACGGCACACACTCGCGATAGAATACACAACATTACATCACAATAGTGTGGCACCGGTCACAGCAGCATGGCACAGATTTACAGGTGCAAGGAACATAGGGCCAGATGTAGCAAGCGGTTTTGCCCATTCTGTGTCTATGGGAAAATGTGTTCGTACATATGGCCCATAATCTCAGTAGCTCACCAATGCGTCATGGTTCCACAACAGTCCGCACTACCTCACAGTAGCAAGACACGACATCAGCTTTTAGCCAATAGCAAAGAAAACCACAGAGCAGGAGAGCTTCAATCGCCTGACAGGATAGCTGCAGCGACATATTGGCAGGAGTGCAGAGCACTGAACGAACACTGCACCGGTGCACAACAGCACAATCGCAGGGTGCATCAACACAGCACTTGCCCGCCAGTGCAGCGTCGCACTGCAGCGCGCAAACAAGTCCATCAAACACACAGCAGCGCTACAATGCAGAGGCATGCCCCCCCCCCACCGCATACCCACGTGCCACAAATCACTGCTCGTCTCTAGCACCTGTGGAGCAATTGAAGCGCCAGTTGGTGGTTCGTGTGGTCTTTGCTTTGTTAAGTGAATTAAGTACAGTACAGACCCCACTCGGTATTCGCAAACAGAAACACTCATTTTTGCCGGCGGCTGTGTCAATGCGAATGCCGACGACATCTTCACCCTTGCGTGACTTTGGCATTCCTAATATAGCGACACACGCTGTAAACGGCTTCTAGGCGCTGGCATGAAGCTGCGTGGAGACGTCCTCCCACCTAATTTATATAATGTATTCATTTAATGTAGTGTATAGGTAATTTCCTGCCAAGCCGTGGTCGCCTTTGAATGGGAGGTACGACAGTGGTGGTGTTTGAGCCATCAAGGGGAGACTATCTTGCCTTTTAGGAGGCGGACTCTTTTTGAAGACACCTCACATTTCATTTGTAAACTCGCTCCCTTTTCTAGCTCTCGCTTTGAAAGCTGGTTTGCATCAGTGCTACGTTTGAGTGCGGTGCAGCCATGAGTGGAAAGCTTGCCATCAGCAGCTACAACAGCATGTCCAGTGTCTTGGAAGAAGGGCGTCTCACTATCATCGCTGGTGCCCTGGAGTTCTTCCTATCCCTTGGTGCCTGGTGCTTGGACTCCACAGAAAGGGCCAGTCTTAGCGCTGGTGCCGCTCTGTGCGACAATGTTTGTTGCCGCACCAACCCTAATGACCACCTCCACCAGGGGTTGCCTCACTACCACACTTTAAAAGTGCCCCTCAAAACGTTGATCTCTCTCCAGGCAGAACATTATTCACCAGAGTTATCTTGACATTTTTATTGTTTCCTGAAAGTTGCTGGAGGCAAAGAACACTGCAGCAGGTGCTTTTAAAATCATAATATGCTTGCAAAAACAGTGCCCCCACCCGAAGTCAGCACCCGGTGCAGTGGCACCGGTCGCACTGCCCTTTGTAGTGTCGTCAGCGGTGGGCGCCACCACAGTGGGAAAGGCTTAGACGCCCCTGTAATTTACTCCTCGGTGGGACCGGCCCAGGATGACGTGTCGGGTGGGGAGGGGTCAAAAAGCAGAGTGGGAGGAATAGGCGGGGTCTTTTGCTGGGCAGTGAGCGACGTGTATGTTAAAAAAATATTTCGCCTAACATCACTCGCGTTGTGCATGATTGGGGCCCACACTACACTGGCGACGAGGGGTGGGCGCGTGCTCTCATACACACCATACCTGTTCGACAACTGACTCCCACCCAGCCTGAAGTCTTTGGCTGTTCAGCTGCCGACATGCGCACAGAGCATGCGACGACCAGCGGCCTCTGCCACCTGGGATTCCTCTGCCCATTGACCGCATTTCGAGGACTCTGGTAAGCAGCCTGTACATGGGCAGTCACTCGTCATAGGCTTGTTGTCTCCACGTGGTGCCACATCAGTCTGACTACACGCCACGCCCTGAAACCCCAGCTTCCGCTTCCGAGGTGAGAAAACTACCCTGCACTCTCTCATTAGCAGATTCACCACAAAAAAAAGAAAATAAACAAGGAAAAGGAGAATATACTACAAAGGGAACTGAAGTGAAAGGCCTACCCTCACCACACTGAATACTGTGCAATACTTAACCCCATGCACACAATACCAGGCTAAACGACAGCCTCCAGAATGGCCAGCATACCAGCCATAGAAACGTTTGCGGTAACAGGTGCCCCCCCCACCCAAGCTGTGCTCTGAAGTGCCTGGGTTGAACGCATCAAAACCTATTTTGAGGCCATTGGGGCGGCAGAAGGAAGGAGACGCCCATTACTCCTTCACCTAGGGAGTGAAGACATACACAAAATCGCCAAGGCCGTAGTTGAAGCAGCACCACGCACTTACACCATGCTGAGAGATGCAATCACAGCACACTTTGAGCCTTTTGCCATTCCCGTCTACAAAAGGTTCCTGCTCTGGCAAGCCCGCCAAAAGCAGGATAAATCAGTGGACGTCTTCTACACCAGATTGAGGGAACTGACCAGCACCTGCACGCTGTTGGATGAAGAGGATGAAGTGAGGGCTCAATTCATCCAAGGATGCGGTTCCTCCAAGCTGCGCAAGCAAATCCTCCAACAGCCCAACATGAGCATGAGGGACATCCTAGCCCTAGGGCAGTCGAAAGAGTTGTCGAAAGCCCGAGCGGTACATATGGAGCAAGTACCAGCCAACGCCATCCTCAGGGAACCCGCCAAACAAAAAGGTGAACGACCCAGGCCAGAACAAAAGAACCGTCCCTGCAGGTGGTGCGGAGGCCCCCTAGCGCACCTAGAAGAATGCCCCGCAAAGGGTAAGACATGCAGCACTTGTGGGAAGGCAAATCACTTTGGAAAGGTATGCCGCTCAACACCCCGAGCAGGACCATCTGGCCTCAAAAAGCCGGTAAAAGTCATCACTTCCCCTTTCACGGCATCCTCAGATGACTACATGGACGATGATCTGGAAAAAGTCCATCTGGTAAGGACCGTGAGCTCGGCCAGTGCCCATCAATGAAAGCTGCCTACACGCCAGGTATAGCTATATGGACAACCTGTGTCAGCTCTAGTCAACACAGGAGCATCCATCAATCTCATGGCTGCTACGGCTTTCAGACACCTGCCAGAACCCCCCAGCCTTCGACCAACTGGAGTGCAAGTGTACGCCTTTGAGAACACCAAACCGCTACAGATTGCTGATGTATTCACGCCAATGTTTCCCACAAAGCTGCCAGCACGACCATCAAAATATATGTGTCGCAAGAAAGATCTGAGTTCTGGCTAGGTTGCCAAACTGCACAAAGGCTAAGTCTCATCCAGTTTGCTTTCAGCATCCACCTTGGTGACCTGGAAAACCTTATTCAAGAGATTGCCTCTCTCTTCGAAGGCATCGGATGTCTGCGAGGTCCCCCGCTCCAGCTCAACGTGGATTAATCTGTCACTCCAGTTGCACTGAGCCACCAGAAAATTACCTTCCACTTACGCTCGAAAGTAGAGCGAGAACTCCAAGTTCTAGAGGAAGCTGGAGTCATCGAAAGGGTATCAGGACCGACCCCGTCGGTATCCCCGATAGTGGTCACCAAGAAACTGAAACAGCCTGACGCAGTGCGCATCTGCATAGACATGAGGGTACCAAACAAGGTTATCAAGCGGGAGAGGCATCCACCCCCAACGATCAACCACATAATCAGTGAACTGGCTGGCAGGAAGTGGTTCTCAAAGATGGACCTGCGGTTGGGCTATCATCAAATCCTGCTGCACCCAGACTCCCAACCAATCACCACCATCTCCACACATACTGGCCTATGGAGATACACTTGTTTGAACTTCGGTATATCCAGTGCAGCCGAAATCTTCCAACACACCATCTGGGAAATTTTACAGGATATACCGGGAGTACTAAATGTCAGTGATGACATTCTGGTGCACGCAGCCACTTTACAAGACCACCTCGCCTGCCTGTGGATCGTTTTCACCAAGCTAAGAACCTGCAGGCTGACACTCCACAGAGGCAACTGTGAGTTCTTAAGGAATGACATCAGCTTCTTCGAATACAGAGTTGTGAGACTGGGATCGGGCCTGACCCCACCAAGGTAAAAGACATCCAAGAAGCTCCAGCCCCAACCCCCGTATCGTGGGTGCAAAGCTTTCTAGGCATGCACAACTTCTGCGGAAGGTTCATGAAAAATCTAGCGGGTCTAACGGGCCCGCTGCAAGACCTGACCAAAGCCAACAGTCTGTGGGTGTGGGAGGAGGACCAAGAACAACCATTTCATAACACCAAACAAGCCCTCTCAGCCAGCTCCACCCTGGTATTCTTTGATCCGCAACAAGAGTCGCAGTTGGTCGTTGATGCCGGCCCCATCGGACTTGGCGCAGTACTCACTCAGAACAAGACAATAACGAGTGGTCACCCTTAGCCTATGCCAGCAGAACCTTGAGACCAACCGAACAGCAATACTCGCAGATCGAAAGGGAGGAAATAGCAATACACTGAGGCTGCAGGCACTTCCACCTGTATCTATATGGGAAGCCATTCATGCCACACCTCAAGAGACCCCGGTGGCAAGAGACACTAAAGAATACATTCAACTTATTGTAGATCGAGCTGTACATTTCCTATACCCCTCACCGAAGTGACAGAAGCAACATCCTTAGACAACTGTCTACAGCTAGCTGTTGATGCCCTCCAGTCCGATGACTGGCAGGAGCTGCAACACCAGGCGAGTTTCCACACCCCAGAAGCCAGGTCCACGCTTTTGGCCCTTTACCATGCCCGCCAAGAGCTCTCCATCAGCGAAGATGGCTGCCTCCTAAAAGGTCCTTGGCTGGTCCTTCCTGCTAGTATGAGATCTCGAGCCATGGTGCTTGCCCATGGAAACCACCAAGGGATTGTAAAATCCAAAAGCAGACTTCGGAGCAAGGTGTGGTTCCCTGGCCTTGACCAACAAGTAGAGGAGGCAGTGAGGAGTTGCACAATCTGCCAAGCAAACAGTAAGGCCAATCCACCATCCCCAGTCATCACTGAAGGTGGTCCCACAGCTCCGTGGCAGCGTACTAGTGCCGATTTTGGGAGCCTCCCAGACGGATCATACATGCTAGTAGTCGTGGACAACTACTCACGCTACCCAGAAGTGGAGTTCGTCAGGACAACTGCAGCAGCCGATGTTATCCCGAAAGTGGAGAAAATGATGGCCACCCATGGCCTGTTCGGTGAGATTCATATAGACAATGGGCCCCTATTCCGCGGCCATGAGTGGGCCGAATTCCTTCAGACCCAGAACGTCAAACATCAGTTAGTGACACCCTGGTGGCCCCAAGCCAATGCGGAAGTGGAGCAGTTAGTCAAAACGCTCTCCAAGATGATCCAGTGGCAGTGGCCGAAGGCAGAAGAGTGCAGTGTGGAACGAGCCATCTACAACTTCCTGCACTGACTGACTCGATACCCCATCATCCCACATGGGCTGCACAACCCCTTCAAGTGAATAGCTCGGAAGCCACTACTACACCTCAAAAAAGTGAAGAGCAAAACAGAGTGTCATCGAGAGAGGTGATCTTGTGCTTCTGAAGGACCGCCACCCAGGAGGCAAGTTCAGATTGCCCTTCAAAACGGACTCATGGACGGTCACCAGGGTGAAAGGTACTATGGTGACAGAGGAGAGGAATGGTGAGATCGTCATGAGGAATGTATCAATGTTCAAAAGACTACCAGCCAGCAATTCAGTGGAGGAGCCCAAAGTGCTGCTACCAAGTGATGACCCTTGGGGTGACTCCCTTGCAGCAAGTCCCTCTGGGAACAACGCCACTGCCAGGGGTTGTATTCTGGAAGCCCCAAGTCTGGCAGGGCCGTTAGCCACCCCAGAAGGGTCGACATCTAGCATACCAGTTGCCCAGGTCCCTGTCAAGACAGAGCTGCTGATATCTCTTCTGGGTGAGCCGGGACTGGACCCTACCATCTGAGGTCAAATCCTGACCTCTCCAGGCGGCATGCTGACTTTGTAGTGCCATGAACCTTGTTATCCGTTTTGCGACAATGTGTTTTGTTATAGGTTATGGGTTAGGTAATGTTCGCCTAAGTTTTCGTTTGTTTCCTTTTGAAAGGGGAGGAGGGATGTAGTTTTGTCGGCAGTGGGCACCCCCATCTCCAGTCAGGTTCACATGGGGAAGGCTTAGACCCCCCCTGTACTTTACTCCCCGGTGGGACCAGCCCAGGATGACGTGTCGGAGGGTTAAAAAAGCAGAGCGGAAGGAATAGGTGAGGTCTTTTGCTGAGCAGTGAGCAACGTGTATGTTAATAAAATATTTCGCCCAACATCACTCACATGGTGCATGATTGGGGCCCACACTACACCCTAGAGCCGGCCCTGCCTACTGACGTCACCCAGCCCACTGCTCTAGCCTGTAGTTTACCACAGCGGTGCAACAAATTGTGAGGGGGTCCCCCTGTAAGATATGCTGAAGGGACCCTCCACACTCACATCAGTAGGGGCTGAAGGGGCCCCTTCCAGTATGGGTAAACCTAGCACCCCCTATAGATGCAGGGGCCGTTGGGGCCTTCGTTAACGCCCCTGGCTTACTAAGTCACCGTGACCAAGACCGTGAAGGTCGAAACGCATAGGTGTTAGGTGGTGGGATGTTTCGTTATTGAAAATAAAAGTGGATTCATCACAATCCCGTGAGTGCGGCATTTTTATCCTCAGTGTTAAACTGGTATAATGATTTACGGGAATAGGTCCTTCCCGGATGCCGGCACCGACGAGCAGAGCGCGCTTCCTTTTGTGGATCTGTTTGAGCTTATTTTACTAAGTTAATGTGTCTGCTGCAGCGAGCTGTGTCAAGACCCAAGGTCTGATTTCAAGTGGTGCATTACATTGTGTGTTTGCGCAAGGATCACAATACAAAGTTGGCGATGTTTATCGCATTTGGTAATTACCGGGGACCTGATTGAAAAATGACCCATTAAATTGTGGTCCCAGAGCAAACAAATAAATATGCAAGAATGACAATTACAAGTGTTGCAATGTTTATCACACCCTTCCTGATATTTCAGCAGGTCACACCTGCTAGAATGTAACAACTAGGGAAAGGTCCGATATTTACCAGGTCATGCAGGTTTTGGTGCAGTAAAACACAGTCTCTGCACTTATTCCCATGCAAATAACCCAAGCTACACAACTCATCAGTATTATTTTTTGCCTATGTTTTAAGCATCTGTAATTACATATAGTAGCTAGTGTTAATGGTAAAGAAAACAAATATGTTACTAGTATATTAATATCTGGACAACTGCATGTATGGTTTAATCTGTTTTTTTCACGGGTAGTAATATCTGGGCATCTGCATGTATGGTTTAATCAGTTTTTTTCATGGGTAATGGTTACAAAAAATGACATGTTACCAGAACCAAGACACTTGCAGGGGTGGACTGGCCTATAGGGCAATCAGGCAATGCCCGATAGGCTCGTCTGACAGGTCAATGTATGGGCCTTTTTTAGTCGCTTGTGAGCCTGTTTTATGTTCTGCTGGGCGGTTTTTACTGTTGATTTCCCTGATATTAAAACAAACAACGCCTAAAACAAGCACAAATGCGTGCAGTCTACCGTACCTTGCAAAACATTTATATAAAGTGTCATTCCAAGTTCAAAAGTGCCCCAATTTGCAAATGTGGGCAACTTTTTTAGATATCTAATTCACTATTGGGGACTACTTTTATTTTGGTGCCCAGACTTAGTTTCTATCCTACTCAGACGATGGACACAAGGGATTAAATCAATATAGGGTGAAACAATCTCATTGATTTCGCCTTGTATTTGCACAGTTGTTTTCCTTCTGTAAACCGATTGGAAAGTACGATGTATGAGGTACTAAAAGTGCCTTCTCACAAGATTAAGACTGTGATATAGCAATATCATGGGATTTGACATTTGAACCGTAATATTAAAAAGAATGTGTATTAATTCATGTAGTATGTTTGCACAAACATCACATATTTTGGGCCACATTTATTTGCAATTGGCACATCAGAAATAGGGGCACTGGACAAGCCTGACTCCGCAGCAGTGGCATTTTCCAGCTATACAGGAATTCACAGCACTCACTACATAACTCATCAGCTCATGTCTAGTTTGCTGCTGCAGGTTTTTAACAATAACGTAGCTCAAAGGGAGCAAAAGTTATGAAAATTATTGCACAGGACACTTTGTGAAGGTTTATTGGGCCCCTTTCAGATGGTTATGTATAATGTAAGGCGGTTGTAACGCTGTCCATGCAGAGTACAAACCCACAGTTGATAGACAGAAGGAAGGACTTTAGTCAACATGATTTTAAAGTAATTCTTATTACCTCTTTTCACTAACACAAGTACATGTTCACATCACATTAACTGTTTTCAGCACTGCAGTTTTTTACCCAAAGGACCCTCAGACTTTAGAAGAATCTCATGTTCCTTGCATCTCTTTTTTATAGTCCCAAGTCCCTAATCTTAAAATACCTGCCTCATATTGAGGAGCATTACTGATAAATATGAAATCCACTTTATTGTTCAGCTGCGATGTTATGTTAAAGAAAAGATGCGCTGCATAATTTATTCTACCTTGCCATATATTTTAGTCAACCCTGCCATCTAACTCAGCCTTTCACACTGCGCATAATTGCAGTGGCCCAAGTAGGAGCGCAACAGACGCAGTCAAACAACAACATATTTATTCCTGCCTTCAGACCCAGATTTGCTCCAAACGCATAAATATGCCATTTCCTGGAATCCTTTTTGGAAAATGCGTCACACTTGCCCAGTCCCGAGCTCATTATTCCACTGCCAGTCAGGAGCCAGTGCTGCACGCTGGTGTTTGGAGGACTGTCACGTACTCTCCAAGCACGTGACGGGCGGCCAGGGAGCTTTCTTGCTCTGTAAACCTGAGTGCCGCAGTGCACGTCGGAGAATGTCCTGTTCTCCGGCTGCCTTTTCATTGCTTTCAGTTGTTGCTCCCCCAGTGCCATGTCTCAGCAGCAGCCCCACACAGAGTCCACCGCACCCTGCCCCTCTCCAGCCATGCTGAGCTGAAGCGGTTCGATGAGGTAATGCCCTTGGTACATAAAGTTGTGGAATGTCTGAACCAAGGGAGGGCTGCCCTAGACAAACAGCAGTGTGCAGGACAGGCAATGATGTATTCACAAGCTGCAAAGAAAGGGTGGGGGCGGGTGACGTCAGCGATAGTGGCCAGGGGTGCAGGTCAAGCTCCCTCACATTATTACTTGGCGAGGGAACCTTTTGGCAGGGTCAAGGGGCAGACTAGCGGGTAACAAATGGTACAATCTTCCCATTAAACACTATGATGTTGCGAGGGTGCCATGGGATCTAATGCAAACATGGAAAATGGTCCCTGGCACCTGCTGTGTAGTAAGAAACGACTATACATGCGATGCACAGGCCATGCAGTCCATGGGTCCCCGTGCCACTGCACGTACAGTACAATTGATAGCTACGCCTACGATTAAACAAGTTAATGATTATATGCATCGCACACATATGTTTTTGAAACGGTATAGAGATTTACATATTATGCATTTCTCAATTTTTGACTAACTTATTAGCATCAAGAGAAACTGAAAACAATTTAAGTTAATGGTTCATAATAGCTGAAGCTTTCTTAGTAACATGCATATGCAAAGTGTGTAATATGATATTTATTAAATTGTCAAATGTGGTGAGGGGTCCTTGAATCACAAGAGGTGAAGCCTTGATTTGACCGTGATTAATTTCCTCTCTCAAAATAATGGTAATAAATAGCACCTTATACTACTGGAAGACTGAGTAATAAGGACAACTACATGTTTCTTTTTTGTTTGATGGAAATATTAATAAAAGTTGGCATATTGAATAGAAGAGTACTCTTTAAAACTATCAAAATAATTAATTAAGAAATTATTGAGGAAGCAGACCAAGAATATATATTATTTAAAATGGAAATGATGAGCAAATAAAGCAATATACATGAGAGATAAAGAAAACAACAGCATAAAGTTCAAAGAGATGAGCAAGACAACAACCTGGGACAAGTATTTACCTTTGCAAGAAGATTTGATATACTAAGAAAAGAGATTGCAAACATATATATCAAAAGGCAAGAGAGGGCCACAGCAGGCTCAAGCATTGACCTAAGCACCAACTTAGAAATATCAGAGGCCAGCACAATACTGAAAGAAGAACTAGAAGCCCAATGTGGCACATTTTTAGATGAATTCAGGCTAATGAAAAATAAAACCAAACTGAACGAAGGGGACGAGACGACAGCTAAAGGTTATGGCAAATTTATGACAATGAAACCCATTTGGGGAAATCAAACAAGATGAAGGAAAAGTAGCAAAGAAAGGGGAGACAAAGGAGGGGCATAAATCAGCAATACAAAGAAATAATAACCAAAACCCTGTTTTGCAAATATGAAAAAAAGAATATAGTAAATCTACAAGACCATCTTTTGACCAGAGAAGAAGTATTAAAATGAGGTCTTACTCTTTGTCCAGGACTTTACTTCGACTACATGTAAGCCTGTATATTCATCAAAAAGCTGAATTTGGCAAAACTATTTGCAAGCTTTCAAGAAAATCCAGTGAATGAGGCAAAACACAAGAACTGCAAGAAGTATTACAAGTGAAAGACTTAGAGACCATTCAAATATTGGTGACATTGGATGTATTATTAGCCCAAGAGAATGACACGGTCACAGAACCTTTAACCTTAACTCAAACACTGTATGCCAAGGAAAACACAGTGGACCCCCTCGCAAAAAGATAATACTTGCAATCTAAATATTTCAAGGCAGTAAATTCAAGTACTTTAAACAAGAAGGAAACATGATAGGCATTGGACAGACAAACCGAAACAGAGACACAATGGTATAAATCCGTTGTGTAATGTTAGCAAATTCATTATAAAACTATTAGACAGGGAAGTAAATACTGTACTCTTGACAAGAAAAATGTATGAATAAGAAGCTTACTACCAGCTTTGCAACTTGGAACACTACCAACTGTACACAACTGAGGAACGTACAGAAGCTATTAGATAATATCACAAGAAACTCCTTGACTGGCAAGAACAAGGGCTGAATGATGGTGAAGCCAGTTATTTCAAAAGACAACTCCAACCATTTATTTGATTGCTAAAATCCACAAAAACCTAACCAAACTACGAGGTCATCTGATAGCTTTATCCATTGCTGGATTTTGGTGACCAGCTCCGAATCTATGAACCACTTTCTGCAACTACTTGCCCCCACACTACCGTCATACATATAAAAAAGTGCAGACTTTATCCTCAAAAGCTATGACATCCCTTGGCAAACAAATTATCGCATGATAACATTATATGTCACTGCTCTGTTTACAGACATCAATCACCAAGATAAAATAACAGCATCTGAATAGTTTCCTAGTCACAGACCATTTCATTATCTGCATCACAACAGAAGGATGCAGGATACACTGAAGTATTACCTAGAAAACATAATTTTTTTATTTCAGAGCCAACAATACAGGCAAATATGGAGGACTGCAATGGGCACAAGGTTAGTTTCCAACTATGCCAACCTCTTCATGTGATAGTGGTCCGAGAAAGTTATCTAGATGGACCAGTATGAGAATTGCACTAAGTGTGTGGCAACATGGCACCAATACACAGAAGCTCTTTTTCTCATTTGGTCAGAAAGCAAACAAGATGTATATCATCTTATTAAATACAGCAATAAAACAACCTGAATTTGACATTTACAGGACATCGTGACAGCAAAAGCATCCATTTCTTAGATGTGTGATTAAAGTAGAAAAAAAAAGCTCTGTAAACATCTATTTTGAAAGGCCACAGCACGAAACAGCATACTCTATGCAACAAACTCACATCCTTCTAGCCTTAAATGCTGAATCCCATACGGAGAACTAATCGATAAAAGAATAAAATGTATTACTAACATGGATTGCAGAGAATAAAGAGACCAAGGCACAACAGATTCATAAATAAAGGGTATTCAGAATCCTTATTGATGACAAGTAAGTGAAAAAAACATCTGCTCTTTAAAAAACAAAATGTGAATAAACTACTACTCTTTATAATGGATTTCTGTTTGGAATCTAAGGTTGTCACCAATATCATCAATAAACATTGAACAATTCTCCAGACACTTAAGGCACTGAAAACTCATTGGCAATAAAGCAGACATCACATACAGAGAATCAGTGTCCCTAAAGGGTGAACTCATACATAGTTTTCTCAAAAGGGCCCAAATTCCAGACTGCTCAACAAGACTAAAGGGATTGCTACCTTGCACAAGGCAAAATGCCTGCACTAAAAGTGAGAAAGAAAATAGTTTTTTTCTGTACTATATGAAAAAAGGAAGAAAACTATCAATGGTTTCATCACATGTAGGAGACAATACAAAGTATGCATAATAAAATGTCCCAGAACGATGTATAGGCAGTATGCTTGAACCTGGAAAAGAAAGGATCCCTTAGCAGAAATGAGAAATATAAAATATAGATTTTAGGTTTCTGGTGGTGAGGAACGTCCACAGGGAGCTCCTGGGAAATGCCGACATGCTGACATATTTTGGCACAGATACAGTAGGGAACGCCATCAGAAGTGATACTTTGTAACTCCGACAGTTGGAATTCAAATATATCATTTCACTAGAAACCTAAGTGCCATTAGGACTGAACTATGATGAGAAATTCATTGTGCACTTTGAGGTACATCAATAACGCCAAAAATTATTAACACTTTGGACAATATTGAGATATGATTAAGCTTTGAGCACTTTACAGTAAGTTAGTTCACAGGTCACTTCTTTCCTCCTAGTACTGTATGACCCATAACAGAATGTCATGTTTGTTCTAGTGTGATTTGTCAAATTTAATTTTAGTAGAGGGACATGTTCATACAAGCAGGACACTAGAGTCCACTGGGTCAAAACAGAAATAGCAACATACTGTTGAAATATCAGTATAAGTAGAAATTAGACAGTTCCACATTTCAAGTGTGTTAAATCAGACATACTATCAGGATATTACTGGCACTATACGCATTAGTTTAGGTGATTAAATAATCATCGACTAGTCTGTTGCTGCAATTATATTACCATGCTATACAACAAATGCTCTCACATAGATTGTGCAACGTTAGAATGAAACAGCATAATATGGATACAATGAGGAACAAGTGTGAAATCAAAGTAATGGTAGATTCGTGTATATTTATCAAGAACATTTAGCATCTTACTTTCTCATTTTTGATTATTATGATGAGGTACAATTTTTATTAGTATTTAATTTCTCTCATGCATACAGCCAGAGACAAATCTGTTGTAGTTTATTTTGACTTTGGACAGAGCACATGTTTTGGTTGAAGGTATACAGACCACCATGAGTCACCAGCAGCCTGCTAAATTTTGGTATCACATGGGCAATAAATTAATTAGATGACTAAATTTCCCAGAGTGTTTCTAATAATTGAGCCTTACATTAGCAAGCCGGTTGTAAGGAACATGTAACCACTGGTCTGGCAGTTGAGTAAAAGCACTGACCTACCAGGAGATGTGAGGCATGAAATGATGGTTGTTTTGCCATGACCTTCCACCTGACCCATGCCATAAGTCAAACACCCATGTGCACAGCATTTGGAAATGTGCACCCAACCACCTATCTTCAGTAAAACCCTGTTGCACATGGCCTTTGGCCAAGCACAACAAGTGTTGGACACAAGGACTGCATCCAACCTGTTACCAGCTGCCTTGTGTTTTCCAGGCCTCTAGACCCTTATGACTTGTGCCCTGTGGTCATACACTGGTTACAGTGAATCTCGTTTTCTTCATATTTTTCCCACTGCACAAAAGTCACAGATCATGAATGGTTTCCAAAGCCTCCAGAATTGAAGTCAAATCCAGCGCCCAAAATAGCGGCTTCAGAGTTATTTTGAGTTGTGAAATGCTCTGTATGTTTTTCCTGGTTTGGGTCTTGCGTTTCCCACTTTTCTGGGCACTCCTAAGCACTGCCTTGGGGTGAGAGGAAATATTTTTTACACAGTGAAAAAATTACAAATTGGAATCAATTCAAGAGTTTTAAGATGGCAGAAAAAACTTTTTTTTCAAAATACATTTGTTAAATATTCAAAACGTAACTCATGAAAGTCTGGATTCAGGATTCACAATTTTGAATGGCGCTGGTATTCAGCGTGTTAACCCTTTCAAGCCCACCTGGCAGCTTTTTTAAAAAAAACTCTCATTTAAAAAAATGCTGAACAGATTTACGCAAACCAACAAAAGCACTCCTTCTCAATATATTTCTACTTTCATGCCAAGTTTCATATACATCCATTCAGCAGTGTGGGCTGTAGGTGCAAACACAATTTGTTATGGGAGCTAAAATGGGAAAGCATCATTTGTACCCCTCTTTAACTTGTTTCTTCTGCATGGATCTATATGAACATTGGAATGCCCATCCATTGCTAACTATGCAGAGTGATACCCAAATATGTAGCAAATCAGTCCAGGGAATCAAGGAAAAAATATTATAAAGCATGGCTTTTCAATGGAAAGTGTGGCTGAACCATATCTTAATAGGGGTGACCACCACTGTTTAATATCGAGATCTGTTACCTTTGTTTTTGGGGAAGTTCCGATGTGCCTTCACACAGATTTGTGTCCTCTAAGATTTATTTCATTTCAAAATTAAAAAAATATCCTGTCATAGGTGGTGTAACATGTTTTGGTCTACACAAAGACCTTCCTCAGATGCAATACATACTCATATGTGACCATTGCTAGACATAGAACAGTTACAACTGATATGTTTACACAGAAAAAAATATATTTTATTTCTTACAAAAACATTTCCAACACAGTGGTTTGAGAAAACAAACTCCAACATGAGGGCATACTTTCAAATATCATCTTTTGTAAAAATGAAAAGGCTTGAAGTTAGTAGTTGGTGAATGTTTTGTATCTTAAGGAGGTTTTTTCCTGTCATAGGTGGTGTAACATGTTTTGGTCTTCACAAAGATCTTTCTCAGATGCAATACATACTCATATGTGACCATTGCTAGACATAGAACAGTTACGACTGATATGTTTACACAGAAAAAATAATATTTTATTTCTTACAAAAACATTTCCACCACAGTGGTTTGAGAAAACAAACTCCAACATGAGGGCATTCTTTCAAATATCATCTTTTGTAAAAATGCAAAGGCTTGAAGTTAGTAGTTAGTGAATGTTTTGTATCTTAAGGAGGTTTTTCATTTTCTATCAGGAAATCACTAATTCCAATAAAAAAGGAAGAAAGACAATGCAGAACTGCCAACCAAGCAAGGAGGCGTGTTGCACATAAATAAGGTATTAAGCATTACCAAATTCAAGCGCTGGATGGTATTTTATCAAACATAATACATCAAACATAAAGGCACTATTGAGTGTTTTGTTCAAAACTCTCAATTTAGAACCATAATTTCTGAAAGGTATCAATAATATTGGTATTAATGTATATTCCTCATGTATAATGATGTATAAAACTGTTTCAATAAGAGTAACATTATTCCTTAAAGCAAACACAATTGTATTCTTGATTCTTCAGAATTTAAACATACAACCATAGTAATCATAATTTGGGGAGAAAAGGAAACTCACTTCAGGTACGTGCTCAGAAACAGCTAGACAAAAATAATGTTTCAAAGATCAGGCTATATAGCTACTATTTTTCTATATGATCTCAAATGAATACTAAGTTCCTCTTCCAGGTTAACACTTGTTGGATGTTTTGTGTCAAGGGATGTTATGTATAATGATACCAGTCTGCTTATTTTTGTTTGGCTGTTTCCGTTTCAGATATCTGATCTCACTGTGGCAATTTCAGAATAACCCAACAAATCATTGCTCCTTTATGTTCTGACAAAAAGTGATGTGCACTGGATATTTCATATCCTTATTCAGAAGTGCATGTTTCTGTTCCAGAATCCTCTTATTACTGAAAGATGGTGCTACCTATATATCAAATGGCAGGGATATTCTATCACACATTCTAGAGCTGTTATAACTAGGTCACAATTTCTATAGGAAAAGCATTTTTGTGCAGTTGGGATTAGCTGCCATCCAGAGGGGAGGTGGTGGCAGTTAGGTCAGTTCCTGGCTGCTCCTCAGGGGCTCAGGCCATGCAGCCTGGTCAAGCTCTGCAGCCAACAAATACGGTGCACAGTCACCATGTGGGGGTTGGGTAGAGGGTCTGGCCTTGGCAAAGTGATCAAAGACATGATAGTCTGGGGACTCCAACCGGTCACCTCTGTATGATGGAAGCCAATTATAGTTGGTTGCAATTTGTAATCCATCTCCTGATACCGATGAGGTAACCAGTATTATGACCTCCTGTTTTTTGTGAAGTAACCTTTTGGTAATTTGCAGACAGTTGGGCCTATATTGCAACCTCTTTTTGCAAATCTAGGTCCATAGTAATAAACTTCGTAGTTACAGGCAGACATGAGAAGTTACATAAACTTTGTTTCTATTTTTAAACTAACAGAGGTGGTTCTAACAAGAATGTTTTAATTTTTTTCTAGAGCGTGTGTTTTTTGGGGATTACCTAAAAATAACAACAAAATTGTATGTAAAAACTTGGATGTAAAAAAAATATATTTTGTTGCAGGTGGCTTCACTGGCAATCACCTGGTTATCATTAGCAGCCAGCAGTCTGCTCACCGAGATATATTATTTGGAACACTGACTGCAATATATATCAAGTTGGGAGTATGAATGGTTCAACTCCTTGTTGGGAAGCAAGGATAGCCAGGTGAATTGTGTCTCCAGGAGCCACCAAGTGCCGTAGAGCAGTGCCAGGCGCAGAAGCACTCTTGCCAGATGCAGATGCACCTTGGACTTTTTCCCGTCTTCTGTTTGCTGCATTGAACTGCAGGGAATGCCATGCTTTTAGAGGCTTCTGCATTCTGGAACTTCTTAAGGCATACTTTTTTTCCCTTTCCTCTCCTGAACTCCTTGCTACATACTTTGCATGTGAATTTCTTTGAGGAGACCTTCTTCTGACCCGGTGGAATTGAGAAGAAGTCCAAAATAATGGAGTCAGTGGGCTTTGCTTTCTTCCTGTTGATCCTAAAGATCTTGACGTTAAGGGCAGTCTCTTGCTGATGCCATTCTTAAAGATATTTCTTGTGTAATCACCCTCTAAAAAGAAGCAAGTCCAAAGAATATATGGACAGATTGCACAAGGTGTGAACCAACTGCTATCCAAATCCTTAATGTAGGAAATTGGACTGGAATTACTGTTAATTGCATGAATAGAGTCACATTAACCAATCAGATGTGGTTTTACTGTGAGTCACTGACGCTGCGGTATCATTTTTAGTACAGTGACATTAAAAAAATGCAGAATTTCTGACACAATCTCTTATTTATTTGGCCCTGCCAGCAAACCCTTAGGCTCAAATTTTGAATTAATGACCTCTTCCTAGTACACTAAACTTTTTTTTACATCTCTGGGTGTTTTTTTTAGTAAAGAGGGACACAGGAAAGGAAATAAAAGCCTCAGGTGAGTAACAAAACACTCAATCATTGTTTCTATGGGTCCTGTGGGAGTGCCACAGGACAAACAGGACAGCAAAAAAAATTGAAAACAACCATCTTATTGGCCAGTCATGGCTCACTATTAAAAAAATAAGCTTATAGCATTTCGGAAAAAACATTAAGGAATTTCCTGAATATTGTTAGCAAATTGATGTATTGCAGAGGAAGATTGTTGTGCAGACAATCCAAGTAAAAGAGGCCCTCAGGCAAAACTCCAGACCTGCAGCCACCTAGCACAACATTTGACAGCCCTCTTACACCTGGAACATCATACGATGAGAAAGTGATAATGCTGCCACCCACATCTGTTGCACAGCTGACTAGGCCCTAAAGGGAATCAGAGGTCTAGATATTCGTTACATTTCCAGATACGGCAATAAAAATACATGCCCAAAAACTTAAATGGTCCTTGTGAAATTAGGTGTGGCACAGGAGACAAACTTACCAGTACCTCAGGGGTACAAGTGGGATGTGGAAGCACCTGCGAGCTCTGCACCCCAACCACATAGTTCATGAAGATATGAAAAGGACACATCAGGGAGTAGAAGGAGATAAAACTGCACCGCTTTAAGTACATTGTCAACAAAAGGAGGAGGACATTTTGCACTAGGTTCCTACATACTGTAAACACTTTCTGTGTAGTTGTAACTTCCAGAAAAACTAATAGAAGGATTTTCACAAAAGCAATGCAGGATCATCTAAAAACACAAAGACGATAAACAAAGGAGACTAATGATTAATAAGTTTTAAAATGCAGTTCATTTATGTCACAATGGTGGTGTTTATATTTCGGCCGACGGGCTATCCATCACAGTTGTGATGAAGTAACCCCTTCACCAAACTCTAAAGCAGGCCTTAAGTCTTCATTATACTAAGAGTAGGTGCAATGCAGCAACGCAGCTGTTTTTGTTTCTGATAGATTGTGTCAAAAGCAGAGTGGAAAAACATGCAATAGCTAGTAAGGAATTACGTTTTTTTTGTTTCTCTAACTTCTTGTGCATATTTAGCTGCCATATGGCAACATGGACACTCTTGCACTCTAGTGTAAAGTTTGAGTGTGTGTTCTAGCATAGTTTTGCATTGGAAAAGTGAGTCCTTCATCTGCAAAACGTATGCTTCATTACTTATTCACTTTCTGTGTGTGCTGTAGAATTATGCACATATGCAAACTCAGAAAAGCAGGGAGAAATGTCAACATTTTCCCATCCTTCCTGGTCAAAGGCCATGCCCTGCAGCCAAGCCCCCAGGTGGAGACAACCCTCATTTCACTTGGCCCGTGGCTGTGCCCATGGGGTGTTGGCTTTAGAGCCTGGCCTGGGTGGCTTGGGTCTCAGAGCGAAGGCTGGGCCTGGGTAACAGGTGGGGAAGGGGGACTGAGTAAGTGTTAGGAAGGTGATGGGCACAGGGAAGGAGACACACAGAACAGTTAGTAGTATGTATTGGGTGATTGCAGAGTGTAATTGATGGCAATGAGGCAGTGACCCCCTCAGGCACAGATGAGGCAAATAAATGGGATGGGACCTAGAATATAGGGTGACACCCAATAAAAGCATTCAAAGGGTTTTGCATGGCACACAAATTCAGGGTGCCTCCAATATATTTACTTACTTTCATAACCCCAGGGCGAGGAGGAGGGCACTCAAATTTGGGATTGGCATTATTGAAAGCAGTGTTGGGGGGGCGGTATAACAGAGGCACAGAAGGATACAGCATGTGTAGTTTTGGGGGATATTTTCCACAGTTGTAGCTGACCTCCCCTCACAAGCAGGTACCTAAAAGGGTAAGAGAGAACTTTGGCGATGGTGCTCATGTCACTTTTTATTGCCCACCTCAAGTGGCCATCACCTAGAGCTAATGAGGTTGATACATTGAAAGGGGCACCAAGGAGCATGTGGTAGCATATTTAGGGGCATGGCTTCACATATTTTTTATTGCCCACAGCAAGACATGTAAGTTTCCGAAAAGTTTGTTTGTTTTCCCAATGGGATACCTAAAAAAGGGTGAAACAACTGGCAACATTGAAAGGGATAGAATAATTGGGCATCTGAGGGGGTAGGTGTTCTTAAAAGGTATAATTTTAAAACTCCTTCTGTCTTTCTGTTCTGCCCCTTTACTCTTTTTCTCTGTCTCTCTTGAAAGCCTAGTGATGAAAAATAAATCCAATCCCAAAAACTGAACGCCGGCGCCTAGCACCTGTAACCACCCGCTCAATTTAAACACTTTTTATAAGTGATCATTTAGACTTGGGAATTTCCGGTATAAGGAGCCATTAACTGCTACATGCTTCCCGAGGGGCAAAATGCCATAAGCTCTATTACTTAGTTTTCAAACAGAGAAAATTAATGCAGACTCTTTTAATTTACACTAATTTGCACAGTGGGGAACGGAGCAAAAGAGGTTTTACCAGTGGCAGAAAAGGAAATCTGTATCATGCCACTGTTTTTCTGCTTTGGTTGCAAGGAATGGACCAAATTAATGTTCCCCGACCTTTGTCCTAGCTTTCATGTCTTAAAACTGCAGCAAAATGTGTTTGATCTATTGCTTCTTACATCAATGAAAGTGGTGTAAAGGCTTGTTTTCTATAGGCATCCTCATCCCCTGGTTTGAAGTTAAATTAGAATGGCCCTAAGTACTTTAGTGGCCTATAAGCACAAGCGAAATGTCCTCACCACATTCTCTCCAGTGTATCACTGCACAAATATTCTGATAAAGTAACCTTTGAAAATAACCAAACGGGTTCTTACACCCTTTTTTTTTACTATATCTGAGACTCTTTCGGCTACCAGAGCAGTTGAGAATGAGAGAGCAACATTGTTAAAAAGACCTGTTAGTACTGGTAATAGTTTTCGAAAGGTTCAGTCGTGTGGTAAAACCATTCAAAAAAGCCTCTGCGTCGTTGGGCTCTAGCGGGACAGTCGCATTTCTCAATGTTCACTGATTGTAGATGCGGCTGTGTCATACATAGATGTCTGCGAAGGAGCGGTCCCTCAGTCCATTCAACAGAGGGCATTTTTTCTTTCAGAGTGCAAGGATACTGTGCTTGGTTCGAGGGTGTAAGGTAGGGTGACCACCCGTCCGTAAATTTCACGGACTGTCTGTAATTTCGCCCTGCTGTCCGTTGTCTGTGATGAAAGCTTTAAAGGACGGCATTTGTCCGTAATTTTACCCTTCACCTAAAGGGCAATGGAGGCAGGGCGAAATTACGGGCAGATCAGTTTCCCCAGCTGGACTGGAAGGCAGGGAGTCTCCTGTGCTCTGAGGGAGGGGCAGACAGATAAGAATCAGACCTTGCAAGGGGGTCTCCTTCCCTAAAGACATGCAAATGTGCCCAACTGGTAAATCTGCAAATACAAAGGGGCTTGAAAACCTGCATTGACTTTACTAAAAGGAGTCACTGGAAGTTTTCTGGTGGCAAAGATATTTCTTTTAGAGAGGTATTGTAATGGTGTTCCAAGGTGAGCTGTGGAGTGTGTGGTTTTAATGGAGTGTTATACAATTTTTTAGTACTAGGTATAAACTGTATATTATTCAAATTTGTATTTGAGAAGCACTTTTTTTTTATTTAACAGAAATGTATTTGCGCATTTTGTAGCAGCCTTTATTATGATATAATTGTATTTTTCACAGTTCTTTCAGGTACTTCGGTACCTCATAGTACTAACAAACATTGGCAACGCAATAGGTCTCATCTACGAAAGAGTTATTGGCTTTGCTAATGTGTTTTAGCCATTAGCCATGTTATACACCAGAGTAGCTGCTGTTCAGCATGGCTTAAAGTTAGTGGCATAGTGGTGTGGAGTGGAGTAGAGTAGCATAGGAGCAGTGGTGTAGAGCCCAGTGGTGCAAAGTACAGTGCAGTTGTTTAGAGTGCGTTAGCGTAGAGTGCAGTGGCGTGGGACAGAGTAGAGTGGCATAGAGGGCAGTGGAGTAGAGTGGCATACATTAGAGTGGCAGAGAGAGCAGTAGTGTAGAGTGGTGCAGTGGCATAGATCGCAGAGTAGACTCACGTTGCAGGGAGTGCAGTGGCGTAGTGTAGAGTGGTGCAGAGTAGAACAAAGTGCTGTAGAGTGGAGTGATGCAGAGTAGAGTGGCATAGAGTGCAATGGCATAGAATGCAGTAGTACATAGTACATTGGTGTATAGTACATTGGTGGAGAGTGCAACGCTGCAGAGTAGAGTGTCAGTGCAGTGATGTAGAGTGGAGGTGAGTGGCACAGAGAGCAGTGGCGTAGAGTACAGTGGTACAGAGTAGAGGGCAGTGGTGTACAGTGCAGTTGTTTAGAGTGCATTGGCGCAGAGTGCAGTGGCATAGAGTGGCGTGAGGTAGAGTTACATAGAGTGCAGTGGAGTAGAGTGGCATACAATAGAGTAGCAGAGAGTGCAGTAATGCAGAGTGGAGCAGTGTCAGAGTGCAGAGTAGACTCATGTGGCATAGAGTGCAGTGGTGTAGAGTATAGTGCCTAGAGTGCAGTGGCATAGAGTAGAGTGGTGTAGAGTGCAGAGTTGCAGAGTAGAGTGTCAGTGCAGTGGTGTAGAGTGGTACAGAGAACAGTGGCATAGAGTACAGTGGTGCACAGTAAAGGGCAGTGGAATACAGTGCAGTTGTTTAAAGTGCACTGGTGTAGAGTGCAGTTGCATAGAGTGGCATTGGGTAGAGTAGAGTGGCATAGAATGCAGTGGAATAGAGTATATTGGTGCAGAATACAGTAGTGCAGAGTGGTGTAGAGTATAGTGGTGGCCAGTGCAGTGTTGCAGAGTGTCAGCTTGCAGTGGTGTAGAGTGCATTGAACTAGAGTGCAGTGGTCAGAGTGGTATAGAGTACAGTGGCGTAGAATAGATTGTTTCAGAGTAGAGTGCAGTTGCATAGAGTGGAGAGGTGCAGGTTAGAGTGCAGTGGAATAGAATGCAGTGGCACAGAGTGCAGTGGCATAAAGTAGATTATTTCACAGTAGAGTGAGGTGGCTTAGAGTGGAGAGGTGCAGGTTAGAGTGGTGTTGCATAAAGTGGCATAGAGTGTGATGGCATAGAGTAAAGTAGTGTAGAGTGCCGTGGCATAGAGTGCAGAGGTGCAGAGTAGATTAGAGTGATGCACAGTGTATTGATGTAGAGTGCAGGGGCACAGAGATGAGTGTTACAGAGTAAAGTGCATTAGCATAGAGTGTATTAGCTTAGAGTGCAGTGGCGTACAGTGTAGTGTTGCAGAGTGGCAGAGAGTGGAGTTGTGCAGATTAGATTGGTGTTGCCTAGACTGGAGTGGTATGGCGTGCAGACGAGCAGAGCGCAGTGGCATAGAGTAGAGTGGTACAGAGAAGAGTAGAGAGGCATAGTGTGAAGTAGCATAGAGTGCAGTGGCATAATGTGGAGTGGTTCCGAATGGAGAAGAGTGCAGTGGCATGGAGTGGAGTAAAGTAGAGTGATACAGAGTAGGGTGCAGTGGCGTGTAGTGGTGCAGAGTGGAGTGCAGTATGGATGATATGCTAACACACTGCCATTACAGACAACACATTTTTTATTGAAATGACCATTACATTTGCACAGATATACAGTTTTCAAATCTAACTATACTGTGCACAGACGATGTGTGGAAATTGCATCACCTAATGCAATGATTTGTTTTAATCATGTAAAGGTATTTGTTTCCAGCACAGTTCAGAATTAACAAAAATGTGGTTGATTTGTACTTCTAATTCTGATATATTCTGAAGTTTATTTAAATGTTGTCATGTGATAGAAAAAACTCTTTCCTAACCCCGGTATCCAGGATGATTGTCGCATAAATCCTCTCACTTTGAAGTCAGAGAAAGGAAAGTAAACACTAAGTTCCCACCGAAGACAGAGCCTGACATTTGACTTTGTTCTTTGAATGCACAGCAAATATGATAAGATAAGAACAAGATTTACAGGCCTGTTTACATAAAGGGAGCACTCGGCAGGATACTGTAAATAAGGTTTTGGCAAGGGAAGGGATGAATTGAAGCTGCATAGCCTAAAACAAATAAAGCCAGCAAATTGAAAGCAACAAATTGTGAGTTACAAACCACAAGGTCAATGGCAAGCAACGGGCAGAATGCATTCACAGGGAAGCACTATGAATTTACTTAAAGTGACAGCTGTGGGATACTTTGTGGGGAAAGTCCAGTATTTTAGTCCATATCCTGCAGAGGTTTGGCTACATCAATCACCCAGGTAGTATGACGAGAAGACCTGGAGTGGTTTCCATGTTGCAGGATAGGTCTGTACACCCATTCCATCAGTTTGCCACCATTTCCTATGGTACAGAGCTTCTGGCACACCTCTTGTAGGGTTAGTGCTAGGTGACAGACATGAAATAGGGCATTTAATGATTATTTAAGGTGGTTGTAAGTAAGGAGTTGACCGGGGTGAAGATGGTAACGTGCCACAAGGGTTTGGAAATTTAGTAGCTCACTGTTCAGAAACAAAGTCCCCAATTTTAAGACACCTGCAACATGCCACTGATGGAGTTGCTCTGACCACAGCCATCCTGTGCGAATCGGAAGGCTTAGCAAAGGTAGTGCAGGAGCATAGGGTTTCTTCGTGTCAGTGAGTTTACAGGTTCTGGCAAGGCAAGAGGAAGCCGTGCATGTTAACCCCAGATGATGATCCGTAGAATGGTCAGTAGGAAACAATGAGCAGTGCATTAGCCTTCCTTAAAAGTCTTTACTGGTAAACCCCATCTCATGCAGGGAGGTGGGCAGAAAGCCAGCGAGCCACCCATTAGACCTGTGCAGCTGAATAATAGCATTCTAAGTCCAGAAGACCTAATCCACCCGCAGTCACAGTTAGCTTTAGAGTGGAAAGAGCTCCCGATTGCACCGCAGTGACCAAATCAGATGTGTGGCCTGTCTGAAGAAGGAATGAAGGACGAGCAGGGGAAGGTTTGCAAAATAATACTATCATTGGGGTAGCACACCATCTTCAGTAGTGCCACGTGGCCGTTACAGAAAGCAGAAGAGAAGACCAAAAAGCAAACTGGGCTTGGAGGGACCGTTCGCTCTGCCGAGATTTTCATCCTGGAAATCAGTGTAAGAATGGTAGATATTAATCACTAGGTATCAAAAGGTAACTGGTTTCCAGTTCAATCTGAGATCTAATTGTATATGAAGGCGAAAACAGTGCCATATGTTAAAGAAACACTAATTAAATTTAAAAAATTGTACATTTTGTTTGTGCAATTTACATCCCAAATATTTTGAAGATTCTATCTATGCTTGACACTTAGGGATAACCCAGATCTCTAGTTTGGCTTTTGCTCAATTTCAAAACCATATAAAGACATGGACAAAGCGGGCAATTGCCTTGCACAACCTTGCAAGGGGTCTGGCCCCTGCTCACCCTTCAAAAGAACTAACAGCGGACCATTGCACCAGAAGAGTTTGCCAAGGTGGATGGGTGTTGCTTGTTCAACCACTTGAGAGTGCCCCTTCTGTTTCGCTCCTGTGTGCAGAGACAACTCCCCAGGTACCCAATAACTTTGAATAGTCTTGGTGGACCCATCTTGTCTGATTTTAGGAACTGTCCCACCTTGTTCTTCTCTTCTTTATTTATCCAGTTTTTAGCAACAACCCTTTGAATTACTTGCCGTGGATCTCCCATTTGATCTCGATTTCATCCTCCTCTTTTATTATCTTTGATTGGTAGTCCAGGCTCCCATTTCTGAAATAAATGTAGAGTCCCATTCATACACTCTATTGCAGTGAGACTACAGACAAGTTATGGGTACATCACATCCTGACATTAGGTGTGAGACTGTCACCCACACCATCTGCCTTGCCTCTTTAAAAAAAAAATTGGTTGAAAGTCCATGGGCGGTTGGGGTAAGCCAGATGTTTTTGTTCAATTTGTTTAAACTAGCATAAGGTTAATTACCTTAATGTTTCCCAAACTGTTTGCCAGGGGTTGTAAAATGTTCAGAAACATAATCAAAATGTTGCTGTTACTTTCTCTTCAGGAAAGAGCGGGTAGATTTGGGTAGGGGTAATGGCCTTGCCGCAGTACTGAAGGGCATTCAGTTACTACTGAACAAGGACGTAATGTGACACCTGAATGTAGCATACCATGAGGCAATCACAGAAGGTCCACAGTGAATAAATAGTGCTATGTTAAAAAAGAGTAAAAAAATGCACTGACAACATAGTGAGGCATGGCCTCTCTTGAGTGTGTCTGTAAAACTGACGTTTGTTCTTGAATTTTTGTCCTGAATTTTGACCCTTTGTCCTGAATTTTTGTCCTGAATTTTGACCCTTTGTCCTGAATTTTTTACAGTCCTGTCCAGAATTTGCCTCAATGCCAGGTGGTCACCCTAGTGTAAGGTAAACAGCAAAAGTATGGAAAATGCAGAAAGCATCTGATAGGGCTGAATGATTGTGGGCAATCAGTCTGTCTGTCGTGGCCAAAAAAAAACAGATTTCTTGCGTCTCGTTTATTCTTATCTATCTTTTCTATGCGTTGTATTATTATTTCCGCAGTCATCTCTCGTGAGGGAAAAATAATAAAGACGCGTTTGCGTGCTCCACTACTTGTAAAATAATTGCAAATAGCTCACAAGATACGTTTATACCGTGTAAAAACTATAATTTCTGAAGGCCTGTTTTTTAACACGGATGTGTTTCGGGCAAAAAGGCTTGGCTGTGTTATAAAAATATGCAGCAGCTTTCGACAGACATTGCTCGCCGCTGTCCAGTAGGGGGCTCCCTTGCCTCTTACCAAGATCTGCTATTGGGGGAAATCTGAGCTTTTCAGCGTAAGTGTGAGAACACCTGAGGTAGGATGGTGCTCTGTTATGTCAGATACATGGTCACACTTACTGAGAAGGGGGAGGGTGTCGTATCAGGGAGATGTCCCGCCTTGTTCATTGTCGGTGCAGGAAGCACGCACCATCACGGATGCCGTAACAACTCTGCTAGCATAGCTCAAATAGGTCAAGAGTGCTACAAAAATGCGTCCGGCTTTCCGGTCAAACTTTGAAATACTGGCAGGTGTTCCACACCTCTTTTAAAAACAGGTTCTTTACCGTGCTGTGAAGCTGAAGAACTGTCGTAGCATGCGCTATGTCTGAAAACACAAGGAGATGCACTGGCATGCTGGTTGGGATTTGTGACGGCTGTAGTGCTGTGCAACAATATGTTTGCTGACAAGGTGGTGCTTCTGAAAGATCGACAGGGTGAAAAAAGAGCCAGTTATGCGTGAAGCCATAGGGAAAAATGAAGATTTCCTGGTAAGCTTGTGTCTGTGGAAAACTTGGCAAGGCTGGGGAAGAATTAGTTCCATATTAAATGACAGTGATTTTTAATACATACTGGCACCGACTATGGCGTGCTGCACCCCCTGGCAATTGCGTGTCCGAGTCCCCCACAGCCTCGTTTACTTTTCTGAGGCAAATGCCCGCCACAGTCCTCGTTTTTTCAGTTTTATATAGCACGAACTCGACCCGAAGGTATTGGAGCGCTTTACATGAGCACCAGGCCATATTCATTTTTTATTTTTTTTAGGCAGAGTGAGATTAAGCGATTTGGCCAGAATGACAGGATGTTGACCCGACGCCAATACTCGCTCGCACCTTGTTCTCCAGTTCCAAAGTCCGCAGCTCTGGGCGTTACTGTCATATCACCCCTTGGGCGAACCTCTTCAACCCTTCCGGCCATACAGACTTTCCGGCAGCACTTACAGCAATCGTGTGTATTTACCTATTTAAATGACACGGCGGTGCGTGGTGTGACTGAAAAGCGTGACAAACGTGCTGTTGTGTAGAGGTGGGTATGTCCAACCCACAGGCAGGAAAAGGGCGTGTCCTGTACTGGAGAAGACTGGTTGCCCGAAGGCGTCACGTGCACAGCAAACGATCTGCTATGAATGCAAGAAATAAAACGTAGGTGGCAGGTAGGTGTTCCCTGCCTGGTCGCAGAGACGCCCTGGTGCCAAGCGACGCACATTCCTCCGGAGGACAGAGAGTCCATCTGCATTGATAAAAGGGGTGCTTGGCATTCGGAGATTGTCACGACCAGTCGTCGCCCCAGTGAATGATGTCAGAAGTGGATAAAATCCCAAACGAAGATCATAAGATAAACTCCTACACTGTGATACGGCAGTATTTATTGTAGTTAATTGCTGTTGAGTCAGGCTTTTACAGAGAAAATATATTTTCCCCTTTCACTGGAAGACTCGCGTTTTAGCCGCTGCGGTTATGCAATTTAATTAGTATGCCAGTTTCAACATTAGTATTGTGTACATGGTTTCAAAAGCTCGAGCTGTTGATGGCTGACGCAATTCGATTACATGCCAGTTTTATGACAAAGAAGGCTATGTGATGTTAGGACTCCTGTTTCACCAAACACGAGCAAAAACTGACTTGTTGTCTTAAATTAAACCCATGCTACTATTGATCATGATACAATACTTAACAACTTAAGACAAATCAGTTTTGGCGGATAGGTAATGCCGGCATTGCGATCTGTCTCAGTTTTACTAATTTCATCCTCCTTCAAAGAGGAAAAGTTGATTCACACCTGTGACCTGAAGGATACATAGATATTTGTGAACAGATGCCCAATGCACCGACCTCTCAGAAATGTCCCCTTAGCACCTATGGTGGAATAATTTTGACAGCCATCTCATGGAAAATGCTTGTATTAAAAGAAACAAATACATGACTTTGAATTTGTTGATTTGATTACATAAATGGGGTTCAGGTCATGGTTTGTATGGAGACCTGGGGAATTGATTATTTTGATCTAGCAATTTTTGAGGTTTTCAGCAGTTTAGCTGTGTCCAGTACACAGGGATAAGCGATTTGTTTAGCTGCGCAGGAAATTATACGTAAGGTGGATGTTGTACATGTTACTCCCTACATATATCTATGCTTTTAAACTAACATGTGCCTGTCCTTGTTTCACTGTATTAAACACATTTTCTGCTGGAGAAAATTGGTGATTTTGTTATGATTAATAACGCTGGAAATAATGCACTGGGGGAACCTACTAATCAACCATTTGAGCAGTGTACAAAAAAGAAGACTAGTGCAGCGATCAATGTTATGGTAACATTGAGAGAAATGTTAGAGCGGATTTAGTAGATGTTCAGCATTAAGAATTTAATTGAAATAGTTACTCCTTATTTTATGTAGTAAAACAAATTGACAATGTTGGCAACTTTCGGGTACATTTTTCCTGATCGAAGTTCATGTTCTTCAAAATGGATAAAGTGTAAGTAAATGTAGAAAAAATGAATGCATCCCAACAGAGATGAATAAATAGGTGTCTAATTTGAAATAAATGGACTGCATCTAGTCTGACGTATGGCTGATTGTAGTGAGTTGAGAATGTAAGAGGGATATGTGTGCGAGATATGGGTGCAGTCTTAACAGGAAAATAAGTACTTTCTGCCTTTGAAGAGTTCAACGTAAGAAAGCACAGAGCCATTCATTGACCAATGTCTGTGAGGCAAAGGAGGCAGAAGCTTGTAGTACTGAAGTAACAGTTGGAAGAGTGAAGAAGATTTGGGAATCATTCACGTAGCGGAGATACAAGAAACTAAACGAAGGAATGATGCCACTGAGAGTGCCTAGGATTTAAATTAGGGTGGAGTGATCAAAAGTACTTCTTTCAACTGAGTTGAGAGGTCTAAGTGAAGGAGAAGACATGAATTATTGTCACGGCGGGCTGAAGTAAAGAAATCAGCAACATGAGAGAGGGTGGTATCAGTTGGGTAAAGAGCTGTTTGTAAGCGGTCAAGGAGGATTTGAGGGATGTGAAAAAAGAGGCTGAAAGACTTCGAGAAGAAAGGAAGGTAATTTACTGGATGATGGTTGGATGGGGTTGATGGGCCAGCGTTTTTTTGGTAAAGGTAAAGCCACAGCTGACTTCTAACATAGAGGGTAGTAAGTAGACCAGAGAGAGTAGATAAACAGAGAAGCTGATCAGGTAAAGGCTCAAGAACAAAGCCAAAGTTTTAACAATCTGGAAACTGAAGGGTGAAAGGGATGCACCAGGATTTAGCAGACTTGCATAAGTGGATCAGTTTTACAGGAGGCCTGGGTTGAAGTGTAGATATTTTAGTGACATTGACTGTTATAGGAACTGAATAGTATGAACAGGTGCGTTGAGAGCTAAGGGTATTTCTGATGATTGCAATTTCGGATGTGAAGCATGAGGCCAAGCCGGAAACACATAAAGGACATTGAGTGTGTGATGTGCGAGGTTGGGAAGGCTGGGAGTTAACTAGAGGGAGGTTGGTGAGCATAGACAGGGATTTAAGTAGTTTGTTTTGGCTGCGTTCAATGCTACTGTGCTGTCATAGACTGCATCTCTGTGACCTGCAAGCATTCGGTGGCATTGTTTATGCGCCATTTGTAGACAAGCTTGTTTTCATAGCTTGGGGTTTGGTTGTAATCCAGGGCTGTGGGTTGAATGCTGTTATATATATGTCATTAACATTTTCAAAGAAGGTGGAATGAAGTAGTAGCTCAAGGTCACCAGAATTTGGTTTAATAATGAAGGCACTGCTCTAGGTAAGTGTTTTCGTTTGGTGACAGGGTTGTTTTTTTTAGACAAAACAATCAGAGATGGGGGACTAATAAGTGAATGATAGCACAGTCAGAGGGAGAAGAGTAAAAGTTGGGAGTTGAGTGAGCTATGATTTAAAACATAATAATTAGGTCTACATGTTTTGTGTGTGAGTAAGCTTTAATTGCATGTTTAGTAATGAGTGGTCGGAATAAATTGGGCAGCTAAATTCAGAGGTTGAAGTACATTAAAAAAAAGTATGGGAACCGTGAAGCTGCTCTCTATAGGGCCAGGTGAGTGAGTGCGGAGGCGTGGTCAAAGGTGTGCCCAAAAAAACAAAATAGTTTGTAACTTTTTTTGATCTTTCACCTTCAGGTAATTATTAAATATATAATAACACACATCTTAAATGTCAGACATTATGAAACCTCTATTAGTAAATGCACTGCACCAGCGAGCCAGAGAATTGAATCCTGGTTAGTACAGTGGACACTAGTGCCTTGTGTATGTTTAGTGCTACAATGTCCCAGACTGGACTGTGAGAGAAAGCACTAGCAAAATATGTCATTATTTTAAACGTGCATTACTCACAATATAAGATAGGCTGCTACAAAATGCGCAAAAAGGTTTCGGATAAAAAGTGCGTATCTATTTAATCGTGTTGATCGGCATACATCCCCGGACCTTGTTGAAAATAGACTCAGGGGCTGATTAGGAGTTTGGCGGATGGAAAACCTGTCTGCAAAACCTCCGATGGGGTGGTCACTGCCGTGCTGGTAACCTCTCTGCCGGCCCCATTATGACTTTCTCACTGGGCTGACTGGTGGAAACCAAGGCTTCTGTTGGTCAGCCTGGTGGGAAAGGTGCAGCAGCATCGTCGCCGGCTCATAATAAAGCCGGTGGCAATGCTACCACACGCAGGGGCACCAGCACCCTTGAAATGTGCACTGTCTGCACATTTTGAGGGTACTTGGCAGGGTGACCCCTGCACTGCCAGTGCATGGAGAGTGCAGGGGCCCCCCTGTGGCCCCATGCACCAGTTCTCTGCCAGCCTTTTTTTGGCTGTGGTACTGCCATGATAAAGCTGGCGGAGAACAAGATTGTAATCATAGGGCAGCACTGAGTTCAGCGCCGCCCTGACTGATTACAACCTGCACCGCCATCATCCCATTGGGATCTGAGATCCTGGCAGGGATGGTAGGAGGATGGCGGGTCTGCCCACCAACCTCGTAATGTGGCGGTCAAATCCCCACAGCCGCGGCAGTCCGACCGTCACCACCAGCCTCATAATCAGTTCCTTAATTGCTGCATTGTTTCCCTGTTTTTGACCGACCAAGCCAAGAACCTCCCAACATATTCTTTCTTTTCATAGTATTGCTGGGAGCATGTATTCTGATTACCTACTTCCTAGGCCAAATAATGCTTCCTCAAATTATATCTAGCTTCCTTCATTCTAGCCCCTGAGCCCTGATTGTAGGCTACCTGATGAGCCCGTGTTGCTTGGTCTAACTCCTGTTGCAAGGTTATAGATTTCTCCTTTCTTAACGAGTTTTTTTCTGCTTTATAAGAGGTGGCTTCTCCCCTAATAAATGCCTTACGGGCCTCCCAAATTGCAAAAATAAAGGCTGAGTCTGCATTCCTAATCAAATACTCAGTAATGTAGAGCCCTTGGGCGGCAATCCACCCATCATCCATAAATAGGTACTTATCTAACGCCAATCGCGGTTGTTCCTTCTGTGTAGCCGGCATATTTATTTCGATCAGGGGGACCGAATGATCTGAAAAGGGATTTGGCAGAATGCTAGAGTTTCCCCTGGCCATTGATGTGAACTTAAAATTAAACCAAACCTAGAGGCAGAGTTGAACCTTTTGGAAAAGTAGGTACATTCTTGGGTCTGGGGAAGCTCTACCCCTCCAAGGATCTATTAAGTCCAGATCTCTGATAATCTGTGCCTAGAAACATGAAGCGCTGGGATTTTTCAGAGACTTATTCTTACATGATACATCCATCTTTACATTGTCGTAGTTTGACTCTTGCTCTAGGCAAGACAGCTGCTTTAAGGATGACAGTACATATGTTTGTAGGCGACTATGCCAGTCCTACAACAAGTCGCAACTGTCGTCCCAACCCTCATGGCTCACAAGCCGCACCTCACCTAAAACCCAAACAGTAAAAGGGGATTTGTTGCAACCTTTACTCATGGACTCAAGATTGTGACATCTCAGGGAGTGTCTTGGTTAATCGGAGATTACCCCTTTCTCACATGAACAACATGTCTCAATCAAATACAGGCAATGAAGAAGATGCAGTAAAGTTTCAATAGGTTTTATTTAGCAAAACTGCAATCTGTGATAAGTTGCATGGGCTGCAATGATTAGGATAATGAACAGTGCAAGAAACAGAATGGTAAAGACAAGAATCATTAATACAAACACCCCCACCATCTTGCAATAATATGTAATGACATGAGATGTGAAAAATGTCCTAATACCTTAGCATAGTGAGCCTAGCCTCTAAACTAAAAGAGAGCTAGGTATGTTGAACCTAATCTTCCAATGCCATGCCGTCCAACCCTCGTTACCTTGGAATGAGGTCTCAAGCTCAGACTCCATAGGGACACGAAGATTGGGTCAGCGTCAAGGCAACGTGCAGTATTGATAGCAGCAATGGCATCTGGTCGGAATCCCTCTGACTATCTGTTTAAGTGAGGAGTATTTATTCTGATCTGCTTGGACCCCTGACGTAGGTCTGTTCCCAAACAATAGATTACAAGACATGCTTGGGACGGTAATTTATATAAACAATTCCCTCAAAAGTGTGAAAAGGGAAAGTTCCTAATGTGAACACCTACAGTTTGTTTATCTTTGTCGCTTGATATTGACACCTTAGCGCAGTGGCACTGATAACGCAAACTATAACATCGGCCTAACTCAAAATAAGGAAGCTATCTTAAAAGATTTAATTAAATAAATGCGCTAAAACAGAGCTAGCTAAGTAGGGTAAAAGTCACTTAGTGACGGGCGTACGAGTCTTCAGGCCAAAGGCTGAGCACAATCCTGTATCCCATTAAAACAAACTAGGATTCAATACAAAATCTTCTATAATATTAAAATCTCTCCTACCACCAGGAGATCTGGAAGTGAAATCAAAAGATTGTATAATTCCAGCAGGGAGATTGCCTCATCTTCCATGGGTCCTTAAAAATGTACTAGATGTAGAAACTGACTTTCTTTTTAACACTAACTACTATCCACCTGGCATGAGGATCTCTAAAGACCTGGTAAACTCCCCCCCGAAATTGCTGTGTAATCAACACAGCCACCCATTGCGCTGCTGCACTGGCTAGTGGAAAGAAAGCATGAGAGATTAGGCTGTGGGTTTTCAGCAGTTTGGCCTGCAGCTTGAGATAAGTTTCCTGAAGTAAAATTATCTGTGCCTCTGATGACCTTAACCAATCAATCAGGAAGTCAATCAGGAATTTTGTATAGCACTGCTTATCACCCCTGGGGTCTCAAGACCCTGTCATGGGGTGCCGATCAGTCATAGAGCCAGGTCTGGAGGTCCTTCTTGAAATGATTCAGTGAAGGGGTCTGCCTTAGGTGGATTGGTAGCGTGTTCCAGGTCTGCGCTGAGAGTTAGAAGGATCTGCCTCCCACTCTGCTCTACCTGATTCTAGAGGTGGCAGCGAGGGCGAGTTGAGAAGATCGGAGTTGTCTGGCGTGGGTGTAGAAAGGTAGGTGGTGGTTGAGGTAGGCTGCTCTGATATTGCGGAGGGTCTTGTGCCAGGAGCTTGAAAATGATGCATTTGTTGATAGGGAGCCGGTGCAGGTCTCTAAGATGGGCGGAGATGTGGGGGGGATGTCTAGGATCAGTCTGGCTGCTGCGTTCTGAATTTTCTTCAGTCTTGTTTGGAGCTTCCTCGTGATGCCGGCATAGAGAGGTTGCCGTAGTTGAGTTTGCTGCTGACAAGAGTGTGGGTGACTGTCCTTCATGCCTTGGTGGAGATCCACTTGAAGATCTTCCAGAAGAGGCGGAGAGTGTGGAAGCATAACAATGAGACGGCGTAGACTTGGCGGATCATGGACAGCATGGAGTTCAGAATGATGCCCAGGTTGCATGCGTAGTTGGTGGCTACGGGGGCACTTCCAGGGGCAGCTGGCCACCAGGAGTCATCCCAGGGAGAGGGGGTGGGGTCCAGGATGAGGATCTCTTTCTTGTCCGAGTTGAGCTCAGGGCAGCTGTTTTTCATCTAGTTGGTGACTACTCTCATTCCGTTGTGGAAGTTGTGCTTGGCTTTTGATGGTTTGTCAGTGAGGGAGATAATTAGCTGTGTCTCCTTGGCGTGGGAGGCTATGTTGAGGCCGTGCTGTCTGATGATTTTGGCGAGCAGAGCCATGTAGATATTGAAGAGGTTTGGGCTCAGGGAGGAGCCTTGGAAACTCCACAGCAGGTTTCTGTTGGTTCCAAGAAGAACGGCAGGAGTCTGACTCTCTGGGTCCTTCCAGTGAGGAAGCAGCGGGTGCACTCCAAGGCCTTGCCGTGGATGCCAGTGTCGGAAAGTCTGCTGCATAGATTGGTGTGGGATACGATGTTGAAAGCTGTGGAGACGTCGAGGAGGATGAGGGCAGCTGTGTGTCCGTGGTCCATTATGGTGAGGATGTCATCCTTGGCTGCGAGTAGGGCAGCTTTGGTGCTGTGGTTGCTCCTGAATACAGATTGGGGGGGGTCCAGGATGTGGTTTGACTCAAGGAATTCCGTGAACTGCGTGTTGATGGCCTTTCCGGGTACCTTGGCTGGGAAGGGGAGAAGAGAGATGAGTCTGTAGTTTTTCATATCTCTAGGATTGGTGGAGGGTTTCTTTAGTAACGGGTTGATCGCTGCGTGCCTCCAGTCATTCAGGAGGGTGGCAGTTTCAATGGAGCGGTTGTTTGTCCGGCATAGCTGGGGTTGATGGTGGTGATGGCTCACTTGAAGATGTGGTGTGGGCATGAGTCTGAGGGTGCCTATGAGTGGATGTAGTTCATGAGCTTTCGGGTGTATTTCATGGAGATGGGGGTCGATTGCTCAGAGTCAGGTGTGGGGTCGTGGTGGTGCTGGTGAGTGGTTGAGGTGGGATTTTGCTCTCAAACCCTTCGTGTCCATCCTGGAGTTTACGGTGGAAAAAGGTGGTGAGGTTGTAGCAGAGGTCTTGAGAGGGAGGATGCCTTTGGTGTCTGTGCTGGAGTTTGTGAATTCCTTGACTACGTTAAAAAGCTCCTTGCTGTTGTTCGTGTTGGTGCTGATGCTGGATAGCAGCCTTTCTGGAGGCTCTGATGTGTTGGTGGTGTGTGGTGACTTCATTTTTGTCTGATGTGCGGTCTGCCATGTTTTTGATGTTCCTCCATTTTCATTCGAGTTATCTGCAGGTGCATTTAGAATCTTAGACATCAGTTGTGAACCAGCTATTTTTCTTGCGGTGCTGATTTCTGGTGGGTTTTCTTAGGGGGGCTACGGTGTTTGCACAGTCGGCGATCTAGCAGTGGACGTTACGAACCAAATGGTTTGCATTCGTGGTCTCTGGAAAAAAGGGAGTGACTGAGTGCGTCAGTGCGCTGGGCTTTGGTGTCCTTGCCCCAGTTTCTGCAGGGGGCATGGTGGCATATGGTGGTCTTGGTGAATGTAAAGTGGACACAGTGGTGGTCAATCCAAAGGTGTTCGGAGGTTTGAGAGAGGGAGATGTTGTTTCCAGCTGAGAAAATGGGTTCAAGGGTGTGTCCTGCTGAGTGAGTCGGGGTTGAAGGAAGTATAGCTATACATTTGGTTATTTAACTCATTTGCATTACACAAGGCAACTTTATAACCTTTGCTAGCCATCCTGCTGGATATCCTGCCCACATGGTCCCCTATCCGCTTTTGTCTTCATGCCTTGACTATTGGTCACAATCTTTTCTCCCTGTTAGCCTTACCGCCTAGATGTGATGACTTCTCCTAACTCCATGCACACTAAAAGAAGGGAAACTTCCCCTACTTTCCTACTTACTTTTTCTCCCCCTCCCAAACCCACACCTACTCCATATAACTTAAAGTGACCCCCCCAACTCACCTCCCAGAGTGTCCCTCCCCTCACTGCCTCCCTTATAGCCCCACCCCTCATGGGCTCCCTCCCCGGCAGTAGAGCCCCCTCCCTTCTACTCTTCACTCCACCCGTCTCTCCGCCCCCTGAAATGGAGTGCTTTGACATGGCACTTTCTGAACCTGTATCTGGGAGGAAAAAGCAGATGGACATTGATGAGTGTCAGAGGAATTAAATCACATTCCCCTTTTCCCCCATCCACAATGTATGTTGAAGTCCAGATCCTGAGATTCATTAAAAGATCATCAGCAAATCAAATAATCCACTAGTAGCTACTTTCTTCTTGCACTTAGCGGTTGATTAATAGACCATCAACCAAATATTCAATGTCAAACCCAGTTTAAAAAAAAAAGAAAAACATTTTTTAAACTAATTCATAATTTCTCCCTTGGCGCCTCCCATTTTTATTGACTGCATGAATCCCTTTGCATGATCAACGGAATTAAAAATGTATGCTTGCTCTTGTAAAACACCTTAAGTTTGGATTGTTAAATTATACCCACGGGTGACCCTTGACTCTTGAAGTCTCCAATTAATCCTAAAAACTCTTTCCGATGCTGAACAGCCATGATTGACATGTCGGAGAATATCCAAAAGGAGAAATTATCTGTGAAGATGTAGTTTTTAGTTCTAATGGCGTGCGACAAAATTTGCTCCTTGATTCTGAAGTCACCAAAGTTCACCAAGATAATGTGCAGGAATTTTGCATTTGGAGACCCCATGGCAGGGACACAAGGAGCCCATGTGATTGTTAGATCTGAGCCTTCTGTAGCTTTATCCAGAAGTATATACTTATAAATGAGGTCTGACACCACTTTGCTTACTGTGAATCCTGCTTCGTAATCCTCAGGTACACCTACGAACCTTAAATTTGACTGTTGAGACCTGTTCTCTGCATCATCCAATTTGAATTTGAGTTCCTTAAGTTCAGTTTGAATTTTTGATATCCCAGTTTCATGCTTGTTCTTAGAATCCTCCAAGCCTAACACTCTTTGCTCCACCTGGGACATTTGAGAGAAAAGCTGAAGAATGCTGGCATTAATCTGACATTTGTCTTTCTGTGCCCATCTTCCTGAGATACTATCAGGTCCCGCAGATCCTTTAGGTTTTGATTAAGTAATACTTTAAACAATGGCACTTCTGGAGATCACTCTGATGGTGCTGGGCTACCGGTCTCTCTGCGAGAGTAACACACCAAGCCATTGAGGATGTTGTGGGAATTGCCTGTGATGGGTTGATATTAGCATCCGAGAGCTGTGGCACCTGCGGTGATACCATGGTCGAGCTTTCCAAGACATACTCGGGCTACTCCTCTGACCTATAGATTGATCCACAGGCTAGGATGAGGCTCTCTTCCTTTCCAATCCTTTTGGAGTGCCCACTGTAACCAAAGGGTAGCTAGGTTTCCCTTTAGGATTATCACAGATTGTGGAACTGGGAGTTAAAAGGGGGATCCTTTCATCTTGTTGTGTCTTTGGTTGATCTTTAGAGAAGGGGCTCCCCGACTTTGTACCTGAAGCAAGCTGGGGTGAGGGTTGTTGTTTTGCATGAATAAGCTCTGGCCCAGATGTCTCTAGCTTGCCCAGATCCATGGAGGGGATTGCAGCTAGCATCCCCTGTTAGGCCAACACTTGCCGCAACACCCCTGCAGATGCATCTAGCAGGATATCCTTACTTGTGGGAGCTTTAGATCCTTGAGTTAATACAGACAATCTCCCACTCTTAGTGGACCTTAGGGCTTTTCCCAAGACTCATGATTTTAGCGACCCGTCTCTGGTGATGTGTTTCATCGCTCTTATTTTGGCCTCTTGCTGGAGAATACCATAGATGTCACAATGGAGCCACAAACTGCATCTGTGCCACACAGACAGATTCTGCTGCGTCACCCTGTCCTCTCCACCTGCAGAGTGGCCTAGAGACACCCTATCGGCTGCTTCAACCCCCACCAGGCCCTACCAGACCCAATCCAACTACAATCTCTCAAACGCGGAGATGGTCACTTTGTTCTTAGCTTTGTCTTCGTTAATTACTGATATTTATTATTTGTTACTCCCTAGCTCCAGACCTTCTTCTAAGTTCAAACAGGAGATTACTGCTTCTACTTACAATATATAGACTCATGCAGGCATGGACCTCCTAGCTAATCCTCATTAGAAGGGTCAGCTTGAAGTGTCCTTAAACATCACTTGAATGTCGCATGCAGCAGAATTGAACATGCTTTTAGCATAGGCCACGGTCTCTATATCTATGTAGCAATCTTGGTCTCTTGGCCTGTTGAAAATCCTGGGTGCTGTTAGTGGCTTTGGGGCCTTAATCAACTCCTTCACAGCATTTGCTGGGTTCTTTAGGAATCTTTAAAAATCTACAACAGTGTCTATTGTGGAGCAGTGGTGTAACCCATGTAACCAATATGTTTTTCGTCTTCAGCCACCTTCACCCAACCTCGCTGAGGGCGGGGGGATTAGCTTTGGTGCTCAACACTTTATATGACAATGACAGCTTAGTAAAATAAATGCACGACATGGCGGAGCATGCTCACTGCTTGTGTCGCGGTCTGGTATTCTTTGACGAGCTGGTCTTACTGCTCTTGCTATTTTACTGCAATTGCTGTCCCCACACACTGTCAGGCTCACGGGTGATTTCCACCTTCCCCTGCCATCCACTTTGCTTACCATCGTCCTCCTGCGTGCTACCGACCTGAGAGATTTCAGCTTATGGCCAGTAACGGACCATGTTCTCACCACAGAGCTGCATCCCGCACATTGTCATAGCCGTCGGTTTTGACCACATGTCAGGCACTTAGCCTAATTTGTGGCGTTTCGTGTATGCCTGCCTCCATCTCCAACTCCACTGCTTCTCACCAACCGAACATTTTGCCGTGACCTGGCCGCAGATTCAACCACAGAGCATGATGGGAGCTCCATGTGGCCCATACCTCCCACTGTGAACATCTATTGGGTTACATTTCTGGCATCATCCTCAATGAGATCCTCCTTCCAGAGAGAGCAGGGCTCAGGACGGTTTTTATCTTCAGCCTCAAGAAGGCTCCATTACCATATTGCAACTTCCTTTTTTAGAGAATCATTACTCACTTGCTGTTCCACGCACTTCCATTCCATCTCTTTTCCCCAAGCCTGCGATGCCCACCATAAGCATAGACATAGAGGGGGTTATTCTAAATTTGGAGGAGTGTTAATCCGTCCCAAAAGTGACGGTAAAGTGACGGATGTACCACCAGCCGTATTACGAGTTCCATAGGATATAATGGACTCGTAATACGGCTGGTGGTAAATCCGTCACTTTTCCGTCACTTTTGGGACGGATTAACACCTCCTCCAAAGTTAGAATAACCCCCATAATATTTGAATCTCGAGATCTTACCACCAGTGAACTCTACTAGCACCTCCAGTTCCATGAACTCTGCCCTGTTACTCAGACCTCTCCAAAAATCCACACCCACTTGCTTAGGGGGTGGATAAGGACCTCAGAATTCAGAGGTCCCAGGAGAATCCCAAATTGGGGCATATGCAACATAGTATGGTATATTAAAGATTCTTCTGAAACACATCCAAGTCTTTAACACAGCACTAGGCACTTTTAGTCTCACTTTCTTGAAGTTTTTTGGATCTCTATACTTATGCAGGTAACAATTACATTCTACATCCTGTAACATAACCTTGTACATACTGCATCTACGTGAGCTATCTGGCTCATTCAATAACATGTGAGTGTTCTTAAACTGATAGGCGTGACAATAGACCTGGAAGTCAGGTAAAGCTAATCCTCCTGCCAACAATTTCCTCCTAAGCTTTTTCCAAGATAACCCATAGCTGCCCAGATACAGCTACTGACTCTACACTGTATCTTACTCATACACTCCTTTGGGAAAGTCAGGGGTATCACACCTAATAGGAAAGCAGCCTTATGGAGAATTGTAATTTTAAGTAAATTCACCCTCCTGTAAACTATCGAGGGTAAGTTGTTCAATTTCCCCAGTAATGTATCTATTTACCTACTCACTTTCTTTATGTTGACAAAAAGGATTTTGTTCAGTTTTTGCACAATTTGAACCCCCAGATACCTCATCTACTGCATAATCTGCTGGCCGTCGCAGCTCGCTCCCCAGGACATGACCTCAGTTTTGTCTACATTTATTTTGTATCCCGATATATTGCTAAATTCTGCAGGTCACTCCATCACCCTAGGGATTGAAAAGGATGGATTACTAGTGCACAGCAGCATATCACCTGCATATAGGGCCATTTGAACCTCAATCTCGGGGACACCAAGAGGGATAATAGAAGAGTCAACCCTATTCTGCTGTGCCAAGGGCTCTACATATAAGGTAAACAAAAGGGGCAAGAGAGGGCAACCCTGTCTGGTACTTCTTGTTATTTAAAAGCTGTCAGACAGTTACCCTTTCTCTATTACTCTCACCATTGGGGCTTTGTACAAACTCTGTATTGTTCTAGTGATCCTGTAGGAAAATCTAAAATGTTTATGTGCTATTCACAAGTAAGCCCAGTTGTCGGTGTCAAACGCTTTTGCAGATTCTAAAGCCGCAACAGCTAATGGGGCATCCTGCATCACTGCCAAATCTATAGCAACAATAAGAAGATGGGTTAGCTCATTTAAGCGATGTCCAAGAATAAAACCTCTTTGGTCAGAATGGTGAGTAGCCCTGACTACACTTGCCATCCTTCTGGCCAGTATCCTGCAACGATCTTATAATCCGTATTCAACAAGGACATTGGCCTATAGGATTTTACTGTGGTAGGATACTTAGCGGGTCTCAGGACCAACACATTCTTGGCCTTGTACCAGGAAGGGGGTGACAGATTGCATTAAACAACATCCGCAATGGTTGCACCAGGACTTTTACCAGCGCCTTATATAATTCTGCTGGTGGCCCATCAGTTCCGCCAGCCTTAGCTTCCTTAAGGTCCATAATTTGCCTGTGCACTTCATCCTCTATAATTTCTGCGCTAAGGGTATTGACCTGTGTCTTGATTAGCACTGGGAGATCTATACCAGCTAGCTACTTAATAGCCTCACCATCTGGGTGCTTATCTTTCTTGTACAGCATATTCATAAGTTGCAGCACTTCCTCTATGATCTCTTTAAAGCTATCCATCCCTAATAGGCTGCAGTCAAGGAGGTGGACATTAAACAGTGTCATATTCCTGGAGGAGGCCTTTGGGCTTGAATTAGCAAGGGAGACTTATGCTTTCTTTGCATTTAATAAGAGTACTGCTAGCCACGCAGTAATCTGAGACACATATGAGGCTTGTTTTAGGGGGATATTAAGTAGGCTCTCAGTGAAGTGGAACCTGTAGGTTCACAAGGGAGAGAAGGCAGTAGAGGACAAACTAGTGAGAAAGGAAGCCAAACTGCAAGGTACCCCAATAAATGATCAATCTGAGCAAGGGAAGCTCCTCCTGGAATTAAAGGAGTTCCAAGCTGCTTATAAGGGCTATTTAGTGTCGAAAATGCAGGAAAGATGGCGGTAAGATGAGGCATGTGGCTTACTTTACTTTTGGCATGGAAAACGAGGACAGAGTTTCAGTATGTTAGTCCACTTTGCTATTTTGGAAATTGTGTTTTTGGTGACCAGGATGGCATTCTTGTGTGTAATCTTGTACGGTACCTAAAGTTTGGAGATATAATGAAAATATTTATTTTAGTGTCCTTTCTTATATAAGAATTATCCAAATAGTTTTGTTTATGTTTTAGTTAATGGGTTTATTTTATTTACATTTCCGTGTAGATGGTTGGTTTTCTGCAGGGTAGCTCCTGAGAGGTCTATGTAGAAAGAGTGGTAGCTTCTTCTAGGGGTAGCACTTTTGCTAATAGGTTTAGGTGATTTGTCTGCTCCGTTTTCAGTGTTTATTTAATTAGTTTAAGTGTTCTATTGCTTGCTTTGTTTTACATTTCATTTTGTTGTTTTCCTTGTATTTAGTTTGAATTAGTTGACAGATTCTTCTTTATTTGAAGGACACTAATTAGGATGTATATTTAAATAAAACATATTGGCATGTACTTACATTATTTAGTTTAAGTGTATATAAATTCATATTATTGTTTTTTTAAATGTTTTATTTATATATGTCCGTTTATTCGCTTAATATTATTTTACTGTGTTTAATTACTTAAATATCGTATAGTTATATTTGTATTTAGTAACTATTGTTTTAAATATAATTCTTATTATTTTATGTTGTGTTTCTTTGGTTACTGGAATATTTAAACATATTTTAATTGTGTTTGGTTATTTTTGGTGTTTTTAATGGTATTTGATAGCTCTATATTAAGTGGTTTATTTCTCAATTTAGTGAAACAACATTTTTGTAGTTGGTACTGTTGTCAGTGTTTTTGTCATTTTGAATACCTTTAATGATTTAATTATATTTGGTTCTACTTTATTTATGTATTTGATATTCAGGGTTGTAGATATTTTTAATGGTGACATTTATGCAATTTTATTATTTTTGTATTACTTGTTTGTGTATTGGAGTGCATTGGATGAAAGTAGTTTGGTAAACAATATTTTTGTTGGACATGTGGCGAGTTGATGTTTTGGTGGTCGATATTGTGCCATATTACTTATGGATTGACATATTGTACATTCTATTGCAAGACTTGTAGTTCACAAAATATATAACTAGAGATATAAGGTTACAATGTAAGTCAACAGTAAACTATGTGACAGGCTGAAAAAGGGTGTAGGACAAAAGGGTGGACAGTTAAATTCCCCAGTTGGTTAAAGCCTACAGAATGTAATAACATTCAGAAGAGAGGGCAAACTAAAAGGGTGAGCCATCATTCCCAAGTGGTAGCAAACATACATATTGCTTCAATATTTACAAGTGAGAGCAAACTGACAAGTTGGAGCAAAATCCCAAGTGGGGGCAAATGTACACTATTTACATTTTGGAGAAAAAATTCCAAGAGGGAGCAAACATAGAGGTCACATCTCAATTCCCAAACGGGAGCAATCGTACAGGTTGGAGCAAAATTCCAGGATTAGACTAGATATACATATAATGACAGTAGGCCCCAAACAATGCCCTAATGTGCCAAACACTTGATGCCTTTTGCTATTGGTCTTTAACTGTCCAGAAGCCCAGGGAGTACAACCTGGGATCTTGATTTAAATGATAGGAAGTTACGTAGACAGGACACAAGCCCTGCTCAAGATAGCTGCTCGATTTTGCTTTCTCTAATGTTTTGCCTGTGGGTCATTCCAAGCTGATATAGAAGTTATTCAAGAGCATTAAGAAGTTGTAAAGGGCCTTCTAGGTTGCCCTTTAACTGCTGTATTGGATTTTCACATTGTGACAGAAACTCTCTTGTTGGCACCAGTGCAGAGGAGCATTCAACTTCAACCCCGCTGGTAAGAAGAGCTCGTTTGTAGAAGTAAATGAAGATAATTGTTTTATCTGCTTTTTTTGGATAACAACAGTGGGAGTTGCCCTTGAAAATTCGGTAACTGTGTTTAATACATGTAAATTAATTACTAAAAGAACACTCTATAATCTAACTAATGCACAACATTTTGAAAATATATTCAGTAAATGGATATACTCAAACCAATGTTACCATTTGCTTTGTGATTCTTATCTTTCCATGTACAAGAAGCTGAGGTGCCCATTGCTAGTCACAAATCTGAGGAACATAGTGTGATCTTGTAGAAAGAAAAAAACAAGGTAAATTCTTCAGTAAAGCCAGCCACATGCTGGAGAATGTTTTTATTGAAGTATATTTAAAAACATGTATTGCAAAGTTCAGTTTGTAAACAGGTCCAACAGAATTTTAAAAAGATTGCTTTGGCTAATTCCACAACCACCCAACTTCTGCAATTTCACTACCCTTGAAACTGTTCCTCTTTCTTTGATAACTAATACACAAACACTCCTTTTTAACATTCCAGGAGGCATATGAACACTATTTGCTTCTTTGTCCAAAACACAAATATTCTTTTTTGAACTAAGAGATTTGTCAGTTGGAGAGCTGTAGTTAGTCAAACCAAGATGACTATCCTAGGATTGGTGACAAGGTAAGGTATTGGGTCATTTACAGTTTGGCAGAGAGGTATCACCAACTTACATAACCTCCGCTCTGCATAGATTTGGGGTAGGTACTCAGTTTACACCAGAGGATCCACCACTCTCTCCTCCAGTGTAAACCTTTGATGTGGTGGCTCATACACCATAGAGTCATCAGATCAAAGTAATGATCCCCATCACATCAAAGTCACGGTCACCATCACTCCCTGGTATGAAACTCACTCAAAGGGAGAAAGCGCCAAAGACTCCAGTCTAAAGGGATATAAGACACTGTCTTTCACTGCATTGCTTCTTTCCTGTCAAACATATCCCTCATTCTGTCTCTGTTTCCCTTCTATTCTGATCCATATTCTTCGACTGCAGTGGCCACTGAAAAAAATCCACCATCTTCCCCTTCTCTTTGATGTGTACCATAGATGGACCATTATGGGGGTCTAATCTTCTCCTTTAACCTCAAGTGCTACAAATACAGGAATAACATAGATTATAATAAAACTTCAAAGCATTTCTGAGTTATACTCATTTGCCACTGACCAGTTATTATTTATTAACTCCATACATTTGCACATTGATTTTATACTTATCGTGTCAATATTTTGGTTTAAGTTATTTTCATAGTAGGATATTTAAAACTGAATATTCAATATACAACACTTAAGGGTTTGATTGTGTGTTGCAAATGAATTACCTCAAAATAAACACATCAAAAACTAAAATACTACTCAGTGGTAAATGGACCATATACCACTCATCCTCCATTCGACCATAAGAATGTAGCACACCCACTAAACCATCACTCCAAGTAAGGTATTTAGGCATGATCTTGGATATGAACTTGTCCTAAATTCCTCACATGAATTAAGTTACGAGCTCATCCCTTTACATGACGAGCTGCCTACAATAAATGTTCCCTTTATTAGGATTCCACCAAAAGCTATAAATCATTCAATGGCTTACTGCTCTTCCATCTACATTACTTAAACTGTATAGAAGTTGCAGCATCCCACCAACTGATTTGGAAACTACAGAGAATCTACTACGTATGTACAAGACAACTTCTTGGAGTTAATCTCAGGTTGTGCTTTTTACCTGTAATTCTGTCTCTACACTCATTGCCTGTGGCCAGACACACCACAATCAAAGTAATGTGCTTAACTCATCATGCACTTCAAGGCCCACTTCCCTGCTTCACCATTACAGAGTTATTCAACCCAGGTTAGTACTATGTTTATTGTTTGTCCTGGGGGAAACTCCTTAGCATTCTTAATGGATAACATATTGAACTTATTCCTTGTAAGAATAAGAGTAATTTACTATTATGTTGAATCCTGCTTGACTAAAGCTGTGTTATAGTTTATTATTTACCCATTTCCAGTTCATTTTTGATATTTTGATAATTCCTTGTGTACCATACCCAACTTTGTACAATTCAACTCTGTTCAAGAACGTATTAACTCTCATAGTTTTGAGTTCAGTGTGCCCTTTTTACATTTTTGTATTGAACTCATTCCTTGTAAGAATTAGAGTAATTTCCTATTAAGGTGAGTCTTGCTTGACTAAAGTTGTTATGGTACATTATTTCCTTATTTCCAATTCGTTGTTGATATTTTGGATAATCCCTTGTGTGCTTTATCCATGTTTTGTGCAATTCAAGCCTGTGCAGCAATGTATTAAATGTCATAGATATGGATTCAGTGTGTAATTTTTACATTTTTGTTTTTTATTTTAACCAGGTGCAGACAAAGGGAAAATAATTTTAAAGAGGAGCCAATACGATTATGTTTGCATGAAATTCACAAATGTTAAAAAAAAAAAATGATATTATTTGCCCCGTTACTCCTAACATGGGATCACATTTTGGACTTTTTAGGAAATATCAGACAATATTCTCAAGTACTGCCTGCAGTCTGAGATGGTTTGCAAGTGTATGTATTCCCGCATGCAGAGATGTAGCTGATATACCTTTTTGATTGTAGAAATGTGACACAAAAGTATATTTGTGCTTGAGGACCTTTTTGTATGGAGAAATCCCTAGTTCCCTATTGATTCTGTAGTTGTTCCTGCATCATTTCTTACATAACTATACATGAATGCACATTTACTCCTGCCCTTGACAAGAGTAAATTTACTTTTGTTCGCACTGTGGTAAGCTACCAGCAAATTGTTGGCGAATAATCACTAATATCCAAAATTATAGGAGTTGAAAAACTTTACAGGATAAGCTACCCTTGAATATCGCCATGGGATTTCTTCTCCTCCTTTGTGTCATCATACTTCTGCATCTTTTATTAGTCCTTCTCCAGTTCTGGTCTGGTGCTCCTTCTCTTTCTCCTGGACCTCCTCCTCTTAACTTTCCTGCTGCAGCGATTTATACAGCAAGTGTCAGGGTATAATAGGGATAGATTAAGTCTGGTGTTTAATTCACTTGCTGAATATGTATAGTTGTTCTGGAGTGCTGTTTATTATCCTTGTGCAAATTATTTTTATTTTTTGCTATATACTTTCCTATCCTGACACAGAAAACTGCAGCGTGCTCGGCATGAGCACCAGCTGCTTCTAGCGAACACGCTGATTCTCTATTAATTCAGGTATTCGCATCCCCTCTGCAGGTTTAGGTGCCATACATAGAGATTTTACATTTGCACTGCTGCTTTATCTCGGTGTTGGCAAACTTCACTGGACATAGATGGGACAAACGGTTGTGACCGACCTGGATTCCTAGTCCAACCTTACGTAGCTGCCAGATAGAGAACCTGGCTGAATTCCTCGCTGTTCCAACACTGAACCTATATAACCTGTACCCGTTTGCCATTCATGCCCTTCTGGCGAGGTCAAGGTGAAAAAGGGATAATCAATTATATGTAATATACTACTCAGTTTCTGAAAACTGCAAAATTAACAATAGATTGCAAATGTGTTTTGGTATAGGATTGACAATATATGGCCTACTTACATGTGCCTAACCGGTCCACATGGGAGAGATTAAAAAAAATGATGCACTTAAATGAACTTCAGGAAAGAAAAAAAACTATTTTTTATTTTAACCTTACTATGTACAATGTCTGTGACAACAGTGAGCTGCTGCCCAACTGCCCCTGGGTATTCCTAACAGCCCGAGCTGCACGTTTGGTGTTTGAAGAGATACATCATCACTGAAACTATGTGGGACCTGCAGAGGAGCTTCTTTAATTTTGTTCTCCAATTAATTTCTCAAAGTAGTAATCCAGGCTAGACCTCCCACCTTTACTGTTATTTTAGTAAATGTGTTATACAGTAGCTAGACCCAAACTCCACCCGACCTCCTAAGAGCAAGGGCCTGAATGCTCTGCAAAGCTACCACAGATTTTGTCCTGACGCATATTTGGTTCATCGATCACTCCTTCCATTACCAACAGGCTACTTTCAGAGTTTACAAAAGAGAAGTCAGAACTGCCACATCATATTCTTCCCTTGTCAGATTGGTTTAACTAGCATGCCATCAGAGATATGTTTCATAAAAGCAAGTGCCTTCTTCAACCCGACTTGTACATCTCCTGTCTCGCGTTCTAGGGCTCTCTGTAATTGCCTGACTGACATCTTTCATTTTAAAATAGAATGCATCTTGGCTAGTAAGACTAAGCTAATTCTGATACTCTCACCTTGGTGCCCGCTGACACTCTCCTCTGTGAGTTTGCTCCCCACTAGGTGGCCGGCACCAGAAGATTATCTACAAAACTGCTCTTGTGGTCCCTTTTTGGAAGAAACCCTTGGTTGACCTTACTGTCTCGAGCAATGTTTACATAAATTCTTTACTACCAGCTTTACTACCAGCTTTACAGACAGCTCTCAGCGCATATCTTTCTATTAACATCCTCCTATGAGTTTCATAGGTAGGGTCTCTGTCTTGCACAGTACCAATGTTTAGCTAGTTTGGGTCTATAATCAGCTATGGACCACAGCAGATCAAGTCAGCACCACCTGCTTGATCCTTTCAGTCCCCTCCACTGAATTTGAAAGTATGTATCATATTCCTTTAACCTGTTTTTTCAAGGTAGGCATTAGAGACATATGTTTAGACTGGTTTGGCTCCCCATGTCTGTTCTTTTGCAGACCTACATCTTGTGAAGTCTCACAGGGTTCATCCTTGATCTAGACCCATTTAAACTTCTTCATGCCTCAACTTTCTGGCATTTCCTTCAAGACATATGCTGATGACACTCATAATTCTCCATCTTGGTGGACATCCCAGGTCTGCTCCACTTAATTTCCAGAGCTGACTGTCATAAGTAGCAGTGTGGACACAATGGAAGTCACTGAGACTCACATCAAAGAAGGCTGAAACCTTAATTCAGAGAACCCTACCCTCTCTCTGGTGAATTAACTGGTGACTGCTTGAACTCTGCTGGAGCAACTCTCTTTGATACAGTCCATAACTTGGGCTTACTTTGTGATAAGTCCCACAATTTCATTTCACTGATCTGCTTCTTTTATTTGAGCATGACCCAAAAAATCATAAATTTTGTTTCTTTTGATGCCACTGTACTATAAACAATACTGTAGTTGGCTGCTGTATTGAGTAATGTAACGCTCCTTTTTGGTCTCACCACTTCCCTTTTTAATCATCTTCAGCTCATCCAAAATGTGGCACTTCAACAATTCCTGGGTATCCCTTGCAGGGCCTAAACTGATTGCCAGGTGGCTAAGCTTCATTTTTACATAGTGGTAGGGTGGGTGCAAGATAAGAACCTATGCATCTGGGCAACATGATCCTATTGGGAAAGAACTGTTCAAGTAGAACTAAATTATTTCTCACTAATTAATTTAAGTTCTTTATCTAGAGTAGGTTTTACTGATACACACATCTTTAAGTGATTGTAGAACAGTCTTACATCCATGCTGAGATGTAAGTTAAAGAATTACCTGAGGCACTGCTCAGTCAACAGAGGTAGAAACATTAACCGCATTGATAGCTTTATGTCTTGAGACACCTTGCTCAGCATGCAGCTCAGCACGTAGCTCATGAGGCTGGAACCATCCTGGAATCTTAACACTAGTGAATGCCTAGGGGAGCGTCCTGGGAAGCTGTTGTTTGCTTTGGGCTTGTATGGTGGCAGTGGTTTGTGAAACACCACACTGGAAGACATATTCCAAACCTGGGATTCTTGTTTGTCAATTAAACACCATGGTTTTCTGAGAGGAGGCTTGGCCATACCTTGGAAGTAGGATTAGGTGAAATTCTGTAATTGTTCTGATTAACAATTACATTAAATTCTCATTCAATTTCAAAAACATTTTATCAAATGTTGTGAAATTAAGCTTGTAAGGCACAATCTTGTTTGCTGGTATCTTGTTTGACCTTTTTCATGTGTTTGTGCACATCAGGAGGAATAGTCTTTTGAGATACTAATTTTCATCAACTAGCAGCAGGACCTACCTGGGTTTAATGAACTTTGATGACTCTTTTTTAATGCGCTTTGAGAGAAGAAATTATGGATGAATTCATTCATCCAAGGCATATTACGTCGGTTCCTGAACTTGACTGATTTGGCGCTGGTTAGATTACGTGAGAGACAGAAGGAAAGGAAGAAGCTTTGCATATCTTATTTTACACTTCCTGAGAATTCTTTGTTTGCTCAACCAGAAGTCAAGGAGGGCCCATTGTTAGAAGATCAACCTACACAAGAAGAAGCAGGGAGCGTTCCTTTGTCAGAAAGTTAAAAGGTGTATTGCTGTAAACCATGGCTATGTCTTTGTTGTGGTGATGCTGGATATGTGATTTAAGCCTGGGCTAAGTAGCCTAACAAGAAATCTGTTGCAAATAAATCTTCTCAGGAGAAGAAGTTAGAAGAATGTTGGCTCAATTATATTTTATTTCCTATGAATAACACTGACAATCATTTTCCTGTTAATGATTGTGATTAAGATTGAAGTAGGGGATATTGTTAATAATTCAGCCTTTCGGGGTAGCTTTACCTGCTATGTTTATTGTTCAGGATTAGGTAAAAGAACAACATTTCCTAAGAGTCAACAAGATGTCTGAAGTAATTTAAACTGTTGATGGTTCACCATTATCTTCTGGAGCAACATGAGAGGACTCTTTTCCTTTGCAGGTCTCTTTTGGAGATCGTAGAAGAATGTTATCTTCCTGACATTATTACCTATCCTAACTATGCCATAATCATTGGAAATCCTTGGTTAAAGTGACCCAATCCTTATGTGAATTTGTTTACCTGAACCACTTTTTTATCATCACAGATTTGTAACAATAATTGTTATGATGCAGGAAGTTACTGGTCTCCAAGTGTTAAACTAAAGTCCCTACAACTTATATTACTAATTATATAAATAAAGACAACTGATATTAATAATTATATAAATAAATATATTATTAATTCATAATGTTGGGGCTAATTTGTCTTCAGTGCCACTATAGTGGCATGGCATTTTCTTTACTTTTTGACAAATCTAAGATTAGCTGTTTTCCTCCTGATAGGGAGTGTGACTGTGTGTTACCAAGTTTCCAGGAGCTGGTTTACCATTTGAATAAATGTATTTCCTGATTGAGAAAGAGATACTAAGGGGGGTCTTTACAGAATGAGTTGATTGCGTCATCTTCTTCACCTGCTTGGGAGGCCTTTGTTTTTATGTACTGAAAAAGGACCAGCAACTTCAATCATGTATTGATTAAATGAGTTTGAACCAAATTACTTTCAAGGATATCTATCCTTTGCCTCATCTTAAGGACATATTTAAATCTGTCCATTGAGCATCCATCGTTACAGAACTTGATTTAGAAGGTGCTTATCAGGTGTTCCACATCAAGAAAGGTGATGAGTGGAAAATAGCTTTAAGCAATTTATTCTGGCACTTTGAATATGATGTAATGACATTTGGACTGTACATAGCTCCAGCTATTTTAAGTGCTTTATTGATTCCATCTTTGCTGATTCTTTCAATCATTTTGTACTATTATAACTGGATGATAGTCTTGTGTTTTCCGACTCTCTTACCAAATATCAAAAACAAGTGACTCTGTTATCATTAATGACTTGACCACGTCATCTGATTCAGAAACCTGAGAAGTTTGAGTTTGACCAAGAAGACATGAAAGATCTTGGGCTTAGACCATCTTTCCTTATGTTTTCATTAATTTTGTACTGTTATGTCTAAATGATGTTCTTGTGTTTTCCAGCTTTCTAACTGAACATCAAGAACATGTGACTCTTATGTCGTCAAGGCACCAACAACATAAATTGACCTGTAAACCTGAGAAGTATGTCATTTGACAAAGAAGACTTAGAGAATCTTGATCTTAGACTAGGATTTTCAGGTCTTGCCATGGATCCTAAAAGGATTGCCTGTAACAAATGGATTGCCGTTCACCAAAAAATATTAAGCAGACTACACATTGCTTGGAATTACAAATTCCAATCACAAATATTTATTGACAGCCCATTAAACATTTGGTGGATGTTACCACTGAAAGTTTGTTTTGGAAAGTGCTGTCTTTGAAAGGGATGTTGGGGAAGTTATTCTGCAAAGACAAGATGATGATGGGCTAGAGCATTCTATTTTCTATCTGTCCAATGTGTTTTCTGAGTCTGAGTGGAAATATTCCATACTTTAGAGAAAAGTGTCTTCCTTGAAAATAGCTTGTACTGAAAGGATGGTGGATTTGAGGTACAATTTTACCTTGTAAAAAAAAAAATGTAAATTAACACTTGTATAGCGCACTACTCACCCGTTAGGGTCTCAAGGCGCTGTACTCATACCGCTATGGAACCCCTCCTGGCTTTTTCCCTATGAGGTGCCCACAGGGTGAAGCCAGGCATCCAAGCGCTGTTGGGGCCGTTGTGGAGATTAAGCAAGCTATTGCCCAGAGTTGCAGAGTGGGACCCATGAATTAGATTAGGCACCGAGGCGAGAATTATCTGGTCAAGGGGAATTGAGCCCAAGACCTGCCGAAGCGGGACTTGAACCCTGTCTTGAGCCAGATCTCTGTTTCAGGGTCTGCCGCTCTAACCATTGAGCCACACTACCTTCAAGTAGTTCCTCTGAATCTACAGTGCTTGAAACATCTCCAATGTAAGAACAGTTGTCAAGCTAAATGGGCATTTTTATGTGACCTGTTTGATCTTACATTCACCTACACTCCAGGTTTCAAGAGTATATTGCCTGGTGCCTTATCTAGAGTTACTCAAAGCCATCTGTTATATTTGATCGGATGATAATTCCTTCTCAGCAACTGCTGAGTCATTCTTGGATAAAGTTAAATTGGCTCAAGAATAAATGGATCCAATGGTACCATTTGTCCTGTGTGCATAGATGTGAAGAGAGACCCTATGATGAAGCATGCCACCTTAAGGTGGGTGAGGGTTCTCATCCTAAATAAAAAAATGTTTATTGTTGGTAAAGACATACATTAAGGAAACCTACCACACATATCTCATTGGGTTTTACTCTGGGAAGATTACTATGCTTTTGAGCATTCTTAAGGAAGATGCTTCTTTTGTTTCTTTCATGGCTTTCTATTTCTTTCAACAGCATTCTGCTAAGCCTGGAGCTCCTGAAGGGCAACATACTGTTACATTTCTGCTGAGACTTATGTTAAATGTTTGCCAGCCTGTCAACGTGTTCAATGCAAGGGCTGAAGAGGAGGTAGCATTGAACAAGTTGACAGGTGGCCTTTCTTGAAATACCAAACTCACCAAGTAGCGGGCACCCACAAAGCCAGAACCGTTCTGGAGTCTTAATGCTCAGATTAATATAGAGAGGAGTCTTGCAATCTGTTCTATCCTAGGTGACTTTACGGTGGCAGCAGGTTTGCAGAGAGCCCTGCTGGAAGTCAGATGTCAAACGTAGCCTTCATCTTTGCTTCAGAACTGAATGCCATGAAGTTCAGCGTGAAGCAGTGGTTAAGCCTTATAAAGAGTCCTTTGCAAGATATCGTTCTGTTCATAAGATATGGTCTGAGAAACCAAATTGAAGATGAAGTATGATCCATTTTCCTGGGATGTAAGTTGCCCATTAGACCATATATAAGGAGCAGTTCACAGAGAAGAATGCATTGCTAAGAATGTATTATCAGTTTTAGGTTGAGTTGTTTGTTAACTTGTATTTTTTCCTAGATTTTCGCTTCTTTCAGCTGAAACCTCTATTGGATATTTTATATGGATACTCGACTGACATTTTTTCCTCCCTGTTCCTTCAGGAGGGGTTTGATGAGTGCCATTCTCATTATTCATTCTCTTCACCTTCAATCAAGACTCTTAAGATTGGCAGGAGGGCTTCACTTTGTGGGGTTTCCTTTCAGTTTGAGACCTTCTTAAGGAAACACTTTACACCTTTTCCATAAACGTTTGTGTGCAGGGCAGCTCCATGGCTACTGAGACAGGTAACCCTGTCTTCTGGAAATCTAGAAGAGAACTTAGCAGACCGTTCAAGTGTCCAGTCCATGATAAACACCTGTAATATTTTTTTTTCATCTATTGCATTTCTGTGAATAATTGAATTCCCTACACAGAAGGTTAATCTAATTAGCCTTTTCTAATAAATCTGCCAGCAGATGATAAATCAAAAGGCTGGCTATTCTATGTGAGGATCTTCACCAATTTGAGGATCGTCAAGTATAATGCACTGCTGGGAAATTTCTATTCAGTGGAAACATCTTTTCAGTTTCTGGATGCAGTGATCTCCAGGAGCTTCGAAATTTTCTTTTACAAACCCATAACATTTATGTTGGTGCAGCTCATTTTCAGCAAAAACTCTTTCCCAATTGCAGTTCTTCTCAAATGTCCATGTGTGACTTCAATGGTGTGAAAGCAACTCCCAGGGGATTTACCTTATATAATTTTGCTGTGATGGTAAGCATGCTATTGGTGTGAAAATGTTAGTATTGTGTGATATCTTGATCCCTTGAACCCAGGGCAGTCAGGGATTACTTGGGTTAAATTGTGACAATCATAGCCTTTTGCCACTACGGTCCCCAAGCAAAGTATTATTGGGCTCACAATTGAAATGGTCAATTAACCACTTGAATTTCAGTATTAACGAAGCAGAGCAGTCGACTCACTCAGGCTTACTCAGGAAAGTGATGTACAATAGGCACTCAGAATAACTTAAATACAACAATATCCATAAATAACCTTCTTTCTATTGATTTGTAACGTAATATTCCATACCCTTAATTTTTCATTTTGGTATTTTTATTATGGTTGGTATCATATTGATTTGCAATAATGTGTTTATAGATAATAGCATTATACATAACAATGTGATAGTGCAACGAAAGATAAAGTGAGAACGGTGATGGCAAATGACACTGAAAACAAATATTATCTCTGACCATGCAGATATTCATATACCAATGATCTTAGAAACAGATAGTAAGGAAATAATTATTGGAAATAAACACATCTATTTTAAAAGAGGCACACACAAAACCATTAAAATATTTTAATTAAAATTAAAATACTTAGTAAAGTACTATTTCATTCAACTTATTTTCTGATTAAAAAATTGATTCATCTCTCACAACGAACTTTATGATGGCTATCAATTGAAAACATATAAAGATAGTTAATTTGAATAATATGATTTGCTAACATGATAAATATATGGTCTGGCATTAATGCAGAGAAAGCATTTGATGCTATCTGCTGGAGAAACAATAGCTTTTTTGAAAACATATTATAATTGGTAGAAATTTTAATGATCATTATGCAGAGGCTGAAATAATCTAAATGTCTTAGTGTAACATTTCCTGTCACACATTTTTAACATTATGACTAAGTCTATTTTCTTGAAATGTTTAACAAATGAGGGCAAAACTAAGATTCTTATGACCTTGAAATATGTTTAAGAAGGCATTTACATGGTTGAAAGCAAAATTTACCTCAATATTAATTTCAAACGAATGGGACCAGGGGACACAAATACCATACACAAGAAAGAAACCCACACAACCCGTATCATTTACTCACCAAGATTCAATTGCAAAACACTTTATTTAGCAATTATATGCAATCGTTATATTTCATTATATACAAGATTACTAGCAATGCATTCAACTCTGAAGAAAAATGTAAACAACATATATAGTTAAACATTTTAGTACTCACTGGCCATGATCACCACGGTTCTATAACTCTGCTTAAATTGTAAATTACTATAGAATTGCAATCTTTTTTGGCCAAGAGTGGTTTTATAGTTTGTAAGTGTGTGTAGTTGATGAGCCTGAGAGTTTTTTCAGGTGTTCGTATATAATAGGAATGCATTGTATATCGGATGTTTCGATACAACATGTAATTTTATACTTTTTGATGATGGTGTGAAATGGCCAATAGTCTTGATTTTTAAACTTTTTCCTATCCTCAGCCTTCTACTTTACCATAATGCTTTCATGGTCCGACTTTATATATATATTGACATTAGTGAATCAATGTCTCAACCTCTTTATTCAAGGCCTTTAGATTGCTGTCTTTTCACCAATATCACAGATATAGCAGAAATGCTGACATCTTCTCTTTGACCTGTAGATGACATCACAGGAAGTAACATCTTGTTTCATTTGAAGTTTTTTCACATCACAATTAGTGACATCAACCAGCTGCTAACACAGATCAACTCACATGAAATTGCTTGAACTGGATAAAATCAAATTGCAAGAAGAGTGAGACTAATAAATAACAGCTGACAACATTGGTGATCCCTAACTGATCACTTACCACCTGCTACTGTACTGAAGAAATCCTGGTTAGTATGCTGATTAATGAATATGCAGAATTTTTCCTAATAGGGACCTACTTCCATTGTACGAAATGCTAGATATTCATGTGATAATTCATCTATAAGATAAAAGTCTCATCGGGTCAGCGAATGTGATAAATGACAATGGATGCAATTGCAGAACATTACTATCGTTTGGTAATGGAGGTGAGGATGGTAGATGATGTGTGGTATTGATGTTGGTGGTGATGTTATTACTTGTAGTTGGGGTGGTATTGGCGTTAGTGATGCAATATTGGTTCGGGTGTGGTTGACATTGGCGGCATTGATATTGTGGCAATGGTATTGTGACCCTGGTATTCTGGCGTTCATAGTACTGTATTGAATATTTAAGAAAAATAAAAAAATGAAGTATTGAATTGGCGGTGTTGATATTGGTAGAGATGTTACTAATTTGGTGGTAGTGGTGATGGTGGTGGTATTAGTGGTATCAATGGCCATGTGGAATTGGTGGAGGTATTGATAGTATTGCTGATGGTGTTCGTCAAATTAGTGGTATTCATGGTGTATTGGTAGTGGTGGTAGTATTGATGGTAATATTGCTGCTATTTGTGTTGGCAGTGCTGGTATTGTGGTATTAGTGGTGGTGTTGGTAGTAGTGGTGATTATGATATTGATGGTGGTGGTATTGGCAGTATTGATAGTGGTATCAGTGGTGGTAATGTTGGTATTGGTGTTCGTATTAGTGATGGTGGTGATAGAGCATAAATTTAGCTGTGTTCCTCGTGTCACTAAAGACATTAGATAGTAACGAGTTTAAACTTATAAACGTAAATAAGAGAAACACTAACGTAGAAAGCTGCACTGACATGCATTTTAAATGTGTAATTTACCTGCATTTCACAATTCCACATAGGTACCTTTTCAATAAAATCACTTGCTAGAATATTAAAGTTTATGTTAAAATGTAACTTAGACTCTAAACTAATAGTTATATGGAAACAAATTTGCATTTCTTCTGTTTTATGAAAGATTAATGACTTTGAAAATATGTGCATGCAAGAAAATGCAGTTCTCTGTAATACCTAATGTAATGCAATAACAAAGTGTTTCCAATTTTTAATTAAATTAATTGTTTTACTCATACTGATGAAATATTATTAATGATTAAGTCTTCTTTCAGATTTCATTCCCATGAGAAGCAAAGTTCCACTTGTAAAAAGTCCATTGTTTAACTGTAGGGGAATTGTACCAATTTGGCTTTGAAAGTTTTGTAGTGCAGGAACATGGACTGAAATTCTATAAATTTGTTACAACCCATTGGAGTCACATGGAAAAAGAGATGCTCCCATGACAGACTTGGGAAAAAGTCGAAGTGTTTGAATCTGAGGTCTGGTGATAATTTATGATTGGATGACGCCCCTTTAACGTAACATGATCTGACCCTGGTGACTAATTGGAACATTTGATGTGGATTCATATATACTGTTGGATGATCGAACTTTGCTCAGATGCAGAGCAGTTCGACAGCAGAAGCAGTCTTGTCTTGATCTGAGACAGACACTTTCCTGATGCTTGCAGATGCCTTCTTGACCAGATGCTATGTTGATGAAGATTCCCTGAATGCTGAACCTTTTGGAGAGGTGTCTTCCTCTCCGCAATTTGCCCATGCCATTTGAAAACGCCCTTTTAGGTTAGACCATCCACTGTGCTGACGCTTATTTTATTTTTCATTTTAGTTAGTGTCCTGTAGCCAGAGTTAATCTTTTCCAATTTTTTTTTTGTATTTTTCCCACATGTGCTTTCTCCCCACACATGTTTTTCCCTAATTCACATATTTATTTTGGTTAGCTGACGGGTTGACCAATGCCTAGCCACTAATTATTGACTCAATGGATTTTTAACTTACTAAATGAGTGGGCAACCTGAGCACCGTGTCATTTATGTGTCCCAAATATTTCTATTGGCGCTTGTATTTTCCTTCTTGAATGTTTAGTTTTGCTGATGTTAGTACACCTAATTTATTTTGAAGCCTTGGGCAACCCTTCATGATTTTGTATATACATAACTTGGTATTGCACATAGTCTACATAACTTTGAGCTTCTGTTTGTAATAAAGCTTTGAACTATATTCCTGATTGGAGTTTTCCTTCCGTGGCCACATTGGTCATGTGTATAAATTCTTGGGGTGATGTTGCTTTTATTGCTGATGGTTCACCACACATCTTTCTGGGTCCAAAGGTCTGTCGACCTCATTGGACATTTGATTCCAGTGAAGGATGAAAAATGCATCCACAGTAGTGTTTCTGGTAATATTGAGTTTACAATCTTATTGGTGCTAATCGCTGTGTGCATGCAGGACACAATTAACTAATATGAAAAATGTGCTGGGTGAGTGTGAGGCTGACACTTTTTTTATTTTTCTACTCTTTAGATGTAAAATAACACCCAAAGTATTGTGGTGCAAGGATTTAATAGGTGGTGGAATTATACATCAAATAGCCAGTAGCATGAGGTGACGGCAAAGACAACTCAATTAGTCTTTTAAAGAATTGGTAACGAAAGCTGTGTCAGCCAGCTACATTTTATGTAGCCAGACCTCAGAATACTCTTGCCAGTTATTTTCTCAATCTGAGTACGGAAAGAAAGTCTTGAATAGGCTGGATATATTGGAGACATAAAATAACACAACAAAGACTCGTTTAAATCTTTAAGAACAGAGAACTTAGAACATTCCATAGACAATAAAACCCAGTGTAACCAACCCTCTTCCTTCTTTTATTGCTGCTGCTCTCTAAGATAAGTAGCGTGGGAGCATATGCTAAGTACATTTGAATGTTTTGAGTGGGCTCTAAGTGATAGAATGTTTGCCTTTTTTAATATAGTCTGGCATTTGCTACCTTGCCTGCCGATGATAAAATCGTGCTTGAGTACAAGTATATGAGGAACGTTTTGTAAAACGTTTTTGTGGCTTTGCAAGCAGTTCTTTTCTCAAGGAAAAATACCTCTAGCTAATTGTAAGGTTTAGAATTGAACCCACGGATGATTTCTCATTTGTTTATTCACGTTTTAAGAGGCATACTCGAGGGATGTGCTGGCACATTGAAACTCTCTGCACTGGTCACTGCGGAGACTGCTTTCAGTGACCAAAACATCTAGACTTGAGAATCCCCACAATTCCCCCTCAACTGCTTTGCCCCTTCACTTCCACCTCTTTCTAACCTTACCAGATACTTAACAACAACCTGGCACCAATTTACCACCTGCTCCTTGCAGGTGGTATATGGATGTTGTGCTTTGTATGATATTACCTGAAGTGATTAAAATATGTCGAATTAGTCCATTTGTTATTGCCTGTTCTTGGTGAAAGACTTATAGGGCCAGATGTAGAAAGCTTTTTGCACGTCACAAACAGCGAATTTCGCTGTTTGCAACGTGCAAAAAGAACATCGCAATGCACAGACCTCGTTTTGCGATTCGGTAACGTGGTTACCGAATCGCAAAACGGGATTGCGAGTCGCAGTGCAATGCAGGATTGGTTTGTGACCGCGAACGCAGTCGCAAACCAGTCGCATTTTTCACCCATGTCAAATGGATGGTAACCTATTCGCAAAAGGGAAGTGGTCCCCATGGGACCCCTTCCCCGTTGTGAATGGCACTGTAAAAAAAAATTCAGAGCAAGCAGTGGTCCTATGGACCACTGCCTGCTCTGGAAAAATGAAACGAAAACGTTTCATTTTTCGTTTTTGTAATGCAGCTCGTTTTCCTTTAAGGAAAACGGGCTGCATTACAACAACAACAAAAAAACTGCTTTATTAAAAAGCAGTCACAGACATGGTGGTCTGCAGTCCGCACCAGGCCACCATTCCTGTGAGGGCCGCCATTCGCAAGGGGGTCACAAATTGCGACCCACCTAATGATTATTCATGAGGTGGGCATTTGCGATCCCCTTGTGGATCGCAGATGGTGTCAGGGACACCATCCAACATTCAGAATTGCGACTCACAATTTGTGGGTCGCACTTCTGAATGTTGCTACATCTGGCCCATAGCCTCCAGATTTAGGTGCAGGGATCTGGAGATTCTGGACCCCCTCTAATTGCACACCTAAATATTAGGAACTCCTAATGAGGGCCTCAGGATCTAATTTGGAGTAGGGTAGTCACATAAAATCTTCTTAATTGAGATGTAAGGTCTAAATCTGTAGGAAAACCTAATAGTAGAATTTCCTCCATCATAGAGTGAGGACATTCAGCTAGATTCCCCTCTTGGTTTGGCACATCCTCCTCAAATCTAAAATGTCCTCTACCACCCAACTCTAAATCAGGCTCTTTGAACCATCCCTATGAAAACATCTGCATCCTAACAATCCTCCCAAATTTAACTTGGAACATCCTACAAACAAAAGAGGCACATTTATCTAGGGGTTTGCACTGCCATTTCACCACACAAGGGGCGAAGGGTGATGCAAAACCTATAATGAGACTTACCAAGCCAAGAAAGTCTACCTTGCTTGGCCATGCATGGCTTGGTAAATCTGGAGTAACGCACGGCAGCGCAAGTCTCTCCCTTGCATTATTCTGTCCCAGAGAGGCATTCAATGAGTGGAACATTGGTATTCCCATATATCCACCCATGGATTCTGAAGCATTACCAGATCTACCAATAGTGGTAGATCTCAGAATGTGTCAGAATGATAAGCCAGGGAAGGCATAACAAGTAGAAATATCTTTATTTCTCTTTTTTTTCCTCTTTCTACTTGTGCTGCTTCCTGCAGCATATGTAGAAAGAGGGAAAAAAACCTTACAATATTGATTTTTTGCAGGAAAGTGCCAATTCCTGCACAAGAACAATTCGGCCTGCAACGTAGACACCCTTGCACCATGGTGTTTGCACTAGGCAGCAGTTTGTGTGCTATTGCAGGCAGAGCTCGAATGCATGATATCTTCATAAATATGGCACATTCCTGCACTTTCATTCAGCACTGGAAGGTGTCTTGCTGCGTTGTGTGAAATAATGATAAATATGGCCCAAGAACTCTTGTAGCAAGCTCAAAGAGAACGAAAGCAACTCATCTTCTCTTTGGTTGAGCAGAAAACCTCTAGGGGCCCAATTTTGACATTCAAAAGCGGAATCGTCTCTCATTGATCTGTGGCAGGAAACAGGACTAGCACAGAACCACATTTCCCTAGTTTGTAATAAACAATTTCAAATGCAAGAATCTTTTTAAATATTAGTATTGGTTTCATGCAACATTCAAAATATTAAAAAGTGTTCATATACTTCAAAACAGCAATTAAAAGTAAATTTCTAGACACGTTTGAGAAAGGATACCCCTTTCACGAAAAACAGTTCACCAAGCAATATTATCTAATAAAGCATAGTGTCTATATTTTTAAGTGTCTAGATTTGTGTTTTTTAGTGCCTAGATTTTTCAGTTGTTTTAAACTAATAAAGTCACCAGAGAATTATGCCTATGTTATGTCCAAATTGAAAGCGTGAAAAATGTGGAAAGATGAAGACGTTCGACTGAACCACATGTCCTCCAATGTTCCCCATAGGCTAAAAGCTTCAGGGGCATATTTATACTCTGTCTGCGCTGAATGTGCGTCAAAAATGTTGATGCACATTCGGCACAAACCTTGCACCATATTTATACAATGACGTCCGAGCCCGCGAACGCCAAAATTCCACCCTGTGCGTCATTTTCTGGATGTGGGAAACTGACTTGCGTTATTGACATGCAAGGTAGGCGTTCCCGTCCGAAAAATGACTTAAACACCTGTGCACCATATTTATGCTACCGAGCAAAAACCCTGCATGGCCGGGAGGCGGAGTTGGAAAATGCCGCACAGCCCGATTTGCGTTAAAAAAAAATAACGCCTGGGTCAGGGCAGGCGTTAAAATGGGGCAAACACACCAGTACTTAAGGAAAACACACAGAAGCAACATCAGAGCTCAAAAAGGAAGACATGGAGGTGCTTTTCATCCAGCATGCCTGCAGACGCAGAGCACAGGACCAACAACAGCAGGGACCCCAAAGGCAACGCAGAAGCAAGGAGAGGATATTCAGGACCAGGACAACCCTTCTGGGACTCCGGCAACAAGACATCATCCAGAGGTACAGATTCAACTGGCAAGCCATTCAGCAGCTGCTGCGCAACATTGAGCCACAGTTAGCACTCAGCTTGCAGACACCCCACACCATTCCACCAGAAACCAAGCTGCTAGCTGTCCTCCACATGTTGGCAAGTGGCTCCTTTCAAACCACTGGTGCCCTGGTTGCCGGGATCTCACAGCCCTCATTCTCTGCCTTCCTACCCAAGGTATTGGATGCCATCAACTCCCTCACACCCCGCCACATCAGCTTCCCCAACACACAGCAGAAGCAGCAGGAGACCAAACAGGGCTTCTGTCAAATCAACGGCTTCCCACACATGCTTGGTGCCATTGACCGCACACATGTACGCATTGTGCCACCTGCTGCAACCGAACATCTATACCGCAACAGGAAGCACACATACTCCATCAATGTGCAGGCCATTGTCGATCACCGGGGATTGATCACCAACATCGTGACAAAGTATCCTGGGAGTGTACATGATTCATTCATCTTCCGCCACTGCACCATCAATCAACACTTCCAGGATGGATGATAAAGAAATGGCCTACTTGTTGGTAAGTATATTGACACGTGGCCAGGAAGACACTAAGGTTGTGACACTGGTAGGCATGTTTGAATTCCTGACCCAATGGGATACACACCTATGGACAAATGACAGTTCCAAATAACAACAGATGCCACTCCACAGACACAAGGGAACAATTTAAAACAACACAATGACAATGACATGGTCTTAACTGGCACTACAACTTGTAAGATTAATCTTTCAATATCACATCAATAACACTCAATCAAACACCCTTCCAAGCAATAAGTACAGTGTAAGGGGTGTCCAGTGTGTTTTGCTGCAGGTCAAACACCATGAGACACATAGCATGATGATGATGACTATAATGAAGGTGACATGGAATCATTGAGGCAGTACCAATATCTCACATCACTCCTGCTCTGACATTGCCCACTACCAATAAGCAAGTGGACTGTGCTAAGAACACATATTGATGTGACAATATTGAAAGTGCACATTGCTACACATATGGTTTGAGACAATTACACATATACACAACAGATGTACAGGCATATGGACCTTCTGACACTCAAAACGTCAAACTCACAACCAAGTTAGCCAGCTGAACTGGACCAGGTTCAGTAGTATAGGTACACGTTTGAACATGAATCAACTCGGCAAGGGCAGAGAAATAGGTCTGCAGAGACCAACTTGTCACACTTGGGATATTTGTGCATTGTTAATTGTCAACAATTCAGTGCTGACAACTTATGGGGATGTGTTGTACATTATCACCTAGCCAAATCAAAGGACCTCACTGATGTTTAACAAATTCTATTGCATATGTTAAATTGGATGGGATCTCCAGGCCATATAGATGCAACTGTGTTACCACCACTGTGGAATTGATTATGTGTATGGAAGTATCATGTCACCTTCAGCTAAGCCACATGGACACCTCTTTCACATGACATAATACAAGGGAGTACACAATGTACTGCAACTCTACAAAAATACCGCTGACATCTGGTCAATCAGCCAAACACCAGTTCAGATAATGAAACAGCCCAATGCTAATGGTACATCCTAGAAGGCTAGGAGTCCACACTATAACACAAACACAGATGAGTCACAGACAACACAAGAGAACAACTTGCCATGCAAAGTGATAATCATGGTGCTAGCAACATCAAACTTTTCTCACTAGTTTTCTCTTTCAGCTGATCAGGGGTATGGGATCCAGCCATGGATCATGACCCCATTTGCAAACCCAAGCACAGCATCAGAGCGTGCCTATAATGAGGCACATCGGAGGACACGAAAGGACTTTTGGCATCCTGAAGTCAAGATTCAGGTGCCTCGACATCACCAGAGGCAGCCTCCAATACTCACCAGAAATGGTCTGCAAGGTCATTTTGACCTGTGCGATCCTGCACAACATTTGTGTAAGGAGGAACATTCCCCTCTATGAATCAGACCCACAAATGTCTGAAGAGGAGGAAGGGGAGGACGTTGTCCATCAACATGAGGGGGACCAACCAAACACAGCAGCAGGACTGCGTCGGAGACAACACACTGTACAAAACTTCTTTTAACTATAGTCACCATCACCACTGTCTTACCATATGTCATCAAAACACCTATTCAAATCACTATATCATGGTCTGGGTAATCATTTTGGCATCACATTATCCCTAAGATTCATAATCAGAGTTTAGCCTCATGGAGCATTGCAGAAATACATATTAGGAAACTGAAAAATCCACATCACATTTGATGGGTATGAATGTACACCCAACTTCACACACACTGGAAATGACATATATCCTGTCCATTTCACATTTGAAGGGGAATAGTAGAGGACCACGGCTATTTCACACATACATGTTGGCAACATGGTTCATTGCAGCATATGGCACACAACAAAGACACCATCATTCACTAAGGCAATAAAATCCCTCCTACATGAGTCAGTGGATGTGCTATTGCATTGGTAACAGGAATGTATGACCAGACCCTTGACAGCAGTAAGTGTGACATCAGCTATCTTTGCAAGGAGTATGTGTGACAAGAAATCCATGTAAGCAGCAAATGGATAGCACGAGTGCCCCAGGTATGACTATCATTGCTCACAAGACATCCCCTGCACATGCCATCCCAGGTCATAAGTCCTACCACTGCCATGTTTTCTGTCTCTCCCCACTCTTCTCGAGGGGGCCCTGGAAATGGACTATTTGTGCCCAGATAATCCCTTATCTACAAACACCCAGACTCACATTCTGACTCCAGTGTGCTTCCCTCTTAGTATGGTATGCCATAGTCATTGTTCATCTGTCTGCAGCGACTTCTGGTCGGATAATGCACTGCCTTGTAGTCTGTAGGACCTGTAATCACCTGTCCATTGCTTCCCATGTGAAAGGTGCTGTTGGCCCTTTGAACTTGATTCTCACCTACAGGACTTGTGAGAGACTGAAGCTGCACACACCTGTGAGCACCTCCATGCAGACCAGCCATTTGAACATGCACTGCCCTTGCTGCTGCCTGGAACGGCATAGAAACTGCCATTATACGTATTTCATTGTTATGCATTGCTGTATAAATCACTTGTGTAACACAGGCCTTGGGTTATTGTGTAACGTTGCAGCACACAGGACAAAAACAGTTTACATTTTCCACAGTGTTGTTCCAGCTTTGACCAGTCTCAGTCTGCTCACTGTGTATTTGCCTTGTTCATTGTTGTTCCTGGTTGACCCTGCATCCTGTTAGCCTGACTGGTTCCTGTCTTTGCGTTACCATAAAGGTTCCCTGTGGCTATATTTGTCTCATAGTTGCTTTCCATGCCATCACTTTCCTCCTGGGGTATTGTGTCAGGTAGGTCTACAATGAATACTCAAATACATTGGATATCGTAATCAGTTTACTTATCGTATCATGGGGTGGAACTTGTCTTCAAATAGCCTAATCACGGCCCATCCCTTGTCTGGGTTTCATGTATGCATGAGTGACATATAGTGACAGTGTACCATGGCCGTATGCATGGATTAGGTATGGTGACTTCAGCACAACAAACAACGTTAGATAATGGGCATGAAATGTCAGCAGATGTTTGTACCCTAACGGTCCATTCACTGATTCACATCGGCCCCAAAATATTGATGGGGCTTGCGTGATGAATAGCTGTGAGATTAATCAGCACAGAGGCACTGATGTTCCCGGCTGCAGTGAGAATTTTAGAGGCCACCTTGTGTACAAATGTTGTGAGGAAACCTGCCGTTTTAAAATTCCTGATCAATTAACTTTGCCAGCACACCAAGGTTGCCCTGTTGTCAGTCTCATAAAAATTCTGCAGTGTCATAGCTGGACTATCCCCATGTGTGTTCCCAATTCCTCTTTGGCTTTCATTCAATTCAGATGTGAAGGATACTTTGTTAATGCAGGGAATGGCTCCACAGACTCATGACTAGACCTGCACGTAATTGTGACAACATGGACCTCAATAATGACACAGGCTACACATGGGCCCATACACTTGAAATGGACACCTTTGTGCAATTAACCACTGGAAATATGTGAACACATGCTGCTTGGCCTGCTGGTCCTCCACTGCCACAGGAGAAACATAGGTCATTTATATGACTCAAACTGTGGAGTGACATTACATTTGTGGATTGGTTTTGGGACTCAGTGTCACAAACACCGTACCCACATAGCATTTTCAAATGCCTGACTCATGGTTAGTATACAAACAAGTGAGCAGGAAGTGGTATCCAACATTCCAGGACATGTGATGGCTTAGTCTTGGAACATTGCCATGATCAACCGTCTTCTGTCTATCCTGTGCATGGTTTGTCATGGGAGATGCTTATGTCCCAAAAATCTGGGAAGTTCGCACAGTATTTGTTGCTACGTGTATGACAAACACATTTCCTTACTCACTTCCACACTGAATAGCATCTGATGGTTGTCCACATTGACAACACATGCATACAAGCACATTTATGAAAACCCGTCTTGTGATGTTCACACAGTGGGACAACTAAAATTGTAAGAGCCAATTCACACACATTGACACACAGGCAATGAGTTACTGTATTGAATTGCTATCCTCTATTGACGCACAACCTCCTCAAACTGGGTAATACCAATTTGTATTCCAAAAGTTTGGGGATCTATTGCGTCAGTGAAGAGTGCAAATCCGGTACAACAACTAGAGAATCATGATCCACAGTAGCGTGATCTGCCACATGTGCCCATAAACCGGAATGCACAATGTAGTTGCAAACAGCCTATCTCTGTATAGTTACAGCTGTCATGTACTATAAAATTGGAGAAATGACCCAAACCCAGTAAGAGACATACATTTTTACGCATACGAGTAAAAAAAGATGCAAATGCGTCAAAAACCGCTGCATATGCGTAGGGAAATGATGCCCACTGCCATGATACATCCATTGGCCTTGAGCGGTAAGTCCCACACTGTACCCGATGAAATTGGTTAACTATGAAAAATATTTGAAAATATGGATGCAGGGTAATTTCTAAGCATGTGCGTAAAAAAAATGACACACAAACTGTAAGTGATATATTTTGACGCATCATAATAAAAACGCACCGCATTTGAGGCAGGAAGTGATGTAATAGGATATCCTGGTTGCAGAATTGGTACAGTGGGTGTACATTCACTTTCACTTTGCAGTCTGTGATTTTTCTTGACTGTGTGGCTGTGTTTGGACTTGTCTCTCTGTGAATATTGTTAATTTGTTTCCTGTGTGGTCTTTATATTGCCTTTTGGTGTTTTTTAAGTGTCTGTGGTATTCTGTGTAAGTGTATTTTTGTCATTTCTGGTGTCTAATTTTGTCTTTGTACTGTTGGGAGTTTGTTGTGGGTAGTGTTAGTTTAGGGATAGTTGGGCTGTTGTAGTGTTATTTACTTTTCATTTCCCTCTCCTCCTTTCCCTTCATTATCCTCTGTACCCCTTAATTCCTTCATTTTTTCAAGCATGTTGGGTACGCCACGTCTCGGTAGAATGGGAGAGGAGGAGCTGGGGGGATTCATTTGGCTGGTGTGCCACTTCCTCCCATTGATGATAGAACCTGGTGGCCGGGTGATACAGGGGTATCACACAGATGCAAGGAGGCTCTGGTGGGCAAAGGTCCTGTACCATCTGCAACGCATGTACAACACACTGCGTAACGACCACCAGCTAAAGCACCGTTGGGCTGACCTTGTTGCCAGGGAGCAAGACCTACTGGACCACCTGGGGATTGTGATTGGTCACCCTGTGGTGAATACAATTCAGAGTAACATGCACATTTAAATACTCTGTAGTGACAGTAGCAGATTTGTTCATATGCTGCAGGCAATGTTTTTGGACATGTGGAATGCAAGTTAAACATACAGTGGCCGTGAGTTGTACAATAATTGCCATACATTACCGTCATTTGTTGATGCAACAGCTGCACTGAGTTACAAAACACAACTGGAGCTTGTAAATTAGTGCTGCCTTCACGTCAACAGATTATGCAAATGTGGCTCTAATATATGTTTTAGGCATGGTCTGTGAGTGTACCAGGAAAGACATGTTTTTAATCCAGATATTTTCAAGAATTAATGTGTCCCCCAATTATTTCTGATACATGTCTGAACTGGATTCTGACACATACGTACCAAGTTATTTCTAACCTCAGGTAACATCTTAGGCTGATAGTCTGAGTTGGTTGTGCCGCAAGTAAATTAGGGATGAATGCCAAAAGTAATGCTCACAGGTTCATATCTGAATGTTTGGTGCTACTTTCCATAGCTGTGGCACATAAAAAGAAGCAAATGATACAAATTGAGGGGTAAAACCTATTCATGGCCCTCTGTTCATTGTACCTGTGTGTTTTACATTGGTCTTGGGCACAATAGCTGGAACATAGCTAATGCATTTGCCATCTGTGTTACTCTATAGCCATGAACTTCTCATAAGTTATGGGATCATCATGGGATACCGGACGTTCGGGAATGCATGATCACAATGTATTACGTGCATGATGTCGTGCAAGTGACCCCTGACCAATTCCATCATACATATAAAGTTCCCTAATATTTTGCTAGTATAGTTTGGCACACCCCTGCTGATCTAGTGCAGCATATATTTAATAACAAACTTCCCAGTATGAAGGCTATTAAAGACATGGGTGTATTCTAAGATCAGAAGACCAGTATTCCTGTGACTGCTGCCATTCTGAAGGTACATACAAATTGAAACCTACATCATCATGATTGACACAGTGGTATATTTGCTAAATCATGTGTTAATAATATGACAGTGTCAGTTTGCAGTATAGCCGCTAAACAACCAACTTAGCAAATGTAAGATGAAGAATGTGGCTCACTGTGATTTCCAAAACCCATAATGGGTACACAGGGCAATGAGTGACACATTTCAGGTGCAATGACTACACCTGTGCCCATGCAGTCTGTCATGGATGACTACAATATACACTGTCAACATATATCTCCTTGTTGTATCCAAATATTAAAACTTGTCAATCCATGGCTAGCCTCAAACTGTCACTAATTAATGCACAGGATCCCTGCCATTATGGTGTCATAGGGGGCATATGTGGCTCAGGGTACCCTGTTAATGTAGCATATGTAACCTAGACACAACTCAGGCCCCACATGTAAGGGACCATAGAAAACATGATAAATAATAACCTTAAATCAACCCACAGGTGCGTCACACAGTAAATGATTGTCCCTTGATGCACAAGGCACAATACCTGAGTGACTGGTATTGCAGTGCTCCAGGAAAGTGGCTTTGCATGTCTCTCATTACTACAAATGATGAGAGGAGTACACTCCATAAATGAGTCTGCAAACAATTGATGGAGCATGTTTGTCAACACATGATAGCTAGGGCCACTGCATGTGTGCAGATATGTGTGTATCACTCACTGGAGTGACCGGGTCTGTACATGTTTGCAGTGGTATGTCTGTTGCAGTATCATCAAGCCTGAGAGGCTGGAGTTTCAGATTTACTGTTCCACACATTAATTTTATTTGGAAGTGTTGTACAGTGCACAGACATTGAGCACATGTATCCCTTCCATGCTTTACAGGTGGACCTGCCCCCTACACAATCGGAGAGGTGGCTCAATTTGCGGACCCAGACATATCCAGTGAGTGTTGATATTTCAGTTCTGTGTTGTGTTTGCAGCTGTTGTGTGATTGACTCCTGTGTGTTGGACTCATTGCAAGGTATGATGTGCTGGTAAATGATCGTATATTTTACTTGAGTGGAGTATCACTTTTTTTCCATCTTTGAGTTGGACAATCATTAGCGTATAGTCATATTTTGGGTTTGTAGTGCAGCCCTGTAGGCATGGCCATGTGAATAGAGTGACATTTGTTATTTTTTATAAAGAAAATTTAGCAGAGGGCCATATTTATGATTTAGTCAGCAAGTCAGACCCTGAATCTCACAGAATAGGGATGCCAAAGTCTTACCCACAGACTTGAGCCTCCCTGTTCACTAATGAACATGTTCGACTGTATGTTTGCCTTCCTAGCAGCATGCAGCTCCACATGTTGTGCTACGTGTATGTGGCACTTGAGTACAATGTCATAGGTGTGCCTGCAGCTCATGGCCAGATGTGTGCTTGCATCTATCTACTTGTTGTAAGACAGGTATTAGTGGTATCAAATGATGTTGACAATTGGCAGCATTAACAAACATAAATGTGGATGGGATTGGCCAAGGTTTGGGTGTATCCTAATTGGACATCCTCTTTATCTGTGGTGGACTGCCCAAACCCATGTACAGCTGTCCAAAGCTTCCTGGATGTCCTAGATTTTTTAAAGTATTTGTTGCTTCTCCATCCCCCTCCACCCCAACCCCCCCCCCCCCCCGGCACAGGCTTAGGGTTATGAAATGTGTACTTAGGTGTGATGATCCAAGTTTAGTACACCTATTCATGGCCCTATGTTCATTGTACCTGTGTGTTTTACATTGGTCTTGGGCACAATAGCTGGAACATAGCTAATGCATTTGCCATCTGTGTTACTCTATAGCCATGAACTTCTCATAAGTTATGGGATCATCATGGGATACCTGACGTTCGGGAATGCATGATCACAATGTATTACGTGCATGATGTCGTGCAAGTGACCCCTGACCAATTCCATCATACATATAAAGTTCCCTAATATTTTGCTAGTATAGTTTGGCACACCCCTGCTGATCTAGTGCAGCATATATTTAATAACAAACTTCCCAGTATGAAGGCTATTAAAGACATGGGTGTATTCTAAGATCAGAAGACCAGTATTCCTGTGACTGCTGCCATTCTGAAGGTACATACAAATTGAAACCTACATCATCATGATTGACACAGTGGTATATTTGCTAAATCATGTGTTAATAATATGACAGTGTCAGTTTGCAGTATAGCCGCTAAACAACCAACTTAGCAAATGTAAGATGAAGAATGTGGCTCACTGTGATTTCCAAAACCCATAATGGGTACACAGGGCAATGAGTGACACATTTCAGGTGCAATGACTACACCTGTGCCCATGCAGTCTGTCATGGATGACTACAATATACACTGTCAACATATATCTCCTTGTTGTATCCAAATATTAAAACTTGTCAATCCATGGCTAGCCTCAAACTGTCACTAATTAATGCACAGGATCCCTGCCATTATGGTGTCATAGGGGGCATATGTGGCTCAGGGTACCCTGTTAATGTAGCATATGTAACCTAGACACAACTCAGGCCCCACATGAAGGGACCATAGAAAACATGATAAATAATAACCTTAAATCAACCCACAGGTGCGTCACACAGTAAATGATTGTCCCTTGATGCACAAGGCACAATACCTGAGTGACTGGTATTGCAGTGCTCCAGGAAAGTGGCTTTGCATGTCTCTCATTACTACAAATGATGAGAGGAGTACACTCCATAAATGAGTCTGCAAACAATTGATGGAGCATGTTTGTCAACACATGATAGCTAACATGTTCGACTGTATGTTTGCCTTCCTAGCAGCATGCAGCTCCACATGTTGTGCTACGTGTATGTGGCACTTGAGTACAATGTCATAGGTGTGCCTGCAGCTCATGGCCAGATGTGTGCTTGCATCTATCTACTTGTTGTAAGACAGGTATTAGTGGTATCAAATGATGTTGACAATTGGCAGCATTAACAAACATAAATGTGGATGGGATTGGCCAAGGTTTGGGTGTATCCTAATTGGACATCCTCTTTATCTGTGGTGGACTGCCCAAACCCATGTACAGCTGTCGAAAGCTTCCTGGATGTCCTAGATTTTTTAAAGTATTTGTTGCTTCTCCATCCCCCCCACCCCCACCCCCCCCCGGCACAGGCTTAGGGTTATGAAATGTGTACTTAGGTGTGATGATCCAAGTTTAGTACACAGACATGGAAATCTGTAAATCACTTGTCCAAACCTAGAGTACCCAGTCACGATTAGTAACTGCATTCCATCCTGGCAATTCCATGTACAAATCACAGTTCTTGTGGCCCTTGAGTGTCATCCAGAAGATAGTCATTAGTTGGCCTGTCACATGTGGAGGACTTGCAGCATTTTTTTACGTGACTTATGGCTGAACAATGAGGCATAGATGTATTGTCTGATTTTCATCAGTAGCTATATCACACAATGAAGTACCTAATGTTTGGCTTTATCTTTTTTAACAGCAGCCAATTTGAATGCCATACAGATTCGTGAGTTTCAGTGCCGAGCGATGTGTTACCGCCACATTCTGGATGTGTAGTCTGGGTTCCTCCACATGGCACAATGGTATCGCCATGAAAGAGCCTCAGGAGTGTGGAGGGCGTTTGCCCAAGGGGCCCCTTCAGCCCCACCACCAGCACCACCACTACCACCCAAGTGGCACCAAGCATATCAGGCATCACTGCAGGACCATCAACCTCCACTGCTCCCAGACCTATTACAGCACCACCTGCACCTCCCCCTACAAGCATTGCACCGACAGCAGGACAAACATCCACAACTGGCACCCAGACCACCCCTGCTGCAGTGATTGACCCTGCAGATTTCCAAAGGATGCAACGTGACATGCAACGTATGTTGAGGAGAATGAACAGGCTGCAGCAGAAGGTGTCACAAATTAATAAGAAGGTGCATGCCATGAAGAAGACCCCACGGAGGGCAAACGTGTGAAAATGATACCCTCTGCCTTGAATCCCTCTCCTCCCTCCTCTTTCCTGGTTCTTTTAATTAGTGGGTTTAGGGGGTTAGTGTTAGGTTAGAATAGGCTGTTAGTTTAGTTAGTAGTAGTGGGTTGGGGGTGGGGGTATAATAATTTAAAATGTTTTTATATTATGTGTGTGGGTGGCGGATGATGTTGGAGTTTTGATGTTGAAAAAATAAAAAAATATAAAAATTCAAAAAATATATATATTTGTTTAGTATAAGATAGTACGTGTTTAGGTTAGTATACGTTGTCCTCCATGTGTCCCGTTTTATAAGGGGGAGAGGGGGCTGATGTTTAGAGTGTTTAGTTAAATGTGATAAGTAAGTTTAGCTTAGGTTAGTTAAGGCCTGTTGTGGGTAATGTGTAGTTAGGATAGGTTAGGTTAGTTAAGGTGTTTCCCCAGGTTTTATCTTCCTTTTACTGTTAAATAAATATCTATGGTACTCCTTTACAGTATGTGTCAAATACTTGGGGATCAGGGCCTTGTCATGGCTGAACAGTGTCCCTTTAGTATTTGCATTTGTGTCCCATCCTGCAACCAATTCCCAATTGAGCTGTTACATTGACAGCTACACCAGAGCTACTTTGCCAAGATTCTGCCATCAATTGCTCCCACAGCTCAAGGTTACCATGGATCCCAATGAGTTGTTAATTTTTGATGTATGTTTTCAATCTCACATACTTTGGGATCAAATTTAGGTATTGAGGACACTGTGTTACGTCTGCCTGCAGCCTGATGTTCAAGTGAAGCCTTATAAGGTGAGTGGTAGTATGATCTCATGTAGTATGGTATACATAACTCACACCTACCATTTGTTATATTGTTTATCAAGGTTACGTATTTTGTACGTACACTCATACAGATCCATTCCTGCTGTATGTTGTGTGTGAGGAAACATTTGGGTAAAATGTCACATGCGTAACGATTGTATTGAAGAAAAATTTGAAGACAATAATTTTTGGCTTAGACATCCCTTGAGGAAGACTTATTCTGTTCAACACATCATTATACTGTATAGTTTCTATTTACCTCAGAATTAACCCTCAGGAAGGGCATATGATGGTACAATCCAGACCCCAGTGCATAGTTATCAGCCCACATTCTTTCAGGGCAGTTGTATTGACATTCTATAATCATTGATAGGAGGCAAACATCACTGACCTCCCTCACGGTTGATGTGCCACATTACACAGAGACAAAGTGGTTTGTAAGTGCTATTTATTATAAAGTGCTGTAGAGCTATGTTTACATTGTCCATGATTGTGAGTCCATTAGTGTGCCACCTTCCATTGTGATCCTACACAAGTGCAAAAGGACATGCCATTGGACATGCTGAGGTGAAGTGTCATACAGTTTAGAGGGACATGATTTGCCAATGAGTTAGTGAGAGACATTCACAGGGCAGAGTGACAAGATAAACAGTGGGCTGGAGAACAGTGCTTGAGAGCAGCTGTTGCAAGACTGGCATGTTACAATGCACAGGGCCTTGGTTATAAGTGGCCATGTGGCAGTGACTAGTGCTACCGGGTACTATTACGGGTGAAGGTGATCTGTTCCACGTCTTCATCTTCTGATGTGTGTTGTCTCCTCTGCTGCAGCAAGGAGGAGCTGCTGGTTCTTAAGAAAAGCAGCCACATCACTGTGGTAGGCAGCCAGGTTGGCCCTGAGGGGATCAATATTGCATTTGTGCACAAGTTGAAAAGTTTGTTGTTGAAGGTGTTATGTCAACTCTCTTACAGCTGTGCTGATTTCCTTCACACTTTTTTCAAGTTCTTGCAGGATAGATGTTCGCCCTTGCATGGCTGCTGCCTGTTCTGCAGTTGACATCATGCACGAACGCACCCCCTCTAGGCTGCCTGACATATTTTCCATCCCCGCCCATACCTACTTGTCCAGCTCCAGCTGTACTCCAACTACAGTTCTCTCACAGCTGGTGCCAGTGTCGTCAGAGTCCTCAGCTGGGTTGGAGCTGGCAGGTCGTACAATTGGGGTGGTGGGTGGGTCCTCTGTGATGGCTGTTGTATCTGTGCTCCTCCTTGCGACTGAAGGTGGAGTCTGGAGGGTTCCAAGGACATCTTGGAGGGTCTGCTGGCTGATGTTTGTCACCCGTCATCCATGTCATCAGGGAAGTCCAGGACAGGCATATCCCCAGGAGAACCTTCGTCCTCTGCAATGAGATTTTGTACAATAAGTGTGTCTGTCTTGTTGGATTTGTAATGTGACGTGCCTGCCTTCCTATTTGTTGCACATTGTGATCTTGGTTCCTGTTCATTGTTCCTGTCTATAATATTAGCATTCTCACAGGCCTATGCCCCACTTGCATGTCACATGTAGTGTGTTCAGTTTGGGGACTTGTCAGCATCACATCCTCTAGGTGTTGGTTCTGGCCAAATTGTATATTGCCACCTTCTTGTCCTACTCAACCCTCCGTCTACTTCCATTCCCATGGTGAGGCACTTGCACCACACTTAAAAATCTGGAACTGAGCCAGTCTCTGATCTTTCACATCCAGCTATATGTTGCTGAGACCTAGCATATACTATGTATAGCATTGGCATGGCACACTACAGATGTCAGCATTGCTAGTGTGTAATGTGGATGTTGGGGAATGTGAGCTACATTGGATTGCACTGATGGTCCTAGCAGTGTTCCATTTCCTCTTCTGACTGTGAGGGTGAATTTCACTAGCTGGTGACATATGCCCCCCCCTCAATGCTGTTGTCTGAGCAGTATGACATTTGGGATGTTGCATGGTGTCATTGGAGCTATTGTGACCCACGCACAGGGTGGACCCTGACATATGCAGCATGGGTATGACATTAGTGCTGTGTACCTCATAATGTTTATGACAATGGCTGATGTTTGTAGCAACTGTGGACATTAACATTTGACAGGATTAGAACATTTATATTGATTACAGGGGATTGATAACGTTGTCATCCTGAACCCTCTAATTTGGGTGTGTTTGATCCATGGGGACGTTACTGCCATTAGCTACTTGACCTGCACACACAGCAGAGGTGGTAGTGGCAACTGTTGTCAATGTTAAATTCCACTTGCAGATATGGCCTAAGACTGTTAATTGAGCCCTAGTTCATGTCGGGAGAATACCAGCTGTCGTGTGACAGCAGGCCAGTTTTACGTTGTACCCTACCCTCCTGGACTGACTTTACCTTTCCAACATCCTGGCCTGGCAGCATACCCCCATGCAAAGGTTGTTGGTGTAGTGTAGTACTGTGCCCCAGGTTTCCTCTGAACAGGCCAAGCCCCCATGCCATGCCCCTTTACCCATGCCACTCCCTGAATATCATGACTTTCATGCATTGTGTAGTAGGTATGTACCCCCCCTGCTTGCAGTTAATATTTGTGCTTTTTAATTCCCCATGCGACTTACCCTGCATCTGTGTTGTCTCCTGGTAGTCTGCGCTGTCCTGTCCTTGAATCCCTGTGATGATCTCCTTAGGGATGACGGCTGCCACCATGTCCTCCATGTGGTCCAGGGCCTACTGTGGTGCTGGACTCCCACCTCCAGTCTGCAGTGTTGCCTTCCTGTTCCTAGCCATCTTTTCCTTGGTCCTGCGCTTGCAGTCATGCCAGCGTTTCTTGCACTCGATGACTGTTCTCCGTACTTCTGCTACACTGTTTATCTTGTCAACAATTTGTTGCCATATTGCTTCTCTCCTACTAATTGGCAACTTTGAGGTGACAAAAAGTTGGTGCTGGTGTTCTGTCACCTCTTTCACTAGAATTTCCTGCTCCTCTGCACTGAAGCGACTCTGTCTTTTCTTCTTCTCCCTCTCCTGGGTCTTGCGTGGGTCCTCCTGGCTGGTTCCTGGTCTGTTGTCATCTTCCTGGGGCTGTCCAAGGATCTGGGATCCATTTTGGCTCTCCTTAGCACATTTTGCTGTGTTTGCACCGCTTTTTGACGCTATTGCGTCAAAAAAAGGCGCATATCCGTTTTGCGACGTCATAAACAGGCTCACAGTCATTTTCGCTGTGTTAACTTAATTTTTCTTTACGACGTGACGCATTGGTTTGGGTAAAAAAAATGACTCACACCTGTGGTTTGCGCCTCCGTGTGTCAAAGTATAAATTTGACGCTTGAGCGGTGCAAATAAATGCCGTTAGCCGGTGGTAAACTTTTTGACGCAAAACTTCGTTGGTGCAGTTTTGCATTAAAAAGTATAAATATGGCCCTTATTGTCTATAGCTCCACGAGCAGCTAGAGCTACAAATTGATAATATTTGTTTAAGGTTGCTAAATGGGCTCTTGTGCCCAATGGCAAACTGTAGCCAAAGAGAAAGATGTATATGTCTTCCCAAAAAAAATTAACAATTGACTATTCCCAAGTACACGAGACTCAGCAGATTAGGCCTAAACTCTTTCCAATTTAGGTTTTCACGGATCTTCAAATGGAATGCTGAACATTTAAATGGGAGACGAACTGGGAAACATTAAAAAAACACTCATGTACTTCCATAAAATGAAAAAATCATTACACAGACTTCCAAAGCAGAGTACTATTTCAGTATTGCAGGGGCAGGAAATACTGCTAGATGTCTACAGCAGTACTGACTCTAGCTAAAGATGTCAATCAGCATTTGAAAGGCCCAGAAACAAGGCCGACACAGAGAGACAGAAGGAAAGGAGAAGAACCTCAGCCCCTAAGTTGCAGACACAAAGGTATCATCAGTGAGAAGCTGACTATGCTCACACTATTGATAGGAACTTCTTTGATCTTTCTAGGGACACCAGTCATGTTATCATTTCCAAGGTGAGAAACCAAAAGAGAGGGAGCCTCCAAAGGCTTTACACAACAAGCTGTTGGCTTGGTAAAGGTTCTGAACCGATGCCAGCAATGGTTTTTAAATGGCTGGATGAATACAGTGTGTGTGCACAAATTGACAACGGCAGGGGACAGCAACATCTTAGGTAGCAGTAATGGAAGCCTGTTGGGAACTTTGTGGATGTAAAATTAATTGAGAAAGAAACGCTCAAGATGTAAACCAAATAATTTGTCCCCCCCTCTGGATTGCCTTCACTCAGCCCTTCAACCTATGTAGGTTAAGTGGGGTCCTACAGAGTGGGGAAAACAACCAGGGATCTTGGTAGACCACCCTTTCACTATATCACGAAGATTGGTTAGCATGGAGACTGGTCTAGAACTACCAGAAACCCAACTAGGAGATTTTGTCGGGTGAGGCCCCCACTCAGTGCTGAGAAGTCAGTAAATACAATAATGGTGTGATTACATTTCTTTTTATAATACACTGACGTGGAAAGTGAACAGCAATGGCAGCAATTATAAATACCACATTAGCACACAAACCTAAATAAAATTCAAATGATGTTAAAAAGGATCTCTCTAGTCAAAGACTGTTTGAAATATCCAACGTCATACATTCAAACCCATTCTAGAAGAAATTCATCCATCACCTGTTGTAATTCTAAGATGGGCCATGGGAAAACATTTGCATTTGACATCTGCTGTAGGTGCAGGACACGTGTTAAAATACTAGCTGGTGCATAAGTCTTCCTTTCTCTTGGGGAATAGTAAATTGAGTACAATGTAAGCGTGCAATAGTATACCTAACTTGTGACACCTCTATTAGGTGCCTGGATCTGGCCTCTTCTGGATCACCTCCTATTTAAGTGGCCATGTTTAGGGAATACTATTGTGGCAACTTAAAAATTGGAAACATAACTAGTATTAATATCCATGATGTCATTGCCTGGGAAACCTGCCTCTCTCTATCCCTTCAAAATCAAAATCCATTGACCAAAGACTATGCATACTTGTTTGTTTCTTGGCTGTATTGGTGAAAGCACTTGCATTCTTCCACATGCCCGGTAACATTTAGGGCTTGAGTTAGGGTTTGGTGATTGGGATACTCCATCACAAATGTGATATCCTGCTCGCCATGTTATCAGTGCCTCCAAAGGCAGATAGTAGGGACTTGCAGTGATAAGCATCCAAGTGACATGATTATGAGGTCTGCACCCATTGAAGGATCCTTTCAGAGACTAGATGGCAAATTGAGAGAAGCTCTTGCCTAAGGAGCTGACAACAGGAAAAACTTCCCTCTAAATCTATGTTGTATGGCTCTGAATGAGCTCTTTCACAAGAGTCTCTTATAACCTCCCATCTGTGGGAGGAGGAACATCCAATCACTGAGAGGAAAGAGAAGTTCCTCCAGCTGATGCCAAGCTTAAATCAGAAAGCTTTCCCAATTCCTGGAATGACACATAACAAACACATCCAAGGAAAGCTTATCAAATAAACACTTCTCTAACTTGCTCTATCCCAATTAGAATGAGCCTTAGACCTGGCATAAATTAGTATGCCAGTCCATGAGGAATTCCTCACTTGCAGACATCCCCCTGACTTTGGTTTGAAAAACCAGCGACCGGCCATGCCCACCCAAGCTGTGCTCTTTTCTGTGGAAGCATATATCATGATATATCCATATAATTCTAATGTAACAAATGTTCAAGGAGGGCTGGTTTTGATACTTAACTCAATATAGATTAATATCAACATTTAATGTTCTAGTCCAAGCATAGGCCAATCCTATATTTGAATAAATCCACATACAGTGTGATGTAAAATGGATGTCAATTTTATGTGATCATCAAATTTATACAAGAAATTAGAGCAGCAATCAACAACACTGATTATTCATGTATACAAGCACAGGTAACCTACTCCAGTCGCACTAACTCCACATCTAGGGGACACAAGAAGGCACCAACCCCCTGACTATCTAATACAAATAATAGTTAATAATTAATCAGTCCTGCCTGATACCACACAAGCAATCAGAATCCTTCATGAAATATTCCAGTAGATATGCAATCAGTTTTGTCATGAGAGTCTATGGTCGACATTTCGGTCTCCTGCGGCTCAGTCACTGAGACCATCCTCAGGACATGTCATAAATGTATTAATTACAACAAATGTTTCTCCCTGTTTCTGAGACACTGTATCAGGACACTATTAATTCATCCAACTTCCCATTGCGATCCAAAGATCCACTCAGCGCCACATAATATGCCTCATACTTCTGCCCAGAGTGAGGAACACCTGGAGAATCCTTAATACTGCTTCTACAAAAAGGTATCCGGATGCCGTTAATTCATCCTGGTTACAAGTGTGGTACACAGATACACTCAGTTCAGCAAGTCCCCACAATGGGAAGTTGGATGAATTAATTGTGTCCCCCGAAAAAGAGGAAGGACAATTTTTTGGGTTTCAATGTAGGTGGAACCCCTTCACCACTTACGTATTTTCAGAGGAAATGCCACTCAGCTTTATCTAAGCTACCGAGTAGCATCTGTATTCCAGGGGAGCACTATTTTCATTATATAATTTGCAGTCAAAGAAAGACAAATCTCAAAGATCACATCTGTTAGTGTTTCTGTTTAATGATCACCAGTATGACATGACTGGTAAATTTTGAGATTTGTGGAACTAAGATAGGTCATGTTATACAGCTTTAACATTAAGGTGAGCAGTCATACAGAGACAAGGCTGCTGTTGTTTGTGTTTCCGTTTAGAGTGGACATGGCCTGGCAGTTCAAACTGGATTATTAAAGCAGGAAAACGACTCATATAAGTAGGGGTTTTCCCCAGGTTAGAGTGGCACATTGAGAATAAATGAAGGGCTGGTTTGCACTCCAGCAACTGCAAGTAGAGGAAACTTTTACAAACATTTCATAGATCACCTTTTCTTGTATTTTACTGCGAGAGAAGCGGTCATCACTGGTTCATCAGAGGTGGGCCAGAAAGTTCTTGGGCAGCAAAGGCTTGCAGTAAAGTATTAGGTGTGAAAGAAAAGGAGTATATATGTAAGAAAGAAGATATGGTTTGCAAAGTAGGTAGGATTTGGAACAAGTGCTGATCACACTAGTTTCACTTGTGTCACATATCCCTCAAACATTCCTCATTTCATTGAATTTGGGTGCCACCTCTCCTTGCATTTGTTTAAGACTACATTGTAGAGGAGACTGCCACTCAGTGATGGGACCTGGCTTTTTGTCTTGAAAGTGGACCGTAATCGTGCACCTGACACAAATACACATCCTATCATTTGAAAGAGTGAAGAAGGTGAAGTGCTTGTGGTTAGTATTTATGGATTATAAGTGGAATCACACATTTCAGAGCAAAAACAATTACTCAGGTGCATTGTTTTAGGTATAGATGAAAGCACTGTTAAGAAGTGAAAACTCACTTCAAAAGACTGGGGACTTCAATCCTTGACTGCTGTATCTGCATCTAGAAGCCACATTTGGTGAATGTGTTGTGAATTCTCTGAAGCCCAAGTTGTGGTTTACACTCTCCAAGTTTTGCTCAACAGTAGTTTCACAGAAATTTAAATATATATATATATATATATATATATATATATATATATATATATACACACACACACAATGCTTTGCTCTAGTTAATCTTAGAGATTGTCTTAGCTTTGAGTAACTGCTTGCTGTCTGCTCGAAAACGGCATGTGCTTTATAACATATAAAAAGGACTAATTTAGATACAACCAGTACATAGTTCTTCTGGTTATAGATGTTGCAAAAAAATTGCAATCTAGATTAAAAGCCTTGTCTTTCTGATTGCAATGAAGAGGTAGGGTGTTAAGAAAGGAGGTCAATGCCAAATGTCTTTTTATGGCCAGCAGGGTCATCAGTTTAATTTATGTTTTCTAAATGTTATCTACCATGTCAAACCTTTCTACTTGTCAAGTCAAAGAATCTGTATTCGGCAAAACTATTTCTATAAAAGCACAAGTAAAACAGCAACAGTTCATTAAAACAAAAACAATAAAAAAGCCACAACATTAGAAACAACCTACAGAAAAATTACTTCAATCACCATTTACAAAGGCGATAACTCACGCAGATTGATTATATGAATAGCAGATCTAATAAAACTCAGGACTGCACAACATCTTTCCATGGAGGCAAGGTTCTTCAAAAAGATCATTGCTGCACAATAGCTTCTAAAATCAGTCATTATCAAACAGGGAATTAAAAAGTATTTTCTCTGAGATTCATATAAAGGGCAAAACATCATGAAGTGACTCGTACTTTGTTTAGTAGAATGGTTTCAGTAGCCCAGCGGAAGCTTGTGAACCCAACCACCCTGCACAGGAAAATCCACCTTAAAATATACCAGAACTAACCTAAAAAATATTAGCAAAGTATGATGATATACATTTATGAACCAAAATAAATAAGGCTCTATGTAATCTGTTTTCGAATTTAAAATGTTTTGCAATCTTTTAGTCCTGGAAAATTCCACATAATGCTCCTTCATCAGTGTCTTGGAATCTTGTCGCTTATGCTCTGGATCTAAAAAATATCCAGGAGCCCAATCTCATCCAAAACTCTTTTCACATATTTAAACCATGTTAATTTCCCCATATCTTGGAAAGCTAAGCAGTACCTAATACAATCTCTAGTGAAATTCCTATCAGGATTCAACCAGCATTTAACCCAAAGAAGCAGAGGTGCAATTTTAATCTGATCTTCCATTTTGGTTAATCCCAATTCCTTATGTGAAATGAAATTAGCAGTGGTTTTAGGCATAGCCAACAGGTGGCGTGCTAAACCATTTTCAATGTGTTGCAAAGGTTCTACATCTTGGAGGCCCCAGACGCCAGCTGCGTAAGTAGCTGCAGAAATATGATTTGCCTTGAATAATGTAAGCATTTCTGGGAGCGGTTTATGTCTTAGATTTCTTCCAAAGCGAAAGATCACCTCCAAATTCCTTGTCATCTGTTGAGATTTTATTTCAATGTGAGCTCTCCAGGAAATGTTAGAGCTAAACATGATTCCTAGATAGTTAGAAGCATTTGTTCTTTGCAGGGTAGTTTCCCCCATCTTGTGGGTAATAATTGTAAAAAATTTTGGGCCACAAGACATAATGAAGGATTTAAAATCTTTAAAATCTAACCCCCTCATGCAGGGAGGCGCTCTTTCTCTCTATTGATGCTGAAAAGGCGTTAGATAGGGTCCATTGGCCATACCTGTTCAGGGTGCTTGAACGATTTGGATTGGGTCCGGGTTTCATGGTATGGATCTGTTGCATCTATCAGGCGCCTCGGGCAGCGGTCCGGGTCAACGGGACGCTCTTGTTGCCGTTCTCAATACAAAGAGGGACCCGGCAGGGGTGCCCGCTGTCGCCTCTCTTGTTTGCGCTCTATATGGAGCCCATGGCGCAGCGGCTTCGTGATAACCCTCAGATCATGGGGGTGAAGTTTGGGGGAGATGAGCACGTCATTTCACTGTACGCGGATGATGTGATTCATACCCTGGCGGAGCCCGCGACCTCATTGCCCGTACTAATGGAAATATTAGATGAATTTGGACGGGTCTCGGGATTCCGGATGAATATGTCAAAGTCGCACGCCATGAGCAGGTTTATAAGTGTCGAGCATTAAAGAGATCTGAAGGCCCGATTCCACTTTATATGGTCTTCCTTAAAACTCCTGTACCTGGGGATTGATTTAGGGCCCACTGTTGCTCGTACGGCGACGTTGAATTACACAAAACTGACTAGGGAGGTGCAGCGCGATCTAGAGACTTGGGGGAGACTTAAACTGTCTTGGCTGGGCAGGGTGGCGGCGGTGAAGATGACCATCCTATCACGGGTTCTGTACGTGTTTCAGGTATTGCCGGTGGCGCCTCCGCCACGGACAATTGTAACCCTCCAAACAGCGGTCCTAAAATGTATTTGGGAAGGAAAGGCGACGCGGTTACCACGTCGGGTGTTGTATCGCCCTAAGCAGGAGGGAGGATTGGCGGTCCCCTGCCTTCTACGATACTTTCAGGCAGCACAATTGCGTTTTTTACTGGAATGGAGTCGCCCATCTTCCGAGAAACATTGGTGTTTCATGGACCAAGCGGTGGCGGGTTCCCATATATGGAAGGAGCCCTGGCTCCGGCGCCGTCATAGAGCGCGGGAGTTGTATGCATCCCCGGTCACGGAAGTGTCAATGAGGGTATGGGATGTGGTAGCCAGCAGACTGGGCCTGACGACATTCCCGTCCCTAATGTCTCCCTTAGGGGCGAACCCGGATTTTGGTCCGGGCCTGCAACGGGAGGCACTACGCCGTTGGTATGAAGGGGGCTGCAAAAGGGTTGGATACCTTTTTGATGAGCAGGGGGTGATCTCCTTTGACCATGGATGAAGGAGGCATATGGCTTAACAGAGGCGGACAGGATGATGTATTACCAAATACGGCATTGGGCCATGTTGCCAGCCAATAGAGCATTAATAGACAGGCCGTTAACACCGTTCGAAAAATGGATCTTAGTGAAAAAGGACGATAAGCGGGTGATTTCGGAGCTCTAAGGTCTCCTAAGGGGGGAAGCCTGTTCGCCTAAAACTAAGGGCCAGCTGAGGTGGGAGAGGGAACTGGAGAGAGAGCTCTCTGATGAGGAATGGGAGGGCATTTTTTACAGGACTCACCACACGGCCTACAATGCGGCAGGCACATAGACAGCCTATAAGGTGGCCTCCTACTGGTACTACACCCCAGTAAGGATTCATGCTTGGGATCCCACTAAGTCTAGCCTTTGTTGGTGGGGCTGCGGGGGTGGTGGGTCGCTGGTGCATTTACTATGACATTGCCCTAAGCTTCATAGGTATTGGGAGAATATTATAGACACTATTGATGCGGCGTTTTACACTCAGATCCCCAGATTTCCTGCGTATACTTTGCTGGGCCTGCCTAACTCGCTTACTTTCCCCCTGAGATCTCGCTATGGAAAAGCTCACTTTGGCTTCGCAGCAGCGCAGTGGCGAATTTAAGGAGCTCTGGCAACCTTTCTTACAAATACTGTCCACGGAGTTCATAGAATTGACATGTCCGGCCTACCTGAGGGTGTTGGAGTTGAATTGAGCGGAAGGGAGTGTGTGAGCAGTAGAGAGGTGCATGGAGGACCAGGGTTATATGGGAACAAGGCTTGGGACCGAGTGATGGCTGTTTGTCGTGCCAACAGCAGGGAAACAATGTTAAAGTTTTGTTTATGTTTATTGTCACTATACATGGAGCATGCCTCATTCCATGGCAACTGTATTATTTTGACGCATTGCATATGTGATGTTTATAATTGAAAATAATAATAAACAGATTTGATCTATAAAATCTAACCCCTCCATAAAATCACCAAAATAATTAATCTATAGTTACAAACTCTTTGAAGTGCGGGCTTATAAAACTGCATCACCTACATATAAAAGTATTGGAATTGTGGACCCTTCAATCCTAGGTACCTCTGCAGCAACATGTTTAAGGTGGTCCAAAATCCCATTATTATAGACCAAAAATAAAAGGGGGCTAAAATGCACCCCGTCTAATCCCTCTAGATTGACTAATTTGGGACAACAATTCTCACTGGGGCCATATCATACTGCTAATTTTAGATCTTAATGAAGGTGCTTTATCAAAGTGAGCAAGTCATGTTCAAAACCCCTAGTCTCCATTGTAGCCCATAATTTGTCTACCCATGTTACTACACAAGCCAGAATTACCCTCCCTAATAGTTTAGCTGTTACATCTATCAGGGAGATTGGCCTATAACAGGTTGGCAAGGATATATCTCCTTTCTTAAAGATCGGCACAAGAATAGCCAATGGCCACGAATCTGGAAGTTTACCATCAACTGCACTTCGGAGTACCTTTGTTAGAAGAGGAGCCCATAGTTTTATATCTGTTTTAAAAAGGTCAGCTGGAATCCTATCTGGGCCCGGGGCTTTACCAGACGCTGAGAGATTTAACGCCCTTACAACCTCCCCACTTCAATAGATGCTAATAAAGATACTAGGGAAGATTTGGCATCTTTGGCCTCACTACTCCGTGGTCCCAACACACTAAATTTAAAAAAATCCTTTGTAATGTGTGACCTACTCAGCTTCAGGGATCAAAATTCCATCTTTTGGCCATCGGATTCTGCAAAAAAAGGGAGATATACAACCTCCCAGAATTTCATGTTGTTTTTTTTTGTAGAAGCTGCTATAGTTAAATTTTCCCATGCTAGTGCTCTGATTTCTCCTTTCCTAGCCCCCAAAATGATCCTATAATCCTGCCTGGCCTATAAACGTCCTGCAAACATCTAAGAGTAGATCTGAAAGCTTTTAGCAGCCATTTATGGACACCAGAGCATGTCTTATTAAACCAACGGTGAATAGGAGTGGACCGAGGGGGATTACGGGCTTTCAGAACTTAAATAACTGCAAAAAACATTTGATTAAAACCATCCAAGACAGTTGAATGAATAGACTCCTCTGACAAGCACTTTACAATCGGTTTTATATTTTCCTGTATAATTTTAGTTAAGAAACTAGACGGATTGATTTGTTCCCATTTGATGCAGATACCATTGTTTTTATTAAAAGGCCAGTTTTGCTTGGACACCGGAAGGTTACATTATTTGTTAATGTTTAAGAAAGTGCAAATAGGAATATGGTCACTCAAACAGTTTGGGACAATATTATACTCTGACATCAAAAGCAGAGCATCTGATAAAATAATTACCAAACCTATAATACTACTGTTTATCCCACCACTAAAGGTGGGAATTGTCTCTGCCCTAGTACCCCCTATCGTTCAAGTATGAACAAATCCAGTTTGCAAAGCATCATATTCAGTGCATCTCCCAAAGAACCATGTTTAAAGTGGACCCTGTACATACTCTTGTCATCCAACAAAAGTCCACATGCATTTGTCGTGGGTAAGTCACATAGTTTAATAGTGAAATCCCCCAGCCAAATCACAATTATTTTCTTCCTCATATTTAATAAGACTATCCATAAATTCATCTAAATCTCGAAGGGCTTTAAGCACATCATTGCTAAAAAAATTATTATAGGAATTTACTATCAAAATGTCCCACTTACCTCTGAAAGAAATCAGGGAAACCAAAAATTGCGGAGTTCACTACACTACCGACATTTTTAATGTATCCAGTCTTAGAGAAACAAATGTGGCAATGCCACCCCTGAGTCTACCGGTCGTTGAAGGTATGGCCGGTTGGATCAAAGAGGAAAAGCCCTCTAAATCAAAAGAACCAACCAGGTCTCTTGCAGATCACATCATTCATACCACCAAAACTTAACCACTCCTGATTATGCAGCTTTCACTGTGCACCTGCTATATTCCACGACATAATGCTCAGGCAGCCATTTACTGCCACCTGGGTTTGACTGGAGTATAACTTGGAGGCAATAGCCACACCAGTAGCCAATCTAGTTTGCCCTTCATGCCCGTCTTGCCCTTCCATCCCTTCTATTTGGGCGGCTTGTTTACATTGCTCCTACATGGTATATTACTCCTGGTTGGTATGTTCCAGGTTTGGATTATCCCGGTCTCTGGCGTTCTCTGCAGAAGGAGCACTCAGTCATTCATCATTTTGATCCAGGGAGGCAAGGACGCTAAATCTATTTTGGGCCAAATTAAACATGTCTTTACCTCCTTTAAAATGCCCCTGGGAGTGGGAATGGGCAAAAGGTACTTTCTGCAAGTTCTGCTTCACATGACAATAGAACAAAAAAAGTGGAAGCATTTTTATCGCACTTTGTGTCACTCCTTCCACTCCTACTCTGGCATAAATTTCCCCCACCAACCTTGGATTGCAAAAATTAATACCAATTGTATCTCCTGAAGTTACTTGAGGTGAGGGGCCCATTCCACTCACCCGTCATGCCAGAATAATCTCTTGCCTCAAATTCCACTGACCAGGTAAATTGTGTGATAACCAGTGAGCCTCCTTATTCATTAGGGCCTGTGTTGACTGGACTGCATTGTCTGCTAAAGGCGGGACAGTCACCACAACAACTAGATCCCGGCAGGCTGCAGGGGGAGGATATATCACAGGTAACTTATTTGTTTCTTTCCCTGGTTTCACCTGCAAAGCCAACCATTTGGGCTGGGTCCCTCAGCTATCATGTGACTGCCTGGGTGTACTTAATTTGGAATGACATCAACTGCTCTAACCAAAAAAAGTCAGTTGTAGTTCTTGCGTGTGACTAGGGGCCAGGCAAGAGCCCCAAGCCAGCTGGCTTTCGCTTCCCCATAATAAAAAATAGGCTATTTTCCAAGCGTTGGCAAATTGACTAGGCTATGGCAAATTAAAGCCTGGCTGGGAGAAAAAAGTGTAATACAAAAGGGGCTTCTCAGGAACTTTCAGACTTCAAGCCGAGGCCTTTGTAGCTCCTGTCAAGCAGATTACCAACAAAACCAGTTTACACAAATAAAAGGGGTAGCCCTGCCCTGCCAGTCTATGATGGGCTTGTCTTGGTCTGGTCTTTGCCCGACTGCAGTGGGAAGCTCAAGCGCCTTTGGTAGCGCCGATTATAAGTCCCCCGCAATAAGCAGGTAAATGGCACTCTGGATGTTCTTGATTTATTGGCTGCACTTATCGCCACACTCCTTGAAACTGCCAGCCTGACATGTCCCGCACAGCAGGAAGCCCAAGCGCATTTAGTAGCGCTAATTACAAGTCACCCGCCACAGGCAGGGAAAGGGCAATCTTGATGTTGTTGCTTCATGGGCTCCCCTTCTCTCCGCACTTCTTGAAACCGCCAGCCTGATATGTCCCACACAACAGGAAGCTCAAGCGCCTTTAGTAGCGCTGATTACAAGTCCACAACCACAAGCAGCTAAAAGGCACTCTGGATGTTGTAGTTTCACAGGCTTCCCTTCTCACCGCACTCTTTGAAACCACTGGCCTGATATGTCCCACACAACAGGAAGTCCAAGCGCCTTTAGTAACGCCAATTACAAGTCCCCTGCCACAAGCAGGTAAAGGGTAATCTGGATGTTGTACTTTCACGGCTGCCCTTCTCATCGCACTCCTTGAAACCACCGGCCTGATATGTCCCACGCAGCGGGAAGCCCACGCACCTTTCGTAGCGCCGAATACAAGTACCCTGCCACGCGCAGGTGAAGGGCACTGTGGATGTTGTAGTTTCAAGGGCTGCCCTTCTCGCAGCACTCATTGAAACTGCCGACCTGATCACTATTGATTGTCATTTAGCTCGATGTTTCCTCTTGATTCATGGGTGGGTTTTATTTACACTGTGAGGTTGATTTTGTACAGATCTGGCAGTGAAGGGGCATATCTTAGCTTTTAGGGAAATCAAAACCAGGGTCCGATTGGCAACACAAAGCAGCCCTGGAAAATGTTGTCTGACCTGCCACCATAGGATGCATAGCGAGTGAGCCTGACCACCAGAATGAGGCATGGGGGTCCCCCCACCAAAAAAAAAGAAATGGTTCATTCTACAACACATTTTTCATTATATATTCTTTTGTATTAGTTTTTAAAGCATAGTAAATGATGGCCTTTGAGTGCACCAGGATACAGCAATCTTTATTGAGGTTCTTCAATGATGTCTCACCATCACCCTCTAACAGTGCCTCTCATCTCTCCAGAGCCCCCTCTCTAACATGTATTTTTGTTTTATAGCTCCTTTCTTACCAGCATAGGTTGTTAGAGAACTTTACATCGCACGCACATATAGAGACAATGAATCATACATGTGTAGACCACTGTATAGAAAATGTTGACAAAGGGTAGGATTTACGTCATTGATGCTGGTAGGCATTTTTAGCGAGTGCTCGGACTGAGGAAGCATAAACTAAGGATTCAAAATGTAACACAGTGGTTAGGATTGACTTTACTATAACAACTTATTTCTATCTAAACAAACCCTTTCTAGCAAAATAAGGATAATCAAAGACTGGGAAAAAACATAACTATCTAACCTGTACATGCTGTTTGCATGCAGTTCTTTTCATGGCAGTTCATAGCTCACTGTGCTAGAGTATGATTGTAACTCATGAACTGCACAGTAAGAAAAGGAGCTCTTTGACAAAAGCAGTATCCCACTGAGCTATGCACATAACACACTACTCCGTCATGTGCTTAGTACATAATCTTTGCAGCAGGCCTATTAATCCTCTGCCCTACCTTAGATGAGTCATAACTGCCACTAGACAAAACTACAATCTCTCTCCAGCAGGAACATTATTCACTAGAGTTACCTTGCCACTTTTATTGTTGCCTGAAAACTGTTGGATACGCGAGCAACTCTGTAGTGCCTTTAAAACTGCTGCACAGTAATAAACTGGCCTCTCAATAACAAAACCATCTCCCCATCTTTCCAGCCTCCTGGGGAAATGCCCGATGTCCAGTAAGGACAGTCCGGCCTTGATCGAACCTCACCTCCCCTTGTACTCCCAATACCTAGATTATTCCATACAAGTTATCATGTACCTCAAAATGCATTCCACATTTATCAGATCACTTAAAGCCTTTCGAGCTCTGTAAATGGTTAAATATGGTGTCCTAGATATCTTTAAAAAATATCATCCCATTCTTTGTAGATTTTATTTTATTAACCCCAATAGAAACATATTATTGTACATAGCATTTAGGACACAACATATTTATGAGACAATATTTAGTCCATGATATTCAACACCACACACTGTAAACCTAGTGTGTTGTATCCAAACAAGCTGTCCGCTACAACAATTCAAAATATATAGGAAATGGCACCAATGAAGCTGAAACACAATGCAAGGGACTCCTCAAATCAAACACTGCACTAACCTCCTCCCAGCACCAGTCATTTCATATTTCATCTAGAAGAAAATTAAGATCTATAACTTATTCGCAAAAGAAATTAAAACCGTCCTCAACAACCTTGATCTCACTAACTCTCACAACAATTCCATCTTCACCCTCCACATCCCATCCCATGATACACAATCGGACAACTTTCAACCGCCTACCAACGATATCCTGAATGTCTTCTTCTGGCCCTGAAAGCAATAATGTGTGATGATAACAGATTTAAAGGCAAAGACATTTATTTATTGTCCTCATTGATGTATCAGTGGCTTGTCACACTGTTAACCTAAACGTCCTTTTCCAATGTGTAGTTCCCCTGTTGGGCTTCTCAGATACCTTCCACAAAATAAAAGGTTTGCCTCATTTCTCTCGAACTGATAGCAATTTGTTATCCTCCCTTGCTCTCACTTCTAGTCAGTTTTGCATCACCTTTTGTTACAACCTTACCAAAAGATATTTAACATGTATATGGAACTCAGTGATATGTTACTAGCAAAGCAAGAGATGGCTGTCCTTTCCACCAATATGCAAACGAGTCATAACTATCTCTAAGAATGCTCTAAAAGGAATGTTCAACATCTGAAACAAAGACTACATCACATTCAGTCTTGAATACTCAGCAATTTCCTTATGTAAAGCCTTTAATTGGCATAACTCATATTCATCAATAGTGTCAAACTTCAACCAAAGATCATCAAATGTCTGAACAAAATACAACAGAGGTCGTCCTCTTGCCCGTCCTATCAACTAACACCAAATCCCTAGGCTTTTACATTGGCACATCTCTCTTTCACTTAAGTTATCAAGAAGGCCAACACCACCTAATTTCAGAAAGCCCTCCAACCGAAGACAAAATAGTTTCTCACTGCATCCACCTTTATGACAACTATACAAGCCACGTCCCTGTCATACACTAATGCAGCATTTCCCTCTCGGTGGTCTTCATGATTCAACACTCTAAGCAGCTCTTTTGATCACCAAAGAACAAAATAATGAACACATGACTCACCGAATGAGACACAGACACCTACAATGCCCCCCCCCAACCAACACACATCACATTAAACTTTCTTTGTATAAGCTACACCACACACTTTACCAACCAACACATTTTTTAAAGTGCTAAGGCAAGCAAGCATTGGCAAAGCAAGTGGGTTTCACCTTCTAAAACTTTTTGATACGACAAAGCTATTTGCCAATGTTGTACAACATCTGTAAAAAGAAGAAAAAAGGTGCAATGATGTGGGTCCTGTTCATTGATGCATCATTCTGTTATGCATTTGCATGTGGCATGATGGTGGTTGACACAAACTTAGATTGCTAAACAAAACAAATGCATTTTAATGCGCAAATGCACTTTTATGCAGCAAAGTGCCTGGCATCAAATGGCAGGTGCAGGGCCCTCCAAAAAATTTAAACTTTAAAAAAGATACAAACAGCAGAGTGGGTAGGGCGATGCAACAGGGAGTAGGGGCAGATAAAATGTGTAAATAAAGCCGGGGGGAGGAGGAGTGATAGAGCGTTCCGACCTAATAAATTACCTGTATTTGGACGCTCTTGGGTCGATGAATCTTTTGACCAAGTGGGGCTCTCTTCACCCGAGATTAGTCAATTTAATCAAATCAATAATCAATAACGAACATAAGCAATCCCCTGATCAACATAACACTTCACAATTAATCCAGAAAACATTTCGGCGAACCATGACCTTCCGGCCATGAATAACCACACCAGTTTATTCAAAGTTAATGAATTTATTTCCCTATATTAACAAAGCTAGCACGACATAAATGTGTCTCAACATCAAATGATATATGTAAATGAACATTAACAGCTGTCCATAACGGCGAAAAAGATGCAATCTATGCAGCATTTGAATAACAATGCATTCGATGATAGCAACGCAAACCACTAAAACTATAATCTGTAATGAGCTAATTGCATACATTAGTCAGCATAACAAGGTCTCAAATTGCATCGTGCAACAAATGAATCCTCATCTAACCTCAAATTAGCATCTGCATGTGGGATTTCATGCAAAAACAATTTAGCAACATTAATTTGGAAAACTCCTAACTAGGGCTCTTATAAAAAATCAGCAGTTGGTTACCTAAAAAGAAACACAATGCAATTGTACATTTTCCTTTCATATTTACCAAATTCAATCAGCATTCAAGGAAGTCTTCGTCTCACAGGTACCGGTTTCCGATCAGCATGGGACGGGGCAAAGGGGCAGGGTGGACGGGGCAATTGCCTCACAGCGGCAAGATAAAAGGACAAAACTACTACTTTATGCAAAGGGGCAAATCAAAGTTAAAGTCTCTAGGGCGAGAATTACTTAAAGTCTCTTTCTCTCGATTAGAGAAAGCATCAAAGTCTCATCGAACATCAATTGGCATCGTAGAAGATGGCAAAATGACGAAGTCGGCAAGATGGGCCATAATGGCTGCAATGTCCTACAAATGGCAAATGTCCAATGTCTAATGGCTGCTTTCTTCTTGTGCACCAGGTTTTTATAAACAACAGTTCAAATCCAGTAGGGTCTTCCATTGGAGGGTTCATAGGTTGTCTTCAAATTGTCCAATCAAAAACAACAATTCACTAGCTTCTACCTAGGCATACATTATCCTTGGAGTCGGGAACGTAAGTTGCAACATATTTTACCAATTAACTCACTTTCAGAGCTTCCATTGTCTGCACCTGCAGATTGACCTTGGAGCAAAGAAGAAGATGCCAGGCTGGCACGAAACCTTAAAGATAAGCATGTGAACCGATCTCACTGGAAAAGTACAGCTTCAAGCAAGAATACACGTTTTATTAGCACATTAGAAAAACACGAGCATCTAAACCGTGAGACAAGGCAACTAGGCCGAAGCCTCCACTAAAGTTATGCTAAGTTAAAACATTTCAAACAAGCAAATCATAGCACACGTTTACGGTTATGTCAGATTAGTACAATTCTAATACATCATGTTATATAAAGCACGCTTATAAATGTTGGCGAACTACTCTGAGGGCACATTTGTCCCAGTACAATCTTTATTAGTTCGGTTAAAGTCACACTTGATTATTGCGGCACTACGTTTATGCGCTAATAAATGTAAAACCTTCATTTCTGCGTCATCAATCCCTCCTCTGATGACTACTTGTCATCACACAAAACCATTCCCACAAATTTTATTCCATTAAAATTCTGTCAGTTCTCTTTGCCTTTTAGTTCCCCTTGTTCTTGCCTTGTATTCTTCTGCCATTCTTTTCATTATTTCTCTTCCTTCCTTCTTTTAATTCTTTCCATGATCATTAATATTCCCCTCTTTATTCCCCAAATCCCAAAGATGCAAATTAGTACTATTAGTATTCCCTGTATTATTTTTAGTAATGTTCCATTCCAAATGCCACCAAGCCAATTTCCCACTGAAGCAATTCCCTTTCCAACCTTCTCCCAAACTCCTGGTTCTTTCAATTCCTTCAAGTCTGCACTCTCTTTTGTTAGATTTGCAAGCATTGTTTTAATCTTCACACTGTTGTCTGGTATATAAGTGCAACAGTGACGCGCACCAAGCATTTTGCAAACGCCGCCATCCTTTGCTAAAAGAATGTCTAGGGCAAGCCTGTTTTGAAGAGTCATAGCTCTTTCTGCTGCAAGTTCAGCATCCATCAGGATTATAGCACCTGAAAACTTTGTCAACATGTTATCCACTATAGTAGACAACTTTCTTATTTTGATGGAATTCAACACAACTCCCAATGAAGGAATCATGGCTCCAAATATATCTCCTACCACAGCAGCTGCGGTCTCTCTTTTCTGGATACGATGAGATCCAGACGTCTTTGGAATCACCGATAGGTCATCCAGTTGATAAACCTTTGGGAACACTATACCCAAATAACATCTCCCCCACCATCCCTTTGGAAGACGATAATAGGCATTATGCCCACAAATGTAATATACACCAGGTATGACAGGGTCAAGTCCGTTCAGCATGAATGTCCATTTGGCCTTAAAGATAAACGTATGTTTACATTCACTCGCTCCCCCGAAAATGTTATCATAATAAGATTCACCACGATATATACAAAATTTCCCTACATGCCAAGCGTCTAAAGCTATTTTTCCTTGTGTTTTTATTGCGGCAAAAGCATAATTATCTACTGAAGTCCTCTTACTTAGCTCTTTTTCTAATTTCGCATTCATTTGTGCCCTTCTATCATCTGTGCGATCTAAAAAGCTTATTTCTACTGTAGAGAGCGAGCAGGTAAGGTTTTCCCTATGAGCGTGAGCTGTTTCAAAAGGTTGCATTGGCTCGAAAAATTCCCTCATTATTTTATCATCCCAATCTTTAGCAATCTGGCTTAGTTGCGTTATTATAGGAACATATGCAAAGGTAACATCATAATTTGAGTAAAAATACTGTATGTTAGTTTGACCATAAAATCTAGAAGTTACTAAACTACATGTAATCCCATATGTAAGAGGCATGTGGTGATAAGTCACCCCTTCCGTTACCGATGTCGGTATCTGTGTACACACATAACAATCTTTCGCATCCATAGTCTCAACATATTCTGTTAGTAGGCGATAGAAAACATTATACGAAAGTTCCTTCTTATCATGCAAGTGTCTCTCATCTAATTCTAGTCTTTTCAATGCGGTTAGTTCAGTGACAGTAACAGGAGCAGAAGTAGAAGCATCAATTTTCTCATTCTCACCCTTACCACGCGTTGCAAGCACTATTGCCATTATTATTAGTACACATGCAGTTATCAAGCCTATACACGCATATTTACAATATTTCACTCTACTGTTTTGTGTAGCGTACTTAGTCATGATCTGTATAGAATCAGAGAGCTAGAAGCACCTATAAAGAAACGATTTAGCAATTAGTTACAAAGCTGAACGAGCGCAATGTTCACACAGTTTTCTTCAGGAGCCCAGTCACTTATCGGTTAGCAGCATTTGTCTCAATTCGGCAATAACTCAGTCTTTTATCAGTTAACAACGTTGTCTCAAATCGGGTTTAAGAGTCAATCAGGTTATCAAAGTCTTATCAAGTTAGCAAATATCTCATCCGGTTTAGCAATGTCTGAGCTGGTTGTATCACGTTAGATTATAGCAAGCAATGTCATTTATCAGTTTTTTTTTCTTCAGTCAATAGTGTCCATAAAACTTTTCTTTTCTATTGGTATCTCTTCTTCTTCGTTCTCGAGGCTAAGAGATACAAATTCGTCGGTCCAATCGTCATTGACTACATATGCCCATTCTGGACCGGAATATCTCCTGTTTGGTATTCTTTTCCTTTTCAACTTTGCATCTCTCTTTGATTCTGCTTCACTGGTACTTTCCTCTTTGGCCAAGTCTTTTTCTTCACTTGATGTTGGTATCACGACAGACACTTCCTTTATTTTCTCTTTCACTCTCGGCCCTTCACTGTCGTTCAACGTTTCTCTAGTTCTTAGTTTTACTGGTGATATACTTGGTCTTCTCTTTGCACTGTGTCCACTTGATGGACCTGCGATCTCTTCTGAAGAAGTTTGAACAGTTTCGTTCTGTTCTGCCTTGTCCCCTCCTTCTGGGGAGTCAATCAAGTTTTCCTTTTCTTTTTCTGTACCGTCTGCTTCTGGGAAAGCCCTCCTCTGATCAGGCTCTCCTGCTTCTTCACCTCTTTCGAGCCCTTTGTCACCGTTACTTTCTTCAGGCTGTTTGTCACTTTCAGCTGCTTCAGGCTCTTTGTTAACTTCAGCTGCTTCGTCGCTGTCTGAGGTTTCTCCTTGGTCTTCCCCAAGTGAATCGGTTGTTTCGTCCTCAGAGAATATTTCTCTCTCCTCTATTTCTGCCTGTTCGCTTCTAGTTCTGTTTTGCTCTGTCTCAGCGCTCGGCACTTTGTTATCAGGTACTGGCAGTTTCAGCGCTTCAACTTCCTCATCTGTGGGACACAACACTTTCTTTGTATGACTGGCGTGGATCCAGTTGGGAACTCCCGCACACTTCACAGCGGTAGTGGTCGTCAGGATCACTTGGAAAGGGCCTTTCCAACGGGGTTCCAGACACGACTTCCTCACGTGCTTCTTTATCACGACCCAGTCACCTGCTTTCAGTGTGTGTCCTGGACCTTGGATCGGTGGCAAGGTGGTTGCTTCCACCTGGTGAGAGAAAGAGCGAACCACGTCAGCCAGACCTTTGCAGTAGTCTAACACCATATCATCTGTAATATTCAAAAGCGCGTTTGCGGGAACTGCAGGAAGTCTCATGGCCCTGCCCATGAGAATTTCGTGCGGGGACAATCCAGTCTTTCTGTCAGGGGTGTTTCTCATTGACATTAACACCAAAGGCAATGCGTCAGGCCATTTCAAATTTGTCGATGCACATATTTTCGCCATTCTTGATTTCAGTGTACCATTCATTTGTTCCACCAGTCCTGAGGCTTCAGGGCGATAGCTACAATGCAGTTTTTGCTCAATGTTCAGCGCTGCGCAAAGTAACTTTATCACCTCGTTATTGAAGTGACTTCCTCTATCTGATTCTAAAGAGATCGGGAATCCGAAACGTGGTATCAACTCCCTCAACAATAGTTTTGCAACTGTAAGGCTGTCATTTCTACGTGTAGGGTATGCTTCAATCCAGTGACTAAAAATGCACACAATCACCAACACATACTTCAGACCTCCATGCACAGGCATCTCAATAAAGTCCATCTGCATTCTGCTGAACGGGCCACCCGCCCTGCCAATGTGGCTCACGTTCACAACCGTTCCCTTTCCTGGGTTCATCTGCTGACAAATGACACAACGATGGCAAACTGCTTCTGCAACTTGACGGAATCTGGGGTTAAACCAATCACTTTTGAACAATCTTATCATGGCATCTCTCCCTAGGTGAGCCTGCCCATGATAGAACCGCGCTAGCTGCGATAAGAGACTATTTGGTAAAACAAATTTTCCCTCATTTGAAACCCATAACTCATCTTCTCTCTTTGTACATTGTGACTTAATCCAGGAAACTCTTTCATCTTCCCTGACGCTATTCTGTAATGCTTTTAGTTCATCCATTGTATCCACGACCTTCAAGGCAAATGCTTCAGCTGGTTCGAGCTCTGGCTCACTTATCAAATTCCATTCATCCCTGAGCAATATACAGTTCAAGGCACAAAATCTTGCGACCTGATCCGCATATGCATTTCCCAGGGAAACATAGGGCCTCATTATGACCCTGGCGGGCGGCGGAGGCCGCCCGCCAGGATCCCGCCCTCCAAATTACCGCGCCGCGGTCAAAAGACCGCGGCGGGTATTACGAGTTTTCCCCTGGGCTGGCGGGCGGTTCCAGTAAAACCGCCCGCCAGCCCAGGGGAAAACGACCTTCCCACGAGGATGCCGGCTCGTAATCGAGCCGGCGGAGTGGGAAGGAGCGACGGGTGCAGTGGCACCCGTCGCGTATTTCAGTGTCTGCAAGGCAGACACTGAAATACTTTTCGGGGCCCTCTTACGGGGGCCCCTGCCGTGCCCATGCCATTGGCATGGGCACGGCAGGGGCCCCCAGGGGCCCCGCGACCCCCCCTACCGCCATCCTGTTCATGGCGGCTTTCCCGCCATGAACTGGATGGCGGTAGGGGGGGTCAGGATCCTCATGGCTGCGGAGCGCGCTCCGCAGCCATGGAGGATTCCAAAGAGCAGCGGAAAGTCAGCGGGAGACCGCTGACTTTCCGCTTCTGACCGCGGCTGAACCGCCGCGGTCAGAATGCTCATTGGAGCACCGCCAGCCTGTTGGCGGTGCTCCCGTGGTCGGTGGCCCTGGCGGCCACCGGCCGCCAGGGTCAGAATGACCCTCATAGTCCTGTCCTTTTGTATGAGCACTACACTTTACCACTGCAATTTCGGCTGGCATCTGAATGGCGTGTAACAATTCCCTTATTCTCTCCCCGTTTTTCACTGGGGACCCTGAAGAGGTCAGGAAACCTCTCTGTGACCATAGTTGCCCAAAGTCGTGCACAATTCCAAACCCGTACTGACTGTCAGTGTAAATGGTAACCTTCATCAATGTAGACAGTTGGCATGCTCTTGTAAGGGCTACAAGCTCTGCTACTTGTGTGGAATAGACTCCTTGAAGCCAGGACGCTTCCAAGACACCTGTTACAGTACATACAGCATATCCTGCTTTCAATATTCCCAGTGCATCTCTTAAACATGACCCATCAACAAAAACAATTTGGTCATTTTCATCAAGCTTAGTATCCTTAATGTCAGGTCGGGGTTTTGTGCAAAATTCAGTCACCTGAAGGCAGTCGTGCTCGACGTCTTCAGCGTTCTCAATTTCAGCATTTTCACCGGGAAGCAAGGTTGCTGGATTCAACGTAGTGCACCTTTTCAGCTGCACATTCGGTGAGCCCAGAATTATTGTTTCATACCTTGTGAGTCTTGCTCCAGTCATGTGTTGCGTTCGGGAGCGGGTCAAAAGTATCTCAACTGAGTGAGGGACCATGACTGTTAATGGGTGTCCCATCACTATTCCTTCACTCTGAGTGAGGCTGATACCAACTGCTGCTACGGCGCGCAAACACCCTGGCAGTGCTGCTGCGACCGGATCCAAAGTAGCTGAAAAATACGCTACTGGTCTGTTTATGCCACCATGGGCTTGGGTCAAGACAGACAAAGAACATGCATCACATTCATGACAAAACAATGTGAAAGGCTTTGTGTAATCAGGCATACCTAAAGCTGGAGCCCTGCACATGCATTCTTTCAATTCATTAAAAGCATCCATCTCATCTCCTTTCAGCTCAATTTCATCCAAGGCATCCTTCTGGGTCAGTTTCAGTAAAGGCTTTGCTAGAGTTGAGAAGTTGGGAATCCACTGGCGACAGTAGCTCACCATCCCCAAAAACTTCCTCACCTCCCTCCTCGTCTTTGGTGGACTCATTTGAAGTACACTTGTTATTCTTTCCTTCATTATTCTCCGTGACCCTTTCTCTATTTGATGACCCAAGTATTTCACTTTCTTCTGACAGAACTGCAACTTTGAAGGAGACACCTTGTGTCCATTCCTTCCCAAATGATTCAGTAAAGCAATGGTGTCTGCTGTGCAGCCACTTTCTGTCTTAGCTGCAATCAGTAAGTCATTAATGTACTGTACTAGGGTTGACTCGAATGGCAATTCTAATGCTTCCAAGTCTTTCTTTAGAATCTGATTGAAAATTGACGGTGACTCAGAAAACCCTTGAGGAATTCGACACCAACTGTAAACTCTGTCTAAGAATTTGAAACAAAAGAGAAATTGGCTGTCCTCATGAAGAGGCACCGAAAAGAATGCTTGTGACAAGTCGATGACTGAGAACCACTCGGCATCACAAGGGACTTGAAACATTATCACAGCTGGATTCAGTACTACAGGGCAGCATTTAACTATGATGTCATTTATTTTCCTCAAGTCCTGCACTATTCGGACCTTTCCACTCGGCTTTATTAGTCCCATGATTGGTGAATTACATGGACTGCTTAATACTTCTTTCAGTACTCCCTGTTTTACAAACTCGTCAATGAGTTGGGCGACTTTCATGAGGGTGTCTTGTGCCATGTGGTATTGCGGGGTCTGGGGAAAGGTTACATTGGGTTTTACGGTCACTTTCACTGGTTCCACTCCTTTCACCAATCCCACCTCTTTTCCTGTCATATCCCACACTTCCTTTCCGACTGTTTCCCGTAATTCAGCTGGAATATCTTCTTCAGTTATCATCGGAAAAAGGTTAATCAGAGGATATTCTTCATCGACAGTTTCCATCTCATCCCCTTCTACACTTTCCTCTTCTTCCCCATCACTGCTCGTCTGAATTCTAATTCCATCGTCCGAACACATAATTGAACATCCCAATTTGCACAATAGGTCTCTCCCTAACAGTGCTATCGGGCTTGAGTCACATACCACAAATTTATGTAACCCTTGATAGTTACCAATTCTGACTTGTACTGGATCTGTGATTGGGTTCGTCAGGTGCCTGTTTGCTACTCCCACTACTTGAATTGTTCTCCCTGAGAGTGGCAAATTTGGTACTTCAATGCTCCTAACAGTTGAACGTGTGGCTCCTGTGTCAACCAAGAATGAAACACGATGACCCATAACTCTTCCCTCCACATATGGACCCTTTTGATCAACTTCCAAGGATGCTGCAAGCACACAATTTCCCTCCTCATCTGAACTTTCACTCTCCCATACATTGTTTATTCCATTCTCACTGTGTAATGGGAACTGTTGTACTGTGCCATTTGTATTCATCACCTGACCCGAGACCTGTGGAGGAACCATCACTTGCTGCTGACTCATTGGTGCCAAAGGTATTTGCATTTGCTGATTAGGTACCATGGGAAACTGCTGTTGCATTGGCTGCATTTGCGTCATCTGCATACGGGGCATCTGCATCTGCTGCGGCTGCATGGGCTGTAATCCCTGCAACTGATTTATGGTCTGGAAATTTGGGTTTGGACCTCTCATTTTCGGTCCCCTCATTGTCTGGAATGCATTGACATCATTGTTTTGCTGACCAACACCTGCACCTTCCTGCACCACCATCGGACATTCGCGTTTCCAATGCCCGACGATTCCGCACACGTGACACGGCATCACCCTTTTCATTGCCTGCACACCATTCGGAATCGCAACTGTGTTCAAATCCGGACCATTACTCCCAAAGCCTCCTCTGCCTCTGCCTCTCGCCTGTGGCTGAAACACCATATTTCCCTGCGGCTGCGGCTGCGGTATCTGCTGTTGGAACCCTTGCAACCCTTGCAAACCTGTCTTAGCTGCTTTAAGTTGCATCATCATCACTTTCTCTTTCAACCTTTTCTGTTTCACTTCAATTTCGTCGCTACAGTATTTCGCATAATTCAACACCTCATCAATAGGTTTCGACTGCCAACAAATCAAATGCGTCTTTATCATCTGACTTATCTCTGGTCTCAGCCCTTCCATAAATCTAAACACAAAATGAAGCATGTCCTTCGCCTCTATTGTTTCCGTGCCACTGTAGTTCTTGAACGCCTTCAACAACCTCTCATAGTAACCATGAATCGACTCTTTAGCCTCTTGGGCAGTTCGATCAATCTTCTGCCAATCCACATTTTTTGTGGCAACCTTCGTCTTCAAATGCTCAATCACCTTATAGTACAAGCTCATTACCATAGGTGATGGTGCACCCGTATCCCTGTCTCTCTCTGGTTCACTTGTCGGCCAACCTACAGCCCTTTTGCAGTCTTCCCACAAATCTGCCGGAACCACAATCTCAAAGAGGGTGTTCAGGTCTTCCCAAAGACATTTCGCAAGCTTCACAAACCTATCAGTCTGTTGATACCATTCAATCGGTTTCTCTCTCAGTTTGGGAAAATCATCCGTAAAAGACTGAATGTCGCTTCTGTGCCACGGTACATGTATTAATTTTCCCCCTGCTGTCTCCCTCATTGGTAACATGGTTATTGCATCACTACTCTGTGGCCTTTTCTCCTTGTGCTCTGGGACAGTGTCTTTCCTCTTTTCCCTTTTCTTTGCCCATCTGCTTTCCCATTTGTCTAAGCACCTCCACACTTGTGCACTCTGCAGCAATTCTCTAAGGTGCGTTTTCATGCCTGCTGACCTCATGTGTTCAAAGTCTGTGGTCCCGAAATCCAATCTATAGCTCCTGCTCAAGTGTTTTGTCTTGTCTATCTCAACCCCATTTTTGTCAGCTATTTCTTGCAACCTTCTATGTACCTTGTTCACTTCTCTCGTAATCCTGGGACATAGATACCTCAGCTCTTCTTCCGAGTAGGACTCTAACCTATTCAAACCCATAGTCCCTTCCACCAATTCTTCTGCTTCCATGTTCAACCTTACCCTATTCAGATAGTCTTCTCCCTTCCCACTGGCTGAGCTTTGTGTGGAATTCAGACTGTTGAACCACTGCGTCAGCTGTTGCGCATTCAACCCCATCAGTGTAGCATTCACATCGACTGCCATTGATGGTTGCGGCAACTTTTCAGTGTTCGATGATAGCGGTATCATCAGTGGGGGACTCGATCTCACCACTGTTGACTGAGCACATATGGGACTAAACTCCATCAAGGACCCAGATCCAGTTGGCAGAGCCGCTATCGGAGTTGTCTCTGGAGTGTTTTCTATGCACCTCCTTTCCGTCCCATTCTGCACCACTGATCCTTGACCACTCATACCTGAGTTAGGCTGAATGTACAAAGGTACCGGTGGACCTACAGTAATGGGTAGGGATATCGCATCTGGATTCTGTCCATTCCCCATGTTCTGAGGCATGTTCATTCCCACACTATGGGTCATCATTGCCGGCATGCCCGTCTGACTCCCCGTCATCTGAGCATGTGCGGTTCCCCCCTGCATCTGCTTTTGAGGCATCAAAAGCTGGGTTGACTCAGCTTGTGCCAATGTTGGGTTGCGACCATTCTGTACTCCCATTACGGTTGGATCTAGAATCATTCCCGTACTGTTGTCACTGCTGTAGTACCTTGGGACCTGCGGCTGATAATTTTCTGCTGTTTTCAATATAGGCACATCTGGATATATTCTCCTAACCTGCGGTATCTGCGGGGTGAACAGTAAACTCGGGTCCTTAGATCCCGATGGCGTTTCTGAATTCGGAATTTCATTATTCTATACCGGTGCCGGAGGGGCAGAACTGGTACTTGGACCTTGTTCACTCTCTACATAAGGTGGTGGACGGTCGTTCAGCAATTGCATGATGAACTCCTCATCCTCTGACTCTTCTTCTCTCCTTAACTCTTCCTCGTCCTCTCTATCTTTGGAACACCTCCTGTTTGTCTTACAGGTAGCTTTCTTGCCTGTCGCCTCTTCTTCCTTAGCAATTGCGGGAAACAATTTTATCCCCTGCAATATATCTGTCCTCCACACCTTCTGTGCATTATCCCACCTAGCGTCCGCTAGTGTCTTTTCTACCTTTCTTATCCTGTTCTCGAACTTCTTTTGCTGTTGCTGTCTAGCCATTAGTTCCCAAATCGCTAGAGCCTCAAACTGTGCTGGCCTTGGAGGTACCTTCATGTTGTACATCGCGAATCTCAAATTCTCTAGGATCCTTATATTGAATGTCCCATGGATCGGGAACGCTACGCTCCCATGTCTCTCTGTCAGCTTGTGCCATTGCTTTAGCCAAAGGCACGGAGCTACCCCCCTTTCCTCCATTACAATGTAAGCTGGTGTACCTTCGGGTGGCGTCTCCTCTCCTACGCTCGCTTTAATGTAAGACTCCCCCTTCATCGCACTCTTTAATGCTTTCAAAAGTTTCATTTTCTCGTCTTTTATTTCACAAAATTTGTAATCAATAAGTGACTTTAATTCCCGGAATACTCTTCGCTTGCCTTTCCCCTTCCAATCGAGCCCCACGGACTGCGTCCAATCCGTGCGCGACCCTTCTCTGCAACCAACCTATCCCAGCGCGGCTCCTAGTGACGTCACACTCACACACTCTGCGGCTGACAAAGCCTCGCGGCTTGTCCTCCTTCACTCAGCTCCTCTCGTAACAACTTCTAGCATGTATCACGAGCAACCAAATAATAATAAAACAGATCTGTCGGTTTACTACAGGAAGGGTAACACCATCGCTTCAGGACCTTAGGGATTTTTCACTAGCCTCGGCAGTTATTCCATCTTTCTCGGTCCCCACTTTCGCAAGCAAATTCTGACCCGCAGACTCTGCTCTCAACTTGTCAGTGATCTATTCTAGTGCACTTAGAATTTGTCAAAGCCCGAAGTCGAAGTTTCTTTCACTCCCTTAACACACGTACCGACTCGTTGACCACGCCCGGTCAACCTATTAAACCGACCAGACCACAACATAAAACAAGTGTCTCATACACTTTTCAACATACTCCGGAGTCTCTTGACCTCGCAGGGCCCGTCTCAACAACAACAACCACGTGGACCTTTTTCTGCACAAAGCGCCACATGCACATGAAGTTCGACGACTTCCCTACTCTCACACTCGGAGTCGCACCTCCGCTATTCTCTAAAATCCTCGCAACCTTTTCAAACAATCTGCGGCAATAAGCTGTGCAAGCGCAAAATCCTAACTTCACTCATACCATCACTAGTACCGCCAACGCCGATTTCACACCTCCATTCTCTCCATTCGCAAGCTCCGAGATCCCGGGAAAGTCGCGGGGGACTTAGGGCATCATCATTCTCTCAATCTGTTTTACCCAAGAAAAATCTAATTCAAACTTCTCGAGTGGGGTCCCAAAGGGCGTAACCGTTACCTCTCGAGTGAGGTCCCAAAGGGCGAAACCGTTAATTCAACACCATATACTTCTCGAGTGGGGTCCCAAAGGGCGTAACCGTCCTCTGCTACCATCTACTGATAGAGCTTTCCGACCTAATAAATTACCTGTATTTGGACGCTCTTGGGTCGATGAATCTTTTGACCAAGTGGGGCTCTCTTCACCCGAGATTAGTCAATTTAATCAAATCAATAATCAATAACGAACATAAGCAATCCCCTGATCAACATAACACTTCACAATTAATCCAGAAAAAATGTAGGCGAACCATGACCTTCCGGCCATGAATAACCACACCAGTTTATTCAAAGTTAATGAATTTATTTCCGAGGCCTTTGTAGCTCCTGTCAAGCAGATTACCAACAAAACCAGTTTACACAAATAAAAGGGGTAGCCCTGCCCTGCCAGTCTATGATGGGCTTGTCTTGGTCTGGTCTTTGCCCGACTGCAGTGGGAAGCTCAAGCGCCTTTGGTAGCGCCGATTATAAGTCCCCCGCAATAAGCAGGTAAATGGCACTCTGGATGTTCTTGATTTATTGGCTGCACTTATCGCCACACTCCTTGAAACTGCCAGCCTGACATGTCCCGCACAGCAGGAAGCCCAAGCGCATTTAGTAGCGCTAATTACAAGTCACCCGCCACAGGCAGGGAAAGGGCAATCTTGATGTTGTTGCTTCATGGGCTCCCCTTCTCTCCGCACTTCTTGAAACCGCCAGCCTGATATGTCCCACACAACAGGAAGCTCAAGCGCCTTTAGTAGCGCTGATTACAAGTCCACAACCACAAGCAGCTAAAAGGCACTCTGGATGTTGTAGTTTCACAGGCTTCCCTTCTCACCGCACTCTTTGAAACCACTGGCCTGATATGTCCCACGCAGCAGGAAGTCCAAGCGCCTTTAGTAACGCCAATTACAAGTCCCCTGCCACAAGCAGGTAAAGGGTAATCTGGATGTTGTACTTTCACGGCTGCCCTTCTCATCGCACTCCTTGAAACCACCGGCCTGATATGTCCCACGCAGCGGGAAGCCCACGCACCTTTCGTAGCGCCGAATACAAGTACCCTGCCACGCGCAGGTGAAGGGCACTGTGGATGTTGTAGTTTCAAGGGCTGCCCTTCTCGCAGCACTCATTGAAACTGCCGACCTGATCACTATTGATTGTCATTTAGCTCGATGTTTCCTCTTGATTCATGGGTGGGTTTTATTTACACTGTGAGGTTGATTTTGTACAGATCTGGCAGTGAAGGGGCATATCTTAGCTTTTAGGGAAATCAAAACCAGGGTCCGATTGGCAACACAAAGCAGCCCTGGAAAATGTTGTCTGACCTGCCACCATAGGATGCATAGCGAGTGAGCCTGACCACCAGAATGAGGCTTGGGGGTCCCCCCACCAAAAAAAAAGAAATGGTTCATTCTACAACACATTTTTCATTATATATTCTTTTGTATTAGTTTTTAAAGCATAGTAAATGATGGCCTTTGAGTGCACCAGGATACAGCAATCTTTATTGAGGTTCTTCAATGATGTCTCACCATCACCCTCTAACAGTGCCTCTCATCTCTCCAGAGCCCCCTCTCTAACATGTATTTTTGTTTTATAGCTCCTTTCTTACCAGCATAGGTTGTTAGAGAACTTTACATCGCACGTACATATAGAGACAATGAATCATACATGTGTAGACCACTGTATAGAAAATGTTGACAAAGGGTAGGATTTACGTCATTGATGCTGGTAGGCATTTTTAGCGAGTGCTCGGACTGAGGAAGCATAAACTAAGGATTCAAAATGTAACACAGTGGTTAGGATTGACTTTACTATAACAACTTATTTCTATCTAAACAAACCCTTTCTAGCAAAATAAGGATAATCAAAGACTGGGAAAAAACATAACTATCTAACCTGTACATGCTGTTTGCATGCAGTTCTTTTCATGGCAGTTCATAGCTCACTGTGCTAGAGTATGATTGTAACTCATGAACTGCACAGTAACAAAAGGAGCTCTTTGACAAAAGCAGTATCCCACTGAGCTATGCACATAACACACTACTCCGTCATGTGCTTAGTACATAATCTTTGCAGCAGGCCTATTAATCCTCTGCCCTACCTTAGATGAGTCATAACTGCCACTAGACAAAACTACAATCTCTCTCCAGCAGGAACATTATTCACTAGAGTTACCTTGCCACTTTTATTGTTGCCTGAAAACTGTTGGATACGCGAGCAACTCTGTAGTGCCTTTAAAACTGCTGCACAGTAATAAACTGGCCTCTCAATAACAAAACCATCTCCCCATCTTTCCAGCCTCCTGGGGAAATGCCCGATGTCCAGTAAGGACAGTCCGGCCTTGATCGAACCTCACCTCCCCTTGTACTCCCAATACCTAGATTATTCCATACAAGTTATCATGTACCTCAAAATGCATTCCACATTTATCAGATCACTTAAAGCCTTTCGAGCTCTGTAAATGGTTAAATATGGTGTCCTAGATATCTTTAAAAAATATCATCCCATTCTTTGTAGATTTTATTTTATTAACCCCAATAGAAACATATTATTGTACATAGCATTTAGGACACAACATATTTATGAGACAATATTTAGTCCATGATATTCAACACCACACACTGTAAACCTAGTGTGTTGTATCCAAACAAGCTGTCCGCTACAACAATTCAAAATATATAGGAAATGGCACCAATGAAGCTGAAACACAATGCAAGGGACTCCTCAAATCAAACACTGCACTAACCTCCTCCCAGCACCAGTCATTTCATATTTCATCTAGAAGAAAATTAAGATCTATAACTTATTCGCAAAAGAAATTGAAACCATCCTCAACAACCTTGATCTCACTAACTCTCACAACAATTCCATCTTCACCCTCCACATCCCATCCCATGATACACAATCGGACAACTTTCAACCGCCTACCAACGATATCCTGAATGTCTTCTTCTGGACCTGAAAGCAATAATGTGTGATGATAACAGATTTAAAGGCAAAGACATTTATTTATTGTCCTCATTGATGTATCAGTGGCTTGTCACACTGTTAACCTCAACGTCCTTTTCCAATGTGTAGTTCCACTGTTGGGCTTCTCAGATACCTTCCACAAAATAAAAGGTTTGCCTCATTTCTCTCGAACTGATAGCAATTTGTTATCCTCCCTTGCTCTCACTTCTAGTCAGTTTTGCATCACCTTTTGTTACAACCTTACCAAAAGATATTTAACATGTATATGGAACTCAGTGATATGTTACTAGCAAAGCAAGAGATGGCTGTCCTTTCCACAAATATGCAAACGAGTCATAACTATCTCTAAGAATGCTCTGAAAGGAATGTTCAACATCTGAAACAGAGACTACATCACATTCAGTCTTGAATACTCAGCAATTTCCTTATGTAAAGCCTTTAATTGGCATAACTCATATTCATCAATAGTGTCAAACTTCAACCAAAGATCATCAAATGTCTGAACAAAATACAACAGAGGTCGTCCTCTTGCCCGTCCTATCAACTAACACCAAATCCCTAGGCTTTTACATTGGCACATCTCTCTTTCACTTAAGTTATCAAGAAGGCCAACACCACCTAATTTCAGAAAGCCCTCCAACCGAAGACAAAATAGTTTCTCACTGCATCCACCTTTATGACAACTATACAAGCCACGTCCCTGTCATACACTAATGCAGCATTTCCCTCTCGGTGGTCTTCATGATTCAACACTCTAAGCAGCTCTTTTGATCACCAAAGAACAAAATAATGAACACATGACTCACCGAATGAGACACAGACACCTACAATGCCCCCCCCCCCAACCAACACACATCACATTAAACTTTCTTTGTATAAGCTACACCACACACTTTACCAACCAACACATTTTTTAAAGTGCTAAGGCAAGCAAGCATTGGCAAAGCAAGTGGGTTTCACCTTCTAAAACTTTTTGATACGACAAAGCTATTTGCCAATGTTGTACAACATCTGTAAAAAGAAGAAAAAAGGTGCAATGATGTGGGTCCTGTTCATTGATGCATCATTCTGTTATGCATTTGCATGTGGCATGATGGTGGTTGACACAAACTTAGATTGCTAAACAAAACAAATGCATTTTAATGCGCAAATGCACTTTTATGCAGCAAAGTGCCTGGCATCAAATGGCAGGTGCAGGGCCCTCCAAAAAATTTAAACTTTAAAAAAGATACAAACAGCAGAGTGGGTAGGGCGATGCAACAGGGAGTAGGGGCAGATAAAATGTGTAAATAAAGCCGGGGGGAGGAGGAGTGATAGAGCGTTCCGACCTAATAAATTACCTGTATTTGGACGCTCTTGGGTCGATGAATCTTTTGACCAAGTGGGGCTCTCTTCACCCGAGATTAGTCAATTTAATCAAATCAATAATCAATAACGAACATAAGCAATCCCCTGATCAACATAACACTTCACAATTAATCCAGAAAACATTTCGGCGAACCATGACCTTCCGGCCATGAATAACCACACCAGTTTATTCAAAGTTAATGAATTTATTTCCCTATATTAACAAAGCTAGCACGACATAAATGTGTCTCAACATCAAATGATATATGTAAATGAACATTAACAGCTGTCCATAACGGCGAAAAAGATGCAATCTATGCAGCATTTGAATAACAATGCATTCGATGATAGCAACGCAAACCACTAAAACTATAATCTGTAATGAGCTAATTGCATACATTAGTCAGCATAACAAGGTCTCAAATTGCATCGTGCAACAAATGAATCCTCATCTAATCTCAAATTAGCATCTGCATGTGGGATTTCATGCAAAAACAATTTAGCAACATTAATTTGGAAAACCCCTAACTAGGGCTCTTATAAAAAATCAGCAGTTGGTTACCTAAAAAGAAACACAATGCAATTGTACATTTTCCTTTCATATTTACCAAATTCAATCAGCATTCAAGGAAGTCTTCGTCTCACAGGTACCGGTTTCCGATCAGCATGGGACGGGGCAAAGGGGCAGGGTGGACGGGGCAATTGCCTCACAGCGGCAAGATAAAAGGACAAAACTACTACTTTATGCAAAGGGGCAAATCAAAGTTAAAGTCTCTAGGGCGAGAATTACTTAAAGTCTCTTTCTCTCGATTAGAGAAAGCATCAAAGTCTCATCGAACATCAATTGGCATCGTAGAAGATGGCAAAATGACGAAGTCGGCAAGATGGGCCATAATGGCTGCAATGTCCTACAAATGGCAAATGTCCAATGTCTAATGGCTGCTTTCTTCTTGTGCACCAGGTTTTTATAAACAACAGTTCAAATCCAGTAGGGTCTTCCATTGGAGGGTTCATAGGTTGGCTTCAAATTGTCCAATCAAAAACAACAATTCACAAGCTTCTACCTAGGCATACATTATCCTTGGAGTCGGGAACGTAAGTTGCAACATATTTTACCAATTAACTCACTTTCAGAGCTTCCATTGTCTGCACCTGCAGATTGACCTTGGAGCAAAGAAGAAGATGCCAGGCTGGCACGAAACCTTAAAGATAAGCATGTGAACTGGAAAAGTACAGCTTCAAGCAAGAATACACGTTTTATTAGCACATTAGAAAAACACGAGCATCTAAACCATGAGACAAGGCAACTAGGCCGAAGCCTCCACTAAAGTTATGCTAAGTTAAAACATTTCAAACAAGCAAATCATAGCACACGTTTACGGTTATGTCAGATTAGTACAATTCTAATACATCATGTTATATAAAGCACGCTTATAAATGTTGGTGAACTACTCTGAGGGCACATTTGTCCCCGTACAATCTTTATTAGTTCGGTTAAAGTCACACTTGATTATTGCGGCACTACGTTTATGCGCTAATAAATGTAAAACCTTCATTTCTGCGTTATCAGGAGGAATCCAGCACACGTGGAGAGAGCAACATGGAACACAGGGGCAGTTGAAATGTGAGAAGCACACAAAAGAGAGCGAGAGAGAGCACATGAGAAAGTGAACAATACAGAGGAGGGGGGCTGGTATTTAACTGGGGACCACGGACTGGTTTTTAGCAGGGAAAATCATACAGGGGAGGGATCTAGAAAACAAATGTGCTCTCATGGAGTATTGAATAAAAGAATATAGTAGTTCTCTAAATATGAGCAGTCAAAGGCTACAAGTCATTAAGTCAAAAGGGTGATAAAGAGGCTATTCTATTAAGGAGTAACAAAAAGAAGAAGGGGATGATCAACACAAGATTGACAAGGAAAACCCTCATCTATAAAAAGCAGCAGAATAAAGTGACAACAAAGGCCCGCTCTACCCTACTGCTCCTTGGGGATCCGACACACACAATTGCGAAGGGATTTTGAGACCGGGCAACCAGTTGGGGTTTTGAAGATATCTGGAGAACACAACACAGTGGGGAGAGGGATTAATCCTTCTACTCCAGCCTTTACTCCCTTCATGTCCACCTAGATAAGGTCCTGTATTCTGTAACCCTGTGCAATTTGTCCGACAAACCAGGTACCTGGGGCTAACTATTTCTGACCACTACTTGCTCCTTCTGGAAATCCAGGTGCAATGAGGCCGGCGATCCCAGTGTGTCACCCTTGGCCCTGGAAGAAAACACATACCGAGAAGGCCTCCAGGAGGCCATAGCAGACTATTTTACATATAACTTGATTATGGCTGGGTACAGCCTCGGACTGCCTTGTTGAGGGAGGGGCCTTCATTCTGGTCAATCCGGGACACTGCATGGGTTTGACGGTGTGCATCCAGAGGGAGTTCGATAGCAAACTGGTGTCGTTAGGCAAGTCCAAACATGACCTAGGGAACCGCGTGTACACTGACTCCAAATCCAGACTGCGACTGGTGGAAGTCAAGGCATGGTACAATGTCATTCTTAAGAAGCTTCAATGTCATAACTACAAAGATTATATCGCCAGAACAAATAAGGGTTGGGTGGGCAGACTGTTGGCCTGGTTGGTGCCCCCTGGGTCCTGTGGGGCCCTGATAACTTGCATGTCCCGGCCGGATGGGTGAGGAGTACACTTACAGGTGGAGATTAATGACACCTTTACAGAATATTATACTGGACTATTCAGGAGACGATTCGAGGGACTACAAGATTGCATGAAAACTTTTCTGGGTTACCTGATGGTACGGAGCCTACTTCTGATCACAGCAGAAGAGCTGGGTGGTCCCATTACCCCTCAAGAAATCATGGTGGCCATTCAGGACATGGCACGGGGAAAGACACTGAGACCAGATGGCATGCAGACTGAAATAATTTTATTCCACTTTTTTTAAAAAACTAAATTCTATTCGTTTTCAGTTTCAACTGTTTCATCATACAGTGTAGTACCCAAGTAGCATTGCATGTAGATCATAATTGAACATGCAGTCCCCATAACAGATCTACTGGTGTGTTCTAGTGATCTTGTATTATTTAACATTGATGTTGAACAACAATCCCCTATCCTATTCACCCCCACCCTACCCAGCTTCCGTCCATTAATTATGAGTTAAGTCATATGGGTCGCAGTTAATACTGAGCTTCTCGGGAGTACCTCTCCTTGTATGAGAGTCCGACATATATAATCACCTTAAGAACCACAGCCTTCCCAGCCAGTGTGATGAAGGGGCGTTTGTGAACCCTTTAGTTTAAAATATGTGGAAGCCTCAGGCTTTCTACTCAGAATCGCCTCCAGCATTTCTTAAGAGACACTACTTGCCCAACTGCAGTCAGCCCTATGATTCAATCTGTGCCCTAAACGCTTCTACTAGTGAGTCCCACTCTAGAGATATTAGTTTTCTCCTCAGTCCTGTATATTCCTCTCTTTTGAGGGCTGCACTTTCAGGCTCGCTCCAGTATAATACCTCCTCCCTCCACAGGAGAAGAGATGGGGCATTGGGGGACTTCCAGCACCTCGTCAGCTGACGTTTTGCCAAAAGCATAGCCAAGTCCATGAAGCACGTATGTACCTTAGAGGTATGTTTCCTAGAGTGCAGTCCCAGAAGGAAGTAAGCAGGTGATAATTCCACTGTTTCCTCCGCGATCTCTGTCAGAATGGGTCCTATTGCAGTCCAGTCTGTGTGAGGGAAGGACATGCCCAAATCATATGGAAGAGGTCGGTATCAGTGGTGTGACGTGGAGGACAGTGTGCCATTGTAGTGTGGTAGATCCTGTTGAATTTATGCGGAGTGAGGTACACTCGATGGAAAAGGTAAAACTGAATCAGCTTAAACCTAGTGTTATGAGACACTTTTTCAGAATATAGTAATAGAAATGTCCATTCTTTGACAGTAATGTCTCTACCTATATCAGTTGCCCACGTGGCCTTCAACGTCTCCAAGGATGTGTGGAGCTGTGCTCAGATCCCGCGATATAGCCATCAAACAAGATGCCTATCGTGTCCCATTGTATGAAGAGCCTGGAGGGTTTCATATGTTACCAGTTCAGTACCCTGTGGTGCCCAATAAATGTGTACACATGATAGTATTTTAGGATGAGCTAAAAAGAGAGTCTCCGATATACCATGTATTTGCATGAAGTCTGAATGATGCAGTAACATGCCATCTTCGAACAAGTCCCATAAAGTGAGTGGACCCTGCTGTTCCAAACCCTGAGCATAGCTGCCGTGATAGTTCCTGAGGGGGTAGGAAGCCCGCATAATGGTATGTTAGGCACATAGGGGGTTGCTGAGGCTGTGTAACATGTAGTTAGTTTCCAATAAGCCAATATCATACGCAGTTGCAAAGTAGACCCTGAGGGGTAATTTAGAGGACCCAGGATATAGCAATCGGTGAGTGAAGTCCTTCTTTCACAGCGTGGCCAGCTAGCCAGTAGGACGGCCATTGAAGTTGGCCCGCAATATAGTAGGCCTTGAAATCTGGAGCACCCAATCCACCCATGTCTGGGGGTAACTGTAGTTTCGTCAGGCCAACTCAGCGGTGACCTCTCCCTCATATCAAGTCTATCAATAAAGAATTCAATGTCCGAAATACGCAGGGTGGTGCTATAAGCGACAAGTTCACAAAATGGTATAACACCCATGGTAACATTATCATCTTCGCCAGAGCTACCCTCCCCACCACTGAAAGGGGTAGCGTGATCCAGAAGTCGATTTGGGATTGGAGCAATGCAGCCGCCCAGTTTAAATTACTGTCTAGCAAATCGGTTTGGTCCCGATATATGCGAATACCGAGATGCCGGAAAGAGACAGGTGCTATTGCAATGGTCATGGATCCAAATTGGATTGCAAGCTCTGAACAGGTGCCCTGGAAGGAATATGCATATGACTTATCGGGATTCATTTAGAGCCCTGAAAGGAGTGTAAATTCAGAAGAATCTGCGCGGGCCTCTCTGTACCTTGCCACAAATCACTATAGTAAAGTATCATATTATCCGCATACAAAGAGCACGCATGGGTAGTGGGTTTGAGCGCAATTCCACAATCATTTGCGCTTCTGCAAAGGTGTTGTGCCAGGGGCTCCAATAGCAGGACAAACAAGAGGGGGGAGAGAGGACAACTCTGTCTAGTTCCTCTGTAAATGGGGTAAGAGGCAGACATATGCGCTCCTGTCTTGGCCCTGGCAGTCGGAGCTGTGTACAAGAGCCTCACCCACCATGTAAATTCTTGGGGTTCCAGAGACATTCCAGAGATGTCAATAGATATTGCCAGCTGTGAGTATCAAATGCTTGCCGCATATCTAAAGAGATGCAGCTGGTGTACGGATATTGGTGTTTCGAGTCATCCATCAACTGAAATAGTCGGCGGATATTCATCAGTGTACCACAGCATGGAACAAATCCACATTGGTCTGTATGTAGTAGGCGCGGGAGTAGTGGGAGTAGTCTGTGTGCCAATACTTTACTGAGGAGTTTATATTCTGTATTTAGAATAGACAGGGGTCTATAGGATGACATCTGCATGGGAGGTCTATCCGGCTTAAGAAGCGAGGTCACTACTGCTTCTCGAGTTGTAACTGGAAGCATTCCTTCTTCGGGTGAACTCTTATACAACTTCTTTAGGTGGGGAAGCAAACGGTTAGCATATGTGGCATAAAATTCCACCAGCAATCAAGCAAAAAAAGGGTTTTATTACATACCATCTCTTTTAATGCCTCGCGGATCTCGGTAGTTGTGATTGATGCTCTCAGCACCTCTCTTTCTAATGCTGTCACCTGTGGAAGCAGATGGCGGTGCAGAAATATATGTATGGAGTGCTGGTCTACAGGTCACGGTCCTACGTGCAAATCAGCATGGTAGAGATGAAAGGTTCATTAATGCTAGTTTGGCTAGTTACTAAACCCAACTGTGGGGATGGTATCATTGATATAGGTGGCGGAGATTGTTGTGGCCTCATTAGTTTAGCAAGTAGGGCACCCGGTTTGTCCACCTCCACATGTGTCCTCTGGTTGTAAGATCTGTAATCTTCCACTCGCAAGCGCTCTAGGAGTTCCGCATGCCGGATCTGTGCCATTTGTACTTGCGCTGTTTTGGTATCATCTAGGATCACCTCTTGCTCTGGAGTTCCCAACTAATTTTCTAGTTGTGTGAGGTCTTTCAGAATTTCAGCCCGTGCGCCCACCCACATAGAAATGTAGGACCTCCATATGATCACTTTGAAAGCCTGCCATGCAATCAGTGGGGAGGTGGCTGTGTCTGTGTTTTCTGACAAATATGTGTCTATAGTAGTAGCTAATGTATCTCTGTAAACCGTGTCTTCCAAGAGCGTGGGCTGCAGGTGTCATGTTGGTATCAGGGTGGGTACCCTTCCCCAGTTCAGTTGGATCTCGAGCGGGTTATAGTCAGACAGCGTCTTACCTAAATATGTGGCATGAGTTATGTGGGGTTGCAAGCTTGTGGTACACAAAAATCGGTCTAAGCGGGAATGGAGCATAGGTGGGTAGGAGTAAAAGGACTATTCCGTTGCGTCAAAATTACGGCACCACCAGACATCCACTATGTCCCACCCCAAAACTCATTGTCGTAATGTTCAGGGCTGGCGAACCGGTGCGGCCCTCGGGAGGTGCGGGTGCGAGCAGTCGAGGAGCACATCCAGCACTGCATTCGAGTCTCCCCCCAGTACCCAAGGTAGGTGAGCCCAGTCTGCCAGTATGGTAGATAAGCGTGCATAAAAAGCATCTTGTTCCTGGTGTGGGGCATAAAAACAACCCAGTACTATCTGCTCTCCATCCAGGAGGCCCTTGAGTACTACATGTCTACCTCGTGAGTCAATTTGAGTATCTTGGACTGAAAACGGAATTCCCGCCCTTCTCCATATGGCTGCTCCCCGGGCATACGCTGAGAAGGAGGTGTGGAACAATTGCCCCCACCACTTGAGCTGTAATTTTAGGGCTTCTGGTGTAGTAAGGTGGGTTTCTTGTAGGAAGGCAAGATGAGCGTGACATCTGTGCAATTTGCGCTATTACCCTGTGCCGTTTGGATAGTGTCCCCAGCTAATATTCCAAGTAATTATATTGTATGATTTGGTATTCAAGGCCATTGTCCTTAATGTAGGAAGAGTCAAGCAATTTCAAACCCGTGGCCCTACTGCGTTCCCCCCTAGGTATCAGTGATGATGGAAGTGTACTAATAACAAGTAACAACCCTACCCAATAGACAACTGTGCTTGACCAGTGTAACTAATATAACAAACTGTGGAAACAGAAAGATAGTAAGGCTTACGCTAGTGGGGTGCAGTGGCTGAAACACTGAACCATACATTTGCACCTCAGCCATACCACCTCAACAAGGTCCGGACCCAGGCCACATCAGTAATTAGCTACACATATAGGTATGCCCAACATCAAGGGTCTCTCCAGCAGCGTCCACAGGATCCTTGAAGTGGGATGAGTAACAATACGGAAGCCCTCCCTTTTCATAGGTTGTGAGCGGTCTGCAGTGTGATATTTGGGAACAATGCCAAACTTCCCTCAGTCTCAATATCTGAGTCCCCGGCCATGGATGATTCCGTGCTGGACCTACGGTTGGGGTCCCACAGAGTAGTTGCGAGTTGGATGGCCTCCAATTGACTCCTATGCGCCTGCTTTGGGAACGGACCTCCCCCTCCATTATGCACGGTGTCTTGTTAACAGCGGGTGCACCGATTCTGACGGCCGAGTTCTGTGATGTAAACTCTAGTTATTGGTCGCTCCACGTTCCTTGAAAATTCTGATCCAGTCATTCCTTGGCCGTCGTTGGAGTAAAAAAAATGAGAACGTTCATGTATCCCTTTCAGGTTTGCAGGAAAGATCAATGTGTATACAAGGCTGTGTGCTCTGAGGTGTTTCTTAACTTCTTGGAAGGAAGCCCAGTGACGCTGAACCACCATTGTGTAATCTGGATATAGAGATATTCTGGAGCCATCCACTGTGATTGGCGCGTGTTCCAATGTGGCCCAAAGTAACATATCTCTGTCTCTATAGTTCAGTATTTTTGCCACTATTGGCCGCAGCGGTACCCCGGGGATGGGTCTCTTGACAGGCACAAGGTGTGCCCGTTCTACTGTGAAGAGGGCAGACAGGCTCTCAGGAGCTACCTTCGTATCCAGGTCTCGATATATGTGTGGGATGATCTCCCTCAGTACCTTCCAGCAGCCCACTATCCGGATGTTATTCCTGCGAGCTCTACCTTCGGCATCCTCTGCTCAGTCTTGAAGTTGTTCCACTTGTTTGCGCAGTTGCTTCAACATGGAGTCGTGGTCTGCCTGTGCCGGAGCCAAGGTGGCCAATTTGTGTTCCGCCGATTTGACTCTGTCTGACAATTTGTGCTGGTCATCTTTCAGCAGATTGAGGTCCGTGGTGATAGCGCCAAGTTTCTGTTCCATGTGTTCTCTGGAATCACGTGTCTCACGTAAGATAAGATCTAGCTTGTCCTCTGATGCCTCTGCTCTTGTAGGGGGAACACATTCAGGTGGCGTGGAGGAAGGCGAGTCTTCCAAGGGCGGGGAGCGGCGCTGTTCATATTCCTTCACCCCCGTGGTCTTAGTTTTGTTGCTCCTCATTTTAACAAGGATTTGTCACCGTAAGGTCAGAGGGCCACACACGTTGCTCCAGATGTTTACCCCCTTGAGGTGTGCGTGGGATCTGTAACATCCACCCAGCTTCTAGTGGCATAAAATAGTCTCTAGCGCCCCCGTAATTCCCTCAGGGTGTGGATGGAACAGTCAGTCAGAACCTGGGCCCCCCTGAGGCAGGTAGATCTGGCAATTACTGGCATCTACTACCTGTTGCCGGCCGCCGTCCTGCCCCGCACCTTGTTGCTGGGGGCCAGCCCTTAGGCCATTCAGCTCCTCTCGTCCCCAGTCGCCGCCTCTGGTCCCCGTCACCGGGCCTCCCATCCGAAACTGCGCCTTATCACTTGTTAATGTTTTCCTTAGCATAGGGTGGCCTCGCACGTCTCATCTCCATAGCGCTTTCTCTCCAGCCACACAGCACGCTCACCTTGCTGCTTTTTTGGGGGCCAGCCTCAGAGACAGTACGTTATCCGGGTCCTGCCTCTACTGCTCTGCTGCATTCAGGTTCCTCTGCGTCTTCCGTCCTGCCCACAGCGGGCTGCAACAATCAGCAGGCCCCGGCCAGGCCCGAGATGCCATTCTTTTCAAGTCACCACCCACAGAACCAGGCTCCTTCACACGGCCGCTGGTGTAGGGGTAGGCCTTTGCTGACACCTCCAGGGAGCACCAGTAGGCTGCAGCCCAACAAGCCAGGGGACCCGCGTCCATCAGTGGGACTCCCGCACGCGCGGGCCCACAGTGATGAGCGCCTTCAATGTGTCACGGCCCCCGGGTGCCGTGCCTAGCCTCCGTCCGGGCCGGACTCTCCTCGTCTGCCTTCAGTTCACCCTCACCGCCTACGCCTCAGTGCTGGGCCATTCGAAGGCTGGGAGAAGGCGGTATAGGGCGGAGGGGAGGCCTCGCCGCAGGCTGGCGTTGTCAATTGCTGTCCCCTCAAAGGCGCTGCTGCTCCGATTCTGGGCCACACAAAATCCCGGCACCTCTCCAATTCACTGCGGTGAGTTATGTGGCTTCTACACGATGTTGGGGACAGATCTCAGGTAGATGGTTCAACCCAGGTCTGAGCCGCTAGATCATGCATCCACCATTTTGGATGCTTGGCCATACCCACCAAGAATTTTATTCCACGTTTACTGGGTCTCTGGCCCTTGCATAGCTGCCATGTAAAATAGAGCTCTGGAAAGGAAGGAGTTGCCAGCTATCACCAGGGACACAACTGTTACTCCCCTCCCAAAGACAATCGTGCAAGGGGTGCCCCCGGCATATCACCTGTTGTCCGTGTTAAACATGGATTACAAGATCTTAAGCAAGATATTGGCCATGTGCCTACTTCCACACATGCAGAGATTGGTCCATCTCGACTAGTGTGGGTTTATCTCACAACTTAGCACCTCCCTTAATCTCTTAAACTATGTTGTATGTATTTGGTATTCTTTGCCCCACCTCCCGCAAGAGGAAGATACCAGGGTGGATCTGATGACTATACACCTGAAAGGGCATTTGACACTGTCAGCTTGGCCTATCTGGAAGCGTTCATGATCCAAATGCAGCTGTTGGCCTCATGGGTTGTATGGGTCTGTCTATTATATATGACCCTACTGCCCGAGTCAGGACGGGCCAGATCATGTCGGACTCATATGATGTGTGTGGCGATACCAGGTAGGGCTGCCCGTTGTCTCCACTCCTGTTCGCCCTTGCCATTGAGCCCCTGGCAGAGCTGCGCAGACTCCAAGGAGGGGTAGGAGTATACGGTAACTGGAACTGAACATTTTATATTGCTGTATGCCTATGACCTGTTACTGTACTTGTCCAACATGGTCACTGATGTCCCGTTCATGTTACAACTCTTGCATGAGTTTGGTGAGTTATTCGGACTTTGAGTGAACCTGGCGAAGACCTGTGCTTTCCCGGTACTACCCAACTCGGACTGAAAAGGGACCATGTTGCCAGAGATCAGCTGGGCCCCTTCGAAATTCAGATATCTGGGAATTCAAATTGATCATACCGTAGGAGACATGCGAGGGGTAATGTAGGGTAGTGCTGCACTCCCAGAGGGTATGTGTAACCTTTTGCTGCTTGCTCCGACTCCCTATTATGGTGCCCCAGTTGCTTTATTATTTAACCAACCTCCCAACCTAGTTGCCCATCCCATATTTTAAACAATTAGTTTCACTGCCGGGAGAAGTAATCTGGGACAGAGGACATCACAGGGTGTCCCTATACTCTCTTAGATGGACGATTTTGGAGAGGGGGATGGGAGAGTCAACTTTGAGATATATTATTTGGCTTCTCAGCTGTAGCAGATTACACTCTGGCTAGATCGCCCACATCTGACCAATGTAGGACCCATGGGGGCTGTGCTTAACCAGAGAACTCTTCTGGCGCGACTATTTAGGTGACTGCCTGGGATGGGGAAGGATGGCATGCTCTTAGTGATGACACTCTACTCCTGGTAATGCATAATTTGGCAGATGAGGGAGTTGTGAAGAAAAGAACGTGCCACCAAGACGAATTCGTTTCGAACTCAATTTAATAAAAAACAAGGTTTGTCGTAAGGGAGCAAAACCAACTCGACATCCTCCACAGCAACTCTACCCACAACATTCTCCTTGCCCGACCATTCCATCCCCACATTCTACTCCCATTGTAGCTATCCAACGTTCCGATCACCACATATCTCCCCCCCCCAAAACTAACACAAAATTACTAATGGTACCTTAAATAGTGATATTCCAATTTGCACTTTACAGGAGCTACATTTTTTCATCTAACCAGATTAATAATATTCGAATTACATTACTATTGCTCAATGACCCATGACAAATTCTTGGAGATGCCCAGGTAATCTCTTTTCCCTTTGACCTCGTTGAAGCGGTGTACCATCGGTGTGCGAAACACACTTGTTTGCCTTATGTCCAGAGTCAGCACATTTATCAAAATGAATATCAGGACCCACAACTAGTTGCAACTGAGAATCCCTTCACAACAAATACCCCTGGATTTCATCACAATTTTCACGCATATTGACTCCTTCACACAGACTCATATGCTGCAGATTACGTATTTTACCATCCTCGTGCCTGACAGCTTCATCCAATACCTTCACTATTTTAATAGGACTTGACCAACAGCTGCCCCTTTTTCTATGAACCCAGGGTTCCTCACACGTACATTCTGCCCTTCAACGAGTTTAGGCATGGTTCAACTTCTGTTGACTCTACTCATCACATGACCTTGGTGTTTTAGCACACGTTCCCTAATTAGAACATCACTGTTGGTCAACCCCTGCTCCTTTTTTTTGTTCTTTAACCACTACAGAACTATCTTGGAAGACTGTTTCCTTACCATTAATAACTCAAATGGTGTTTTCCCTGTCACCAAATGGGGCGTAATTCTATAAGATAGTAACAAACTCTGAAGAACCTTCTTCCCAGACAGGTTAGATTTCAGAGTCAACTGTTTAGCTTCCTTAACTACCCTATTGAACGTTTCGACTCCACCATTTCCCTCTGGATGATGTAATGACATCTTTAGGTGATTCACACCATAATTTTTCAAGAACAATTTCACTTTACTAGATGTGAGCTACCAACCATTATCTGTTACTAGGGGCTCAGGAATCCCTTCCCTGGAAAACACATCCTCCAATAAGTCGATGACCACAACCGTAGTCAGAATGCCAACCATACGAACTTCTGGCCACTTAGAATAATAATCAATAAGGACAATGGCATACGCCTCTCTGGACGGTAAGGTGGTGAAAGGCCCAATAAAATCACCCGCTACCTTCCCCCAAGATCCTTCAGGGAATTTGATAATCTGCAGAGGTACTACCATTGGCTTGACAGACCTGTCACTCGCCTTGCATGCATTGGATTCGCTCACCCAAGGATCCACAATACTATCCACCCCTGCCCACCAAAAGCTTTCCTTAATTTTCCTTCTGGTACTTGCTATACCACCATGCCCTTCATGTTAGGACCTGACAGTAAGTTCACATATGCCATAAGGAGATACTATTTTATCACCCCTCAAGATGATGTTATTGCATATGGATAACTCATCCTTGATCTTCCAAAATGTACTACATTCCCCTTGAAGCTATTGCTCAGATGGCCACTCCTTCATAAGAAATTCCTTTACCCCTTGCTAAGATTCCATCTTTTTTGCATTTCCTTGATCCACTTATCCTCGGAAAACTCTAATTCCATCCCATGATCTTCAATAAATACCACATCGTCATAAGTAAATGCCACATCACACTCATTATCATCCACTTCCTCACAATTCTCATTTGTCAAAGACAACCATGATAATCAACCGCCACCCGATTGTCTTTCCCTGGCAAGTGTATAATCTCCTAATGGTACAATTGCAGTTTTGAGGCGAGCCTCACTAACTGGGGGTAAGATTTCTCCCACCTCCAGGACTCAAGATATTTACCAAGGGTTTGTGGTCCGTATATATCTTAAATTTGTGACCCCACACGTACATCCTAAAACGTTGTTACAGCTAGTAATTCCCTTTCAATAACAGTAGTCTCTCTCTGCTTGTGTTAGAGTATGGGATGCAAATGCAACCAGCCACTCGTTCCCATTCCTTTTTTGGGCTAAGAAAGCACCAATGCCATACCCACTAGCATCCACAGAAATGATACAATTTACATCTTAATCAAGCGATTTTAGGTATGATGCATTTACAATATCTTTTCTATGTGCTGCAAATTCTTCAGTATGTCTCTGTCCCCAGCTAAATGTTGCTTTTTTCCTTAATAGCACTCTAAGATTCTCGACCTTGGATGCGTAATTTTCTATGAAACGTGCGTAAACTTCTGTCAACCCTAAGAAGGATACCAACTGTTCCTTGCTCTTGGGTTCTGGAGCATCGCAAATGGCTTTCACATGTATCATTTTCGAACGAATGCTATCCTCTGAAATTACATGACCCAAATATTCCACATGTTGTTTCCCAAATTTGCATTCTTGTTCTTTCACAGTTAAGCCATTGTCCATAAGTGCTTGTAGATCTTCCCTCAATAAGCAATCGTGTTCCTTTTTATCCTTCTCAAATATCAATATGTCACCCTGAAAATATTTTGCACCAGTTATATTTGATAATACTCTAGATAATTCCCTTTGGAACACAGAGGATGCACTGGCTAAACCAAATGGCATCCCTTTTGTACTGGAACAAACCAGGTGTTATGAAGGCTATGCAGTGCTTAGAGGTCGCATGCCAGCGGAATTTGCTGATAAGCACTAGCTAAATCAATTGTTGAGAAAATGTTTGCATCACCAATGGACGACATTAATTCTTGCAAATTTGGTAACGGGAAGGCATCCACCCAAATAGTATTATTTAAAGAACCTAAGTCCACACAAGGACATTACAATTGGAGATACCCAATCAGAACTTTCAATTGGTTCTATAATGTCCCTTTCACATAAATCACGCACAGGAGTCCACCATAGCTTCGACCTGTATTCCATCTATGCTTAATGTACACTTAGGCAATTGGATATCCTTCGCTTTGCTGTTCTCGCACTTCACACTTCATACCACATCACGCATTTCCTACTCAAGCTCCTAATAATTAGGATCCTACACGATACAATTTACTTTTTTTCCCCCACTTTTACACACGTGAAAAATGTCCTTTCTTCTTACACACATTGCATGTCTTCCCAATGGCAGGGCACAATTTAGAATTAGCTAAATATGTATTAGCTCCACATCGAAAACACAATGGCCCTCTAGTTTTACCAACCGCAAGATCCTTTTTTTCCTTACCACTCTTCTGACTTCCTATAGCATATACAGTATCATTGTCTTTGTTTTAATTCCTAACTGCCTGTATACATCTCTCAGTAATGTCAATACTCCTTGACACTTCTATTGCATTTTTTAAAGATAATTCACTGGAAGACCATAGTTTCTCTTGAATTTTGTTTTTGATTTAGTTCTCATCAATAGCTGGTCCCTTAATACTTGGTCATTTGTCATGTTTTCGAATGCACAAATTACAGCAAATCCCTTCAACACTGCCATATACTGGTCAATTGATTCATCTTCTTTTTGCCTTCTTGAGTAAAACTTATAACTTTCCATGACTATGTTAATTTTCCTACCATACTTTTCTTGTAACTGTTTGAGAGCACATTTAGACACATCTTCCTCATCAACGTTGTCCAACTTTGGCAGATTTTTAAATTCTCTAAGACTTATTGCACCTAATCTGTGCTTTAGTAAGGACAAATGTCTTTCTGGTGTACATTCCCCATCCTCTAATACTTCCACATATGCCCTAAACAAATCCAACCAGAATTCCCATGGAATAGGTGGGTCTCCCTGCTCAGCCAAAAAAAAAGGTGGTGGTTGAATGCTAGACATAACTAGCCCACAATAAGAAGTAAATCAATAAAACTCCACGTGTAGCCACAAGTTCCACTGCTGCAAGTATGTGCGCGTGGCCAGTGCGTGTCATCCCTTCAAAATAATAGTTTTCCGGGTTTTGGGTGTGCGTATCACCGAATGCGCTGAGTCAAAGTAAATGGTTGTACCGATTGCCGTACAACGCAACTGACGTTTGATGATCTTTCAGTATTTTCAGCATCACCGAACACCCAAGATAGAAGGGAAAGTCGGATTGAATATCCTTATTTATTGCTGTACAACCAAAGCTGTAAAAACAAATCCTCCCAAACAACAAAGATGGCTGCCAAGACGTAATCTTATGTTTTGTCTGTAGGCATTAGGGCTTATTTTTACCCGGAATGCACTTCACTGTACGCGTCAATAAGGCCTCGTGCACAGATCCACGGGCGAAGTGCACTTCACTGTGCATGTCAATAAATGTTCGGGCACAGCTCCATGCATGGGAGATTTATCGTACCTGCACTTCCAAAACGTACTCCTCGGACAAGTATGATAATTACCGTGGCAAACCAGCTACACCGATCCTTCCTCTCCTTCCGGTAAACGTTTTTGTTCATGAAGTTTGCCGGCAGAAACGCAAAATAGATACAGAGTTATGTGACTTTAAAGTGGTGTTGCTCCTCTCCCGCTCATTGCCATTGTGGAGAAAAGAATGTGCTACCAAGACGAATTTGTTTCCAACTCAATTTAATCAAAAACAAGGTTCTTCATAAGGGAGCAACGCCAACTTGACATCCTCCAGCAATCGCCCTGCAGCAACTACGCCCACAACATTCTCCCTGCCCGACCATTCCATCCCCACATTGTACTACCATTGTAGCTATCCAACATTCTGATCACCACAGGAGTGTCCATTGAATGAGCCCCCTCGCTGCCCCTGGTGAGGTTACCACGTGGAGATCCCACCACTTTCTTCTCAGTGGCCCAAATAGAAAGGTGAACAAAGGTAGGATTGGTGACGGTCTGTGACTGGATCAAAGCCACCACAATGAAACCCTTGGAGGTGCTGCTTGTTGAGGCACATGGCTTGCCTCCTGTGCAATTACTCACCTATGAGGCATTAGCCTGGACCTTTAGGGCTCTTTGGGAGATGAGGGAGATGAACCTTGGACACATAACATCCAACATTTAGTGCTGTCGTTGGGAAAGAACAGACACCTATTTGAATGGTTAAATGGAGCCCTCAATATGGATGGTGTGGAAAGAGTTGAACACCCTCGGGCAGCAATGAGATGATATTCTGGACTGAGAAGTTCCAGATTGGTTATGGGTGAATGTACTGGCTTGCCCACAGACAGTGTCCCAGAATACCAGGTTTAAAGTGATTCCCTTTAATTACCTCCACCAGACCTATCTCAGCCCAAAGAAATTGACTGCCATATATGGAGGGAAACCTAAGTGATGCTCTTAATGTGCAGTGGTAGCGGTGGATTTTTGTCACATGACCTGGTCCTGTACTCATGGTGAGGGGCCCCCCGCAACTGATTTTCCCGCTCATTCATTGTCCTGGTTGAGAAGCTAAGTGTAGCCCACTTGGAACCCACAGTTTTCATTTGTTGTTGTATAAATGGTTTACTGTTGCTATACGAATGTACATACAACGCACATTTGAACGCTACCCCTTGTAGCTCCTGATACATTTATGTGGCTTGGATCATTGGGGTAAGCCTGAAAACTATTGGGATAGATATGTGAAACTGTACTTTCTCAATGTAAAATGGTCAATTTGTGATGCCACTCCCTGTTGGCTAGTTAAACGAAGGCAAAAATGCTAGTTGTATCGCACATAGGGAGACAGCGGTCCAGTTTTATCAAAGGCTAGAGCAAATAATAGAAAAGAGACAATGGCACAAGAATTGAGGTAATGGTGAGAGCTGAGAGAAATTCTTCCAGCCGAGAGAGGTCTCCCTAATAAGAACATATAAATCTCAAACTAAATATAAAGGTATTGATTCCAATGTCCTGAGGAGGCCAGAAGTTGTAAGGCCGAAATGCGTTGACTATTTATTTGAGGAGTGTTTTGAATTTTGGAATCATGATATTATGATATTGGGATAATACCGCAAATAATCAACAGGAACAAGAGCCTAGACAGCGCAGTATTGATCATCACTACCTCATTTGGAAGACTGCTTGCCCGATAAATGCTTAGCAGCGTATATTTTAAAACTGTGTTGGAAGCTGCTAATACAAAATATTTTTAAAACATTGAGCACCAATGGGTGTATGTTCAACCATCATGTATTAAGTAATGAGATGTTTATAACTGTATGTGTATGTGTAGGTGTTTTGTATATATATATATGTGGTTAAGAGATTAGTTTGATACAGTAGAGCGAGACAAAGAGAGACAAATATTAATAAATAATAAGGTTGAAAGAAAGTAATTCTGTTCAGTGATTAATTGATATTTTCATTGAGATATAAAGTAGACATATATTTATCCCCATTGTATATTGATATTTTGGTATTGAGACCTTGCCCAGGTACAGCGGAGTTATAAGGGCTCCCTTAGATGGTATAGATTAGGCCACTCTCTGTAGAAGCATGCTGGAAATGTTTCAATTACTGTGCTGTTCTGAACTGTGCTTGTTTAATGTTGTGAACATATTCATAAAAATAATTTTAAAAAACAAGGGCAACCAATACCAACCAACTGGATAGACCAAAGCCCAATGTATGTTTATGGTATAGTACAGTGTTTCCCAACCTTTTGACTTCTCTGAACCCCCACTCTATCAATACTGGGACCCAGGGACCCCCACTGAATCATTACTGAAAGCTAGGGACCTAAACTGTTAATGTTATATAATTTTCTAAGCAGTCACGGACCCCTGAGGAGGCTTTGTGGACCCCCAGGGGTCCGCGGACCACAGGTTGGGAACCACTGAGATAGTACATAATAGACTTTTACCAACCATGCAGCAAACATTTGTCTGGTAGGTGAGACCTAAGAAAGGGAAAGCAAGACAACAAGCCTCATGCTTTGCTCCATCCCTTTAACTTTCTAAACAGAATTCAAAACCCTACTTTTCTCAGTCCAGCTCTCAAGGTGAAGTGCCCATGCCAGCTTTATCTCAAACAGCACTTTTCAAAGGCCTAATCTGCTTTGAGACAGCAACAGATGTCAACCTCTACATTTAGATTTGTTAATCACGGTAAAATATAATAATCCACTTTTGTAAACATTCACCCCTCATCATGTAGGCTGAAAATGTAACATGTGATGCTTGTTCCTATCTTTTAAATAAGAAGAGGAGACTGTTTCTCAGATGGGTGTTCCCTCCTTGCAACTACCTGTTTCCCGCCCTCCCACTCGTCCTGGCAGACGCCCACATACCGAGGTTAGCCACGATCCTGCGGGAGCATGGCGGGTGACACGAGGGGATGGTAGCCTCCCGGCTTACTCCACCAATTCTCATCCGGTTCTATGGAAATCTCCGACAGGGCGCTGGAGCCTCCCGAGTCATCCTGTGTTGGTCGGTCTGGTCCTTTGTCGGTCTCCCACGGTGTCTCCGTTTAGTGTTCCTTTCTCCTGCTCTCATCGACACTCCTTTCTTCTGGGTTCCCTATTCTTCCGATTCCTGGCCACCATTCATCAAGGGGCTGATCAGCGTCACACTCAAAGCCACACCCCTCCTCACATCTCTCTGTAGATGTCTTAAAGGGACAGATGTTCCATGTAGTCTGTAAGAAAAAGACAGACGCATCTTGTGTTGTGGAAGGAGGAGGGAAGGGCCGGTGTAAAACCTCATCTAAGCTCTCATTATCCCCGTCACAATCATTGATCCAGCTGTAGTACTTAAAAGGCTGTCCTGGCACATTTAAATGCAATCATTTGCTTACCTTTCAAACTGAACTTCACAAGTATTTCAAATACATCAGTAGTAGGCAAATTACAAATGAAGCTCACTTCTCTTAATCCAAACAAAATGATGTGAGTAACTATTTTACAAAAGTCCAAACCTCTAAAGTTTTATCTCTCTATTTTAAATACATCCTATTTTCATGTAAAATGGACTCTACCATTACAAACCCTAAAACCACTCACAATTAACAAAGGAAGATTCAAACATAAACATAAGTTTACAACCAAATTTACCTTTCCTGCACCTGCCAAAAATCCACAAAGGGATCCCTGGCAGGCGCACATCCATTTCCTAGTGCGGATTTCTCTGTCACACTTGTAAATCTGACTCAGTGGGTGGAAGAGGTAAGATTTGCCTTGGAAGTTAGGGAAGGCCCACCAGTATAACATGCAGGAGAGCCACTGGAAGTCAGAAGGTGAAGCCACCAACACCGAGGTACTCAGTGGCAAAGAGGGAGATGAGGCTGGACGGGATGCCACAACAACATTTGAATTTGTGGCCTCCAACTCGAGCCAGCCACTCATCATGGCGGATGAAGCAACACAAGATGTACCATCTGTTCCTAAGTCCACCACCACTACTATGCATATCAGCACCCTCACTCCTGTCACCCTGGTATAAAGCCAGCACTCAGGCCCTTGTTTCGAGTCTGGCGGTCTTAGGACTGCCAGACTCGCCGTGGCGGTTGGCCTCCACATTACGACCATGGCGAAAGCGCCACGGTCGGACCGCCAGCACCGCCACCTTTGCCCGGCCAATGGCCTAGTGGTGTTGTAGCTGTAAGTTGAATCCTTACTCTATATTCTGTGTTTGTTTTGTCCCAGGATTTACACTGGGCCCTCAGGGGTTCAGTTACTAGGTTCTAGCAGGAATGTGGGATGTATTAGGTAAGAAGAAGACACTCCCAATTAATGTTTTATGTATAAGTACATGTTGTAGAGACAAAGGTCCTAAAAACCTATTTGTTTTATTATAGGCACTCCACTACCCTAGAGCACTGAAGGAATCAGCATGTGTGAAGACTTCAATACAGTCACCTTGAAGGAACCAGAGGGATTAATCTTCTGATCTTTTTCTCCACTTCCCCTTTCCCTGGGTACTGTTTACACCTGCAGCTATATCCATTCTCGGGTGACTGCAGGGCTCTGGTGGAGAAGGAATTCAGCTTCAGGCATTTACATCTCCCTCCTCAAGATTGTGCAGCCAAAAGCAGAACTGGCTGTGTTCAGGGGTTACAATAGACGGAGGTGGAGGGACTGGGTCAGAAGATGAAATTGGGGTAGTATGTGGAATGGGGTCAGGACTTTGAATGGGGTCAAGTGGTGATATGGTGTCAGAACCTTTAATGGGGATAGGAGGTTTAATGATGCAAGGGAGGAAATGGGGGCAGGAGAAGGAATAGGGGCAAGTGTGCCAGACGCACTGGTGTCAGCTGAGACACCATGACAGAGATAACCTCTCTGTAAGGCAGACAGGACAGAGTGCACACCATCCAGGATGTCAGTCACTTGTGTGAGTTGCTGACTGACACCCTAACTGGCATTCAACAATGCTGCATGCCTCACAAAGACATTCTTTAACAAGCATTTACAATGCAACGGGTCTCGCGTTTGCTCATGTTAGAGCTGATCGCGTTGTAAACTCCTAACCCGACTTTTCACCTATCGGGCAAAAGTGCATTTATGTACATAACCCAAAAAGTTCAATTAACTATGTAAAGCGCTCGACTTCTGCCAAGCGAGACCGCGCTCGTAAATTAGAGAAAAAGAAGTCCATGAGCCCGATGGAAAACAGCGAGCCTCTCATGTTTTCTGTACTTGGTCGCTGCGCTCGAGGAGGGCTAGCCACCGGAAAAGGCATGCATATGCGTGCCTTCGACTAATGAAAGCAAGCAGATTTTATTAGGCAAGCCCACGAACCAATAAAAAACACTGACGTGAAGTTGACAGGGCTCCGAGCCCTTTTCTAAATACTAAAGCGTCTCGCTGCAATACACATGCGCGAGCGCATGCATCGCAGGCTCGACCCTAAAAAGTCTGGTGCCTCCTTTGACACGACTGCTGGTGGGTTAGGGGCATGGGTTAGGTGGCCAGGGAAACTAGACCCCTGCTCATTTACAGACTGGGTGCTGGCTTTATACAAGGGAGTGGGGTTTTCACCCCTCCAGTACTGTTCAACTTGTAATTGGCCAATGGTGGGTTACTTAGAGTGCCTGTAAATAGATCAACAGGGATGGCTAGTTTTCAGATCCCACTATATCTACAAACACACAGCAGGAATACTTCACCACACTTTAACTTTAACAAAGGCCTGAGAATGCAAGAGTCTATCAGACTGTAATGAAAGAGGCAGTGATATTCTATTGTATTGTCATTTGCACAGCAGATTTCTAACACTTAAGAAGCCCAAAGCACAAATATGGCAGAAACGTTGCTTTTTTAATTTTCTTAATGCTTTGAACCTAACATCAGGCTCTATATAAACAGAAAACTAATCTATATTCTGGCATCTGCTAGGTTACGCTTACTGACATACTCGTAGAAAATACTCCGGTTGGGTAGACCACGATGCTCATTTTACAGAAACTAAACCTCAAAGGAAGCACTTACAAATATAATCGTAGCAGGTGCCGCAGTTGAAGCTCAGCTTCTGGAAAGGACAAGCCACCCTAACTCTTGGGCTTGGCAAAGATAAAGCAAGGCTGTGCGCTCAGAGATCCCATAGCAGAAAAAGATCTAGAATCCATCCTGGAGGTGAACTGATGATGTACTGGAGCGTAATCTGTATCTGACTGAGACGCGCGGGTTCTATCTTCCCCTGCTGGAGACACAGAGTAGAAGGTTCTCCCTTTATAAAGCACCTGTAAGCTCCGCCCGCTGAGCCACGCCCCATCCACCCTCGAAGTACGTAAAGGAATTCCCGCCTTTTACCAGAATGATGGACAGCTTTCCAAAACGACCCTAATGCGTTTACCGCCGATTCCGGTGGTGCGTTGTTGATGCTCAGAAGCACAAGGACATCTCCACAAAGACGCACTAGTAACAATCACATTGCCAAAGGCACACAAGGTTGCTGGAGATGTTTACCCCGTGGCCCATCACGTACCCTTAGTGTACAATATAAACGGGGCGTATAAAACATGCTAGGTAACGCTTACTGACATACTCGTAGAAAATACTCCGGTTGGGTAGGCCACGATGCTCATTTTACAGAAACTAAACCAATAACAATAAAATACACACACACTCTTTTAAACCTGTCTGACTAAGTATTTTTTACCCATGATTCTAATTATGTATTGTATGTGCATATGTGTGTGTATTCATGTGTGTGTGTGTATAAATATATATATATATGTGTATGTATGTGTATATGTTGTTTCTGTGCCTGGCATGTTTGTGGATCATTGCATGGCTCCTGTTTTTTTTTGGGGTTGTTATACTAGATATCTATGAATTTCTGCTCTCTTTTTATCACACTTATCTACTCATCACTCTTATGTCATGTCTCTATCAAACTATCCTCCATTCTCACTCGGACTCATCCCAAATCCCTTCGACCACTTTCATCTCCTAAATATCTCTGCCTAAGCTCTTCCCTCCACCTCCACATCTAACTCACCAAACCTCACTCTACCTCTGTGACCTCCCACACAACCCTACTAAATTTTCCTGCATTCATCTCACCCTGCTACTATGCTCTCCCTAACCCTTCCACATCCTCTTTCCCCTCCGCTCCCCTTTTATTCATCTCAAGCCTTTGGATTGAGTAAATGAAGGATAAACTCCCAATTAACACTTCTGGATTTCTTTCCTCCTCCACCCCTCCATTACTCCAGTCAATCTAACTAACAAACTCTCATATCCGCAACTCAAATTAACTCATAATAATACTAAAACTGTACTCCTTATTAAATTATACTAATCCATCACTAATTCTTGTTGGGTACCGGAGTAGCGTGCTACTCATCGAAAAGCGCTTCGACGCCTCGTCAGGGGTAGTAAGCGCTATATAAATACGATTACAATTACAATTACAATTACATGATGCCATGTTCTGTTAAATATCTGTAATCTGCATTCATTACTCCAGGGGACTAAGGTGGTCATTACAACCTCGGCGGTCTTTGTACAAGACCGCCAAGGGACCGCCGAGCGGAAGACCGCCAATGGTGGCGGTTTGCCACTCGGCCTATTATGACCGCTGGCAGCTCTCCGTCCTTTTACGGACGGAGAGCCGCCAACAGCCATACTGGCGGGAGGTGGGGAAGTGGAGGTTGCTCCACCGCCACGCCAACAGAACACCGCCCAGCTAATCACGTCCTGTGATTCGCCGTGGCGGTGTTCTGTTGGCGGTGTTGTGTCGGCAGAGCTGCCACCATGGCTCCCGTCCCCTCCTGGAGGATCGACGGAACAGGTAAGTCGATCGTCCATTAGGGGAGGGGGGTGGGGGGGTGTTGTGTGGGTGCATGGGGGTGTGCGTCTGTGTATGTAGAGGGGGTGTGTGAGTGCGTGTATACTTGCGGGGGTGTTGCGTGTTTTGGGAATGAGTGCGTGTATGTTTGTGGGTATGTCTGTATGGATGTGTGCGTGTATGTTTGTATGTGGGTGTGCGTGTCTGACTGTGTGTGTGGATGTAGGCATGTATGTCGGTGTGTGTGAGTGTGTGTGTTGGTGGTGCCTGCGTGCGTGTTGTGTGTGTGTGAGTTTCTGTGATGTTGGGGGGTGGGGAGGGGGGCCCTGCCACCTTTGGGGGGTGGCAGGGGTGGTGGGGGGTGTAGGGGAGGGAGTCAGGGTGGGGGTGGGGGGTGGGGGAGACCCCTATCATTGCCAAGGAAGGAATTCCCTGGCACAGATAGTGCTTACCGCCATGGATTTCATGGCGGTTCCAACCGCAGGAAATCCACGGCGGTAAGCCGGGTCAAAATACCGCCGGCGGTATAGTGACGGCCGCCGGGCTGGAGACACAGGTCTCCAGCCCGGCGGGCGGAACAGAGAACCGGTGGATGACCATGGCGGTAACCGCCATGGTCATAATACAAAAAAAAGACCGCCAGCCTGTTGGCGGTCTTCCCGCCGCTTCTCCGCCTTCCGCCAGGGTTATAATGACCCCCTAAGTCTATGCTATAGAAATACCTTCAAAATAAAAAATAAGAGCATTTGCCTTTAGTCCACCCTATTACAAGACTGATACGAATACGTAAACAGTGCACAGCCCCTATCAATGTGTTTTGAAATGTGAGCCGTCTCTGCCTCCCCAATCATAGACAAACAGGGAGCATTCAAGAAAGATTTATAATTTCTCACAATTTCTTTGTCCAACAAAGAATTCTTCAGGAGTTGGTGGGGCCCACAATATATTATAACGATTTAAAAAAAATCTGTTTGTTGGCTAGGCTAGGTCAGAAGATGAAGATTAGATGTCAAATGTCTAAGCTTCCAGGTGCGGATTTGAGGCTCAGGCCTTCATTAGGAGAAATACGGTAAGGTTGAACTAGCTGTAAATTTGTGTTTACAGCCAAATTGGCATTTTGAGTTGGGTGGAAGCACCACAAATGCGTTTTCTTTCCCTGTACAGCTTTCATCAGATAAAACATAGTGGCATCTGCATAGGAAAAAGGTTAAGAATGGTAGGAAAAAAACTGCAGAAATTGGCTTACACATAGGTTTCCTGAGGTTATTCTCAGTCTAATGAAAAACACAGATTGGGCCAGTAATCCTTATTATCAAAATTATTGTACTCTGCTGCATCAGTAATCCCAGGCCTGTCAACTTCATAATATTTTTCATCATGTCAACATACAGGGGGAAGATTGGGGGTCTTGCCTTGGAGAGGGGATGAAGTAATGAAGAGTGAGGTTTTGGTTCCACACCACCAAAAAGTCGCAACTCCCCTCCCCTACAACAAGAACAAAATCGTGTGGTGCCACCTCCTGTGCAAGGGTTTTTAGCTCACCAAGTGATAGTGGCTCTTCACCTGGTTGCCGTGAAGAAACCTTGCGTTATAAGTTGGCAAGACTGACATCTGCAGTTGCAGCATTACAGATGTGATGTTCCCACACATCTTAAAATGAGGCTCGAGCATCTGCCACGTGGTGAGTCAGTGAGAATACCCACAATTACTTTAGAGAAGGCTTTGAAGGAAAAAATCAAGAATAATCTGCTCCTCTATTACATTATACTCTTTCTTCTTCTGAATATTTATATTAGTGTCTGTATTATTATTATTTTGTTGATTTCTATTTTTCTATTCGATGAATGATAATAATAATAACAACAAGTTGCGTCTGACCTCATCACAGGTCACCTCCTATTGTGATGGAAGCATGCTCCAGCGCGATGCGGGAGACAAATACTCAGCATTTCTCTTCCGCTCGGGAAGAGGGGGCAGGCAGAGGCATGAAAGGAAAGGAAAGGCCTTTCTTTTCATGTCTCTGCAAGCATTCTGCTGCTCGATCGCAATGCGATCGGGCAGCAGAAATGGCCACTAGACACCAGGGAGTTCATTTTTTTAATGTAATTGAATAAGGGGAGCGGCCCCTTGGGCAAGGGCCGCTCCCCAGGGGGGCGAAATATTTTTAGGCCTTTTCTGCCCCCCTGGGGGCAGAAACCCCTAGACACCAGGAATATATATTTTTTTATTTACTTTATGTTTTTATGTATGGAGAGTGACCCCTTAAGCAAGGGTCTATCCCCAGGGGGCATATTATATTTAGGGCATTTCTGTCAGCCTATTTTTATTAGGCCAATCTGCCCCCAAGGGGGGCAGAAACCACTAGACACCAGGGATTTTTTTTTTATACTTGCGCAGAAGGGGATCGTCACGTTGGGCAAGGGACGCTCCCCTGGGGGGCAAAATATGTTTAGGCCTTTTCTGCCCCCCTGGGGTCAGATTGGCCTATTGTAATTAGGCCGATCTGCCCCCAGGGGGAGATGAAACCCCTAGACACCAGGGATATATATATTTTTTTGTTTACTTTATGTTTTTATGTATGGGGAGCGACCCCTTAGGCAAGAGTCGCTCCTCTGGGGGGGCAAATTTATTTTAGGCCGTTTCTGCTCCCCTTAGTGGCAGATTGGCCTATTTCTATTCGGCCGATCAGCCCCCAGGGGCAGAAACCACTTAGGCACCAGGGATTGGTGTGTGTGTATGTCTTTTGTTTGGGGGGGCAGCCCCTTGGGCAGGGGTCGCTCTCCATGGGGGCACATTACTATTGGCCATATCTGCCCCCCTTGGGGGCAGATTGGCCTATTTTTGGAAGGCCCATCTGCCCCCAAGGGGGCCAGAAAGCCCACGAAAGACCAGCGAAGATTTTATTTTCAAAATAAGAGGGTGGGGGTATGGCCATACCCCCACCCCAAATATATAGGGCCAAAGTTGTTCTGCCCACCAGTAGGCATATGGGGCAATTACCCCTGAACCACACCCAGGGAGGACAGAAAGTCTACTAGATGCCAGGGAGTAATAAATAAATAAAAACATAGTGTGGTAGTGGCTACCAACCAGTATGGGCATGGTTATGCCCCCACTCCAACTGAAGGGGGTAACAGTCTTTCAGCTCTCCCCACCGCACACTAAGACATCTTATCCCATGGCAAGCAAGAGGACATTTGATTATTTGGGGTTTTGGTTTTACATTTGGGCTATGAGAACTTGGCTAACTCTCAAAATCGCCCCGCTTGGAATGGTGAAAGTTGCACTTTTTGGACTCTGTGACGCTGCCTTGTGGAAAAATCCACAAGACCTAGACACACCTGAAAACTAAACATCTGGGTAAGTCCAGGGTGGTGTGCTTCACATGCACCCACACTATTTTCTTACCCACAATGCTCTGCAAACCTCCAACTTTGCAGGAATTCACACATTTTTTCCCACATTTTTATGATGGAACCTTACGAAATCTGCAGGAATCCACAACATTCCTACCACCAAGCATTGTCTCATCTATACCGATAAACATTCTGCCGCACTTGTCAGCCTAAAAATGTTTTTTTTTAAACTGACCTTTGTGACCCGCATTGGTTCCCCCCTCAATTTCTACATGTTTTTGGCTCCTCCCTGTCACAGGCACTTGTCCCACCTACACAAGTGAGGTATCGTTTTTACTGAGAGACTGAGGGGAATGTTGGGTGGTACAAAATTTGTCCCGGTGCAGTGATCCCACACAGAAATGTGTGAAAATGTGATTTTTTTTAGCTACATTTGAGGTTTGCTGAGGATTCTGGGTAAGAAAACATTGGGGGATCCACACAAGTCACACCTCCCTGGATTCCCTCGGGTGTCTTGTTTTCAGAAATGTTTGGGTTTGGTGGGTTTCCCTATATGGCTGCTGATCCCAGGACCAAAACGCAAGTCCCCCCGCAAAAACAGGTAGGTTTTTATTTGATAATTTTGAAGTGTCCACAAAGTGTTTTGGGGCATTTCCTTTCACGGGCAGTTGGCCTACCCACACAAGTGAGGTACCATTTTTATTGGGAGACTTGGGGGACAGCTGGATGGAAGGGAATTTGTAGCTCCTCTCAGATTCCAGAACTTTCTGTCACCAAAATGTGAGGAAAAAGTGTTTTTTGGCCAAATTTTGAGTTTTGCAAAGGATTCTGGGTAACAGAAGCTGGCGAGAGCCCCACAAGTTACCCCATCCTGGATTCCCCTAGGTGTGTGGTTTTAAAAAATGTGCAGGTTTGGTAGGTTTCCCTTGGTGCCGACTGAGCTAGAGGCCGAAATCCACAGCTAGGGACTTTGCAAAAAACAGGTCTGTTTTCTTTGGGAAAATGTGATGTATCCACATTGTGTTTTGGGGCATTTCCTGTCATGGGTGCTAGGCCTACCCACACAAGTGAGGTACCATTTTTATCAGGAGGCTTGGGGGAACGCTGGGTGGATGGACATTTGTGGCTCCTCTCAGATTCCAGAACATTCTGTCACCAAAATGTGAGGAAAATGTGTTTTTTTAGCCACATTTTCAGGTCGCAAACGATCCTGGGTAACAGAACCTGGTGGGAGCCCCACACGTCACCCCATCTTGGACTCACCTAGGTGTCTAGTTTTCAAAAATGAGCAGGTTTGGTAGGGTTTCCTAGGTGTTGGCTGAGCTAGAGGCCAAAATCCACAGCTTGGCACTTTGCAAAAAACAGCTCTGTTTTCTTTGGGAAAATGTGATGTGTCCATGTTGTGTTTTGGGGCATTTCCTGTCTTGGGCCCAAGGCCTACCCACACAAGCGAAGTACCATTTTTATCGGGAGACTTGTGGGAACGCTGGGTGGAAGGACATTTGTGGCTCCTCTCAGATTCCAGAACTTTCTGTCACCAGAAAGTGACGAAAAAGTGTTTTTTAGCCAAATTTTGAGGTTTGCAAAGGATTCTGGGTAATAGAATCTGCTGCGAGCCCCACAAGTCACCCCATCCTGGATTCCCCTAGGTGTCTAGTTTTTAAAAATGCAATGGTTTTGTAGGTTTCCTAGGTGCCGGCTGAGCTAGAGGCCAAAATCTACAGCTAGGCACTTTGCAAAAAACACATCAGATTTTTGTGTAAAAATTTGATGTGTCCATGTTGCGTTTCCTGTTGCGAGCATTAGGCCTACCCACACAAGTGAGGTACCATTTTTATCGGGAAACTTGGGGGAACACAGAATAGCAAGACAAGTATTATTGCCCCTTGTCTTTCTCCACATTTTTTCCTTCCAAATGTAAGACAGTGTGTAAAAAATAAGTCGATTTGAGATATGCCCCGTGATTCACATTCTAGTATGGGCACCTCACAATTCAGAGATGTGCAAATAACCACTGCTTCTCAACACCTTATCTTGTGCCCATTTTGGAAATACAAAGGTTTTCTTGATACCGATTTTGCAATCTTTATACTTCAGCAAATTAATTGCTGTATACCGGCATAGAATGAAAACCCATTGCAAGGTGAAGCTCATTTATTGGCTCTGTGTACCTAGGGTTCTTGATAAACCTACAAGCCCTATATACCCCCACAACCATAAGAGTCCAGCAGACGTAACGGTATATTGCTTTAAAAAATCTAACCTAGCAGGGAAAAGTTACAGAGTAAAACGTGGAGAAAAATTGCAGTTTTTTTCATCTCAATTTCAATATTTTTTTTATTTCAGCTGTTATTTACTGCAGGAAAACCTTGTAGGATCTACACAAATTACTCCTTGCTAAATTCAGAATTTTGTCTACTTTTCAGAAATTTTTAGCTTTCTGGGATTCAGCATTGGTTTCACACCCATATCTGTCACTAACAAGAAGGAGGCTGAAACCACAAGAAATAGTTAAAATGGGGTATGTCTCAGTAAAATGCCAAAATTGTGTTGAAAATGGGGGTTTTTCGATTCCAGTCTGCCTGTTCCTTAAAGCTGGGAATATGGTGATTTTAGCACCGCAAACCGTTTGCTGATGCCGTTTTCAGGGATAAAACCACAAGCCTTCTTCTGAAGCACTTTTTTCCCATTTAAAAAAAAAAAAAAAAATGTCGCTGTATTTTGGCTAATTTCTTGGTCTCTTTCAGGGGAACCCTCTAACTCTGGGTACCTCTAGAATCCCTAGGATGTTGGAAAAAAAGGACGTAAATTTGGCGTGGGTAGCTTATGTGGAAAAAAAGTTATCAGGGCCTATGTACGAACTGCCCCAAATAGCCAAAAAAAGGCCTGCCACCTGAGAGGGAAAAGGCCTGGCAGCGAAGGTGTTAAAATAATAAAATGGAACTGCTATTTCGTAGATCTAGAAATAACGCGATACTCTTCCCCATTTAACCTCTCGGGTGCCTTGGACGAGGTGACCTCGTCCAAGGAACCGGTTCCCGGGTGCCTTGGTCACCTCGTCCTACACCCGGGAACTGGGGCGCTCCCCCCCTGTGCTCCCCACCCACCCCCCCAAGGCAGGGATGGAAGGGGAAGCCCTTCACCTGCCACCCCGACCCCCCCACCTCCCCCTGTGACGTCAGCGCGCGAGCGCGTGCTGATTTGTCACAGGGCCTCCCCGCGATCGAAAGAGAAATGCTTTCTCTTTCGATCACGTGGGGGAGGTCCAGAAAGGCTCCAAAGGGAAGGAAATGTATTTCCTTCCCTTTGAAGTCTCTCTGAGCGTTTCAAAAGCCGGATTGCTTGCAATCCGGCTTTTGAAACGCCCACTAGACACCAGGGATTTTTATTTATTTTTTAAATTGCCATAAGGGAGCGACCCCTTGGGCAACGGTCACTCCCAATGGGGGGCATTTTTTTGGAAGGCCTTTTCTGCCCCCCCCTGGGGCCAGATCGGCCTATTATTAGGCCGATCTGCCCCCAGTGGGGGCAGAAACCTATAGGCATCAGGGATCATTTTATTTTAATTTTTATTTTTGTTTTGTTTTTTTGTTTTTTTAGGTGGGGAGCGACCCCTTAGGCAAGGGTCGCTCCCCTAGGGGAAAAATTGTATTTAGGCCAATTCTGCCCCCTTTGGGGGCAGATCGGCCGATTTTTGCTACGCCAATCTGCCCACTAGGCACCAGGGATTTTTTTTTTGGCGCCAATGTCACGCAGGGGGAGCGACCCCGTAGGCAAGGGTCGCTCCCGGGGGGAGTTGGGGGCCGGGGGAGCAAATTTATTTTAGGCCATTTTTGCCCCCCCTGGGGGCAGAAACCTCTAGGCACCAGGGCAAATTTTTTTTGTGTGTTTTTTTTGTGTTTGTTTGTTTTTTTAGAGATGGGGAGCGACCTATTAGGCAAGGGTCGCTCCCCTGGGGGGCAAATTGTATTTGGACCATTTCTGCCCCCCTTGGGGGCAGATTGGCCGATTTTAGGTCAATCTGCCCCCAAGGGGACAGAAACCACTAGGCACCGGGGATTATTTTTTGGGGCGCCAATGTCACGCAGCGGGAGCGACCCCGTAGGCAAGGGTCGCTCACGGGGGGAGGTTGGGGGGGCGGGGGAGCAAATTTATTTTAGGCCATTTCTGCCCCCCCCGGGCAGAAACCTCTAGGCGCCAGGGCCAAATTTGTTTGTGTTTTTTTTTTTTTTTTTTTTAGAGATGGGGAGCGACCCATTAGGCAAGGGTCGCTCCCCTGGGGGGCAAATTGTATTTAGACCATTTCTGCCCCCCTTGTGGGCAGATTGGCAGATTTTAGGTCAATCTGCCCCCAAGGGGGCAGAAACCACTAGGCACCGGGGATTATTTTTTTGGGCGCCAATGTCACGCAGGGGGAGCGACCCCGTAGGCAAGGGTCGCTCCCGGGGGGAGGTTGGGGGGGGCAGGGGAGCAAATTTATTTTAGGCCATTTCTGCCCCCCCAGGGGCAGAAACCTCTAGACGCCAGGGCAATTTTTTTTTGGGTGTTTTTTTTTTTTTTTTTTTTGTTTTTTTAGAGATGGGAAGCGACCCATTAGGCAAGGGTCGCTCCCCTGGGGGGCAAATTGTATTTAGACCATTTCTGCCCCCCCGGGGGCAGAAACCTCTAGGCGCCAGGGCAAATTTTTGTTTGTGTTTTTTTTTTGTTTGTTTTTTTAGAGATGGGGAGCGACCCATTAGGCAAGGGTCGCTCCCCTGGGGGGCAAATTGTATTTCGACCATTTCTGCCCCCCTGGCAGATCGGCCGATTTTAGGTCAATCTGCCCCCAAGGGGGCAGAAACCACTAGGCACCGGGGATTTTTTATGTGGCGCCAATGTCACGCAGGGGCAGCGACCCCGTAGGCAAGGGTCGCTCCTGGGGGGGGGGGGAGGGGTTGGAGGGTCAAATTTATCTTAGGTCATTTCTGCCCCCCCTTGGCCCGGCTGAGCTAGAGGCCAAAATCCACAGGTAGGCACTTTGCAAAAAACACCTCAGTTGTCTGTGAAAAAATGTGATGTGTCCACGTTGTGTTTTGGGCCATTTCCTTTCCTGGGCGCTAGGCCTACCCACACAAGTGAGGTACCATTTTTATCGGAAGACTTGGGGGAACGCTGGGTGGAAGGAAATTTGTGGCTCCTCTCAGATTCAAGAACCTTCTGTCACCGAAATGTGAGGAAAATGTGTTTTTTTAGCCACATTTTGAGGTTTGCAAAGGATTCTGGGTAACAGAACCTGGTCAGAGCCCCACAAGTCACCCCATCTTGGATTCCCCTGGGTTTCTAGTTTTCAAAAATGCGCTGGTTTGCTAGGTTTCCCCAGGTGCCGGCTGAGCTAGAGGCCAAAATCCACAGGTAGGCACTGTTTTCTCTGAAAAAATGTGATGTGTCCACGTTGTGTTTTGGGCCATTTCCTTCCGTGGGCGCTAGGCCTACCCACACAAGTGAGGTACCATTTTTATCGGGAGACTTGGGGGAACGCTGGGTGGAAGGAAATTTGTGGCTCCTCTCAGATTCCACAACTTTCTGTCACCGAAATGAGTGGAAAACGTGTTTTTTTAACCAAATTTTGAGGTTTGCAAAGGATTCTGGGTAACCGAACCTGGTCAGAGCCCCACAAGTCACCCCATCTTGGATTCCCCTAGGTCTCTAGTTTTCAAAAATGCACAGGTTTGGTAGGTTTCGGTAGGTTTCCCGAGGTGCCGGCTGAGTTAGAGGCCAAAATCTACAGGTAGGCACTTTGCAAAAAACACCTCTGTTTTCTGTCAAAAATTGTGATGTGTCCACGTTGTGTTTTGGGGAATTTCCTGTCGCGGGCGCTAGGCCTACCCACACAAGTGAGGTATCATTTTTATCGGGGGACTTGGGGGAACGCTGGGTGGAAGGAAATTTGTGGCTCCTCTCAGATTCAAGAACCTTCTGTCACCGAAATGTGAGGAAAATGTGTTTTTTTAGCCACATTTTGAGGTTTGCAAAGGATTCTGGGTAACAGAACCTGGTCAGAGCCCCACAAGTCACCCCATCTTGGATTCTCTTAGGTCTCTAGTTTTAAAAAATGCACAGGTTTGGTAGGTTTCCCTAGGTGCCGGCTGAGCTAGAGGCCAAAATCTACAGGTAGGCACTTTGCAAAAAACACCTCTGTTTTCTTTCAAAAATTGTGATGTGTCCACTTTGTGTTTAGGGGCATTTCCTGTCGCGGGCGCTAGGCCTACCCACACAAGTGAGGTATCATTTTTATCGGGAGACTTGGGAGAAAGCTGGGTGGAAGGAAATTTGTGGCTCCTCTCAGATTCCATAACTTTCTGTCACCAAAATGTGAGGAAAATGTGTTTTTTTAGCCAAAGTTTGAGGTTTGCAAAGGATTCTGGGTAACAGAACCTGGTCAGAGCCCCACAAGTCACCCAATCTTGGATTCCCCTAGGTCTCTAGTTTTCAGAAATGCACAGGTTTGGTAGGTTTCCCTAGGTGCCGGCTGAGCTAGTGGCCAAAACTACAGGTAGGCACTTTGCTAAAAACACCTCTGTTTTCTTTCAAAAAATGTGATGTGTCCACGTTGTGTTTTGGGGCATTTCCTGTCGCGGGCGCTAGGCCTACCCACACAAGTGAGGACATTTTTTCCTTCCAAATATAAGAGAGTGTGTAAAAAAAGACGTCTATTTGAGAAATGCCCTGTAATTCACATGCTAGTATGGTCACCCCGGAATTCAGACATGTGCAAATAACCACTGCTCCTCAACACCTTATCTTGTGCCCATTTTGGAAATACAAAGGTTTTCTTGATAGCTATTTTTCACTCTTTATATTCCAGCAAATGAATTGCTGTATACCTGGAATAGAATGAAAACGCACTGCAGGGTGCAGCTCATTTATTGGCTCTGGGTACCTAGGGTTCTTGATGAACCTACAAACCCTATATATCCCCGCAACCAGAAGAGTCCAGCAGACGTAACGGTATATTGCTTTCAAAAATCTGACATTGCAGGAAAAAGTTACAGAGTAAAACGTAGACAAAAATTGCTGTTTTTTTACCTCAATTTCAATATTTTTCTTTTTCAGTTGTTATTTTCTGTAGGAAACCCTTGTAGGATCTACACAAATGACTCCTTGCTGAATTTAGAATTTTGTCTACTTTTCAGAAATGTTTAGGTTTCTGGGATCCAGCATTGGTTTCACGCCCATTTCTGTCACTGACTGGAAGGAGGCTGAAAGCACAAACAATTGTAAAAATGGGGTATGTCCCAGTAAAATGCCAAATTTGTGTTGAAAAATTGGGTTTTCTGATTCAAGTCTGCCTGTTCCCGAAAGCTGGGAAGCTGGTGATTTTAGCACCGCAAACCCTTTGTTGATGCCATTTTCAGGTAAAAAACCACAAGCCGCCTTCTGCTGCCACTTTTTCCCATTTTTTAAAAAAAAAACAAATGTTCACTGTATTTTGGCTAATTTCTTGGCCTCCTTCAGGGGAACCCACAAAGTCTGGGTACCTCTAGAATCCCTAGGATGTTGGAAAAAAAGGACGCAAATTTGGCTTGGCTAGCTTATGTGGACAAAAAGTTATGAGGGCCTAAGCGCGAACTGCCCCAAATAGACAAAAAAAGGCCTGGCACAGGAGGGGGAAAAGGCCTGGCAGCGAAGGGGTTAAATGGTCCTCTATGTATGGACTTCTGCCTCTCACGACTCACGATTGGAACACGTGACTTGAAGTTTGCACATAGAGAGCAATGTGAAGTGCTTCGCTATCAGCATAGGCTGTCACCGAGCCATTGGCTGAGTGCTTTTCCCAAATTCAAAGGAAAATAAGGTATGTGCGTTTTATGGTGTGTTGCTGACCTCTATTTGAAAACAGGCGGTGTGAAGTATATTTTGGCTGAAATAAAGCTGGCATCGAAAGTTTACCAGAAAATGAAACGTGCGTGCATTTCTCACAAACAAATTGAACTATAATCCCGCAGTTATAGAGCAGGGCCATACATTGCACAGCTATGGGAAATCCTCAAAATCCCAAATGAATACAGCCGTTTTCCTCGGTTGTGTCGAGCGTAACTAACTGAGGCAAGGCCGCTGCACGAGCTTGGAAGATAAACTGGGGCTGGGGCTTCAAAGGTTCGTGAAATGGCTTTGAACTCGGCCGCGTGGGCGATCAGAGCGGCTGCGGAGGCCGCGGCCCTATCAGCCCTCTTTCTCGAGGCTCACGATGATCGCTTGCTCTTCAAGCTCTCTGCACGTGTTTAATCATCCATTGACACCCTGACAGGTTGATGGGCAGAGGAGGGATTTACCTATTTACTCACTTCCTCTGGTAAGGTACAAACCTGCCTACAATGACTGAATGTCCTTGCGCGTTCATTTGAACATTGGGTTCTGACCCGGAAATTCATATCCTTGTTCAACTCATTAAATAAACTGTGGTGTCAGATTTCTATTATAGTTTTGTTTACTGCCTTTCAAAGTTTTGGGAAATACAAGACTCAGTCGACCTCATGCACCGATTAGATGTTTTTGCCGTTATTTTCGAAATAATTAAATATGGTTGCAGCTATAAAGAGTAGGATCATTAAGAGTCCTGTGGTCTGGTGAGGTAATAAACAGGGCCTCAAGAATTATGCAGCAGGGGATGGCCAAATGATGTGGCAGGGTTCACTAACTTATGGGCCAAGAAAAGGCAAGTTATGTGGCCTAACGTGGCACATTTTGCAATGTTTGAGCATGTTACAGTCCAGGCAAAGGATTCACCTCATAAGCACCAGTGTGACATCCAAGTACAGCAATGAACAACTGAAAGGGGACCAGTCAACCTTTGCAAATGGTCTTCTACTTTGCGGCAATACATGTCACCACATGTTTAGTAACTTGCAGTGCTTTAAATGGGCAGGCAAAGCTTGGTACTGAGTACCTGCCCTTCTTTAATTTGAAAGTGAGAGTATCTGAGCTTCTCAGGACAGCTGGAATACATTTAAAGGTAGAGTACCAGTACTTCTCATGAGCAAACAGGTATGCTAAAAATGAATACCTACACATCTTTATTTCCATTTAAAGCGCTTGTGACTTAGAGCGTCTCTCTCTCTCTCGTTCTCTTTCGTTCTCTCTCTCTCTCTCTCCCTCACACACACACACACACACACACACAATTTTAATAAATCCATGCAAGTCTACAGGTGAATAACAGACCACACCATTTTTGTCATTTTTGTTTGGAGAACATTTTGTTGCAGGTTTATTTGATAAGGTAATGGGTTAACTTAGGGGTGATCCAAGAACAGCCAGTGATGATATGACCTAAGCTGGCTGCATGCCTTACTAACCAGTGAGGACCAGGAACACACAACATCTGGTGATGAACCTTTTGGAGTTCAACTCACATATGGACCCCAGAGTCTCACACACAGGTGGAGCATTACCAGGCAAGACCCCAGTTGCTCAGGCTTACAACAGCCCGTGGGAATAATGAGGCGGTATCTCTCTCATCCCGGGATCAGACTACTGGCATGATGCCATTATGGGATCTTTCTTGTGGTTGCATTTTGCACCAAAGACCTTTGGATTAGTCTATAACTCCACCTGTAACACACAACAAGAAAATAAAACATCACAACGCTTCGCTACATGATTAATCACAAACACGTCCATATGGGTAAAGGACAGGGTGAGTTCCTCTGTGCCAAATTGCCAAAAGAGTATGACCCCTGGAGCTGTACTTCATATAAAGGGGAGCCCCTACCATGGAAGTGGCATTCATGAAGGTGTTTTGGCCTTCCTCCCTATTAAGCATTCCCCCCAGCAGCCCTGACCACCCAACAACAAGCATTTGCAATGCAATAGGTCTTGCATTTACTTGAATTAGAGCTATTGGCATTGTAAATGCACATTCTCTTCTTCCTCTGTTGCAGAAAAAATGAAAATATTGTTATTTAGCATCCTAATCTAAATCTGCCATGCTAATTAGAATAGACTACCACTTTCACCACCCCACCATAAGAGTTGCTGGGTGACTAACAGAAATGCTGGGGAAGGCTAGGAGCAGACATATTAACTAGTGAGTAGCACCATAACATTCTGTGTGCTACTGCAAAGAACTATCAAGGAACATTTTATAAAATCATGTACCTTCCCTTTTCTTTGTCACTTTGGATCTTTGAAGCAACAGAAAGGCAGTGAATGTGCCGCCCAAGCTCCAACACGAGGCACACAGAAGAGTTACTATATTGTGAGCATATCATGGGCCAAGACGCAGTTTTATTGCCTCTACCGATTATGGGTAAATTGGTAACACAAACAAAATCCAGCTTTAAAGAGGAGGCTTTGAGTTTGACACGAGAATTGCAACAATGCGTGTAATATGCAGCTTGGTGAACAGAGGTAAAAACAATGCTTCCCCTTGAATAAAATGTGCATTTAATGTAACCAAAATAGGCAGAAGGCAAAGTGAATTGGAAAAGCAGTAAACATTTATCCCCACCCAAAAAATTGTGAAAACAAGCACAGTTTTACTGCTTTGAGAAGCCACAGTTGTATAGCAGCAACCAAACGTTGCAAAAATTGTAACAGAGACTAAAGTCAGTTGTGAAAATGTTGCGGTGTCTACTGAGTATTTTAAGAGGCAATCAAAAATGTGTGTGAAATGATGTTAGGTGAACAAAGCTAAACAAAAAAAGCATTTGCAATGCATTAGGTCTCACATTTGCTTGAGTTAGAGCTAATGTCGTAGATACGTAACTGGACTTTTCTGGCCACATAAATAGGTGAACCCTGACGCATAATTTGGTCCTCTCTGCCACGTAAGTCCAGTGGCCCTGCATATAACTACACACACTTCCATTTACCTTCTTTCGAATTCTGCAGCATAAAATAAAAATATTGCCATTATTTATTATAATTGTTTTTATAATTTGACTGTAATTCTCAAAAACTATAAAAAGAACTATAAAAATAACATTTGTAAGAAACATGAACATGTAACCATATAGTCAGCCCCTAGAGAGCATAACCACATGAAAACAGAATGGCAGAACCTAATGCAGTATTACCTCTCGTCCCTCCCTCGCCTTCCTTTCAACCAATGAGGCTCCCTGCCTCCCCCTAGACCCCTCCTTCCCCTTAAACTCCCCCCACCCCCTCCCACCTCCTGTTCTTTTTGTCGAGCCCCGCTAGACTTACCTTTCTCCTTCTCCTCCACGGCGGGGCCTGGGGGGGCATCGGCTTGACTCTCGACGAGCGCCGAGCTCCTCGTGGAAAGTTCCCGGCAGTCACGTCTTCTGGGGGCAGGCGGTGCTGCCTTGGAGACACGTCCTTGGAGTCAGCTGACGGAGTCGGTCGGTTCCATGGTGGCTGGGGCTGTGCTTCCTGATCTTCAGCTCGCGTTGATGGGCTGATGTGCCGGTTGTGTTTTTTGGCATTTTAGACGGTAGGACGGGCGTTTCTGCCTACGTTTTTAGTAGTTTGGTCCTAATTGTTGCCTCTTTTTCATTTGCTGATATTTTTTTAGGGGGGGGGGGCTTTCTCCATTATTTAATGGGTGCTGGGACCTCTGGCCTGCTTTTCTTGTTGGGATAATGTCGACGCAGGATTGTTTCCTCTTCTTCGTCTTCAGGGTAGGATGTTGAGGTTCCCCTCTCCACTCCTGGGGGTCGCTAGGTTGAGGTGGGGGCTTCTGTGCCTCTCATGTCCAGGGAGGAGGTTCAGAACATGATTGAGGTGGCTGTGTCTCGTGCTCTGCAGGCTGGGGCATCCAGGCCTGTACGTTCTCCGGCTGCCCGGCCTTCAGGGGCTGCAGAGGGGTCCTCTTCGTCAGGTGATGACGCTCCTTCTACTTCTTCTGGTGGGAAATAAGTCTCCAGGGAAGAGACGTGGGAGGTTCTGACACATGTTCGGGACACTTTAGGTTTTCCGGTTTTTAAACCTACGGGGACTGATTCGCACTTGTTCCCTCAATATCAAACGCCTTCGAGGTTTGCCATGCCTTTTCAGGGCCTTGTTAAGGATATGATGCTCCGGGAGTGGAAGGATGTGGACAAGTCTCAGGTTCCGTGGTTCCTTCAGAAGCTGTACTTGCTGGAAGGGGAAGATGTGTTGCCACCCTCCGTTAAACTGGATTCCATTTTGGCAACTCTGATTGGCAATACGGCGGTCAATCCGGAGGATTGTGTTCCTGCTGATGCAACTGACCGTAAGGTGGATTCTGGTCTAAAAAGGGCATTTGCAGCGGAGAATTTTCTGCTTATTCTGCACAATCTTTGTTGCAGGATTTTGACAAGCTGGCGGTTGCTGTTCAGGAGGGTTCGTAGTGTTTGGAACTGCTGGCTGGTATGGAACAACAGGCCAGGTTGCTGGCGGACATGTCTTCTGATGTTGTCCGTACTTCGGCTCTGGCGTCGGGAGCTTTGATTGGGGCTCGTAGGTCCCTCTGGTTAAGGATGTGGAAGGCAGATCCTGGGGAGAAGTCTGCTCTCCTGAGACTGCCTTTTGTGGGGCGCTATTTATTTGGAGATCAGTTGCCTTCCATGCTTTCGAAGGCTTTTAAGGAGAGGAAACACGCTTTGCCTTACAAAGGTGGTTCTTCTTTGGCAAGGGTTGGCGGTAGCATTCGCGGTCTTCTCCCAAAGTTGATTCCAAATCTTTTTCTTTCTGGAAATGTCGTTTTCAGCCCCGTTTTTCTCCTAAAAAGTCTGCTCCTTCGGGGCGGGGAGGATTCAAGAAGGGGTCCTGACAATCATTGTGGGCCTGGCAAAGGGCCGGTTGGGGGACAGCTGAGGCACTTTCTTCCCGTTTGGCAGGAGAGTGTCAGCGATCGCTGGGTGCTGGACATTTTAAACAATGGCTACGCCATAGATTTCGACGTGGTACCTCCAGATACCGGGGTGCGTCCTACTCCACTGCCTGCGGACGGGGCCCAGAGGCAGGCGTTGTTGGAAGGGGTCCGAGACTTACTTCTCAAGGGGGCCATATCCCATGTTCCTGTGGGGGAGAGAGTTCTGGGCACTTATTCCATCTTGTTCCTGGTTCCAAAGGTGTCAGGGGGCTTGCGTCCTGTCCTCAATCTAAAGGGGGTGAATTCCTGGATCAAGACTGTGCATTTCCGTATGCTTTCCATTCATTCAATTTTTCCTCTGGTCAGTCCAGGGGATTTCCTGGGGTCTCTGGATCTGCAGGATGCTTACCTGCATGTTCCAGTGGCTCTGTCTTCTCAGAGGTTCCTACGCTTTGCGGTGGGCCAGGACCCTTTTCAGTTTTGTGTTCTGTCATTTGGCCTCAAGTCCTCTCCACGGATTTTCACCAAGGTGCTGGCCTCCCTGGTTGCTCTTCTACATTCCGAAGGGGTGTTTGTACATCCTTATTTGGACGATATTCTAATCCAAGCGCCCACTCAGGTGATGTTACAGAGGCATGTGGACCTGATTCTGTTGGTCCTGCAAAACCACGGTTTTTTGGTCAACTGGGGGAAGTCAGATTTGGTCCCTTCCCAGGAACTAGTTTTTCCCGGGCCCGATTTCTAACTCTTCAGGGCTTGGTGACTGTGTCGGAGAAGCGGTTGGTGTGCCTTCAGTCACAGGTGTGGTCGATCTTGTCACAGCCGGCTCCCAGAGCCCTTCAGTGGTTGCGTCTGCAGGGTCATTTGGCATCGGTCATTTTTCTAGTGCCATGGGCACGGTTTCATCTTCTTTGCCTGGTGAACTGTTTTTTCGTTCATTGGTCTCCTGGGTCGAGTTCTCTTCGGGCACGGATTCCTGTGTCGGGGTTTGTTCGCCGGGAGTTGGGTTGGTGGCTGGTGCCGGCTCTTCTTCGTGTAGGGGTGTCTTTATCTCCCCCTCACCCGGTGGTAGTGATGACCGATGCCAGCCTCTCCGGTTGGGGGGCTTGGATGGGGTCGGCTCAGGTCCAGGGGTTTTGGTCACCTCTGGAGGGCAGACGTTCCTCGAATTGGCGGGAGTTGAAGGCGGTGCTTCTGGCTCTGATTCATTTTCAGGACTCCCTGAAAGGTTTAGCGGTTCTCATTCAGACAGACAATTTGGTGACCAAAGCTTACGTGAACCGGCAGGGAGGGACCAGGTCATGGGCACTGTTCCGCATTGCGAGGGAAATTTTTGTTTGGGCAAAAAGGTGGGTTCTTTCCCTGCGAGCCACCTACATTCAGGGGGTGGTCAATGTTCGGGCGGATCTTCTGAGCCGGGTCATTCCTTCGTCTCAGCTTTTCTCCCTCCGGTTGTCTCTGTTTCGTCACCTGGTTCACCTGTGGGGTCTTCCGGTGTTGGATGTGTTTGCCTCTCCAGAGAATGCGAAAGTCAGTCGTTTTTGCTCCCGGTTTCGTTGTCCTCAGGCTTGGGCGGTGGATGGGATGCCGTGTCCTTGGCCTCAGGATCTTTTGTACGCGTTCCCGTCCTTCAAGTTGCTCCGTGCTTTTCTGGTGAGGGTACGTCTTCTGAAGGCCAGGGTTCTCTTGATCGCGCCCCATTGGCCGAGGGCGAATTGGTTTCCGTTGCTTTGGTTGATAGCTTCAGATCACGTGTGGACTCTTCCTCGCTGTCCTTCGCCTCTGGAGTTTCCATGCCTCCCGATGGAGTTGTTGAGGCGGTTGCACTTTACGGCCTGGAAGTTGAACGAAGGGGTTTGATGTGCTTAGGGGTTCCGGTAGCCTTGAGTTCTACTTTACTGGCTTCGCCGCGTTGTTCCACATTGATGTCTTATGGTCGGCAGTGGAAGGTTTTTTCTTCCTGGTGTTTCCGGCATAGGTTAGATCCTACGTCTGCTTCTCTGATTGAGGTGATGCAGTTTTTACAGGATGGGGCCCAGTTGGGTTTGTCTGTGGCTTCCCTGCGGGTGCAGTGGGCTGCGATACAGGCTTTTAGGGGTCCATGGTGTAATCTGTCTGATGAGGGTCATTTGATGCCTCGGTTTTTCCAGTGTCTTCTTAACTTGTTTCCTCGTCCGGTGCGGTCCTTTCCTTCCTGGGATCTTTCTTTGGTATTGGATGCTTTGACTGTTCCTCCCTTTGAACCTCTGGATTCCTGTGACTTGCGTCATCTTTCTTTGAAAACTTTTTTTCTGGTGGCCATTACTTCAGCCCGTCGTTTGGAGGAGTTGGGGGCCTTGGCCTGCTCTTTTCCTTTTTGTAAGGTTTTTCCAGATCGGGTGGTGCTTATACCGGTTCCTTCGTTTGTTCCCACAGTGAATTTGTCTTTCCATGCTCACCAGGAGGTTATCCTTCCTTCTTTTTGTCCCGAGCCTTCCTCGGATGAGGAGGTTCGGTTGCATTCATTGGATGTGTGTCAGGCTTTGTTGGAGTATCTACGGGCGGTTGCTCCTTTCCGGAAAGGTGATTCTCTGTTTGTGAATTTCGGTCCGGCTCGAAAAGGGGAAAAGCCGTCCACTGCTTCCTTGAGTCGGTGGGTTCGCTCTCTGATTTTGATTGCTTATTCTTTGAAAGGGGTGGTTCCGCCCCAAGGGATTCAGGGCCATTCTACCAGGGGTTTGGCTGCTACGGTGGCGGAGCTACAGAGCGCTTCTGTGGTGGAAATTTGCAGGGCCGCTACTTGGGCCTCACCTTCGACCTTTGTTTGTCATTACAGACTGGCGGACTTGGGTAGTTTGGAGTCGGTATTGGGTCACCGTGTCTTGTCCTCTATGATGTAATAGGAGGGTGGTTATTCAGTGTCCTTTGTTGGTTTTGATTAAACTTGTTGCAACTCAGTGTCCGTCTCCTGTTTTCTCTTGCTATGTCTCATCGGTTGAAAGGAAGGCGAGGGAGGGACGGGAGGTAATGCGTCCATTACTTACGTTAATGGCATTACTCCTAGTCCTACTCCCTCGCCTTCCTTTCCGTTCCCTCCCGCCCTCCCGGTATGGACCGCCTGAGTTGCTGCTTGGGCTTGTTTTTGTACAGGAGGTGGGGGGGGTTTAAGGGGAAGGGAGGGGTCTAGGGGGAGGCAGGGAGCCTCATTGGTTGAAAGCAAGGCGAGGGAGTAGGACCAGGAGTAATGCCATTAACGTAAGTAATGGACGCATAACCGTATATGTAACCCCTAGAAGGAGTTATGGAGGCAATATAATCTCCAGATTACACCATTTGTTATCTCTGTCAAGTTAATGCTGCATGCTCCACCATATGGCCTGGGTGCACGTTAAACAGAAGTACATCTTAAAACTTGGTACAATCATCATTCCAGAGAGCGCAGCAAATGAGAACGGCATTGGTGAGTTTAGTGCATTTCATTTGATATTCAAAGCAAAAACACGAAATTGTACATAAACGAGTTAGACATGAACTTTTAAAAAGCTGTAGTTTCCTTAGTAAGTGGTGTCCACACAGAACACAATTTGGTAAAATGTAACAATGTGCACTGACATTAATTCTGCATGAGAGCAGACACTCAAGGTCTTGATGGCTGAGAGGCTATGACACACCCAAAATACCACTCAAAATAAAACGGTCAGTATATCCTTAAGTGCAGTGGACAGTTTTGTTCTCGCTCCTTCCATCTCTTCATTGCTCGTACAAAGGTAACATGCTTCATTTAAAATAAAATAAAGTAAACAAAGTATCTTGAACTGCAGGTCACAGATGAGTTAAGGGTTCCCAGAAGCTTCTGCTATCTGGCACGTCCCATCACATCCCAGCTGCAGCAAGGTGCAAGTAGAGCAGAACTTCATTCCAGCCCCTGCAGAGACAACAATAAAATGCTGAGATACTGTCCAACCTGAACTCCACATCAACTTCTGTTAATTACAGCCTTGTCAGCACCGTGATTATTCAAAGAGCACATGCAAATGCTAATGAATCCTTATTTGCATAGTTATTTTTTCTTTTGTTGAAACGTCATTGCTTATTACATTCTACTATGATGACTGCTGCTGCTGATGTTCTCTGATATGTAATCAGTCATTAGGTGGAATGAACAGATCAATTATGGAAAAAAGGCTGAGATTAAACAAGAACGCCCACTGTAACTGGAGAAGGAGGTATTTCTTGGGAGCGTTTGGATTACCGCAGCACAGCTGGGGCACTAACGAGATCTACGGTTTTGCGGTCATAAGGTGCATTACAATCACTTAGCTAATGTCATCAAGACAGCACGGATTTATTTCCAGAGTCCAACAACAGCAACAAACGTCCCAATAAACCATGCGACCTCAGCTGTATGCACATAAAAAGGATAAGTGGTGACAGACACACCTCAGTCTATATACTGAAAGTTGGAAATACAAGTCCTTAAAATAGAAACAAGAGAGAGAAAATATATTTCGCTCTTATATGTTTGATGATGGGACCCGCATATTGTGTTCGCAAATGCATTCTGAAAGTACCCATCTATCACTTGCTATAGGCACATGAAAAACCAGTGGCAGGCATCGGAAGGAGGCTTGGTCGGGATTCCTTCCGCTGGGTTCCTTTTCTTCTCCCCAGGCTTAGCTGGGAGGAGAGTCAGGAGGGGTGGCTGCTGCTGGCTGCGGAACTCATATTGATGCAGGAAAGGGAGGACAGGAAGGGCAACACAAAGAGAGGGCGGTTTGAAGGGACTCCTTAAAGAGGCAAAGTCAGTTATAGCCTTGTGGGGCCCAGAGCTGCCCTTGCAGTGTTATGTGTATGTTTTTCTGCCTGTTTCTCATTTTTTCCAATGTAGTTAGTTTGTCTAAATAAACTCTAAGTTGCGTATTTGCATTATTTAAAAGCAGACTCGTGGGATCATGCTCTTACAAACATCATGCCTGCAGTCACTAATCTGCTGAGAACTCCCTTTTAAGCAGTTCTGGGGTACCACAGCTGGTCTTTTCCAGCTATGGCCCCGACAACAAAGAAATTAAAGCTCTCATTCCAAGCCCACCATAGGAGCTAAAATAAACGAGGGTGAGCTGACCCTGGAAAAGCCGCCCTTTGCAGTTGACCTTATGTTTGCAGAGGAAGCTCGGGGGAGGAGGGACTTGCCTGAGGTGGCTGCTCTGGAACACATACCCACAGTGTAAGATGAACAGCCAAAAAGTGAAAAAAAGTCCCCTACAGGAGAGATAAACAGGACATAGCATAATCAGACAGTAGTTGGTGCTGTTCCTAAAGAGAAAAAGGCAGGACAAAGAGGCAGAACTGACCATCAGCAAGCAAGGATTTTTAAAGGACACTGCAACCAACAAATGAAATAGCTTAAATAGCTTTAAACTCACAGTATAAGTATACTTAAAAGTATATATCACGTTGAACGCTTACGCTCAACCTAAAAAGGATAAAGTAGATGGAAAGGTGTACAGGATGGCAGGGGAATGCTGCACAAAGCTACTGCCTGCCCAAATTTTCGCCCTGCAATGATTAAGCACATAAAGAATTTTGAGGCAAATGTGGTAAGTCGTTAATTATGCAGGGAGTGTAACAGCTGCAGAATCACAGAAATCCTGTGGACCTGGTAATACCGCACCCAAACACCCCTGCATCAGTATTTACCAGGTGCAGTATTTGTTCTCCCTATTTTGAATTTTCCTGGGCAGAGTTTTTGATGGCAGTTTCCACAAGTTTTGCCTGTTTCTGAGCAATTTTCCCACTTCACATTTCTTCAGGTTTTCCCTACAATATTTTTCTAGCACAATCTGTGATCCATTTTGATGGTTAAACAACTTTGTTAAAAAAAACAAAAGTGACACAAAACTGCCTGCGCTGCATATTTGATAAGCCAAAAATTAGATATGTGATGCAGACTTGTGCCATGTTTCTTTTACCAACAGAAATTTTGGTGCCTGCACTGCAGCATCTAATTAAACAGCCTTTCAGTTGGAGGTGTGAAATACCCATGTATAGGGTGGGGAGGCGAGCAGATATCCCTCATAGCTCATAGATATCCCTGAAACTGGGTGATAAAGTATGTGATTGTTGCTTTCTACATTATGCTCAACGTGTGAGAACATTAGCACGGAATACTACAATATATATTCAACACTGGCACTGGAAAAGAGAGCCATATTTGCACCTATGATGTCTGCACTCTTGAGGCATCTCACGTCACTTGTGGTTAGGAATCATGGTTCGGAAAAGTGTTGATACTATAGGCTTTGCACAATTTCTAATATTGCCAAAGAATCAGGGATAACAGTTTTATGAAGCTGGAGATCCTGGGAATTTGTATTTTCGTTGCCTTTAAGGCTTGCTCTGCATTTCCAAATTTATATGCGGAAGACCTCTTGTACTGAATTTATTGCTGTTTCTGAGGTACAACGTCTACCAGGTATGTGGCAATTTGTGCTTTTGGGAATGGAGAGAATTTTATTCTTGCTGATGGCAGCTTAATCTGGGAATTACATTCTTGTCAAAAGTAAGTTAAATCAGTTCCTGTTGAAATTCTGAAAAACACTCAATGCCTTTTTTATGATTTTCTCACCAACCTCGCCTCCACCTTTCTGAAGAAAAACATCAACTATTTTTCGAGACACACCTTAAAGATCCACCACGATAGACTACCCTGCTCCAAAACACTACTTTGTTCCTCCCGCCGAGAGGTCTGTCCTTTAGTACTAGACTTGACCTGGTCCTCTGCACGTGAGTGTGGTGCAATAGTGACACAGAGCATGCCCAGTATTAACAGCTGTATGTCAGAATATCTTTATCATTAATATTGTCTGACTGAACTATCATGTTCTAAATATCATTTAATAAAAAACTGCTAGGTGTAGATTTCTATTAGGAACTCCAATATGGCAGTATTTGCCTAAAAGGTATGTAAGACCAGATATTTTTGGCAGGCTATATTTTGTTAGGATATGCTGGTACATGCCACGCTGCTAGGTAAGATGTTGGTACTTCAACATGCACATTATTATACCTATAGATCCTTGTAAGCAGAATTTATGTGCTTTCCACCTTATCATAACATATATAGGGGGTGATTCTGAGCTTGGCGGGCGGCGGTAGCCGTCGCCAAGCGGGAACCGCCAGAAGACCGTACCGCGGTCAAAAGACCGCGGCGGTCATTCTGGGTTTCCCACTGGGCTGGCGGGTGACCGCCGAAAGTCCGCCCGCCAGCCCAGCGGGAAACACCCTTCCCACGAGGACGCCGGCTCAGAATTGAGCCGGCGGAGTGGGAAGGTGCGACGGGTGCAGTTGCACCCGTCGCGAATTTCAGTGTCTGCTAGGCAGACACTGAAATTCTTTTTGGGGCCCTCTTACGGGGGCCCCTGCAGTGCCCATGCCATTGGCATGGGCACTGCAGGGGCCCCCAGGGGCCCCGCGGCACCCCCTACCGCCATCCTGTTCCTGGCGGGAGAACCGCCAGGAACAGAATGGCGGTAGGGGGTGTCAGAATCCCCATGGCGGTGGAGCGCGCTCCGCCGCCATGGAGGATTCTCAAGGGCAGCGGAAAGTCGGCGGGACACCGCCGACTTTCCGTTTCTGGCCAGCGGTGCACCGCCAGCCTGTTGGCGGTGCTACCACGGTCGTTCGCCCTGGCGGTTTTTACCGCCAGGGTTAGAATGACCCCCATAGTATTTTACAGGAGTTGGGGTTCCAAAATGTAAAAGTTATATCTTGCCGGAACTGGATTTTCAGCACTTGGTCTTCATCCAGTTGGCAACCACTAAAGTGCTTTAATTACACTGGGCAGAATAATCGCCAAACATTCTACACGAAAAATGCATGCTGTCAGTGTAGCTTATAAAGTTGAGATTTGCAGATCTGAAAAATGTTTAAAGATACAAGGTATAGGTTGAAAATTGAGATAAATCAGTAAATAAATGTGCCGCCAACCATTTCCAACTCAGTGGTATAATGATTTTGGACTTTTTAGATGACTGCTGTCATGGGAACAAAAAGTGAACTTGTAATGAACTAACACCACAGGAGAGGTGTAATAGTTTCTGAAGGTTTATTCCTGTTACTGTGGCAACCACTTCACACGTACACCAGGATCCAGCTTCATTTGCTTTGGCTTGTATTTAGTGTTCAGAGTGCCAGTGCATTTGATTTACCATGTTTTCCCAAAAAATAACTCTTTTACGGTAAGTTTCACCACATGAAGCTTCTCAGCGGCGCCACTACAGCAGGCACATAATTTGTCCCTCTTCATCGTGCTCCAAATTAAGGATTATTCTGGAGAGAGAATAGCATATGCTGCTCAGTACACTAGACAGTGGTGAAAGTTCCATTGAAACCACCCAGATACCCTTTGTGGTGTCATGCCAAAGCCTTGGAAGGTGGTGGCATTCACTGGAAAATAACAGAGCCTTTCTTTTGAGACTTCAATACTTACTGATACTTGTTGATTTGACAAAAGGCTATAGGCGTAATTTAGAGATGGATCTTGATGGGTAATTCTCTCATTTCTAGAGGAAATGCCAATTCCTGAGAAAATTTCACTGCTGGAATTTGCTTCACCACTCTTTATCTACCCTTGTGGAAATGCTACCATTCTGTTTTCCTCAGGATTGAAGCACTTGTTCACGAAATCTGTGGATTTGCCATTAACACCAAACTCTAGATCAATCCCCATCTTTGAAGTGAAAGCTTATGCTTTAACAAAGATTTTAAGGCAGAGTATGCTGAAATTGCAGGTGAATAAATCTTGGCTCTGTTCGGGCCTGTAATGGATGCTAATGGGACCGTTGTGAGGATTATGAAGCAACCAGCAATATCAATACATTTTTGGGTGGCATTCCCTCCTCATCCTGAGCAAAGGGTTCCTATTTCTGGCCCGCAGCCTGATCCTCTCCCATGGCTACGGGAAATGGTCCTATCAAAGAAATGTTTAGAAACAATTGGTCTAATGTGCGCATTTTCCAATATAATTTTTCAAATATTTCTGCAAAGTGCTTTCAAGGAGGGATCGTGGCAGCCCAATAAGCCATAAAAATTCCACTTCGCTTCCATCCCACTGGAGAATTGCCACCTTCTGTATAATTGAGGCCATCTCATGCTTGAGGTGCATTCATTTTGTCTTTCTGTTTTGGTTATCGGTATATTTCTGCAGCTTGGGATATCCTTACTTAGTGAGGACTGCGGGAGTAATTACATTTTTTTATCAGCAATCTTCATTACTCCTGGTCCAAGTGTTTCCTGTCTCAGCCTAACATCCCACCTCTACCACCCTTCAGCATGTTTTCAAAATCTTGGTAAAATCAGGCCGAATACATGTGTACCTGAAGGCTAATTGGAAAAAGGGGCGGGGAAAATGTACAACGCACTATAGAAGGATTACAAATACCCTTTGATAATTTAAATAAAACAGAGATTAGCCTCTGATATGAGTGGAGCAAGCTCTTGTAGTAAGGACTGTGGCGAGCAAGACCTGGATCAGAGTAATGAATATTACCAGTAAGTAATTGGGCCATTTCACCACACTGTCAGAATTTCTGTATTAACAAATAAACACCCTTCCTGAATCTGTGTATCTGGAAATAGTCACCAGTCATTTGCTCATTTTTGTTCATTTTATTTTATTATTTTTTGTTCATTTTATTTTATTTTTCCAGCTTTGCAATAAAGCATACAATAATTGTGCATAGACTCCAAATTACAGATCCCCCAGAGCATGTGACACATTAAAACAAAACGCGCTCGTTATAAAAAACACTTTAAAAAATCCCGAATAATTAGTAGCGTGCCCCTCCTTCAGCACCCTTAGAATTTGAATTACAATCTAGGTGGGTTGTGTACCTCGGAGGATTATAAAGAATCCACATATCTTCGTTTCTGGACATAGGTGTCTAATCCAAGAAATGAATGCGGCTATTGTCCTCCACTTCAGAGTCTGTAAAAGCACAGAAATTCTAGGGGAAGTATGCGGTAGCAAAATCGCAGCATGAAATAAATTGGATCAAAGGTGCATCTCTAGTGCAGAAAAAGGCCAGATTAAAAACAATATATGGGCTAGAGTGTAGTGGCCAGTGGGCGTATTGTGCAATCATTGCACACGGTAAAACCGGACTGGTAGAGATGTAACAGCTGTGCAAAGAACCAGTAAATGCAATCTGTGACAGACAATCAAGACGACTGATGACTTAGAGGTATTGACCATCACCCATTTTGATCCATCACTATTTCTCGAAGGATGCAAGTAACAACATGAAATCAGTTAAATGAAGGGTGCGTCTGTAATGCAACAAAGATCTAGAATGAAAACAACATGTCTGCTGGAGTGGAGCGAGCAGTGAGCTTGTTGTGCAATCACTATAAAAGGTAAAAGTGGACTGGTAGAGATTTTATAGTAATGCAAAGCACAAGTAAAGTGCTATGTGTGATTAACAGTTAGGACAACTGATGACTTAAAAACATTGGTCCTTCGCCAAGGCTTTCTTTGTGCAAAGGCAACTAAAGGGCATCCGTGTAAGGCAGAGCCGAGGTTAAGGTATATCAAAGACAGAGATGAGTGAATACTACCATAGGCATCCTTGCAAGGCAGCTATGAGTGCTGAATGAACCTACACATAAAAAGTAAAGCCTATGAGGACTTAAATAATAGCACTAAGCTTTCGTCATTGCTATTGCGAATCAAGGTGCAAGTGCAAGTTAGACCATTAACAACCAAATGTTCCAGACACAATAACAGGTAGATTGGCTTAATTCCCTGGCTTGCTGTAACTGTTACTGTAACTAGCTGGAAACCACTGCACAGAGTGGTACTCCTGCTTGTTTTCGGAGGCTGTAAGCAGCCTATGTCCATTAAGTGGTGTGATAACACCCCAGGACATCTGCAACAGCCTCGGTGACCCTTTTATTTGGGAGGGGAGGCAGTGAGGGGGGGGGGGTTGGTGGAGTGTTTTTGGGGGGAGTTGGTGAGGGGGTTGGTGCAGGGCAGAGAGCCTCTCTGTGGCTCTCGGCTCACCTCTTCGCACACTGATATTTCTTTATAGGTTGGCAGATATATATTGCAAGCGAATCATTCTAAAAATGGATAGCCCAGAAGACCTCAACACGTCAAGGTTTGATGTCTGCCTTAAGACTCCCCTTCACAAAGGTTGACTGCCTAACTTTCTTTTTCTTATTCCTCTATTTGGGTGTCAAAATGGAAATAAAGTGAAAACTTTGCCAAGATAGTGTTAACCTGTAAAAATAAAAATAAAAATAGGTAATACTAACGCAAAATGTGCCACATTCTGCAGCAGGGCAGCATAATTTACCTTTTCTTGATGCATAATTTCACCAGCTCAGATGCATACATTTTAGTCCTCCCCTGCACATTAATTCCAGTGGCCCTTTTCATGTGTTCCACCACTGCCGAAAGAGTCATGATTCTCGTACTCTTTACACAACTTAGCAAGGCCTAAGGCGTTCTCTGCGGGTGGGCCCGGACATGTACATCCAGTCAGAGTTAGACCTCATCATGACTCTGTGGCCCTAAGCAAGGTTGCAGCCATGCTCACCACCCACAGATGTAAGGAAGTGGTGTTACCCCTGAATTAGCTAAAAACTCCGGGCATTACGTGTCTTGCCACAACAGCTGTGCAAAATGCTGCAGATTTGCTTTAGTAACGGTGAAGAGCACTAATTGTAATTCCTTGGAGGGTCTGGACAGCTTTCTAAAACTATGTTTATTTCTGCATGAAGAACTGAATGTGTATTTATTACGGAATACCCGTGAATATAAAGGGTTGGCAGCCAGTTAGCCAGAGCTGAATAAAGCACATTTTTATTCCTGCCTATATAAAGTAATCACACATTTTTTTTGAGATACGAAACAGTAAATTATGGTGTGAACGGGGTGACATCAGCAGGTCTTCCTTGAGAACGCTGCGAATTACTCGGTGTGCGTTTTACTCCCTTGGCAAATGTTGAATCACACAGTGTACAAATAACTTGCCCCCTCCCGCCCCCAGAGCCCGTGGTACACCGTGACCAGTCCCGGCTGAATGGAAAGCAGAGTGACGAAGGAAACAGCCATTTTGGAAAGGCCTTTGGGAAAGGCTAGCAGCGTTCCCACGTGACACGTCTGAAGGGACAGCGAGACTCGTTAATGAGCCAGTGGCATTCAGAGCTTCAGAAGCGTGAAGCACATTCATTCTGTGACAGTGTGCTGTACATTTTAATCCGGGTTTAGCGCGGTTCTTTGAGGAAGTGTGCGTGATCGCAATTTTTCCATGAACATTCAGCACATACCGGTGGGGGCGTTAGGCTCTCTGAAGAGGACGTGCTTTTCCAGGCCGCTCTGCATGCAATGGCTTCCAGGCCTTAAGAAAGTGAACATTTATTTCATTTCAGCTGACATTACATTTGTAGCTGCAAGGCGTAGCGTGTATGAATGTGTCTCTCTCTGAGATGATCACTTGAAACCGACAATTACATTATCAGCAACAAAAACAAAGGAGAGCACATTTTTGTCGGAATATTTCTTCCATTAAACATGCTTTTTCGCTAGATGGCTCGAGTCATTTAATTTTAAAGGTGTGGGAGAAATTAAGTGAACAAAACACTTTGGTCATTGTGCAGAAAAGCAGGCAGAACATTCCTTTTTAACTTTCATACCCACGCTTCCTGCATAGCTGAGTTTAGGAGTTTAGACTTTAGTCATTTCACTAGAATACAGTATGCAAACATTTTTTTTCACTAAGGCACACTCACTTATTTTCTGTTTACAGCGACAGAAGCAGCATGGTGGGTGTTTTAGAAATGTGCATACTGCCGACTTCTCTTTGTGTCTTGATTCCGGGACTAAAGCCCCTGTTAAGGCAAAAAGGGCAAGAAGGAGTAAGTAAAGAAATATATCATATAAAGATTAGGTACAGCTAGTCCATTAGTTTATTTGAACCTTCAAGTAATGAGGTCCCCCAGGAAATAGGCAGTTGTTAATCCTACATATGTAATGCACTCATTCAACACTGTACTGTAAACATTTGTGCACCCTGGAATGCCCTTTTATTTTTTCCTATAAAATAAGCAAAAACTGTTCCCTTTGAAAACAAGGTCTTGAAGTTAAGGATACTGCTTGAAAGCGTATCCAAATTCCTCTTATGCCGGTGCTCAATATTGCTGAAAATAGCTTGTGCTGATCTAGGAGCAGATACATTAATCAGGCAGTCAGTGCCACCTTCTACAAACGGATCTTAACTATATTGGAGAACCAGATATCTCTATAGACCACAAACAGACGTAACTTTAGGAAAAAGACCACATAGCTCAGAAAAATTAAAAAGAAACTCAGCATCCTTCAACGCAAGTGGGGGAAATCAAGGTATAAAAATGACAAATCATACTGTGCTGAATATTCAAAGTGGCCATAGGAACCCAAAAAAGACAACACTATTCCACACATAATTGATGTTGACTGCCCAAGATAGAAAACTACTGAAAGAACAAAACATCTAACACTCCTCCTATACATGACAGGTGCACTACAAAGATGAAAACCACAGTCATTCATCTTTCAGCACCTTCGGTGCCCTCTCTAAAAAATAATTCTACATTTCCAGTGCATACTGTCCATCCTGTCCACTAGGATCACCTTCAGACTCAGCCCCCCTAAATTTCTAAAGAAGTTCTTCACGTAGCCGGTGTAGAGGAGGTAACTAGAAGTGTACTGAACGAGTACTTGAAACTACAATCTTTCGCTCCCAAATTGAAAACCTATTAGATTAGACAACTCTTCAAGAAAAAGAACCGGTCACATACAGCCCAGCATAACACTTGCTGCTAACAAATGGCTCATTCCTATGTAATCCAGTTGAGGAAGCAGTTTATACTCAACTCTCCAATTTCATTGAATAAAATAACATATTGTAAAATAAGCAATCTCAATTCGGACCGAGTGCAAGCCGAAGGTCGGCTCTTGTATCCATATGTGATGATCATAACAGCACAGTGGATAAGGATGACTTGGTTGCCATATTTCTTCTCAACCCATTGGTAGCATTTGATACAACGCACCATCAGAGGATACACAGAGGCCCATATTTATACTTTTTTTGAGCCGCATTTGCATCATTTTTTGACCAAAAGCATCGCAAACTTACGAAATGTAATTTGTAAATTAGCGCCGATTTTGCATCAAAAAATGACGCAAATGTGGCGCAAAAGAAGTATAAATATGGGCCAGAGTTTTGCATTTTGTAATACACAAAAACACTATAACATTGATTGTTTCATACCTCAAAGAGAAACTCTTATAGTTTTTCTTATTCACCCTTTGAGGCACTGTTCAGGAGTCCATCTTTTCACCTCTCTTATTTAACATCTACACAACCAACTTACAAGACCTACTCATATTGTTCAACTTTACCTATTACAAGCAAATCATTCTAAAACTGAATGGCCCAGAAGATCTGTAGAAGTCTAGAGGATTTCCTTGTTGCCCTAGATGCAAGGTGTATGACTATATGGGTGGTAATTAACCACCAAGACCTAAACACTGAAAATACAGAGCTCTTGTCCTGTGGACAATAGAACAAAAAACAGCACACCAGCCTATGGCTTTATTGCCTAAGGAACTTGATGTCCCACCGGCTACGTGAAGACAAGTGAGAAAACGAGGGACAAGCATGGACTCAGTACCTCATACCACATGCCAACAAGAGAAATGTTTACACATGAAAAACGTGATACATCTTCCCATACCTAGTATACGAACAAAAACTGCAAGCTATCCTCACACACATGATCCCCAGGCTTAACTATAGCATGGCACCCCATGTTTCATCGTACACATAATACAACAAACCAAAACACTGCAGTAAGGCTCCTCCTCTGCCTTCACCTCAGAGAACACAAGATTTTCTGATCACAAAGCAACATTGAATTTTACTAGTATGTTTCTCTTCCCCTCTGTACATATCCATAGTTGAGGCCTTTATTTGCCACTCCCTTGTGGTAGTGTTGAATGGTGACAGTCCAGTGAGTTCTTAATGCAACATCAGCAATGTTTCCAATACATTGGATTTGTGTGTTTCAGGACCAATGACCTGGAGAATAACTGCCTAACACTGTGTCTCCCGCTCAATGCAGACTTTGAAGGTTTATATCTTGCAACTGACCATGGGATTACAAAACATGCTAGGGCCAATTCACTCCAGCATTCCCACTATTGGGGCATGGTCTTAATTGCTACTTTTGGCACTGATTATGCAAATGCAGATTGTAGCTGTACAAGAATTGAGTACAACATAGTGATCATGGCCCACTATAATATCAGACATCCCATGTGTACTCCATTGGTTTGAAAGTAGATTGACCGTATTCATCTATGTCTTCAAAGGGACATGTCAATCATTGTTAATTCAATAAGATCGGAAGAATGGCACACAAATGACATATCTTTGGAGCTTTCTTCTACAAAGACTGTTTTAAGCAGGTCATCAAGGGTTTGAATAGCATCAAAAGTGCTAGGGAGGGGGTGAAGGTCCCAGTTGAGTATATTCTGCGGTGACTGAGATGGAACAGGTTAGGAGCATAAATGTGTGATAGCTTATAGGAAGATAGACTAGTTTCCATAGGGTCTGAAGCCAGAGCAGACGGGAGTGTTTTCAGTTCTCTTCCAAACCTTAGAGGATCAAGTTTCATTAAATCATTGGTGAAAGGGAGTTTCAGTGCGGAGGCTTGAGTATGTGGATGTCTTCTGCCATAACACTACTACCTGATTCTGTAGAGAAACAGTCAATTCAAAGGGGTGAACCTTAAATGTCTTGTAGACTGCTAGGGGAGGGATTTTATAGAAAAGTATCTGGGGCAGGGTAGCATAGTGCATTTTGGGCTAGAAACAGGTCACTGGCATTTGTGCCTTTCTTCACTGGCTGCCACTGCAGAGGTTTGCTTGCTACAAATATGTGATCGGTGCGTGTCATAATAAAGATGGGATGAAGAACGAAGGTCTGTGCCTCCCTGCAAATGATATCGAGGCAGCCAATGCAGTACATTACACAGCAAGGGCCAATGCAGATGTATGGTGTATGAGAGGCAGAGTGCGTATTCCTCCAAAGACATACAGGATATAGAACTGACTCTCTGGTACTGCACTACCACGAGATATAAGGTATAGATGATTGCTAGGTTGCAACCCTCTATGGCTGCACCCATCTATGGAGATAATAGAGGGCTACCCTGGAAGAGACGATAGCAGGAGAGAGGAGAGCTGGGAATGGACATGATAGCTTGAATTCCATGTTATGATGAGGAGGCATAGACAATTCACAGGTACCGAGTATCTAATATGAACTGAATACTCTGTGATGACCCATTTACACTCCTGCCATTTGAAGTGGCCATTGAAGTCAGTGGCGTAGTGAAACTAGAGGCGGTCTCCCTGTAAAGAACATGGAGGGGGTCCCACCCAGGTCAGGTGCTGTGCTGAGGGGGCCCTCTTGAGCTCGCCCCCCAACCCTGCACATCGGGGCTGCAGAGGCCTTCGTTACACCAGTGATTGAAGTTACACCTATTTACAGAGTTGGTATCTGCTGAGAAAGAGGGTCAATGGGGCCGTATGTGTACTATGTAATGTTAGTAAATTCTGATCAGATGACAAATGCTTGGCAATTTTCAGTTTATTAAATCATGTCATCAATCATTCAAGTAAGAATACTTTCCATTCATTGTTTTCACATTCAGGCATTACGGCCTAGATGTTTATCGTTTACTGCTTCTTCGGGGCTGAAAAAGACAGGCACACACAAAAAATTGAAATATATAACTATTCTTTATAACATACTAAGAACCTAAGTTCTTGCTTATTAATGAACCATCTCAGTACATGTCATTTTATATCACTCCTCGCATTTTATTGCCTAGCAATTATTTCAAGATGTGGTATTTTTATACTACTGTACACGTCACTAGAAATGGATGAGTACACGAAGTAAATTAGACAAAGATTTCAGACTATAATGACATTTTATAGTTATCCTATGAAAATAAGTAATGCAGTGAGAAGTTGCTATCCCACACTCTATTCAACCAATATATCCCCACACATTCACAATTTCCAAACCTAAAGCGCAACCGTTATCCCCTGGTCACTGTTGTTGACTTGCACAGTTACAGACATCCATCTGCTATGATGGGCCTTTTGATGTCGTGTTACATCCGTTTATCTGATAGCTATGCACTATAAATTCCTGATGGGGGTGGCACACCCTGTGCTTAATTTGAGCCGCTGAGTGCTGGTGGGTGGCACCAGCACTTATTTTTGAGGGCCGGCACTTATTTTTCTGGATCAGACAATTACTGCAAGAAAAAGACACACATGTGAAAGAGGGAGGAAGAGAAAGACACAAAAGCCTCACAAAGGGAGAAAGCTGCAAGAGTGAGCTGAAGGAGCAGGGAGTTCCTGTAAATGGATTAAAGAGGCCCGAGGTGGGTTTAGGATTGCACTGTCTCAGTTTCCTGTGGTCACACATTTAATTGCAGCAGCCCTTTGTTTTAGGAGAGCTTTGAGTACAGGCACGTTTTTATTTACAAATTAAGCACTGGGCACACCACCAGTATGTGTCCGGCATGACTTTAAAAACTGTCTGTAATTCATGGACATTGATTTACTAATATGCCTGGCGTTGGTGAAGGGACATCACATGTCACTTGACCACCAATGACATCACAACAAGTGATGCCGTATAATCTTTGCCCTGCTGTCAACATTTTCTCATCTGTTTCTCAACTATCTGTATATTTTTTACTATTTTTGCTCACCTGCCTCTGTCTCTTTCTGACCCCTGCTGTCTTATATTCTATCTCAACTGCGTCTTTCTCACTGATCTCATACTATCTCACATCTTTCTCACGCACCTGACTTTCTCACCAGTTCTGTCTCTTTTTCACCTCTATCACCTGCCTCTCACCTCTCTTATAATCCATTTCCTGTCTCTTTTGAACCTGTATGTCTCAAAAGCACTTCAATATCTCTCACCTTTCCGCCTCTCCACCTCTCACAGTGATTTTCTAACCTCTATCTGTCTTCCTATCATCAGTATTTCTAAACAATATAATATCTTTGTCTTCATTCAGCTCCGTCACTTTATCATCACTCTCTCTAATGTCTTCCTTCTCGTCTCGTTCACCTCCCCAACTCTCTCAGCTGTCTTTCTAACCTGTCTCATTACTGTGACTCTCTCTCACACCTGTCTTTCCCTCTCTTTCTGTCTGTCTGTCTTTACCATCTCTTTCACATCTTTCTCTCTACGTATCACATCTCTGATATTGTCTTCCATCTCAATGGTCTCTCCCTCTCTCTGATTCTAGAGTATCTCTTTCTCACTTGCGGATGTGTCTGTCACCTATCGCTCTGACCTATCTCACTCTCTTTCTCACCTGTCTATATTTCTTTCACAACTGTCAGTCTATATTTCATTCACACCTGTCACCTCTATGTTAGAAATTGGGTCTCTAGCTGGCAGAGGTATGCACCTTGTCCAAGTTGGGACCACAATCCAAGTCATGTAAGTCAGTTACACACCATAAATTAACCTGTGCTCACCCTCTGGTAGCTTGGCACAGAGCAGGGAGGCATAACTTAGGAGGCAATGTGTAAAGTATTTGTGCATTTCTTAAAACAGTATCACAGCGAACACCACAAAGAGTCCACAACAAGTTAGAAAAATAGATTATATTTTTAGGAGTAAAACAAGACCATAAACAACCTGAATCTAATAAGTAGAAGTTGAGATATGAATATTTAAAGATTATCTGCAGGTATAGTGCTTAGAAGTGCAAAAAGGCCACCTGAGGCTATCTAGTCGAGCTCGACTGGGGCAAATCTGAATAGTCAAGCCTACTACAATGGAGAGCGGGTTGGATTCTGGGACCAACCTTGTCCTGCTGCAAAAGTACCTTTGGATGGGGGATGTGTTGATGCCAAAGAGGAGGCGATGCACAAGTGATGTGTCAGTTCTGATCTATGCAGTCAGGGATGCGTTATTTGTGAGTCCTTTGGTGATGAAGATGATGCGTTGTCGTGAAGCCATGCAGCCGGTGATGCAATGTCCTCGAGCAGCGATGTGGAAGCTTTGAATGAGATACATCGGTTCTGACCAGCGCAATGTCTGTAAATAGTGGATTTTGCTGGTTCAACACAGGGAAACCCACTTCCAAGGGCCCAGGACTAGACTGGCACCACTTAGCAGGGATGACTCACAGTTGGCAGAACCCAGGTGGTGGTGTAGAGTTGCTGGAAGTCTTTGATGTCTGTGGTACTTCAGAACAGGAGGCATGTAGACAAGCCCCTGGAGTCTCTCTGGGTTCAAGGGATGTAGGTGGAGTCCTTCTCACCCAGGCAGAGAGGGCAGTAGGCAGGCCAGCACAGCAGAAAAGCAGTTCTTCCAAAGCAGAACTCCAGCAGAGTACAGTCATTCCTGACAGAGTATCTACATGTCTGGAAAAGTAGTGAGTTGGTAGGGTCAGATGTCCAGTTCTTGTTCCCAGTGGTGCCTTTGAAGTGGGGTGACTACAAAGAGGAGTGTTTGAAATACACAGAGGCCCTTCATTCCTGCCTTGGCTCCAGACTCACTACAGTTGGTGAAGCATTCCTTTTTGTGGGAGCAGGACACTGCCTATCCAGGTGTGTCAGCTCCTTCCTCCCACCATGCCAAGGATTGCCCATCAACATGCAGATGGCCACTCAGTCACAATTAAACTTCCTTTGTGTTAGGTTGTCTAGAAGGAATGCAGGAAAACAACTCTAATCCCAGACCAGTGGTGTTTTGGAGAAAGGTTGCAAGCACACAGGAATAGGAGCAAAAATGCCATCTTTCTAAAAGTGGTAGTTTAAAAGTTGTAATAGAAAATCTGACTTTACCATTAAAGAGCATATATCATTACAGTTCCATAGGTACTAAACATGTCAGGTCTATTCCTTTTCAGACAGGAATAACAATTTATTAAATGTAATAAGGAATAACCAATGTTAACCTATGAGAGGGGTAGGCATCACAGTAGTGCAAAACAATTTGGGAGGTTTTCACTTTCAGGACATGAAAAACTTAAAAGTATATGTCCTGCCTTTTAATTACATAGCAACATGTCCTGTGGGCTATTTAGGGCCTACCTTAGAGATAACATATGTAATAAAAGGGGAGTTTATGGCTTGGCAAGGAGTTTAAATGCCAAGTCGACATGGCAGTCAAACCGCACACACAGCATCTGCAGTGGAAGGCCTGAGACATGTTTGAAGGGCTACTTAAGTGGATGGCACAATCTTTTCTGCAGGCCTACTAGTAGCATTTAGTTTGCAGGCCCTGGGCATATGTAGTGCACTTTACTAGGGACTTATAAATTAATTACATATGCCAATTGTGGATACACCAATGTTTTAAGGGAGAGAGCACATGGTTAGCAGTGGTAACATTCACGGATTTCTAAGGCTGTAAAAACAGATCTGCACATGTGAGATAAAATAGGCAAAAAGTTTGGGGGAAGACCACCCCAAGGCTGGCAGGTCCAACACTCCCTATTTAATCTCTCTCTGTCACCCTCTCACACACATGCCAGTCTTTCAGTCTCTCATCTGTCTCTGTATAGTGTCCTCACAAGCTCTTCCTTTTGTTATGGGTCCTCATCTCCTCTCGTACTCCTTACCTTCTAGTCTCTCTCTCAGTCTCCCTTTCTCTCTCTCTCTCTCTCTCTCCATCTCTGTGTCTCTCCCTCTCTTACTGCTTTATTTCTTATTTCTTGATCCCTTTGCATGCTCAGAGGCAGCAGGAGCCAGCTCCTTTCTCCCACCATGCCAAGGATTGCCCATCAACATGCAGATGGCCACTCAGTCACAATTAAACTTCCTTTGAGTTAGGTTGTCTTGAATGAATGCAGGAAAACAGCTGTAATCCCAGACCAGTGGTGTTTTGGAGAAGGGCTGCAAGCCACAGGAATAGGAGCAGAAATGCCAGATTTCTAAAAGTGGTAGTTTCGAAGTCGTAATAGAAAATCTGACTTCACCATTAAAGAGGGTATATTATTACAGTTCCATAGGTACTAAACATGACAGGTCTACTCCTTTTCAGACAGGAATAACACTTTATTAAATGTAATAAGGAATAACCAATGTTAACCTATGAGAGGGGTAGGCCTCACAGTAGTCAAAAAACAATTTTGGGGTTTTTCACTTTCAGGACATGAAAAACTTAAAAGTATATGTCCTGCCTTTTAATTACATAGCAACATGTCCTGTGGGCTATCTAGGGCCTACCTTAGAGATAACATATGTAATAAAAGGGGAGTTTATGGCTTGGCAAGGGGTTTTAAATGCCAAGTCAACATGGCAGTCAAACTGCACACCCAGCATCTGCAGTGGAATGCCTGAGACATGTTTGAAGGGCTACTTAAGTGGGTGGCACAATCATTTCTACAGGCCTACTAGTAGCATTTAGTTTACAGGCCCTGGGCATATGTAGTGCACTTTACTAGGGACTTATAAATAAATTACATATGCCAATTGTGGCTACACCAATGTTTTAAGGGAGAGAGCACATGGTTAGCAGTGGTAACATTCACAGATTTCTAAGGCTGAAAAAACAGATCAGCAAACGTGAGATAAAATAGGCAAAACGTTTGGGGGAAGACCACCCCCAGGCTGGCAGGTCTAACACTCCCTATTTAATCTCTCTCTGTCACTCTCTCACACACACGCCAGTCTTTCAGTCTCTCATCTGTCTCTCTGTAGTGTCCTCACACGCTCTTCCTTTTGTTATTTGTCCACATTTCCTCTCGTACTCCTTACCCTCTAGTCTCTCTCTCTCACTCTCCCTTTCTCTCTCTCTCTCTCCATCTCTGTGTCCCTCCCTCTCTTACTGCTTTATTTCGTATTTCTTGCTCCCCTCACATGCTCAGAGGCAGCAGGAGTCAAACAGACTTCTTTTACATGGGGCCTGTTTCACTTGAAAAAATAAATAATTGTTATGCAATAAGTTTATTTCTTTGTATGGACCTAATGCTGAGTGTTTTTATACCTTTTCATGCACACGATGTAGCTATGAGGTACATAAAGTCAACAAGGCAGATCGAAGCCTTGTTATACTCCTGTTTTTTCTGACACTGCCCTTATACCTCTGAGGCCAGGGGTTGCAATGACAGTGCTAGGGATCTCAGGAAGCAAACCAGGGGTCGCAGCTGCAACCCACTGTGACCCCGAAATAATTTCAATCTTTAATTTGCACCCAAAGGTTTAGGACTCCACATGGGCACAGATTCCGAACTAATTGGTGTTCACAAAACAGCTCAAGGTTATTCCTGGAAAGCTGTGCCTGTTACAGCTCACCAAGAATAGAAACCTGAAAAAGTTTTAGGAATTTCTTTTCTGTATAACAAAATAGACCCCCACAATATTTATCATATTATATATTTGTTTGTGAAAGAAAAACTGTTAAAGTGAAAATGCACTTGGGGCATATTTATGAGCCCCTTGCACCACTGCTGCATCACTTTTTGTAACTCAACAATGGTGTAAATCTTGATATCATATCAATGAGGCCACGCAAAGCCACTTTGAGGGGCTTTGAATGGCCTCATAGATCTGGAGTAAGTCAAGGCAGTGCAAACTGTTGTGATGTCTTACTCTGTGCAAGTGAGGCATTGCATCGATGTTGCAGTGGGTGTTCCCACACAAAACCCATTCATTTTGATGCATCCCCACATTTACAAGCGCTTGTAAACCTAGGGATGGTAGGAGGTGCAACAAGGAGAAATATCTTTATTTCTCCTTGTTGTTTCCTCTTTCTCTGTGTGCTGCATTGTGCAGCACACATAGAAAGAGGAACAGGCCTCCCAGGATTGATTTTCTACAGGAAGGTGCTCCTTCCTGCAGAAAAACAACCCTGCCTACAATTCAGACACCCTTGCATCAAGCTGCCAAACGGCACCAGCACAGTGAAAAAGGACAGGAATGCACCACACGCCATAGATATAACGCATCCCTGCCTTTTCCCTGTGATGCAGGGCAACACAGCAAGGTGACTAGCTGTACTTCCCTGCACCAGAAGCCCATAAATATGGGCCTTAGTGTTTTGTTTTGTTGCTCACATGGTAGATATGTTTTCCTGTGTAGAACCCTCTTCCCCAATACCAATTGCCAATTATGGGTGTAGTTTCCTTCCTGTCAGCAATAAGTCTTTAACCACTTAGAGGGAGGGCAGGACTGGTAAAAGAGGCTGTGGGTACCCATAAACTGGTAAATTAATTTCTAGGCACTCTTGGTCCTGGAATGTCTACTCCCCACGCACAGGTGGAGATTCACTCACATAAAAACACCATAGACATCAGTCCTTTTATGGGATAAAACTGAATTCTGTGAATTCAGAAATAGTGTTTTGCATTCGCTAAGCAGGCAATTGGCACGTTAGTCATACTTACATGGCATACAGTTTTTTTTATCCAAATAGTTTATTGATTTTTAGCAAACAAAAGAAACAATAAAAAAGCAATAATACGAAAAAAAAAGAATAAAACAACCTGTACAATGATTTTCAGGAAGCCCAAACAAGTGTGAGTATGCCACACATATAGTAAAAAGCCAGAAGAACATACAACCAAGTATATAAATACAGAACGTTGGGCCAAGGATATTGTTGCACCAAAGGATATTGTGGCATCAAAAAATCGAAGTAGGGAACAAAGTTGAGAACATGTTCATAACCTTAGAGGGTGTTGGTCAAATGTATAAATTGTAACGAAGAGCACAACACAGTCATATTGATACTATGCATTAATCACAAAACTACAAAAGGAAGCATATAGAGATCAAAGATTCATAGGTCTCAAAGATATACATCATACTAAGATATACACCATAATAATAAAACATAAAAAGAAGAAAAAAGAGAAAATGAAAGAGGAAGATGAGAGAATCTGATGGATGTAGGCAGAAAAAAGAAAGAAAGAAGAAACAAGGGGTGGGTGCGGGGGATATAGTGGTAGGTGCCATGGGAGTGTAAACTTGATTACTTCCTGCATGAAGAAAAATGACTGAGTAGTAATAGCAAGTCCATTATACTATGGCCATAAAGACGTCCAGTGTATGCCAGAGTGATTATGATGAGACAGGTATTTTTATGGAAACAGATAGACTTTATGTGTACTCCTAAATTAAGTAACCCAAGCCCACCACGTATGGAAAGCAACATTGTTCAGAGCTTATCAATCTCACAAGGTAACTATAACTGCCACCGTAAAAAGAAGATCCAATAAGGTAATATCAGTATCAGAAAACCCAAAAGAGGGCCTCAATACTGTAGGAAAGTACCATCTTGCCTGGCATGTTACCCCCAATTTTCACTGTATATATGTTGTTTTAGCTGTATGTGTCACTGGGACCCTGTTCTCCAGGGCCCCAGTGCGCATAAGTGTGCCTGAATGTGTTACCTGTGTAGTGACTAACTGTCTCACTGAGGCTCTGCTAACCAGAACCTCAGTGGTTATGCTCTCTCATTTCTTTCAAATTGTCACTGACAGGCTAGTGACCAATTTTACCAATTTACATTGGCTTACTGGAACACCCTTATAATTCCCTAGTATATGGTACTGAGGTACCCAGGGTATTGGGGTTCCAGGAGATCCCTATGGGCTGCAGCATTTCTTTTGCCACCCATAGGGAGCTCTGACAATTCTTACACAGGCCTGCCACTGCAGCCTGAGTGAAATAACGTCCACGTTATTTCACAGCCATTTTACACTGCACTTAAGTAACTTATAAGTCACCTATATGTCTAACCTTTACCTGGTAAAGGTTAGGTGCAAAGTTACTTAGTGTGAGGGCACCCTGGCACTAGCCAAGGTGCCCCCACATTGTTCAGGGCCAATTCCCCGGACTTTGTGAGTGCGGGGACACCATTACACGCGTGCACTACATATAGGTCACTACCTATATGTAGCTTCACAATGGTAACTCCGAATATGGCCATGTAACATGTCTATGATCATGGAATTGCCCCCTCTATGCCATCCTGGCATAGTTGGCACAATCCCATGATCCCAGTGGTCTGTAGCACAGACCCGGGTACTGCCAAACTGCCCTTCCTGGGGTTTCACTGCAGCTGCTGCTGCTGCCAACCCCTCAGATAGGCATCTGCCCTCCTGGGGTCCAGCCAGGCCTGGCCCAGGATGGCAGAACAAAGGACTTCCTCTGAGAGAGGGTGTTACACCCTCTCCCTTTGGAAAATGGTGTGAAGGCAGGGGAGGAGTAGCCTCCCCCAGCCTCTGGAAATGCTTTCTTGGGCACAGATGTCCCCAATTCTGCATAAGCCAGTCTACACCGGTTCAGGGGACCCCTTAGCCCTGCTCTGGTGCGAAACTGGACAAAGGAAAGGGGAGTGACCACTCCCCTGACCTGCACCTCCCCTGGGAGGTGTCCAGAGCTCCTCCAGTGTGCTCCAGACCTCTGCCATCTTGGGAACAGAGGTGCTGCTGGCACACTGGACTGCTCTGAGTGGCCAGTGCCACCAGGTGACGTCAGAGACTCCTTCTGATAGGCTCTTTCAGGTGTTGCTAGCCTATCCTCTCTCCTAGGTAGCCAAACCCTCTTTTCTGGCTATTTAGGGTCTCTGTCTCTGGGGAAACTGTAGATAACGAATGCAAGAGCTCATCCGAGTTCCTCTGCATCTCCCTCTTCACCTTCTGCCAAGGAATCGACTGCTGACCGCGGTGGAAGCCTGCAAAACTGCAACATAGTAGCTAAGATGACTACTGCAACTCTGTAACGCTGATCCTGCCGCCTTCTCGACTGTTTTCCTGGTGGTGCATGCTGTGGGGGTAGTCTGCCTCCTCTCTGCACTAGAAGCTCCGAAGAAATCTCCCGTGGGTCGACGGAATCGTCCCCCTGCAACCGCAGGCACCAAAAAGCTGCATTACCGGTCCCTTGGGTCTCCTCTCAGCATGACGAGCGAGGTCCCTCGAATCCAGCAACTCTGTCCAAGTGACTCCCACAGTCCGGTGACTCTTCAGTCCAAGTTTGGTGGAGGTAAGTCCTTGCCTCACCTCGCTAGACTGCATTGCTGGGAACCGCGACTTTTGCAGCTGCTCCGGCCCCTGTGCACTTCCGGCGGAAATCCTTTGTGCACAGCCAAGCCTGGGTCCACGGCACTCTAACCTGCATTGCACGACTTTCTAAGTTGGTCTCCGGCGACGTGGGACTTCTTTGTGCGACTTTGGGTGAGCACCATTTCACGCATCCTCGTAGTGCCTGTTTCTGGCACTTCTCCGGGTGCTACCTGCTGCTGAGAGGGCTCCTTGTCTTGCTCGACGTCCTCTCTCTCTCCTGACGCAATTTGCGACATCCTGGTCCTTCCTGGGCCACAGCAGCATCCAAAAACGCTTACAGCACAATTTTCAGCTAGCAAGGCGTGTTGGCGGTCTTTCAGCGGGAAACCACTTCTGCACGACTCTCCAAGGCGAGTGGGATCCGTCCACCAAAGGGGAAGTCTCCAGCCCTTTTCGTTCCTGCAGAAACCTCAGCTTCTTCTGTCCAGTAGAAGCTTCTTTGCACCCGCAGCTGGCATTTCCTGGGCATCTGCCCATCTCCGACTTGCTTGTGACTTTTGGACTTGGTCCCCTTGTTCCACAGGTACCCAAGATTGGAAATCCATCGTTGTTGAATTGTTGGTTTGTGTCTTTCCTGCATTATTCCTCTAACACGACTTCTTTGTCCTTAGGGGAACTTTAGTGCACTTTGCACTCACTTTTCAGGGTCTTGGGGAGGGTTATTTTTCTAACTCTCACTATTTTCTAATAGTCCCAGAGACCCTCTACAAGGTCACATAGGTTTGGGGTCCATTCGTGGTTCGCATTCCACTTTTGGAGTATATGGTTTGTGTTGCCCCTATCCCTATGTGTCCCCATTGCATCCTATTGTAACTATACATTGTTTGCACTGTTTTCTAAGACTATACTGCATATTTTTAGTATTGTGTATATATATCTTGTGTATATTTCTTATCCTCTCACTGAGGGTACACTCTAAGATACTTTGGCATATTGTCATAAAAATAAAGTACCTTTATTTTTAGTATAACTGTGTATTGTGTTTTCTTATGATATTGTGCATATGACACTAAGTGGTACTGTAGTAGCTTCACACGTCTCCTAGTTCAGCCTAAGCTGCTCTGCTAAGCTACCATTATCTATCAGCCTAAGCTGCTAAACACCCTATACACTAATAAGGGATAACTGGGCCTGGTGCAAGGTGCAAGTACCCCTAGGTACTCACTACAAGCCAGTCCAGCCTCCTACAAATACATATAAGTCCAACATGATAAGAGAGATAGAGAGGGGAAAGGATACCTTGAAAATAGAGGTGATCCAATCATTGACTTCATTCCAATAGTTAGAGAGGTGTTTGCAAGCGAGAAACATATGATCAAGAGTACCAGCAGATTTATTACAGGACCGACAGACCAGTTTCAAGTTGATGAAACCTAAACATTCTAGCTGATATTCAATAAAGACAATGTGCAGTATAGAAACATGTCTGAAAGAGGGTTGGGATAAGTTATGGGATAAGTTTACTGTTAAGAACTTTAGAAGAGTTATTAGGCTAGCAATAGTTGGGACTCGGATGAGTTTGACTCTTGTAGGAATGAAGACCACTGTTTTTAAAAGGTGAAGAAGGAGTTATCAAAGCACTATGCAAGGTCATATATATTTTGAATGCTACATGGCCCCCTTTACTCAGTTGTTGGATAAGAGGAGAAAGGCTGAAGGGGCAATGTCCCAAGTTTTGAAATCTTTGCTTTAATTTTTAAAATACTATACAAGTCCACATTAGATAATGAACAATTGGCTTGTAAAACATCAAAGGAGAGAGTGCGGTCATCTTCCATCAGTTCAGATTCTACATTCAGACACTTCTCGACACATACTGGACCTACATCACCTGAAATTGTAGTCAATGTTCTCAAATTATTCCATAATGAAAGGGCTGAAGATTTACATAGACTAGGTGACAAAGACTTATCCAGAAGCTTGATGGCTCGAGATGTGTCATAAAAGATATGAGAAGAGGTGAGCCAAAGCTAAGGAGGTCATGGTTAAAGCTGAAAAGAGAGAATATGTAAACATAAGATGACGTTCAATTAAATGCCAAGGAACCACCATAGAGTTTGAAGTATCAAGCCAACTCACGCAACGGGCTACAAGGGAAGCTGTTTGATAGTCAAACCAATTTAACACATCACATCCTCCCATTAAGCACGGAAGTCTAAGTGTCTAAGATTTATCCGAGGCTTTTTATTAGCACACAAAAAAATTGGATGCAAATTTATCTAAAGTTAGAAGACAATTGAACAGGGAGCATCATGGTCAAAAAGTTTACAGGAGGTGTGGTCATAATTTTTAAAGTCTCCAATCTTCCTGACCATGATATATATTTAGGTGACCATGAAGATGATTTATCTTTAATTTTATCCAATATTTTCTGTTCGTTGGCAGTTATTGAATCTGCCAGGTCCTAAGAGAGCCATATACCAAGATACTTAATCATTTTTGGTTGCCAATGGAGGCCTGATTGCCCAATACAAGAAGACTGACAATTAACATCAAGAGGCATAACCTCTGTCTTATCGCTATTCAACGAGTATCCTGAGAATTCCGCAAAAGATTGGATTAAAGAGAGAACTGTGGGAATAGTTATGTCAGGGTTTTCAGAAAAAATAAGAATATTGTCCACTTAGGCAGCTGTTTTGAATGTGTGTGAACCAAAAGTGATGCCACTAATGTCCGAGGAATCATTAATCAGCACTAGCTGAGAATTTATAGCAAAGAGAAATAACAATGGAGTTAGACAGCCCTATTGAGAACCTTGGTGTAAGGAGAAGGAGGAAGAGAGAGGCCCATTAACCCTACTCCTAGTAGTGAGGTACGCATATAGGGACATAACCATCACCCAGATCATAGCGATTCAGAGGAGCCTTAAGGAAGGGCCGGTAGACTTTATCGAAAGCCTTTTCAGCATCCAAGGCTATCGCAACTGTGGCCAGAGAGCCTGCAAGTGCTGCTTTCTCAATAATGTGACCAAAGAGATGAATATTATCACATGCAAGTCTACCTTTCACAAATTCATGTTGTGACATCTGGATTAATTTAGGAATCAAAGATTCAAGACGTTTTGACAGAATGTTTGCATATATCTTTGGATCCATATTCAGGAGAGAAATAGGTCCACATTTTTAAACATCAAGATGATCCTTTCCTTGTTTAGAAATTACAACTATAGTAGGTTCTGCTGATGTAGCTGTAACAGCACTAGTTGTGGGAAAATGGCCCAATAGACATTAGGAAGGGGGCAAAATTGTTTCAGAAATGGGCTTATAGAGCTCAGTCGGCTGGTCGTCGGGCCTAGGTGCCTTGCCCCTGGGGATGAATTTAATTGACGGTAAGATTTCCCTCATCAGTTTGAGAGGACTATTCTCTGCACCTGAGAGAGATTTAATGTGAACGTGATTAAGAAAGGTCGCACAAGCTTCTACAGTGACCCTGATCTTTCGGGTGTAAAGAGCCTTGTAAAAGTTTTTTTTAAATCTCTAATGTGTCCACTGTTTTAGTCCTGGTGACCCTTTGCGAGTTGGTGAGTGCTGTTATTAGGGAGTTATTATATCTGAAATTTAACATTTGCAGCTAAAGACTTGCCAACTTTATTTAAGTTTAAGTCGAAGAGTTTTTTTGTTTTTTTAGCCTGAACCACTAATTATGGAGTTGTATTCATATTTTTATGTTTAATACCCACTAATAAAGAGTGGTCCCTAGAATGTCTGAAAACAGATGTCTTATCTTTAACTTACCGATAGAGGCCAAAAAGTCCTAGATATCCCTATCCCCCACCCCACTCCTGGATACTGGGTATGGTAAAATGGCCATAAGTGAGATCCTGCCACAATCCAAGGTCATATATACCATTTACCCAGCAAACAGCGAGCCCTCAAAGAGAGTGTGTATCAAATGATTGGCCAACTAGAACTCACATTGAGAAAGCATCCCAAAAGGCACTTTGCATGTATGGATAACACCAAAGGGCCCATTTAGAGGGATTTCCATTAGGGTGCTTATTAATCATTGTTTTATACATTTGCTACCTCTTACATGCTGTTTCCTTTGCTAGGAATATAATATAGCCAGGGTCTGTTCAAACATTATCTGTGGTAGCACGCAAAGTTTAATTCTTCCTGTTACATCTTCAGGGCTCACTAGCCTCCTTCCTCAGCATCCAAAACGTCCCTTTTATATTGGATATCTAATTATGATCTCTCTCTTGGCGGTCGTGGTTTCTTGGGAGTGAAGCCTTTGCCAACCCTTCAATATTAATTGTTTTCACTAAAGCCAAGCACTATTTGCAGCCCGTAGCCCGTACATTTCTCATATAGAATGAGGTCATCTGACATAAATATCTTTCTCTAAATATGGTTCACCAAAATATTGGCACATTGGAGTATATAGAAAATCTGCACCAAGCAGCAAGATATTTTTGTAAAGTATATTTAAGCCATGATATCTATTTAAGTAAATATTTCTGTCCACCATATTCTGATTTACAACCCAAAAGTAACCAAGGTAAGCCTCTACGCAGGAGATTCAAATGCCTTATAATTTATACCCTCAACAATTCACAGGTACAAACAATCCAGACCAACAGGTGTTTGCTCAAATGTTCTGTTTAGTTAGCGTCTCACTGCTGTTCATTTACAGACCATGACCTGAGAGACTGCCTGGATCACATTTTTATTGTACCTTATGTAGATTGACAGAACCTCACCAGATCACAGGAGCAAAACCTGATCCCTCACTGTGAGTGGCCTTTTATTTCACACAGGTCAGTTAATGTCACTACCAGGCCCCTGGAAAATCATGGGATCTACGGAAACACAGCAGATCTGTTTTGTTTCACAGCTCAAAGTGGACAACATCTATGCGTAGGTGCCAGGGTAAACGAGTGAATCAGTTCAGAAGCACACATTTCTGCAAATTATTCCCTGAAAATCCATATTAGATAACTTTTCCATCCCAGGAGCTTTAAAGCCCCTGGTCTACATCAAGATGGGTGGGGAACAGGGGTGGGTCATATGAGACCGAAATCTGCCTGGATTGAAACTCCACCCATAGCTGCATGTCATCCAGGCTGTCTTTTATTCAAGATTTGTGCTATTTACTGCTGACGCCTACTTCATGGTGCCTCTAATCTGGTACCTGCCTGTGGCCTGCAGAATGAAGGATCTCATATTACAGCCTGAAACTAGCTGTAGTCTTTCTGACAGCCTGAGCCTTGGCTAGTCAACTTCTAACTCTGTCCACTGTCAGAATTTTCACCGAAAATCTCGTTCACTCTCAGCGGCGACACCACGAATAACCATTCTGGTGCAGTCATCCATGTAAATGCCATATTTAATGTCACCCTACAGAGCGCTGTGTACAATGATCGGTTTAAAGTAGGTGGTGCAATGCAAGAAGTAGGGTGATGGGATACAACCAGAAAGGTGTGAGTTTAAAATTTCAAGGGGAAGGCGCAAAAATAGAAATCTTCCTAGGCTGAGGGTATTTCTGATCATCGGAGCACATAGTCAAGGGCGTAGGAGACAATACATTTCTGGGGGGGGACAGGGACAGCCCTGAGGACTTTCAATCAACCCTATACAAATTGCTTGTTGTTTGCGAACCCAAGGTTCCGATAAATATACACCACCATATATATTGGAAGTGAAATAGGGAGAAAGAAAAGCATGTTTTCACAGTCTGAAAGTATCTTGTATTATTATTTACATTCACAAAGTAATTAGCTCAAATGTGAAAATAACATGTTGATTAACCTTGCATCTTCATGCACCCAGCAAACAAAGGTAGGAGGGTACAAAGGAAGAACATACCCTTTGTGCCCCACCCCCATCATGCCCTTCGCCTCATGCCAATTGGAAGCGCACCGGAGATATCAAAAGCGATTAGGTACAACAGTTGTAAACTGTGCTCGGAAACCATAGTTCTAATAACACTTCTACTCCTGTGTGTGTGATCTTGGGAAGCTCAGCGCCACATCAGTCATAACTAGAAGCATTTCAACTGAAGAAGCTCTTGGAGTTACATGCTATATAAACATGGATTCTTTAATCTGTGTATAAACTGCAGTCACTAATTTCTTTCGAATTGGCTGTTTGTGATGCACCAAGTCACTGCGTATAAAGAAAAGGCATTCACTGATTATAAAGAAAAGACATCAGAAAATGACTATGATAGGGATATTACAGTCGAGTTCTGACATTACAATGCCTTCTGCCAGAGCTAGCAGCCAAGGTGAAGGGCAGATCAGGTCACAGAGCATAATTAATGCAGCTGTTTAAAGCAAAAAATGGAATGTTGCTTTTCTTTCTTCTCTCTACTTTAATAGCTTGGAATGACAGAAGCTATGCACTAAGGTTTTAAGTGGTTTGTGGGGAAGTTGGTGGTGTGACCATGTATTATGTGGGGTAAAATACCCCCTGCGTACATAAGGATATTGCAAGTCACCCTGAAGTTCATACCTTATAAACAAGCGTTGGCAAATGCAACAAAGCCAATAGGTCTCACCTACGCAAGTTCTATTGCCTTTGCCAATGTGTTTTAGCCATGCTGTACACTAGTAAGACTACTATTCAGCATGGTTTAAAGTTAATGGCATAAAAGAGAATGATGTGTCATCGACTGGTGTGGCGTAGTGTCATGGAGTAAGTTGAATGTCCTAGAATGGAGATTAAACTAACTTTAAAGGAACAGGGGTCCCTTGAATAAAATGCAGCACCACTCCCATAAACAATTATATTAAAGTAATATGCAAATGGAATGTTTCATGCATTTGTTCAATCAAAATAAAAAAAAAAATCAAATTTAGTGGGAAAACATCAACAGGGGAAATCGAGAAAGACTGGTATTCGGGCATTACACAAGTTATCTGGATGACCCATTGTCACCAATTACAAGAAAAATGTAAAAAGTAACCTATATAGTACAGTGGTTTGGAGGAGGCTGGCCTGGTTTGTAGTGGGTACCTATGGTACTTACACCTTATACCAGGTCCAGTTATCCCTTGTTAGTGAAATGTATGCAGTTTCTAGAAGCCAAGCTCTCTAGTGGTAGCTGTAGCCAAGGCTTATCTAGGAGATATGCAAAGCTCGTGCAATACCACTGTAGTCACACAGTACTCACACACATAAAAGAAAATAGTCAGTGTTACAAAAATAAAGGGACTTTATTTTAGTGACACAAATGCCAAAAATACCATGGAGACTATACTCCCTTAGGAGATAAGTAATACACCAATTATATACACTAGTATGCAGCAATATACTAACAAAGTGGAATGCGAATGTCGGTTTTCCACCTAGGCAAGTGTGGTGTGTAGAGGGGCACTGGGAGTATTAGAAAACACCAAAGGTAAGTAATAGAACCCACCTCAGAGCCTAGGAAAGCAGGAGTAAATCACAGTAACTTTCTTAGAACACACAAGAACATGAGAAAGAAGATAATGCAAGAACCAGAAGAGACTTCAAGACACAAAAGGTGGATTCCTGGACCTAAAGACCTATGGAAGAATGGGACTAAGTCCAAGAAGCACAGAATAGTCCAGGGAGGACAGGAGCCCCTGCTAACCCGAATCAAGGTGCAAAAGAAGAACCACTGATGAAGAACAACAGTCTGTACTGCACCCAAGAAGATGGATGCCGGTTACTGGTTGGTACAGATGATATCCCACACTGGATGGATGATTGCAGTCTGGTGTGCGTCGCTGGATTCCACCAACAAGCCTTGGCACACGCAAAGCTCACGGTTAGAGGGAAATGGCACTGCCCGGGACCAGGAGGGACCTGGTGGACTCTACCCAGGAGGTGGAGTCAGAGGGGGCTCTCAGCAACTCAGAGAGCCCGCAGAAGACCAGGCAGCGCACACAGAAGTCCCCCAGCACGGGGACAAAGGAGTTGCAAAAGGAGGCCCACACAGCACAAAAACAAAGGATCCCACGCAGCCAGAGAACCACTCAAGAAGCTGTGCATCGCAGGAAGGAGTGCTGGTGGCCGGAGCTACATTGTGCACAAAGAACTTCATAGAAGGATGCCAACAAGCCTTGGCAACTGAAAAACACGTGGTGCACAGGGGTACTGACTTGCATGGGAAGGCAAGCTCTTACCTCCACCAAAGTTGGACAGTAGGACGTCAGGACCATCGGGACCACTTCAGTCCACCACCTGTGATGCAGGATCCATGCAACTCATCAGGAAAGGGGACCCACGCAGATGGTCGTTGTTGCAGGGAGGTGCCTGCTGAAGCACAGGAGTGACTCCTTCACTCCAAGGGAGATTCCTTAATTTTTCTGGTGCAGGCTGAGGACAGGCTGTCCTCTGAGGATGCACGACCAGGAAACAGTTGCATTTGCTGGCAAGAGCTGAAGATACAATGTTGCAGAAGTCGTTTTTGCTTCTTTGTTGCAGTTTGTGGAGTTCCTGGAGGGTCCAGATGAATTTTCTTCGGTGAGAATGTGAAGTAAAGGATGCAGAAGATTCCTGCTGAAGTCTTGCAATCCGAATCTGAAGAACCTCCCAAAGGAGAGACCCTAAATAGCCCTGAAAGGGGTATTGGTCAGCTAAACAGGTAAGCACCTATCAGGGGACGGCTCTGAAACCACCTGCTGGCATTGGCCACTCAGATGCTCCCAGAGTTCAATGCCAACTTGTAATCCAAGATGGCAAAACCCAGGGACCCTCTGGAGGAGCTCTAAGCACCACACCTGGGGTGGTGATGGACAGGGGAGTGGTCACTCCCCTTTCCTTTGACCAGTTTTGTGCCAGAGCAGGGACTTGGGGGTACCTGAACTGGTGTAGACTGGATTATGCGAGGAGGGCACCGAATGTGCCCTTCAAACCATTTCCAGTGGCCTGGGGAAGAAAGCTACCCCTCCCAAGCTTGTAACACTTATTTCCAAAGGGAGAAGGTGTAACACCCCTCTCCCAAAGGAAATCCATTGTTCTGCCTTCCTGGGCTTGAGCTTCTCAAGCAACCGGAGGGAAGAAACCTGGCTGAGAGGTGGTAGCAGTTGGGGCTGCCTGGAACACCTCAGAAGGCTGGAATGGCAATACTAGGGGTCCTCTAAGGATCCCCCAGAGTACATGAAATCATACAACCAATGCTTGCAAAAGCCTTGGGGTATGATTCCAACATGTTTGATACCAAACATACCTATGTTCAGAGTTACCATTATGTAGCTGGACATAGGTAGTGACCTATTTCCAGTACACGTGTAAAATGTCATCCCCGCACTCACGAAGTCTGGGAAAATGGTCCTGGAGGTCATGGGGGCACCTCTGCTAGTGCAGGGGTGCCCTCACACACAGGTGCTCTGAACCCTGCCCTCAGGGCTGGAGGGCCTGCTATCGGGGTGACTTATAAGTGACCTGGTGCAGTGTAACTGGCAGTGAAAGGGTGCATGCACCTTTTCACGCAGGCTGCAATGGCAGTCCTGCAGAAGCCTTTCCATGGGCTCCCTATGGGTGGCGAAAGAAATGCTACAGCCCATGGGAATCTCCTGAAACCCCAATGCTCTGGGTACCTAAGTACCTTATACTAGGGACTTGTAAGGGGGCACCAGTATGCCAATTTTGGGTGAAATACTAGGTTACCAGTATGCAACAACCATAATTTAAGGGTGAGAGCATAACTACTGGGGTCCTGATTTGCAGGATCTCAGTAGACACACTCAAACCCACTGGCAAACAGGCCAAATGTGGGGGTAACCAAGCTAGAAAGAGGCTACTTTCCTACAAGGTTAGCATCCACAATAATGATTTACAAGCTTTTATACACCGACTTTTACATGAATGACTCAAATAGTGAATCAAGAAGTCATTAGCTCAAAGTACCTATGCTTATGCCACCTTATGTACAATATCACAAATTCAAGTCACGGTACTTTGGCCGACGATATTTCAATCCCCTAGACAAGTATCAGGATCATCCTAAGCCTTCGTTAAGCTTGAGTTAAAAGGGTTACAGAGCGCTTGAAACCAAAACGGCGAAGATAAATCTGACTCACGTCTCATATGAGTGAGAAGGCAATCAATGGAGATCTGAATCTCTAATCAAGCACCAACGCCAGTAGTAGTAGAGTGGAGTAGTGTCACAGTGTAATAGAGTGTCATAGAGTGGAGTGGCAGAGTGTCGTAGAGCGGAAAGGCATAAAGAAGAGTGAACTGGAGTAGAGTGAAGTAAAGTAACTTGAAGTGGCATAGAGAAAGTTGGGTAGAGTGTTGTTGAGCATAGTACATTGTTGTACAGTGGAGTGGCATAGAGGGTTGTGCAGTGGCGTTGAGTAGAGTATCGTAGATTGAAGTGGCATAGAGTGGGGTGGAGTGGCATAGAGTGGAGTAAAGTGGAATGGAGTGGCGTATAGGGAGTTGTGTAGGGAGTTACAGAGTGGAAAAGTGTTAGAGTTTAATGGAATAGAGTGTCAGAGTCTAGTATTATGGAGTGTAACGTCAGAGTGAAGTGTCATAGAGTGGAGTTGGGTGGTCTAGAGTGAAGTAGCATAGAGTACAGTAGTGCAAAGTAGATTAGCGTAGAGTGTGGTGGTATAGAGTGCATTGGTTTTGAGTAAAGTGGTGTAGAGTGCATTGGCAAAGACTGCACTGGTTTAGCGTGCAGTGCAGTAGCGTAGAGTTTTGAAGAGTAGAAGGGAGCAGAGTGGAGTGGCACATCATAGATTGCAGTGGTTCAGAGTGCTGTGTCATAGAGTGATGCGGTGCATGTTAGAGTGGAGTGGTGCAAGGTAGAGTAGACTGGTGTAGAGTGCAGTGGTGGAGTGCAGAGATGCAGAGTAGAGTGGCATAGAGTGTAGTGGCATATAGTACATTGGCGTAGAGTGCAGTAGAGTGGCATTTAGTTGAGTGGTGCAGAGTAGAGTGCCGTGGTGCGGAGTACAGAGGTGTATAGTTCAGTGGCAGAGTGCAGTATTGCAGAGTAGAGTGTCATAAAGGGCAGTGGTGTAGAGTAGAGTGGCATAGAATACATTGGTGTAGAGTGCAGTGATGTAGAGTGATGCAGAGTAGAGAAGAGTGGCATAGAGTACAGTGGTGCAGAGTAGAATAGAGTTGCATAGAGTGCCATGGCATAGAGTAGGTTGCTGCAGAGTACAGTATAGTAGTGAAGAGTAGATTGTTGCATAGTGATGTAGAGTGCAATAGCATAGAGCGGTGCAGAGCAGATTAGAGTGGCGCAGGGTACATTGGAGTGGTGCAGGGTAGACTGGACTGTCATAATATAGAATGGAGTTGCGTAGATTGCAGTGGCATAGAGGAGTTGATTTCAAAGTAGAGTGAAGTGCCCTATAGAGGACTGGTGTAGAGTAGATTAGAGTGCAGTGGTGCAGAAAAGAGTGCAGTGGGACAGAGTACAGTGGCATTGAGTGCATTGGTGCAGAGTAGAGTGGCATGGAGTTCAGTGGCGGAGAGTGCAAAGTTGCAGATTAGAGGGTCGCAGAGTACCGTGGTGTATTGTATAGTGGCATAGAGTGCTGTGGCACAGAGTACAGTGGCATTGAAAGCAGTGGAACAGAGTGCAGTGGTGCAGAGTAGATTGGCATAGAGTGCAGTGGCATAGAGTGCATTGGTTTTGATTAAAGTGGTGAAGAGTGCACTGGCAGAGTGCAGGGGTGTAGTGTACAATGGTTAGAGTAGAATAGCATAGATTGCAGTGGCGTAGTGTAGAGTGCTGAACAGTAGAGTGGTGTAGAGTGGAGTGGTAAAGCATAGATTGCAGTGGCGTAGAGTAGCACAGAGTGGAGAAGAGAGGTGTAGGGTGCAGTGGCATAGGGTAGATTGTTTCAGAGTAGAATGAAGAAAAGATAGAGAAAAGGTACTATACTTCAATATGCTTAAGTATGTAACGATAACAACAACATAAATAATAACGCTAGGCATAACGGCCCAAAATGAAATATGGCTTCTCCCTGTTAGCCACACTGTAATCAAGCCCTTCATTACCTAGATAACAAAACATCAAACATAAATGTTAGAAAAATATACACTTCTAATAGCTAAATTGTTGTGTGAAAAGGTAAAATCTGGGCTCAATCTTGACTTCACTGTTTCACCAATTGGTGTGATCTTAGTCAAATACAAATATTGTGTTTCACAGAGTCTCCTTTCTAGCCTGCAGGCATCAGGGTGAGTGGTACTCTGTTTCCTCTTTAGATCTTCCTCATTGTCTTGCAGCTCCTCTTGAAGGTGTCCTGCAGTGCTCCTCTTCAAGGCGGCAGGTGATGCAGACAGCAATCATCAAAAACTCTTATCTCATCCTCACACCCTTTGTTCTAATGTGCACCCTTAATGCCCACAGCTGTGAACAGGACAAATAAAAGGGCAGAGGGCGCAGGGGGCCTCCGGACTCACCTTCATTCTGTTACCATCAGATTGGAGAATGGTCAGTACAGGGCTATTATAAGTAGCGCTTTTGTGCGCTAATGGCCCTCTGAATAATAGATGCGAGGGGAAATTATTTTGTCCCCTTGTCCCCCCCACCTTCACCCCCATGTCCCCCACCCTCCAAAATCTGGGGGGGGATACATCCCCTGCATCACCCACACTTCCTACGCCCATGCACATAGTGTTTTGTGAATCTTCATTTCCCCTCTGCTTTTCCTGATTTTAATTTTGGTGATGTTATGGCCTTGTATTGGGTATACTTCCTGTTCCTAGTCGCTACACAACAGCCGTACAATTAGTAACGCTCCATTTTTTCCGTTTATATGGATTTATATTTACTCATAAATGTATTGACAATCTATTTTGTGTCTGTATTCTTATTTAAAAGTGTGTATATACAGAAAAACGCAGAGCAGGGCATTCACTGTCTCCCCTTGTTTGAAGAATGAAAGGGTGTATTTCTCAGGCTGCATCGATTCATGAGGCGCACAGAAGGAAGCGTTAAGACCAAACACTTTCAGACATGACACCTGACTATTACCTGGCAATTAGTAGCTAAGAGCTGAATTCTAAGGTGACCTAAAACAAGCAGTTTGACCAATTTTAAGCGTTTTTAGAGCCACTAGAATAGAGGTCTTTTAATGTTTTCAATGTTTTGCACTGAGCACTTCAAAGCACTTTAGGCTAGATTTACAAGGCCCTTTCGCCTTTTTCCGCCACACTAGCATCCTTTTTTTAAATGTTAATGTTGTGTTAAGGAGGCCATTTCTCCACGCCATATTTACAAAGTGGCTCCATGCTTACATTGTGCCACTTTGTTATCCCTTGCGCCACATTATACCTGCACCAGATATAATGGGTGCAAAGGGGGCATTCCCACACAAGGAGGCCTCAAAAAATGACGCAGTGATATCTACAAGATTTCACTGCAACATTTTTTTGTCATTTTTTACATTTTAACACTTTTCTCGGGGCAGGCATTAAAGTCGTGGGTCCATAGTAACCTATGGGCTGCCCTAGTGCTTTGAAGCACTAACGCTATCATGTATGGTGGTGGTGAGGCGTACTGAAGCAAAAAACAGGACAGCATGGAGGAGTACTGAAAGAACGGACAGCAGGACAAGGGCCGGGGGAATCCAAAGAATGGACAGCAGGGTGGCGGGGAGAAGCTGGCATGCAGCAAAGAAAGAAGAAGGCATGCAGCGAAGAAAGGAGAAGGCATGCAGTGTGGATGAGTGGTTGATAAGAAATGAAAAATGAGGTACCTTCAGCATCGTAGCCAGAGGAAGGACACTGACCAGTAGCCAATGGTAAGTGACCAGAAGAAGTACTTGGTCCTGAGGCAACACAATGGCATGGACGGCAAAAAAAGCACGAAGTGAAAGCAGACAACGTGCTGGCCAATCAGAAACACGTAAATTAGAGTGACGTTGGACTACCCCAATGGTAAGTTCAGATAAGTAAGGGGTGGGTTCTAAGCCCCTTTTAAGCTTTTTTATTCAACAAAAGATATTGCAAGTGCACGTGTGCAGGTGTAACCTAAAAATGAGCCCCGCATATCTCCATCTCTTCAACTCTATTCCTGGATCTCTTCATTTCCTTTTGCTGCTCGGAAATTATTCTGAGGCCCCAGGAGTTCAGAGGATAAGGGCTCTGCATCTGAATGCAAACCTACTGGCCTCCATCTGCCAACCCATGGAATCTCCTTTTTAGAACTACAACCTTCCCTGAAGGGTTTAGACTGACCTTGAGGTGCCTCTGCCTGAAAGTGAAGGGGGTGGAGTCTTTCCTGTACTCTGAAGCCGAGAGAGGGACAGAGAGCTGAAGAAGAAACAAGCCTTCTCAACCAGGAGACTGCAACATGAACGGAAGGTGAATGTGCAGTATTGGTTGATCACCAAATACAAAGGTTGCTTGAGGACTAGTGTAGGCTTTAATTAATGAGTCACTTGTAAGTTCATGGAGACAATGATTTATTCTGTTTGAGAAGTAATGAAGGAGTCTTATCACCTGAGTGTTGGAGTGCATCCTTTTAATCGACACATAAAAATGTTTGCCCTAGGTATAATCTGATTATTTATTGCTAAAATATATATTTTGAAAGCAGTTATGTTATCTTAAACATAATAAACTAAAAACTATCTTCTCTCATTTTACTGATGTAGGATTATCCCTTTGCAATCAGTCTTTGAGTTGTGGCTTGGTCCCCAGCAGGCAGCAACAGTAGTTCCAAAAGTCAGTGATAATCCACCAAACTTAAAAACCAACTGTTCCATATCTCTGCTTCCTTTCTGGGCTAAAGTGCTTGAGGCCCATGCAGCAGTGTGCATATGCCCTTTTGGGAATGAAACCAACTTCCTTGATCCCTATCAAGCTGGTTTTCGGCCAGCCCATTCTACCAAGGTGGTCATTCTCTCAGTTGTGGATGACTAACATGACGTAGTTGACAAGGGTACTACCCAGGCGCTGGATTGTTGCTGTCTCTCAGCAGCCTTTGACACAGTCGACAATGAGATTTTGGTGGACTGTGTTGAGACCGTGGCCTCCAGGGCACTGCTCAGGAGTGGATTAATTAATTCCTGAAGGACCCTTCTCAGACAGTTAGGCTCTCTTCCTTTTGCTCTCCCATGGCCAGGTTAACCTGTGGAGTACCACAGGGGTCCTCCTTGTTCCCCTACTTTCGTATTTATATATATGTCCTTTAATGCATTCTTTGAATAAAATTAACGTTAAAGTGTACAACCTTGTGGATGACATGCAACTGATTTTCTCCATTCACAACTCATCGGAATCCAAAACATCTTTTCAAAAACATATAGGTGGTCATTCCAACCTCGGCGGTAAAAGGCGCTTACCGCCGTTCAGAAGACCGCCATAACACCGCCGCGGCCGCGGTAAACCGCCACGGTCATTCTGACCCACAACAGGCAAACCGCCAAAATACAGACATCCACAAAAGTCCGCCACACCAGCGGGAAACTGGCGATGACCAAACCTCCACCGTCACGCCAACAGAAATACGCCCACACTATCACGACACACAAATCCACGCGGCGGTCTTTCAACCGCGGTATTCCATTGGCGGTACACACCGCCGCGGTCAAAATACACACACACTTACAAAATACAACCACATTGGACAATTCAAAATGCACACACTTGAGACACATACACACACCACTCCCACACACCCAATTAAATATAAAACACACACCCACATCACCCACAAACCTCCACTCCTAGAGATTCGTGAACACGCACCGAGAAAAGACATCCGAGCACCCAGACGCCCAATTCACTGTCACCCAGCAATATTTGCACGCACTTCACACAACACAACAATACACATCACCACACTTAGCAGCACACAATCCACCCCACACATCACCCACACCACCCCATGGCACCGGAAAGACACCCCAGGTTCTCTGATGATGAACTCAGGGTCATGGTGGAGGAAATTGTACGAGTAGAGCCACAGCTGTTCGGGGCACAGGTGCAGCACACCACCATTGCCAGGAAGATGGAGCTATGGAGCAGAATAGTCGACAGGGTCAACGCTGTGGGACAGCACCCAAGAAATCGGGACGACATCAAGAAGAGGAGCACCGACCTACCGGGGGAAGGTGCGTTCCATGGTATCCAGGCACAACATCGCGGTGCAGAAGACTGGCGGCGGACCCCCATCTCCTCCCCCAGAATTTACAACATGGGAGGAGCAAGTCTTGAACATCCTGCATCCTGAGGGCCTCGCAGGAGTAGGCGTGGGAATGGCCTCTGGTAAGGCAAATCTTAACTACTTCTCCCCCCCACCCCACCTGCATGGCAACTCATACCCCCACCCTCACCCTCACCCCCATCACATCCTACTCCTTGCAACTTTCTCACCATCACAACCCACCCATCCCAACACCTAGCCCTGCATGCGTCCACAAACCATGGACACCCATCACCTAAGCATGCCCACTGCACATACACATACAAACCCCCCCCCAACCACCGTCACAACAGCCCCCACAAAGGAATGCCAGCACTGGGGTACACGGGCACCCACCCATTGCACGCTATGACACACACAGAAGCAATAACCATGCATTTATACCCCTGCAGGACCCGAACGCCACGTCACCGCGCAGGAGGGTCCACAAATGTCCCCTCCAACCCCAGAAGAGGCCCACAGTGAGGACAGCAGCTCTGTCTCCCTGGATCTAGATGACCAGCCCGGCCCATCGGGGACCTCGGGACAGTCGGTTCCCCTCACACAGCCACAGGCCACAGTAGACCTTCCCCCCTCTGGGAACACCAGCACAGCACCCACCCAGCGGGCCCATACCTCTGTCCCCAGGACACGTCAATCAGCGGTGTGTCCACCACTACAGGGAACCCAGGCTAACCCACCACCCCAACAACAACAGGGACCTGGGGGCAGTGGTAGTGGGCACACGGTCCAGGGGACAGAGGCCCAGGGAAACAGGGGAACTGGGAGGGCTGCTGTGCGACAGGGGGGGGACAGGCCCAGGGAACCCACTCTCCACGAGGCCCTCTCCTCCATCATGGGAGCATACCACCGCTCCCAGGAGACGATGGCGACGGTCCTGGCTAGGTTTCAGGAGATCCAGTTTCTACAGGAGGAACAGTATATGGGGTTCAGGGAGGAACTAAGAAACATCAGTTCCGCCATGGGTACCATCGTAGTGGCCCTGAATGAGGTAGTCACGACATTGCGGAACACTGTGGCACCTCAAAGGGCCCCTGACACTAGCATGCACCAAGAACTGCCTACCACCTCTGCTGGCGCTAGTGGACAGGAGGCCCCGACACAAGACCAACAGGCCACCAGAACCCCACCCCCTGCAGAAGGAGAACCACCCCGCAAGCGGGCCCTGAGATCCAGGAAGAAGACATAGTAAGATGTCAAGACCCCCGCCAGCAAAGGATACCGCCCTGATTGTCATCCCACTGTCCCACATTGTCACCCTGTCCAACCTTAAACTGCCCACAGGCATTTGGACAATGCACCTGTGAAACTGATAGTCTGGACTCTGCCATGGACAATCCTCCACCATCACCCCTCACCGATTTGCAACCACCCATCCAATGTAGAGCACTTGAATAAAAACACTTATTGCACAAAACAATCTGGAGTCTGGCTGTGATTTAGAACAAATGTATTAGACATGACCGTGCCAAAATGTTCATTCACATTGTGATGGTAACAAACCGCTGTCACACAGCTGTAGTCCATGGGGAAACAAAGCAGATGTCACGCAGTGGGGCCCACAGCTCTGAAAACGGAAGGGAAAGTCACAACACAGTTACCATACACTGGGGGAAAAAGTCAGACAGTAGAGAGGTAGGAGTCATTAAGTAAATGTAATATGCCGGTGTCTACTCTTACTTGTGTGTCACTGAAAATACTGCTGTATTACTGTGTTCCTGTTCTCTATGTCGTCCTCTTCGGCTTCCTCCTCTTCACTCTCCACAGGCTCCACAGCTGCTACAACATCACCATCTGGACCATCCCCCTGCAGAAAAGGCACCTGGCGGCGCAAACCCAGGTTGTGAAGCATACAGCAGGCCACGATGATCTGGCACACCTTCTTTGGTGAGTACATTAGGGATCCACCTGTCATATGGAGGCACCTGAACCTGGCCTTCAGGAGGCCAAAGGTTCGCTCGATCACCCTCCTAGTCCGCCCATGGGCCTCATTGTACCGTTCCTCTGCCCTTGTCCTGGGATTCCTCACTGGGGTCAGTAGCCAGGACAGGTTGGGGTAACCAGAGTCCCCTACCCGGTGCCTCTGGAGTTGACCCATCACATACGGGATGCTGCTATTCCGCAGGATGTAGGCGTCATGCACTGACCCAGGGAACTTGGCATTAACATGGGAGATGTACTGGTCAGCCAAACACACCATCTGTACATTCATTGAATGATAACTCTTCCGGTTTCTGTACACCTGTTCACTCCTGCTGGGGGGGACCAAAGCAACATGTGTCCCATCAATGGCACCTATGATGTTGGGGATATGTCCAAGGGCATAGAAGTCACCCTTCACTGTAGGCAAATCCCCCACCTCAGGGAAAACGATGTAGCTCCGCATGTGTTTCAGCAGGGCAGACAACACTCTGGACAACACCTTGGAAAACATAGGCTGGGACATCCCTGATGATATGGCCACTGTTGTTTGAAATGACCCACTTGCTAAGAAATGAAGGCCCATATTTATACTTTTTGACGCTAAACTGCGCTAACGCAGTTTAGCGTCAAAAAGTTTTGCGCCGGCTAACGCCATTCTGAAGCGCCATGCGGGCGCCGTATTTATTGAATGGCGTTAGCCGGCGCAAGCAGACCGGCGCTGCCTGGTGTGCGCGAGAAAAACCACGTACACCAGGCAGCGCCGGCGTAGGGGGAAAATGGCGCATGGGCGTCTTAAAATGGGGCAAGTCAGGTTACGTCGAAAAAATCGTCGTAACCCGACTTGCGCCATTTATTTTCGACGCCCATCCCCCATCAACATGACTCCTATCATTGTAAAGATAGGAGTCATGCCCCCTTGCCCAATGGCCATGCCCAGGGGACTTCTGTCCCCTGGGCATGGTCATTGGGCATAGTGGCATGTAGGGGGGCACAAATCAGGCCCCCCTATGCCAAAAAAAATTATTAAAAAAAAATAAAAAAATACTTACCTGAATGTCCCTGGGGTGGGTCCCTCCAGCCTTGGGTGTCCTCCTGGGGTGGGCAAGGGTGGCAGGGGGGGTCCCTGGGGGCAGGGGAGGGCACTCTGGGCTCATTTTGAGCCCACTTGTCCCTTAACGCCATGCCTGACCCAGGCGTTAAAAAGCGGCGCAAATGCGCCGTTTTTAGCCACGCCCACTCCCGGGCGTCTCTTTTGCCCGGGAGTATAAATACCACGTAAAGGCCTGGGAGTCATTTTTTAGACGGGAACGCCTCCCTTGCATATCATTAACGCAAGGAAGGGGTTCACGCTAAAAAATGACGCACATTCCGGGAACTTTGGCGCTATACGCCTCTAACGCCATAGTATAAATATGGCGTTAGTTGGCGTTAGTTTAGCGTCGAATTTGCGTCGAAAAAAACGACGCAAATTCGGCGCAAACGGAGTATAAATACGGCCCGAAGTACTGACAGCACCTGCACTAGAGGGGGGATCCCTGTGGGTTGGCGGATGGGTGACATCAGGTCTGGCTCCAGCTGGGCACACAGTTCCTGTATAGTGGCTCGGTCAAGCCTGTATGTCAGTATGACATGTCGTTCCTCCATTGTCGACAGGTCCACCAGCGGTCTGTACACAGGAAGATTCCTCCATCTCCTCGCATGTCCCTGCGGACGGTGCCTATGAAGGACAACAGCGAGCACAGAGTCAAGCAACCCACAGGTACGTAACCACAGCTTGCACATAGCACGATTCCCAATGCATTGAATGGCTTGTATGAGTGTTGGTGCATGGCCTAGGTATGTGTGACGCAGTTGGTAAATAGGCCATGTGGGCCCTTGAAATGGTGGCTGCCTGACCTGTGAAGTGCGACAGTGGGATGTGAGGTCAATGCGCTGGCGTGGCACACCGCGGCGGTAGGCGGTGGAAGACCGCGGCGCTAAGCCGCATTGGTTAACATAGAACCCTATGGGTTCCACGAGCCAATGACGATGTGCGCCGGCGGTCGCGGTACGCACCGCCGTGGTACGCACCGCCGCGGGTGTGACCGCCATTTTCTATCTGCTTAATCACTCGATACCTGATCTTCGACAGGAGAGGACCTACACTGCAAGTGCTGCTGTGACCTCGGTCTGGAAGAGACAATGGCTCATGCGACAGGGGAAAGGGCCCCTGCCTTCACTGCGGAGGAGTTGGAGAAACTTGTGGATGGGATCCTCCCCCAGTATGCGCTACTCTACGGTCCTCCAGACCAACAGGTAAGTACACTGGGACCATGCTTAGTGGGCAATGCCTGGGTTGAGTCGGTGGATGAAAGATGGTGGGGAGGGGAGCGATTGAGGCATGCATCAAACGACAGATGAGAGCATGTGCCACATGGCAAGGGCGGGGATGGGGGGCCACTCACATCGAGCATGCAGAAGGTGATGACAATTTTTCTCTCCCTGTACATGTCACATAGGTCAGCGCCCACCAGAAAGTCGCGATTTGGCGTGCCATCGCCAAGGACGTCCGGACCCTGGGGGTCCACAACAGACGGGGCACCCACTGCCGGAAGAGGTGGGAGGACATCCGACGCGGGAGCAGGAAGACGGCGGAGGCTCTGCTGGGGATGGCCTCCCAACGTAGGAGGGGTGCCAGTCGTCAATTGACCCCCCTGATGTCCCGGATCCTGGCGGTGGCCTACCCCGATTTGGATGGGCGCGTGAGGACATCACAGCAGACACAAGGGGGTGAGTACAAATACATTCTGCTGACTTTGCGCGCAGTGGAGGTGTCTGGGTGGGGGAGGAGGGCTGTGGGTATCCCTAGGCCAGGGCGATTTCTGTAGGCTAGGCCCATCCGTAAGGCATGGCCCTGTGCCCCCGCCCCCCACCTCTGTAGGGTGCCAAGTACAGGTATCCATGGCCCTGTGTCATCTATGTGTGCAGTTGTCGTCCATAGGCTTGTAGGCCATGTCCCACGGATTGCGTAGTGGACCCCAAGTGCGCGGCGTAGTGCAGGGGGCTTCTGTGTCTGTCTTGTCTGCCAACGGTAGCGGTAATCCATGCACTCAACATGTCTTTATTTCTCCTCCCCCCCTTTTTTGTGGTCTTCCTGTTCATGTATGCATTAGCATCATCAGGCGGAGGAGAAGTGGCATCGGAGCACGACGGAGCTGCATCTCACATGGCCATGGCGGGCCATGCAACTGACTCGGATTTCACCAGTGAGACGGAGGGCGAGGGGAGCTCCACAGCGGGGACTCGTGCTGATGTCAGTGACAGCGACTCGTCCTCTGAAGGGAGCTCCCTTGTGGTGGCGGCAACATCCGTGCCCCCCGCAACAACAGGTACAGCCGCCACCCAGCGCACCAGCACTGCCCTCCCAGCAGCCCCTCAGCGTTTGCCCCCTGCCCGCTCACCCAGGAAGGTGGGCATCTCCTTCGCCCCAGGCACCTCAGGCCCTGCCCCTGTCACCCCTGCTGCACTCAGTGAGGAGGTCATTGACCTCCTAAGGACCATCATTGTTGGGCAGTCTACCCTTTTGAATGCCATCCAGGGTGTACAAAGAGAGGTGCACCAGAGTAATGCATACCTGGAGGGCATTCATTCGGGTCAGGCTGCCCATCAGCGATCGTTCAACGCTCTGGCCTCAGCACTGATGGCAGCAATTGTCCCTGTCTCTAGCCTCCCCCCTCCAACTTCCTCCACCCAGACCCAATCCCCTGTACCTCTGCCTATCCCAGACACACCATCAGACCAGCCTGCACACACCTCAACACCCAAGGGAAGCTCATCCAGACATAAGCACCACACATCACACAAGCATTCACACAAGCAACATCCACATGCAGACATACCAACACCCACTGCCTCCACTGTGTCCCCCTCCTCCTCGTCTCCCTCCTCCCTCCCTGTGACATCTCCACCCACACTTGCATGCACAACATCTTCAGCCACTGCGTCCATCACCAGCACACCCACCAGAACACTCCGCACACGTGCAGTCACCACCCCCACTACCATTTACACGTCCCCTGTGTCCTCTCCAAGTGTGTCTGTCACCCCCTCCTCCAAACTACACAAACGCAGGCAGCCATCCACCCAACAGCCATCCACCTCACGACAGCCTCCAGCCCAAGCACCTGCACCCAAAGACACCAGACTTCACACTCCTACAACCACATCCTCTTCCTCCACTCCCATACCCACTACACCTACCCGTCCCTCTCTTTCCAAATTGATTTTCCTTTCCAAACTTGACCTCTTTCCTACAACTCCCCCACCCCGTCCGTCTCATAAGACTCCAATCAGCACCTCAGCCACCACAAAACCGGGACCAGTGAAGACTGTTGTCCATGGACTGTGGAGTCCCCCACCCTCAAGGGCATCCAGTTCAGCTAGGAGCCAAGGCACGGCCAGCCCACCACCAGAAAAGCATCCTAAGATTGCCAGTGCCCGGCGTGAGCGACCAAAGACCCCAGGGACCAAAATCCCTACATTGGCACCGTCAGGAAGTGAGGTGCCACCTGGCACACCGCCAAAGGTGGGAAAGGGCCACAAGCGTGCAGGGAAGGGTGGGAAGGGCAGCACGCCCGACAAGTCCGGCAGCAGGCCAGCTGGCCAGGAGGGCCCCACCAGCCCCATCCCAGGTGTGCAGGAGGACACACACAGGCCCGGTACTGCAGCCCAGGAGGGCCCCGCCATCCACAGCCCAGCTGCCCAGGAGGGCCCCGCCAGCCACAGCCCAGCTGCCCAGGAGGGCCCCGCCAGCCACAGCCCAGCTGGGCAATGAAGGACCGCCAGCCACAGCCCAGCTGGGCAATGAAGGACCGCCAGCCACAGCCCAGCTGGGCAATGAAGGACCGCCAACTCAAGCACCGCTGAACATGGCAAGGACTGCCAAGGCAAGCACCGCTGAACAGGGCAAGGACCGCCAAGGCAAGCACCGCTGAACAGGGCAAGGACCGCTGAACAGGGCAAGGACCGCCAAGGCAAGCACCGCTGAACAGGGCAAGGACCGCCAAGGCAAGTACCGCTGAACAGGGCAAGGACCGCTGAACAGGGCAAGGACCGCCAAGGCAAGCACCGCTGAACAGGGCAAGGACCGCTGAACAGGGCAAGGACCGCCAAGGCAAGCACAGCTGAACAGGGCAAGGACCGCCAAGGCAAGCACCGTTGAACAGGGCAAGCACCGCTGAACAGGGCAAGGACCGCTGAACTGGGCCCTTCATCTCAAGCACCGCTCTGCTGGGCACCGCCGTCTCAAGAACCGCTACACTGGGCCCTTCATCTCAAGCACCGCTGAACTGGGCCCTTCATCTCAAGCACCGCTGAACTGGGCCCTTCATCTCAAGCACCGCTCCGCTGGGCACCGCCGCCTCAAGAACCGCTGCACTGGGCCCTTCATCTCAAGCACCGCTCCGCTGGGCACCGCCGTCTCAAGCACCGCTGAACTGGGCCCTTCATTTCAAGCACCGCTCCGCTGGGCACCGCCGTCTCAAGTACCGCTGAACTGGGCCCTTCATCTCAAGAACCGCTGAACTGGGCCCTTCATCTCAAGCACCGCTCCGCTGGGCCCTTCATCTCAAGCACCGCTGAACTGGGCCCTTCATCTCAAGCACCTGCTCCGCTGGGCACCGCCGTCTCAAGAACCGCTGCACTGGGCCCTTCATCTCAAGCACCGCTGAACTGGGCACCGCCGTCTTAAGCACCGCTGAACTGGGCCCTTCATCTCAAGCACCGCTCCGCTGGGCACCGCCGTCTCAAGAACCGCTGAACTGGGCCCTTCATCTCAAGCACCGCTCCGCTGGGCCCTTCATCTCAAGCAACGCTCCGCTGGGCACCGCCGTCTCAAGCACCGCTGAACTGGGCCCTTCATCTCAAGCACCGCTGAACTGGGCCCTTCATCTCAAGCACCGCTCCGCTGGGCACCGCCGTCTCAAGAACCGCTGCACTGGGCCCTCCATCTCAAGCACCGCTCCGCTGGGCCCTTCATCTCAAGCACCGCTCCGCTGGGCACCGCCGTCTCAAGCACCGCTGAACTGGGCCCTTCATCTCAAGCACCGCTGGCCCATTGGCGGAAGGGGCAGGCCCGCATCTGTGTCGGGCAGGGCTGCACAAAGCACTCTGGGCACTAGTCCCCCTCCAGTACCAGTGGAGACTGTTATCCACTTGAGAGACTGTGGCTTTGCACTCCCCAGGATTGAACAGTGGGCAAACCACCCACTGTAGAGACTTGAGAGACTGTGGCTTTGCACTCCCCAGGGTATGGCAGTGGGCAACCCACCCACTGTAGAGACTTGAGAGACTGTGGCTTTGCACTCCCCAGGATATGGCAGTGGGCAACCCACCCACTGTAGAGACTTGAGAGACTGTGGCTTTGCACTCCCCAGGATATGGCAGTGGGCAAGCCACCCACTGTAGAGACTTGAGAGACTGTGGCTTTGCACTCCCCAGGATGGCACAGTGGCCATGGAGGCCCCTCGTGGATCTGGCGTCGTGGACTCATCAGGCTGAGGTGCCCCCCCTTCCCTTCCCCCTGAGGTGCCTGTAGTTTTCCTATCTGATGCCCCTGCAGTGTTCTCTCCGTTGGAGGCAGGTATACTGTGTGGGCTTTGCCCATGTGTTTTGGCCCAGTGGCCCACGAACAATGGCTGATGGACATTTCGGACTGGACAATTTATGTATATGAAGTTATAGATGTGTGATATATTTTATACTCAGTCTTACAATATAATTCTATATTTATAATCATTTCCTTTTGCCTTTGCATTCTTCCGGGGGATTTGGGGGTGTAACTGTGATGTGTTGCTATGCATTGATGTGTGTGTTGTAGTGGTTGAGGGTGAGGGTGGGTGTGTCGTATATGTGTGTCCCCGTAATTTTTTGCCTCCCCCTCCCCTGTGTCGTAGGTGCAGTACTCACCGTTGTCTTCTGCGCCGGCGTTCGTGCTCCTGGTAGAGGAGCAGGAAGACAATGGCTGGTAGGATGTGTAGTTCGGGTTCCATGCTGTCCAGATTCCTCGTGGGGTGTATGGAGGTGAGCGTTTTCCGTTTGAAATGTCTGTTTCCGCCGTGTTTTTATCTGCGGGGCTACCGCCCCGGAAAAGGTGGCGGATTGGTGGGTTGTGATAGGGTGGGCGGTACATTGTCTCCCGCCTGTCTGTTGGCGGTGTTTGTTTGTCCCGCCGTGGCGGGCGGTGTGTTAAAGTGGCGGTCTCTGTTGGCGGTTTCCGCCAGGGTCGGAATTGCATTTTTTTTACCGCCAGCCTGTTGGCGGTTTGACCGCCGCTTTAACACCGACCACCAGGGTTGGAATGACCCCCATAATGTTATTTATCTGTGACCGGATGAACAATAATCAACTTAAACTAAATTCTGATAAGACTGAGATTGTCATTATTGTAAGCAAACCCGATTTGTGGAATTCCACATTTTGGCCCACCACAATGAGGCTCTTACTCTTGTTATCAATGCATTGCTCATCTTTAGATTACACTATGCTAACTCCCTTTAATTGGGTCTTTCTGGAGGCCTGAATTAAGACTCCAATTAGTACAAAATACAACAGCCAGGCTTTTATTCCAAAAACCCCGGGAGTGCCACATCACCACGCTGATAAGGGTATTGCAGAGGCTCCCATTAGAACACCATTCTGCCCTTAAAACTGGTTGCGTTATAGTTAAATCACTATGGAGTTGTAGCCCTGCTTTCATCTGCGTTCGAAATCAATAATACATTCCTAGCCATAATTTGAGATCTATGCATCTGACCTGCTCATTATTCCCTCATTTAAAAAAGAGACAAGTGATGGCTCCAGATGCTTGGTGCACCCCACCTTTGGAACACCCTCCCATCTGATATCAGGTCCTCTGCCTGCTTTTTTTAATTCAGGAAACTCTTGAAGACTTGACTGTTTAGATTAAGTTATGACTAAACAGTATGTTGTTTGCAATGTTTCTGTTAACTCAGTGCCATCAAACCGACCAGTGTACATGCACTGTATAAATATGAGTAACATAACATAACATAATTTTGAGGCAGCTTATCATATACGTGTAATACAATTTTAAAATAATGACATACATTATTACAGTGTTTTTTTTTAATTGATGGGACCTGGCAGCAGTATAAATAATTATGTGTCACTATTCCCCACTGTACCAACTAGGATTCAATTCTGTGACTCTCTGGTCATGCACACAGAAATATGCACTGATTACAGTACTCAAAAACCTATCCTTCCCATCACAGTCCATTACGCTATGAGGAGCTCACACCTCCTCCACAAAGCCATGCTATCAATTAAGTCATTTTTTCCCTGTTTATGCAGGAAGCACCTTCCCTCCTCTCCACATATATCCACTCCTTACTAACAATATTTCTTTTTTTAAAGTTTCTGTGCAGGTAATACTTCTTTGGGAAAAAAGTTGTTGCATTTCAGCATTTCACTCTAGAAAGTGCCACATCATGCATCGGGTTGCTCCAGACTTCCTGTCCATGCATTGGCTGGGATGCATTGTATTCATGCTGGGCAGCCCGGAAGAGCCGTTCTTTCCCCTTTAAAGAGATGGAGTTTTACATAGTCTGTCCGTCTCCTTCGGGAGTGTGGGTCAGCCAGTGAGGCACAGCACCAGGGGAGTTTCCAGAGCAGTGAGATCTCATGAGATTGGATCTTGCCGCTATAGAAACTCCTCCAAACAGGAAACCACTGCTAGCACAGAGGTTATTAGCAGTTCATAGCAAGTGTTTCTGAAAGAAGAAGTTATAGAATATTCCAGGAGCTCATCAAAAGGCACCACAGGGAGAAGCATGAGAAGTAGGCGGATTATGTTGTGATCCTATCAAGATCAGACTTGCCAACCTTAAACCAGGGGGCCTTGACTACTTCTGCTTTATATTAACCTGCTACCAAGAAGCAGTTATTGGAGTGCTCTAATGACATGGGGCTAGGGTGGACCCAAAGGATAATACGTACAAGGGGCTCATTTACAGCAGATGATGATACACATAGGTGATGTGTTCTGTATGTAAATCCTACTTGAGTACTAGAAGAGTGTAACTTCTCCAATAGGAGGACCATAGAACTTATCAGCATCATTTTCGTAATGGTTTAAAAAAACATTGGGTCCGAGTCCGCCAGGGCTACAATGACGGAAGCACCGCCAACAGGCTGGCGATGCTTCCTGGCCTATTACGACTGCGGCGGTAGCGCCGCGGTCGCACCGCCGGGGCCGGCGGTTTCCTGCCGTTTTAGCCCCGGCGGTGATAATCCGCCAGGGCAGCGCTGCCCTGGGGATTATGACCCCCCTACCGCCAGCCTGTTTGTGGCGGTTTGCACCGCCAGGAAGAGGCTGGCGGTAAGGGGTGTCCTGGGGCCTGGCATGGTCAGTGCAGGGGCCCCCTAACAGGTCCCCGGCCAGCTTTTCACTGTCTGCATAGCAGACAGTGAAAAGTGCGACGGGTGCAACTGCACCCATCGCACGGCCGCAACACCGCCGGCTCCATTAGGAGCCGGCTCCTATGTTGCGGCCTCATTCCCGCTGGGCCGGCGGGCGCAAACTTGGTTTGCGCCCGCCGGCCCAGCGGGAATGTCATAATGGGGGCCGCGTGAGTGCGGCCGCATTGGCGGCCGCACAGCGGTTACCGCCTGGCGGGCGGCAGTAGCCATCCGCCAAAGTCGTAATGACCCCCATTGTTTTGAAAGAGTAAGATGACATTGATAGATCTAATGCTCCACATTTCCTCAACAAGAGATATGTCATGGAAGGATTTGATAATGACTTTTCCCTGATACCCAAAGTCAATTCCATACTTTCTAGTAGTAGGGCATCATCTTCATCTCTGGCCTCCACAGAATCTCTTTTGTTGGAGACGTGACAACAAATTGAAACCCCAACAAAGTGTTCCTATACAGCATCAAACGTTGCTGGAAAGATGAATAGATATGTGCCATATGCAGCACTAACCTTAATAAAAGACTTCCAGTCCCTATTAGATTTTTTACAAGAAGGGGAAGATCTTACCACAGTTTTTATGACTATGGAGTTACTGGCAAAGTTTATTTCTTGCACAACATTTGACGATTTGTGGTTTGCTTCAATATTAGCAGGGTAGTAGGTGAAAGAGGTTGCTATGGTTAAAATATGGAAGTCAGAGGTCATTGATTCATAAGCTGCCCTTTACAGGTCACAAGCTCTTTGGGGCTGAGTTGGATGAAAAAAGATGAAAAAATATCCTTCAACCATCTGCTCTGGGCAAGAAAATCTTTTTTCAGAAAAAGTTAACTTTATGCCTCTCTCAAGGCCGAGCACGAGCTCAGGGGGCTGCACAAGGAGAGAAATCCCCAGGGGCAGCTCCTCCGTGAGAGTGGAGGAGGTTTCCCCCACTTGAAAAATGCCCTAGGGCAGCTGAAAAACAAAATAGTAATAACGTTTATTACCACTTTATTTTTCAGCAAACTGTCCTGAACTGAATGTCAGGATGGGGTGGGTCAATTGCTGCTGAATGGCAGCAGGGAGCTGTGCACTATGTTTAAAGTGTGCATGTCAGTTTAGCTGGCCATCTTGGGATGGTCAGCCTGGCATGCACACGCTAAACTTCTCTAACCCAGAATGCAAAGGACCTTAAGTGCTCTTAAGAGTGTTGAAAGAGCCTGCTACCTCCAGTCCTGATGCTTCTCTTATGCTGTTTAACAGCATGAGAGCAGCGCCAGAATTGATTAGTACAGTTTCCTGGGTCCAGAGCTTCGAACACAGAAGACCCCAGAGTGAGGAGGACATTGTGGCAAATAAATAAGGTAAGTGTACTTTTTTAATATTATGGTTTTATTGCTACAGGCCACTTTATATGCCACTGGAAATACCGACCTCAGGTGCCCTAATCCCAAAACCAAAAGTCATAACTATCAACGCAAGGTTATTGAGACAGAGCTTCTTGACTGCCACAGCAGATGGAAGCAAGTAATCGGTGACAAATAGGTTCTTACAGTTATAAGCAGTAGTTATTTTAGTGGTCTAGAAGAAAAACCATATCCTTGTTTTCAGGAAACACCAATGGCCAGAGATAAGGTAAAAAGGATTACCTGTTGAAGGTGCTAGAAAGTCTGTTGACAAAAAGACAATACCGGAACTACCAGTAGTGGTGAGGAATCAGGGTGTTTTCTCAGTTTTGTTCTCGATTCCCAAAGAGGATGGGTCCTAACACCCAGTTCGAAACTTGAAGAGAGATTCCCTTTAAAATAATGCCACTGCAAGAAGTAATTCCATTGGTAACAAATGAGATCACATGGTGACCCTAGATCTGCAGGGCGCGTATTTTTCAAGTACCCATCATTGAGAATGTCAGCCCCTGCTGTGATTTGCAGTACAGGTGAGTCAATTTCAGTTTAAAACTCTCCCTTCTGCATTGACAACTTCGCCAAGAGTCTTCACAAAGGTATTGGCACCTATGGTCGCTCTATTAGATTTAGGCAGTATTCATGTGATGCTGGTCCTAGATGACTCACTAATTGTCTCCCCTTTTCTCTCTAAGGCCTTGATCAATGTGGGAAAAGTTGTTGAGTGTTTCTTTAATCTGGCATTTGTCCTTAACATAAAGAAGTCACACCAGGTGAAATCACAATAGAGAGTTAGGAGCCCTGTTAGACATGGTTAAAGCAAGAGTGTTCTCATGAGAGACAAGGGCAGAGGTGTTGCAAATTACTTTTATTAATCCCCTCTCTTGTTAGGAGGCTCCAGCCAGAATGTTCTTGAAAGTGTAGGGGTTGATGGTGGTGATGGCAGCAGTAGTTCCATTTGATCATCCCTATCTAAAGCATTTGCTCTGGCAAAGAGCCCTCTAATAGGGCCTGTCAGGCATTGGAGTGCCGGCCTTACAAGGAGCATGGCCCGATGATGAAGCATGTCACCCAAAGGTAAGTGAGGGCTACTGTTCCTGTAAGACTAATGCACGTGGTGACTGAAAAGATCCCATACCTTAATTGGTGGAATGGAGTCAGTTCTTTTGGAACAGTGCATCTTGTTTCAGTTGTAATACTTAAATACAACTTCCAGGCTAACTCACTCATCAGAAATGTGCCAATATCAGTGAACTTCCAGTGGGGCAAGAGGTGCTCCACCACATTGTGAAAACATTTTGTCAGCTGTCATTGGAGCTTTTTTGCTTTCCCAAACAATGCTCTTCTTTGGCATTACTGCATGAAGATGAGAGATAGTCAAACTTGGGAGTGGATGCTCAGTGCTTCAAGTGGCTGATGGATCAACTATACATTATCCTCCATTCCCCGTCTCCAGATGACGCTATAGAAGATATGGGAAGATGGATTAATGGTATTCTTAATGGCACCATATGCCCCAGTCAAACACAGTTTTCAACTCTGAGAAATTTGGTAGATTAGCACGTAATTCACTTTCTTCTATCTCCTAATGCAATCAGCTTTGCCCATCTTTCTCACAAGGCTGTATGCGTGTTAAAGCTATTGGCCTGTAAATTGAGAGGAGGGGATTGCAAGTTTTAGCTTGTTCCAGAGAGGTGGCCATATCATTTGAGGAGTCTGGAAGCCATCAATTCTGTCAGTTTATGGAACATACTGGGACAATTTTGAAAAACAGTCTTTACTCAACAACTGGGTGGCCACAACATGTATTCCTTTTAGGATGCTGCAATGTTTGGAGGAAGGATTTCAAAAAGGATCATCTCCTTTAACATTTTCCTCAAAGTAGGCAGCCATTAGAGTTTACCGTTGCTCATTTCTGGATTTTGCCAAAGTTGCCCCATTGTTAAGATGATGCTGAGAATTTCAGGAATAAATTACCTATCCAGCCCTCAGTGCCCTCCTTTTCAAACCTTTGGAGTTAGCATCCCTGCAGAGACTGACAATCAAAGCAGTCTTCCTGGTGGCCATGACATCAACCAAGAGGTTGAGGGAATTAGAAGCCCTTCCTGTGTCATACCCTTACACCAGTTTGTTTTACTGATAGGGTTATTCTCAAGGAAGACCCTGCATTTGATCTGAAGGTACAGTCACAATGCCACAAATATCATGAACTAGTCCTTCCAGTATATCAGCTGGAAGATAGGGTTTGATGCTAAAAGAGCATTGTTCATTTACTTAGGACAAAAAAATTCAAGATATTAAATTCTTTTTTTATTTCCCTTGGCCCAACAAATAAAGGAAAGAAACCATCTACAAAGACTATTAGTAGATGGGTACGTCTGGCCATTTGGAAAGCCTACTCTAATTTGCAACTACAGGTTCCATGGTGCAGTTGGGGCAGGTCACTTAGAGGGATTGCAGCGAAATGAGTGGTAGCAAAGGAGGTTCCCCGAATGGCAATATACAGAACTAGCACATTGAGGAATTAGAATAATACATTGGGTATATCCTCGTCAAATAATGGACAGTGATGGGGAGGATAGGTTTTAGGGCAATGAATATATTACTTACCAGTGATGTTCATTACCCAAAACCTTAGTCACCCCTTTCACAGTCCAAAGTTCCCATCCTCCTGCCCTAGATTCTTAATTTCTCAATATATCATGGAAATAAAAAGCAAGGTTGTGAGGGAGGAGTGTTCTTATGTGGTGGGTAGGGAGGATTCTTCCTGTATAAACATGAAATACAGACTGCAGGGATAATGTTTCTGTGGAGGAGGCAGAACTCCTCATAGATTTTTAGAGAAGACTACAGTTTCAGGTAATGAAGATCAGTGGAACGTATTGTGTCCATTAACCTACTATGATTTCATAAAGCAAAAGAGTACATTTCCCATAAATTATTTTAACTTGCATTTATTTTTCATTTAAGGCGGGTGTACATTACTGTATAGATAGAAGGTGAAAAAACAGCAAAATACTTGCAGAATATTTTGTTCTTTTTAGCCACATCTTTGACCCTGCCACCATGCTCACTGACCCTGCCTAAGGCCACCAACTAAACAAGGTTGTACTTCCAGGTTTTCTTTATTTACAAGTACTTGCCAGTGCTTTTGCACTCCCCTGAAAATATAGCCTCTAACTCCAGGTGAGCATGCCCCACAACTTGCCGACCTCTGCCCCTCTTTACATTACCCATATTTCAGAAATATATGTTTGATTCAACAGATTTCTGTTTACTTGGAGTAAACTGTAGAGCCGTGTGAAAAAGGGCTTATTTCATTTTAAAAACACCAATTAAACTGTTTTTGAAAGCATTAACAACCAAGAATATCTATGTAATAAAATGCTTGCAGCACAAATCACAAAAACTTCCAGACTTTACTGATCTGAGGAGGATCAGAATGAGGGTTTGTCAGAAATAGTGTTCGATATGTATATAACGGGAAATGGAGGCCAAGAGTAATCCCCTGGGCTAACCACCTGTGACAAAGGGACAAGTGTTGACATGAAGGTTTATTCGCGGAGGTGGAGAAGCAAATGAAAATCAATTAACACCAGAGCATAATGTACACTGGCATGACTAGAATCATGTCCAAAGTAAATGGACATCACTGACTGTTACATGGCATTGCAGAAACACACAAGGACTACGTCATTTATTGTAGAAAAGAAGAGTTAGATCTAACCATAGAATATATACAAACAATTCAAAAGGAAAATGCTTAAAAATATTAAACTAACTAACTCAACACCCAGACTAAATATAGCAACCCACACATTGCCCTGGATAGGGACCATCCCTGTAGGAAACTGCAACTTTCAGCATGATATAGCGGAACATACATTCAAACTCAAAGCAGTCTTGTTTCTCTTTCAACAACAACATGGAACTACCATAATTTGCTCAGAGTTACACTTTGCAATTGTTGCAAAACTAAGACTCTGGCTTAGCTCTACAAGGTTTGTTTTCACACTCCCAGGTGACACAAGTGAACTTCAATGCAGCAAGATAGTTGATGTGGTGTCAATGTTCTTGGGTTACTAACAGTCCCTAAACAGGGATCAGAGGACACTTTGGTGACTGGAAACCAACCTGTTTCATTCTTTACAATGTCACACACACAAACTGTACAAAGAAACATACATTTTAATTAAAAGTGTTCATTACAACAGTCTGAACCCCGTGCTTAGTACAGCTAAAATAAACACACATAATACCATTAAAAAAGCACAAATGCATGTTGCAAACAACTAGAATAAAATGAACATTTCTACCATAGTTTGAATGTCATCTGTCAACCTAACATGCTAAAACCTACTGCTCTGCCCTACACTAGGAGCACTTCAAGAAGCATAACTTATTTCTAGAGTTTCTTTAAGGAGCGTTAACACACTGCATACCTGTTTACAGCAAAGCACTGTAGTTATCAGAAATTGGGGAGGCAATGTTTCCTGTGAAATGCAAACACATGACACATCAGCTCTTCTATTCCTAGACTTGGCTTAATGACAGTTTTCAGCAGGAAATGCAATGCAGCAGCATTTCTTGCAGCCAAGGTATCATCTGACAGTATCTTTCACAATAATCTGGACGAAGGACTTCTCCTGACAAGCGGTCAAGTGGCAGACATTATACACCACATCTTACTTAAGATGGGAATGTCTGATGCAACTTTAGGAATGTCTAACATAAGCTATGTCATCAAGAATCTAGTCTTGGACACATTCTTATAAGAATATTAGGTAAACATGTCAATTCAGACTACATTGTTTAAGTTATTGTTCATGTCTGATCTTGAAATAGAGATAACAAGGCACTTGCCCCAGATTGGTGATGCATCAGATGTTCTTATTGATGTCATTGTCTGTGCATCAGGTGTCTTATCTGTGTCACTGTCATTGTCTGAGTTATTTGACACTTTCACAGGCTGTTTGAAAGATAAAGACAGGCGATGTCTGCATCAAAGGCAGACTACAATAAATATGAAAAAGTAAAGAAAATGCAATCTCTACCTGTCTACAGTCTAGCCCTATGGACTTTGCGTCCACATAAGCCTGGGCTGACACCTTACTCAGTTGTGACGAAAGGGCCATCCCAAACTTGTTTAGGTAGAACTACTGTATGCAAACTAATATATTTGTGAAAATACATGAATATTTTGTAAAAGATTAAAAGAGGAAAAATGCCAGCTGCTTTGTCGTTACACCCCCACACAGAAAGAATTACATGTGGAGACCTTGAATAATTTTTTTTATGGATAACTACAAACTGAAATGTCAAACAATAAATACCATAAAAGTGGGAATCTTAATTATGAGTTAGATCCAATGCTTATCTTGGTTGCCAGTGGGGATCACTGCCACTCGTTTTTGGGAACCTGTACTTATTTTTCCCGATCAGACATTTCCCCAGAGCTAGAGAATTCCTCAAAAGATTGGATTAAAGAGAGAAGTGTGGGACTAGTTATGTCAGGGTTTTCAGAAAAAATAAGCATATTGTCCATTTAGGCAGCTGTTTTGAATGTGTGTGAACCAAAAGTGATGGCACTAATGTCCGAGGAATCTTTAATCAGCACCATCTGAGAATTTATAGCAAAGAGAAATAATGATGGAGTTAGACAGCCCTATTGAGAACCTTGGTGTAAGGAGAAGGAGAAAGAGAGAGGCCCATTAACCCTACTCCTAGTAGTGAGGTACGCATATAGAGACCATCACCCAGATTATAGCGATGCAGAGCAGCCTTAAGGAAGGGCCAGTAGACTTTATCAAAAGTCTTTTCGGCATCCAAGGCTATTGCAACTGTGGCCAGAGAGCCTGCAAGTGCTGCTTTTTCAATAATGTAACAAAAGAGATAAATATTATCACATGCAAATCTACCTTTCACAAATTCATGCTGTGACGTCTGAATTAATTTAGGAATCAAAGATTCAAGACGTTTTGACAGAATTTTAGCATATATCTTCGGCTCCATATTCAGGAGAGAAATAGGTCTACATTTTTAAACATCAAGATGATCAATTCCTTCTTTAGAAATTACAACTATAGTAACTTCTGCTGATGTACCTGTAACAGCAATGGATGTGGCAAAATGGCCCAATAGACATTATGAAGGGGGCAAAATTGTATCAGACATGGGCATATAGAGCTCAGTCGGGTGGTTGTCGGGCCAAGGTGCCTTGCCCCTGGGGATGAATTTAATTGACGGTAAGGTTTCCCTCATTTCGACCAGTTTAAGAGGACTATTCTTTGCACCTGAGAGAGATTTAATGGGAACGTGATTAAGAAAGGTCGCACAAGCTTCTACAGTGACCTAGATCTTTCAGGTGTAAAGAGCCTTGTAAAAGCCTTGTAAAAGTTTTTAAAAAATCTCTAATGTGTCCACTGTTTTAGTCCTGGTGACCCTTTGCGAGTTGGTGAGTGCTGTTATAAGGGAGTTATTGTATTTGAAATTTAAAATATGCATATTTAAATTGTTTAATACCCACTAATAAAGAGTGGTCCCTAGAATGTCTGAAAACAGATGTCTTGTCTTTAACTTACCAATAGAGGCCAAAACGTCCTTGATATCCCTATCCCCCCACTTCTGGTTACTAGCTATGGTGAAATGGCCATAAGTGAGATCCTGCCACAATCCAAGGTCATATATACCATTTACCCAGCAAACAGCGAGCCCTCAAAGAGAGTGTGTATCAGATGATTGGCCAGCTAGAACTCACATTGAGAAAGCATCCCAAAAGGCACATTGCATGTATGGATAACACCAAAGGGCCCATTTAGAGGGATTTCCATTAGGGTACCTATGAATCATTGTTTTATACATTTGCTACCCCTTACATGCTGTTTCTTTTGCTAGGAATATAATATAGCCAGGGGCTGTTCAAACATTATCTGTGGTAGCACGAAACGTTTAATTCTTCCTGTTACATCTACAGGGCTCACTACCCTCCTTCCTCAGAATCCAAAACGTCCCTTTTATATTGGATATCTAATTATGTTTTCTCTCGACGGTCGTGGTTTCCAGGGAGTGAAGCCTATGCCAACCTTTCAATATTAATTGTTTTCACTAAAGCCAAGCACTATTTGCAGCTCGTAGCCTGGACATTTCTCACATGGAATGAGGTCATCTGACATAAATATCTTTCTCTAAATATGGTTTACCAAAATATTGGCACATTGGAGTATATAGAACATCTGCACCAAGCAGCATGATATTTTTGTAAAGTATATTGAAGCCATGATATCTGTAGGAAAGTCCGCCTTTTTGCCCTGGTCATCCCCACACTTTTTGGACTAGTACTGGTGGTTACTGACTCCTGGCTGTGCCCTGGGTACTGCTTACCAGTCCCAGGGCCAGAGCTCTGTGTAAAGTGGATATGCAAATTAGGCTAATTATAATTGGCTAAGTTAACCTACCTATAAGTCCCTAGTATATGGTAGGGCATGTAGGTTTAGGGACCACAGAATAGGTAGTGCACCCATAGGTGCACTGCTGAGGTGCCCAGTGTCATTTTAAAGGCAGGCCTGCCTTGCCGGCTGCTTTTAAATAAAAGTTTTATGCAAATTCGACTTTGGAATTAAAAGTAGTTCCAAAGTCTTAAACTACCTTATTTTTACTTATACGTCACCCCTAAGGTGTGCCCTATGTGGCCCTAGGGCGGGTGCCATGTAACTATAAGCAGGGACCTTATAAAAGTAGTTTTATAAGCCCTGGTGAGGTAAAAACAGCCAAATTAATTTTTCCCTCATTGCAGTGAATGTCCTTCCTGGGCTAGAATGGGGAGACTTTATTTTAATTTTTAAAAGTCCCCTTAAGTGACAGATACAAAGAGTTTGGTATCAAATTAATTGTTACAATAAATCTCACAGCTTCCAGTTGTGGGATTTAATATAACTTGTTCAGGTAAAAAGTTGCCAACTTTACCTAAAAAGTTGCCAACTTCAGCCCTGCAGTATTTTTGCTGCTGTGCTCTGATTGGCCAGCCTCTGGCAGCCTGGCCAGGCTGCCTTGATGAGGTGTGAAGTGGCCTGGCTTCACACAAAGAGATGTGCCTGTGAGAGGAGAACTCCCCTCAGCAGATGGTGAGGCAGGAAGGGAGAGGGCTGCCAAACTGGTCTTCAAAGGCAGAGAAGGACATTTGGAGCAACCCAGCAACACCCCCACATCCTGCAACCCCAGACAACTAGGTGCCCTCTTGATTAGATTAGGAGAGGGCAGGAGAGGGGTGTGTTTATGATTTGTAGCCACACCAGTGGGTGGGCTCAGCCAGATGTAACCTCCAAAAATCATTTTCAGCCATGATGGATTTTTGAGGAATGTTGCCTCCTGGGATTGATTTTTGCCACACTTCCCAGGAAGTGGTCATCACAGGCGGAAGGACCCTGCACCTGATTGGAGAACCAGGACCCCCCTGTTTTTCACCCAGGAGCAAGGATAAAACTGGCAGACCTGCACCCACACCTCAGATCCCCATCAGATTCCAACAAGGAAGAACCAAAGGAGAAGAAGGACTGCCCTGCTGGACCCCTGGCCTGCACCTGGACCCTGCACTCTGAAGGACTGCACCAGCTGCACACTTAGGCTTCACCACAAGAAGGACTTTGCGTGGCTTCAACTGGTTCAAGGAGGGACTCCCTGTTTGCTACAGGTGAAAAATTGCTAACCAGAGTCCCTTGCACCAACTCCTGAAGAAATCACCCAGTTGCCCACTGCCCAGTGGCCAAAAAGGAGTTTGCACCAGGTTCATTCTGGGAGTTCTGGAGATCTTCTGGAACCTTGGGGTGAGATGTGGACCCAAAAGAACCTTAAAGGAACATTTAAGAGAAGATCTTCATCCAGTGGCATGGGCAGTGCAGGGGCCCCACGACTCCCTGTACCGCCAGCCTTTTCCTGATGGTTCAAACCACCAGGAAAAGGTTGGCAGTAGGGGGACGCTGCCCTGGTGGATTAAAACCACCGGGACTGAAGTGGCGGTAAACCACCGGTCCCGGCAGGGCGACGATGGCGCTTCCGCCGCAGTTGTAATACCATGGGTAGCACCGCCAGCCTGTTGGCGGTGCTTCCGTCGGAACAGCCCTGGCGGTCTTTGACCGCCACGGTTGTAATGACCCCCTAAGTCCGAACGTACAAAGTTGACCGGGACCTCCCAGGCAGCGTATTTGAGGAGGGCTACAAGGACATCGGATCAAGATCCAGGTTTACCCCGGTCAAAGGATTTTCACCTCGAAAAAACGACTAAGTCCGAAGTTAAAATTCTCCACCGAGGGCTCCCGCGACGCGTATCCGGAGAAGAGTTCCAGGAGGTCAGATTGGACTGGCAGGTTCGTCCCGCTGAAGAAAATCTTCAGAAAAACGACTAAGTGCGAAGGTAAACTTTTGACCGAGGCCTCCCACGGGCTGTAGCCGAGCCGGGCTCCATCGCGGTTGGCCTAAACTTTGACTTTGCCCCGGTCGAGGTGCAACCAGATGACCCAATTGGCGCTTTTTATTTGTAGGTGCTAAAAAAACAATAATTCTTCAAAAATTCATATCTTCGGTCCCCCTTATCCGATTTTATTCGTTTTTGTGTCATTTTAAAGATAAAAATATAATCTATTTTTATAAATTGGTTTTGGATTTTTAAACTGTTTCCTGTGTTTTATTTAATTACTGTTTTGTGATATTTGAATGCTTTACACTCTGTCTCCTAAGTTAAGCCTTGTCGCTCGTTGCCAAGCTACCAAGGATTGAGCTGGGTTATATTTACTGAGACCTAACTGGACCTAAGTGGAGATTAGTGACCTATTGCTAAGTGTAGGTACCTACCTGCCCTTACCAATAACCCATTTTCCAACATTTTTGGTGGCAGCGGTGGGATCCTGTACCTGTGTTCAGTATCACATTACAGTTTTAAGTAAAACAAATAAAAATCCTTTAAATTGTCCTAGTGCAAAAAACATTTAATTTTTAATTTGGATTAATTTCAATTATTGAATTTTTGTGATTTTTCACAATTCTTGTTTCCAATTTAAGCAAAAAGTTTTTGTTGACACAAAACTAGGGAACCATGGAGCTTGATATGGCTAGCCTACCCACACTGACAGTGGTCCAGCTTAGGGTGTTATGTACTGTAAGAGGGTTGCCTGCAACCACTGACCTCAGGAAGCATGTCCTGATCAAATCCCTTCCAGCATGGTCTGAGGCCCAAGAGGTAGACTCAGAGGAAGCTCCAGAGGAGGAAGAAGCAGGGGAGGATGCTAGCTCCAACCACTCAGGGGAGGGAGGGCATCTGAGCCTAAGTGAGGAGGAGGAAGGCAGGTTCTCACTGCACACAGTTACTAGGGTCATACCCAAAGCTAGTTGGGGGAAGGGGGTCCCTTCAGGAGGAGAGAACCTGTCACTCAGGGAAAGAGAGCTGGAGGCCCAGCTAGCATTTATAGCTTTGGAAGCCAAGAAGCTGGCCCTAGAAGAAAAAAAGTGGGCAAGGGAAGAGAAAAGAGATGGTGGCAGCGACGGAGAAGCTGAGGTGTCCATGGGTGGGGGTTTTTGCCCCAGATTACCCAAGGGGTGGTTCCTGCCTATGTAGAGGGGGATGACATAGACTGGTGGCTGGGGGCCTTTGAGAGGGCCCTCCAGATGAGGAGAGTCAAGCCTCAGTACTGGGGTTCACTTCTTTGGGAGTTGGTCCCCAACTCTGGGAGGGATAGGCTCTAAACTTGAGGGGGGAGGAGGCAGATCCATACCCCAGTATGAAGAGATGCTTGGTTAAAAAGTTTGGTCTGACTCCAGAGCAGTATAGGCTCAAGGTGTTTTAGGGACACCCACAAAAAAAAGCACCCAGTCCCGGGTGGACTTTGTGGACATCTCAGTTAATGCACTAGAGGGCTGGATACAGGGCAACAAGGTAAGTACCTTTGAGAGGCTGTACAATTTGATTATGAGGGAGTACCTTCTAACCAATTGTGTCCAAGAGAAGCTCCGCCAGTATCTAGTTGACTCTAAGTTGACCAACCCCAGAGAGCTGGGGGAGACAGCAGATGACTGGTTAAGAACTAGGGTTAACCAGAAACCGCCAGGGGGTGATCAGAAAAAGGGAGGACATGGTTCTTCTCAGGGGAAGAATCAAGGGAAAGATGAGAAAAAGCCCAAGGAGTCCTCACAAGAGTCCCCCAAAACTTCTCAGGGTGGGGGAGCCCCGAGCCATTCTACTTCTAAGGGGAAAGGGTATCAGGGGAAGCATTTTGATCCTGTCAAAGCAGGAAAGTTTCAGGAGCTTGCTAAGGCCGGCAAGTGTTTTGAGTGTCATCAACCTAGACACAAAAGAGGAGATGCTATCTGCTCCAAGAAGCCCCCCACTGGTGGGCAATCCCAGGGGATTGCTAGTGTAGGGTTGGGGGTGGAAGTTGGCCCAGGGCTGGGATCAGGGTACACAGAGGTCACCTTAGTATCCGTGGGTGGGGTGGACATTGCAACAATGGCCACCTTACCTCCCAGCATGGAGAGGCAGATGCCTAAAGTCAATGGGACTGAGGTGGAAGCTCTGAGAGATACAGGAGCCAGTGTGACAATGGTCACAGAGAAGCTGGTTTCTCCAAAACAGGCCTTACCTGGTGTCTTCCACCAAGTAGCATATGCAGATAGCAGAACCCAACTCCATCCCATGGCCATGGTGAGCTTGGAATGGGGAGGTGTGGCTGGCCCTAAGCAGGTAGCTGTAGCTCCTGCCCTCCCAGTAGAGTGTCTGCTGGGAAATGATCTTGAAGCATCTGAATGTTCAGAGGTGGAGAGAAGGGTCCATGCATAGATGCTGGATCTCCCTGAATGGGTGTGTGCTGTGACCAGGTCACAGGCAGGACAACAGGGAAGTGCTGGACACTTGGACCCTGGAGCAATGGGCCAAGCCTCAAAGAAGAAGAGAAAGGGCACTGGGTCTGGCTTGCCAGCCCCTACAAGTACAGAGGATCTGGAGGAATCTAAACCTGAGGGGAGGATCTGACCTCTGAGGGAGGGCCACTTCCCCTGCAAGCTCTGCCTGACTTGGCAGAACTGCAAGGGGCAGGTTAGCCCACCAGAGAGAGTTGTGCCAGGGACAAAGAGAGTGTCCCACTCTTGAGGGCCTAAGGCAGACTGCTGCCAGGCAATAACAAGGGGATACCAGTGGGACCCACAAGGTTTACTGGGAGGATGGAGTTCTCTACACCGAGGCAAGGGACCCCAAACCAGGGGCAACCAGGAGAGTGGTGGTCCCCCAGAAGTATAGAGAATTCCTCCTCACTTTAAGCCATGATATTCCCTTAGCTGGACATTTTGGACAGACCAAGACCTGGAACAGGCTGGTCAACCATTTCCATTGGCCCCAAATGTCAGAAAAAGTCAAGGAGTTTTGCAGCTCCTGTGTTACCTGCCAAGCCAGTGGCAAGGCAGGGGGCCAGCCAAAGGCTCCCTTGATACCACTGCCAGTGGTTGGGACTTCCTTTGAGAGGGTGGGGTTTGACATTGTTGGTCCCCTAGACTCACCAACTGCCTTAGGCAACAGGTACATTGTGGTTATGGACCATGCCACCAGGTACCCTGAGGCAATACCCCTCCGGACAGTCACTGCTCCCACAGTGGCTAGGGCCCTACTTGGTGTGTTCACCAGAGTGGGGTTCCCAAAGGAGGTGGTCTCAGATAGGGGCACACGTTTTATGTCTGCCTATCTGAAAGCCATGTGGGATGAGTGTGGTGTTACTTATAAGTTCACCACCCCCTATCATCCACAGACCAATGGTCTTGTGGAAAGATTTATTAAGACCCTGAAGGGCATGATCATGGGTTTGTCTGACAAACTCAGGAGGAGATGGGATGTTCTCCTCCCATGCCTGCTGTTTGCCTACAGAGAGGTGCCACAGAAGGGGATTGGATTCAGCCCCTTTGAGTTACTGTTTGGGCACCCTGTAAGAGGCCCATTGTGCTTGGTGAGAGAGTTTTAGGAGAAATCTATCCAAGAGTCCAAGGAGAATGTGCTGGATTATGTGCTGGGCCTGCGGTTACGCATGGCTAAGTACATGAAGAAGGAAAGCAGAAACCTGGAGGCCAGTCAAGAGCTCATGAAGCTCTGGCATGACCAGAAGGCTACCACACCAGAGTATCACCCAGGACAGCTGGTGTGGGTTTTGGAGCCCATGGCTCCTAGGGCACTTCAGGCCAAATGGACGGGGCTCTATCCAATTGTGGAGAAAAAGGGTGAGGTCACCTACTTGGTGGACCTTGGCACCCCCAGGAATCCTGATAGGATCCTGCATGTTAACAGGTTGAAACCCACCAGGACAGGGCAGACATGACCATGCTGATGGTCACTGATGAAGGGAAGGAGGAGGAAAGTGAACCTCTGCCAGACCTCCTGTCCTCAAATGAACAAGATGGGTCATTGGAGGGAGTGGTACTCTCTCCCAAGTTGACAGACCAGCAACAAAAAGACTGCAGACAAGTTTTGGAGCAGTTTGCTAGTCTGTTCTCCCTGACCCCTGGACTCACCAATTGGTGTGTCCATGACATTGACACTGGTGACAGCTTACCTGTCAACAACAAGCTGTACAGGCTGTCTGACCAGGTCAAGGCCAACATCAAAGCTGAAGTGGCTAAGATGTTGGAGCTCAAGGTAATTGAGCCCTCTGACGGTCCTTGGTCAAGTCCAGTGGTACTGGTGCCCAAACCTAATCCCCAAGGTGGGAAGAAGGAATTGAGATTCTGTGTGGACCACAGAGGTCTAAATGCAGTCACTAGGACTGATGCTCACCCCATACTTAGAGCTGATGAGCTCATTGATAGGTTGGGGGCTGCCAAATTCCTGAGCACATTTGATCTGACCTCAGGATACTGGCAGATTGCCTTAAGTCCAGGAGCTAAGGAGAGGTCAGCATTTTCCACACCAGAGGGGCACTTTCAGTTCAAGGTGATGCCCTTTGGCCTGAAAAATGCTCCTGCCACCTTTCAACGGTTGGTGAATAGAGTCCTGTCTGGGTTGGAATCTTTCAGTGCAGCTTATCTGGATGATATAGCTGTATTTAGTCCACCTGGGGGGACCACCTGGTCCACCTGAAGGAAGTGCTTCAGGCCCTGCTTTAAGCAGGCCTGACTATCAAGGCAAGCAAGTGCCAGATATAGCAAAGCTCAGTTGTGTACCTGGGCCACCTCGTTGGTGGAGGCCATGTATAACCTCTCCAGCCCAAGATCCAGACTATCCTGGATTGGGAAGCTCCTAAAACCCAGACTCAGGTCAGGGCCTTTCTTGGCCTTATTGGGTACTACAGGAGGTTTGTTCAGAATTATGGGACCATAGTGGCCCCTATGACTGAGCTTACCTCCAAGAAACAACCCAAGGAGATAATTTGGACCCCAGAGTGTCAGAAAGCTTTTGACACCCTAAAACAGGCTATGTGTTCAGCACCAGTGTTACTGCCCCCTGACTATAGCAAGGAGTTTATAGTGCAAACAGATGCTTCAGAGGAAGGGATTGGGGCAGTGTTAGCACAAGTTAATGAAGAGGGCCAAGATCAACCTGTTGCCTTCATCAGCAGGCGACTACTCCCCAGAGAGAAAAGATGGAGTGCCGTTGAGAAGGAGGCCTTTGCTGTGTTCTGGTCCCTGAAGAAATTGAGGCCATACTTGTTTGGCACACACTTCAGCGTACAAACTGACCACAGACCTCTCAGATGGCTGATGCAAATGAGGGGGGAGAACCCAAAACTGTTAAGGCGGTCCATTTCCCTACAGGGGATGGACTTCACAGTGGAGCACAGACCTGGAACTGCCCATGCCAATGCAGATGGCCTTTCCAGGTTTTTCCACTTAGCTAATGAGGACTACCAGGGTGTAGGTTAGTACCCATCACCTTTCATCTGGGGGGGGGGGGGCAGTGTAGAAAAGTCCTCCTTTTTGCCCTGGTCACCCTCACACGTTTTGGACAGGTACTTGTGGTTACTGACTCTTGGCTGTGCCCTGGGTACTGCTTACCAGTCCCAGGGCCAGTGCTCTGTGTAAAGTGGATATGCAAATTAGGGTAATTATAATTAGCTAAGTTAACCTACCTATAAGTCCCTAGTATATGGTAGGGCATGTAGGTTTAGGGACCACAGCATAGGTAGTGCACCTATAGGTGCACTGCTGAGGTGCCCAGTGTCATTTTAAAGGCAGGCCTGCCTTGCTTGCTGCTTTTAAATTAAAGTTATATGCAAATTCGACTTTGGAATTAAAAGTAGTTCCAAAGTCTTAAACTACCTTATTTTTACATATAAGTCACCCCTAAGGTGTGCCCTATGTGCCCCTAGGGCTGGGTGCTGTGCAACTATAAGCAGGGACCTTATGAAAGTAGTTTAAAAGCCCTGGTGAGGTAAAAACAGCCAAATTCATTTTTCCCTCATTGTAGTGAATGGCCTTCATAGGCTAGAATGGGGAGACTTTATTTTAATTTTAAAAGTCCCCTTAAGTGACAGATACAAAGAGTTTGGTATCAAATTAATTGTTATAATGAATCCCACAACTTCCAGTTGTGGGATTTAGTAGAACTTGTTCAGGTAAAAAGTTTTAAACTTTACCTAAAGAGTTGCCAACTTCAGCCCTGCAGTGTTTTTGCTGCTGTGCTCTGATTGGCCAGCCTCTGGCAGCCTGGCCAGGCTGCCTTGATGAGGTGTGAAGTGGCCTGGCTTCACACAAAGAGATGTGCCTGTAGGAGGAGAACTCCCCTCAGCAGATGGTGAGACAGGAAGGGGGAGGGCTGCCAAACTGGTCTTCAAAGGCAGAGAAGGACATTTGGAGCAACCCAGCAACACCCCCACATCCTGCAACCCCACACAACTAGGTGCCCCCTTGATTAGATTAGGAGAGGGCAGGAGAGGGGTGTGTTTATGATTTGTAGCCACACCAGTGGGTGGGCTCAGCCAGATGTAACCTCCAAAAATAATTTTCAGCCATGATGGATTTTTGAGGAATGTTGCCTCCTGGGATTGATTTTTGCCACACTTCCCAGTAAGTGGTCATCACAGGGGGGAAGGACCCTGCACCTGATTGGAGAATCAGGACCCCCCTGTTTTTCACACAGGAGCAAGGATAAAACTGGCAGACCTGCACCCACACCTCAGATCCCCATCAGATTCCAACAAGGAAGAACCAAAGGAGAAGAAGGACTGCCCTGCTGGAACCCTGGCCTGCACCTGGACCCTGCACTCTGAAGGACTGCACCAGCTGCACACTTGAGCTTCACCACAAGAAGGACTTTGCCTGGCTTAAACTGGTTCAAGGAGGGACTCCCTGTTTGCTACAGGTGAAAAATTGCTAACCAGAGTCCCCTGCTCTAACTCCTGAAGAAATCACCCAGTTGACCACTGCCCAGTGGCCAAAAAGGAGTTTGTGCCAGGTGCATTCTGGGAGTTGTAGTCCACACCCCAAGTATCATCTCAGATATTCTGGACCCTTGGGGTGAGCAGTGGACCCCAAAAGAACCTTAAAGGAACATCTGGGAGAAGATCCAGAAGTTTGGAGAACTTTTGAAAAAAAGCTCCATAGAGGGACCAACCCGCCGCAGCAACTCTAGCCGGCTTGCCTCAACCGCGAACCGGCCTGATTTGCAGGTTTGTCCCGGTAAAGAAAATCTCCAAAAAAGAGACTATGGCCCTCATTCCAACCCTGGCGGTCGGTGGTAAAGCGGCGGTAAGACCGCCAACAGGCTAGAGGTAAAAAAAAACGGAATTATGACCTTGGCGGAAACCGACAACATAGACAGCCACTTTAACACTTCGACCGCCACGGCGGTACAAACAAACAGCATGGCGGTCACTGCCAACAGACAAGCGGAAGACAAGGTACCGCCCACACTATTATGAGAGGCCAATCCGCCACCTTTTCCCGGGCGGATTCAACACGAACAAAAACACTGCGGAAACAGGACTTGGAAGGGAAAGCGCTCACCTCTACACACCACACGAGGAACCAGGACGCCATGGAGCCGGAACTCCAAATTCTACCTGCCATTCTCTTCCTGCTCCTCTAGCAGGAGCACGACCGACGGCGGCGACCACCACGGTGAGTGCTGCACATATGACACAGGGGAGGGGGAGGGAAAAGAGAGTGACACACACACGCAACACCCCCACCCTCACACACAACAACACACACAAAAATACATGTTGAAACATTATATTTACACCCCCGTATCCCCGCTGGAAGAACGCAATGACAAAAGGAAATGATTTGAATGATCGTAATGAGTAAAAATCCATTAGTCAAAAATATATATACACTATTAACAAATCTGTTCACCAAGATTTCAAGTCCATGTACTGCACCTACATAGTCCGAGGACCACTGGGCCCAAAATGCATGGGCGAGGCCCACACAAGATACCTGATCTAAACAGAGAGAACACTGCTGGGGCATCAGATCAAAATAAAACAAGCACCTCGGGGGGAAGGGAAGGGGGGCACCTCAGCGGGATGAGTGCACAACGCCAGCTCCACGATGGGGCTCCATGCCCATTGAGGTATCCTGGGGAGTGCAAATCCACAGTCTCTCAAGTCTCTCCAGTGGGTGGTTTGCCCACTGCTTTATCCTGGGGAGAGCAAAGCCACAGTCTCTCAAGTCTCTCCAGTGGGTGGGTTGCCCACTGCTTTATCCTGGGGAGTGCAAATCCACAGTCTCTCAAGTGGATAACAGTCTCCACCGGTTCTGGAGGGGGCTTTGTGCCCAGAGTGCTTCATCCTGCCAAGGACTGAGGTAGTGGATGTCATTCTCCACTGGTTCTGGAGGGGGCTTTGTGCCCAGAGTGCTTCATCCTGCCAAGGACAGAGGTAGTGGATGTCATTCTCCACTGGTTATGGAGGCTGCTTTGTGCACAGAGTGATTCATCCTGCCAAGGACAGAGGTAGTGGATGTCATTCTCCCCTGGTTCTGGAGGGGGCTTTGTGCCCAGAGTGCTTTATCCTGCCAAGGACAGAGGTAGTGGATGTCATTCTCCATTGGTTCTGGAGGGGGCTTTGTGCCCAGAGTGCTTCACCCTGCCAAGGACAGAGGTAGTGGATGTCATTCTTCACTGACGGTGGGCCGACATGGAAGCTGTCCAGGCCCCTGGAACTGACCACCAGCCACGTACGACTGACCACTTGGGTTGGCAGCCATGTCTGCGGTGGTGCCACTGGCACAGGATGTGATGTGGCCGCTGGCGGTGCTGGTGGCGGCCTCAGTAGCGGCGGTGCTTGTGGCGCTCATTGGGCAGCGGTGCTGGTGGGGGGGCTTAGTGAGCGTGCTGCTCGCGGTGGTGTCCTGGGCGGCGGTGCTGGTGGGTGGCTCAGTGAGCGTGCTGCTGGTGGCGGTGTCCTGGCGGCGGTGCATGTGGTGGTGCTGGTGGCGGTCTTTTCCACCGTGCAGGTTGGCGGCGACCTCCCTTTCTTCCTCTGGCCCTTCCCCACCTTGGATGGTAGCGCAGCTGTCTTGCCACTCACAGTCCTGCGAGAGCCCTTGGTGGCAGGTTTTTTGGCCTTCACTCTCTGGGCTTTGGCCAACCTCTTTAGTTTTTGAGGTGGGGGAATGTCCTTGGCCTGGCTCCTTGGCACACTGGCTGCCCTGCTGCTTGGAGCACTCCAGAAGCTGGTTACTGCTGGCACGACTGTTCCCGGTGATGTGGTGGCTGAGGTGCTAGGTTGGGACCTGGACAGGCGGGCCCTAGGGGACGGAAGGGGTGGGGAAGGTGTAGGGAAGAGGTCAAAGTTTGACAGCAAAAGTTTTTTAGACACACTGGGACGGGTAGATGGAAGTGGTTTGGGAGTGGAGGAAGAGGTAGTGGTTGTAGGAGGTGTACGTTTGCTGACTTTGGGTGAAGGTGCATGGGCTGGAGGCTGTCGTAAGGTGGATGGCTGTTCGATGGGTGTGTGACTGCGTTTGTGTAGTTTGGGAGGAGGGCTCACAGACACACTGGTAGAGGACACAGGGGATGTGTGAATGGTAGTGGGGGTGGTGAGTGCACGTGAACGGTGTGTGGTGATGGGTGTGCTGGTGATGAATGTAGTGGCTGAAGATGTAGTGCATGCAGGTGTGAGTGGAGATGTGACAGGGAGGGAGGAGGGAGACGTGGAGGAGGGGGACACAGTGGAGGCAGTGGCTGTTGGTATGTGTGCATGGGTATGATGCTTGTGTGAGTGCCTGTGGGATGTGTGGTGCTTATGTTTGCCAGGGCTACCCTTGTGTTTTGAGATGTGTGCATGCTGGTCTGATGCTGTGCTTGGGATAGGCTGAGGTACAGGGAATTGGGTCTGGGTGGAGGAAGTTGGAGGGGGGAGGCTGGACACAGGGACAATGGCTGCCATCAGTGCTGAGGCCAGAGTCTGAAAAGTTCGCTGTTGGGCTGCCTGACCAGAATGAATGCCACCCAGGTATGCATTTGTCTGTTGCAAAGTCCTCTCTACACCCTCAATGGCATTCTAAATGGTAGACTGCCCAACAGTGAGGGATCTGAGGAGGTCAATGGCCTCCTCACTGAGAGCAGCAGAGCTGACAGAGGCAGGGGCTGATGTGCCTGGGGCGAAGGAGATGCCCACCCTCCTGGGTGAGCGGCCATGAGACACACGCTGAGGGGCTGCTGGGAGGGTGTGCTGGTAGGGGGGGTGGCGGCTGTACCTGTAGATGCATTGGGCACAGAGGGGCCCGCCACCGCAAGGGAGCTTCTATCAGAGGAGGAGTCGGTGTTGCTGGTCTCAGCTCCTGTCCCTGCCGTGGAGCTCCCCTCGCCTTCAGTCACACTGGTGAATTCGGAGTCCGTTAGTCTCACCCTCCAGGGACATGTGGGATGCAGCTCCCACTTGCTCCGGTGGCACTGCTCCTCCGCCTGATGATGCTAATCCACACAAGAACAGGGAGACCACAAAAAGGGGGGGGGGGAAGAAAGTAGAAAGACCTGTTCAGTGCATGCAATACCGCTACCGTTCGCGGACACTACAGATACAGCAGCCCTCTGCACTACACTATGCACTTAGAGTTCCCTAATTAATCACAGGGCCATGGGGTACAAGGCCTATGCCCAATTGCTGCACACATGGAAGTCACAGGAGCCTGACTAGGGGTAGATGGCTCTTAACACTGGTGTGGTGCCACATAGCCTGCCTCACGAAGGGACCTTGCCTGCAAAACTCGCCCTGGCCTAGGTTAACCTACTGCCCACCTCCCCCACCCAGACACCTCCCATGCGCGCTGAATCAGCTGAATGAGAGTGTACTCACCCCCTTGTGGCTGCTGTGATGCCCTCAAGTGCCCATCCAACTCTGGATACGCCACCGCCAGGATCTGGAACATCAGGGGGTCATGGCGTGACAGGCACCCCTCCCACGTTGGGAGGCCATCCCCAGCTGGGCCTCCGCCGTCTTCTTGCTCCAGCGGCGAATGTCCTCCCATCTTTTACGGCAGTGGGTGCTCCGTCTGTGGTGGACCCCCAGGGTCCGAACGTCCTTGGCGATGGCATGCCAAATATCCTTCTTTTGGTGGGCGCTGACCTAGAGGAATAGTACAGGGGAAAAGGAGAAAATAGAACTGTCCGGACTGTCACAGTCATTGACCCACGTTCCCACCCTTGCCCTGACGCACATACACTCATCGTCATTTCATGAACGCCTCATTCCCCCCCAATCTCCCATCCACACCACTCCAAATAGGCATTGCCCATACAGCATGCTCACAGTGTACTCACCTGTTTGTCTGGAGGACCGTGGAGTAGCTTGTACTGGGGAGGGACCCCATCCACTAGTTTGTCCAACTCCTCGGAAGTGAAGGCAGGGGCCCTTTCCCCAGACACTGTAGCCATTGTTGCTTCCAGACTGACGTCACAGCAGCACTTGCAGTGTAGGTCTTGTCCTGTCGAAGATCAGCTATCAAGTGAGTGAACAGACAGAAAATGGTGGTCACGTCCGCAGCGATGCGTACCGTCACCGCCAGCGTACATCGTCATTGGCTCCTGGGACCCATAGGGTCCAATGTTAACCAATGCAGGATTGCGCCACAGTCTTTGACTGCCTACCGCAACGGTGTACAATGTCAGCACAGTTACCTCATATCTCATTGTCCCACCTTACAGGTCAGGCAGCCGCCATTTCTGGGGGCCTCATGGCATTAATTTTAAATGCGTTACACATATCTAGGCCTTGCATACACACTAAGACAGGCACATAGCGAATTGACAAATGTGTGCAATAAAGTTGTGTTTTCGTACCTCAGTGTTGGCTGACCCTCTGCTCGCTGTTCTCATCCATAGAGCACGTCTGCTGGGGCAGGTGAGGAGATGGCGGCATCCTCCGGTGTACAGACTGCTGGTGGACCTGTTGACAATGGAAGAGTGACATGTAATTGCCACCTACAGACATGATAGTGCCACAATCCATGAACTGAGTGCCCAGTTGGAGCCAGACCTGATGTCAACTATCCGCCATCCCACAGGTATCCCCCCTCTAGTGCAGGTCCTGTCAGTACTCCGTTTCCTGGTAAGTGGGTCTTTTCAAACTACAGTGGCCATAGCATCAGGGATGTCCCAGCCTATGTTCTCCAATGTGTTGTCCAGAGTGTTGTCTGCCCTGCTGAAACACATGCGCAGCTACATCGTTTTCCCTCAGGTGGAGGATTTGCCTACAGTGAAAGGTGACTTCTATGCTCTGGGACATATCCCCAACATCATAGGTGCCATTGATGGGACACATGTGGCCTTGGTCCCCCCCGCAGGAGTGAACAGGTGTACAGAAACCGGAAGAGTTACCATTCTATGAATGTGCAGATGGTGTGTTTGGCTGACCAGTACATCTCCCATGTGAATGCCAAGTTTCCTGGCTCAGTGCATGACGCTTACATTCTGAGGAAAAGCAGCATCCCTTATGTGATGGGGCAACTCCAGAGGCACTGTGTGTGGCTATTAAGTGAGGACATGGACCCTATACAGTGTGAATATTTGTCTGGGTTTGGGGTTGTCCCTAAGGGTTAGTGTGTGTCTAACAGTTGTCCCTCGACATTTGCAGGTGACTCTGGCTAACCCAACCTGTCCTGGCTACTGACCCCAGTGAGGAATCCCAGGACAAGGGCAGAGGAACGCTACAATGAGGCACATGGGCGAACTAGGAGGGTTATAGAGAGAACCTTCGGCCTCCTGAAGGCCAGGTTCAGGTGCCTCCATATGACAGGTGGTTCCCTATTCTACTCACCAAAGAAGGTGTGCCAGATCATTGTGGCCTGCTGTATGCTGCACAACTTGGCTTTGTGAAGACAGGTGCCTTTTCTGCAGGAGGATGGTCCTGAAGGAGGTGTTGTGACAGCTGTGGAGCCTGTGGACAGTGGAGAAGAGGAGGCAGAAGAAGAGGACATAGACAACAGAAACACCGTGATTCATCCAGTGAGACATAGGTAAGAAGACATCACTGCCTCCTACATCTGATACACTTGTTCTACCTCTCATCTGTCTCTCACTTTCACCCAGTGTATGGACCCTGATTTGTCTCTTTCCCTTTTGATTTCACAGACGTGGCTCACACTGTGTGACCTCTGCTGTGTTTCTTCATGGACTAGAGCTGCTTGATATAGGTATGTTGACAATACATTGGACATTGTTATTTCCTTCAGTTATTGCAAATACACATTTGTGAAAACACAGACTGACTCCAGATTGTTTTGTGATTTAAGGGTGTTTATTTAAGTGCTAAATAGTGGTGGGGTTGTAAAATGGTCATGAGTGATGGTCGAGGAATGTCCATGGCAGAGTCCAGTCTGTTAGTCTCACAGGTACATTGTCCAAAGGGGCATAGGAAGTGGAGCTGGGGCAGTTTAAGGATGGACAGGGTGACAAAGTGGGACAGAAGGATGACAATCAGAGTGGTCTCATTTCTTGGCGGGGGTCTTGGCATTGTTCTCTGTCTTTGTCCTGGATCTCAGTGACCGCTTGGGGGGTGGTTCTCCATCTGCAGGGGGTGGGGTGCTAGTGTCATGGTCCTGTGGCGGTGCCTCATGTCCACTGGCGGAGGTGGTGGGCAGTTCATCGTCCAGGCTAGTGTCAGGGACCCCTTGTTGTGCCACAGTGTCCCTCCTGGTGTTCATGAGTTCCTTCAGCACCCCTACAATGGTGCCCAGGGTGGTATTCATGGATTTGAGTTCCTCCCTGAACCCCAAATATTGTTCCTCCTGCAGCCACTGGGTCTCCAAAACTTGGCCAGTCCCGTTGCCATTGTCTCCTGGGAATGATTGTAGGCTCCCAGGATGTTGGAGAGGGCCTTGTGGAGAGTGGGTTCCCTGGGCCTGTCCTACCCCTGTCGCACAGCAGCCCTCCCAGTTCCCCTGTGTTCCTGGGCCTCTGTCCCCTGAACCGTGTGCCCACTACCACTGCCCCCAGGTCCCTGCTGTTTTTGGGGTGGTGGGTTAGCCTGGGTTCCCTGTAGTGGTGGACACACTGCTGCTTGACGTGTCCTGGGGACAGAGGTATGGGCCTGCTGGGTGGGTGCTGTGCTGGTGTTTCCAGAGGGGGGAGGCTCTGTGGTGGCTTGTGCCAGTGTGAGGGGAACCGACTGTCCCGAGGGCCCAGATGGGCTGGGCTGGTCATCTAGATCCATTTGGACAGAGCTGCTGTCATCACTGTGGGCCTCTTCTGTGGGTGGAGAGGACATATCTGGAGCCTCCTGTCCGGTGACGATGGGTAGGGGTCCTGCAGGGGTGTAAAGGGATGATTATTGCATCTGTGTGTGCCATGGTGTGCAATGGGTAGGTGACCCTGTACCCCAGTGCTTACATCCATGTGTGGGACCTTGTGTGCTAATTGTTTAGGGGTCTGTGTGGGTATGTGTGGTGGCCATGCATTGGTGCTGGGTGTCCATGGTTTGTTGTAGCATGCAGGGCCTGGTGTTGGGATGTGTGCTTTGTGATAGTGGGACATCTGTGAGGAGTTGGAGTGATGGGGGTGAGGGCAAGGGTGGGGGTATGTGATAGCATGCAGGTAGGGTGAGGATATGGTATTTAAGAATTGACTTACCAGAGTCCATTCCTCCAGCTACTCCTGTGAGGCCCTCAGGATGCAGTATAGCCAAGACCTGCTCCTCCCATGTTGTTAGTTGTGGGGGAGGAAGTGGGGGTCCGCCGCCAGTCCTCTGAACCGCAATGTGGTGTCTTGAGACCACAGAACGCACCTTCCCCCGTAGGTTGTTCCACCTCTTCCTGATGTCATCCCGTGTTCTTGGGTGCTGTCTCACTGCGTTGACCCTGTTCACGATTCTGCGCCATAGCTCCATCTTCCTAGCTATGGTGGTGTGCTGCACCTGTGATCCGAATAGCTGTGGCTCTACCCGGATTAATTCCTCCACCATGACCCTGAGTTCCTCCTCATAAAACCTGGGGTGTCTTTGCGGTGCCATGGGGTGGTGTGGGTGATGTGTGAGGGTGTGTGTGTTGTGATGTGTGGGGTGATGTTTAATGGTGTGTGGTGTTTTGTGCGTGGATGTGTATGTGTGATGGTGTTGTGTGCCTCTGTATGCTGGGGGTGTCTTTGCTCTGCTGTCTCTCTGGGCTTCGTCAACATTTTTGGTAGTAAGGGTTTGTGGGTAATGTGGGTGTGTGTTTTATATTGTATTGGGTGTGTGGGAGTGGTGTGTGTATGTGTATCAGGTGTGTGTATTTGGAATTTTCCAATGTGGTAGTGTTTTGTAAATGTGTGTGTATTTTGAGCACGGTGGTGTGTACCGCCAATGGAATACCGTGGTTGAAAGACCATTAGTGGGTCGTGATAGTGTGGGCGTATTCCTGTTGGCGTAACGGTGGAGGTTTTTTGTTATCGCCAGTTTATCACTGACCTTTGGTGTGGCAGACTTGTGTGGGTGTCTAGATTTTGGCGAATTCCTAGCTGTGGGTCGTGATAGCTGTGGCGGAATTCTGCGGCCGCGGCGGTGTGTTGGCGGTCTTCTGCACAGCGGTAAGCGGGATTTACCGAAAATGTTGTAATGAGTGCGTATGTCTCCTAAGTTAAGCCTTGTCGCTTGTTGCCAAGCTACCAAGGGTTGAGCTGGGTTTAATTTACTGAGACCTAAGTGGAGGTTAGTGGCCTATAGCTAAGTGTAGGTACCTACCTGCCCTTACCAATAACCCATTTTCCACCAATATCTATATAAGTAAATATTTCTGTCCACTATATTCTGATTTACAACCCAAAAGTCATCAGGGTAAGCATCTACGCAGGAGATTCAAATGTCTTATAATTTATACCCTCAACAATTCACAGGTACAATCAATCCAGACCAACAGGTGTTTGCTCTAATGTTCTGTTTAGTTAGCGTCTCACTGCTGTTTATTTACAGACCATGACCCAAGAGACTGCCAGGATTAAATTTTTATTGTACCTTATGTAGATTGACTGAACCTCAGCAGATCACAGGAGCAAAACCTGATCCCTCATTGCGAGTGGCCTTTTATTTCACACGGGTCAGTTAATGTCACTACCAGGCCCCTGGAAATCATGGGATCTACGAAAACACAGCCAATCCATTTTGTTTCACAGCTGAAAGTAGACAACATCTATGCATAGGTGCCAGGGTAAACAAGTGAATCAGTTCAGAAGCACACATTTCTGCAAATTATTCCCTGAAAATCCATATTAGATAACTTTTCCATCCCAGGAGCTTTAAAGCCCCTGGTCTACATGAAGATGGGTGGGGAACAGGGGTGGGTCATATGAGACCGAAATCTGCCTGGATTGAAACTCCACCCATAGCTGCATGTCATCAAGGCTATCTCTTGTATTAAAGATTTGTGCTATTTACTGCCTACGCCTACTTCATGGTGCCTCTAATCTGTTTCCTGCCTGTGGCCTGCAGAATGAAGGATCTCATGTAACAGCCTGGAACTAGGTGTAGTCTTTCTGACAGCCTGAGCCTTGGCTAGTCAACTTCTAACTCTGTCCACTGTCAGAATTTTCACCGAAAATCTCGTTCACTCTCAGCACCGACACCACCAATAACCATTCTAGTGCAGTCATCCATGTAAATGCCATTTTAATGTCAACCTACAGAGCACTGTTTACAATGATCGGTTTAAAGTAGGTGGTGTAATGCAAGAAGTAGGGTGATGGGATACAACCAGAAAGGTGTGAGTTTAAAATTTAAAGGAGAAGGTGCAAAAATGGAAATCTTCCTAAGCTGAGGGTATTTCTGATCGTCGGAGCACGGAGTGTTTTGTGAATCTTCATTTCCCCTCTGCTTTTCCTGATTTTAATTTTGGTGATGTTATGGCCTTGTATTGGGTCTACTTCACATATGTTCCTAGTGATAGTGCGTCAGAACCTTGATATGTAAACTTACAAGGAGACACGCCTAGGCCGATGAACCTTTTGACCACGTTCGGGGACTTCCCAGTCCGAGATAACTTTCTGGCATCACAAAATCAATAGATCAATAACCCCATCAATATCCACAGCAACTAATCAACAAATTAATCAATAACATTTAATAAGAATCTATATAGTGAACACACCATGACCTTTCAGTCATGAATAACCACACCAATCTAGTTAAGTGTTAGGATATTTATTTCCCTATTAGTTACAATCTAATATTCATCTCCGTTAATCTCATTAGCAATCAATCTCATTAGTAACTCTTCAGATTTTATAAGTAGAACACAATTAATCAATGCATAGAGAATATTTGTTCAGCATTAACACATCATTAATAAGAACAGTTTAGCAAAGTCTCAGAGTGCAAGATTCAACAAAGCAAGAAATCAGTCATTTGTCTATTTGCGTCAGGTATTTGTGAACACCTTAACTAACCTCGAATTAGCATCAGCATGTTGGGCTTCATGCAAAACAATTTAGCAAACACAAATTTGGAAAACATCTAACTATGGCCTCTATCAAAAGAGCAGTTGGTACCTAGAAAGAAAGGGCAAGCAGACAATTACAATTTTCATCAGATAGTTACCCATCTAACGAATCAGCAAACAGCGTCAGACTTCGTCCTCAGGACATCAGTCGATTCACCATCAGCAAAGGTAGGACAGGGCACAGTCTCAGTATGGCACAGCTAAGGACTAAGGCTCTTCCCTCATATGAAGGAGAAGTAAGTATAAATAAGGACTTAGATAGAGGAAGGTTAAAGTATCAGGAAGAATAAACGGCAAAGTCTCAAAAGAATAATGGCGAGGTATGGCTTAAAGTAGAATGTCCGAATAATGGCTGATTTCTCCTCGGGTTATGCGGTTAAATCAAAACTGTCGAACTAGCTCTTGATTCCCCATTGGATAATATTTGGTGCATCATTGTCTCTGTCCAATAATTCTCCAGGCACTTCACTAGAATTGTCCACAAAACACAGTTCTCATGTCATTGATTGGCCCGTGTTATTGACGTCTTCATCTGTTGGAATGTCAGGTAAGAAAAGTTACACTTTACGCTCCAGTCAGTAGTCCCATTATTTCTCCTACTCCAGGCAGACTTGCACCTGTTACGAATTACACCGTTGCATTCAGCAAGAATGTCTCCTTGAACAAGTCGGGTCCCTTGAGAAAGAATTTACTACAGCTACACACACATCTAGCTTCTAGAAAAGTACAGAGTTGTGTCCTTCAGGAAGACAGCACATTGCACGTTAGGAAAAACACCGTTTAATATGAGACCAGGCAGCTAGGCCCAGACCCTCGCTAACTAAGGCCTAGTCATTTAGTTTACAAACCTCCAATACATAACTCTAATTATAATATGCTAATAAAAATTCAGAACATTAGTACATTATTAATTCATCATTAATAAGTTTCATTAATCTTCGCATACATTGGCAGCCACTCCCCGTGGGCACATTTCAGACATGTGCATTTTTTTTTCTACGTTAACACATTTTCTCTGCAGCTTAATTACACAATATATTGCAAGTTTTACATGTTAATATTGCTTTTAAAAGACACACTCCAACACTAGTCGCTACACTATAGCCGTGCAATTAGTAACGCTCCAGTTTTTTCCGTTTATATGGATTTATATTTACTCATAAATGTAGTGACAATCTATTTGGTGTCTGTATTCCTATTTAAAAGTGTGTATATACAGAAAAACTCAGAGCAGGACATTCACTGTCTCCCCTTGTTTGAAGAATGAAAGGGTGTATTTCTCAGGCTGCATCGATTCACGTTCTCATGGAAATGTTAATGAGGCGCACAGAAGAAAGCGTTAAGACCAAACACTTTGAGTGTGACACCAGACCTGGCAATTAGTAGCTAAGAGCTGAATTCTAAGGTGACCTAAAACAAGCAGTTGGACCAATTTTGAGCGTTTTTAGAGCCACTAGAATAGAGGTCTTTCACTGTTTTCAGTGTTTTGCACTGAGCACTTCAAAGCACTTTAGGCCAGTTTTACAAGGCCCTTTCACCTTTTTCCGCCACACAGCATCCTTTTTTTAAATGTTAATGTTGTGTTAAGGAGGCCATTTCCCCCACGCCATATTTACAAAGTGGCTCCATGCTTGCATTGCGCCACTTTGTAATCCCTTGCGCCACATTATACTTACACCAGATATCATGTGTGCAAAGGGGGCATTCCCACACAAGGAGACCTCAAAAAATGATGCAGTGATATCTACAAGATTTCACTGCAACATTTTTTTTTGTCATTTTTAACATTTTAACACTTTTCTCGGGGCAGGCATTAAAGTGGCGGGCCATAGTAACCTATGGGCCTCCCTAGTGCTTTGATGCTATCATTTATGGTGGTGGTGAGGCATACTGAAGCAAAAAAACAGGACAGCATGGAGGAGTACTGAAAGAATGGGCAGCAGGACAAGGGCCGGGGGAATCCAAAGAATGGACAGCAAGGTGGAGGGGAGAAGCTGGCATGCAGAAAAGAAAGAAGACGGCATGCAGCGAAGAAAGGAGAAGGCATGCAGTGTGGATAAGTGCTTGTTAAGAAATGAAAAAAGAGGTACCTTCAGCATCGTAGCCAGAGGAAGGACACTGACCAGTAGCCAATGGTAAGTGACCAGAAGAAGTACTTGGTCCTGAGGCAACACAATGGCATGGACGGCAAAAAAAAGCAGGAAGTGAAAGCAGACAACGTGCTGGCCAATCAGAAACATGTAAATTAGAGTGACGTTGGACTACTCCAATGGTAAGTTCAGATAAGTAAGGGGTGGGTTCTAAGCCCCATTTAAGTTTTTTTAATCAACAAAAGATATTGCAAGCACAGCATGCAAGCGCACGTGTGCAGGTGTAACCTAAAAATGAGCCCCACATATCTCCATCTTTTCAACTCTATTCATGGATCTCTTCATTTCTTTTTTCTGCTCGGAAATTACTCTGAGGCCCCAGGGGTTCAGAGGATAAGGGCTCCGCATCTGAATGCAAACCTACTGGCCTCCATCCTGCCAACCCCTGGAATCTCCTTTTTATAATAACAACCTTCACTGAAGGGTTTAGACTGACCTTGAGGTGCCTCTGCCTGAAAGTGAAGGGGGTGGAGTCTTTCCTGTACTCTGAAGCCGAGAGAGGGACAGAGAGCTGAAGAAGAAACAAGCCTTCTCACCCAGGAGCCTGCAACCTGAACGAAAGGTGAATGTGCAGTATTGGTTGATCACCAAATACAAAGGTTTCTTGGGGACTAGTGTAGGCTTTAATTAATGAGTCACTTGTAAGTTCATGGAGACAAAGATTTATTCTTTTTGAGAGGTAATGCAGGAGTCTTATCACCTGAGTGTTGGAGTGCATCCTTTTAATCGAAACATAAAAATGTTTGCACTAGGTATAATCTGATTATTCATTGCTAAAACATATATTTTGAAAGCAGTTATTTTATCTTAAACATAATAAACTAAAAACGGTGTTCTCTCATTTTACTGAGGTAGGATTATCCCTTCTCAATCAGTCTTTGAGTTGTGGCTTGGTCCCCAGCTCCTTCATGGAGGCAGGCAGCAACAGTAGTTCCACTGCTTAAGAAAGTCAATGATAATCCACCTAACCTAACTTAAAATCCGACTGTCCCATATCTCTGCTTCCTTTTTTGGCTAAAGTGCTCGAGGCCCATGCAGCAGGGCGCATATGCCCTTTTGGGAAGGAAACCAACTTCCTTGATCCCTATCAAGTCGGTTTTCGGCCAGCCCATTCTACCGAGGTGGTCATTCTCTCAGTTGTAGATGACTAACATGACGTAGTTGACAAGGGTACTACCCAGGCGCTGGATTTTTGCTGTCTCTAAGCAGCCTTTGACACAGTCGACCATGAGATTCTGGTGGACTGTGTTGAGACCCTGGTCTCCAGGGTACTGCTCAGGAGTGGATTACTTATTTCCTGAAGGACCCATCTCAGACAGTGAGGCTCTCTTCCTTTTGCTCTCCCATGGCCGGGTTAACCTGTGGAGTACCTAGGGGTCCTCCTTATCCCCCTACTTTTGTATTTATATATATATGTCCTTTAATGCATTCTTTGAATAAAATTAACGTTAAAGTGTACAACCTTGTGGATGACATGCAAGTGATTTTCTCCATTCACAACTCATCGGAATCCAAAACATCTTTTCAAAAACATATAATGTTATTTATCTGTGACCGGATGAACAATAATCAACTTAAACTAAATTCTGATAAGACTGAGATTGCCATTATTGTAAGCAAACCCGACTTGTGGAATTCCACATTTTGGCCCACCACAATGGGCTTGTAAAAGAGAGAGAATCCAGGGAAGATTTTGTAGGTTCTTTATTAAGAGTATCCCATCCACAGATCAGGAACACCTTCAATATACATCTCTCCTCCAGTCCAACCGCCTTCCACAAGAATCCATCCAGAACTCCCACTCCCAACACTGTAATGTGATGTCAAAGAGAACACAGTCCATTCTTTAGCATTCTACCTATCCTACAATCTAAGACACAATCTACCACACACCTTCCATCTAGAGAAAATAAAAAAAATAATGTTACATTAAAACGAAATAAGAAGAATGCAAAAGGTACGAAAGGGGTACATACAGGATTAAATTCATGAACCTTTCTTTTAAACAACCACCCGATTAAGATTCCACACTCTCCCATCTTTGATCTTTACAGCATTTCTAAACAATTTTATAACTTCAAAAGGACCCATAAATCTGCTTTCACATTTGCGCAACATTGGTTGCTTAATTAAAACTTTGTCCCCCACTCACACATCAATGTCACACGTGTTCTTCTTATCATCAGAATACTTCTTCCTCCTCTGCACACATTTCCTTTCATGTTCATCTCTGTCTCTCATATCATCCCACAGCACGCAGTCATTCTTTCCCCAACTTACCCAACCTGGTGCTAATAAAGTATTGCCTCTGCGTCCTCTAAAGAATTAAAAAGGAACCTTACCAGTTGTAGTGTGGGGAGAAAACCTATATGCATGCAGAAAACTTTTAAGACCCTCCTTCCAATTCCTGTTGGCCGCAACCTCCAATTGTATGCACTCCTTAACACATCTGTTAAACCTCTCGACCATGCTATTTCCTTCAGGGTGATATAGAGAACACTTATTGTGTCCAATTCCTCTTTCTTTAAGATAAGATTCCATTTCCCTTGACACGAACTGTGGACCATTGTCCGTGACAATAGAATTGGGGAATCCTTCACGATTAAAAATCTCGCTCAGAAAATCAAGTATTTTCCTTGTTTCCATACTGCAACCAATGCATAGTTCTGCCCATCTAGAAAATTGATCAACCAACACCAAAATATAGTTACAACCACCCTTCACATGAATAGGTCCAACCACGTCTAGAGCCACACCCTCCCATGGTTTATGCGATTCTACTCTAATTTCCATAGGGGGTACTCTGGTCTTATATACTTTGTCACTATTGCAACAATCCGAACAATCTCTAATCCTTCTTTTAATCGTAAGATCCATCCCTGGCAACCAGTAATTAAGACGAGTCCTGGCTTTGGTTTTACCCATTCCCTGGTGCCCTTCATGTCCTAAGTCTATTATCTTCTCCCTCAATTTGGATGGAACTACTAATCTCGAACCACGCAAAAGCACACCACTATCTACAGATAACTCCTCTTTAACTTTGACAAATCCTTCTAATTCCCTCTCTCGCTTGACATCCACACTCCAACCCTCACAAAATTTTTCGCAAACTCGTTGCAATACCTCATCTTCTACAACTGCCTTCTCCCATTCTTCTCGACTTACAATCCCCTCTGTAATACTACACACACTTATTTCATTTTTCAAACTCTTTTCCAAACACACTTCTGTCTCTGTACTAAGTCTAGATAAACAGTCAGCCAATTTATTATCAGACCCTGGAACATAAAGTACTTTGAATGCAAAGTCCTGTAGGCCAGCAACCCACCTACTAATTCTACTAGAAATCGTTTCAAGACCTTTACTCATAAATACTTCCACTAAAGGTTTATGATCAGTGAAGACCAAAAATAATTTTCCCCACAAAAAATGTCTTAATTTGTTAACAGCCCAAAACACACTCAAGGCTTCTTTCTCAATCGTGGAATACTTGATTTCAGCTCCACGCAATGTTCTGGAACAATAAACTATAGGTTTGAGAACCTTCTCATCTGTTTCTTGCAACAAAACCGCACCTAAACCTTTCATACTCGCATCCGTCATAATGACACTTTGTTTATCTGAATCAAATGACATCAAACTTTCAGCACCTGATAGATCCCTCTTTATACTCTCAAACTCTTTCTTACATTCTTCATTCCAGATAAACTCACAACCCTTCTTAAGTAACTTCCTCATGTGCACTGTCTTTGAGGCCAAATTTGGCAAAAATTTGGCTGGAATTCTACCATTCCAAGAAATGACAACAGTTCCTCTTTTTTCTCTGGATTGCGTAGATTTATAATGTTCGTTACGAGGCTTTCCTTCGGACGCACTCCTTTGGATGTTATTTTGTGACCCAAATACTCCACTTCCGTTCTGCAGGAAGAAAAAAATTTAAGCTTCAAAGTTAAACCATGCTCCCTCAAAATGGTAAGAACCCTCCTGACTCTCATCTCATGTTCTCTTTCCGTTCGTCCATGAATTAGAATGTCATCTTGGAAGCATTTTACCCCTGGCTCAGAACCAAACAAATTGTACATAATGCGTTGAAACACCGCAGCTGCAGACACCAGACCAAACAGAATCCTCTTATATCTGAAGGTCCCAAACGGCGTGATAAAAGTTGTGTAATCTCTAGAATCACGATCTAGCATGACTTGATGATAAGCTGACGTTAGATCCAACTTGCTGTAAAACTTTGACCCGTGAAGCAAATTGACCATCTCAGTGATGTTTGGCAGAGGGAATTGATCACTGACAACGCACCTGTTTAAATTTCTTAAATCCACACACAATCTGATTTCTCCTGTTGGTTTGCGTGCGACCACAATGGGCAAAACCCACTCAGATGATTCCACTGGTTCAATAATGTCTTCATTACACAACCTTTGTATATCCTTTTCAACATCATCTTTCATTGAGATTGGGATGAGACGCACCTTTGCCACCACCGGTACTGATCCTTCTTTAATTTTTATATGATGAACATACCTTTTCAGGCAACCCAACTCGTTATTAAATACCTCACTGAACTCTTTAACAAAACCAGGCGGCTCCTCTACATCACCATCCTCGATGGAGACTGCAGAAATCTTTTGACACTTTGCTATAAATTCTTCTTTAATCATAACTGGTGTGGAAGAATTAGGATCTAGAATAATGTTTAGATCCCTTTGGTGTGGCCAGCTCAAAACACTGTCCCCTTTGATAGGAACATAAATCTTCCCGAATACAGTGTTCATTTTAAATGTGATCTCCGATTCGAAATATCCTCTCACGTCTATGCTCTGACCACCGTAGGCACCAGGAATGACATCCGGCTCTTTCAACTCAACTTTATGGCTAAAATGTTCGTCAAAGATTTCACTTGATATTAAGGTTGCCCACGCTCCTGAGTCAAATAAGACTTCACTATTGACTCCTAAGATGGTAACCCTATCCTTTGGGTAATTTTTATTTTTAACATTGGAGGTGACGGACAATACGCAATCCTCAACCACCTTCACCGAAGTTTGACTTTTAGATGATTTACAGCATTTAGTGAAATGACCCTTTTTGTTACAAAGTCTACAGGTTACATTAATGGCTGGGCATTTCTTATAGGAAGCGTAATGTCTATTGTTGCCGCAGCGAAAACACCTTGCATCCTTGAATTTGGGCCATTGTTCTTGAGCATTTCTGTTCTCTCCTTTGTCACAATCACTTTCTTTCTTTACATTTTCCTTTTTTACAGAGACCTTATTTATTGATAGGTTTCTCTCTCTTTCTAATTCTTCGACACATGCTAAGGTATGTTCCACACTTTTAGCCAACATGATAACTTCATGTAAAGGTGGGTCATCTTTACTCCACAATTCCTGTCTCACTTTATCACTCAAACATCTCAGCATAAACTGGTCTCTGATGCGCTTGTCGATCATGCTTCCAAACTTACACGTAGAAGCTAATTTTCTTAAAGCTGTGATATATTCTTCTACAGTTTCTCCGGGTTTTTGTTCCCTCATCCCAAAATGGTACCGCTCTAAGATAGTGCTAACCTTGGGCAGGAAATGCAGATCTAGCTTCTTTAAACATATTTCAAATTCGTTCAAATCTGTACCTTCATCCCCTGGATCTGGTAATGTCTCAAAAATCTCCTGCCCTTCACAACCTAAACAGTGCATAAGCAGTGCTGTTTTCCTTTCATTGGATAAGTTGGTGCCACATACTCTGGAATAATGAAGAAATGTCTTTTTCCATTTTGACCACTTGATAGGTGGTTCCCCTGGTATAGTAAGGAAAAATGGAGGAGGTGAAATATTCTGCATGTTGTATTTTTTTTTTTTAACTTCTGTATGTTAAGAACAACAAATTATTATTATTATTTCTATTTTTTTTTAAAATGGGAAGTGATAAGATGTTCAGTATATGAAGCAATTCAAATTCCACTTTAGTAGCTTCTTCATGTCGTTGTGTATACCATAAACTTTTCTGATGGTTTCTTTAGGAAAGACTCCTTGTTTCAGCCTCTTTTTTTTGTTTTTTTGTTGGAGAAAGGAAGACTGGACTGCCAGAAGAAATTCAACTCGAACAGAGCTGATCCAGTAAGTTAGCTTTATATTAATTATTTATTCTGTCTGCACACCTTCCGCTTTTACACAGCCTCGTAACAATGTGCATGATGCGGGACACGTAATTGTGGAACGAAGATTTAAACAAATTACTTTTTACGCGTTATGTTGTACGCGTTCGGTACTTGGGATAAGCAATGATAAGTAAACTGCCGGTACACGGCTTAGTGCGTGCGCGCCCAAGTACACGCGTGGGACACGCAATAGTGTACTTGAAAGAAAACTGTGCACGTGAAGAGACGTGCGATGAAATATTTTGTTCTCTCGCGCTTAGCACAGTCTGAGCGCGCAGCGGCACGCGTTCATTTCAAACCCAAACACGTGTGAGCCGCAGGGAAAAGCAAAACTTTAAAAGAAAGGCTCACCAGCAAAAAGAAAAATCTTGATGGCAGAAGGAGTAGCTTTGTAGAATATGGCTTGAAGGAGTGCCTCTGCCCTGTCCAATTGAAGCAGATAAAGTTCCATAAAGGATAAAATCCAGAAATTCTTTGTATTCCTGTGTTAGGATACTCCTAAGGTCTTCTCGTTGCCAAATTGTAAATGAGAGAGAATTCAGGGAAGATTTTGTAGGTTCTTTATTAAGAGTATCCCATCCACAGATCAGGAACACCTTCAATATATATCTCTCCTCCAGTGCAACCGCCTTCAACAAGAATCCATCCAGAACTCCCACTCCCAACACTCTAATGTGTTGTCAAAGAGAACACAGTCCATTCTTTAGCATTCTACCAATCCTACTATCTAAGACACAATCTACCACAGGGCTCCCCTCCTCAGCCCAAGAAGTCAGTCAAGAGCTGTCAAGGGCAGTAATTTCATGTTGCCTCTTTCAACTTTGCAAAATCAGGAAGATTGATAAATTTTTCTACTTTGAAGCTCTTACTCTTGTTATCTATGCATTGGTCATTTTTAGATTAGACTATGCTAACTCCCTTTAATTGGGTCTTTCTGGATGCCTGAATTAAGACTCCACTTAGTACAAAATACGACAGCCAGGCTTTTATTCCAAAAACCCCGGGAGTGCCACATCACCACGCTGATAAGGGTATTGCAGAGGCTCCCATTAGAACAGCATTCTGCCCTTAAGACTGGTTGCGTTATGGTTAAATCACTACGGAGTTGTAGTCCTGCTTTCATCTGCGTTCAAAATCAATAATACATTCCTAGCCATAATTTGAGATCTATGCATCTGACCTGCTCATTATTCCCTCATTTACAAAAAAGACACGGGATGGCTCCAGATTCTTTGTGCACCCCACCTTTGGAACACCCTCCCCATCTGATATCAGGTCCTCCGCCTGCTTTTCTGAATTCAGGAAACTCTTGAAGACTTGACTGTTTAGATTAATTTATGACTAACCAGTATGTTGTTTGCAATGTTTCTGTTACCTCAGTGCCATGAAACCGACCAGTGTACATGCACTGTATAAATATGAGTAACATAACATAACATAACATAACATAATTTTGAGGCAGCTTATCATTTACTGTGTAATACAATTTTAAAATAATGACATACGTAATTACAGTGTTTTTTTTAACTGCTGGGACCTGGCAGCAGTATAAATACATATGTGTCACTATTCCCCACTGTACCAACTAGAATTAAATTCTGCGACTCTCTGGTCATGCACACAGACATATGCAATGATACCTATCCTCCCCATCACAGTCCATTACGCTATGAGGAGCTCACACCTCTTCCACAAAGCCAAGCTATCAATGAAGTTCTTTTTTCCGTGTTTATGCAGGAAGCATCTTCCTTTCCCTCCACATACATCCACTCCTCACTAACAATATATATTTTTTTAAGTTTCTGTGCAGGTAATACTTCTTTGGGAAAAAAGTTGTTGCATTTCAGCATTTCACTTTAGAAAGTGATACATCATCCATCGGGCTGCTCCAGACTTCCCGTCCATGCATTGGCTGGGATGCGTTGTATTCATGCTGAGCAGCCCGGAAGAGCCGTTCTTTCTCCCTTAAAGAGTTGGAGTTTTACATAGTCTGTCAGTCTCCTTCAGGAGTGTGGGTCAGCCAGTGAGGCACAGCACCAGGGGAGTTTCCAGAGCAGTGAGATCTCTTGAGATGGGATCTTGCCGCTATAGAAACTCCTCCAAACAGGAAACCACTGCTAGCACAGAGGTTATTAGCAGTTCATTGCAAGTGTTTCTGAAAGCAGAAGCTATAGAATATTCCAGGAGCTCATCAAAAGGCACCACAGGGAGAAGCAGGAGAAGTAGGCGGATTATGTTGTGATCCTATCAAGATCAGACTGCTTTATCTTAACCTGCTACCAAGAAGCAGTTATTGGAGTGCTCTAATGACATGGGGCTAGAGAGGACCCAAAGGGTAATACGTACAAGGGGCTCATTTAGAGCAGATGCTGATACACATAGGCGATGTGTTCTGTATGTAAATCCTACTTGAGTACCAGAAGAGTGTAACTTCTCCAATATGAGGACCACAGAACTTATCAGCAGCATTTTCGTAATGGTTTAAAAAAACATTGCCTTGAAAGAGTAAGATGACATTGATAGATCTAATGCTCCACATTTCCTCAATAAGAGATATGTCATGGAAAGATTTGATAATGACTTTTCCCTGATACCCAAAGTCAATTCCATACTTTCTAGTAGTAGGGCATCATCTTCATCTCTGGCCTCCAAAGAATCTCTTTTGTTGGAGACGTGACAAAAAGTAGAAACCCTAACAAAGTGTTCCTATACTGCATCAAATGTTGCTGGAAAGATGAATAGATACGTGCCACATGCAGCACTAACCTTAATAAAAGACTTCCAGTCCCTATTCGATTTTTTACAAGAAGGGGAAGATCTTACCACAGTTTTTATGACTATGGATTTACTGGCAAAGTTTATTTCTGGCACAACATTTGACTCTTTGTGGTTTGCTTCAACATCAGCAGGGTAGTTGGTGAAAGAGGCTGCTATGGTTAAAATATGGAAGTCAGAGGTCATTGATTCATAAGCTGCCCTTTACAGGTCACAAGCTCTTTGGGGCTGAGTTGGATGAACAAAGATGAAAAAAGATTCTTCAACAATCTGCTCTGAGCAAGAAAATCTTTTTTCAGAAAAAGTTAACTTTACGCCTCTCTCAAGGCCGAGCATGAGCTCAGGGGGCTGCACAAGGAGAGAAATCCCCAAGGGCAGCTCCTCCGTGAGAGTGGAGGAGGTTTCCCCCACTTGAAAAATGACCTAGGGCAGCTGAAAAACAAAATAGTAATAACATTTATTACCATTTTATTTTTCAGCAAACTGTCCTGAACCCAGTGTCAGGATGGGGTGGGTCAATTGCTGCTGAATGGCAGCAGGGAGCTGTGCACTATGTTTAAAGTGTGCTTGTCAGTTTGGCTGGCCATCTTGGGTTGGTCAGCCTGGCATGCACACACTAAACTTCTCTAACCCAGAATGCAAAGGACCTTAAGTGCTCTTAAGAGTGTTGAAAGAGCCTGCTACCTCCAGTCCTGATGCTTCTCCTATGCTGTTTAACAGCATGAGAGCAGCGCAGAATTGATTAGTACAGTTTCCTGGGTCCAGAGCTTCGAAAACAGAAGACCCCCGAGTGAGGAGGACATTGTGGCAAATAAATAAGGTAAGTGTATTTTTTTATTATTATGGTTTTATTGCTACCCCCCACTTTATATGCCACTGGAAATACCGACCTCAGGTGCCCTAATACCAAAACCAAAAGTCATAACTATCAACACAAGGTTATTGAGGCAAGCTTCTTGACTGCCGCAGCAGATGAAAGCAAGTAATCAGTGACAAATAGGTTCTTACAGTTATAAGCAGTGGTTATTTTAGTGGTTTAGAAGAAAAACCATATACTTGTTTTCAGGAAACACCAATGACCAGAGATAAGGTAAAAAGGATTACCTGTTGAAGGTGCTAGAAAGTCAGTTGACAAAAAGACAATACCAGAACTTCCAGTAGTGGTGAGGAATCAGGGTGTTTTCTCAGTTTTGTTCTTGATTCCCAAAGAGGATGGGTCCTAACACCCAGTTCGAAACTTGAAGAGAGATTCCATTTAAAATAATGCCACTGCAAGAAGTAATTCCATTGGTAACAAATGAGATCACATGGTGACCCTAGATCTCCAGGGCACATACTTTTCAAGTACCCATCCATTGAGAATGTCAGCCCCTGCTGTGATTTGCAGTACAGGTGAGTCAATTTCAGTTTGAAACTCTCCCTTCTGCAATGACAACTTCGCCAAGAGTCTTCACAAAGGTATTGGCACCTATGGTCGCTCTATTAGATTTAGGCAGTATTCATGTGATGCTGGTCCTAGATGACTTTCTAATTGTGTATTCTTCTCTCTCTAAGGCCTTGATCGATGTGGGAAAAGTTGTTGAGTGTTTCTTTAAGCTGGCGTTTGCCCTTAACGTAAAGAAGTCACACCAGGTGAAATCACTATAGAGAGTTAGGAGCCCTGTTAGACATGGTCAAAGCAAGAGTGTTCTCACGAGAGACAAGGGCAGAGGTGTTGCAAATTACTTTGATTAATCCCCTCTCTTGTTAGGAGGCTCCAGCCAGAATGTTCTTGAAAGTGTAGGGGTTGATGGTGGTGATGACAGCAGTAGTTCCATGTGATCATTCCTATCTAAAGCATTTGCTCTGGCAAAGAGCCCTCTAATAGGGCCTGTCAGGCGTTGGAGTGCCGGCCTTACAAGGAGCATGGCCCGATGATGATGCATGTCACCCAATGGTGAGTGAGGGCTACTGTTCCTGTAAGACTAATGCATGTGGTGACTGAAAAGATCCCCTACCCTAATTGGTTGAATGAAGTCAGTTATTTTGGAACATTGCATCTTATTTCAGTTATAATACTTAAATACAACTTCCAGGCTGACTCACTCATCAGAAATGTGCTAATATCAGTGAACTTCCAGTGGGGCAAGAGGTGCTCCACCACATTGTGAAAACATTTGGTCAGCTGTCACTGGAGCTTTTTTGCTTTCCCAAACAATGCTCTTCTTTGGCATTACTGCATGAAGATGAGAGATAGTCAAGCTTGGGAGTAGATGCTCAGTGCTTGAAGTGGCTGATGGGTCAACTATACATTTTCCTCCATTCCCCGTCTCGAGATGATGCTACAGAAGATATGGGAAGATGGATTAATGGTATTCTTAATGGCACCACATGCCCCAGTCAAACACGGTTTTCAACTCTGAAACATTTGGTAGATTAGGATGTAATTCACTTTCTTCTATCTCCTAATGCAATCAGCTTTCCACATCTTTCTCACAAGGCTGTATGCGTGTTAAAGCTATTGGCGTTTAAATTGAGAGGAGGGGTTTGCACGTTTTATCTTGTTCCAGAGAGGTGGCCATATCAGTTGAGAAGTCTGGAAGCCATAAATTCTGTCAGCTTATGGAACATACTGGGACAATTTTGAAAAACAGTGTTTACTCAACAACTGGGTGGCCACAACATGTATTCCTTTTAGGATGTTGCAATGTTTGGAGGAAGGATTTCAAAAAGGATCATCTCCTTTAACATTGTCCTCAAAGTAGGCAGCTATTAGAGTTTATCGTTGCTCATTTCTGGATTTTGCCAAAGTTGCCCCATTGTTAAGATGATGCTGAGAATTTCAGGAATAAATTACCTATCGAGTCCTCAGAGCCCTCCTTTTCAAACCTTTGGAGTTAGCATCCCTGCAGAGACTGACAATCAAAGTAGTCTTCCTGGAGGCCATGACATCAACCAAGAGGTTGAGGGAATTAGGATCCCTTCCTGTGTCATACCCTTACACCAGTTTGTTTTACTGATAGGGTTATTCTCACTGTAGACCCTGCATTTGATCTGAAGGTACAGTCACAATGCCACAAATACCATGAACTAGTCCTTCCAGTATATCAGCTGGAAGATAGGGTTCGATGACAAAAGAGCATTGTTCATTTACTTAGGACAAACAAAATTCAAGATATGAAATTCTTTTTTTATTTTCCTTGGCCCTGCAAATAAAGGAAATAAACCATCTACAAAGACTATTAGTAGATAGGTACGCCTGGCCATTTGGAAAGCCTACTCTAATTTGCAACTACAGGTTCCATGGTGCAGTTGGGGCAGGTCACTGAGAGGGATTGCAGCGAGTGAGTGGTAGCAAAGGAGGTTCCCCGAATGGCAATATACAGAGTCTGCACATTGAGGCATTAGAATAATACATTGGGTATATCCTCATCAAATAATGGACTATGATGGGGAGGATAGGTTTTAGGGCAATGAATATATTATTTACCAGTGATGTTCATTACCCAAAACCTTAGTCACCCATTTCACAGTCCAAAGTTCCCACCTCCTGCCCTAGATTCTTAATTTCTCAATACATCATGGAAATAAAAAGCAAGGTTGTGAGGGAGGAGAGTTCTTATGTGGAGGGTAGGGAGGATTCTTCCTGCATAAACATGGAAGACAGACTGCAGGGATAACGTTTCTGTGGAGGAGGCAGAACTCCTCATAGAGTTTTAGAGAAGACTACGGTTTCAGGTAATGAAGATCAGTGGAACGTATTATGTTCATTATCCTACTATGATTTCATAAAGCAAAAGAGTATATTTCCCATAAATTATTTTAACTTGCATTTATTTTTCATTTAAGGTGTGTGTACATTACTGTATAGGTAGTTACCTAAACGTGAAAAAACAGCAAAATACTTGCAGAATATTTTGTTCTTTTTAGCCACATCTTTGACCCTGCCACCATGCTCACTGACCCGGCCTAAGGCCACCAACTAAACAAGGTTGTACTTCCAGGTTTTCTTTATTTACAAGTACTTGCCAGTGCTTTTGCACTCCCCTGAAAATACAGCCTCAAACTCCAGGTGAGCATGCCCCACAACTTGCCGACCTCTGCCCCTCTTCACATTACCCAAATTTCAGAAATATATGTTTGATTCAACAGATTGGTGTAAACTGCAGAGCTGTGTGAAAAAGGGCTTATTTCATTTTAAAACACCAATTCAACTGTTTTTGAATGCATTAACAACCAAAAATATCTATGTAATGAAATGCTTGCAGCACAAATCACAAAAACTTCAAGACTTTACTGATCTGAGGAGGATCAGAATGAGGGTTTGTTAGAAATAGTGTTCGATATGTATATAACGGGAAATGGAGGCCAAGAGTAATCCCCTGGGCTAACCACTGTCGTAGTTTGGACTCTTGCTTTGAACAAGAATGCTGGTCTCAGGATGACAGTACTTTCGTTCGTAGGTGACTAGGTCTCTTCCTACAACTATTTGTAACTGTTGTCCAAACCTTACCGGCTTACTAGCAGTACCTCACCGAAAACACAATAGTAAAAGGTGATTTGTAGCAGTCGCTTACGCATGGACTCAAAATACAATATCTCAGGGTTGTCGTGGTTAAACGGAAATTACCCTTTTCTCACAGATTTATAATGTCTCATACAAACAAAGGCAATAACACAGATGCAGTAAAGTTATAATAGTTTTTATTCAACATAACTGCAATTTGTGATAAGTTGCATGAACTGCAATGATTAGGATAATGAATATACCAAGCAACAGTGTAGTAAAGAGGAGAGTCATTGTTATAAAGACCCCCACCATTATGCAATATAAGATAAAAATATATGTATATGTAAAAGATGGAATAAGCCCTAATACCCTAAGGAGAGTAGGTCTAACCTTCTACCTAAAAAGGAAGAGCTGGGTTCGTTAAACCTAATCTGCCAAAACCGTGTCCATGAGAGGAGCCCCCAACCCTCGTTACCTTGGAATGAGGTCTCTATCTCAGACTCCGCAGGGACACGAAGACTGGATCAGTGTCAAGATGACTGCAGCATCGGTATCAGCGATGGTGGCGATGCCCTCTGGTCGGAATCCCTCTGATTATCTGTCTAAAAGTGTGTTGTATTTATACAGATCTACAAGGTCCCCTGTCATAAGTGTCATTCATAACAATAGATAACAGGCATGCTTGGGACGGCAATTAATATCAACAATCCCTTGAAAGTATAGAGAGGGAAAATCCCTAAGTGTGAATGCCTACTGTATGTTTGTCTTTCGTGCTTGATCTTGACGCCTTGGCGCAGTGACACTGATAATAGAACCCATAACAAGTGGCCTAACTATAAACAAGGCCGCCATTTTAAAGGAAAAAAATAATTAAATGGACTAAGCCAGAGCAAGCTAAGTAGGTTAAAAGTCACTGGGTGACGGGGGCACGAGTTTACAAGCCTATGGCTAAGCTAACTCCTGTTAACCCGTTAAAACAAACTAGGATTCACTACACCACCTGTGACAAAGGGACAAGTGTGGACATGAAGGTTTATTCCCAGAGGTGGAGAAGCAAATGAAAATCAATTAACACCAGAGCATAATGTACACTGGCGTGACTAGAATCACGCCCAAAGTAAATGGACATCACTGACTGTTACATGACATTGCAGAAACACACAAGGACCACGTCATTTATTGTAGAAAATAAGATTTAGATCTAACCATACAAAATATACAAACTATTCACAATGAAAATGCTTAAAAATATTAAACTAACTAACTCGACACCCAGACTAAATATAGCAACCCACACATTGCCCTGGATAGGAACCATCCCTGTAGGTTACTGCGACTGTCAGCATAATATAGCGGAACATACATTCAAACTCATAGCAGTCTTGTTTCTCTTTCAACAACGACACGGAACTACCATAATTTGCTCAGAGGTACACTTTGCAATTGTTGCAAAACTAAGACTCTGGCTTAGCTCCACAAGGTTTGTTTTCACACTCCCAGGTGACATGAGTGAACTTCAATGCAGCAACACTGGAATGTGAAAGACAGGTTATTGTAGCCCCACCCACTAGATAGCTTAAGTGGCGTCAATGTTCTTGGGTTACTAACAGTCCCTAAACAGGGATCTTGGTGACTGGAAACAAACCTGTTTCATTCTTTAAAATATCACACACACAAACTGTACAAGGAAACATAAATTTTAACTAAAAGTGTTCATTATAACAGTCTGAACCCCGTGCTTTACAGCTAAAATAAACACACATAATACCATTAAAATAGCACAAATGCATGTTGCAAACAACTAGAATAAAATGAAAATTTCTACCATAGTTTGAATGTCACCTGTCAACCTAACATGCTAAAACCTACTGCTCTGCCCTGCACTAGGAGCACTTCAAGAAGCATAACTTATTTCTAGAGTTTCTTTAAGGAGCGTTAACACACTGCATACCTGTTTACAGCAAAGCACTGTAGTTATCAGAAATTGGGGAGGCAGTGTTTCCTGTGAAATGCAAACACATGACGCATCAGCTCTTCTATTCCTAGACTTGGCTTAATGTCAGTTTTCAGCAGGAAATGCATTGCAGCAGCATTTCTTGCAGTCAAGGTATCATCTGACAGTATCTTTCACAATAATCTGGACGAAGGACTTCTCCTGACAAGCGGTCAAGTGGCAGACATTATACACAATATCTTAAGATGGGAATGTCTGACTCAACTTTAGGAATGTTTAACATAACCTATGTCCTTCAAGAATCTAGGGGGTTATTACAACTTTGGAGGAGGTGTTAATCCGTCCCAAAAGTGACGGTAAAGTGACGGATATACCACCAGCCATATTACGAGTCCATTATTTCCTATGGAACTCGTAATACGGCTGGTGGTGTATCTGTCACATTTGGGACGGATTAACACCTCCTCCAAAGTTGTAATAACCCCCTAGCCTTGGACACATTCTTATAAAAATATTAGGTAAACACATCAATTCAGGCTACATTGTTTAAGTTATTGTTCATGTCTGATCTTGAAATAGAGATAACAAGGCACTTGCCCAAGATTGGTGATGCATCAGATGTTCTTATTGATGTCATTATCTGTGCATCAGGTGTCTTATCTGTGTCACTGTCATTGCCTGAGTTATTTGACACTTTCACAGGCTGTTTAAAAGATAAAGACAGACGATGTCTGCATCAAAGGCAGACTACAATAAATATGAAAAAGTAAAGAAAATGCAATCTCTACCTGCTCACGATAGAGGGTGGCCCTATGGGCTTTACGTCAACATAAGCCTTGGCTCACACTTTAATCAGTTGTGACGAAAGGGCTATCCCAAACTTGTTTAGGTTGAACTACTGTATGCAAACTAATATATTTGCGGAAAATATATGAATATTTTGTATAAGATTGAAAGAGGAAAAATGCCAGCTGCTTTGTTGTTACCCCCCCCACACAGAAAGATTTACATGTGGATACCTTGAATAAAAAAATAACTACAAACTGAAATCTCAAACAATAAATACCATAAAACCTGCAATCTTAATTATGAGTCAGATCCAATGCTTATCTTGTTTGCCAGTGGGGATCACTGCCACTCGTTTTTGGGAACCTGTACTTATTTTTCCCGATCAGACATTTCCCCAGAGCTAGAGGGAGAAAAACACACAAACATGAAAAGAATGAGGAAGATAAAGATGGAAAAATGGTCACAAAGTGAATTAACAGGAACCACATGCACTAGACTTGCTCTGCTACTATGCACAGCTTATAGCCTTTCGTATTACATCACTTATATAACATTAGATCATAGCATTCATAGCAACACTTACAACATCTAAAACAACATCATTTATTAGAACTAATGTCTTGGTAGCAGGATGAAGTACAGTTAATTTAGTTGGCCTAGTAAGTTCGCACTGTGAACAGAGGTCTGCATGTTATAGTAAGTTTTGCCCGGGGTTTAATTTTTAACTTTATGTAAAAGATATAACTTTAGAATTTCTAATGTTTGTGTAGCTTAATTTCTTTTGTATAAAAATAATCAAGTTTTCCTAACTATAACAGATCTTTAAACTTTATTTTTTTATTGAATATACGTATATATACATATATATATCTCAGAACCCCTTTTAATGGGCCACGTGGCTCTCAGGGGCTACTGAGTCCTACCTGTGGAGGTTGAGGCCTCTTACTACTGTAGTCCTGGGGCCCGACATACTATGGATCCAGAGCAACTGGGCCAGGTACCCCTTCTGCACTTGACACTCTGTTGTAGCTGTGAAGAAGTAGTCAAAGGCTCCCTCAGCGGAAAGTGTAGATACATGTAAGTGAACACGACTCACAACTAAAAGTTTAAAAAGTACAAAGAATAAAACAACGTTCAGTCAAATATTTGCTTTTATAAGAAAATAAATATTTTATATCTAACACATGCAAAGGAATAATGATTTTCAGAAGCAACAAAACAATCCCCTTGAGGTCTGGGATCCAGTAGATGTCAGTCAAATCCCTGTCCCACCCTCTTCCTTGTAATGTGTTCAGGGTTATTCCCTATTCACTGGTGGCCGCATCCAGAAAATACTCACAAATAGGCCACACTTAAGAATTCCCCTTTGACTCTTCAGAAATTAGTCAAAAATGTCTAGGGGTGCTGCAACACTGTTAGCAGAGAGTCACCTGGGGCCCAAAAGGACCGGTACAAGTCTTACCTGCTCCTGCAACACTGACAGGTTCAGTGTTTTAGCGAGTGCCCTCAGCACGAGCACCTGTCACTTCTGATCCTGCTCAGAGAAGTCAAGCTGCATGTGGCCCACACCCCAGAACCAGCAGAACAGCCTCTATCTCCTGAGCGGGGCTGCCAGAGTTCTCCAGTTATTGGAGCAGCTCTCAGGTCACGAAGATGTGGTAAGCTGACCTTCCCTAGTGGAGAAGCCAAGGGGTGAATCCTTTCTTCAGCTCCCAATTGGAGCCCAGCGACAGTGTGATATCATCTGCAGCATCCTCGACAGTGCACAAGGTTATGCCAGGATAGTTGTTAAGCTGTGTGGGATTGACCTGAAAAATGCAGTGGTGCAGCAGAGAAATGGTTGCTACCTTTGATGTCACAATGTTGATCTATATGTGACTAAAACAACAGACCCCACCTGATTTTGGCCCGAGAGCCCCATTCCACGGGGTCTAGAATAATTTATTATGAAAGGGTGGCACATGGTCACCCTTCCCTGGCCAATTTCGGCCCCAGAGACCCCATCTGCTGGCACCTGGCATTATTTATTAAGGTAGGGCGTGTTGGAGAAAATATAATATATATACATATATATATCGCCATGCATGTACCTAGAGATATGATACTTTAGTTCCAATTCTCTCCTCCATTATCTGAATCCCAGTAAGCTATTTATTCTTTTCTCTTACCAAGATGCTTGCTCCTCTCATTCACAGAACGATTCCACTCATCCACATTACTATTTTAGCACTGCCTCAAGTCTTCCCTGCTAACCTCTCTGACACCTATGCCACCTGTGCAAACATACCTCTCCAAGCCACGTTGCTAAGTTTAGCTCAGTCTCATATTTTAAGTTCAGCCAGTCAGCAACCCAGCCACCTTTTACTTAGGGTCCACCTGTTGTCTTTTCACTTGCTCATGCTCACACTGCATTATGTATAGTTTTACTCTGTTGAGTTGAAGTTTTTATATGCAGCATTTCTTTTGTATATGTGAGCCCATGTTTGGACTATGTCCCCTTTTGGGGTTTTGCTGTGACAACACTTATTAACATATATAACTGCCTGAAATATGCTTCAGGGCAGAAGTTGCTTGCTTGTAAGACCTACAATGGGATGTGTGTCTGCCTTCTGCCTTTGCCTGCCAATAAACCTTGGTACCTCAACAAACACTTCATCTATTCCGGATCCTTGCCTGGTGTTTGTGTTTTCTTTGTGTCACTCTGAGGAGGGTTGGGAAAATAGTTTCCCTAACAGGTAGAACACGCCCTCCTCCCTGGGGAAATTTTGATATCAGAGATCCCATCCCCTGGGGCTCAGTGCAGTTTTTGTGGCAAGGGGGCATGCATCACCACTCCCCGGGCAGACTTCCCGGCACAACAAAAGGTGGGTGCCCTGGTGCCCAACCAAGGACCCACCACAATGGCATTAGAGTGTCTGGGGATCCCCAAGCCCTGCAGCCTCAGTGGTCCCCACATTCAGCAGGAGCTGGCATTGCTTCCGCCTGCAGGTAGCAGCTCCTAATACTGGTCCTTGTAGGCAGGTAACAATATTTTCACCTGTTTCCCTGCCTGCTTCACTGCAGGCAGGGAAACACAGGAAAAGTCTGCTCCCAGTGGGCTGAAACATTTTTGAAGCTTCCACCCACTGGGAGCAGAGTTGGTGTTGGCTCCTACTTGTCAGGAGATTTAAAAATGCTCCCGCCAAGCGAGAGCAAACATAGGTTTCCAGGCCCGCACCGCTGCAGGCTAAGAAACTGTTACGTCTGGGGGGTGGGCTCCCTGGGATATAGCCTGTAATGTGGCACCCTGGGAAGGGGTCCCCAGGGCCATTAATGGTACAGAAATGGGAGCCACACAGCCCCTTGCCTTTAAGGATTCTGCCCCGTGGGTGGGCTCCCTGGGACCTTTTCAAGCTCTAGGTCAGGGGACAGTGCAGCCCCGCCCCATTTACTTAAATGTTGGCCCTAAGGGTGAACTCTACGGACCTCTCAAGGCTTTGGGAGGAAGGCTGCATGGCCACACAGGTCCGCCTCCCTATTTTTTTTCAGTTTCAATAGAATTCCCAAGGGATTGCGGCATCTTTGCCATTTGTTTTTTTTTTGTCCACAGGGGGGTCTCTTTGGGTCCCACCCATGACGCGTAGGGGTTAGGGTATCCTTAATCTACCTTCATATATCTTTTTTTTACCGCTTCAGAATGATATTCCCAATGAAATTTCAGAATTCAAACACTGTTTCAAAATGAGAAATAAAAACTCTTTTGTGAAACAGTTTGAATTATGAAGTTTCACTGAGAAAATAATTTTATTTCGTAAAATACCAACATTTGTTTGAAGTTTATATATAGCCATCCAAACAGGCCTATGTATGTGTCGACTGTTGACAAACCGGTATGCCCACTTGGAAAATATAGGATATGGTGACATTGTTCTAGTAGGAGAAAAAGCTACAACCATGTTCAGTCCATTCTGCATGAGTTAGAAATAATGATTTACTTTGTTGAACTGGAGTTTTATTGAAGATGCTTTATTAATGTTCCTTCCTTAAGTACATACATAGCCATGTAAACAGATATGTGTAATGGCTAATTATGAACAAAGTGTTATCCCCACTTGAGTATGTTATTATGGTCTGAAAAGCATAAGTAGATAGGGTAATATCCAGTCAGCACAAGCGAGGGATTGTACTTTGATGTACTGACATTGTTTAAGTTGACCCCAGCTGTGATGCGCTAAATTAGATCATACATCTCGTAGTGCTTTATCTATGTTTGGTGAGTAGGGCACACATATTGGCCCTGATTCTGACCTTGGCGGACGGCGGAGGCCGTCCGCCAAGGTACCGCCGCCAAATGACCGCACCGCGGTCAGAAGACCGCGGCGGCCATTCAGACATTTCCTCTGGGCCGGCGGGCGCTCTCCAAAAGAGCGCCCGCCGGCCCAGAGGAAATGCCCCTGCAACGAGGACGCCGGCTCAGAATTGAGCCGGCGTAGTTGCAGGGGTGCGACGGGTGCAGTTGCACCCGTCGCGTATTTCAGTGTCTGCAAGGCAGACACTGAAATACTTTGCGGGCCCTCTTACGGGGGCCCCGCGGCACCCCCTACCGCCATCCTGTTCATGGCGGGTTTCCCGCCATGAACAGGATGGCGGTAGGGGGTGTCTGAATCCCCATGGCGGCGGAGCGCGCTCCGCCGCCATGGAGGATTCCCCCGAGCAGCGGAAAGTCGGCGGGAGATTGCCGACTTTCCGCTTCTGACCGCGGCTGAACCGCCGCGGTCAGAATGCTCGTGGGAGCACCGCCAGCCTGTTGGCGGTGCTCCCGTGGTCGGTGGCCCTGGCGGCCAGTGTCAGAATGACCCCCATAATGTCCTTTGTCATTGATTATAGCTACCTCGTGATCAGTTGCTTACCAAACCATTTGAGTGCTAATACATCAACTACTGGAGTGAGTATGGCTTTTGTCTGAAATCAGTGGCTGTACTTGTGGATTTGGTACGGATCTCAAACCCAAGCATGCGCCACTTGGGGAAGAAGGAGTTTCAGGGAAGGGTGGTTTTGTTAAGCACAAAAAAAAAAAAATATATATATATATATATATATATATATATCTTGCCAGTATGTATAGTTATGACCATGTTCCTTTCCAAGAAAAAACATTCTTTGACTAGCCTATAACTTACTTGTACAAAACCCGAGAAATTCAGTAGTTATAGTTAGAGTTATTTCAAGTAACGATAACGTCCCTGTAACCTTTGCTTTATTAAGCCTTTTAATTGAGAATATATACTGAATAAACAGAGATTAAAGTGTCATTATAATTGATATGGTAGTAACACCTTAAGGTACATTAACAAAAAGTAATTCACTGAAACAACAAAGGTGAAAGTGAATTCATAGTTAGGTGAAAATGTCATTTACAACATTACAATTTACACTGATAAAACCACTGAAAGTCACCAGTTACAGTTAACGGAAATAACTACAACTGGTGCCTTGAAGTAACTAATCCCCACACCCCTGTCATGCACAGTGTTATCATAAATGATGTAAATTCAGATGTCATCAGTGGTGTTATTAATGCAGTCATTAAACATGTCATGAGTGATGAAATATGTGCTGGTATAAGCAGTGCACGGCAAGGGAGCAAGTTTTAGTTACTTTGGTAACTAGGCTGTGTGTAGCATGGAGCTGGATGCAGGGCCTGCCCTGCTGGAAAGCCCTATGTGCAACCCCTGTGCACAGGCGTGCAGAGTATGAGGTTGGGTGCAGGGGCTGGCCTGTAGATAGGCCCTGTGCGCAACACGTCAAGGGCAGGCTTGCGTGGTGTGGGGATGGGGGCAAGCCTGGCCTGTGGCCTTCTTGGGCAGGCAACCCTGCATCATGCATAGCCTGAGGCCATGCTTGGCATGGGATTGGGTGTTAACCCCATTCAACACAATTGAACACATTTGGCAATGACCTTTGTTCTATTAATTATTCTGAAGCAGGGACATCTGAGTTTTCTCAAACCCCGATCAGACTCACATTATTGCTATGAGAGTGCCCCTTCCCATTATTTTCAATTCAAGTAAGGTTCTACACACCCGAGAGCAAGTCTTTCAGGACAGATTAAACACATTTTCTGTTACTCTTTCAAGAAGTTTCTTGCTTGAAGTAGGGCAACATCAATTGCAACATCATCAATCTTTCCCACAAGTGTGATTTTATTATCTAGGAACTTCGTAAGGGTAAAGTCAAATGTATTCTTGTAGCCCTTGAGTATGAGGGCAGAATGTGCACTGGGACAGCCTGAGGATGCATTTTCTGTGCTTCTTCACGAGGTTGGAGTTGATTTGAGCTGGATTTCACAATCTTGATCAGTTTGTGAAACACTTCTAATACAGCATTCAACTGGTGGCTGAGTTGTAATGTGGTTCTCTGTTGGAGCTGCATTTATAAGGCATTGGCATCACTTTAATTCCCATTGCACTATGAAACCCCAGGCTGCCAGAATTGCTTAAGGACAGGCCACCCATGTGATATTCATAAGTGCCCCCTATTTCCAATGGTCAAAGCTCTGAAGCACCCATCCACAGAGTCAGCACTCTCCCAGATGTCTGTTTATTGTGCCAAGTACTTACTTATCATTTTTCACAAAGATCATCTTTTTTGGTGCTTTTTATGCACATCTGCCCAGTTTCTGATAATTGACAGTGCTTGAAGGGAGTACCCCGGAGCAATGCCCGCAGTCCACCCAATGCTGGCATGAGCCTGTACACCGTTGCCAGGGCAATCCAGAGGAAACCCTTCGGGCAGGCACACCCATTTCACCAGCTTCCTGCAAGACTCCTCACCACTAGGCAGGCCATGGGTGTCAATTCATAAAAATGCCAGGGGGAGTGGAAGTGACATCACATTCCCTTTGACCCTAATGACTTCACAGGAAGTGACATCATATGATCCTTGATCCTGACATTTTTTTCCCAAGGAACTCGTCATTTGACCTTAATCATAATGCCATAAGAAACACCTATTTTAGATACCACCTATGCTGATTTGAGCTTTGAAATTTCTGGAAAGTATATTTTACCCTGTATTGCAGTGAGCAAGCAAAGCCACAAAGCCAGGCCACTACTTACAGGTTATACCTCCTCGCCCAAGATAATTGTTACACAAATGTGGTAATATAATGGTTTTTTCAAATTTTCTAATACATTTGCTAAAACGTCATAGTCTTTGAAATGGCACTCATTAAATTTTCAAATCCTTTCATGGTGTGCCAAGCCAATGAAACCTGATGCTGCCTAGGAATAGCCCACATTTCTTCCGAAACGTGCAATGGATATCACCATATGTCCAAAATTATCTCCATTGTACCAGGAACAGCATTTTGTCCTGGATTCATCATGTGCCATGGGTGCCCCAATATTCCAGTGCCAAAATGTTTCCATTTATACCATTTATATATGATATATTGTAAAAAAACGGCCATAATATGTCATGGCCAGCATTTGGCATGGTTGCCCTCCTCCCATATGTCAGGCTGTCCTCATTTGTGACAAGAAATACCTCCAATGTACTATTACCAGCATTACCTCTAGTATGGCAAAACAGTATTTTACCATGGATGCTCCTTATTCCAAGAATAACCTCCCATGCGCCACCTGGATTTTGTCACAGGTGTCTGTCAGGCTACAAATTGCCTCAAGTATTCCAGCACCATTTTTATACCACAGGCTGCCGTTAAATGACAAGAATTACCTTTAATATGCAAGCAAACATATTTGCAAGCAAACAGGAGTTGCAAGCATAACACCACGTTCTCCCATTCAATTACATTCACTCACTCACATGCACTGTCTCTCACATAAATATCCTCTCACCCACAAGCACACACAACATACATTTAAATGCATTTTTTATTTACCTTAGCCGCCGTCAAAGGTCCAGTCCAGGTAATTTTGGTCCATTTTTTATTACACTAATACTGAATAACTGACTATTATTCAGTTAGTATAGTGAAAATGCACAGAAAATAAGGAGTCCAAAGTCACTTATGTGTTCCTGGCACTGATTTTGCCACCTCTGAGGCTAAGGGTCACAAAGAGAGTTCCAGGGACGCATAAGGCAAGCTAGGGGTCGCAGCGGCGACCCCTGGCGACCCCTAAATGACATCCATGCACTAGGCTGCCTGTCACCGAGCACCTACGCTGTCTCCTCCGGAGCCGAAGGGGTTAGGCCAAAGCCAACATGGTGACCAACTGTCCTGCCGCTCTGTAGTGCCCCCTCACTGTCCCATCAGCTTGACAAAATTTATAGACTTGTCAGCCATTGTGAGACCAGCACTGCGGCAGTGCACTGGTCACCACAGAGATCTGACAGCTTGGCCATTGAGTTGGAGATTCCACACCTCTGAGCCTCTGACTACAGAACCTGCCCCGAGGGTCCGATCAATGGGCATGAAGGGGACAAAAACACTACTGTAGTGTGAGTTTGGTGCTTAATTTGAATCAGTGGTTTCCGGTGCGGGGCACCAGCACTTATTTTTGAGAGCCGGCACTTATTTTTCTGCATCGGGCATTTACTGCGAGCAAGAATCACATATAGCAGGGTTCTTCAAACTTGGGGGTGGGCCCTTCTAAGGGGGCCTCGACTGATCCCAGGGGAGGGGCGCCTGGCCCTGGCCAAAATAAGCATCATGTTGATAACAGGGCTTTGTTTAAGCTGAAAGAAATGAGCAGCAATAAATCGCTTTGTAATGGGCCAATACTAATATGTTTTGTCATTGATATCCAAGCTGCGAGTATGTGTCAAAAGAGAGGAGACTCCAAATACTTTTGAAAACCCCCACCCCAACCCTAACAATAACAATGTGGACACTATTACATGTTAGTGAGGCCCGCCTGAGCCAGAGCAGTACTTTTGGTATAATGTATTTGATTGCAGTTTTAAAACACTAACACAACTTAACTGCATTGTTTAAATACGGTTAGATCTATTTAAATATTGCCAATTTATTAGATTAATTGTGGAAAATTTGGAGGAAGGCCCTGAAGATTTTGTTTTTTACTGGGGGGCACGGCATAGAAAAGTTTGAAGACCACTGACATATAGGAAAGGCAGAGAAAAACGGAAAAGCGCCATAAGGGAGAAAGAAAGCTGCAAGGGTGAGCAAATGGTCAGGGAATTACTGTAAATGGATTAAAGAGGCCCGAGATGGCTTTAGGATTAGGGTGCCTCAATGTTCTGTGTTTGTTCATTTATTTCCAGCAGCCGGGTGTTTCACAGCAGAACTTTGGGCAGGGCACGTTTTTATTTACAAATTAAGCACTGTTGCATTGCAGGGCTGGAGTGCCACTCATGGACGTCAATTCACCCAAATGCCAGGGGTAGCAGAAATTACATTGCATGCCCTTTAATCTCCACTTTCACTCCCACACACACACACACACTCACGCACTTATAAATCCAGCTAATTGTACTCCATTTTTATTATACTAATAGTGAATATGTTATCATTCACTATTTGTCTGATAAAAAAAAAACTGACAGAAAGGGAAAAAAGAGAGTGCACTACAATTGACATCCATAAGGACAGCTGCAATTGTGTTCCTGGCACTAAATTTGCCACCTCTTAGGGCAGGGCTCACAAAGGCAGTGCCAGTGGTAGCAAATGCAAGCCAGTTGTTGCAGCTGTAATCCCTGGCGACCCGTAAATGACATCCATGGCGCTGCTGCGCTGCAACTCACACAAATAGTATCATGGCCATGGTCCCTTTGTTAACAAATTTAACATGAATTTAGGAGTACCAAAAAAGAGATTATGGAATTGACACATGTCGGTTTCAGTAAATGCATTGAAGGCTTTTTTTACTAGGCATCTGAGTCAAAGGTAACTACTTATGGGTCGGTGTCTTCGAGCTTGGTGCCTTGCATGATCTCACCTATGGGTGATTCACGTAAAGAAGTGATGGGAACAGGGGCATTTTATGAGAGTCTTTCCTTCATCGCAAACGGTGGAAGGGAGTAGTATTTCTGCATGGAGTGAGGGCACCAGTTTTGGTTTTCCTCAGGGCTCTATCTGTTGTGTTGCACATATGCTAGTGGGTCCACGTCATGAAGGTAACTTTGAGCCAGCCCTGTTTTTACATCCAACATGTTTAAATTTGGTGTAGCTCTTTAGACCTATTCTTTTAATGAAAACATTTTTTAAACGACAAGTCCCAGCAGGTTTTAGTGTGTTTTGCTCAAAATACCAGGGCCGAGAGAAAGCCCCATAATGACAAGGACACTCTGACCTCTGTTCTATTCAGTCTGTGTACTGTGTATGAGAGACAGAGAGACATTTGGCCGCTCTGTATCGAAACATTTAGATTCTTTAACGTGCAGTTTCGGTAATTTATGCATAGCGTCTTTTCTCCACGTGACGTACTTGGTGAGTGAGTCAGTCTCCGAAAGATATGCTAATCCGATGCAAATCGAACAGAGAAATAGATGAGACAAAAAACACAGTACGCAGCTTTCTCTGAGAACTGTTCATTTATATTCTGAGCCGCTCCATGGAATTTGGCAGCAACAGTCTGTGCTAAGGTCCCACAATAGCAAATTATTACCATAACAACAAAGCATCCCAACATAGCAACCACACAGCAATATGAAGCAATTGGACACACGTAAACGAGATGTTGAGAGGATGGGGGTGGGGGATAGGCAGATCACTATTCATACCTCAGGGGTCTCACATAGCTGAGCTACTGAGAACGACCCCTTTGAAGAAGTTTAACACAAACAGGCCACATCCTTCCCCGTTCCCTGCTTTCATCCTTGTCTGCATAGATAGACAGACTGTGCTTTCATGCCTCCCAGCAACCCTGCCTCCTCTTGCCTTGACCTCGGAAACAAACACAGTCAGTGAAAAGCGATAGCCGGAAGAGCAGCTGCTTTCAATTACAGATGTGAAAGCGCTGTAGGTGTACGGCTCAGAAACTGAATTAATACTTACTGACAACTTGTTTAGAAAGCAACCCTTGCCAGAGCATTTGAGAAGCGAGCATTGACAAAGCCTGCTGGTCTGGCCGTTGCTTACTATAAGTGCTTCATCAATGAGTGGTGAGTTTGTGTGAGTTGCTATATGGATGAGTTGGCGAGAGATTGTGAGGATTAGTCAGTAGTTTAATAGATTTATTAATAAATGGATGGATGATTGACTCGTTGACTGAGTGCATGGATAATAAATGGATGAGTGCGTGGACAGATGGTTGAATATGTGATAAAATGAATAGATGGCTTTATGAATGACAGGTTGTTCCATTCTTACAGGCTGATGCCTCAGAAAGCAGTAGTGATAATGTTATAAAAATGTGAACCAATACTGCTATTATGCCATTCCAATCTGGTTAGAGCCTTCCATTACATTATAGGCGCACACATCACTAATTATTTTGAGGAAAATTAGTGGCTACCTCAAACACCAAGGTGGAGTGGGACGCATTTAAAGTGGTTGTACGGGGCCTGTGCATGATGATATAATTTGTGCCAAGAATGCCAAGAGCATATAAAGAATTGCCACTTTTATACTACCACAATTATTTCACCTGCCGCGGTCAACATTGTGCCTAGAATGACTACAATGCGCCATAAATTCTCCCACGGTACATGTTCAGATTTGCAGTCTGTGGTGCATGCCCAATTTGCCATCAACAGTTTAGAGAGTAACCCCTTGTTAAAATCCAGAAGCTTAATTATCAACACAAGAACAACATATATAACTTCACTCTCAAACAAAAACCAATTATGCTGCAACCACAATATTTAGAACCTCATAAATATTTAATAAAAAACACACAAAATACTAGTGACATTTGTTAATATTGTTCATTATCCATTGGACCTGATATATCATCAAACTAATTTGGCCTAAAAATAACATAGAAAAGAACTGTTCACAATAAAAATACAAAAAAAAGTTATTGTATCGATCCACCCAACGTTTTGGTGGCTCCATGAACTTTATTCCTCCGTCTTTAGGCCCAATTAATGAATTAAAACCAATATTTAAGACACTGCAACTCACATTTCTCATGAGTAAAGCAACTATGGCAAGTCTACTGTTCCTTTCCTGTCCACTTGTGTTCCTGCTGGACAATGATTTTAACAAGGAGCACGGTGCACCGTATTGGCATCCTGCAAGACCAGTGTTAGTTCATAAACTAGCAGATACAACAAACTGTATTGACTGAGTATCACAGCCTGTATGGGTCAGAGCCTCGGTCCCTTGCATTACTGTGGACCCCTGCAGCTGTTTCGGGTTGCCGCAGCAGGCGACCATTGGTGCCACACTTCATTTGGATGGACATCCGGCACTCCACTGCGAGAGGGAAAGAAGACGGCTTTTCTGTGCTACCCTGGTCCCCACTAAGGCTGGTCATTTTTACTGCTGCCCCATGATGGATTGAGCATGTCGAAACCCAATGGACTGCTGCGTAAACCCGTCTATCCCAACCACTAGCACCCGAACAGGGCAGCAGCAGAAGTAATAGAGGGGGTGCACAGATGGGAGTGAGATGGCTTTCCCCACTGTAACTGTATCGGCTTAGCTCATGGGGGGCTGCTCCTCAACACAGGTCTTACTACCCCACCACCCCAAATTAAGGCAAACAAGGCAATTGGCCTTGTGCCTCCTGTTTATTGCTACAAATCGAAGACCTGGGCTCTGGGATTGAGCTGCCCCCGGCATACACGGAGAGGGTGGTCTTCCCAACAAACCCACCACAACTATACTCTCTTAGAACCACAGCACGCACAACGGACTCAATAACCAGCTGGTGGATGTGGATCACAGAGAAGTCCAGGTGCGGACAAGGAGAACTTGCTGCTGTAGACCTGTGTGACACTGAGTGGCAGGCTTTCTCCTTTATAGTTGGCTTTGGACTGTAGGAGATGACTGGGGCTAATATTTGGTGCTGACATTTCCCATCTCTCCCAAGTCTTCATACCACGATGATGGTAAAACAACAACACCCTAAATGTGGCTCAGATGTAGGAGTTCTGCCCGCTCTACCCCCATCTGATGGAGGCAGTATATGGCCCTTCTCCATTCTCCACATGGGCACAAGCAGAGAGATTGCACAAATTACTACGAGCCATTAAGGATGTGAACACCACCCTGGAACCTTACTTGAATGTTCTGATATTAGATATGGTGCTCTTAGGGGCTGACCATTCCAACATCAGAGACATGGTGAAAGTCAACAAGCCTACTCTGATTAGGATGCACCCCACTCTGTTGAATATGCCGTCTTACATGAAAGCCCTGCAAACAGAAGCTTTTTTCTACTGAGCGCCAAGGTGGAGCATACACCATCCGAGTGGTGAAACTCCCAGAGGGGACAGAAGGCCCTAAGATGGAACTATTCTTAGTGGTCTGGCTACTCCATACTGTATGGACAGTAAAAGATCTACATTCTTCTCTGTAGAGAGGGTCCCCAGAGTATCAGATAGAGGTCCTCCCCTGGGATCACCACCGAGGTTGGTGGTAGATTGCCTCTTCAACTGTCAGGATTGTGAAAAAATCTTACAAGTTGCAGGAACCAAGGGCCCTTGGCAGATTGATATTTGAGTTGGTGATCTTTTATCCGGGTTATAATGAGGAGGTACAGTGACTATGTGGCTTCATCATGTCAGTTAAAAATAAACTCCAGCTGCTCGGACTGCAATATTCCCCCATGTTCTCAGCTAAAATACACATGGTGGACACTAACACCACCCTCTTCTTCATGTCATTGATGGACACCTCGGAGTGGGTGAAGTCAAATGGGGTTTCCCCCACATCCTCAGATGCACAACCAGACATGGACTGGAGACACCAATGATCGCAATGATGATTGTTGCCGACTACTCAGGGGCAAGTACACAAACGAACAAGCAGCACAGGAGTTCCCCCTGGCTGTCAGGGAGCTGGATTCTCAACACAGCGTGACTTTGAGATCTCCCAGCCCACAGTTGACTCCCCCAAATGGGAGCTAGCCTTTACTCTGGACAACATTCTGGCAGAGCTGTGATCAGGTACTGATCTCACTTCAATGATGTTGGATCGAGTGATGTGACCTTGGGTACAGCATCCTGGTTTCAGATCTGGCTGGTATCCTGGTTTCTAAAGAACATTGCCTCTAGAAGGCAGGGGCGGAGAGTGGGGTCCCTCTTCACCGACTTGATGGGAAGGGCATATATTGCAACCACATGCTTTTTTCAACCACTTTTTGTCAAAGAACCCCCCCATTGCAACCAACCAACAACAATTTTTAGCAAACTTACATCCCACACTGTTGCATGACTTGATGGCACCGAGTTTATGGGTTGGGAATTTCAATACCCTCTACCACACCTCCTTTAACAGATCCTTTTCCCCCTTCAGGGCACACCGGCAACCAGAACTGCACACGCCTTCAGAGAATGTCTGGCCCACAGACATAAGCATTACAATTGACACTCCATGCACCCCACCACAAGGGAGTACTCACTCTTCTTACCAGTCTATCAATTGCATAACAGAATTGACCTCCTATGTAAGTCAAAATGGCACCATAAGTCTTAGCCTCTGAATACTTAGGTCGTACACTGTCCAACCACAGTCCCCTAAGAATGACAAACAGTGGGACAAGTGTCGAGAGCAGGTTCCTACCTGGAAATAGTTCACACCAGCACAGCAGGATAGAGTCTTCCATGACACTATAGACTCACACATCACTAATTATTTTGAGGAAAATGGGGGGACTGCCTCACACACCAGGGTGGAGTGGGATGCATTTAAAGCTGTCTTATGGGGCCTGGATATAAAGACTTTATAGGGTGTAAAACTACACAGATCCTCAACCTTGAATATGCCATACAAGAAGCCGAGGTGCGGGTGAGGATGGATGCAGGAAACGATGGGGACACCGCCCCTTTAGGAGACAGAATAGGATGCTATAGGCCAGACTCGGGAAATTGGATTATGTGGAATATGTGGATAGGCAACCTGCAGAAGGGGACAAAGCGGGAAGGGTTTTGACATGGCTTCTGAGGTCAGAAGACCCTAAATCGCAACTTAATCTCATTAGGTATCCAGCAGGGAAAATGCTTAACATGCAGACTGACATTATTGAAGTCTTATTTGACTACTATAACTTCCTCTATGAAGAAGCAGTGGAAAAGGCGGACCTCGCTTGTAGGAATATCTTGATAGACTGTTTATACCAAGACTCGATCCTGTACAACCTCACATTTTATACAAACTGTTCTTGATTGCTGAAATCTGCTTTGCCACCGACTAGATAGCATGCAACAGAACTCCTGTCATGGATGGATCCCCAGTGGAGTTCTACTCCACATATAAAATGCCTCTTTCTCCACAACATTCCCAGTTGTACAAACTGGCCAGAGACAAGGGCACTCCACTGGCATCCATGCTTGAGGCAATGGTCGTAGTCTTGCCTAAGCCAGGATGGGACCCGCTAGAAGTGCTCTCATACAGGCCACAGACACTTCTGAACACAGATTATAAAATCATAGGGAAGGTCATTGCCAACAGGCTGCTACAGTGTCCACTCACCCTAGTCCACTACAACCAGAACGGTTTTATTCCGGGGAAGAACACATTCTTAAACTTAAAACACCTCTTCTGTCTTTCAGAAGAAAACTGTCTAGCAAACCTACCACACAAAAGCCCTACCTCTTAACATAGAGAAAGCCTTTGATACTTTGGGATGGCCCTAACTAATGAAAGTGTTGAAGAGAAAGGGGCATGGCCCAGAAAGATCAGGCTGGATTCATCTGCTTTATATGACTCCAGTGGCCTGGGGTTGCATGGCAGGGAAACCTCTACTGCATTCAGAGTGCACATTAGCACCAGACAATGATGTCCACGGTAGCTTGTCATGGTTGCCCTGCCTCTGGAGCCCCTCGTGGTGATTGTTTGTCTGCATGGCCTGCAACTGGGAAGATATTCCACTTTATGCAGATGATGCATTGGTATACCTGAGGGATGTGAAGAGAGGCCTCCCACAGGTGATGGAGGCACTAGAAGAATTTGGAAAGGCCTCAGGACTATGACTGAACTGGGAAAAATCCTGCATGTTCCCCATTCAGAAACTCAAACAATCGCAGTGGAAGGCATTACCTCCCTTGACTGTTGAATGGCAACCCAACGCTTCTGGATACTTGGGGGTAAATCTACCATTCCAAAGATGACCTTGTACAGGTGAACCTATGGGTGGTAGTGGCTAGTTTATGCGGCTCATTGGCATTCTTTGGATCCCTGCCACTGTCAACTATGAACAGAGTGACAGTAGCTAAAATGATGGCACTAGCCAGATTACTGTACCATTTCTCTGCTATTTCCATTTACTTATCCAAGTGCTGCTTATCAGAGACCTGGATTCTGTTCTCTCTGACTTGATCCTTGAGCACAGTTGATAGAGAGTGACACTTCATAAATTACACGCTCCACTTGAGGACGGAGGCTTAGGAGCATTCAGTTATGAGCTATACTATGTGACAGCTCAAGTACAGTGGCCAGTGGGTTGGCTCTCCAACTTCCCCAGCCCTTAGCAGACGATCATGCAAAGAGATTTAGGGGGCTGTGCGGGTCGCCGTAAACCTCAGGTTGTCTGAGCAAGACTTCCAAGTGGTGCTGGCACACATATAATCAGCTCAAATGTCACCCACTGCCATGCTTCATACACACAAAAGAATAAATATGCTGTATACTTTATTGAGCTAGGCTATTTTCTTGCAAAATGTCACATAGCCATGGGCTGGAAATCCTTGGCCACCCCCCTACACAGCTTTGGATGAGAAATCTGTCCAAATTGGCGACTGCTGATGTCACAACCTGGCATTCGCTAATAATAAGTCAAGGGAAAACTCTGCAATGGGATGCCTGGGACACTTACTTAGAAAAAATGGTAGCACATACAGGTGACAGGCCCCCCTGAAGGATTGCATCTCTACTAAACTCTTGAGACTGTGGTATTAGTGGCTGCATTCTCACCCACACTACATGAACGCAATGGACACGTCACATCGGATCTGACCAGTATGCTTTCCTTTCCTCTTCTGTGCTTCCTCCTCCAGGCATGGGACCATGGCAATGATACTATTATCCTCTCCTTTATGGCTAGGATCCGCCCCACACCTTGATATGTCTCGGGAAAAGTGGAGGCACAGTGCCTTGACTGCAGGAGATGCTAGATTAGCTCCTCGGATATATTGTTCCATGGTTCAAGCCCCTGTTTGGCACTTTTCTAGACTATTAGTAGTAGGTTCTCATCAAATAATATACACAGACTCTGCATCAACCAGCAGGGTTACACAGGACAAGTTTGGCGATCATTAGAAACTCAAGGAACCAAGTGCAGTGCTGTACAGATAATACGCTCAACAGTGATGATCTCTTTCTTTGCCACCTGCGGCTAATGTACAACTTTATTCCTGTATCCTATATGCTTGCTCCATCAATGACCCATGTATGCTTTCAGCTTTATTAAATGCCCACTTGTTAAAAAAAAGTACAGAACAATAGTGGTTCTGTGCAGCTGCAGTTGATCAGAGTGGGAACACAGGTACCAATGTCACCTTCTTTTTATTCCTTCTGAGTCCTGACCATGCTTTCTCCAGTCTTCTCTTCTTTTACTATTTCCCTCTAAAGTCTACCATGCAGAGTGAGGAGGTGAAATAAGAGCGATTGAGAAACTATTTTGTTGCTCATGAGATGAACATAGTAACTGGGACCTCTGATAACATGTAGGGAAAGCAGCAACAGTAGAGGAATGTGGAATTTCAAATTTGGCAGCAATTTTCCAAATTTCAGTTCTGACTTTGCAATAGCTGATGGGATTTTTTCATTGATATAAGGGGTCCCAGAAGAATTTTCCAAACCGTGTTGGTTGGAAGGAGGTTCCTCGAGGCCTCGCTTCAGGTAAAAACATGAATAAAGTGCTGAACCCGAACAGGGATGCTAGGTGAGGCATGACATGGGGTCTGTGATGGGCCTGCTCTGATGGAGGTACCCATGGTGTAACTTCTGGTGATGGGTCTGTCTCCTCTGTTGTCCCCTTTGCCCACCCCTGTTGGGTTGACAGCAAAGAATGTCTCCTGAAATGCACCCAATTATATATTGCTCGTCATGCTCTCCCTCTTTCATTGATAGATTGTGCCAGAGATCACCTCAAGGTTACTCCAAGGTTTACTCCAGGAAGCCTCAGAGACAAGCCTCAGAGACTTGATTGTAGCCCGAAAGCACCGTAGTGGGAAATTCCGGCCATTAAATGCCTGCCCTATTGTTAAAGGCCCAAGTCGAAGGCGAGGGCCTTTAGCAAGGTTGTTGGAGTTTAATGCTGGTATAGCCCAGCTATGGAGGGCTATAAGGCTATTAGAATGTTCTGTCACTAGAGTGCAGAATGTTCTAATAAATAAAACAAAGGCCTCACATAGCCCGAGAGGATTGAAATTGAGCAACAGCTGTGAACGGCAACATTGGAAAGTTGGGGCTCTGGGCTTCTACCGGCCATTCAAAGCCCGGAGCACTACATTGTTTTCAATAGAGCTCCCAACATTCCACTCTTCTAATTACCTTTTCCCGAGCTACAGCAGGCCTTGCAACACTTGACTTATATTGATCATGAAAACAAAGCGGTCGTGCAATGTCATGAAAGGAACACAATGAAGTACTTAAGTGGCAAGCAAAAGCAAGCAAAGGAGCTCCCATAAAATGTAACCATCTATTTTTAATATGTTGATGTGACTGTTGTTTGTGGAGGAAAAGAGAAGGTGTGATTTATTAGGAAGTAGTAGAGGAGGGTGCAGAATACAGATGACATGAAACTCCCCTCTGCATTACACCAGACATAGCCAACCTCCTCATTTTTATACTCCCACTGCATCATAATAGAGATAGCTGGCCTCCTCTCTGAAGGTGTCTGATGGCTTTAGGAAACTTATTAACTAATTTAGGGCCAGATTTATGGAAAAGTGGCAGCGCCGCACTGCGTCACTTTAGAAACCCAGGGATGCACAGTATTTAAGTGAAAACGGTGCGCCCCTGCGTTTCCCCCTGAGCTGGCGCTACATTTTACTACCAGGGCCAACGCAGGCATCCTGCACACAAATAATCACTAGTGAAGAGAACTGCCAAAGTGTCATTTTCAAATGATTGTTTATGTGCAGGAAACAATAATTTCTGGAATTTTACTCTTTCTATGCGTGCAGCAAAATGCAGCATGCATAGAAAAAGCAAAAAAATGAGGATGAGTAAAAGTATTCCTCCTTGTTGCGCTCTGCTAACGCCACCCCTGGGGGTGCCGTTAGATTTTGGCGGCGCCTCAGGTTTACAAAATTTCACAAATCTGAGGCAGCGTCAAAATGCAATGGGTGTTGCTGTGGCTCGCCCACAGCAACACCCATTGCACGCACCTTCCGTGCACAGTGCTGTGTGGGAAGGGGCCATATTTGCAGGGTGGCGGTAAGCCACAAAAAATGGTTTAACGCCACCTTGAAATTACGCTGCAATGCTTAGCTCCTTTGGTGCTAGGGGCCTATAAATACGGCCCTTAGTGCTACCACAAACTCACCAGTCTACTTCTATAATCCTGCAGAAGCTTGTCCACAGATGTGGCTGGCTCCTCATAGCCACATGGCCACCCTCCCAACACCTCAACAATTCTCAATGCCGCAGACCACGGTGGGTGGTGCAGGCTGTAGGCTCTAGAATACAGGCTGCATTATGAGGAGCATTCACTACACACCTGATGTGTAAAATGAACCAAGTCCCACTATGCACACATATGAATGCTCCAGAGTGGGGGCACTTACAGTCTAGTGCATAGGCATACAGGCTCATATTTATGAAAAGATTGTGCTGCCTTTGCGTCATTTTTTTTAATGCAAAAGCAGTGCAAACCTACCTCCATATTTATATTTTGATGGTAGACTTGTCTAGCATCAAAATGTCAGAGTTGGCGTCAGTTTTTGGGAGCGCCAACCCACCTTGCGTCGTTTAGCAACAATGATATGCGAGGTAGGCATTTCCTTCCAAAAAATGACACTAGCCTTCTAGCCCTATATTTACTGACCGATGCTAAAACGATTCACAGGAAGGAATTGGTCTCAAAAAATGACACAAAGCCTGATTTGCGCCACATTTTAATGCCTGGTCAGACCAGCTGTCAAAACGAGACCCACACACCACTACTTGGAAAAACACACAGAAGGAGCATTGGCAACCTCCTGGACAATATAGAACTGTTAATGCTCAAGCTTGGCACATGCCACAGAGGACAGCAACAACAACAGGTCCCTCTAGCACCACCTCAGCAACCCCAAACACCACCACAGCATCCACAAAGGCAGTGCAGAAGGTAGGAGAGAATATTCTGACAGCGCACAACCATCCTTTCGCTCAGGTAACACTATATCATCAGAACCTACTGTCTGAAGCGGGAGTCCATTGTATGCCTGATGCACCACATAGCTCCAGATATCACTGCAAGGGTGGAAACTCCAACTATTATACTACCCATGGCCAACCCTCTCGCTGTTCTCTATATGCTGATGTCAAGATCATTCAACACAAGTGGCTGGTATCTCCTAGCCATTCTTCTCGGCCTTCCTATCAAGGGTTCTGGATGCACCAGAATCCCCACCACATCTGCTTCACCAACACCCAGCCACTGCAGCAGGAGACCAACCAATGTTTCTACCTAATGGCTGCCTTCCCACATGTGCTGGGTGCAATGGACTGCACCCATGTCCAACTTGTGCCACCTGCTGCAACGGAACACCTCTATAGGAACTGCAAATACACCCATTTGATAAATGTGAAGGCCAATGTGGGCTCTTCACAAACATTCTAGCCAAATATCCCAGCAACGTCCATGATGCTTACATATTCCGGCATTCCACCATTAACTAGCAGATCCAGGATGGGTAATATGGTAATGGTCTAACCGTAGGTAAGCCACCATACTAACCTGTACACAGACAACACACAAAACTTGTAGGACAAACAAGACATACACCATAGTAAACCGCATGGCCATTGGAACACAGATGTACAGAAAACAACACATATGCCACATGCCACACTACACTGCATTCATTGCACTTCACTTACACACATATGTACATAATGCAGCCACAACCTGACTGGCACACCTCGTGAAGGACAGGTTGAGCTATGTCCCTTTTGCATACAGAAGCTGGGCCCAAACCACAACTAATTACACCAAACAATGAATAGCTCAGCTATGTGAATAGCATTGGCCATGTCAATGTAAAGAAAGTCACACAGAGGCACATCCACACATTTGTCATGGTGTACTATATCAAATGCCACACAAGTGTTGCCATGACCAACTACATATCACTTACACACTACCTGACGTACCTGTAGTGAACACCTTCAACCGGCTGCTGCATTGTGCCGCACACATAGGAATACAACATCACCAGCCATGAAGGAACATGGGGCAGATTAAAGAGAAGTGGTGCTGCACTTAGTCCAGGTCCACTTCACATGTGCCCCTTAGCGCCCCGTAACGCCACCATGTGTGCACCATATTCAAGTAACGGGCTACCATGGTGCACAGTAGGTGCAATACTGTAAAGATAATGGATGCCATAGTAGAACTTTGTAGGAGTATTGACATTAAACCTGACCCTTCATGCACTGTCCATACGGACCCATTAAAAAATATGGTGTTCCTCCTCCCAACTCGTGCAGCATGCATGTGTTGAAGTGTCTGTGAGAAATCATGTATAGGAACTTGGAGATTTCACTGTACCTATTTTGCTTCTTCTCCAATTGTGTGAATCACACCCTTGTACAGAGGTTGGCTGGCACAGCCATCATCTGCCACAAAGGGTCACAAAGTGTTGCACTGCATTCGTAGTGCCACATTGTAACACGGAGGCCTGAGTTTGGCTTGTAGGGCTACCATGGTGTCAAAACAAATGACAGTATTGTGGTGCAAGGAGGTGGTAGGTCCCACTAACAATAGGACACAACTTCAAATAAGGGCAACACAACACATTTGGCACGTTTGAACTGTCTGTTTGGATTATTTTGACAATCACCAGGTCCCTGAGCCACAACCCATGATAGTAATGTCCATCAACACAAATCAATGAAACCATACTACAAAACAGGAACACACACAATACCAGAAGCAAGTTGGAGTGACCACTACACCGAAAACTGACATCTGCCATGAAATATACAAAACCTCAAATATGCATTACCAACACATGTTCTCTCAGTGATGACTCCTTCTGGCAAATTGATAACGGTGGAAGAGCGGGCATACAATGAAGGGCACAACAGGACACAAAATGTAGTGGAGAAGACACTTGAGCTTCTGAAGTCTAGGTTCAGGTGCTGGCCCTGACAGGAGGAAGCCAGATGTGTGCACCATGGCTGGTATGCAAGATGATACTTCTATGTGCAATCTTGCATCACATATTGCATCACATATGTATACGGATCAATGTTCCCTGGGATTAATTTGTAGGTGTCCCCAATGAGAATGAGGATGACAATGGTGCATTGCAGTTGGAGGGGGACAACAAAACACTGCTGCTGCAGTTTGCAAGAGACAACAAATAGTACAGAACGTCTACACCTAGACATTGTACAAATAATATCACTTTGTAATTATCATCAATAAATCATTTTACACCAGAATGTCAATGGTCACCTCTTTCTCCACTGCATATAGCATTGGCCTGTTGCTCATACCTCAGAGAGCAGGAAAGAAACACAACAGTAACAAAGATGGTTAGAACATAAGTTGTAATATAAGAGGGTTGAGCGCCTCCATGCCACACATCAGTGTCACATAATTCACGGCCATGTAGTTCTCGTAGACCTACATCCATGCACCACAAAACATATGTAGTGCTAAGTGGCCGTTGTGCAAATTGCTACCCCTTCCCCCAAATCATCATCATGCCTGGCAAGATGAATGCAAGGGGGGGCGTACATAAGGTGGTGGCTGTTTCCAAATGGTGCATTAGAAAGCTAGGAACTGAACTGTGTCACATCTCAGGCAGATAGCTGCTATACCAGCAGTGAGCATGTGTGACAAGGGGGGGGAGACCATTGGTATTAATGGAGCTTCATTGACCTTTCACGTTAGGAACCAAAGTTTGAGCCAAAGACTGTACCGTATATCAATGGCATTACATTCCAGCACCACCATTGAGCCCAACCCTGCCACATGGTGTGCTGTACCTCATATATAGCACACACATGTTGGCTGTGGAGAGCGATAAGGATTGCTAGACAAGTGACGCAGCAATGGGTGCTGATCCAATCTCCATACATATGGCCCAGAGCCAGGATTTAACTTTAAAATGGGAGAATGCACCACCAAAATAATGTCCGGATGAAATGTAGGTAGAGTCTGTATCATTCCTTATGTAAATTCTAACACACTCATCACACAAATCTGCTGCCTTGACACATGCATGTAGCTAATCCGGATATACTTGGTAAGGCTGTTGTATGGGTGTATGGCCTAGGTAGGAAAGGGTTTAAAATTTCCTACATTGGCTGACATGTGTCAGCAAGGTTACCCAGAATAGACTGTATGATCCCATCACACACCACATATGAAAACAAGTCTCTCATTGACACTCACATGCCTGACTAAGAGAAAGTTACCAATAGTGACAAAAGTCCCTAAAATGTCTAGGTTCCCAACATGCCACTCAGGTGTAGGATGTGCAAGTATCTCTAGCAATGTCCAAACATGTCACAGACCCATCCTAAAATGGATGTCAGAAGGAGGAGACAGATAAGTTGCAGGTGGCCACAAAATAATACAGCTCACTAACAAGATACGCTCATGGTGACAGTGACATAGGTTGTGAAATGCTGAATTTAGTGCAAACACATGTACTCCAAAGGATATGGAAGGACAGGTGAGAAAATCCTACAGATACTTGGAGATACAACATGGGGAGGTCACTTGGAGACTACACTAGTGCTGTGGCAGGTGTACTGTCATGTGTGTGTGGAAGTCATGTAATCTCACAAAGCCTGGAAATGGGACGGAAACTATCATGAATCCAGTAGTAGAAGATGTGTACATCTCCAAATTACCCAAATCACACGTTGCATCCTGTCCATGTATGGCTGGACAATGTTGCAGTAGAAGATGTATTCAAAGTGTGAGCAGCCTTAAGAATGCCAGCAATGTAGGACCTAGTCTATTCCAAACAGGATATGCCGTAAATTATGGAGAAGGTACACACATAAACCAATACTGACTGTGCAAAACAACAATGTCACCATGTGATCACCCAACATATATCAGAGAGGATGGCTAGGTCAGTACATAACCCACTCACGTTTGCTACAACAACAACGTTGAAGTTGCCCAAAGCATAGTATTCTGACAGAAGGCAGTGACGGATGACATCATCTATCCCCTGGGTCATGCGAAAATTACAAGTTACACTAGAGATACAGGCCCTAACCAAGCTGCAAAATGGAAATTACTAAGAATATATTACCATGTCTGTCAGTCCATGCCAAATGATGAGACATGCACCTCATGAACAAGTGGCCAGTCCTCTGTACATGATAGGGCAAGCCTAAAATCATATACCCAAAGGAAAATTAAAATACCTGGCCATATGATCACAAATGTACATGTGTCAGTCTGCAGGAGACTGCACATTGCTCTGCTGAAGAGCTATAATGAGGAGGCTAGATCCACGCCCACCCGCTAGCCCCACTGTTGAGGCTACATTGACTCTTGAAAAAGTCAGAGGCCTGATGCATGTGCACATTGGACTGAGCATAGTGGGGCACTGTAAAGCTGAGCCAAAACATGCAACCATGTGTCTGAGGGCATAAATAGTCACACAGTACAAAGGCTCACTTGGCTCACTAGGATCATTGCCTAACTGCAACACTACTACACAGTTGTATGCCATTGTATTAGACAGTCATAACATACATGTTGTGGTTGATTGTGAGTACCTAGTTTATAGCATGCACACATGTCTGATATCTCAGTACACATGTACCACTTAAATGGCACAGGCTTGGTAGTGTGTGTTGGAGTCTGCACAAAAGTCAACTTTCCATAATGAAAATGCATTTGTATCACATGATTATTGATATACTTAAATGACCATCAGATGTGTTCAAATCTATGGAAACATAGGTGGGACTGATATGACTACAGAGCCATTTAACAAAGTCCAACATGTGTCCATGCAAGAAGGTAGATATGTGAGATTTCATATCCCATGAACACACTGCTGTGGTAAATTTCGCACATATGACACTACACATGTCTTCCACCCCCCGCGGCACATGGCAACCTTCCTTGACATATGTGAGTACACCAGCTCCTGCATTATAGATGCATGGGGAACTATATGTCAAACGTGTACCAGAGCATCATGAAGCCTTAACTAGCAACACACCTCAGTGTGGACAGACATGCACTCACATTTCCAGGTCTAACGTGAAATCAACCCAGCCATTGTCCACTGCACCCTCAGGGTACAAATGGTCATGGGTATCACATGCATTACCATGTATTGGACATAGCCCATGATATCTACTGTGTTGAAGTCATATGTACATTTGAAAAAGACATTACAATGTGGTAGACCCACATATATGTGATATATCACATATGTACACTCCTAGTACACATGTGGTAACATGTATGTGTACAAAGTCTGGCAACACATACACATATGCAAACGGTATCAGCCATCACATGCATCACACATACTTACAAACACAATAGTAACACATACCGATGTTACCATTGTGATTTGTACGAACATGCACACATGGGTAGCCATACCATACTTTTTACATATACGCATAGCCCCTGTGGCATGGTATGTAAATCAAGGCGCATTGTCAGCTTTTCCAACAAAATCCTGCATTCCCGTTATGCGTCAAAAATTTTTACGATGACGGCAATATTCAATACTCTGCTATGCCAAAAATATGATGCCTGGCCGCACGTCAATCTCAATTCCACAGGCCTTGTCAGGCTTCATGGGAAGGAATACCATGCATGACCATCATTTGTCAAAATATCAATGCAAACACCAATACTTCTTACTTTGCTAAGCACAAAAATGATGCCTGGCCCCTGCGTGTCAATCATAAGTTTTGAGGCCTTATCAGTCTCAATGGGAAAAAATCGAAGCATGACAGTCATGCGTAAACCAAAAACACCACATATCAGAAAACATGATGCACAGGCCCAGGAGTGATGAAACAGGACTTCCTGGCTGCATACATGGTACAGTGCATTTACTTTCACTTCACAGTCCTTTTGTCTGTGTGAGGGTGTGTGGAGCTGGTGCTAGTGGAGGATTGGTGTTGTTGGAGAATTTTGTGCTGTGCCCTGTTGCTGTTGTCTGCTCTTTTGTCTTTTTCCTCAGACTTTTGTAGTGTTTTGTCCTGTATTTATTATTGTAGTGTGGGCTGTTTATCCAGGGGTAGCATAGTTTTTTGGGGTAATTGGGCTAGGTGAGGTAGTTAATTTAGTTTTTTTGGGTTGGCTCATTTGCAGTTTGTACATACTGCATAATGTCTGGGAAAGGGATGGCAACTAAGATGGTAGCTGATGAACTGGGAGGGTTAATTTGGTTGGTGCAGCATTACCTTTCGATGATGCTTGTTTTGGGTGGCAATGTTATCCACATCTACCCCACAGAGGCACAGAAGCTGCGGTGGGGCCAGGTGCCTCACCACCTGTGCAGAATTTTTGGAGTAGTGCGCACCGACTATCATTTGAAGCACCCTTGGGCTGATCTGATGGCAAAGGAGCAGGATCTACTGAATCCACTGGATTACCTGGGTATACAGATTGGTGGACCAGTTGGTAAGAACATTGCTGCATCCTTATTTTCATGTTCATGACAAGTGGACTTGAGGTTGAGTGCAGCATGTTTTGTAAAGGGCCAGGACAGGTTGTTATGGTCCTGATTTAGGAGCCCATAGCCTTATTGCTGCCATTCTGAAATTCGCAATTGACCATAAGCCAGGGCTGAAGTGCCATTTTTCCAGCACCATATTTACAAAGTAGCGCCTCTTTGTTAAGCCTTGCATAACATGATGGCTGCGTCAGGCATCATGTACGGGAGGGAGGCCTACCCCTGCAAGGAGGGCAAAATAAATGGGGCAGGGAATAACTTTATGTATCCTAGCACAATTTTTCCTGGCACTTTGAGCGCCCGCACAGGGCAAGCGTTAAAAACCTTTACGATGGTCCCATATGTACTCTGCAGGAGTCGTGCTAAATGTAAGGTGCCACTCCTGTTGAGTACCCAATTTGTGTCTATATGTAATGATGCAATTGACCCCTACCCTGCGACATGGTGCACAGTATATTTCATACGGCGCACACATGGTGTGGGAAAGGGGGTGCTAAGTGGCCGAAGAACAGTTGTGAGGCACTACGTGCAGCACCACTTTCCTTAAATCAGCCCCTTTGTGTCTTTGGCCAACGGCATTAAAGGGAGCTTAGCTAGGCACCGAGTCCAAACTACTTGCACATTCCTCTTTGTGTACATTGTGTATCACATACACCCCATAATGTTTCTATTTTCTGACCCACATGTGCTGAATTTGTACCACTGGCCTGCCCCATTTTACAGACAGTATGGGGCAGGCCTGCATCTGGGTCAGCACTAGCAAATTACTTAGTAACCAGCACCAAGGTAGGCATACTTGGACCACAGTGCAAGTGTGTCTTTGTTGAGGGAAGTGTATATGCGCAGGTTGGAATCACTTCCTGGACATGAATGGTGACAAAGGCTGCACACACAGTATTGACAAGACATCCGTAAAGTCATTCAGTTAATTTGCAGGAAGGGACAGCTATGTGAGCATGAGGAAACTGCCATGGCATTTTAGCTCTAGTGTGTGTGCCTTGACATGGGACACACATTGTAGTGACAAGAAACAGGGATGTATCAATATATTCCTCAACACTTTACATATGCTCACACCACCCCAGGGCAGTTGATAGCCTTTTAGCACTGATAATGAGTGAGGTGTCTTCAATATCTGGGACTGGGTTAAAAGGAATGGGTGTTGTAATGGGACGGCCACTGCAACAACTATTGCATCCCCCTCGGAGATGCTGCCCCATATGGACATGGAGGTTTAATGCTAATGAACAGCTGCATGACAAATCCATGTACATATGGTGCAATGAAATACACCAGAGGAGTGTCAGTGAAAGTGATGCTTTAGTGGTGCCAGAGTCTCCATTATCTGGCCCTTCATCTCACTGACAGATTATAAATGTTTGGCAGTTGTTGTGACCTACCCCTAAATTGACTTGCTTACTCAGCTTAACACAGTGAATGTGAAACTTGTCCAGGCAAAGAAATGTCCAAAAATCACTAAGCTATGTTTTCCTGTCATAAATTGCAGGTAGGCGTCCACCATACACCACTGGAGAAGTGTCCCGATTTGAAGACCTCAATGCAGCCAGTAAGTATAACATTGTGCATCTCATGTGTCATCCAGGGTTTTGTGTGAGAGGGTCTGATGTGTGCAATGCAATGATGAAATGTAATGTGTAACCAATGAGATGACGTCATCTGAGTTAGGATAAGGTCATCATGTTTGATACTATTTTGAGTATGGAGTTTGACTTGATTTTTGTACAAGTGCCAATGTGTGCGGCTCAAAATAGTGGGTGTTAGGAAAAGGAAAGCATGCCCACAAATACATTGATGTCAATCATGATATGTGTCTGAGCTGCTGTTTATCTGATTAGCATGCCTGTTGCCAACATATATGTCATGGCACTTTTGACAGCACTGTGTGCCAGACTTAGCTTTCAGTTACCAAGGAAATGGTACAAGTGATGTACATGTTTAGAGTTCTCTAGGGGGCTTATGTAGGAGACACTTTCACCACCTGTGCCTCCCTACCCTTCAGATTTTGAGTGAGGTAGCAGTCGTAAAAGGAGCCTTATTGTGCTGGCCAATTGTAAGTTGAGTACACTATGAGAATACATCTCTGCTCAAGTAGGTTTTGGGATATGTCTACAGTATATAACAGGCAAGATGTGTGCAGATTTACCAACATGGTCTACTCATCATATTTGTGAGTGATCTTGATCACATCATGTGTGCATAGAATGTGAATGCTAAGTGTGTACCTGGTACTTAAGAGATGTCTGCCATGCATGTGTGCATATTGTTCAATATATAGGAATACTGTAGCTGCACCCAGTGCACTGCCAATCTTACTGTGCCCCTTAGGGCACCCATAGAGCCACCATGTGTGCTGCATTTCCCAATTTGCACAACATAGCACAGGGTAGTGAGCAATAGCTACCAATTCTATAGACAACATAGATGTACTGTTCATGTTTTGCCCAAATTACATGGGCACTAAGCCTGAACTGTACATGTGAGCCCATTGTGACCAATGGTGTGCCCCCTTGTAACTGTTGCCCGAGCAGGTGTTAATCCAAGGACACATGAATGATGCTTTGCCAAACCTTAGAAATGTCAGTGGGAAGTTTCCTGTCCCCCTATCAGATGACCCCTACCTTGCACCCATGATGCCTGGCCAAGGCTTGATGTAGCATCAGGGGTGTCAAGTGATGGATTGCATACATTACACTATGTATTGACAATGGCACAGGGATTCTGGAATTGTAGGGCCACTTGATCCTCACTAGTCTGATGACACAAATGTTGAGCAAGGATGCAGTTGTCCACTTACCTCTGGGCCCTAATGGTCAACATTGGATAGCCGTTACCCCAGTGACATGTACATGATACCATAGACGGCTGGTAGTGAAATGTGTGGTGGACAGCATGTGTCATTTGAGGATGCTGTGTACATTGCATGTCTGTTCTACCACTATCCAATGCTATTTTTAATGCCATGTTCTCCTCATGTTTCAGCTACCAATATGACCCCAACCGAAAAACACGCATTTGAGAGGAGGCCTGACAGGTACCAGCACATACCAAAGGATGGAGAAGAGATATAGGAGGGAGAAATCGACTTGGGCTTGATGTGCATTTTCAAACGGGGGGACCTCCGCTACAGCCTAGAACTGGTCTGGCCACATCGGGGGGGAGAAGGCCTCTGCTGGTCCTACCCCCTCCACTTCTACAGCACCAATCCATAGTCCGCCACCCTAACAGCCACCTTCTCCAGCCACAAGCTCTACTTTCGAATCCTACGTGAGATGGGACATGGCAGCCAATATGACAAGGCTGGATAAGTTGGAAAGAGACAACGCCTGCAATTATAATCTACTAAAGTATTGCAAGAAAAAGTTGTAAAAAACTTGTGCCATAGCCTCCCAGGTCCTCCCTCTCCCTTTCACTGATGTAAAATGTGTAAGTGGGTTTTAGGTGGGTAGTGTTATGATAGTAACATAATATAGTTTAGGTGTAGGTTAGTGTAAGTATAGTTGGGGGGTTTAGTGCATTTTTCGATTTGGGGGATGTTGGGGGGTTATGTTGGGGCTTCTATGTAAAAAGAAAAACTACATAAAATATATATTTGTTTCAATAGTAGTTTAGGTTACCACATGTGTAGCCTTAGTTTATGTTGTCCTACTCATGCCTTGTCTCTTAAGAGGGCATGGGGGACAATGTTCAGAGTGTGGCGTTACATATATACGATTAGTTTAGAATAGGATAGATAAGTGTAGGTGTAAGTTAAGTTAAGTTAGTTTAGGTTAGTTTAGTGCAGGATTGTGTATAGGATAGTTTTTGTTACAATGGTTTCAAAATGTTTAAATAAATCCTGTTAGTATTAGACAGTAATCTCTCCATGTTATTGAGGTTCTGGGTGTTCTCATGTGTGCACTGGTCAAGAAGGAGGAATGGCTTAGGGTATGCTTTCTGTCTTTATCTCCACGGATGATCATGTGCATCCCCTAGCACCAAGGAGCTGTCAGATTGGCTGCTAAATGACATCAGCTACTCAAAACATTAGTCATCCACAGTTCTAGCCATTCACATTGTGTATGTATACAGTATCTTGGACAGGTAAGTATGGAACTTCTACTGTCGTTGCTGGGGTAGGCAGTATTATTGGTGGAAAGGGTGGTACATATGACATTAGCCATGTATGGGTCTGTATCCTGCCACACTGACAACTGCCTGTCACTGATTAGATTTGCCTCTTCTGAACCACACACATTAGTTGTACGGTTGCCCTCATCTAGGAAAATTACCATACACTTGGGTCAGACCCATACATGCCATATGTCAACTTCCATTGATATCTGTTCAACACATGTATTTAAGACTCTGTAAGTTGGTTTTAGCCCACTACACCATCATTCACCTTTTTCATGTTAGGATTGTAGTGTGTGGCTTAGTGTCTGACAGTAATGCACACATGTAATTATGTTCTGTTCTCATTGACATAGCTTCACACAATGCATACATTTAGCTGAGCTGATGGATCACAGTAAACGTTGAAATGTTAAATGTGAACATGGTGATTTATTTACTGGTGCTAGTGTCTTTTCCAATGCTATACAAAGTCCAGTTCACAAACCCCATGAGAAACCCCGAACTGTTTGTTGTACAATCAGAGTCCAGGGGTGAGGGACATGTCATGAGACATGGCCAGGAGAAGTGTGCATTAGTGAGGAGGTGTCCAAATTGCCAATAGGTAAGATTTGAGACAATGACAGTAGATAGCAGACAAGTCAACAGTGGTTGAGTGAAGAGGGCACATTGCCTGCTGTCACAACACTGGCATGATCTTAAGCACAGAACTAATGAGATACTGTTCATGTGGCACATACTGGTGCTACCATGTGGTTTTCCTTGTGAATGTTGTTCCTTCCACATCTTCATCCTCTGATATGTGTGGTGCCTCCTGTGCCATGGGTGGTGCTATTGTTGAGGTTGAGGGGGCCCCACACACATCAGGGGATAGAGATGTGGAGTGAAAGGTCCAGTCAGATGCCGTTTATGGGAGCACATAAGGCATTACTGCAGCAAGGAGGAACTGCTGATTTCTCAATGCTGCAGCAACATCATGGTGATAGGCAGCCATGTTTTCCCTGAGGGAGGCTACTTCCCGCTGGATAGACTCCAGGGTATTCTGTATAGCCCCCCAGCCTGTTGTCTAACATGCTGCTGGCACTTTGGGAGGGCAATTGTTGAAGCCTCTGCCTCATGCAGCTATGTCGGCCAGGGACTGCTGGAGTTCATGTGGTGGGGAGTGGGTGCCTCTGATGGCAGCTGAGTTGTCCATAATTGGACTGAGGCACTTCTGCACTCCCTCTAGGCTGCCTGCCATTGTCTCCATCCCCACCCACACCTGCTTGGCCAGCTCCCGCTGGACTCCTATCACTGTCCTCTGGAAGATGATGTCTGGGTCCTCGGAGTCCAGTGCTGTGTCAGGACTGGCTGGTGCTTTTCATTGGTAGCTGGGAGGTAATGTAGAGACCCCGCAATGCTGTGTGTCTTCCCTGTAACTGGATGTGGTGTCTGGAGGGATCCGTGGACATCCTGGAGAGTCTCTTCATTGATGTCATCCATGTCATCTGTAAAATCCAGGACAGGCAGGTCCGAATGAGTGAAGGCATCATCCTCTGCAATTAGATAGTGATATGTCAATCTTTGATTATGGTGGCTGTTGTCATGGCACATCATTTACTTGCTAGTGGAGGCTAAGTGACATGCTACAAATCCCAGGTTGTAGTTGTATATTATGTGTAGCATTGTGCATCACACATGGGACAACCTTACAAGGTATTGTGGGCCACATGTAGCTAGCTTTTTGCACGTCGCAAACAGCTAATTTCGCTGTTTGCGACATGCAAAAAGCACATCGCAATCCACAAACCCGTTTTGCGTTTCGGTAACCTGCGTACGGACCACTGCCTTCTCTGAAAAAATGAAACGAAAACGTTTCATTTTTTGTTTTTGTAATGCATCTCGTTTTCCTTTAAGGAAAACCGGCTGCATTACAACAACAAAAAAACTGCTTTATTGAAAAGCAATCACAGACATGGTGGTTTGCTGTCTGCAGCAGGCCACCATCCCTGTGAGGGCTGCCATTCGCAAGGGGGTCGCAAATTGCGACCCACCTCATGATTATTCATGAGGTGGGCATTTGCGACCCCCTTGCGAATTGCAGATAGTGTCAGGGACACCATCCAACATTCGGATTTGCGACTCGCAAATAGCGAGTCACCCTAACTCGCAATTTGCGGGTCGCAAATCTAAAAGTTGCTACATGTGGCCCTTTGTGTTTTGATCCCACACCATCCTACTTCCTTGCAGGCTCCTCGTCACTGCCTCTGATACCATGGTGGCACATAATTTACCTTCCTATTCACCATGGTGGACATTCCCACAGTAGTGTAATGTGTGCTATCACTCTTTTGGTGTTATAATGCATTGGCATCATGAATGATGGCACTAGTGCAGCATACCACAGGTAGCTTAATTGCATACAATGCTTGTGGTACATTCTCATCTGTCTGTAGCAGGGCCCACACATGTACTAATTAAAAGGGACAGTGCAACCATTATGGATTATCTGCCCCATTAGTTTGTACCTCCCTACATTTGGGACATTTCCTTCCATACAGCATATCAGCCACAGGCATATGTTGGTGGAAGGATGTAGAATGTGGATCAATGCATGCATTTTGAGACTTTGTTGCTGTGGCACAAGGGGAATGTGTAGTTTGGATCCACATGGGCAAATATTTATACAATGGTACAGTTGCATTTCTGGCTAGTGACATTGTGTCAGTAGTTCAACTTTGATGCCACCTGTGTGAGTTCTTACTCATGTTGAATGTCCCATTAGGCAGGACACCAACCATCCACACAACACCCTCAATCTTGTTAGATGGTGATATTACAACTACTTGTACAGCTGCACAAATGATGCTCACAGACATGCCCCATGTGTTGTATGAGTTAACTTTTGCGGCCATTCCCAAATGGCCAATAGAGGTGTGTGAGAGTTGTTGGTCCACCCTGTGCGGTTTGCGTCCCACAGGTTGCATATTTAATGCCTGATTTTTTTCTCAAGTGGCCCTTCTCAGTGCAGCAGCAATATGTGTTGCATGGTGCTGCACCAGTTTTGAAACTCAGGGATGCACCATGTTTACTGGAATAAGGCACACCCCTGCGATTCCCCCTTTGCCAGCGCAGATTTGTTCTCCTTGCACCAATGCAGGCATTGTTGCACCATGAAGAAGGGATGTCTGCATTGAGGGGATAGATAGGTTATGTGCAGGGAGGCATCACTTCCTGCACATGTAAAAGCTACTATGGCAAGATGGCATTTCAATGTGTGCTGCAGGATGCAGCACACATGAGAAGGGAAATGACACAAGGAGGAAGGAAAGTATTTGGCTTAACTGACACCACCCCTGGGGTGATATTGACTTCAGTCACAGTCTCTGATGAACATGTTGTGTTGGATCGGGGGCAATGACAATATGCAATGGGTGTTGTTGTGGCACAGCCACAGTAATTGCATGTCCCTTCCAGGCAATGTGCTGCATAGTTACATGGTGGTGTAAAGCTTATCTCCACGTTGTGTATATATGTCAGAGTGCATTGCACATCCAGAGCGTCACTACAAGTGTGGCTTTGATGGAAATGGGGCATTTTGATTCAGGGCCTATGTGTCCCAAACCAACCCTTTAGCATGCATTGAGTGTGTACTATGTGCCTCCTCCTTCTGCCATTTGTGGGATTGCAGATAGTACCCCCCTGCAACTTACCCTGCATTTGTGGTAGTTCTTGGTAGTCTGCACTGTCCTGTCCTGCAATTCCAGTGAACAGCTCATCCATGATGACTGCTGTGACCATCTCCTCCAGCTCATCCAGGTTCTCCTGTGGTGTCGGACTTCCACCTCCAGTCTGCAGTGCTGCCTTTCGTTTCCTGGACAGTTTCCCCTTAGTCCCTTAGTTCCAGCGCTTATTGCAATCAATGACAGTCCTCCTCACGTCTGCCACTCTGTTGACTTTGTCTACTATTGCCTGCCATATTGTCTCTCTCCTACATGTTGGCAATTTGGAGGTGACAAAGACAGGTGTTGCTGCTCTGTCACCTCTCTGACCAAGATGTTATGCTCCTCCTCACTAAAGCAACATTTAAGCTTCCTCTTCTCTTTCTCCCGGGACTTTGCTGGACCCGCCTGGCTGGTACGTGGTTGATTTGGGTGTCCCTGGGGTCTCTCCTGGTCTGCATTCTCCATCTTGTCTTCCCAAATGTTTTTTCCTACTTGTACGTTTTTTAACGTTAATATGGTAATATATGGCGCTAATACATTTTGTGTCAAAAGGCGTGCCACAAAATGGTCTACTGCCACTTTTGAGGCATTAGCGTAATTTTATCTTACTGCAAGTCCCAAAGGTTAGCGTAATTTTTTTTCACAAATCTGGGCCACACTCTCTTACTTCAGATCATACCATGGCCTTCATCTTGTTTATGCCTAAAGATGTCAAGCAAAACTAGCTGGTCATCAAGCACAACACTCAAGCCAATGTCTGGTCAGTGGAGCATTCACGTCTTGTTGGTGACCCTGACCATCCATTTTACATACTGATGGTAACCTCTTGAAAGTTTACTCAGTGATGAGAGATGTCACAAAAGCCATGGCTTTTATAAATGGACTAGCGTAGGCATGTCTTGGAGACATTTTTTGGGATTAATTTATTTTCTCTCATATTTGACTAATGGAAAGTGTGTGGTAGAGGATGGAGATGGGGATTCCCCGGGAAGCTTAGTAGACATAGCATATTGAGTACTGTATGTTTAAGAGTGAATGGGTGAATGCTTAAAAAATTAGATGAGTTGCTGCGCTCTATTAAGATGTCACACAAAGAGTCATTCGAGGGTGATGTAGTTGTAATGGGGCCGCAATGTTTTTTCTCAGCTTGTGCTTAGAAAGGTGAGAAAGCTTGTGCTTAGAAAGTTGAGATAAGAATGGCTCCCAATAAGTTCTGGAATGATTATCAGACAGAGACGGATCATCCAATTAGAAGGCTAGGCATGTATTTGCCTGTTTTGCTTATGGTTGAGTTATGTATGTTTTGAAATATGTTTTTGATAAATTTCATTGTGGCGGTTGTAAAACTTTACACACCGCCGTAGCCTCAGTAAGCTTTAGGGTAGGATACATGTAAAAGAACAATATTTTCAAATCTTAAAGGTCGATTTAAAAGTGAATCAGACAATGTAAGGGTGGTATCTGTTGGTCTAACCACCCTTCAATTATGCAGTGGAGTGATGATAAAGCCTTATATGGGTTAGCGATGTATGAAAAATCTGCAATAGTGGAGTTCTCAAGTGCCTGACTGGAATTTTTAGTAGTGCGTTTTCCATACCATGTTCAGGAGGATATTGGAAAAAGAGGGCAGTTTTTTAATCAGCTGTTTCAAAAATGTACCTTAGGAGCAGCATTAAGGCTCCATGTTAATCATTAATCTATATAGGTAAGTATTAGGTTTGTGCACCGCACCACCACTTTTTTGATGCAATGCCTGTTAAAGATAGACTCCACTATTACATTTTAGTTTTAATTGAGTAAAATGTACCTTGAATTAAATGTGTATGTTTTTAAGAAAGTGGACCAGTTCCTACCTCGAAATGACACCGTATCTTCCATAGCCTAATATCCCATTTGAACAGGTTAATCATAGTACAGAGTAGACTGTTGCAGTGGAGTTCCTCTTCTAATGCTGTGCAGGCAACTGTCTGTTTTTATGTTTCTATACTCCCTCTCCCCAGTTATGACTGGTTATTTTGAATCTGTTGAAGTGTAGGGGGCGATTCACCAAGTTGTCATCTGGTTGAATGGGAATGTGGACTGTAAGGAAAGTTTGTACGGCTGGAGCTAAGAAGAATAAGGTGAAACGCAACATCAAGGCAATGCAGAAAACCATTAGAAGGACTACAAAGACTGTTTAGAAATTGTAGTGGAAACAGGATCCCTGTAAGGAAATCTTCTGAGGCATATAATGCATTGTTGTTTCTCCTCCCTAGTCTTTAGTGTAAAGGGAGAATGAAAGTGATCTGGTTGAAGTCCCATAGGTCAACGAATGTGGCATGGATTGTGGAAATTGTAGCATCCTCCCCAGGCGGGGTACCCACCAGTGACTACGCCACACATGGAGCTATGTAATATACATCTTTATTCGTCGTCCTGTAACCACAAACTCACTGTCCTAAACCTTAATTCACTTCACCAGATTCTAAAACTTACCTCAACATTCTGCTGAGTCTTTAATGATCCAAAAAGGTTCCATCATATATACTCACAAGCCACAACATGTCCCCCTCTATTAAATAAAATAAAATATAATTTTCTGTTATGGCATATACACATGATAACTCTTCAATGAGCCTTTTTGGTGCTTTAATGGCTTATCCAGATCCTGTCTTTGGAAACTGGGAGTCAGTAATCAGAGTGTCCACAATCTGCCTCGATGATGGCAGAGCAATGGCAGTCTGGGATTCTCCAATGAGCCTCTCTAAGTTAGTATCTACATTGGCATTAGTGTCTGACGAGTGTTGAGCCACTTGTTCGAAGTGCATGGAATCTCTCATGATAGATTTTCCTGGACATTGGGCATCCGTCATGTGCTCTTTGCTGGTTACAGTGTGAAAAGGCTTTGCATCAAAAGGAGCACCCGATTTACATTGTTGTGACTGACAAATGAGCACTTGATCTCCTTGTGTGAAGATAATATTCTTTGCATGTCGCCGTTTGGCAGCATAGGCATTACATTTTTGTTTACGACTCAAGTCTATTGTACATGTCTCAGTATCAGGTTTTGATCTGGTGTTGGTCCACTGAGGTAACTTGATTATTATGGCTCTCCTGAACATCAGCGTTGCAGGGCTTTCACCTGTGGTCAAGTGAGGAGTTGAAGGTTAGCTCATAGAGTAGAATTCAAGACAGTCTTGAAGTTGAGCTTCTCTAAGGTAGAACACTAAACAACTTTCTTTACCGTATTCATGAAATGTGCAACGAAGCCGTTAGCCTGTGGCCAATGAGGTGCGCTCTTCTGATGTTTCACATTAAGCAAATTGAGGAAGTCTCTGAATTCTATTCTATTAAAAGGTGGGTCTTTGTCAGTTTTCAAAATCGTAGGCGTACCACATGTCACAAAGATGCCATTTCTCAATGACTCAGTCCTGAGTGAAAGACGAGAGATCTTTAACTAATGGGGAGCAAGAGTATTCAGGTTTTCTACTCTTTTTCAACTTGTTCATCAAGATTAGAAACCTGACTCGATCTCGGAGAGCTCGTTTAGTGGCAATGATTCCACAATATCCTTCAAGGGCCACTTTATTGACTTGCTGTTGCAGACTCTCTGGAATGACAATTCTTGAACCACTCATGATAATTCCTTCTTGTGTCACAGACAGTTCGCCTTTGACATTTTTGTACTTCTGATGCTCGCGGTCACTGGTAAGTGGTCTAATATGTTGATTCCATGACTGATGTGTAATAATATCTTTTAATTTTAACATCCATCTTGACTCATGGCAGTGACAATTTCTACAAACAAAATGGCAGCTGGTGTGTTTAATTTCACAATTAAATTTATGTAGGCTTCAGCAGGCTTAGATGGGGTACCTTGGCATTGCTTAGGCACTCTTGAGAAGTAGTTAGCAGGGTTTTGATCTTTCCTTTGATGATGCACAATTGTGTAGTTGTACTCTTGCAGTCGTAGACCCCGATTCATGGTGGTATCTTGGCTTTTGGATTCCCAAAGATAGACAGCAATGCTTGATGATCTATCACAAGCATGACAGGTTTTACATCCAGGAACAACTGGAAATGTTCCCAAGCCCACACCGCTGCTAAACATTCCTTTTCTGTTTGTGCATAAACATGTTCGGTCTGGGGCAGACTTTAATTTACATGTGCCACAATATGTCTTTGAGGATTTGGCTGTCCGCTGTATTGTACAAGAATAGCGCCTAACCCGACTGGGCTAGCATCAATAACAACTTCAGTATTAGCTTTGAGTCAAAATATGCCATTTCAGTAGCTGCTTCAATTGCTTGTTTAATTCTCTTAAAACTTTGCTCCCATTCATGTGACCAGTAAAATGAAGCATTCTTTTTGTCAACTTTCTCAATGGAACATTGTGGCAAAGTCTTGTATATCTGGAACAGTAACTGGCCATGCCAAGGAATGAATGTAACATGGAAACATCTTGTGGGGAACTGACTGTTGACCACATTTGTACCATGGCTGGATCGGACGTCATGCCTCCATCAGAAAAGATATGGCTAAAGAACTTTAGCTCTTTAGTCTTATTGAATTCACGTTTCTCAGCATTTAATGTTAAGCCTGCATCAACAAGTAAGCAACACACTTAAAGCTTTGACATGCCTCACTCTGTGAAGCTCCGAAAAGCAATACGTAATCGCTATAGTTGAAAGCATTTACAACAGATTCTATATTACTTCTAATGACATCTTGAAAAATCTTGGCAGCTGATGGCACACCAAAAGTTAGGGCCTGATTTAGATGTTGGCAGTAACGGTCCCGGTCCCAACATCGCTTTTCAGACTGAAAACCCATCCACCACCATGACAGTCCACCTGCTATATTTAGATGTTGGCGGTGGGTTTACCCACCCGAGTCCAAGCATTTCTATCCACGTTGATTGCACCATTGGAAAGTGTGGCTGATGGTGAGACCCCAGCCATACTTACCGCTGAGCAGATTTGGATGTACCATACCGCAAGCAAAAAGTGGCGGTCTGACCGCCTCTTCCTTGTTGGGGGATTGGGGAAGAAAGGGAGGTGAAAACCCACAGTTTCTGCCAATTCCACTTCCGTTTCTGGTGGGACCTAACTGGACAGGAGCCTCTGTCGCTGCTGCCATGAGTCCCTGGAGTAAGCAAGAACCCACCTCCATTGCTAGACACAAAGGTAAGCAACCCACATTGGCTGTGTACATTGGGGGGTCACTGCACATTTGCACGGGACCACTGCAGACATATACACATTACAGTAATTTTTTTTTATTTACTGTGACATGCATATGTCAGGGACACTGGTTGGTCAGACACGGATAGGGACATACTGTACACATGTCGAACACAAACACCCCTGTCATTATGGCATCAGTATTCATTTCCAAATTAATGCTAGCACCACAATGACAGTACATTCACACTTGTCAACTTTGCTGATGTGTGTACATTGCAAGGGGACCAGTACGTATCATGTTGTGCTAGAGTGGTGTGTGAGTCAGTTAGTGTATATGTGTGTGTTTGCGATGCGATTGGGTGAGGTGGAGGGAGGTGTAGTTGGTGATGTGGTTATGTCAGTATGTGTGACACTTGCATATGGCATGGACATTGTTGTGTATGTTGTGTTGCTGCGTGCAGAACTGAGGTGCATGTTATGTGGCGGTCGTTGTCATGATGTGTGTAGTTGTGCTTGTGTGTGTGTTTGTGTACATGAGTATGTTGGGTGTTATGGTTGTGTCATGTGTGATGTGGGGGGACGCATGAGTGAAGGGTAGAGTGCATGTGAGACTTACCTCTCTTCCACGGGCACTGGCATTGTCCGATGTCTATAGAGTCCAGCGATGTCCTACCTCCATCAGCAAACTGCTACCAGTACACAGCCTATCCAACTGTAACATCTAAATACGGCCATCAGGAACCCGCTTGCCTGACAGCAAGGAAGAGCACTCAGTTGTCTTTGGCTCAGCCACAATACATCTAAATACGGCAGGCAAATAATCGTCGATTTGAGGGTCTTATTGTATCCACCACCAACATGGCTTGGCAGTGCGACTGCCAAGATCTAAATCAGGCCCTTAATCTTTTGTATCGAAATAGACCAATATGTGTAGAAGAAGTTCTAATGTACCTGCAATTCTCCTTGAGTTGCAACTACTGATATCCTTTATTTAAATGAAGGATTAAGAAAATGTTAACTCTGTTCAATGGTTATCATGTCAGCAATGTGCGAACCTGAATGTTGTTCTCTTTCAATTGGCTTCTTCGCTTGTGGCATATCCACGCAGATGCTTACAGCTCCTTCACTGTCCTTTTTAGGCACTACCACAATGGGAGAACCCCATGGGTCGGACCAGTAGAGCGCTCAATGATTTCTTGCTAAAGTACTGATTCAAGTTCCTTTTCAACAGCTTCTTGTAAATGAAATGCAATTCTTCTGTGCGTTTGAGCAACAGGATGATCATTCTCATTGATATGCACCCGTACTTTCATAGTGTTAAGTTATCCTAACCATTGAAAACAATAAAGGAAACTGACATTCTATTTCATGATGAGTGTTCATATTGTAATTCCCTGATATCAGTCCGATATCAGCAGCTGTGCTGAAACTGAGTAGACAGGCCCTTGATACTCTGCCTTGAAGTATGTGAATGTTTTCTTGTGCTTCATAGTCGCTATGAATGAACCTTTACTTTTCAAAGGTATCGATGCAGCCCATGTGTACACTTTTGTTTGTGAAGGCTTGAGTCATGGTAGTGGAGATAGTTCATTATAATTCTCCTAAGGCATATTATTTATCAATGCACAACTTTCAATAATAAAAGATATTGCACAACATTTATTTTCAGTATAATCTTTGGACAATGCTTGATTGACTTGGATGCTTTCTTATGTCTACTTTTCTTTGACTGGTACTTCTCTTCACTTGCGGCCAGTCCAACTTGTGCATATTTCGTTGAGGTAAACATTTACATTGCATAATCATGTTCTTTACTTTCACACAATGTTGATACTGACAACCCTTTCGACAATGATTTAGATGACGATCGACTTCTTTTGTTGTTGATTTGTCTCAACTGATGTTGCCACTTGTCTTTGTGGATGTGAGTCGAACGCAGCTTCGGGAATGTTGAGTCAGCTATTTAGTCTTCTCCCCATGACGCAATTACTTTTTCTTTCATCTTGCAAACCAACAAAAAATGGTTCTCTTTACCATAGCCTTTGCATATCTGTCAAAGGGCACCTGCATGTGGAAACAGCAATCCACACCTGAAACATACCTTCTTTTTCCATGGAGACATCACCTTGTGTCCTTCAGCTCTGTGTTTCTGCCTTATTTTCACGTCCATGACTGACTCTCTGTGGGCACTTCCGGCCTCCATGTCAGCAGCTTGTCGATCACAATGCTCATCAGCTCTAGCATCCATGAGAACTCACTCCAGACTAAGGGTTTCTCTCAGCATTTGTTGTTTGAATTAATCTGACAAGCATCCATCAATAACTCTGAGACGTATTGCTTCTTCGACATTAAACTAATTGAATCTGCACTGTTTTATGAGTGCGTCTAATCTCTCAACAAATTAATTTATGGATTCACCAACTCTTTGTTGTTCTTGACTGAAAATGTACCTTTCATAACCTACATTTGGCACTGAATTGAACCTGAGATTTAGGACTTCTTTAATTTGACAGAATGTAACTTCATCCGTTTGCGGCATTTTCTTTATGATGTCTTTTGCACCATTAAGAGCAAGATTCTTGAGGTATTTGATAAACTTTTTGTTACCAGTTTCTACTAGCACAGCAATGAAATCATCAAATGTCTCTATCCAGCAGTCTATCTATTGCCAATATTCTGCTTTTTGGTGGTAACAAAGGGTGGTGGTGTTGGTTTCAGAAAGGCAGCAAAATTGTAACTGTAACAGGATTGACTGACAATGTGGCTGGAGCTCTCTCCGCCTCCCTCTCCCAGTAAGCAGGATTGGTTCCATTAATGACCCTAGCTTGGCCCTATGATGTGCTGCTCTGTAGGTCATCTCTTTACGGACTCCATTGGCAGAACAGCTTTCTGCTGGGCCTTTCATTGCTGCAGGCATGGACGGCTCCATTAGCACAACCCCAGACACTTGTCTTGTAGTCACATTTGGCAGAAGTATGATTCTCTTTATGCAGTCCTAGTAAGCAGATGACCCTTTCATGCTTCTGAGTGGTTGTGTTCTCAGTCTACCCTTTTACTTTTAACACCTGGTTGATCTTTGTCTCAAAGCACTTCTGATCACATCTTTATTGCGTAGTCTGCTATAGCTAATTCCTGCACTTTCAAAACCTGGTTGTATCTTCCTTCAGCAGTAGCTCTTCGTATACTGTATAGCTTTATATTGCAAAGTAGCGTAGTACCTTTCTGTATGACCTTGTTTGTAGTTTCTTGACAAATGATGCATAGACTTCTCAGTAGAGCTTTCTTCACCCTTAAATGCTTTACATCAGTTGGTGTTGTGCTTTGACTCCACATACTCAAACCGTCGATTCTGCACTGTGACAAAAACACAAGCAGCAGTCACAAGCAGTTTGCTTGAACTACGGCAGACTCTCTGGGAGTGCACTGTCAGTCATTGGATTACGTATCTCCTATCTCTTTGCCAGTTGTAGTGTCCTCCTCTGCCTGGGTACCCACCAGTGACTATGCCACGTATGAAGCTATGTATTACACATCTTTATTCTTCAGTGTGTAACCACAAACTCTATGTTCTAAATCTGCATTCACGTCACCACGTTCTAACACCCATGTCATCACTCTACAGAGTCTTTCAGGATCCACAAATGTTCCATCAAACATAGACACAACAGAAATGACTCAAGTTCATGTGACTAGGCACAATGGACTTGTTGAAACCTTGGTACAAGAGGATGATACAGAGATTCCGAGTGACATTTTGGAGTCAATGTTTAATGGATAGTGGTGTGAGTTAAGTTTCTTTTTGTGAGAAAACAGGGCTGATTGCAAAGGCCCCCTAACTTTTTGCCCTCATTTTCCACTTTTTGCTGGTGTTTTCCTGACTCTGAGGGTGCCCTGGGTACTGCTAACCAGTCCCAGGGCCTGTGCTCTATGTAAAATCAATATGCAAATTAGGCTAATTATAATTGGCTAAGTCAACTTACCTATAAGTCCCAAGTATATGGTAGGGCATGTAGGTTTAGGGACCACAGCATAGGTAGTGCACCCATAGGTGCGCTGCTGAGATGCCCAGTGTCATTTTTAAGGGAAGCCTGCCTTGCTCGCTGCTTTTAAGTTAAAGTTATATGCAAATTCGACTTTGGAATGAAAAGTAGTTCCAAAGTCCTAAACTACCTTATTTTTACATATAAGTCACCCCTAAGGTGTGCCCTATGTGCCCCTAGGGCACTGGTGAGGCCGCACCTGCCCCCAAGGAAGTCTTGAGTAGTCAGGCAGCAGTCCAGATGCTGGGTGTTGCCCCTGCACTGACAGAAGGGAGAGTGGAAGGAGGGTGTCTACCACAGGAGGTGGTAGCCCCCAACTCTAGACAGCAAGAGGGGTGCCAGGACCCCACAGTTGCTCCTAAAGCACCTCAGCCACCTGTCAGTGGAGAGCTTAGGGTGTGGTTCTGGGTACTGACAGCTGTCAGTAGCCTCTGCTGGGTGCTAGCCTTCCTGGCAGCACTGTACTTGGCCTGGGAGGCAGACCCCAGGGCCAAAAGCAAAGTAGGCCCCCTGACCCTGTTGGTCATGGTGGGGTTGCTCAAGTGTTGGGTGACCTCTTTGGGTAAGCTAGGTGTTGCCCTAGCAAAGTTACGAGTAGGGGAGGTGGGCACCTCAATACCCCAGTTGAGAGAGAGAGAGGAGGAAGACCCCCCTAGAGGGAAGTTTCAGTTTGAGATGGGTCCTTTCACTGTTGGGATGGATTCACTACCCAGAGGGAGTGACCCTGGCAGGAGGATGTAAGGCAGAGTAGGCCCTGCAAAGGGACAGCCTGTTCTCTTCACTGTCTTCCTTGCCTGACAAGCCCGGAAGACTCCCCCTGGGTTGGTCTGAGGCTCCCGGGTGTGTGGGCTGGGGGGGGGGGCTTGTGTGAGAAAACAGGGCTGATTGTAGAGGCCCCCTAACTTTTTGCCCCCATTTTCCACTTTTTGCTGGTGCTTTCCTGACTCTGAGGGTGCCCTGGGTACTGCTAACTAGTCCCAGGGCCTGTGCTCTGTGTAAAATCAATATGCAAATTAGGCTAATTATAATTGGCTAAGTCAACCTACCTATAAGCCCCTAGTATATGGTAGGGCATGTAGATTTAGGGACCACAGCATAGGTAGTGCACCCATAGGTGCACTGCTGAGGTGTCCAGTGTCATTTTTAAGGGAAGCCTGCCTTGCTGGCTGCTGTTAAGTTAAAGTTATATGCAAATTTGACTTTGGAATTAAAAGTAGTTCCAAAGTCTTAAACTACCTTATTTTTACATATAAGTCACTCACTCCTAAGGTGTGCCCTATGTGCCCCTTGGGCTGGGTGCCATGTAACTATAAGCAGGGACCTTATAAAAATAGTTTTATAAGCCCTGGTGAGGTAAAAACAGCCAAATTCATGTTTCCCTCATTGTAGTGAATGGCCTCCATAGGCTAGAATGGGGAGACTTTATTTTTATTTTAAAAGTCCCCTTAAGTAATGGATACAAAGAGTTAGGTATCAAATTAATTGTTATAATAAATCCCACAACTTCCAGTTGTTGGATTTAATATAACTTGTTCAGGTAAAGAGTTTTTAACTTTACCTGAAAAGTTGCCAATTTCAGCCCTGCATTGTTTTTGCTGCTGTGCTCTGATTGGCCAGCCTCTGGCAGTCTGACCAGGCTGCCTTGATGAGGTGTGAAGTGGCCTGGCTTCACACAAAGAGATGTGCCTGTGGGAGGGAATTTCTCCTCAGCAGATGGTGAGGCAGGAAGAGGGAGGGCTGCCAAACTGGTCTTCAAAGACAGAGAAGGACATTTGGAACACCCCCACATCCTGAAACCCCAGACAACTAGGTACCCCCTTGATTAGATTAGGAAAGGGCAGGTGAGGGGTGTGTTTATGATTTTTAGCCACACCAGTGGGTGGGCTCAGCCAGATGCAACCTCCAAAAATCAGATTCAGCCATGATGGATTTTTGAAGAATGTTGCCTCCTGGGATTGATTTTTGCCACTCTTCCCAGGAAGTGGTCATCACAGGGGGAAGGACCCTGCACCTGATTGGAGAATCAGGACCCCCCTGTTTTTCACCCAGGAGCAAGGATAAAACTGGCAGACCTGCACCCACACCTCAGTTCCCTACCACATCCCTACCAGGAAGAACTACAGAAGAAGATGGACCGCCCTGCTGGACCCCTAGCCTGCACCTGGAACCTGCACTCAGAAGGACTGCATCAGCTGCACACTTGGGCTTCACCACAAGAAGGACTTTGCCTGGCTTCAACTGGTTCAAGGAGGGACTCCCTGTTTGCTACAGGTGACAAATTGCTAACCAGAGCCCCCTGCACCAACTCCTGAAGAAATCAACCAGCTGACCACTGCCCAGTGGCCAAAAAGGAGTTTGCGCCAGGTGCATTCTGGGAGTTGTAGTCCACACCCCCAATGATCATCTCAGAGCTTCTGGACCCTTGGGGTGGGCTGTGGACCCCAAAAGAACCTTAAAAGAACATCTGGGAGAAGACCCAGAAGTTTGGAGAACTTTTGAAAAAAAGCTCCATAGAGGGATCGACCGCCGCTGCAACTCTAGCCGGCTTGCCTCAACCGCGACTGGGCCTGATTTGCAGGTTCGTCCCAGTGATGAAAATCTCCAAAAAAGAGACTAAGTCCGAAGGTAGAAAGTTGACCGGGACCTCCCAGCCAGCATATCTGAGGAGGGCTCCAGGGACGTCGGATCAAGATCCAGGTTTGCCCCAGTCGAAGGATTTTCACCTAAAAAAAAAAAACTACGTCCGAAGGTAAAAATCTCCACTAATGGCTCCCACGACACGTATCTGGAGAAGAGTTCCAGGAGGTCGGATTGGACTGGCAGGTTCGTCCCTCTGAAGAAAACCTTCAGAAAAGTGACTAAGGGGGTCATTCCGACCCTGGCGGTAAAAACCGCCAGGGCCGGGGTCCGCGGGAGCACCGCCAACAGGCTGGCGGTGCTCCTTTGGGCATTCTGACCGCGGCGGTACAGCCGCGGCCAGAAACGGAAAGTCGTCAGTGTACCGCCGACTTTCCGCTGCCCATGGGAATCCTCCATGGCGGCGCAGCTTGCTGCGCCGCCTTGGGGATTCCGACCCCCTTACCGCCATCCTGTTCCTGGCGGTTTCGACCGCCAGGAACAGGATGGCAGTGAGGGGTGTCGTGGGGCCCCTGGGGGCCCCTGCAGTGCCCATGCCAATGGCATGGGCACTGCAGGGGCCCCCGTAAGAGGGCCCCACTTTGAATTTCAGTGTCTGCTCAGCAGACACTGAAATTCGCGACGGGTGCTACTGCACCCGTCGCACACCTTCCACTCCGCCGGCTCCATTCGGAGCCGGCTTCATCGTGGAAGGGTGTTTCCCACTGGGCTGGCGAGCGGCCTTTTGGCGGTCGCCCGCCAGCCCAGTGGGAAACCCAGAATGACCGCCGCGGTCTTTTGACCGCGGTACGGTCTTCTGGCGGTCCCAGCCAGGCCGGCGGCTACCGCCGCCAGCCGGGGTCAGAATGACCCCCTAAGTCTGAAGGTAAACCTTTGACCGAGGCCTCCCGCGAGCTGTAGCCGAGCAGGGCTCCATCACGGTCGGCCTTAAACTTTTACTTTGCCCCGGTCGAGGTGCAACCAGATGACCAGATTGGCGCTTTTTGTTTCTAGGTGCTAGAAAACAAACATTTTTTGAGAATTCATATCTCCGGTTCCCTTTTTCCGATTTTATTCGTTTTTGTGTCATTTTAAAGATAAAAATATAATCTATTTTTATAAATTGGTTCTGGATTTTTAAACTGTTTCCTGTATTTAATTTAATTACTGTTTTGTGATATTTGAATGCTTTACACTCTGTCTCCTAAGTTAAGCCTTGACGCTCGTTGCCAAGCTACCAAGGGCTGATCTGGGTTTAATTTACTGAGACCTAACTGGACCTAAGTTTGGGTTAGTGGTCTATTGCTAAGTGTAGGTACCTACCTGCCCTTACCAATAACCCATTTTCCAACACTTTTAATGCCAGTGATGGTGTTTCAGCTCCAAATGGTCCATCCTTTGCTCTGTCTGTCATTGACAGAGGAGTTGGGGCACAAGCGAAGTTGTAGGTAGCAGGCTCAGTTAATGTGAATGAACCCACGTGACCCAGAAAAAAATGCATATTTCTTGTTTGTGATCAATTGGTGCGTTCCATACCTTCACTTTTCTGTGGACATTATGAACAATTCTTAAACATTGTGAAGGTGGATGAAGTAGGTGCACCTGCAGGAGAAATAAAGAGACTAAGCAGTTATGCTGTAACTAGTCCAGGTTGTTGGCAAGACATAGTTAGTTTATGGGCCTACTGAGTAAATGAATAAAAGTTACGTCTGTCTAGTCACATTACAGTCAAAAAAGAGAGAAACGTGCCCTTCTGCAATAATTATGTGATTAGTTGTACAATGTTAAGTTATTAAGGTTACATAGTTCGCAGTCTACCACTAGCGCAGCACTTTTGATTTTATAGGGATGAATTTTCATATGGTTCAGACGTTTCCATGGCAGACTGAAGTCTGATTTGATTGGTGAATTATGAATGGCTATGTGCCTATGTTAGAGACAGAGGGATACATTAGGACAGCAACAAAAGGTGCTATTATGTTTTTTTAAATTATGGCCTATATTACTTCCTGTCAGGCCAGGTCACATGGCACCCAGCCCGCCTGCCTCCTTCACATGACTTTACCTTTAGACTGTCTGATCGAGCCAGCACTCTTTCTAGCTACGCCTAAAAAGAAGAGAGCTGGATTTCACAATTCTGGTTACCCTACCATACTCTATTGGTTCCTCGCTGGCTCCTGAGATCCGTTAGTACTGTTCAAGGTCTGTAACTGATTTCTGGAACCCTTAAACTTGCAGTTTTGTTCCCTTCCCTGTAAATGTCCAATGTTTGATGGTTCTGGGAACTAGCTAGCGCCCACTGCTCATGGCTTCCTGGGAGCCATCTAGAATAGAATTGCCTTAGAGCCCGCTCTGTTTTGCACCTGTCTTATCTCCCCTTCATTCCCAGCTTCTGGAGTTTTTGTCCCAGAATTCAAAATACTTCTTTCCCTTTTTGTCTATGCCTTTGCATATCCTTTCCCCACTCATGTGTTTCCTATGCTCAGTTCTCGCTTTTCTCTCTCCCCCCCCCCCCCTAAACCTCCCACCCCGCTCCATGCAGTGCAGTGCAAACCATAAAGAGCTCCCTCACTTTCCAGTCGCACGTTCAGCGTTATTATTTTGGAAAGATTTTTATTTGGAATTCAGCCTCGGCTTTCATAACGATATCTTGTAACCCCTTCGCTGCCAGACCTTTTCCCCCTCATGTGCCGAGCCTTTTTTGGCTATTTGGGGCAGTTCGCGCTTAGGGCCTCATAACATTTTGTTCACATAAGCTACCCACGCCAAATTTGCGTCCTTTTTTCCAAACATCCTAGGGATTCTAGAGGTACCCAGACTTTGTGTGTTCCCCTGAAGGAGACCAAGAAATTAGCCAAAATACAGTGAAAATGTTGTTGTTTTAAAAAAAATGGGAAAAGGGCTGCAGAACGCAGCTCGTGGTTTTTTCCTTGAAAATGCTACCAACAAAGAGTTTGCGGTGGCAAGATCACCATCTTCCCAGCTTTCAGGAACAGGCAGACTTGAATTGGAAAACCCAATTTTTCAATACAATTTTGACATTTTACTGGGACATACCCCATTTTTACTATTTTTTGTGCTTTTAGCCTCCTTCCAGTTAGTGACCAAAATGGGTGAGAAACCAATGCTGGTTCCCAGAAAGCTAACCATTTCTGAAACGTAGACAGAATTCTGAATTCAGCAAGGGGTCATTTGTGTAGCTCCTACAAGTGTTTCCTAAAGAAAATAACAGCTGAAATAAACAAATATTGAAATTGTGGTGAAAAACACAGCAATTTCTTTCCACGTTTTACTCTGTAATTTTTTCCTGCGATGTCAGATTTTTGAAAGCAACATACTGTTACATCAGCTGGACTCTTCTGGTTGCGGGGATATATAGGGCTTGTAGGTTCATCAAGAACTCTAGGTACCCAGAGCCAATAAATTAGCTGTACCTTGCAATGGGTTTTTATTCTATACCAGGTATACAGCAATTCATTTGCTGAAATATAAAAAGTGAAAAATAGGTATCAAGAAAACCTTTATATTTCCAAAATGGCCACAGGATAAGGTGTTGAGAAGCAGTGGTTATTTGACCAACTCTGAATTACGGGGTGCCCATATTTGCATGTGAATTACAGGGCATTTCTCAAATAGACATCTTTTTTACACACTGCCTTACATTTGGAAGGAATACATTTAGAGAAAGACAAGGGGCAATAACACTTTTCTATTCTGTGTTCCCCCAAGTCTCTCGATAAAAATGGTACCTCACTTGTGTGGGTAGGCCTAGCGCCCACAAAAGGAAATGGCTCAAAACACAACGTGGACACATCACATTTTTTCACAGAAAACAGAGTTTTTTTTTACAAAGTGCGTACCTGTGGATTTTGGCCTCTAGCTTAGCCGGCACATGGGGAAACCTAGCAAACCTGCACCTTTTTTAAAACTAGACACCTAGGGGAATCCAAGATGGGGTGACTTGTGGGGCTCTGCCCAGGTTCTGTTACCCAGAATCCTTTGCAAACCTCAAAATTTGACCAAAAAAACATTTTTTCCTCTCATTTCAGTGACAGAAAGTTCGGGAATCTGAGAGGAGCCACAAATTTCCTTCCACCCAGTGTTGCCCCAAGTCTCCCGATAAAAATGGTACCTCACTTGTGTGGGTAGGCCTAGTGCCCACGAAAGGAAATGGCCCAGAACACAACGTGGACACATCAAATTTTTTCACAGAAAATAGTGCCTACCTGTGGATTTTGTCCTCTAGCTCAGCCGGCACCTGGGGAAACCTAGCATACCAGTGCATTTTTGAAAACTAGACACCTAGGGGAATCTAAGATGGAGTGACTTGTGGGGCTCTGACCAGGTTCTGTTACCCAGAATCCTTTGCAAACCTCAAAATTTGACCAAAAAAACACTTTTTCCTCTCATTTCGGTGACAGAAAGTTCTGGAATCTGAGAGGAGCCACAAATTTCCTTCCACCCAGCGTTCCCCCAAGTCTCCCGATAAAAATGGCACCTCACTTGTGTGGGTAGGCCTAGCGCCCACAAAAGGAAATGGCCCAAATCACAAGGTGGACACATCACATTTTTTCACAGAAAACAGAGGTGTTTTTTGCAAAGTGCCTACCTGTGGATTTTAGCCTTTAGCTCAGCCGGCCCCATGGGGGGCAGAAATGACCTAAAATAAATTTGCGCCCCTGTCGTCCCCCCCCCCCCCGGAGCGACCCTTGCCTACGGGGTCACTCCCCTTGCGTGACATTGGCGCAAAAAAAAGATCCCCGGTGCCTAGTGGTTTCTGCCCCCTTTGGGGGCAGATTGACCTTAAATCGTCTAAATACAATTTGCCCCCCAGGGGAGCGACCCTTGCCTAATGGGTCGCTCCCCATCCCTAAAAAAACAAACAAAATAAAACACACAAAAAAATGGCCCTGGCGCCTAGAGGTTTCTGCCCCCCCTAGGGACAGATCAGCCTAATAACAATAGGCCGATCTGCCCCTGGGGGGGCAGAAATGGCCTAAAATAAATTTGCCCCCCACCCCCACCGGGGAGCGACCCTTGCCTACGGGGTCGCTCCCCATCTGTAAAACAACAACAACAACAAAAATCCCCGGTGCCTAGTGGTTTCTGCCCTCCTTGGGGGCAGATCGGCCTAATTAAAATAGGCTGATCTGTCCCCCAAGGGGGCAGAAATGGCCTAAAATAAATTTGCCCCCCAGTGGAATGACCCTTGTCTAAGGGGTCGCTCCCCTTGCGTGAAATTCACGAAAAAAAAAACCTCCCTGGTGTCTAGTGGTTTCTGTCCCCCTTGGGGTATGATTGGCATCATAAAAATAGGTAATCTGCCGCCAAGGGGGGCAGAAATGGCCTAAATATAATTTGCCCCCTATGGGAGCGACCCTTGCCTAAGGGGTCGCAAAACAACCCCAAAAAATATTATCCCTGGTGCCTAGAGGTTTCTGACCCCCCTGGGGGCACAAAAGGCCTTAAAAAAAAGTGCCCCCCCCCCCCCGGGAGCGACCCTTGCCCAAGGGGTCGCTCCCCTCATGCCAATTTCATTTAAAAAATAAATCCCTGGTGTCTAGTAGGCGTTTCAAAAGCCGGATTGCTTTACAATCCGGCTTTTGAAACGCAGAGAGAGACTTCAAAGGGAAGGAAATACATTTCCTTCCCTTTGAAGCCTCTCTGGGCCTCCTCCACGTGATCGGAAGAGAACTGCAAAGCATTTCTCTTCCGATCGCACTGGAAGCTGAGCTTCCAGCGCAAAGGAGGAGGCCTCTGTGACAATCAGCGCGCGATTGCGCACTGACGTCATGGGGGTGGTGGGGTGGTCTGGGGTGAAAGGGGAAGGTTTTCCCCTTCCATCCCTGCCTTGGGGGGGTGGGGGGAACCCCACAGAGGGAGCGCTAGCGCTCCCTCTGGGCTCTGTGCACAGGACGTAATGGTTACGTCCTGAGCACACGAGCACTGTGCTTCAGGACGTAACCATTACGTCATGGGCACAGAAGGGGTTAAGAACGGCATGGCTGTTATTTTTAGAGAAGGCTATCTTTTTCGTTTCAGTGACTTTTCAACACAGCTAGAATCGCATTACTGAATGGAATGGCTTTTCTGCAGAAGATAAACCCCTAAAAGAAAAGATAGGAGTTTTCTAGCACAAGGATGCAGCTTTTCACAGGAAGTATAGTAAGAAACTGTGATCAGCTTGAAATGTCTATATCTTTCAGCAGACAGCTCCTCCACAATGGCAAAGGAGCATCGTCCCACTGGCTAAGAACCAGCAGCTGAAAAATAAAACCATATTTTATTATTGTCAAATTTTTCAGCTGCTTGCTGAGCCAGCGTGTGCAGTGAAGGGTGGGGCTGGTTCATACGAGGGGGAGGAGGAATGGAGTGGAGTGCACTTAAGTGAGCATGTCAGTTTGGCCGGTTTTAGGCCGGTCAAACAGACGTGCACTTAGGTTTCTCCAACCTGTCTGTCTTGCACAGCCGGGTTGGAGAAACAGCCACAGACTCTAATGCACTGTCTGAGCGCCAGACTAAGCTGCTCAGACCAACCCTGGCACTGCTCAAATACTAGGTATAGCTTGAGAGCAGCACCACGATTGCATGGGGGAGGCTGTGCTGGTGTCCCAAGGATGGCTGGGACACCATCAGGAGCGAAGAGAGGAGCGAGGCGGCTGGCAGCGGCAGGACAGGTACATTTGATTTTTTTCATTATTTCTTCTGTGTTGTCATCCCCCATCCTTGAGATTTGAGGTGGCCGGCACTGCTTTCAACTTCAATATGCTTCTGCTCTTAAATTTGGACATCTGCAATGATCACTGACATTTGTCCATGTCTAACCCATGTCCAGACTTTTCTTTTTTGAACCTATCTTTAGTTTTTAAATTATTTTAGTCTTTTGAATTCTTGTGTTTTCTTCAACATGTCAAAAATAAAACTGCTCTCCAGTAAGGTTTTTTGACACGATTATCTGAAATACTTGTTGTTAATATTGATCCAGTGAGGATGAATGAATTGTTTTCTGTAGTGCTGAACAGCACAGCACTGCTCACACTCTCGAGCACTTTTATGTATTTTATATACTGTGCCATTATTCACTTCTTAGCTTTACACTCAGCTCATCTGGTTTATGACTCTAAATTAATTGTAACGTGATATGATGGAATAGTGTAATTACTATTTGTTTTCATTATGTGTACTGAAAAATCAAGAAAAAAGGCTTCTTAAAACGTCCCTTTTAGTATCAATTCAGCCGGCAATGGCATTAACCTACTGAATAGAAATTACAGTACATGTAATGCCATTGATTTCTACTGTTTCACCCAGAGACTCCACTTGCTAATGGCAGATGGAGCCTCAGAGTGAAATACCTCCGAAAACCCAAGAATTATCAGCAGAATCATCCAGTGCTTCCTCATTCCAAAGGGGACCCTCAGGGACCCACTTACACCCCCTGCAACTCTGCTCTGTGGTCAATAACTATGCGGGAGCAGCTACCTGGTCCAATAAGAGGAACCTTGTAAAGTCTTTGGATTAGATTCATCAAAGGGAAATGCTAACTGCTTTACAATGGAAAGTTGGAGCAGTATGTTTTTTTTTAAATGTAAGAAACTACACAATCTCAAAAAGAGCTCTTAAGCCTCTTTGTTCATGATGAAATAGATCACTGTCTGCTAATAACCTAAATAAAGCGAAGTCTATAAAAAGTATAATTTATGAAGGAACGTATGTTTATTTTTAGCTTTTAAAAAAAAATACATTGGTATTTCACCCTCAATCAATGAATCAAACATTTTTGTAGAGCGCGCTACTCACCCTTGAGGGTCTCAAGGCGCTGGGGAGGGGAAACAGGGGGGGGGGGGGCAGGGAGGGTCACTGATCGAACAACCATGTCTTGAGGTTCTTTCTGAAGACCAGTAGGTCTTTGGTTTTGCGAAGGTCGGTGGGGAGGGAGTTCCAGGTTTTGGGGGCGAGGTAGGAGAAAGACCTGCCTCCTGTGGTGGTGCGCTGGATGCGGGGGACTGTGGCTAGGGCGAGGTCGGCTGATCGGAGGTTGCGTGTGGGGGTGTGGAAGTTAACTCTTTCATTGAGGTAGGTTGGGCCGGTGTTGTGGAGGGATTTGTGTGTGTGGATGAGGCTCCTGAAATTTAAGATTAAAAAAATTAAGCTGCAACCATTTTTCCACTATAAATTAATAATGGAATGAAATTCATAAAGCTGGTTGTTAGCCAAAATGGAGTGCATGGGGTGATACCATTCAAATCCTGATCATAGAGTTAAATGTCAAGCAAAAACAACCACGTTTAAAGTCAATTATAAAAATGAAGCTGAGTATCTTGAAGATGAAGAAGAGACTCTGAGTTCCATTGTTTTGGTGCAAGATAGGAAATGAAGCATCTACTAAACTTTTCAGAAATGGGGAAGACAAATAAAGACTGGCCGATGCAAAGCATAGCATTCACTTCAGATGATAAGGGCTAAATTGATCCTACATGTAAATGGGTCCCTTGATAAGGGCCCCTGTGACGGAAGGGCTTTACAAATAGAAAACCAGTGGGAAAACAAGAAGATGAGGGCTAAAAAGGTGTGCGATTAATACCAATAATGCATCAGGCACCAGCATTTTTATGGCCAGAGCACAGGCGATTAGGAGATGAATTAAGACAAGTGGATTTCCATGTCCTAGTGGTAGAGAATGATAGACTCTACAACAAATTTGCAACAGTCAAAAGGAAGAGAAAGAATTGTATTTTGGAGCATCCCGGTGTAGAGATGGATTTGGAATATGCATAGTTGATTTTAGTAGGGAAGGAAAATGCCTGATCTAAGAGGATCTTTCCGTTTTAACAAAGCCTGAAAAAGAAGGTCTGGTAAGTTAAGATGGCAACAGAGAGGGCCAGATGATAGGAGGCCCACCAATAATCATATTGATCTGTTATTTACAGGTGTGATTGAAGAGAGAAAGCCTATGTCCAGGTGTGTTTGAAGAGAGATAGCTTTCATACAAGAATCCACCTCAGATAGGCAAGAGTGGCAGTTGGATTGCACATTAACCAAGTTGTATCAAGTTTGATCAAGATTTGGGATTCAGTGGCATAGGCAATTGGAGAAAATCGATGATAAGTGATTAGAGCGGTCAAATAAGAAGTGTGTATATATTGCAAAATGTTTGGGCAAAAGAGGAGCTGTTTGAGGCACAGCACGTTAGAGACTTGAACAGTAGATAGGAAGGTGCATTGCTTGATATTGTTCAGAAAGAAAGGATACAAACTTGGCAAGGGTATTAGATAGAGTGGCCTAACCAATCGAGTTGGATAGTGAGACATAGCTCGCAGGATGATTCATTAGCATTGTCCCATCAACAATAAGTATATTGCGACATATTGTATGCAGTCCCATCTAAATGGTGGCTATTGCTGGCCTAATGGCTGCTGTTAGAATGGTACCATTGCTAATCGTAGGGGGGCACCGTATCTAAATGCGGGGTCATAATGAAGATTTATTAATGAGACATTTAAGAATATTCTTATCTTTTCATTATTCTCGTTTTACCACATTGATTAATATGATATTTCAATAACTAGCTTGCTCCTTTGAGCTTCATAATTCTTCTGAAAGTTTATCCATGTTTGTCTTTTTTTTGTATAGTTTACCTTCTGCCCTATATGTATCTGAGCAGCTGACAGACATTATTAGAGATAAACTGGATATTGTATTTCTCTTCCCAGAAAAGCATATGGTTAGTACTTGTCATGTAAAAATAATTTATTTAAATATTTAAGGGCTTAGACAGTAAAACAGAAGAACATTTATGGACGTTTAGTTAGACACAAATCTGGTATCCTTATTAGTTTATTTTATATGGTAAGAGGTTGTGGTTCATTTTGTTTTATCTTTTGCTTCCCTAGCAAAAATAGGGTGGTCACTCTCTGAAGAAAATGCATCCCCAAATTTTAGACAAGCATTGTGATAACGATGGTAGATTAATTTACCTGAATGATGTGTTAGATAATTGTATTCAACACAAGATGATGGATGGAGTGCTAAAACGTATCAGACACTCACCCCCAGTAAAAAATCTGTGATAAATCATTTATTCATTTGCTCACCATCACATCCCAGTTTGGACCCAGCCATATGCAAATCAGGTTTGACCTATTTCCCCATGGGAACAGTCCAGCCCAAGCTGCCAGGCCAGTTCCTTTCTGGACGTGAAACAAGTATCCTGGGGCTGGTTTTAGGGTATCACCCCTCATCAGACAGTCTAGCTTGAATCCAGTGGCACACTGAGCAAGGGACCCACGTCTGGGCACACCCTTGCCACTTAAGGCGAATATGGAAACAAAATAGGATGATGGACAGAGTGCTTAAACTTTTCAGACACTCAACCCCAGTCACAGATCTAGGATAAAACCATTGTTCCTTTGCTCACCATGCCAACTCAGTTTAAACCTACCTACATGCAAATCAGTCTTGATCCTGTTCCCCATGGGAACAGTCCATATCAAACGGCCAGGTCATGTCCTTCCTGGACCAGAAACAAGCATCATGGGACCGGTTTTAGGGTATCACCCCTCATCAGCCTGGCACAGTGAGCAAAGGACCCTCATCTGGGCATACCCTAGCCACTTTGGGTGAACATAGCAACACAACAAGATAATGGAGGGAGTGCTGAAACTTTTCAAACATTCACGCCCATTTACGGATCTGGGTTAAATCTACCATTCTTTTGGTCACCTTAAAACTCCAGTTTGACCTTGTTCCTCATGTGAACAATCCAGGTCAAACTGCCAAGCCAGGTCCTCCCTGGACTGGAAACAAGCATCCTTCAGCTGGTTGCTGAATATCACCCCTCATCAGCCAGTCTAGTGTGAGTCCAGTGGCACAGTGAGCAAGGACACACGTTTGGGCATACCCTGGCCACTTAGGGTGAACATAGCAACACAAAGATATGATGTATGGAGTGCTGAAACATTTTAGACACTCATTCCAAGTGAAAAATCTGGGATAAATCCATTGTATTTTTGCTCACCATGCCACGTCATTTTCACCCCATCAATATACAAATTAGTCTCTGCCCTCTTCCCTATTGGAATGGTCGAGCCCAAAATGCCACTACAGGCCCTCCCTGAACCGGAAACAAGCATCCTGGGAGCAGGTTTGGGGTATCATCCCTCATCACCCAGGCTAGCTTGAATTCAGTGACACAGTGAGCAAGGAACCCACGTCTGGGCATACCCTGGCCAGTTAGAGGGAACATAGCAAAACAACAAGCTGATGTACAGAGTGCTGAAACCTTTTGAACACTCATGCTCAAGTGAACAGCCAAGCCCCAGCTGCCAGACGAGATCCTCCCTTGACCGGAAATAAACTTCCTTGGACCAGTTTCAGCATATCACCCCATTTCAGCCAGGTTAGCTTGAATCCAGTGGCACACCTTGAGGAAGGACCGACTTCTGGGCATACCATGGCCACTTAGGGTGAATATAGCAACACAACAAGATGATGGACAGAGTGCTGAAACATTTCAGACACTTACCTCCAGTCATAGATCTGGATTAAATCCATCACTCTTATGCTCATATTGCCACCCCAGTTTGGACCCAGTCATATGCAAATCAGTCTTGACACTGTTCTCCTTGGGAACAGTCCAGCCAAAACTGCCAGGCCAGGTCCTTCCTGGGCCAGAAACAAGCATCCTAGAACCAGTTTCAGGGTATCAACCCTCATCAGCCAAGCTACCTTGAATCCAGTGGTACACTGTGCAAGGACTCACGTCTGGGCATACCCTGGCCACTTCGGGTGAACAGAGAAACACAACAATATGATGGATGGAGTGCTGAAACTTTTCAGACACTCACCCCCAGTCACAGATCTGGGTTAAATCCATGGTTCTTTTGCTCACCATGCCTCCCCAGTTCACTAGCCCCTCGTGCTGAAAAAGTGTTTGATAAAGTAAGCTGGACATTTGTAAACCAAGTTATGCATCTGTATCATTTTGCCCCCAATTCAATAAATGTTGCTAAATTTCTTTATGTCCAACTTTCAGGTATAATGGTGTCACATCTAATTATTTTAATTTATTTAGAGACACTATGCAAGGTTACCCATTGGCTTCCTCTTTTTATTAGCGACTGAACCTCTTTTGTGTATCCTGCACACTTGTAAATCATTTTCTCTCTCATGCTCATTTCGTATTTCACATAAGAAATTATTTGATTCTCTATTTTCATCTGGGATTAAATTTACCACCCTACATTGGAAAGATGCTAACTCGTTATCTGTTCATACATGGTGGACTCTTGTTTTGCGATCTCACAAATTATTTTAGAAACCATTTGAGACACATATTTCTAAAAATCTTTAATCAAAATATCTTCTGTATTATATTCATGTTTCTTACCCCCATGAAGTTACAATCCATCATTTACTCTGCAGTTCAATTTTATCTATGTTTCATTTACTATTTTATGTACATATATTTACAGTTAATGTGATATTTAGCAGGTTACAGTTTTTTTCCAGGGTGGGCGTATCTCACATAATTTGTTGTAGTATACTTATGTGAAATTACAGAGAAAATATGTGAGATTATCAAGAATTAGGCAAGGAGCATAATCCGGCATTTAGCCCATCTTCTTAGTGGAAAATGCACCCTTGTGTCCAAAACAGATCCAAGTTTACTTTGTGTGCTAAGAAAGCAGCGCTAAATGCAACAGAACACAAATAGCAGCAGCCAACAGCCACTTGAGCTTGCAAAATTCATTGTTCTTGTGCTTCGTCTGTAGGATATTTGTACACAAATGGGTGCAATCGCTTCAAAATAGTAATGCAAAATTACCAAAATTACTTTTAGTAGTCTGGTAATTTATCACCATTTTTGTAGTCATTATTGTTCATGTTTTATAAAGTCAATCAAATATTTTGAACATATATGATGATGATGTTAAATGGACAAGAAATACTTAGGTCTTGATTTATACTTTTTTTGCGCTGCATAAGCGTCATTTTTTGATGCAGAAGCGGCACAAATTTACAAAATACAATTGTATTTTGTAAATTTGCGCCGCTTTTGTGTCAAGAAATTATGCCCAAAAAAGTATAAATCAGGGCCTTAATCTGTCCCTGTATGGCAGTAGGACATGAGAGTACTTGACGAAAATATCAAACTGGCGCTTGATGACAAACATGTAGTCACTAAAAAATGAAAATCTGCTATTTAAGAAAAGCTTTCATTCCTTCAAAACAGCAAGGCTTTGTTCGAAGGAGTAAAGAGTATTTATCTAAAATTATATGATACGTTTATATCTTCATAAACTGTGAAGCTGATTTTTGGATGCAAAATGAGTACACGTATTCAAGGGCCAGATGTAGCAAAGTTTTGCGAGTCGCTAATGGCCCGATTGGCTATTTGAGACCTTGCAAAATCCGAAATGGGATGCAAAAATCCCATTTCCGAAATGCAAATAGCGATGCGACCCATTACCGACTCACAAATATTGCGACCTGATTTTGCGACCCACAAATAGGAAGTTGCAAATTGCGAGTCACAAACCACATGCAATAGCCAGTCGCAAATTGCGACTAGTCGCAAAAAGTCCATTTTGCACATCCAGATTACCACTGATTCAGAGCAGTAACCAGAACCAAAGTATAAATGGAGACCCAGAAGGCATCTGGGTTACTCAAAATGGCTGAACTGTACCTGATAGCATGGAGGAGGGGAGTCCAGGCCGCCCAGCAGAGGAGGAGGAGTCAGAGACAGGGGAGGACATACCGAGCCAGGCAGACACTATTTCAACAAGCTGAGGAGGAGATATATGAAAAATATAGACTGAGCAGTGCTGCATTCTTGGAATTAATTGAACTACTGAATCCTCAGCTTGAACGACAGACAATGTTCAGCAGTGCCATCCATACACGTGTGCAAGTGCTATGCTCACTGCACCTCTTGGCCTCGGGTAGCTATCAGGGGGTGATTGCTGTGGCAGGTGGGGTATCCCAAAGTGCACTCTCACGATTCTTCAGATGTTTCCTAGATGCCATACTCACACACATGTCCAGATATCTATACCTACCCAGGAATGAGGAAGAAATTAACAGCACCAAGTTGGACTTCTAGAGAATTGCCAACTTCCCCCATGTAATAGGGTGTGTGGATGGGACACATATACAAATTTGCCCTCCTGCAAATCTCGAATATGTGTTCCACAATAGGAAATGTACCCACTCACTAAACATCCAGGTGGTATGTGATGCCCATAATGTCATTACTGACATTGTAGCTAAATATCCAGGGAGTACACATGACTCATACATATTCAAGCACAGTGGGATACGCCAATGCCTAGAACGTGGGGAGTTTGGAGACGGATATCTATTAGGTATTGCTGACTACACCCTGAAGCCATACATAAAGGTCACTGTCTAACCCATTGATGCCCTGCTAAATTTGCCTTTTTTGTCAAACAGGAGACAGTGCATATGCCCTGAGACCATGGATACTGACCCCGTACCTAACACCTGGCAACCAGAATGAGAGGCGATATAACAGTGCACATCGGCGGACCAGAACTGTTGTGGAGAGGACCTTTGGCTGGTTAAAGGCAAGATTCAGTATGCCCCAGAAACAGCATGCAAGATCATTGCCGCCTGTGCCATCCTACACAACATTGCCACCAGACGTGGGCTACATCTCACCCCTGAAGACACAGACACGGAGGATGAGGAGCAAGAGCTACCACACCGACAGCCTGGGGATAGAAGCATCGCAAATGAGGGAAGACAGAGACGGAACCACATTGCAACCCGATACTTTGGCAGGTACGTGGCAACCGTCACTCACTAATGTCAGACACACATAGGCCAGTTATGTGGTGAAACAAACAAAACCTTTTTATTTCTAAACTATGTGAAAGAAGGAATATTGCTGTATGTCACAGTCTGGAATTGTCCATTTGCATTTAAGACACATTAAATTCATGTGCCTTATTTACAGTACAGTCTCGTGGCTCACACCCTCCTCCTCGTGCGGCCACCATGGCTCATCCCTGGTGGGTTCCCTGACCCCTGCCATGCACTGCTACTCCGTAGCACATTGGACTCACTGGCAGACACACTACTAATGGTCGACCCCTCCTCGCTGTCCTGAGGTGTCTCCCCTGTGCCCCTTGCAGTCTGCCTGCTCTCCATAAGGTCCACCGCATGGCTGATGCGGCCAAGTCCTCGTGCCACATCCCCTGCAAAATGCCCATGTTCCACCTGGAGGCTGACTGTACGCCTTGACAGGCCTGTTGTATTTGTGGCAAGACGCCCAATAGATGCTGCCAGGCGGTCAAAGCGTGCCGCAGCGTGGCTCTCACTGCGCCTTGCATGTGCTCTGTCCGCCACAAGTTCAGTCACCAAATGTTGGAGGGCCTGTGTTAGGTCCCCCATATGTTGATTCATACGGTTTAACTGACTGTCCACATTTGCCATCCCATTTGTCATTGTGCTCTGCAGTCTATTGAGGGTTCTGGTGATGGACCTTAATTGTCTGTTTTGCAGGCGCTGACCCTGAATGAGCGATGCCTCCAAGCCCGCAAACTCTGCTTCTCCGACATCATCCTGGGGCACCGACTGAACCCTGCGCCTGCGTACTGGTCCAGCTGCTGGCTCTGTGTGCCTCTCTGTGGGGCTGGGCCCTGGTGTTGTTTCTGCTGCCCCCATGTCCTGCATTTGATCTTCAATGGACCCTGGTGGTGTTCTGTTGGGCCCTCCAATGTCACCGGAAGCCTCCTGCAGTGGGTCTGGCCCATGTCCCTCTCCCTGCCTTATGTCTCTGCTGGGGGTGTCTTGTGGGAGACCTTTGGGAAATAGGGAATACACTGTCAGTCTCGCACATCTGTTTTATGTCTCATGATAACATTTTCCTATATTTGGACTACTGTACTACATTGCCAATAATGCACTATTCTAGAGGTTGCTAGACTGTAATGGAGCTAGTCTGGTGGTGCCTGCTGCTGTGTACTGGGATAGTGTGTATACTGCATTTGTGGGTGTCAAAGCATATCTCATGGTACTCACTTTTTGATGTCCCTGGTGCTGAACTGTCCAGTTCTCCCATGCCAAGTACGGCCTCTGGCTCCAGTGTCTGCTCCACCATGCTTTCCAGGGCTGTGGGTGGTGGGTTGGTAGATGAGCCTCCTCCGGTGTCCCTCATCTCCCTCATGCACTCTGCAACCCTGTCCTTGGTCCTGGAGCACAGGTCTTACTACCTTTTGCGAATTTCCTTGAGGGTGCTGTGGCTCACCCCTATGGGATTGATCTTCTCCTGTTTTTGCAGCCATATTCTTTTCTTCTGAGTGTCTGGGACACTCATTGCTGCCTTTCCAAAAAGTTCATCATGATGCAGGCAGCATTCTTCTGTCAGCACCTCCAACTCCTTGTCAGAAAATGTAACTTTCCTCCTTCTGCCAGCACTGCTGACTCCTCCATGGTTGCTGCAGCTCCTCTCCCCTGGGTGTGGCTCAGCAGTTTGAAATGGGTGTGGTCCTCCCTCCGAGGTCTATTTGATGACTTCCTGGTTCTGATGTCATCACCAAGAGCCAGGAAGTGGGTTTCCAAACTGTTGTGGTGCACCTGCAGGCAATTTGAGAGTCAGTCACAATTTGCGACACCCTTCTTGCAAATTGCGACCTCGCTAAAAGCAAAGGCCGCAAATTGCGGTGCGACACCTCTGCGACTCGCGAATTGGTATCGCGAATCTTTCTTGTATTTGTTTTTGCGAGTCGGAAATAGCGATTCGCATAGAGTCGCTATTTCTGATTTGCAAATTTTTCCTACCTACATCTGGCCCCAAATGTGATATCTTAGCAATAATGGCAGGTATGTTCAGATGGGTATTGTTGGGTTTGATCCCACCTTCTTCTGTGGGTGTTATTTCCTGAATTAAGTGGAGGCATTTTGGGGGTCATTACAACCCTGGCGGTCGAATTGGAGGAAGCACCACCAACAGGCTGGCGGTGCTTCCAGGGGGGATTACGACAGCGGCGCTTCGCACTGCCAGGACCGGTGGTTTCCTGCCACTTTTGTCCCAGCTGGAGTAATCCTCCAGCAGCGCTGCCCAGGGGATTACGAGTCCCCCTCCTGCCAGCCTTTTCATGGCGGTAAGAACTGCCATGAAAAGGCTGGCGGAAAGGGGAGTCGCGAGGCCCCTGGTGGCATGGGCAGTGCAGGGGCCCCCTGCCACGGCCCGTGCAGCTTTTCACTGTCTGCTGTGCAGACAGTGAAAAGCGCGACGGGTGCACCTGCACCCGTTGCACAGCTGCAACACCGCCGGCTCCATTTGGAGCCGGCTCCTGTGTTGCGGCCGAGATCCCCGCTTGGCTGGCAGCCGGAAACCAGGTTTCTGCCCACCGGCCCAGTGGGGATCTCATTATGGCCGTGGCGGGAGAGGGCCACGTTGGTGGCCGCCCGGCGGTCCAACCTTGGTGGGCGGCTATATAATTTATATAGATGAAGATTGTTATATATTTTTTCACTACATGTCTGAGGCTTGACCGTATATGAACGGTGCAACCCACCTGCTTTCTGATTCAGTAAAGTATCTATAGGTTGAGCAGTAGTTTTCCGGTATGGTCATGCATAATTTGTTCTAGCCTACCAAAGCCTATGATTTTTAGATTTTTGTGTTTTAAGATTTTTCCACTACAGCCCCTTTAAACATATCATTCACAATCGTATCATGGGACTTAAAAATGACTTGGAAAAAGACCAATGATAAATTAAGGAAAAAGTGGAATGAAGAAGTGAAGCAACCTACTATCTAACTAATGCATCTTAGAAAATAAGCATTAGCAAAGCCAAAATGTCTCGCCTTTTTGACCTGTTGGCTTTCCAGTGTTTTTTTCCTGGTGCTGTGCAGTAGCACTTATACCCTAATGTGAAGAGTAAAAAAAGAGTGTACTGAACAATTAGACTCCGAGTTGTAGGTATAAACCATGGGAGATGGTGCTTAATTTGAGTGGTGAACATAATATCCATGTCAAGGGGTTGAGGGCAGTGCTTTAGTGGCATGCAAAAGGGGGCAGGGCTCCAAAATGAGGTCGGCATTAGAATCACATCTAAGAAAGGTTTTCAAAAAACCTGGCCAAGGCAACTAAGGCTACAGTTTAAACCGTGAAATAAAATACTGTGCTTGACACATTGATAAATAGAGTCTAACACGACCAAGAATATTGCAACCAGTAGGCAATAAGATATTTATTTAGCAGTTTATCTAGCACACATTTTCTATGGATACAAGCAATAAAACAAGGTACATTTAACTGTTAGAAGTAATAATGTGGTTATAGGGCAGGAATTAAATAGTATCTTAGGCCAGGAGTCACCAGTCTTAAGGCACATTGGGGCAGATTTAAGAGCCCCTAGCACCTCCTTTTGCCACATTAGCGCCATTTTCATTATGCTAATGTGGCCCAAAGAGCCCAGAATTGCTGGGCCAAATTTACAAAGTGGCGCAATGCATGCACTGCTCCACTGTGTAACCCTGTAGGCTACATTATGCTTGCGCCAGGCATTATGTATGCAAAAGGGTTATTCCCCCATTAGGGGGCCGAAAAGATGGTGTAAATAAATCTAAGATTTCATTGCGTCATTTGTTTTGGCACTTTTAACACCTGTCTTCGGCATTAAAAGGAGGCACACTATTGTTTACAATGGGCCTCAATGGGCTTTGCAGGATTAGCATCAACATTTTTTACGCTAATCCTGCAAAGCTCCAAACCAGCGTCAAAAACTTTGACGCTCATTCCCTAACTACCGCCATGATGTGCTTTATCTTAGATCCGGCGCACACATGGTGGCATTAGAGGGGCACAAGAAACCTGGCGCAGCACTTGGTGCAGCACAAATTTTCTTAAATCTGGCCCCTACTGTCTTAACCACATCACCCACATCACTTTGTCCTCAAGTCACAAAGGGGACTTTGGTGATATTGTGTTGCAAATTCAGCTTGTGACAGGCAGGTAATTAATTTATTTTCTGTAGCTAGTGAAGGACAGAATAGAGGGCTGTTACAGTCTTGGTAATTTAGTAAATGCTCATGTTTTTGCAGGGCCGAAAATTGTGGCATTCAGAAACAGAAATGATATAGCAATGAAATGAAATAAATCGCAGCCTCAGTGATGGTGCTGTGTGCATAATGTATTGAAAGCACCCCTGATGATAGAAGAAAAGAAAGAATGATGGATGCAAAGGCTGTCTTGTGTGATGAATTAAATATGGAAGCTGCACAGTGAATTTGATGACGTTTTAACTGGTCTCCTATTCTGCCTGATACCAGCCCTGGCAGGGCCCCGGCCAACTCAGAGTTTTGGTTGAGGTCAAGGAAGGATAACTCTCTCAGTAATCAACTCAGATGATGACAGATTTGGTCATTAAGAAATTGGTGGATTAATGAGTAGCTTGGAATACGTTTTTGGATGTTAGGGTTTTAAGATGTGACAGCTGCAGCTGCATTGATCAAGATTGTTTGATGGGTTGTGAATCACGATACTGACCTACGAAATATCCACCTACAGATATATTGTGACTATAACATCAGCACTCATAATATCTCCAAGGTAAGTGTAGATTTACTAATATTAACTATTAACTGATGAGTTTTGGGAATTAATATTAGTCAACCTGTTTATGTGTAACAAGGGAATCCAATCAGTAAAGAGGGGCCAGGGGTACATATCATATTATTGGAACAACAGTCCCTCAAACAAAACATATGAACAACAATTTCAATGAATATCACAGTGAACCTTTAATGTGTCAAATAGACCATATATAAAAAATTAAATCCACAGAACTTGTTTGTGTGGGCAGTAGCACCAACAATCTTAAAGAGAACCAAATCCTGTAATTACAGAGACTCAGGCATCTGAGTGCGACAAACTTCACTTTACAAATAAAGTCAAACTTTATGAAGGATACCCTTGAATTGTTTTCGTGATTTCATATGCTGATGGTGGCTAATCATGCTATGAGCAGCTACTGGCGTTCAGGTCATTTAATCTAGGGAATGTTATTGTGGTTCCACAAGGTGGGGTTTACGCTTGTGGTGATTCTACCTTGGCAATGTCAATTGCCTTCTCAGGCATTATCCTATGTCCTGATGATGATCGCATGATTGTTTATGGATCAAATCTGTTTATAATTTTAAACACTAAAACATACAGATACAAAATACGAAATATAAGTACAGCACATCACAGTACAATAAGTGGTATATATCTCCGCTGCAAGAGCTCTAGGCCTACTGACAAGTCTTTCTAGACTGTCTCTAATTCTTGCTCAAAGAAGCCTCGCTATTAGTCTCTTCTTAGCGATACAGTTAGCATGCGGAGCACGTTTAAAAGTCTTCCAGACTGCGAGTCCCATACATGAAAACCAAACAAACATACAAATAAAATAAATCACATCAACAATGCTCCCCCTCAGCGTCCATGTCATCCTCCCGTCTCTCCACCACTCCATCCCTCCGCCCACCAGATTGCCGCCTTCTAAAATCTCTCAATCAAGCATACTAGCAAGGTTCAGGTCAATCTCAGGACTCTCAAATAAGCTGGGCATGTCAACTTCGCAAATTCTGCAGATAGAATCTGCAGAAATGGCTTCCATAATTCACTCAATTCACCCATCCGCAGCTGCGAAGCCAGTGTGAGTTTTTCCATGGCAAGGATAACCAAAGCTTCTGGAGCCACGCGTTACGCATCGGACACTATCCGTACCCCACATAGCTAGGATCAGCTGTAAGGCTGCGTTAAATGCCAGGGCCATCTGTCTCCCTTTAATGACCTCAAGGGAAAGGTAAGGGAATTGGGCAGCCCCAATAAGATATATGATGGAAATCTGGGGATCTTAGTGTGGAACGCTATGTCAATCTCATCAATAATGCCCTCCCAGTAGCGATGAAGTTTGGGACAATGCCAAAGCAGATGCACAAGTGTACCCGTACCTCCGCACCCCCTCCAACAGAGGTCAGACTTAACGGGGTCCCATGCGTGTATACGCGCCGGGGTGAAATACCAATAGGAGACCACTTTGTATGATGTCTCCGACCCCGCTGCATTATAGGCTGTGTAATGTATTCTGTAGAAAATACTGTCCCATTCCTCATCCGAGAATTCCCGCTCCAACTCCCTTTCCCATCACAGCTGTCCTCTAGTCTTAGACGGGCGCTGCTCCCCTGCTGAAGCCGATAAAGTTCTGAGATGACTCCTTTATCATCTTTCTTTAACAAGAGCCATTTCTCGAATGGCGTAAGAGGCCTATCTATTAACACTCTGTTCGCCGGCTGCAGAGCCCAGTGCCGTATCTGATAATACATCAGTCTATCTGCCTCCGTCAAGCCATATGCTTCCCTCATCTGATCAAAAGACAAGACACCTTGTTCATCAAAGAGACATCCCACCCTTTTGCAGCCCCCCTCGTGCCAACGTCTCAGCCCTTACAGACGAAGCCCAGGCTCAAAGTCAGGGTTTGCGTCTATGGGGGTCATCGGGGACGGAAAGGACGTCAACCCCGATCGACAGGCCACTGCATCCCATATGCGCAGCGTTACTCCTGTGACTGGGGAGGAATAAAATCTGGCTGCCCTGTGCCGACAGCGACGCCAAGGCTCCTTCCACATATGCGAGCCCGCTATTGCAGCTGTGTCACCTGAAAGTATCGCAGAAGGCAAGGAATCGCCAATCCTCCCCCACTCTTAGGGCGGTATAGAACCCGTTGCAATAGCCGCGCCGGTCGCCCCTCCCATATAAATTCAGGATCGCCGATAGGAGAGTGGCTTTTGTTCGCGGAGGCGGTTTCAACGGAAGCACCTGAAACACATAAAGGATGTGCGGCAAGATTGTCATCTTCACCGCCGCCACTCTACCCAGCCAAGATAGTTTATGTCTCCCCCACGATTCAAAGTCCTGCTGTACTTCACGAACTAATGTCGTATAATTCAAACTCGCTGTCTTAGCAGTAGAGGTCGCTATCTCAACTCCTAAGTAGGAGAGACTCGAGGAGGACCAGAGAAAGGGGTATCTAGCTCTCAGGTCTGCTTCATGATCCGGTCTCACCGACAGACCGAGAACCTGAGACTTCTGCATATTAACCCGAAATCCCGAGGCTTGACCAAACTCAGCTATTATCTCCATGAGCGCTGGCAGTGAGGTTGCGGGCTCTGCCAGAGTAAGGATCACATCATCTGCGTAGAGGGTGATGAGGTGGTGGTCTCCACCAAACTTCACACCTGAGAACCAAGGGACTGTCCCGTAACGGCTGCGCAAGGGGTTCCATATATAGCGCAAATAGAAGGGGAGAAAGCGGGCATTCCCGTCTGGTCCCACACCCAACCGGGAAGGGCAGGGAGAGCACACCATTGACTGGAACCGCCGCCCTGGGAGACCGATAAACGCAACTGATCCAGGACCTGAAAACGGGGCCCAGTCCGAATCGCTCCAGCACCTTAAAGAGATAGGGCCAATGAACCCTATCAAATGCTTTTTCAGCATCGATAGAGAGTAAAAGCGCCCCCCTGCGGGAACGATCCGTTTTATCCAACAGGTGCAGGAGCTGCTTCGTATTGTCGCAGCATTGTCGGCTTGGTATAAACCCTGATTGATCTGGATCAATAAGACCCGGCATATAGAAATTAAGGCAGCAAGCAAGAATGCCAGTGAACAACTTGGCATCAATATTCAGAAGCGAGATCGGCCTATATGAGGCACACTCCACTGGGTCTTTACCCGGTTTATGTATAACTGCAATAGTAGCGTCCAACATACTAGGTGTCAGGGCTCCTGATGTCTGAAAAGAGTTAAAGAGCCGGACCAGAAGCAGAGCAAGTTCCACACAGAAAGTCTTATAAAATAAGGCCGTAAACCCATCAGGGCCAGACTTCCCAACTTTTAGTCGAGAAATTGCTGATATAACCTCTTCCAACCTTATCGGCTGGTCCAACAGAGACGCCTCCTTTTCACCAAGGGGCATAATTGCTATGCCCTCTAAGAATGAATCCAATGCTGCGTCATCTCCCTCATCAGCCGCGTATAAACCCCGGTAGAACTCCGCAAAGGCCTCTGCAATCTGATCGCTCATACACACGTCCGTTCCAGAAGAGGAATGGATCAGTTTTATCGCGGACGCTGCGCGCTGCGCTTGCAACCGGTGCGCCAATAGCTTCCCGCACCTATTGCTCCCCACATACAATTTGTGCTTAAGTCTCACCATCGCATACTCCGCTCTATCCCAATCCAGCCTCTTCTGCTGTTGCCTCACCTTCTCTAATTCCTGCCATATTCGAGGTGCGCCCGTAGACTTGTGGGAGCGCTCCAGTACCGCCACCCTCTGTTCCAGCTCCTCCCCTATCTCCCTCCTTGCCCATCACCTCGCCCTGCACCACTGCCTTCATAGTCTCCCATACTGTTTCCATTGAAGTGCTACCATCATCATTAAAGCTAAGGTAGTCCACGATTGCACGTCGAAGTGACTCTACCGTTGTCTCACTGTGGAGCAGGGAGTCCCTAAAGCGCCAACTCGGAGTGCCCACCCGTCCCACCCCCACCGAAACCTCCACGGTAATTGGGGCATGATCGGCCAAGGCTCTTGGTTCAATCGTGGCTTCCCTGACCCGGGAGGCAAATTCCTGCGAAGCCAGGAAAAGATCAAGCCCAGCGTAAGTCTTGGTTGCCGCTGAGTAAAAGGAGTAATCTCGGAGTGTAGGATGCAACTTTCTCCACACATCCTCCAGCCCACAGTCAACCAGCCACTGACGCCCCGCCTCCGATAAGGCCCCCGCTTGTCCAAAACGCTGACCTGAGCGGTTAAGCTCGTTATCCATCACCAAGTTAAAATCCCCTCCTACCAAAATAGCACTAGCTGGTGAGCTAAGTGTTGGGGAGATCACCTGTCTCAGGAAAGCCTCCTGTTGGGCATTCGGAGCATAAAGAGAAGCAATAGTGAATGAGAAGGCCCCAAGTCTTATTCTAATGGCCAGGAATTTGCCTTGTACTTCATGTATCCTCACCACTATCTCCCCAGAGAAGGTCCTGGAAAGCAGTATCGCCACACCTGCATGCTTTGTATTTGCACTCTTAATTTAGGCACTTGTCCCAGCTGCCACACTGCTCACTGCCGACTGGCGCTCCAAGATCTGCTCCAAGGCAGTTGGGCGTTGCTGTTTCTTTCTTCTTTCCTTCCTCCCCACCGATCGGTCCCAGCTTCGAACCCGAAACCAGGGAATCTTCCTCCAAGCCCAGGATCCGGTTAGCCTCTGATATTGACTTCACCTGACGAAGCTGATCCTCGCAGCGAAAAACAAGGCGGAACGGGTAGCCCCATTAGTAGGACACTGCCCGCTCGCGCAGGTACTCTGTGATGGGTTTAAACTCCCGCCGCCTTTGCAAGGTCTGAACCGACAGGTCCTGGTATAGTTGAAGCTGATGTCCTCTAAAATGGACCTGTGGAAGAATGCGCGCCTTTTGCAGTATGCTTTCTTTCAGCCTGAAATTGTGGACACATGCCAGTATGTCTGGCGGGCGATCCCCAGCTCCTCCAGGGTGGCCCACGTGGTGGACTCTGTTGAGGGTGATCTCTCGGGGCTCCTCAAGTTCCAGGAGTGAGCGAAACAATGCCACCACAAAGTCTCCAATGTCCTCCTTCTCAGCCCCGCTCGACACTCCTCTGATGCGAATGTTATGTTTGCGCGACCGGTTCTCCAGGTCCTCCACCGTCATCTGTAGGTCCTCCTGTTGCAGGTCCGCCACTTCCTCTCCACGGGCAATTTCACCATCCTCGACCTGCGTCATCCGCTCACCCAAGGATGAAAGCTCAACTCTTAACTCCTTCACCTCATGAGATATGTCTTTGGGGAGTTCCTGGAGGTCGTCCCTGAGTGAGTCGAACAAGGAGGTAAGAAAGCCGTTAGTAACTGGAGCTGCCTCGTCTTCTGTCAACTCCCTTCTTGTCTCCAGAGTCCTCATGGTCGGCGGCTCCTCCGTAGCCCCTCCTTGCACCTGGCGCCCCCGGTCAGCATATCTCGCACCGTCCGGTCCCGCTTAGGCTTGGAGGTCGCCACCCCCTCTGCCCACTAACTGCAGGTGCTCGAATATCCCAGACTGGTCTCTTCACAGTGTCGCTGTAGGCCACGTCTTCCGGGCCTCAGACCTTCACTGAGGTCACCAGCCTTCCGTAGCAGGACAGTCCGTGGGCCTCCTCGCAGCCCTGCTCACTTCTGCTCTGGATAAGGCCCTTGCGTGCCGCCCGCAACGCTGGACTGCGGCACAGGTTCACTGCGCCTCTCAGGGACCTCAGCACCAGCTCCGATCAACCGCCAAGCCCTCTGGTCCGCTCTGTCTCCTCTTTCTCCTATATGGGGTTCCCCCCAGAAGGCCCAGCTCGGACCAACGCGTCCGCTCACACCGCCATCTTGGCCACGCCCCCCGCATGATTGTTTAGGGATTGAAATATCGTGGACCTCAGTAGCCTGACTTTGGTTTTGTCTATGACTGATATTGTGATTGTGAACAGCAGCACTTCATAAATTGTGACTTCATGTGTAAAGTGAAATTTGTCACACTCAGTTGCCTGAGTCTCTGTATTTTCTCTTTGTAAAGTGAAATTTGTGACACTAAGATGCCTGTGTCTCTGTGTGAATTGTTTCGCTTTAAGTTTGTTGGTGTTATGACCCACACAAACAAGTTCTGTGGATTTAATTTTGAAAACATTGTTTATATAGGGTCTATTTGACACACTTAAGGTTCACTGTGATCTTCATTAAAATTGTTGTTCATATGTTTTTTTTGAGAGACTGTTGTTCCAATAATATATCACTGAATGTGGCTCTCTCTTCAGGATAACCCCCAAACTTTTTGCCTTCAGCCTTCTGTTTTCTGAACCTGTTTTTGTTGGCTTTTGTTTATTCTGAGCACTTTACCAGTGCTAACCTATGCTAAAGTGCTTGTGCTCTCTCCCTTAAATATGGTAAAATTGCATTACACCCTACTAGCACATTTTATTTACTTCTAAGTGCCTAGTAAAGTGGTACTATGTATAACCAGTCTCTGTAAAATAAATGGCATTTTCTTGTCCCAACCATTTAGTGCCTGTACGATGGATCACATGATTAGGTGTAGCGGCAGTTGCTAATTTGTGTATTGCTGATCCACACAATAAAGAGAGAAAGGAAAAATAACTGCTCTACTGCTTCCTTGCCTAACAATATACTCACAAAAGGTATGGAAGTTATTTATTTGGCTGTAGGTTACTGTTCTATGCCCTGACGAAGGCCCTGGAATCTCCTCCTGGGGTTTCTTATCAGAGGAGGTATCCCAACGGAGGCCGAAACATGTTGGCATTTGGTGGGTGTGTTGAGATATTGGATCTCAAAACAACCCAATTTTAATGGAAAACCTTTTTTTAAATTCTGCACACCCTCTGAATAAAGAATATATTCTGGGTTTACACAGAGGTAGTTTTATTTTCACTATCTGGAACCCTAGAATGACCAGAATTACTTCATCCTGATCTCCCTTTTTTAGTAAAACATTGAGACCACCATGTTGGCATTGTCCTAACATGATGGAGAAGACTAGCTGGTGGTGAAGCATGTCATGGACAAGTAGGTGATGCCTTTCCGTCCATAAAACTGGGTTTATCTGGTCACGAGGGAATACCGCTATGGGAGAAGGTGAGCCAAAAAACTAACCGCTGTGCCTTTTGTGAGTACATTGCATATTGTTTCAGACAGTAAGACAAAGGGAGAATAGGTGTTAGCAAGATGGGCCACCTCCGACTTGATAGGGGGACAGAGCTGTCACCTATCACACTTGCACATTACAAAGCATCTGACTCAGTACACTAACAAAGGGTTTGACACTAGTCTTTTGTATATCCAGACAAGTTGGGGCTAGGGCAGAGAGGCCCAAAATTCCCGACATCTCTGGAGGAGGAAACGTCCAGAACCATCTCCTACTTCAATACTAGCACCAAGTACAAATATTGGACCCTCCGACCCAACTCTTCAACATGCCTGGGACTTGTGGATACTATAGAAGACAGACTGCTGTGCTTCTCTGCTGCAAGGGCTGCTACTCTGCTGCCCTGCCGCCTACCTATTGAGAAGGAAGAATGGACCTGCATTCTTCACCCCAAACTGAAGTGACTCCAAGAGTCAGCTGACTGACCTCCTATTCTGATCTACAGAGAAATAAAGTCCAGAGGCCTCCCTGCATCTGCCCAGCTGACTTGTTGCTTGGTCCTGTAACTGGACCTGCCTGAGCCCCGTTGGCGTCTGCTGGAGAGAATTATTGATCCCCAAGTGGTGCCTCTCAGGTCCTGTAAACCCATAATGTGGCATCAGTTGAGCTCCCCCTTCAAAGAAAGGAGAAGTCCTTATGTTTTGGGATTTTTGCTACTGCGAATGACCCTGCATTTACCAAGAGCTTGCCACCCGTCGGTGAGAAGCTCTGGTGTACCTGACTCTTTTTACCACAGCAACCACCAGTGACGGTCTGGAATGCAAGATCTACGCTTTGCACTGCAACATCAACAGCCAGCTGTCCCTTCCAGCACAAATCCCCACAACAACCGTCAACAACACCCAGCAGGATCTTTGTGTGATAGTAATGACCATCCGTGACACCTGCCTGCACTTAGCACTACAGCGACTACCATCCTCGGGTCTCTCCCTGCTCCTCACGGAGCCCTCTATCAGCCTGTGCTCCATCATGGTTGGCCTGAACTTGTGCCTTTCACCCAGTGTTGCATAACCAGATAACCGCAAGTGGCTCTTTGTGCTTCTTGGGCCCATATTTATACTTTTTTAGCACCACATTTGTGTCCTTTTTTTGTCGCAAAAGCGGTGCAAACATACAAAATACAATTGTATTTTGTAAGCTTGGGCCGCTTTTGTGTCAAAAAATGACGCAAATATGGCACTAAAAAAGTATAAATATGGGCCTAGGTTCTATACATACCTTAATTCTTTCAAATTGCATATCTCCTGTTGTACTGATTGGATTTTTGTTGTTTCGGAAATAAATATTATATTAAAATTTACTATATTTTACTGACTTGGTTTTTTGATTTTTGTTGTGTTGTGTTTTCATTTTATTACAGTTTGAAGTGTTGCAAAACTACTTTACACATTACCTCCAAGTTAAGCCTGACAGCTTTTGTGCCAAGATAGGAGAGGGTTGAACACAAGTTATTTTGGGGTTTGCTTGTGCTTCACCCTGACAAGAATTGTGGTTGCTGCTTAAGTAGGATTTCCCACCCCCCAATCAGTAAATCAATTTCCTACAATTATTATGATCTTGAGCTATATGTAGGTCAATAGTGCAACACAGTGTTGAGATGCAACATAAGTTTGTCACCTTTCACATTCGAAGTAGGCAACCAGATGGTACACTGACTGACGTGATGAAAGCACTGAGAGCAGAGCGGATAAGAAGTGCTTGATTTGTAAAATAGTAAGTGGCTCTCCCAGAAGCCCCACACTGACACTATTTAATGTCACTACACTGATTACCAAGGCTATGCCCTCCTGAAATCACCTCAGGCCTCGTTTATCAGTTGCCAGACACTCCCTGCCCCTTTATCTCACTCGCACAGGTTCCTGATTTCTCCCTTTGCAATGTTTTTTCCGTCTTTCTCTTCCTAGTTTTTTTCCACGTTTGTGTATGTTTATCCTCTCTTGCTGATGAGGAAAAGTAAGTAACAGTCCTCAATAATGAGTGGTGACCAGTGGCTCAATTTAAGCACTGTGAATGGGCGAGCAGACCATTTTGTTTTTGCCTTGGATGCTGAATGCGGATGATTTGCCTTGGATGTTTGTAGGTTTATCCGAATCACGTTTCTCACCTACATTTTCCTCAAAATCACAGACTGTTTAAGCGGTCAGTAGCGCCTCTGCTTGAGTTTTAGCGCCTTTCAGCAGCCAAACTGTCTTTATGTCTGATTTGTTGGATCCTGCTCTCTAAAACATTAACTGAAAATACAGCTGTCTCTGCTTAAGAGTTTGCGTCCTTGGGACAAAGCAGTTTCAATGGGACGCCAGTTAAGAAAGCATCAAATTCACCGCCATCTTCCATGTTAAACTCATCACACAACATGGGTCCTTCGCATCTGTCACATATTCTTGTCTTCTATCTGTCAGAGATTCTTGTCTTCCATCATCAGGGGTGCTCTTAATATGTCATGCACACAGCGCTGCCAGAGGCGAGGCTACCTTTGATCTCAGTTCATTGCTGTATCATTTCTGTTTCTGAATGCCACACTGTGTCTCAGGAGAAGCATTCTTCAAATAACGCTTCAAAAACTTTTAGAAAATGCTTTAAAAATGGGCCTTAAGCTGTCTATGTCACCCTGTCTGTGTGAATACATATTTATGCACACCAGTGGAAATAAGGGTTGCTGAATATCACCTTAATTATAGCAAGTGCAGTCATAAACGCACATTAACCCGCTGATTAATAAATGGTAAAGTTCAAATCCCATGTTATTACCACAATATGGTGTTATTGACGAGAAAAACAAAGCTTACTGAATCACTGAATTTTGATTCTTCTTTAGGAAGAAAACAACTCTGATAATAGTCAAGAGTTACATCACTAATCTTAGGGCATGCATCTAACCCCTTGCATCCTGGTTCTGGTTAAATAACTGTCTTTTCAGCTTCTTCATATGATAAAACAGGGTGACATAAACCGTGTATACAGATCCACTGAATGTAATATGCCCCTTATTAACATTGTTGAGAGGGGAAAGGGCCATCTTTATGGAGGTGAGGTGAGCGTGGGCTTCATTACCCAGTTGTGTCCGCTCCTCACTCCCAACAATTGTAGTAAGCACATATTGCACTCCGTGCGTCTGTCTATTTGTTACGCATGAGTGGATATGCATATTTATGAATAAATCTGTATTTATGCATATATATGCTTCCGTTTGAAAAACATGTTTTTCATCAGAGGTATGTTATGCTTCTTTGACAAATCTGCAGATCTGCACATAAAAAAAATCTTAACATTTGTTGCTCACACAGATATTATGTAGAAAGAGGCATATTTAAGAGCCCCTGGCACCTCCTTGAGCCACATTTGCGTCATTTGTTTTACGCAAATGTGGCCCAATGTGGCGGTTAGACTTTTCATCCTTGGTATGGTCTCCCCTAACTTTTGCCTCTGTTTCCCAGGTGGTTGATGTGTGCTGGACTCTGTTTTTGCTGCTTTTGTTACGCTGGGCACCTTACCACTGCTATCCAGTGCTAAAGTGCAAGTGCTCCTGTATAAAATGTGTTTGTAATTGGCTTTCCATGATTGGCATATTTGATTAACTGGTGAGTCCCTAGTACAGTGCATTAGAGGTGCCCTGCCTGAGACTGTGTTTTGTGGAGCTATCCTGCAGTTGCTGCTTCTGCCTGTGCAAGAGGACAAAGACTGTACTTTGTGTGCCTTCCTGCTTGTGGAGAAATCTCCAAGGGCTTGTCCTTAGCTTGCCTCCTGTTGTTGAAGTCTCACTGTCATCAAAGACTTCTCCTGCCATCACCTGGACTCTCTGCTGAGAGCCCTGGCCTGCCAAGTGGTGCCCTATCCAGTTCCTGGGGCCTTGAAAGGTGAGGCTGGCAGACCGAAAATCCACACACAGACTGCCATGCAGGAAAAATTTGACGCACCTTCCAAGACGTGCCTAAAAAACACCACGCTGCCGGCTTCGTAGCAGAAATCGACGATCCACCGGCATCACGGTTGGAAAATTGATGCATGGAGTTGGAAGAACGGTGCGCAACACCCGCTGACGGAGGCTGTTTACATCGCAGCCCACATTGCGCTGTTTTTCTGATACCGTGAGGCAGGATTTTCGACGCAAACCATGCTGGGTGCAGAAAAACTATGCAACACCTGCCCAGAATCGAGTGCTGCCCGGATTGACGCATCACTCCCCTGCGGGGAGGAAAAACGACGCACACCGGCCCGACCGGAGAAGGAGAAATGACTCACGGTCTTGCTTGCGGGTGAGAAATCAACACACACTTACCTTTTTCGACGCACACTCGCCTGTGCGTGTTATTTTGACACTACTCATGGCAGCCCGTCAGGGTGATCAGGAGATCCTGGTGCCTGAAAGAGTGGCCCAGAAGCCAGAAGGAGGAAAGGCAAGGGGCATGGGAAACCGGCCCCAGAAGTTCCCACGGTCCAGGAGGAGGCTGAACCTGAGGGGGAGGCCCTGGATCCTACAGGGGAACAGGTGGCTGAACTGGGTGAGGTCCCTGAGTTGTCAAAGTGGCAGCAGGAAGGGGGGCACACCAGGGAAGCATTCTGTGAGGCACAGAAGTCATACTGTACTCTGGAGGGTTTGCGGTAGCAGGCTGTAGACCAGGCGTCTGGCAAGGAGCCTGGAGCACATCTGATTTACTGGGAGGATGGCCTCCTATATAGCGAGCCTAAGGTACCTGAGCCTGGGTCAGCCCGTGTTCTGATGGTCCCCCAGTGCTTCAGAGCCTTCCTACTGTGTCTGGCTCATGATGTGCTGGTCATTTGGGGCAGCATGTCACCCACTTCTATTGGCCCCAAATGTGCAGGCACTCGGATGGTCATAGCAGGTCTTGCCCAACTTGTCAGGCAAGTGGCAAGAGTGGGGGGAAATGTAGGGGTTCCCTCAACCTTTTCCTGTTGTCAATACCACCTTTGAAAGGGTTGGTATTGACATTGTGGGGCCTCTTGATCCCAAGACAGCCATGGGCTACAAGTTTATCCTGGACTTGGTGGACCATGCCACCTGGTACCCAGACCCCATTCCTTTAAGATCAATCACTGCCCCTGTGGTGGGCCATGCCCTGATGGGAGTTTTTACCTACATGGGGTTCCCCAAGTAAGTAGTATCTGATAGGGGTACCAACTTCATATCTACTCATATGACGTCTCTGTGGAAGGTGTGTGGGGTAACACATAAGTTCACCACACCTTACCACCCCCAAAGTAATGGTCTGCTTGAGAGATTCAACCAGACCTTGAAAAGTAGGCATATGGGCCTGTCAGAGCCCTTGAGGCGGAAGTGGGACGTTCTCTTGCCATGTCTTGTGTTCGCTTACAGGCTTTAGTCCTTTTGAGCTGATTTATGGCAACCCTGTGAGGGGACCTTTAAGTCTGGTCAAGGAGGCTTTCGAAAAAGCTCCTAGTAAACCCCCCCCAGTATGTATTTAGTTTCATGCTGGCTCTGAGAAACCAGACTGCCCGCTTCAGGAGCCTCACACAGGAAAACCTAGAAGCAAGCCAGGAGGACATGAAACACTGGTATAACCAGAATGCCTCTCTGGTTGAGTTTCAACCTGGACAAAAAGTGTGGCTGATGGCACCAGTGGAGCCCAGGGCGCTCCAGGACAAGTGGACTGGGCCATTTGGGGTGGTGGAGCACAAGAGTGAGGTCGCCTACCTGGTGAACTTGCAGACTCCCAGGAACCCTTTAAGGGTCCTGCATGTTAACCGGCTCAAGCGACACTTTGAGCGGACAGAGTTGTCCATGCTCCTAGCGACAGATGACGGGGTAGAGGAGGAGAGTGAGCCTCTTCCTCACCTCCTATCTGCAGGAGAAAAAGATGGGTCTGTAGAGGGAGTGAACCTCTCCCCGTCCCTGACTGCAGAGCAGGAGAGGGACAGTCACCAGGTGTTCGCTTCACTGTTTTCCTCGATTCCAGGAGTCCACACTTGTGCACACAAGATGTGGACAATGGGGACAGTACACCCATTAAACAAAAGGTTTATAGGGTGACTGACAAGGTCAAGGCTAGCATCAATGATGAGGTATCTAAGATGTTAACCATAGTGGGTATTGACCATTGAACAGTCTTTGGGCCAGCCCTGTGGCTTTGGTCCCAAAGGCTGCTGCTCCTGGTGCCACCCCAGAAATCCAGTTCTGTGTGAACTACCGGGGTCTCAATGCAGTCACTAAAACTGACACGCACCCCATCCCCCAAGCTGATGAGCTCATAGATCGGTTGGGAGCTGACAAATACCTCTGCACGCTTGATTTAACGTCTGGGTATTGGCAGATTGCCTTGACTGGGGGGAGACCATGGAGAGGTCTGTATTTTCTACCCCAGAAGGGCACTTACAGTCTAAGGTGATGCCATTTGAGAGATTAAAAATGCCCATACCACCTTTCAGAGGTTGGTCAACCAGGTGTTGGCTGGGCTGGATGAGTTCAGTGCCGTCTACCTGGATGACATTGCTGTCTTCAGTTCCACATGGGACGAACATTTGCAACACCTCTGTAAAGTGTTGGAGGCCCCACAAAAGGCAGGACTCACTATTAAGGCAAGCAAGTGCCAAATAGGGCAGGGTTCTGTGGTGTTCTTAGGACACCAGGTAGGGAGTGGCCAGGTGGCACCCCTACAGCCAACAATTGACACCATTTCGGCTTGGGAGCCTCCCAAGACCCAGACTGAGGTGAGAGCCTTTTTAGGTCTCACAGGATACTATAGGAGGTTTGACAAGAGGTATGACACAATTGTTGCTCCCTTGATTGAGTTGACCTCCAAGGAGCAGCCCAGTAAGGTGATCTGGACTGAGTTTGCCAGACGGCTTTTGATGTCCTGAGGGCTGCCATGTGCACAGACTACTCCAAGGAGTTTGTTGTGCAAATAGACACCCCAGAGCATGGTATAGGAGCAGTACTCTCACAGCTTAATGAAGAGGGCCTAGATCAACCTGTATCCTTCATTAGCAGGAGTTTACTTCCCAGGAAACAAAAGTGGAGTGCCATAGAACATGAAGCTTTTGCTGTGGTCTGGGCACTGAAGAAGCTAAGAACCTACTTGTTTGGGGCTCACTTCCGGGTTCAGACTGACCACAGACACTTCAGATGGTTAATGCAGATGAGGGGTGATAATCCAAAACTGTTGAGGTGGTCCATTTCCCTACAGGGGATGGACTTTACGGTGGAACACCACCCTGGCACAGAACACACCAATGCTGATGGTCTGTCCAGATTCTTACGCCTTAGCGATGAGAACTAAGGACGTGTGCAGGACTCTGTTTTTGCTGTTTTTGTTACTCTGTGCACCTTATCACTGCTATCCAGTGCTAAAGTGAAAGTGCTCCTGTATAAAATGTGTATGTAATTGGCTTTCCATGACTGGCATATATGTTATATACTGGTAAGTCCCTAGTACAGTGCACTAGAGGTGCCCAGGGCTGTAAATCGAATGCTACTAGTGGGCACTGGTTGTGCCACCCACATTAGTAGCTCTGTAAACATGGCTTAGACCTGCCACTGCCGTGTCTGTGTGTGTGCAGTTTTAAACTGCCAATTCGACTTGGCAAGTGTACCCACTTGCCAGGCCTTAACCTTCCTTTTCTTCCATGTAAGACACCCATACATTAGGCCATAGGAAGCCCCATGGGAAGGGTGCAGTATATGTTTAAGGTATGACATATACTAATGTGTTTTATATGTCCTGACAGTGAAATACTGCCTAATTCGGTTTTCACTGTTGCAAGGCTTATCTCTCTCATATGTTAACATGGGGGCTACTTTTAAAAATGAGTAAAGCGTAGATTCCCTTTGGGAGCAGATAGACATGTGGAGTTTGGGTTCACAAATTAAAAATACATCTTTTAGTAAAGTTGGTTTTAAGATTGTGTGTTTGAAAATGCCACTTTTAGAAAGTGAGCATTTTCTTGCTTAACCCATCCTGTGACTCAGGTTGTTTGTGGATTCCCTGTCTGGGTCAGTTTGACAGTTGGGCTGTTTGCACCTCTCTCTAGACAGTGACACAAAGGGAGCTGGGGTGTAGCCTGCATATCCTGATGACCCATCTGTTCTAGGAGTGAGGGGAAGAGTGGTCACTTACACCTGAAAGGCCTGTGCCTGCCCTCACACAATGCAGTCTCCAACCCACTGGTGTGTGTCTGGGGCCTGGCCTGGGCAAGGCAGGATTTCACAAACAAGAGAGACTTTCCTTTGAAGTAAGCCTACTTCAAGGGCCAAAATGGGTATAAGAAAGGCACCCAAAACCACAGACTTTAGATCACTTCTGGACATCAAGAGGAACCTCTGCCTGGAGAAGAGCTGAAGAGCTGAGGAGAAGTGCTGCCCTGCCTGAGACTGTGCTTTAGGGAGCTATCCTGCAGTTGCTGCTTCTGCCTGTGCAAGAGGACAAAGACTGGACTGAGCTTGCCTCCTGTTGTTGAAGTCTCAGGGACATCAAAGAGTTCCCCTGCCAGCACCTAGACTCTCTGCTGAGACTCCTGCCCTGCCAAGTAGTGCCCTATACAGTTCCTGGGGCCTTGGAAGGTGAAGCTGGTAGACTAAGACTCGAAATACTTGCACAAACCGCTGTGCGGGGAAAAATTTGACGCACCTTCTGAGACGAGGCTGAAAAACGATGCACTGCCAGCTGCGCTGCAGAAATCGATGCTCCAGCGGCATCGCGGCTGGAAAATCAACGCACGGAGCTGGAAGAACCTTGTGAAACACCTGCTGAAGGAGGCTGTTAACATCACAACCCACATTGCGTGGTTATGCTGATACGTGCAGCAGGATTTTCAGCGCAAACCTTGCTGGGCACGGAAAAACAATGCAACGCCTGCCCGGAACTAAGTGCTGCCCGGATCGACGCATCGCTCCTCTGCCGGAAGGAAAAGCGATGCATGCCGACCCGACCGGAGAAGGAGAAATGACGCACGGTCTATCTTGCAGGTGAGAAATCGATGCACTGCTTACCTTTTTCGACGCACACTCTCCCATGTGTGTTATTTTGACGCTACCCAGGTACTTTTCAGCGCTAACAGTGTTTTACCTGTTTTCTTAAGGATTTGAGACTCTTTTTGCTTTTTAATTAACAACTTGACTTCTGTTTGTGGATTTTTGTCATTTTGTTTTTGTTTTGTTAAGATAAATATTTTCTATTTTTCTAAACCTGTGTTGTGTCATTTTGTAGTATTTTCATTAAGTTACTGTGTGTTTTGGTACAAATACTTTACCCCTTGCACTCTGAAGTTAAGCCTGACTGCTTGTGCCAAGCTACCAAGGGGTGAGCGTGGGTTAGCTGAGGGTGATTCTCCTTTACCCTGACTAGAGTGCGGGTCGTCGCTTGGACAGGGGGCAACCTGACTGCCATCCAACGACCCCAATTCCAACAGAGGCCAAAAACGCTGTGCCATATTTACAAAGTGGCACAATGCTTGCATTGCACCACTTTGTAACACCTTGCGCCACATTATGCTTGTGCCAGGCATAATGTATGCAAGGGGGCATTCTGATGCTAGGATGGGGCATTAACTTGGAGCAAAGGTATCTATGGGATTCCTTTGCGCCATTTTTATCAGCATTTTTTAATCCCTGCTAAGTGCAGACGTTAAACAGAGGCTCCCATTGAATACAATGGGCCTTTTGGTGCTTTGCAGGATTAGCGTAATAATTTTTTACGCTAATCCTACAAAGCGCCAGACTAGCATAAAAAATTATGACGCTAGTCACCCTAACTACGGCCATGGTATTTTAATACAGTGCTTCCCTGGTTGTGTTAGGGGGACTCTAAGGGGCGTAAGAAAATCTCCCACCAAATGTTTGTGCAGGGAGGTCAAGGGGGAAATGTCACATAAGGGGATATCAACATTATTGTTTCCTGTTTAAAACCTCAACTCATTATTTGCACACCAAAAATAAATAGACAGAATCCCCCCAAACCTTACATGAATGAAGGGCTTTAATTGTTTTGTAGTTTGGGGGCACCTGCACAACAGTTTTTGAGACAGTCATAATACGTTATAATTCCATAAGGAAAGTTTGGTTTATGAAGCAGTTCACAAAAAATTGCATATCTGACTGGCTGACACATTTTCCCGTCAGTCTGTAGGCAGTTTGTACAACACAATTCCTAAAGAGGAAACATATATACATTTTAATCTACCTCTCCAACATACCATGGTAAAAATTTACTGAACTCGCAAATCAGATTACCCAGCTCATGAATATCAAAAAAAGGGTCACACCAAAACCACTATGCCCCTCCGACTGGCCCTTGCTATCAAAAATGGTGTAGTGAACAGTTCAGGTTTATACACCTGCATGGCTTGACCAACCTGCCTCAGAGGCCCATGAACAATCAGGGAATCAGTGACCTAATTCCACACCCATCATCCAGAGTGATGAGTGTGGCAAAAAAACATCACTTACAGGCTCCCGGAGGAAGAGAACTGGGCACAGGGTATGCAGTGTTGTTTTAAGGATTTAGGGGGCCCATGCAAGAAATGTTTTGGGGGACCCTTTCTGGAACAACTTTGAATTGTATTACCCATTTTCAGCTAAATCATGCCGATTGATGTCTAACAAAATTGAAGCATAAGTTGAATGTTGCGATAGAGATATAGACAAAAGCAAATTAGAGAAAAGGTGCACTTTCACAGGGGCCCTTGGAAGGAGGCGGCCCTGGGCAATTGCTCACTTTTCTCATGCATTAAGACATCTCTGAGGGTATGGCTGAAGCCCAAGCCCTCTAGTGACAACCGATTGAGCAGAGCTAAAGGCATTATCCCTTAGGTCTGGAAGCAGGGAGACTGGACAGAAGTCTTGGCCAAATGTGGCACCCTTTGGGAAAGGGAGCTGATCTTTCAAAGTGGACAATGGGAAAGAGACACTGGACATAGTACATTTTAAAATACCTTGTTCTAAACCTTACCATGCTTAGTATGGCTAAGGAATGTACCAAGCAGATTCAGATGATTGGAGGTCTCGCCTACTCTCAGATCCCTTTGGATATGGAATGTTTAGCGGGGTGGACATGAGACCTCATCAATACTTTGTGTCCTGCTTTTTCTGGGGTAGGTGGACTGGGTCCAAGCTATGGCTAAAGACCCCTTTTTGCTCACTGGCTAGAACCACTTTTAATATCACATAAGACATCCCTATTGACATTTGGTGACCTGTTTCTGTCTGAATCCACTGTGAGGACATCCATATTTCCATATTACGCTACTTTGATCATAATGATATACCATCAGTGGTATAAGTGGTACAGTGACAGATAATGTCATCAGTTTTTATCAATTATGCAATCCACTTCTGATATCATCTGTGCTATCACAGCTGGGGTAACAAGCAATGCTTTGGTGGTGGATGTTTTGTAGCTTATGAAAACTAATTTGAGTCGCATTTGAACCAAAACCTTCCTTCGACTAAAGTTTTAAGGGGAACTTTGTAATGCCTGTTGTTTTAAGATCTAAGCTAACAGCCACAGCACATCTTAAACAAAGTTAATGTTAATTCAACTTTTATTTTAGAGAATTCTGTGTGGGTTTTGTTTAACACATATTATGTGGCAATTGGAGTAAACACCCATAAGAATTTTTAGTGATTTACTTTTCTTTTTGTAACTATAGACTTTGACCTCTGTTCAAAGAATCCACTTGGTAATGGTTTGTGACTGTACACTACAGGCACAAGGAGTAGGGCCATGTGCTGAGCCTCTGTTGCCTGCAGTGTTAGCTGTGTTGGCATGGCCTTTGGTACCACCAGGCAGTTTCCAGGCACATGATGGGTCCTTAACCACATCCAGTACCTATTCTCCCCTGCCCCCTGCACCGTGCAAAGGTGTGACTGTTAGAACTAGGGATTGTTACCAGTGGAACCTGAGCTGTGCCAGTGTATCAGCTGTACCAGTGGGGCCTGAGTTCTTGGAATCCTTGTGCTCAGACCTCTTGCTATTTATGCCATATGAGTGTGCATCCCAAATGGGATCCCAAATGCCTTATATAAAACAAACCCAGGTTTCTGGGCAGAGAGGTTGGTTGCTGTCTTTAATTGTGCGGTGGAGCTTGAAACCATCCCAAGCTCCTCGAAGGGCACAATTATTCATCTAATTGTTTAAGGAGGAAACCGTGCCAGCATGGAGAACTACAGTTTAAGAGTGAGAATGTTTGTCTAAAGAAATCAATTCATGCATTGTGCACACTGGGTTGACCATACACTAGCAGATGTCTTTAACTTTCTCATGAGAACCGCCTGTTAGAATATCTTGTATTAGTTGTTGTTACTTTGTTAACTAGATGCATGACACAGCGATGTTCCCAGGAGCTAACAATGGATGCACTAGCTCGAGTACAGGTGGATACAAAAATGTTACCTGACAATGGGAACAGGAGAAGAGGAGCCAATCATCAGCATGTATAAGACAGTTAATTAGATCCTAGATTTGAGTGTTTATTTCTATTGGACTACTTGTAAATATATGATTTTCTGACCAATAGTAATGCCGAAAGTTCTTTAAATGATTTTAACTTAGCCCGGCTGCACAGAGGCAAAGGGGGCATTCTTCTCATTCCCATTTTTCGCACTCATTCTATTCTGTTTTGGGAGTTGAGAAGTTCCTGATGACTTTATTTCTTAACTTTAACTTTGAAGCTTGATGGCTAAATAATTTGATGCTGCCCTTAGAGATTGCTTTAATGGTTCAGATTGCGTAAAGGCCCCTGTGTCTGAACCAATCCCTTTCATTGTCCTTTTGCTGAAAAATACCAGACTGATGTCCAACTGATGAAGCGAATCGCAGCTTGCTGATCCATATGAGGAGAGGTAAAATGCTGTTGTTTTTGTTGTAGGTTACAGTCATTGTTTCTCGGTACCAACCACTATTTTGATAGAGCCATAGTTAGATGTTTTCCAAATTAAAGTTTGACTAAAACTGTTTTGCATTAAGCCCAAACATGCTATTCTAACCTGACGGCAGGGAGGGCAACACTGAAAATGCTAACAGATTAATTACCAAAGGAGTTGATGTTATCCATTGGCTGAACCTAAATGTATGTCATTTCAAATGTGCAGTTATTCTTGTTGATTTGTACTGTGATCTTGAGAATGAGAATGTTTGATAGCCAATGCACTAGCTAAATTGAGATTCTATAGAGAATTAGGTCAACCGTTGTTGTTTGTGTATGTATACCATATGGTTTTGAGATTAACCTACGTGATATTAGCATTGATAATAAGGACTGACCTGCTAACAGATACATAATTAGAAAATCATCAGCGGGATGAATATAATCTCAATATAAGGTCATTTTAAATTTTAGCGTGTGGCAGGTGTATTTTCTCTTTTCCTTATGAGGGTAATATCGAAAACAGCACAACTTGAATTTGGTCTCTTTGGCTCTGTTGCAAAACTGCGTATAATACCTTTTTAAACTAAGATGTTAGTTATGATTTTTCAGAGCTGGCTTAACCTTTAAATTTGTGGGGCTTCCGCCCACCAAACCCACTGTTCCCTTGACCTCTCCTAAGGTGGGAGAACAACTCATAGTGCAACTATTGCTTCTTTTGGCACAAAAATCCCTGGTTGCAGCCCATTTGCCACACGGGCATTTGCCTTTCAAACTGAGATCCCTGAGTTCCTGCTCGGATTTTCTGTGCCTCGTGGCCAGTAGCGAAAATGAACACTGGGCCCTCTGCACAGGACAAAAATGCCCAGACTCCAGGCTCATTGTTTTTCAGTTTCTCAGAAAAACACTATTATGGGAGGGTTTTTTGTTTTTAGAAAAAAATGTATACGGGCCAAGCAAACTGGTCTCCTGCCTAACATTTAGCATAGGCAAAACAATCCCTGCCAACAGAGTGGGAATTTTAGATATGTTGCTCTGTATTTCGACAAACAGGCTGACACAGTGGGCTACCTGCCAATCTCTAAATGAATCTGAAATTTCAGAGCATCTCATTGTTTCATGTGTGTAGGCAATCAGCAAAACTGATGGAAATTAATTTTCATTTTTTTGCACTCGAGTGCAATGCTGTGGACAAACAACGAAGACAATCACTTATGAAAAAACGTGCAGGTCTGCCCGACACACACAAAAATGTTGCCACAGCAGTGGAACAATTCATACTGACTTTGAAATTCACTTGTGAGTTAATGATTTACATTCCAATGACTACTGGAATGCCATAGATGGTTGATAAGTGAGTTATGGAGTGATATTGCAGTAGTCAGCCTTTAGAAGCCGGGCGCACTTTAGGAGAAGAGATGATTGCATCTTTTTTGCTATAGCAATTCGATTTCCTAAAGCTATAACCAGATGTTAAACTGCAATTTTTTTAGCAGCAGATTTTCCTGATTTAACAGCTGCCAACATCTTTGCCAGTGCATGTATATCTACTCTTCATTCAAGAGTAAAACATAATTTAAACTGTAGCTATTTTAGGATAATTGGGACTTATAACGCGTTGAATTCGTCTAAAAAGCCCAGAAAATAAGAATCAGGAGTCAAGGTAGCAGGAACAGTTGATATGAGGCATAGTTGTCATTTCTGCTGCCTGACCATAATTCATGGAGTTTTAGAGGCTGTCATCTTGGAAAGTTGTGGACCGACTAGCATGAGAACTACGTGCACACGAGTAGCCACTGCATTGGTTATTTTATCTGCTTAATTGAATTACATTGGCACCAGAAGGATGTACAGAATGATATACTGAATGTAACTGAAATCACACTGAGCTACTTGTAGTCAAAGTTTCCCAACTTCTTTGGTGCGGGAAGGGTCATCAAAGGGGGGAGGGGATCTATCAGTTGCTGGCACAATACAGCATTTACACCCATACTTAAGGGCACAAACGTTGCTGTCACTACTATCAGCATGCACAATGGGAGTGTAGTATTCTCTAATTCCTCTGTAGTGTAGTGTTCTGTTTACTATGTATTGTGTCACCACGATCTTTGGAACATTCGCTGGACAACCTAGAACCCTGGCTCAGTTACCAGCAGTTTGCCTATCCACCGATGTTTAACTGGTCGTGGGCTCCTGGATTCATCTAAACTCAAATAAATATATCTACATTCATCATGACGTTCTCTTTCTGCGTTTTCTTTCAACTAAGGAGTTCCTTTAACCCAGCGCACGTTACAGGTTTCTTAGCCAGCCATGGTCATGGATGGCAGTAGTACAGTCAGTGCCCATCACTTCATACGCTGAAGTATTAGTAAAAGGTAAAGCAACATGTCTGTTCCAATCTTCTGCCGAAAGTGAACTAGCACCTTTGAGGTGGCTTCCGTGAATAAGGTCCAATGAAAAATGTAGAAATCATGCAGTGATACCCATTTGAAAGAGAGATCTAAGCTGTTTAATGGAATGAACATTTAAGGTGCTTAGTTGCTGGATTTTCTCAAGAGCTACGACGTTTGCTTTTAGATTCTCTAAGTACACATAGGGGCATATTTATACTCTGTTTGCACCGCATTTGTAAAAACTTTTTAAGCAATGCAGTGCAAACTTAACTCTATATTTATATTTTGACGCTAGACATGTCGAGGGTCAAAATATTGGAGTTTGCACCATTTTTTGGATGCGTGAATCTGCCTTGCTTCATTGAGATGCAAGGTAGGCGTTATCATCCAAAAAATGGGGCTATCCCCATAGCTCCATATTTATCCCCGTGCAAAAATTATGCATGGGTGGGATGCAGCCCCAAATTATGTCGCTAAGCTTGCTTAGCGTTATCATTTAACACCTGGATCAGACCAGTCGTTAGGGGACCTGTGGACCCATTTCCATGGTCAAACACCATGGAATGGGCCCACAGGTGCCCACCCCGAGCCCCAGGAACACCCCCACCCACACCAGAGGGGCACCAGAGGATAGGGGCCCCCAATGCCAGGTAAGTAGGGTAAGTATTTATTTTCAGTGCCATTGGGGGCCCCAACTTGGGGCCCCTGTGTGGCACAGGGTGCAGTGGCCATGCCCAGGGGACATTGGTCCCCTGTGCTGGCCGTTGGAGTGGTGGGCATGACTCCTGTCTTTTCTAAGACAGGAGTCATGTTTTAGGATGGTTGTGTGTCTGGAAATGGCGCAAGGCTGGTTAGCAGCATTTTGTTGTGCTACTAACCAGCCTTTGGTTGTTTCCAGATGCACAACCTCCTATTCCCATACCGCCACCCCACCCTGCTAGCGTCATTTTTCTTAATGCTAGCCCAAGCTTAGCACCGCCTTGCGCCATTCCTTAAATATGGCGCCCGCTGGTGCTGTGGAATGACGCAAGCCGGTGCTAATCTTTTTGCCCCAAAACTGCCTTAGTGCAGTTTTGCGGCAAAAAGTATAAATATGGGCCATAGTGCCAAGTGTAGCTCTGATTTCTACTCTTTTTTGATAATTACCCCTCCTCAGGCTGCATTTTGGGGTTTGGTGCTAATCAGTAAGGGAATTGGTGCATGTCGTGGTCTGAGGTGGAACATGTGATGTGGGGAAATGTACAACATTGTTAGAATGCATATAATGGCTGTCTCCACCTGATGATTGGGGTACATGAACCCCTTTATACAAGTTTCACACTGGTGCAATACACCTACACAGCAACACGGGGGCCATACTTCTGGCTCAATGCCAGACTACATGCACACTGAGTACCTTGCATGCCAGCCTTGTGTTTACATATTCATATGGCCATTGGAACCTCCTCTCTACTGCCCTCCTCAAGGGTGATAGCACAATAAAAGGTGAAGTGGCAAAGAGAGCATCCAATAAAGTGTGAGGTCAGTCCCTTCTGAGCCTTGAAGTGGTCCACCTACATAATGGGTAATGTCTAGAATTACCTTCCTGAAAGAATGAGGCCTCTGCCAGTGGCTGTGCACAAGTCCCACTCCAAGGAACTCAAGTAGGGTCCCCACTCACATTTCCGCCCACCTCCAAATTCAACAAAGGTTGGTATCACTAATGATGACAACTCACAGTATGCCACCCATATATTGGATAAGCAAGATTCAATGTGTCCAGGTGCTGGTGAATCTACTCCACTCTCTGCATGGCTCTCTTGCATGCTCTGGCACATGTGACCCTCACAAATCAACCCATCAGTGACAGACCTGGCCTACTGCCAGATTACTCAGGCGTTGGGTTCCCAATGATCTCACCAATCCTCCAGGATAGGGCCACTTCTCTCTAGGGTCCTCTGGGTCTTCTCTGCCTCATGTATATATGATTGCCCAATCCTTTCCTTCTTGAACACAGATATATTGTTCAGCTTCCTCCCCAGCCTCCCAACTGAAGTACCTCCAGAGATCTGGAATCCAGTGCATCAGCGGCAATGACCTTCTGCATACAATCACATTCACACTTCACATGCTCAGTAGGAAAGACAACTCTTCAGTGGTTTCTAACAGGCATATTTTACGAACTCAGTGTGTGAACTATGCTATGTGAGTGCATAGCTTCCAAGTTTCCAAGGTCGGTAGATGTTCCAGTTCCATTTTTTTCTTTAGATTCTGGGACTTGTAGTACTTGTTTTATAATAGAATAACTCCACCTTCAAGTCCCAGAATCCATTGAAAAAATCTAAACTAGAGCAAGTAGTCATGTGTGGACCTAGAACAGTGCTGTTTCTTCACTGCTCAGCCACATAGTTCGCTAATCCCTTTCCTGCTCAGCTAACCCCCCTACGTGCACTTAGACTTCGCTTTTAGTATGTATGTTTTCCTACACTGGAAATGAGTTTTCCCTTTTACATTAAAATAACCTACAACTCTTAAATTAACTGTCCCCCCCACCACATGATTCAAAAAGTGAGACTGTCCGGGTCAGGTCCTGCAAGATTTTGTGGCACCTTAGAAAATATAGCATCTTGATGCACCCGCCATTAAAAATGGTGAAGCAAATGATGTTTCCTGGGAAATCTGCCACCCACTGATGGTGATGCTCTAAATACTACCTAAAATATTCTTACTCTAGAGGCAGTCATGATCCAACAGCATGTTTTGTACAGCAAGTAATGCATGGTAAGCCAAAGGATCTAGCAATGGAGGTAATGGCAGGAGGTGTGTACGAGAGATAAATATACAGATATGAGAGATACAGAACCTAAGAATTCTGAGGGGCAGATTTAAGAGCCCCTAGCGCATCCTTACGCCACATTAGAGTAATTTTTATGCTAATGTGGCCCAACAAGGCCAAAATTGCAGCTCCAAATTTACAAAGTGGCCCAATGTACGCATTGCTCCACTTTGTAAGCCTTTGCGCTACATTATGCCTGCACCAGGCATACTGCATGCAAAGGAGGCGTTCCCCCATTATGGGGGCCAAACAATGGTGCAAAGAAATGTAAGAGATTTCTTTGCGTTATTTGTTTCTGCACTTTTAACGCCTGCTCCTTTCAAAGCCTTACGTTAAAAGGAGGCATGCAATTGTTTTCAATGGGCTTTGCAGGATTAGCGTCAACATTTTTTACTCTAATCCTGCAAAGCTCTGAACTAACATCAAAATTAGTTCCCCTAACTACCGCCATGGTGAGCCATATCTTAGATAAGGTGCACACATGGTGGCGTTAGGGGGGCGGTAAGGGGCGCCAGAAAAGTGGTGCAGTGACACTTTTCTTAAATCAGGTCCTGAATCTCACATGAACAGGACCGACCTACAGGTGAGTTGGGTGGACGGAAGTGACAGTCAGAGAATGAGATAGGCTTGTGCAGCCTCTGCTAAATTATGCAACTCACTAGTTGCTTGGCCTCTAGATTTGGACGGCAGCCGGGATATATAATACAGAACATACAGAGGCTAGAGAATCAGCAACATATCAGTGCAGTACAGGGCATGACTGGGGAGCGGAGAGACTGCATATAGCCCACCTTGAATTAGTTATTTAAGGGAGGCAAAAGCATATGTAGGCTATTCCTGCATTGGGAGGATAAGTCCATTTCAGAATGCTGTAGGTCAAACTGATGTTTAATTGGAAAAAAACGTTAGTCTCCGTGTTTCAATTCAATTTCCAGAGATTTGGTCAGTAAAAAAACATCCCTTGCTAGCCCCAATTGTCAGGGCACAAGATGGTGTGAGTATGCCATTTTTCACTAAGTAACGGAAAAAGCATCTAAGAAGCGATTGAGAATGATCTCTAAAATCTTTAAGGCATAATAACCTTGACGTGGCCCAGTCATCCATCTCTCTCTCTTTCATTATAGTTGGATATGATTATACCTTCGGCTGACATGTTAAAAAATGGACAGAGCCATATGATTCTGAAGAAGACGCCCAGAATGTTGACCAAAAATACGGGAACCAGTACATGTGAGGTTATCCCACACTGTCATACAGTTGTTTGTCCTGAGGAGAACCTTAAATACACTGGGTTTATGATTTTTTGGCATCCACGAGTTGCTAGCTGGAGTTGGGCAGAAACACATTTAGTATTTGGCGAATTTAATGGTACAAGAAGACAAGTATTTAACTGAATGTGCTGTTGTGGTACATGTCTCTATTTTATATATCAGCGTGTGACTACAGGGAGATGCTCCCACTCACACTCCAGTTACAGAGAAGTCTAGAGTGAAACTTGGTAAGCAGTGTTAGGTGTGTTCCACAAATTAATTCTTAAACCCTCACGACTTTCTGGGTAATATGTGGTTTTGGTGATGGTATGACCACTAGACAAATAACTAGGCAGAGGCTACATAAGATGTTTTTTCTGGACATTTTTGTTAATAGTATTTTGTCGGTATACATATATGTTTTGATATGTTGATGCATACTTTATATTATATTCTTTATATGTTGATGTATAGTTTGCATTGTACTTTGTGTGTGTCATCGTTTATAGAGTAAAGGGTAGGATTGTGTGAAATAACAATAAACTGTGGAAAGAAATCTAGATAAAAGTAATGATTGGCTTCCGGTGATTAACTTAGGTTCTCACTGATGTGATAATTTGCATATATCTTTCCTTATTGTGTGCCATTTCATATGAAGTATAATAATATATGATGGCACTGAAAAATCAGTGGCTGTTACTGACAACAAAAAACGGGTGATAACAGTGAATACATCTAAATAAAGTGAAAAGTTTGTTAAAGTGCATCAAAGTTCAAGTGTTTTTTTTGGAGTCAGTAGGGCCTTTGTTACCAGACCAATCAGAATTTTTGGGCCTCTCGTAATGAGGGTCTGCGGTTGTAGGCAAACCTCATTTTCCTTGCCTCACTAGGGGTAAGCTCATCTGTCTGCAGTCTATAAAACGAGTGTCATTGAGCTAGGTAACAATATATATCTGTTATCCCTCAATAGTGCCAAGACTCTGTGGTTGTTAAGGGAAGGTTATTCTAAATTATCCTTAACGATTAATATATGACTTTACTATTTAGAGACGAATATAACATTTAGAGAAGCGTGGACGCCATTGTTTTTCTCAGAGTTGTATAAAATATGATCACTTTGAGAAAGCAGAAAGTTATTGTTTTTTAGTGTCAGAGAAACATATGCTTGGCCACAAACATGGAAACTGTTTTTTTCCAACTAGTTAGTGAATTCTGCGGTGCTCCATTGTTCAGGGGACACTGGAATGATCATTAAGAGAGGGCTTGAGCAGTGGATACTCCTGAGAAGGTGGTGGGATGAGAATCTACGAGTTCACCAGCACAGAAGGGGAATCCCACAGCTGTAATCCATTCTAGGTCATGTCTAGGGCTCCTAGAGGAAAGCCCTAGGAGCCCATTACCACAGGAATGTGCAGATTACTTATAGTAATAGCCAGAGTGTTGTTTGCACCTGCAATACTTACATGAAATTACAGTTTTTTTCACCCCTCTACTCACTCGGACCGGTGTAAAATCAGCAATCTTGTGACAACATGGAGTGAGTGATAGGTTAAATGTATGGATAGGATAAAAATACATAAAGGTGATTTGCAGCTACATAGGTTTTTATTGTTGAAATTATGAAAAAAGCGTTTTCTAATGCAAATACTGATACACAGCAATATATTTTCTTCATTGAGCAGAATGGGCGGACTTACTAAACTTTGGGCATAATTTACAGGCCCTAGTGGCACAGCGCACCACCAGAGCATCATTTTTTATGCTCTGGTAGTGCGGTCTGCAAGAGCATATCTACAAGGCCACACTAAGCTACCTTGCACTGCTTTTACTGCTCATGTAATTATCGGCCCCTTTCATGCATAACACTGCCTGAAAGACACATTTCTTGGGTGTGCTTGGGGTGTTCCCATGCAACACCCGCGGAACCTGAAGGGTTCTGCTGCTTTCCCAGATTTACAAATCTGGGAATGCGTCTGATTCCTACATCACCTCAGGGGTGGCGGAGGGTGACACAATGGGGAGAAATATCTTTATTTCTTCGCGTTTTTTTCTCTTTGTTTTTGTGCTTCATTTTGCAGCACACATTGAAAGAGGAAAACTCCTCTTCTGGTTGTTTTTGTGCAGGAAGGCATTCTTTCCTGCACAAAAACAATCATCCTACATTGCAGGCACCCTTGAACCATGGTGAAAGGGTACCTGTGTTGGTGCATGGCGGCAATTTGTAAATATGGCACATTTCTGACCTTTCCTGGTGGCACGGGGTGGCAAGACACTTGCTGCGCCGCCCTGCGCCTTGTAAATGAGGCCTAAAGAGCAGCTTCAAGTCAGCTGTGCCCCAGAAAGCCTATTTGTCTCCAAACCAGACCCTTGATTATGAATTTAAGAGAGGGTGTAAAGAGGTAGTAGCGGAGAAAACACTGATAGGATTTCACCCAAAACCAAAACAGATGTATCAAAGTACCAGAATGTGTCTTTTCGTGAAATTGTAGCACCAAATGAAACCAGGTGCAAACAGTGGGCAAAGGAAATATTCCACAGTGTTTCCGCTTGCAATGTGTAAATTCCGCAAAATTTTGACCCAGCTTCACAAATATTTTGCGTCAGGGTTGTGTCTTTATTGATGCAACCCTGACACAAATTGGTATTTACAAAGCCACGCAAATGTCGATTTCTTTCGTTAAAGATCGAGGAACCTTGCCTACCATGAAACCAAAAAAACGTATAATTTGAGCATTTATTTAATTAGGAATTGAGAAGTTCTGTCAAGACTAAACCAAGCAGCAATGAAGGATTAGTACACAAACAATAAAAAGGACCAACCATGTTTTTGCTTCAAATTTACCACATTTAAGCGTGGGGTTAAATCTGAGAACCAGCATTTTATAGTTGTTAGTAGTGATAGGCTTTCTGCAAAAAAATAAAATTTTAAATGAGTCTTTCGTCCTCAATGTATATTCATAGCGGACAATTAAAACTTTTCCTTCAAATCTCAGCACACTTAGCATCACGAATCTAGGTGGAAGGGTAATCTAGACTCAACAATGAGGTTTGCTATCAGAGCCATTCCTTACACGCACCAGTAAGTAGTCAACTCATGATGTAACTGGACGGGTCTCATCAAATTCGTTAAAAGTAAATTTTATTTGCAGTGTACAGCCAAAAAATAAGTAAATAAATAAAATGGAACAATATAATTGAAATATATTTACAATGATGTTTTGTATTTAATACCAATGCAAGCAAGAAACAAATTCTGTGCACAATAAATGTAATCCATTTTTATTTTATTTGTATATGTCTGTGTCTGTCCATATATAGAAATCTACATATACTCTTTCTTATTTACCTATATTTTGATTTGTTTAAATGCATATTTTTGCATCTAATATTATTTTATGGTGTGAATACATACTATTCAGAATTTTACGGACCAGATTTTCAAATTTTTCAGGTCATGCAGTGCAGCAGTCAAATTTACTCTTCTGAAGTCGCGACTCGTGAGGGAAAGGGGTGTTGTGGCGCAGTGTGTGGCAGAGGGGAAAGGACAAACAAAAATAATATATATTTTTTTAAGTACCTTCCTCGCCGACTCCGCTGGGCCACTCCTCAGTCCTCACAGCAGGTACAGGCTCCCAGCCTGCCCTTCGGCCAATCCTAACGCTGCTTTCATGCTCCCAACAGCATGAAAGCAGGGTTAGGTTTGGCCGGAGTGCCCTGGCTTGGTGCTCCAAGGCTGAGTGGGAGCCTCTGTCTGCTGTCTCCAACCCGGCAACACAGTGCCAGGTTGGAGAGAGCCTAGTGTGCATGTATGTTTGGCTGGCCAAAGACAGCTGGCCAAACATACATGCACACTGAGGGGAGTGCTGTGCACTTCCCTTCTGTTCCTGTCAAGCCCCATGACCCCGCTCCTTTTACAATAAGTCGATAATAAACATAGTTTATTATTGTTTAATTGTAAAAGGTTTTCAGCAGCTGCTGCTGGTGGGGGCGGGCGACGCTCTGCCGCCATAGCGGAGGAGCCACCGCAGCTCTTCTGCATTGCACAAAAGGGAAAAGAAAATGCAGAGCCATAGCTACTGAGATTGGCCTGATGCGGGTGCCATCCCCTCCGTTGGAGCAGAGACAGGCTGTCTTGCATGACACAGCCTCAAACTATGGTACTGTGGTAGGTTTGTTCTGCCTATTCTAGGATTTAGACTAGAAGCGTATCCTTCCAGGAAGAATTCCTATTTCAGGGACTCAGAATGATCCCACATAGTGGATATGTTTTGTGCGCTGCAGCATGCATGCAATCCACGGGTTTGAACAAATTAACATATGTACCTTCATTAATGCCTTCTTCAAGGATACGTTAAGCTTTGCAGCAAAGCCTGATCTTGCTATCATAGTAGATTGGGCTTTGTATCAAAACCTCTGGGTGTTTGCTCTGATTCGCCCCAGTAACACACCATTGATGCAAAGTGACACAAATCTTTACTCTGAGAAAATGGCATTTTCCTGCTGTAGATACACTGGTGAGTATTTGCATGGTTTTGTGTTGCTTTGTGTCACTTTATAATTTACAAAGCATTACTAAACCTCGGCCTAAGTTTCTTTGCCAAATATTGGAAAGGGAGAGTTAGATTTTGGGATGGACCCATAAGGGCAACTTAGCACTTACTAAGTTAACACTAAGTTAACACATTACAGTTTTTATGTTACTTTGTTTTAACTAAGTAGTTAGCTTGTCTAAATCAACATTGTCATGCTTTGTGCCAACTTACAAATAAACTATACATTACAATGCTATACAAGGAAGAGAGTTAGCACTGAGTGCTGGTCAAAAGTACCTTGAAGTTACAGGCCTTCAATTTGGGGTAGCAGTAAGGTTGCACAAGGTGGCATGCCGTTTGGTGCCATGGGAATTCTACATGTATGGACAGGTTCCAGAAAAGGCTTGACTTGGTGCCTGTTAGCATTCCTATTTTGTATGATGGAGTTAATCCATATAATTGTAATGAATACCATAATTACTTACTTGCTAGTTCCAGCATCCTCAAATTGTAGTTCTTGCTTTATTTCAACGTACACGAAAGCCTATACTACAGTTGTTTTCTCTTGTAACAGTGCTGCATATTCAATCAATCAATCAATTAATCAAGGAATTTGTAAAGCGCACTACTCACCTGTGAGGGTCTCAAGGCCTTGGGGGGGTGAGGTGGGGGGATGCTGCTACTGCTCAAACAGCCAGGTCTTGAGAAGTCTCCTGAAGGTAAGGAGGTCTTTGGTCAGATGCAGGTGGGTGGGAAGAGTGTTTCATGTCTTGGCGGCAAGGTGCGAGAATGATCTGCAGCTGGTTGTAGTTCTTCTGACGCCTGGCACGGGTGGTAGGGCGTGGTCGGAGGAACGGAGTTGGCAGGTCAGGTGTAGAAGGAGAGCTGGCTGTTGAGGTATTCCGGTGTTGAGCGTGGGTGAGGAGTGAGGAAATGGCCTTCATTCCTTTGTGGAGGTAAGTCTTGGCGGAGTCCTTGGTGAGGGAGAGAATCAGCTGGGTGTTGTTGGCGTATGAGATGAAGTTAAGGTTGTGAGATCGGGCGATGTTAACATTGAAGGGGGTTGAGCTGAGAGACAACGAACCCTGGGGTACGCCGCAGATAATTTTGGTGGCTTCGGAGAGGAATGGTGGGAGGCGGACTCTCTGGGTTCTGCCTGTGAGAAAGGAGGTAACCCAGTCCAGGGCTCTGTCACGGATTCCTTCATTGCTGAGGCGTGTGGGTAGGGTGTGGTGGCAGACAGAGTTGAACGCGGCTGAGAGGCCCAGGAGGATGAGGGCCGCGGTTCCGCCATTGTCCAGTATGGTTCTGATGTCGTCGGTGGCAGCGATGAGGGCGGTTTCGGTACTGTGGTTGCTGCGGAATCCAGATTGGGAAGGGTCCAGGGTGCTGTTCTCCTCAAGGAAGCGAGTCAGTTGTCTGTTGACAGCCTTCATGATGACTTTTGCCAGGAAGGGGAGCAGGGAGATAGGCTGGACGTTCTTTAGGTCCTTTGGGTCCGCCTTGAGTTTTTTGAGGAGGGTGTTGATCTCTGTGTGTTTCCAGCTCTCCAGGAAGGTGGCGGTCTCGAAGGAGCTGTTGATGATCTTCCGTAGTTGGGGTGCAGTGACGGAGCTTGCTTTGTTGAGCATGTGGTGAGCTCAGGGGTCGGATGGAGAGCCAGAGTGGATGGTGTTCATGATTTTGATGGTGTTGTTGTCGTTGATGGGGGTCCAGAAGAGCAGGAGGCTGCTCAGTGGTGAGCCTGTGGTGTTGGTGGTTGCCAGCGGGGTCTGAGTGCTGAAGCTGTCGTGGATGTCTGCAATCTTGCGGTGGAAGGAGGAGGCTAGGGAGTCGCAGAGGTCTTGAAATGGCAGTATGTCGTTGGAGCTGGGGTTGGAAAGTTCCTTCACGATGTTGAAGAGCTCCTTGTGGCTGTGTGATTGTTGTTGATTCGGTCTTTGAAGGAGGTTTTCTTGGTGGTTATGATGAGTTGGTGGTGTTTGGGTATGGCGTTTTTGAAGGCTGTCTGGTTGTCCTGTGTCTGATCTTGGCGCCACTTCTTTTTGAGTCTTTGGCAGGTCTGCTTAGATTCGTGGAGGTCGGCGGTAAACCAGAAGGCCTTTCTGTCAGTGCGTCTGTTGGATGTATTCTTGATCAGGCAAGAGTGTTGGCACAGGTGTCAATCCATTGCCTGAAGTTGCGGGCAGCTGTGTCAGTGTCAGTGGTGTTGATGGGTGTGTTCCAGGATAAGATCGTGATTAGTTGGTCTTAGGTGACCTTGTTCCCAGTGCGGTGGGGAATCCGTTGTGGGTGGTGGTGTGTTGTGGATTTCTTGTAGGAGAAGTGGATGCAGCGGTGATCTGTCCAGTGGAGTTTGGTGGCGTGGCTGAAGGAGACATGATTGCTGGCGGAAAAAATGGGGTCGAGAGTGTCCTGCGGAGTGGGTCGGTGTCGTGACGAGCTGTTTGAGGCCTGTAAAAATAAACATTTTGCCAGCCTTAACCTGTCTTTTTAATGCCTATAAATCACCCCTTAGGTGGGCCCTAAATAGCCAGTTGGGCAGGGTGCATCGTATTTAAACAATAAGGCATGTGCTTTTAAGTTTCACATCTTCTGGTAGCGAAAGCCACGTACATTTATTTCTTACTTCTGCCAGGCCTACCTCTCTCATTCATTGGGTCACCTTATTACATTTAATAAGTGATAATGTTCAATTGAGAGCAGGTAGGAACATCATGTTTCCACTCAAATCAATTGTAATTTAAAACCCTCTTTAATGACAACATAGGATTTTAAGTCACAGAGCTGAAAATGCCACTTTTAGAAAGTTGGCATTTTCTGTTCCTAATCATTTGGTGCCTGCAAACTGTGTCAAGGGTCACATGACTAGGTCTAGTTGGCAGTTGGCCTTTGTTTATTTCTCCCAGACACTGCCACAAAGGTGGGACTAAGTGTTGGCAGGATAAGCCATCCTGACAAGATGGATGGGAGTGGAGCTGTCACCTACCACACCTGCACTTCAATAGGGACTGCCTTCTGCATTCACAAAGAATATCACACTAGCCTTTTGTAACCCCTGATATCCTGGGACCAAGGCAAGGAAGAAGGAAATTCCAGAAACATCTGTGGAGGGAAAACTCTAGAAGTTTCACTTCCACTTCAAAGTTGACACCAGGAATAAAAATAGGACCCGCAGGCCCACTCCTCAGCACACCACTGGACCTGTGGATACTACAGAAGGAGGCTTATCCTGCCATCAGAGGAGTGCTTTGCTGCTTGAGACCTGCCATGTTGTCTGGAAAGGAAGATTGAATCTGCTCCTCATCCCAGGCAGAGTGACTCCAAGGGTCAAGTGGCTGACCTCCTGTTCTGAGCTACAGAAACACAACAAGCTCCAGAGACATACCTGCAACTCCCTAGCTGATCTGTTGGTCTGGATCTGCATGGACCTGCAACTGGACTTGGCAGAGCCCTGCTGGCCTCTGATGGAGTGTGTTCCTAATCCTGAAGTGGTATCCCTCCAGCTTCTGGATCTTTGGCTGGCGTTAGAGAGAACTGCTCCTGTCCTAAACGAAGGATCCATCAAATCTGGTGCAAATTGATGCAAAGCCCTGCAAAGTCTTGCTGCATAGCTGCATCCTTCATCAGACCTGATACTGAGCAACACAAAGCACGGCAAAGCCTCTCCACACAGCAGCAAGCTCTATCAGAACAGATGCCAAGCAATGCAAAGCACTGCAAAGCCTCGCAGCGCAGTTTCATCAGAACTGATAGTGGACAGCTTGAAGCCTTGCAAACTAACACTGCACAGACTGTGCATCAGGCAATAAAGTACAACCCTCAGTAGGAGCTCAAGAAGGCCCTTGGGCCTGGTGGGAGGCTCACTAGTTACAAACTACAGCACAGGAGGAGAATGTGGATGATTGTGGCCCCAGAAGAGATGGGAGGGTCCACAGGGTTGAGGTCCCCTGTCAGAGCCTGAGCTTGAAGCATTATCACTCTCCACAGCCTGTCCCCATAGCAGCATGGGGAGTTCAGGCTGCAGATGGCCCAACTGAAATAGAGGTGGGCTCTGCCCATAGGGCTGCAGAGGAAAGAAAGGCTGAGTGAGAAAGAGCCTTGGCAAAGTAAACGGCTGAGGCCGACTGGATACCAGAGGAAAGGAAACTGTCCCTGGAGGACAGGAAAAGTGTGCTGGCTCACGAAGTAAATAAACAAGAGCTGGACCTCAAAGCCAAGCAGATTTCTGAGTCCAGCAACAACAGTGTTAAAAATACCGCAGTTGCAAATGGAGACAGGAGGATTCACATTCCCAGGGACCTGGTGCCTAACTTTGCTGTGGGCAACAACATAATTTAGTGGTTTGAGAACTATGGGTTTTCTTAGAGATGCACTGGATCCCCAAGGAGCATTGTGTGGCCAGTCTCTGGAGGCACATTCCCACTGAAGTGGGGATGCACTGTTAGCTCTAAGAAAAAGTGACAGAAAGTGACAGGATGAAGTATCCAATCACAAGGGGCACACTTCTCAAGAACTACGGACATAAACCTGAAAAGTACAAGCAGATGTCCTGGTTGGATCTTGTGGACTACATTTGCAAGACACTCAATGTTTGGGTGCAGGGCAGTGATGTACAATGATTTTGCCAGAGAGCACATGTTCAGTAATTGTTTATCAGAGCTGTGCCAACACTAGTGGATAGTAAGCTCACTATCACCAGGGAGCTTGCTAAGAAGACAGTAGACTGACTCAGCACCAGGGATCACAGAAGATATCTGGGGCTGTTCACCCAAAGTATGGGAAGACTCCCTAGCAACAGAAAGGTGGCGGGAACATGAATATGAGGAGTTCTCTACATGCCTGGGGAGGAAGTTGTCCCAGTTAAGAATAGCTGAGGTTATTTTATGGTGTCCCTGGGTGACAAGGAAATGGTGCCCAAAGCCCATAAAGCTTCAAATACTTCTAAGTACCAGCAGTGGGTCACCACCAATGGACAGAGAGGAGAGGTTCTGAGGGACATAGGAGCCAGTATGACCACTTTAAGGTGTCATCGGGTGTCTTCAAAGCAGGTGATAACTCACACATTCCACCAGGTCATTGTAGAAGACAACCATGACAGTCACTATCCAGTGGCTTTGGGTCCCTTTGAGTGGAGGGGGCATCTCAGACTCTCTAAAAGTAGCTGTGAGCCCTGCCATGCCTGAAGATTGTTTGTTAAGCAATGATCTGGAGCACACTGTCTGGAAAGGAGTGGAGCTCACATCACACCTGGAAATGTTCGAGTTACTTGAGTGAGTGAGTGGCCACACTGCCCATAAGCTTCCCATAGGGGAGTTAAGAAGGCCTGGGGCTTGGAAAATGGCCCAAACATAGAGTACCGTAGAGTAGATCATTGTGGCGTAGAGTGTCATGGATTAAAGTATTGCTGCTTAGGGTGTCATAACGTACAGTGGAATGCTGTACAGTGGAGTGGCATACAGTGGTGTGGTGTACAGTGGAAAAACCTAGAGTAGAGTCTTGTAGAATGGAGTAGTGTAGAGTGGAGTACTGGAGTGTTGAATAGCATATAGTGGAGTGGCGTGCTGTTGAGAGATGTAGCATGGAGAGGCATATATTGGGATATCACAGTGTGGAGTGGTGCATAGTGGAGTGGCATCTAATGGATTAACATAGAGTGGAGTGGGGTATTGTGGGTGGTAAATGCTGGAGTAGCGTTGTATGGCCTATTGTACAGTGGAGTTGTATATTTTGGAATAGTGTATAGTGGAGTGACATAGAGTGGAGTGGCATAAAGTGGAATAGTGTAGAGCATAGAGTGGAGTAGCTTACAGTGGAGTGGCGTACAGTGGAGCGGCCTAACCTGAAGATGCGTATTTATGGTGTGAGTAGAGTGGAATAGCATATAGTGGTATGGTGTAGAGTGGAGTTGTGTGAAGTGGAGTGGCATATAGTGGAATAGTGCAGAGTGGAGTGGTCAGCACTGTAGTGTCTTACAGTGGAATTGTATAGAGTGGAGTAGAGTGGTATAGCATACAGTGGAGTTGCATAGAGTGGAGTTGCGTACCGTGGAGTATAGTAGAGTAGAATTGATTGGTGTAGAGTTTAGTTGCGTTGAGTGGAGCAGCATAGAGTGGAGTGGCATACAGTGTAATAGTGTAGAGTGGAGTGGTGTGGTGTAGATTGAGGTGGTGTACAGTTGTGTACAGTGGAGTGACATTGAATGGAGTGGGGTAAAGTGCATTGGCATACAGTGGAGTGGCCTACAGTGCAGTGGCTTACAGTGGAGTGGCATCTAGTGGAATAGTGTAGAGTGTAGTGTCATAGAGTTGAATTGCATACAGTGGAGTAGTGTAGACTGGAGGGGCATGCTGTGGAGTGGTGTAGACTGGAGTTTTAAAGAATGGAGTGACATAGAGTGTAGTAGAGTACAGGGGAGTGGTGTAGAGTGGTGTACAGTAAAGTATAGTATTTGAAAGAGACATAGCGTGACAATGGGAGAAAGGATGAAGATGGTAATCTGTAGTATGTTATATAGTGTAAGTAATGTTAAAGTTATAAGTGATAAAATACTTAAGGCCTGATTTAGATTTTGGCAGTGTTTCCGCCAAACCGACACAGCTGCTTTCCCGAAAAGACCGCCAAGTCAACGGTGTCCCACCTGCTGTATTTAGATATATTATGGTAAAGACACAGACTGCCATGATGGAGTGCTCTTCCTAGCTGTCAAGCATGCAGGTTCTGCTGCCCATTTTTAGATGTTACAGTTGTACAGGTGGTGTACTGCTGGTGGTTTGCTGATAGAGGGAGAACATCGCTAGACACCCAATGGACATCGGACAATAGCTGCAGAATATAGTTAAGCCACACACACACACACTCTACCTGTGATCTATGTGTCCCCCTGCATCACACATGACACAACATACCACATAAACACCGTTATCCATTGCCATTCTGCCACAACACAGCACGTTACGCCACAAACACTCATACATGACATAAAATACACACACTATTGACACAGCACCCATACACGACACAACCACATCACCCACTATATCTCCCTTCACCTTACCTAGTCAATCACATCGCATACACACGTACACATACGGAGTCACACACACAACTTGATGCACAGCATGACAAGTGCAGGTCCCCTTGCAATGTGTACACATGGAAACTGTTGACAAGTGTGATTGTAGTGTCATTGTGCTGCCAGCATTCATTTGGCAATGAATACTGTCACCAGAATCACAGCTGTCTTTGTGTTCGATATGTGTAATGTATCAGTGTGGACCCAACTGTGTCTGACCTAGTTATGTCCCCAACATATGCATGTCACAGTAACTTAATAAATTGCTATGACATGTATATGTCATCAGTGGTCCTGAGCTCTTCTGCTGTAACCCACACAGTACACAGCCAATGCGGGTTGCCTATCTTCGTGTCCAGTGACAGGAAGGGCCATGTTTTCTCTTTGGTGCCATGGCAGCAGTGACGGAGGGTTCTGTCTAGTCATGTCAAGCCGAAACGGGAGTTGACTCTTGAGACAAGGTGAGTTTTCACCCAATCCCCCAATACACCAACTCAGATGTGGAGGTTGGACTGCCACTTTTGCTTGGCAGTAAGGCACGTACAAATATGCTCTGCGGAAAGTGTAGCTGGAGTCTCAACATCATCCACTCTTTATTAGGCACTGTCGCAGTGGATGGGAATCCTTGGCAGAGTTGACAGGACTAGGATGGGTTGAAGTCTATGGGACCACCAACATCTCAGTTGGACTGATGGACCATCCTGGCAGTGGACAGGTTTTCAGACTGAAAACCGACCGCTGGACTGTTACCACCAAGATCTAAATCAGGCCCTTAGCTATGTATTGTGGCGTGGTCTACTGCGGTAACTTTGCGGTATACTGATGAGAAGGCAGTATCTGGTTCGGTAATGGCTGTCTTTACAAAACGTAAAAGGCAGCCATGTCATTTTCAGCACAATTTTGCTGCATTCTCCATTTAGCTGGGTTGTGAGTTAGGGCCTCAGACATAAGTCAGTAGTAAACTTTAATGCTGTTGCCTACCTATTACTACTTTATTAAAGTTGTAATAATGTGAGAAATGTATTTATATTGTATATATTTTTACAGCACTTTACAGATAACCATGCATTGGCTAATCACACAATGACTTGTCATCACTGTTTACCACACAAGTGTTGTGAAATACTGGACAGTTTTGTGTACTTTCCCAAAAGTACTGTGACAACAAATATCACTAAGTTCAAATGCCTTATAACTTAAAAATACTTACAATACTTTTCTGTAATACCCAAAAGGATCATCTGCACACCATAATCAACATTCCTGAGAAAATTCATGGAAATCCGCCTGGCCATTTGGCAGCTATGCAGGAGTTCAAAGTCTATGGGAAAAAAGCATTGCTGCTAAAATGCATTTTTGGGACCCCCCTTTCATCTTTGCACTCCCTTGACTTATCAGAGTGAAACTCTCCATCCTCTAATAATGTAGAAAAAACATTGGGTCTGGAAAAGTCTGGAGTGTTTCATTGAGATTGATTAGTCAAAGCTATTAGCAAGCAAAAATCTGAAGAATTTCCTTTCCTGGGAATCCTAACTAATTACAGAGTATATGTGTGTGTGTGTCTGTGAAACTCTGCACACCTGCTGCCCCCGTTTCATTGGCATAGTACTCAAAGATTTGCAGCGGTTGGTCAAGAAGATGCAAAGGAAAAAGGGCGGTCCCAAAACGGGTTTGAAATATAATGCGTTTTACATAGTTTTTTGTAATTTGTGTAGTGCAAAAACAGCCAGTCAGATTTGGAAAAACTTGGTACCATTAGATACTAGAGTGTGCCTATGAGTCTTTTGGCTACTACAGGTAAGCAGAGCATGTATTTCTTAAGTTATAAGATTTTTCAAGTTAGTGATATCTTGTAGAACTATACTACTAGAAGTAGCAAGAAAGCCCAAAAAATAAACTACATCTTATATGTAAAAAAATAATAATTTCAATTTTCATAAGAATAACAATGATTGCCTTTCCTTCACTTCGGACTTTATATGTAGCACAATCCTAATAAAAGTAGCAAGGAAGCCCATAAAAATTAAACTAGACTGCATTTGTAAAGTTTCAGATTTACTACATGAAAAACTGAAAGACCCATTTATGATCACATGCTGCCAGGAACCTATAAACCAATATGTGACAAATGGAATATATCTCAATCTACCTAATTTTTCTTTGTGTGCTCTCTGGCTTACAAAATAAAAGTGACCCAACAAGCCAAACAAAAACCCATCTTTCTTATGCACCCCTATGCAACAAAATAAAAAAGTTGCCCTTGGAGTATGCCACAAACTAGAAAAAAACTGATAATTCCAATTTTTATACCATAACAATGATTGCCTTTCATTCACTTTGGCCTTCATATGAAGCACAATCCTGCTAAAAGGAGCAAGGAAGCCCATAGAATAAGCTAGACTGCATATGTAAAGTTTCAGATTTACTACATGAAAAACTGAAAGACCCATTTATGGTCACATGCTAATTGAAATCTATAAACAAATACATTACAAATAGAATACATCTTACTCTATGTACGTTTCCTTTGCATGCTTGCTGGCTCACAAAATAAAACTGTGCCCAACAGGCCAACCAAAAAACATCTTTCTTATGTACTCCTGTGTAACAAAATGGAAAACTGACCTATAACTCCCGCCAGTTTCCCGCTGCCCAAATGAATCCTCCAAGGCGGCGCAGCATGCTGCGCCGCCTTGGGGATTCTGACACCCCCTACCGCCATCCTGTTCCTGGCGGTTCGCCCGCCAGGAACAGGATGGCGGTAGGGGGTGTCGCGGGGCCCCTGGGGGCCCCTGCAGTGCCCATGCCAATGGCATGGGCACTGCAGGGGCCCCCGTAAGAGGGCCCGCTAGTATTTCACTGTCTGCATAGCAGACAGTGAAATACGCTACGGGTGCAGTAGCACCCGTCGCACCTTCCCACTCCGCCGGCTCGATTACGAGCCGGCTTCATCGTGGGAAGGTTGTTTTCCCCTGGGCTGGCGGGCGGGCTTTTGGCGGCCGCCCGCCAGCCCAGGAGAAAACTTGGAATACCCTCCGCGGTCTCTGGACCGCGGAGCGGTATTTTGGAGGGGGGAAGTCTGGCGGGCGGCCTCCGCCACCCGCCAGACTTAGAATGAGGGCCATAGTATTTTCTACAGTCTGATATGAAGTACATTTTTGTGGTGAAGTCTTAAAGGTGTGTAAAGATAAAAAGGGGTCCCAAAATTAGTTTTTCCACCAATTCATTTTCCAACGACTATTGTATTTGATGTTTAGTGAAAATGGCTGTTTTAATTTACAATAAATTTGTGTGGATTATAAATCATGGTGCAGAGATGATGCTTTCTGGGTACAGAAGTTAAGTAGGGTAAGTATTTTTAAGTTATAAGGTATTTAAACTTAGTGAAATCTGTCTTGCGGAATTTCACAAAATGTTGTGAAACTACCATGGCCATAAACTTATTTAAAAATATATAAAGTAATACAAATACATTTCACTACCTACTAGCACTTACATAAAGTGGCAATAAGTAGGGACCTACTACTTACTTATATCTAAGGCTCTAACAGTCAACACGGCCAAACTGTACAAAAACAATATGGCTGACTTTTTATTCACTAAAACCAACCATTACCCAATTATATACAGGCTTGTCATCACAATGTACCATGGTGTACTGCAAAGTTATCACGGTGTACCATGAGAAAAAATATAACTAAGGCCTAGCAGTAATATTGGATTGCAGTACACTTGTGTCACGCATGGTGTCACATGGGCAATGCATATTTGTTTACAAAGAAACTCAAGGCCACCATGCATGCCCCTACATCGATTGGTATGCCCCTGCATTGATTGGTAGATCTGGAAAAACATAAGGCAGCACAATTCACTGTTTTGCATGACTTTGCACACCAGAATCTACATTGATGCTACATTTCACATACATCTGTATGCCATGCCACCGTAGTAACTCCACTATACTCAACACCTCTCCTCTGTATGAGACTCCACTTTATGGTATTATACTGTACCCAGCGTCACTTTATGCCACTCCAGTCTACGTCACTACACTGTATGCCATTCTACTGGACACTTCTCCACTATGTGCTGTTCAACTCTACGCTATTCTAATGTATGACATTTCACTGTTCTCTATTCCACTGTATGGCCCTCCACTGTACAACACTTCACTGTATGCTATTCTACTGTATGCCACTCCACTGTGCGCTACTCAAGTCTTTGCCTCTTCAGTGTATGGCAATCCACTCTACACCACTTAATTCTACACAATTCTATTGGACCTCACTCCAATGTACGTCACTCCACGGTATGCTATTACACTCTACTCCATGCCAATGTCACTTCAGCCTACTATACTCCATTATACGCTACTCCACTGTATGATATTCCACTATAGATTATTACATGTTATGCCACTCCAATATACAACATTCTGCTCCATGCCGCAACTCTCTACGCTATTACACTGTACACAACTCCAGTCTATGCAAGCCCACTCTAGACTATTGGACTGTATGCAACTCCACTCTATACCTCTTCAGTGTATGCCACGCTACTCCACGCTCCTTTGCTATGTGCTACTCCAGTCTCTGCTATTCCACACTCTACCAAATTCCACTGTACGCCAGTCAAGTGTATGCCACTCCACTCTCCCTGACTCCATTCTATAATATTCCATTAGACGACACTCCATTGTTTTCTACTAAGCTCTACACCATTTCAGTCTATACGTCTCCAGTCTACACCACTTCACTGTATGCCACTGCACAGTACACAACTCCACTATACACTATTCCTGTCTACACCACTCTGCTGTATACCACTCCACTCTACGTCATTCCACTGTATGCCACTCCACTATATGGTACTCCACGCTGTGCCACTTCAGTGTACACCCCTCCACTCTATGCCACTCCATTCAATGCTAGTCCATTGAACGCTACTCCACTCTACACCACAACACTCTATGCCGCTTTACTATATGCTACTTCACTCTACCCTATTCCACTGTACCTTACTCCAGTCTTCACCACTTCATTGTGCGCCACTCCACTCTATGGCATTCTCCTCTATGCTATTCCATGATATGCAGTTCTACTACACGCCACTCCTCTGTACTCGACCCAATGATATTTCACTGTACACCACTCCATTCCATGCTATTACACTGTACGCATCTTCAATCTTTCCCCTCTACTGTATGGTATTTTACTCTACCCTACTCCACTCTACCCAACTCCACTGAATGCTAATACACTCTACCTCACCTCACAATACACAACCCCAGTCTAAAACACTTCACTGTACGACACTGCAATCTACACTGCTACACTATATGCTATTACACTCTACACCACTCTAGTCTACACTTCTCCTCTCTACTGTATTCTACTTTATGTCACTCTACTGTACACTACTCCACTCTACACCACTTCTGTGCAGCAAGTCCACAGTTCTCTTGCTTTGGATCTTCTTTGGTGCTCGTTTTCTTTGTCTTTTCTAATCTGATTTCAAGGTCTAGGGGAGCCCACTAAATACTGAATTTAGTGGGTGTTTTAAGGGGAACCTGGTAGTGTCCAATGGGACACTTACCCTTGGGTGGCTACACCCACTACAGTGACCACTTCCTGTGGGAAGGGCCACTACCCTAAACCTAATTGGCTAACATCCTGCCTTACAACATGGAGGAAAATGAAATGGACGGTCAATGTTGCCTGCAAGTCCCTAGGGGTGGTGCATGCTCAGGGAGACCCCTCCTCCTACCCTTCTGTGGTTTCCCACCTTTGCTCCCTCCAAAAGTGGGGGTTTGCAAAGGGGAGGCCATCTGCTGCTAGCAGCAGGCCTGGGGATTGAGTTTCAAGGGCGATAGTCCTTTGAAGTTCACTGCCAGGGCAGTGCACATTCCTGAGGGAGGGGTGTGAGCTCCTCCACCCAGGAAGGGCATTGTTTTACAAACCAGAGAGACAGGGCTCTCCCCCAAGGTTTGTGTATTTGCTGTCTGGATATTGCTGGCTTGCTGAAACTAGTCAGCAACCATGCCAGGATAGTTAGGTTTTGCAGGGGCACCTCTAAGGTGACCCCTGGGTACACTTTATAATAAATCCAGTACGGGTACCAGTTTGAATTTATCATTCTGAGTTGTTTGATACCAAACAACCCAGGATTCAGAGTAGCCATTATGTAGCTGGGAAACACGTGTTGACCAGTGTCCAGCACATACATTAAAATGGCTGCTCTGTTCACTCACTATATCTCAGGTTTGGCAAGGACACAGTGGGGGCATTTTGCTCATGCAGCTATGCCCTCACATATAATATGGAACACCCTGCCTTTTGGCAGGGGTGTCTTACCCATAGTAAATGCAGAGTATGGTGGACAGGGCACACAGGTAATGTGCCAAGTCGAGTTTGAGTTTTAGGTTTACACAAGGACACTCAGCCTGCCATGGCAGGGCCAGGTGCATCTGGATACATGGCCCTAGAGGGTGGCACAATCAGTACTGCTGCCCTCAGGAGCCTACCCCTAGTACCCCATGCCCTGGGTACTTAAGTACCTTTTACTAGGGACTTACAGTGGTAGCTGAATGGGTATCCAACTATTTTTACAATGTTTTGGGGAAAGAACACTGGCACTAGGAACCTGGTTAGAAGGATCCCAGTGCACTCCAGTCCAAGTTGCATTCAGAAACCAAGCAAAAAGTGTGCATGGGGGGGTACAGCAACTAGGTGCCAGTTTCCCATAAAAGTGAAATAGTTTAGTTGTACCACTATTTCTAAAGCAACTTTTTGTTGTAGTGGGATATGTTGTCAGTGTAATGGCAGTCGTGTAGGTCCAGGTGTGCATCATGTGTACATGTCATTTCCATGAGACACGTGTGTTGTCTTAGGTGTTAGTGATGTTGGTTTAGTCATGTTGTCAAGTCATCAAACTATAACTGCATGTCAGGTGGAATTGTAGGCGCCCTATGATGTACTTGGTGGCTGCCTGAAGTGTACTTGTTGTGACACTACACTCAGTGATTGACTATGGATGTATCATGTGTGCTATATAGGCCATTGGAGCTGTACATGCATTTATGAAGTGATGTGGTATATCTGTGTTTAGTGCATACAGATATTCCTCTGTGGGTGTGTAACAGTAATGACATGCCTGTTCTCCAGACATGCATTCCTCACATCACATGACACCTGTGTGGGAGTTCCACATATTGTGGCTACATCAGTTAGTGTATCCATATTGGCATATATGTACAGAGGGTTTGGGCAGCCATGGGATATGTTTGGCAGGTGTTGTGTGGTGTGTGACTAAAGTAGTCTTCACTAACAAGGGACATTACTAATGGACATGGGCTGGTCAGGTGTAGTCACATGCTTGATGTGTTGTGATTAGTCACCTATTCTTCATATGGGTGATAGGAGCATGGAGATGAATGATCAGGATTATGCTAGATATTTCTACTTCCATGATGAGCATACTGGCATGGCTTTACTGGTAATAATTTGTATTACTCCAGTCATGATAACTTACTTGGATTTAGATGTGTGTATGAGGGATGGAAAAAAGGGGTGGATAGTAGTAACATTTTGTGACATGATGTAGGATGTGTGTATTGCCAACAGAAATAGCCTAGCCAAGAGATGTTTTCCTACTGTTTTGCATCTTAACGTGTTTATGTGAAGAATGTGATGACTCTCTCTCTCCCTCTCTGTCTCTCCCTTCATCTGTCTCTATTTGTGTGCATTGGCATTGGCAGGTGAAGGAGACAGGGCATAGACAAGTGGGGATTCTGCTGTCCACGGGACCCGGAGTTCTGCAACCACCGACAGTGAGGGACCCAGTGGCCCAGAGGGCAAGGGGAGTGCCACAGGGAGATGGGATTTTCCACTTCATCATCTTCGGAATCCTCCTTCAGTGGACCCTTCTGGGACCACCTCAGCACCATCTTTGTCTGCCACCCCCTTATTACCACCACCCTCCCTGTAGCTCCCCACCCAGTTGTCTGTGCCCGCTTTCCCAGGAGGGTGGGCGTCACCTTCACCGCAGGCACCTCTACCCCTGCCCTTGTCAGCCCTGCTGCCCTCAGTGAGGAGGCTAGAGACCTCCTGAGGCCGATCTCTGTGAGTCAGTCAACCATCGTGAATGCCCTCCAGGGGCTAGCAGCTAAAGTCCAATAGAGCAATTGTCAACATCAGGGCAGTGCGTGCTCTACGGGCGACTGGAAAGAAAAAACCTAACCATTTCAAGCTAACATAATTTATGCATTGTGCTGATATGATGTTGTTTAACCTTTTGCATTGCAGAGTTTAATCCTGAAGACTTATGTTCAGCATGCATATAAATACTGTTCACATGTAATGTACTGCTGCAGGCTTTCAGACAGTGTCAGGGTGTGGTCCCCTTCCAGGGCCTTCTAGAAGCTTTCCCTGCAGCATGCCTGGGTGTGGTTGGTGGGCTGGGCTAAGACTCTGTAAAAGGGAGCCGGCCCAGCTCCACGTGCTCACTATTCAGAGGTCCCGGTGCAGAGCAGCAGCAACTTCCTGAGATCCTGTTCCGGAGGCCTACTTTGATCTTCTAGGCCTTGCCCTTTCACTTGTTGGTGATCCTTGATCAGGGCGGTAAGACGGAGGTCGGACTTGACCTCCAATCCCGTTCTCAAAGGCTTTCGAGTTGTTGGGCCTAATTTTGCATGATAAAACAATTCTACTCTTGTGCGTGTGAATGTGCGCTTGTTTTTTCATTGCATTTACATGCTGATACTCGAATCGGCAAGACGCGCAATTCTTTGCTTGTGTGCAACTCTTTATATTCATTGTGCGCTACCATTTTATGGCATTTACAAGGTACCATTCGAATCGGCAAGACGCATGATTCATTTCTTGTGCTTAATTCATGTTATTCATTGTGCGCTACCATTCCTTGGCAGTTACATGGTGGCATTCAAATCGGCAAGACGCGCAGTTCATCTCTCGAGCTTTATCCCTTGATATTCACTGTGCGCTACCATTCCTTGGCAGTTACATGGTGGAATTCGGATCGGCAAGATGCGCAATTCATTTCTCGTGATTTAATCCTTGATATTCATTGTGCGCTACCATTCCTTGGCAGTTACATGGTGGCATTCGAATTGTCAAGACGCGCGATTTATTTCTCGTGCTTTAACCCTTGATATTCATTGTGCACTACCATTTCTTGGCAGTTACATGGTGACATTCGAATCGGCAAGACGTGCAATTAATTTTTTATGTGTAACTCATGTTATTTATTCTACGCTACCATTTCCTGACATTCATATGGTGACATTCGAATCGGCAAGCAGTGCGATTCCTTTGCTGTGTTTAAAATCACGGTGTTCATTATGCGCTACCATTTTAAGGCATTTACTTGGTGGCTTTCAAGTTGGCAAGACGTGTGATTTATTTCTCGAGTGTAATTTATGTTATTCATGGTACACAATCCTTCCATGGTATTTACAACCTTTGTAAAAATCTGCAATGTGCGCAATTCATGTTCCGGCAATTTTGAGAAAACAAAAAAAGCTAGAGTTCTAGATGTAATGTTGTGTGTAGATAATAAGTTTCTCAAACACTATTCATATGATGGTTTAGAAATCATTCAGATTATTTCCTGATCCTCATGCAAAAGATAATACTTGAATTTGAAAATTGCATTTAACCTTTCTTGATTCCCTCACAGGTATCCAGTCATCTTGAAGCCTAGGTATTTAAGTCTATGCTTAGGTTGTCCATGTTTTCAGAACGACAATGCTTAGAGTCATAGCCTAGTATTGATTAATATGATATAATCTTGATATTGTGTGTTTTAACCTTTTTGCTTCCTACAGGCCCCTCCCAGCTGTTCCCTTCCTAATCCCCTTTTCCCCACTTGGACTCTCTTAGACTCTGTGACAATTCTAATCAGAGTATTGGAGCTGTCTTGTGGTGGAAGTGTTGGGAGCATGCACAGACCCCGAGGATCTGGTGACTCTGACAGCAATGCATTCCTGGAGGGCATTCAAGGTGCACTGGCAGGCCTATAGAGGTCCATTCAGGGTCTGGCCTCCGTACTGACGGCAGCCAGTCACCCTTTGTCTTCCGTCCTCCCTCCACCTTTCTCTTACCTATCCCACACCCCTCTTCCCCATCCCAGCCAAAGCACACAGGCAGACAAGCATGCACCCACCTCAATATCCAAGGGTACCACTGACAAACACATACACCACAGCACTCTTCCATGAGCATGCACACAAACAATGCCCACCTCCCAACACACCACCACCCACTACCTGCAGACTCCTCCACCACCCCCACCTTCACAGACAGTACACTGGACACACTTGCAGACACCACACTGACATTCACAGATACAGCCACTACTCCAATCCTACCCATAGTCACCATAGTAGTAGATTCGCAGACAACCACCATAGTCAGCACATCCACAGACACTACAATTACAGACACACCCACATGCTGCACATCCACCATACCTGCAGTCACCACCCCAACAGACCCATCCACCATGGCATCTCCCAGCTCCTTCTCCCCCCTCCTCCCAAAACACACAAACGCCCACACTCACCCACCCAGCAGACACAAAGCACACACAAGCATTCTTTGCACACACATGCACCCAAAACATTCACCAAAACAACTCCTACATCCACTCCCACTCCCTCCACTCTCAAACCCTTTTGCCATGACTGCCTCTGTGTGTCAAATAAGTTTTTCCTCTCAGAGTTGTCCCTTTACTCTACTCCTCCCCCACCCCGTGTGACCCCCAAAAGGTCTGTCCCCCTCCCCAAAGTCTAGCACTACCATCACCAAGTCCTCCCCTGCCCCCTGCTAGTATCCATGCCCCTCCCCACCAAGACATTGACCCCTCCCAAGTCTTCCCAGCCCGCCCCTAAGCCTCACCCTAAGCCCCCCCTTCAATGCCCAAAGACCCCCCTCCCAAATCAAAGCTCAACCCCCCTCCCAATCCCTGAGGTGTCTGCCTGCCACCTTGATGTCCCTACCAGTGGAGGTAATTTAGCAGTCAGGAGCCATGTAAGAGCACTCAGATATGCCATATGTGCATTGTGCACATTGTTGTTCTGACTGCCCTATGGACTTTTAATATTGTACATAGTTCTGTTTTTCTATATGTATTTATTCACTGAAATACATCTGGGCCAACCGGTTGTTGGTTCCAAGGTTACGTATTTGTCCTGCCTTTCTTTCCACATGGTTGTAATGGTCTTGCCAGCTTTTGTTTGTGTGTGAGTGAGTTCTGTGTTTGTGGTGGTGGAGGTGCTCCTACTTGTGTCTGGCCATCATGTGTGGATGTGTGCTTGTCCCTTAGTGATGGCTGTGTATTGTGTGTTGAACATGTAAGTGTTTGGGACATGCATTGATGTTGATATTGAGTATTTTGATTGTGTTGGCATATGTTATTTGGAGTGTTATGTGCCCTTGTGTGGTTATACTGTGTGCTTGAATGCGTGTGTGTGTTGAGTGGTATGTCAGAACCGTTGTGTAGTGTGTTTGCGTAGAATGACGTATACCTCATTGTATGGCTGTGTGATTGTGTGTATTGGTTCTCTGGTGTTGTTTGTATGTTTTGTCAGGTGGAGGTGTGTATTGTGGTTGCTTGACAGTGCGTTTGAGGTGTTGCGGATGTGGTGTAATTGTGTGATTTGACATTGTTGTTGTGTTTGACTGTGCCGGTGCTGTGTGTCCGTGGGTTGGTGTGTGTTTTGGAAATGTGTGTTGGCCCTTGTGTGTGTACAATGTCTGTGCATCTATGTATATGGCTGTGTGTGAATGTGCATGTCAGTGTGGGAGTACATGTGTGCACCATCACAAACTGTTCAGGATGTGTATGTTGTGTGTGCATTGATATCTTGGTACTATGCAACAGTGTCAGGCAAGTGTGTGTACTCACGGTTGCTGTCGTCGTCATCACTGGTTTCGGATTTGTTGTATGAGCAGGAGCAGTGGGAAGACGTGTAGTTCAGATTCCATGGCGGCTCCAAACGGGTATGTGTTCCTGAAGGTGAAGGTTTATAGAGTTGGTTTTCACCAGGGTTTCAGTGGTGGTGCGACAGTGGCGGTAACTTTGGCAGTGCGCAGCCTCATAATCTGTCGGGCAGAAACATGGTCTCTGCTGGCCTGAAGGTGCCTGCCGCCATCCGTGGCAGCCTGACCCCACTGTCGGTAATGGCGTTGATTTGGCTGTATTCTGTTGTGCATACCGTCAAGGTCATGATTTGGCAGTCTCATCCACCAGCCTGCTGGCGGTCGGCATGCCACTGCCAACACAGCAGTCATGAGACCACCACATTCTTAATGACACCCTTAGTTTCTATAGAATAAGGATTTTTGTACTTGCTTATATCTTTGGTGCCAGTTGATGAATCTTCACAAAATGTTCCCCCAAAAAATTATGCTCATGTAACATGCTGTCTGGAAGGTTTCAGGGTGATGCGCCAAGCGGGGGCAGAAAAAAGGGGGGTCCAAACACTTTTTCCCAATTCATTTTTCCATAGGGATTTTGAACAGCGATAGTGCCCAAACCACTGGATGGAATTACATGAAATGTGGCAGGAAGATAGCTCCTGATCCAGAAAGCGATCATTTTGTTATTTGTAAATCTGTTCAGTAGTTTTTTTTTAGTAACTAAAGAAAATACTAATATATATATATAAACACTACTGGGCGTGTGTCCTGTAATTACCGGCATCTGAAGAAGGCACTTTGCCAAAACGCGTCATGCTGGGGTGAAAAAGTGGAATCCAGGAGTGCCCCTGGCTCTGTAGTGGAGCTGCTTGGTTTGGACATTAATTACGTGCATTGCTGCTTACACGAAGGAGGCACCCACCTAATAGAGTTTGGTAACAATAAGCAGCATTTGGGTGAATGTACTCTTGTTTGCTACCTGAACCGCCATTGTCCCCTTTTCAAACACATGCCTGCTGCAGAGACAGGACATGACTTACATGAAGTGGCGCAGATTACAATAATCAGCATTTCCAGGCCGTGTGAGGAGTCTCAGGGGTGAGATGTGGCAAGGTGAAATGGATCATTAGAACTACAGATAAAGGGACACACGTACATTTTGAAATTTGAGTAAGAGAGGGATGGAGGCTGGGAATGCACTTGCCACTACAGTACAGCTAAGTGCCCAAAGCCAAAATGTTCTTGGTATTACAATCCACTGAGAGTAGATATGATTGGGACTGTGTAAAAACAATTAAGAAAAATCGGAGTGGTAGCATATCCAGCTTGGTGCATTATGGGAAATGAAGTCTGTTTGTAATCATGAATGAATTGAAGGAGGAGTAAAACCGTATTTAAACACTGGTGGGCATGTGTCCTGTAATTACCGGCATCTGAAGAAGGCACTTCGCCGAAAAGCGTCATGCTGGGGTGGGGAAATGGAATCTAAGTGTGCCCCTGGCTCTATAGTGGAGCTCCTTGGTTTGAACATTAATTACGTGCAGTGCTGCTTGCACGAAGGAGGCACCCAACTGATAGAGTTCAGTAACAATGAGCAGCATTTGGGTGTATATATATATATATATATATATATGTATATATATATATATATATATATATATATATGTGCGAAGAGTTCATTAACTCTCCCAATCTTGGGCTGAGATCTGATTGGCTGCCAACCCTTCAACAAGGAAGTGTTATAGGCCTTGTTGGGACTCGGCTTCAGCCAAGTCCAGACAAAAGTAAAAAAACAAAACAAAAGGGGTCTGGGTAGGGACACCCTGACCCCTTAGCTCTGGTGGTGGAGTATCAGAGGGACCACCAGAGCAAGAAAGCATTTTTAAACAATTTTCAGCAGGAGCAGTGGCAGATTTGCAGAGCTTCTGAAAATGTTAAAATAATACAAGTGTGGGCTTCTGTACTTGTTTAATTGTAGCTATGGGTGGGCCAAGTCCTGGGGACATTACCATTATTAAATGCGGGGGCTGCCTAGGAGACCCAGAAACTGCTACCTCCCTGAGATTTGAATAAATGAAATGCGAGGGGTTGCCCAGACCTCTCGCAGCCCTGGGGACCTACGCCTCCCCAGGGCTTTATACAATTGAATCAGGGGGCCATCTTGCCCCACCCACAGCCCTGGGGACTGCCACCTCCCATGGGCTTTAAACAACTCCAACGGGGAGGGCAGCCAGCTCCCACAGCAGCCCCATGGACCGCCACCTCCCGGGGCTAATTATAAAATAAAGAGAGTCTGTTGCGTACCCCAGGCCTCAGAGAACACCACCAACCCGGGGCTACTAATGCTTGAGGGGGGAAGCGCAGCCCCCTTCACAGAGCCACTGATGGCCCTTGGGACCTCCACCCCTCAGGGGTGGCTCCTGCTATGTCCCGCGTTTCCAACCTCTGGGACACAGCTGTTTGCTGTGACTTGGCGGCAGCTTTGACTGCTCCCATTAAGTCACAGCAGACACTCCACTTACAACGAGGGAGGTCTGTCAAACAGCTCTCCTTCACTGCAAGCGGAGGATTTCTCTATTTCCCTGCCCCGGGAGATGCAGACAGGGAAACAGAGGAAACATTGCTGTCACTGAGATGGAGTTGCTTTAGCAGCTCCCTCCTTGTGACAATGATGGCTGCTTCCACAGGAGATGAGGAGCCGGCTGCAACTGCAGGCGGTCCACAACATTGTGCCTTGGTGCCCTAGTCGGCACCAAAAGCCACCTGGCCGGCTCTAGGGAATGGGATCCCAGGGGCCAACGTTGGCCATGCGGTCCCCCTTTCCAAAACAAATAATGAATTAGGCTGGGCCCTGGGGAATGGGGTCCCTGGGGCTGAGATTGGCCTTGGGTGGTTGGACCACGCGCCCCCCCATCCCAAACAATAATTAATAATTAGGCTGGTTTCTCAGGTCCTAGATTGCCCCAGGGGAGGGGGGTAACTTGGCCCTCCTCCCCAAAAGCACAACTAAATATTTAGGTTGGGCCCCTTCGGAAGTGGTCCCTAGGGCCAAACTTTGCCAGGACAGGGAGACATGCAAACCTGCTGCCAACTACCTACAGCCAAACCCTGCAGCACACGGCAGAAGGCCATGTGCAACATGGGGTTGGGTGGTCATAGGGGGTTGGCTGCAGGGCCTGGCCTGGGGCAAGGCCTTGCAGCCAACCAGCACCGTGCACGGCCTTTGGCGGTGGTTGGATTATAGTGTTGAAAATTACTTTACGTGAAAAAAACAACCGCCGCTGTGCACGGCCTTTAACGGTGATTGGATTATAGTAATGAAAATTACTTTACTTTAAAAAAACATGGAAATTCACTGAAAAAAAACAAAGGTTACAGGGATGTTATAGTTAAGGCATTAGGAAATCGAATTTAAAAAGAACATAGAAATTAAATAAAAAAAACAAAGTTTTTAGGGATATTATTGTTAGGCTTATGTTTTAAACCTAGACAAACATAAAAATTCACCTGTTATTTAAAGTAACTATAACATGCACCGTAAGGTACCTATATCTTGTGGCCTCTCATGTACTGCTAATAACCCCACAAATTACAGCTCTCATGACATCTTTTATAACATCAGTGATAATGTTAGTGTAACATCTGCAGTAAAATTATTGACTAGAAAACTGCATGGCAGAGGCACGATTTATAGTTACATTAGGATGTGAACTATAGCTATAATTCCTGAATTTCTATGGTTTTGTGCAAGTAAATTCAGAACCTAACTATAATGTTCCTGGAACCTTTGTTTTTTTAAGTAAATTTCTATGTATTTGTTTTACATAAAGTAATTTTAATTACTGTACGTTAAACCAGCCACCACCACACACCGCCCCATGGAGGTTGGCCAAACCCCTATAACCACCCAACCCCACACACGCCCTTCTGCCTGTGTGCGAGTTGGCTATTCACAGGGCTTGTCCTGTGGCCAGGCTCTGCAGCCAACCCCCTATAAGCACCCAACTTGCACCATGCACATCCTTTGGCTGTGTGGGATAGGTGTTGTCCACAGGCCCTAGCCTGTGACCAGGCCCCTACAGCAAACCCCCATATCCTCCCCACTCCATGTCACACACAGCCTTCGGCCTTGCGCAGCTAGGTTTGGCTCCAGGGCCAACTCCGCGGCCTTCTTGACAGACCCAAAAAAAACAGGGGGCTGGTTAGATATACCCTAACACCTTTGTCCCCTCCTACACCTTTTAAAAGCCCTGGGGACTACCACCTCCCTGGGGTCATATTCCAAAAATATGTGGTGTGCACTGACCCCCTCGGTCCCCGGAGACCACCCACTCCCCAGGGCTATATTTTATGATTATTCTGAGAGGCCCTCATGGACCCTCCAGGCCTCAGGGACCACCACCTCCCTAGGCCTACATAATTACAAAGTCAGGGGGAACAGCACAGAGCCCTCGGGTCCCAGGAATCACCACCTCCCTGGGACAACATTAAAAATATATATGGGGCACTCAGAGCCCCCCTGGGGCCACAGGGATAACCAGCTCCCGGGAACTATATTTTAAAACTATTTAGGGGGTAATACCAAGCCTCCCAGGCCCCAGGGACACCATCTCCCTGGGGCTAGTTTTAAAATATGTATGGGGGCACAAGGACCCCCCTCAGGCCCCAGGGACCACCACCTCCATATCTGGAGGGAAAGCGGTGAAATCTCTGCTTCCAGCATGCTGGAGCATTTTAAAGCTCCTGCTTTCTGGAAGTGGAGCGTTTGCTTTTGAGTGGCAGGAACTGCCACAACTCCCACGAAGCAAAAGCAAACAGCTACCTTCCAAGCCTGGGTAGCTCAAGAGGTAGCAGGAGCCATCCCTGGTGGGTGGCTGTCCCCAGGGCCATATATGACTCCAGGAGGGGGCCGGGCAGCCTCCCTCCTTCTTTAAAAGAATATATTTAGTCCCAGAGGGGTGGTGGTCCACGGGGTCCGCATGGACTCCCTACGGAAAGTTTTATTGTAGCGCAACAGCCCTAAGATGGGGGAGGCCATGTAGCCCCCCCCCCCTTAATATTAAATATAAGGATGCCCCCAGGACCAAGACCATCCAGGAGCAAAATTAAAAGCAAGCACCGGAGCATTTGCTTTTAAAATTCACTGCGAAATTCACAAATATTTGTACATTTTGCTGTGAATTTAAAAATAAAATGCTGTTTTGCAATGGCGAGGTCCCGAGGGGACCATTCCACCAAGGCTAGGGGGTTAGGGTAAATGTACCCTGCCCCCTTTTCTTTCTTTTTTTTCATTTGTTTTTGAGACTCGGCTGAGGCCTAGTCTCAGAATGGCTGCTCAATGGTTGAAGTGTTGGTACCCAATCAGATCTCTGCACAAGATCAACACTATTTGCGTCAATGACACATCCCTAGATATACAAATTTTTATTTCCTTTAATTTCTCTTAAACTACTGAACAGATTTACACCAAATGACAAAAAGCATAATCTGTGGACCAAAAGCTACCTTTTCGCCAAATTAGTTGTAATTCCGTCCAGCTGTTCGAACTGCATATGTGCTAAGGAGTCTATTGGAATTCACATGGTAAACACATTTTTATTGCACCCCTTTTTCCTCAGGCCCCACTTGACAGATCACCCTGAAAATTTCCATGCACAAGTACACAAGAAGACCCTTGGGCACATTGGTTTTGGAAAATTTCGTGAAGATTTGTCAAATGGCACCAAATATATAGCCAAATCTAAAAACGCTTTTTCTATGGAAACTAGGTCCTAGCTGCCGACTGGTGACAGCTAATTAATATATATATATATATATATATATGTATATATATATATATATATATATATATATATTTATATATATATATGCAAAAAAGAGAATAGAGAACTCTGGGTAGTTCCCAAGTTTAGGTGGAGAGCAGCTCTAGTAAGGAGCACCCTGCAACACCAGAAACACTCGAGATTTGCTTCTCTTTAATTCTATTTTTTGCATAATTTACGCGTCATTCTAACCCTGAAAGGGATTTGTATTTATATAGGTTTTTTTCACTAAAAAAAACAAAGGTTACAGGGACATTTAAGTTAGGTTCAGATTTCAAGTAACTATAAGTTCTAAAATCTGCCCTAAGGTAACTATAACTAGCACCCTTGCCAGGCAGAGTTAGTTTTCTCCTCAATAATTTTACTCCAAATGTTACAGTGATATTATCAATTAACAACAACTCCACCCTCAGAGGTACACTAATCTACAGACCACCAGTACCACGGCCATCCTTCTGCGACACCATCAGCTCGCACGCCCTCACCTCCACAGACTACATCCTCCTCGTTGATTTCAACTTTCACTTGGAGAACCTACAAGACCACAACTCTTCATCCCTCATAGACAACCCCACCAACCTCGGACTCAAACAACTGGTCACCCACCCACTCAACAGGACACACGCTCGATGCAATTTTCACCTCAAGCCAACACATAGCCTACACCCACACCAACAAACTCCTCTGGACTGACCACAACTGCGTCCACTTCTCCTTCGCCAAACCCCCCACACACCACCATCAACACACCACACCCTATTGCATGTGGGACAAGATCCACACAGAACGCCTGAACTCCTAACTGGCTCACAACCCCCCCCACACCAATGACCCCAACACAGGAGCCCACAACCTCTCAAAATGGATCACCACCTGCACAGACACACTAGCCCCCCTCAGAAAACACATCACCTCCCGCAACATCAAGAACGCCCCATGGTTCACCCCCGAACTCCAAGACTCCAATCGCAAATGCCGCCAAGCGGAGAAAATATGGCGACAAGAACCCTCTACAACCAACTTCTCCACCCTCAAAGCCACCATTCGCACCCATCACCAACTCATACGCACCGCCAAAAGTGAACACTACAAGACATGCCTTGACAACAACTCTCAAAACAGCAAAGAACTCTTCACCATCATTAATGAACTAGCCAAACCCAAAGCCAGCAACACAGACCCTTCACACACACAGCCCCTATGTGACGCCCTCTGCAGCCAATTCCACCACAAAATCCTGGACATCCACAACAGCTTCATACCACACACACCCACCACACACACCCCTCACTCACCCAACTCAACCCCCACTCATGATCCCCCCACCACAATCACCACATGGGCACCCACCACACACAAAGAAACCGAAAAAACCATGAACACCATCCGCTCCGGATCCCCCTCCGACCCCTGCCCACATCGCATCTACAACAAAGCCAGCCCAACCATTGCCCCCATACTCCGCGACATAATCAAGTCCTCCTTCGACTCCGCCATCTTCCCAGACCCCTGGAAGCACGCGGAAATCACCGCTCTCTTAAAAAAAAACAAAGCCGACCCAGAGATCCTCTCCAACTGTCGCCCCATCTCCCTCCTCCCCTTCCCTGCCAAGGTCGCCGAGAAACTATTCAACACCTGCCTATCCCACTACCTCGAAGAAAACAACATTCTTGACCCCTCACAATCCGGGTTCCGCAAGAACCACAGCACGGAAACTGCCCTCATCGCATGCACTGACGACATTAGAACCAAAGTCAACAAAGGCGAGACCGTCGCACTCATCTGTCACCACACACTCCGCACACGCCTCCACAACATAGGAATTTACCACGAAGCCTTAGACTGGCTCACCTCCTTCCTCACTGACCGGACCCAGAGAGTCTGCCTCCCACCTTTCCTATCCACCACCACCAAGACCATCTGCGGAGTCCCCCAAGGGTCCTCTCTCAGCCCGACACTCTTCAACATTTACATGATCCCCCTAGCCAACATCCTCTGATCACACGGAATCGTTATCCTCTCCTACGCACATGACACCCAACTAATCCTCTCCCTCACCCGCAACCCACCACCGCCAAATCCAACGTACACGCAGCTCTCCTCGACACCGCTAACTGGATGACAACTAGCCACCTCAAGCTTAACTCCAACAAAACCGAGATCATCATCTTCGGCCCCAACAAAACCATATGGGATGACTCCTGGTGGCCCACCGCCCTAGGACCCGCACCCACCCTCGCAAACCACTCACACAACCTCGGCATCATCCTGGACCCATCCCTCTCCATGACACAGCAAATCAATGCTCTTACCTCCTCCTGCTTCCTCACACTCCGTACTCTAAAAAAATCCTTCAAATGGATTCCCCCAGAGACCAGGAAGACAGTCACCCATGCACTGATCAGCAGCAGACTAGACTACGGTAACGCCCTGTACGCTGGCACCACACTCAAACTCACACGCAAACTCCAGAGAATCCAGAAGACAGCCGCGCGTCTCATCCTTGGCCTCCCCCGCCATGAACAAATCTCACCACACCTCAAAACCCTTCACTGGCTCCCCATAAATAAGAGAATCACATTCAAGATCCTCATCCACGCACACAAATCCCTCCACAACACCTGCCCTACATACCTCAACGAAAGAGTGAACTTTCACACTCCCACCCGCAACCTCCGAACAGCCAACCTCGCCCTAGCCACAGTCCCCCGCATCCAACGCACCACCACACGAGGCAGGTCCTTCTCCTACCTCGCCCCCAAAACCTGGAACTCCCTCCCCACCAACCTCCGCAAAACCAAAGACCTCCTGCTCTTCAGAAAGAACCTCAAAACATGGCTGTTCAAACAGTGAACCTCCTGCCTTGAGACCCTCACGGGTGAGTAGCGCGTTTTATAATTTTTTTGATTGATTGATTGATTGATGTCATAAGTGCTGTAATATGTGGGGTAATTAGCAGTGCATGGCAAGGATGCGAGTTACAGTTACCTTAGGGCACAAGTTATAGTTACATGAAATACCTATAACTATAACAGCTACATTTCTATGTGTTTTGTGCTTGTAAAATCTGAACCTAGTTATAATGTCCCCGTAAACTTTGTTTCTTAGTGAATTTCTAAGGTTTTTTAAATTCTATTTTCTAACATTATCCTCCCTGTAACCTTTCTTTATTTTTCAGTGAATTTCTAGGGTTATTTTAATGTTCAATAAGATGCCCATCCCCATGCACAGTGGGGAAGGGGGGTCATTGTAGGGCCTGGCTCCCTAATTTGCTTATTTACTGCAGTATCCTTAGTAGAAAATACTTTGAGTTTTCCACTTCGATGCCATAAGGATGGCATTCAGATGTGCCACACTTTTGGCATAAATTCAGACTTTTAGCACTATAGTTGCTCATAAGAACAATGTAAGCTGCCGATCACCAGGAAGTTAACTGGCAGTCTGCTGCTGGTGATGAAAGTGCATGCTTCAGTCCGCATATCAGAATGTTTTAATGAAATAGAAGAGAAAGATATTTAAGAATTCACTTGAAATGTGCTCATTTTTCTTTCTTCAACACTAACCATAAATTCTATGACAACATTAATCCAATCCTTTTGTTCCTTTCAAAATTAAATGACACAACCATTTAATTTAGAAAGGAACAAAAGGAGGAGTTTAGTTTTGTCATAGAAATTATGGTAAGTTTTATCAGTTTGATTCAATCAAGATTGCTTCAGGTGTGCCACGCCTTTTTCATAAGTAAGACTAGTAGCGCTCTAGTTGTTCTATACAACACTCTGTGAGGCTGCAATAGAACGCAAGGACATCAAATGGCTGGCTGCTCCTCTTGCAGTGCTGACAGCCACTCAGATCTCACCATAAAATTTTGCTTAGGCTCCGCCCAGATACACATTTCTTTTTCCTTTAGTGTGTCAAAAGATTTCATGAAAATTGGTCAAAAGGCACTTTTCCTGTGGAATCTAGGTCTGAACTATAACTACCTACTGGTGCCGATCAGTAATATATATATATATATATATATATATATATATAAGGGGAGTTTTTTCTCTGCAATAAAATTTATATATATTAACAGCAACTTGGAGGTGTCCCGGCCTACCTTGAAGCAAAGAGGAAATTTGGATATGTATATAGGAGCTCCGGAGCCCGGCTGGGACTGCTGTGATATTGCTTCCGCATACCGGATTCTATTTTTGAATATATACAGATATATATACATATATATATATACCTATATATGTTTGTGTGTGTATATATATATATATATATATATATATATATATATATATATATATATATTTATATATATATTAAGCTCAAACAGATCCACAAAAGGAAGCGCGCTCTACTCGTCGGTGCCGGCATCCGGGAAGGACCTATTCCCGTAAATCATTATACCAGTTTAACACTTAGGTTAAAAATGCTGCACTCACAGGATTGTGATGAATCCACTTTTATTTTCAATAACGAAACATCCCACCACCTAATAGTCTATATAGTGTATATAGATTGACAGCAACTTGGAGGTGCCCCGGCCTTCCTTGAAGCAAAGAGGAAATTTGGATATGTTTATGGGAGCTCTGGGTACCTCTGTGATATCGCTTCCACATTCCAGATTCTATTTTTGAATATATACAGATATATATACATATATCTATACCTATATATGTTTGTGTGTGTATATTTATACATATATTTATATATATATGTATATATATATACATATATTACGTAACCAAAGTGGCTCCAATTCAAAGGCACCGCGCTCTCAGTACCGGTGCTACCGCTGTGGGCGAGCCGATCCTATATGAATTTTATGTATGCCAAGAATTAGCAGTGCAACAAAATAGATCTGTATTCGGAATTAGTCTTAGAAGATTTGGAACATTTACAAAATAAAAGACGAGGAAGGAACTTGGAGAACTTGACAAAAAACGAACGCCTTGCATTAAAAAATATGATGGAAAATAACCGGATTATAATCAAACCAGCAGATAAAGGAGGAAATGTAGTCATCCTGAATACATCTGATTACTTGAGAGAAGCCTAATGGCAATTAAACAATCCAATTGAATACAGAAAGTTGACAACAAATCCGATTAAAAAATTGACTCTTCTTTTGCATACTAAATTGGACAGTTGGTATCAACAACTATTGCTTGATCGTGAAGAACATATTTTTCTAAAAAAAGAGAACCCAACTTTACCCACGATTTATTTCCTGCAGAAAATTCACAAATCACTGACATCACCACCAGGAAGACCAATAGTCTCTGCATGTGATTCATTGTTTGAAAGAGTCTCTAATTATGTAGACATCTATTTAGCTCCCATTGTAAACACCTTGAGCTCATATATCAAGGACTCTGGAGACCTTCTAAAAATTCTATTAGATTTAGATTGGCACCCAAGTTATTTATTGGCCACAATAGATGCAGTCTCTCTGTACACATCGATCAACCATGAAATTGGGTTAAATGCTTGTGAATATTTTCTAAAACAACGCAATATTTCAGAGTTAGAGCACTCTAAGATGTTATTAGGCATGATTGATATGTGTCTAAAAAACAATATTTTTATTTTTAATCACGAGATTTATCATCAATTGTGTGGCACTGCTATGGGAATTTCATTTTCACCAAACTATGCCAATCTGGTAATGGGTTGGTGGGAAAGAGAGATAGCATGGAGCAAAAATAATGAGGAATTTGCTGAAAAAGCATTACTTTGGGTTCGCTTTATAGATTATCTTTTCATTATCTGGAATGGATCAAAGGATGAATTCATGCAATATTTTAACATTCTCAATGACAATGAAGTAGGCCTTAAATTTACTTGAAACAAGTCAAACATCGATCAATTTTCTAGATATTACGATTTACATTGAGAATGATAAAATTGAAACAACAGTATTTCGGAAAGAAACTGCATGCAACAGCATATTACATGGCAAAAGTTTTCACCTTAAATCTTTAATAAATAGTATTCCTTTGGGTGAATTCATTAGAATGAGAAGGAACTGTTCCAATGAAAAAGACTCATTATCAAAATGTTATGAAACGTATGAAAGATTTAAAATTCGAGGATATAATGAGAACATCCTTAAGAAAAACTTAAATGTGATTCAGTCCAAAAATCGAGAGGATTTTTTGTTTCATAACAAACATAAGAACTCAAAAGAAACAGTCAGAATGATAATGCAATACACCAAAGAAAGTACTTTTATAAAAAACATCTTATGTAAACACTGGAAGATTATCAGTAGGGACTCAGACTTAGGACCCTTAGTTGGCTGTAAGCCACTATTCTCATATAAGAGATCACCGAGTATAAAGGATATGATAGTAAAAAAGTCATTTTGTCCTAGAAAAGGAACACAATTGGTTAGAGGAGAGACAAAAGAGATTCTTTAAATGTAATCATTGTAAGGCTTGCAAAATAGGGCAATCCTTGAAAAAGGTCATATTTTCCAACGGACAAGAGCTGATTATTAAGCATAAGATCACTTGTGAGACGAAATTTGTAGTCTATGTCATTGAATGTCATTGTGGTCTCAAGTACATTGGTAGTACAATTTGTGCACTAAAGAAAATAATTTTAGAACATATTAGGGAAATAACTCACAAAGACTATACATACGCAACAGCCAGACCCTTACAAACACACACGCAAAATGATTGGAGAACGCTGAGATATTATGGTATTGATCATATCCCGGAACATGAGAGAGGAGGAGACAGAGTCCAAAAATTAAGACGACTTGAATCCAGGCATATAATACAGATGAAAACGAGGGCCCCTTTTGGGATTAATAATGATGAGGAACTTTATGTTCATTTGTAGGTCTAGTATCTCTAGCCATACATAATATTTTCACTTTTCCTTTGCTGATATAAATAAGAGCTAATTACCAATAATTCATAGATTTGATCCTATCGTTATATATTTAACATATATTGGATATAGTTGGATTGATACACTTATAATTGACTTATTATGTTTTGTTCCTTTGGATATATTGTTATATAAGGAAACCAATGTATATGTGTAGACTTCTTAGTTTGAAATTAGTGATAATATTATTAGTAGAGTTGTAACAATATATAATATATAAATTAGGATATAAAACGAATACGAGGATATCCTTATTTGGATTAATGATTTTGTTTGATTGATTTAGATGATTGATGTGTTTAATTTTGTTTTGGTATTTGAAAACTAGGATCCCCAGAATGCATTGTATTTGGTAACTAGGGTGGTACTATAAATAGGATTCGCAATAGTAACAGGATGTGAACTCGAAGAAGACCATACGGTCGAAACGCGTTGTTCTTTTTTGTTTTCAGTCTTAAAGAGAAATAAAAACGAGATTCTTTTTCCCCTTGATGGAGTGCACTGCTAATTCTTGGGGTACATAAAATTCGTATGGGATCGGCTCGCCCACAGCGGTAGCACCGGTACTGAGAGCGCGGTGCCTTTGAATTGGAGCCACTTTGGTTACGTAATAATCTTTTCGGCAATACGTGCCCGGCAAACAATTAAACCTGCAACTGGAAGAGCACGGCACGGAAACCAGTGCTCTGAATCGGAGTTGGAGGACACCGGTAAGGAAACACCATGAGCGGAAGTAAGTCCATGAAGGGACCGTTTGTTTGCGGTTCAAAAAAGGAAATGTTAATTAATTCTTGCCGTAACAGCCCCTTAAGCGAGTTTATCGCATTTTACTAAAAATACTTTGGGGCCATCAAAGGTACTCTCTGCAACTGTTTCAAAAAGACTCTTATGGACTTGGAAACATTGTTACTATTGCAATTTGGTTAGTGTATCGATCGCAACAATGGAGGACAGAAAAGCTAAAAGAACTATGATAGCTGCAAAAGTGTTTGATACAAGTAATGTAATTGTGGAGGAAAAGTCGACATTAGCAGATATTAATTTAAGGAAGGAACTTTCTTCACAACAGCAGTTTTTTTAATTAGAAAAGTGTTACAAAAGGGAAATAAACAAGAGTTGGGAAATGTTGTCACTGGAGAAATACATTGAAATTAAAAGGATTCCAAGGGGCTTGCGAATTTTTTTAATGCCAACATATACTGGCATCAAGCCTGAATTGTTCACAGAATGGGCTTAGAATAACACACAATGCTCACTGAACATGATGAAAATTTTAATAAAATATGCTAGATTAGAATTGGAAGAAACACATGTTAAAATTAAAGACTTGGAAGAAATGTTGAACAGCAAGAATGATAAAAGTGACCACACTTCACTGCGACAAGCAATGGAAAAACGGTTAAACAACTATGAAGATGAAGTTCAGGAAAGAAAAAAGAGTCAATTTCTTCGGGATGAGAAAGATTATAAATTTGGGAGAGTATATACATTTGCCAAAAGGTTTGATCATCTAAAGCGAAATTCTAAGTTCACAAAAATGCAACCGGCCCATAGTGGAGAAGAGACCTCTATAGAATCCGAAGTAGAATTGAGTGAAGGGGATAGCACTGACAATGGCAATTCTTTTTTTAGAAGAAATGCAAGTGCTCTACATGGATCAGAAATTATCAAGAGGAAGAGGCAGAACCAGAAGTCGTGGCTTTGGAAGAAAACCAAATCAGGCAGGATTAACAAAAGAAAATCAAGGAGAGCAAAAAGAAATAGGGAAAAGACAATACTCTCTCAGGATTTTGAGGAAATGAGTGAATCTTCGAATTTGGTAGTCAATCTTTCTGACTACGAACTAACAAATTTGGAATTACAAACCCTCAACAAAGGCTTATCTTTGTGCCCTGAAATACATCATAATTTTGTAGCTACTCGTATTGATATTTACAAATTTGTTAGAAAATTCAAATTGCGGAAATTTCATGCACAGCAAAAGAAAAAAACTACCTCTACTCTAGACAGTATCATCATAGAGGAATCGGAAGATACCCAATTAACAATTGATCAAGTTACAGATCTTAAAACTTTATTTGATTTGACTCATAATTTACAGGATGATGAATATACTGAAATGGAAGTTTTACAACAACTAAATGCTAATACTAAGCGCCATAAATCATCTGGTTCAAAAGAGAAATCAAAGTTTTGTCCCGCTTTATCTCCAGGCAACAAAATAGATCTGTATTCGGAATTAGTTTTAGAAGATTTGGAACGTTTACAAAATAAAAGACGAGGAAGAAACATGGAGACCTTGACAAAAAACGAACGCCTTGCATTAAAAAATATGATGGAAAATAACCGGATTATAATCAAACCAGCAGATAAAGGAGCAAATGTAGTCATCCTGAATATATCTGATTACATGAGAGAAGCCTACAGGCCATTAAATAATCCAATTGAATACAGAAAGTTGACAAAAATCAGATAAAAAAACTGACTCTTCTTTTGCATACTAAATTGGACAGTTGGTATCAACAACTATTGCTTGATCGTGAGGAACATATTTTTCTAAAAAAAAGAGAACCCAACTTTACCCACGATGTATTTCCTGCCGAAAATTCACAAATCACTGACATCACCACCAGGAAGACCAATAGTCTCTGCATGTGATTCATTGTTTGAAAGAGTCTCTAATTATGTAGACATCTATTTAGCTTCCATTGTAAAAACCTTGAGCTCATATATTAAGGACTCTGGAGACCTTCTTAAACTTCTATTAGATTTAGATTGGCACCCAAGTTATCTATTGGCCACAATAGATGCAGTCTCTCTGTACACATCGATCAACCATGAAATTGGGTTAAATGCTTGTGAATATTTTCTAAAACAACGCAATATTTCAGAGTTAGAGCACTCTAAGATGTTATTAGACATGATTGATATGTGTCTAAAAAACAATATTTTTATTTTTAATCACGAGATTTATCATCAATTGTGTGGCACTGCTATGGGGATTTCATTTTCACCAAACTATGCCAATCTGGTAATGGGTTGGTGGGAAAGAGAGATAGCGTGGAGCAAAAATAATGAGGAATTTGCTGAAAAAGAATTACTTTGAGTTTGCTTTATAGATGATCTTTTCATTATCTGGAATGGATCAAAGGATGAATTCATGCAATATTTTAACATTCTCAATGACAATGAAGTAGGCCTTAAATTTACGTGTGAAACAAGTCAAACATCGATCAATTTTCTAGATATTACGATTTACATTGAGAATGATAAAATTGAAACAACAATATTTCGGAAAGATACTGCATGCAACAGCATATTACATGGCAAAAGTTTTCACCCTAAATCTTTAATAAATAGTATTCCTTTGGGTGAATTCATTAGAATGAGAAGGAACTGTTCCAATGAAAAAGACTCATTATCAAAATGTTAGGAAACGTATAAAAGATTTAAAATTCGAGGATATAATGAGAACATCCTTAAGAAAAACTTAAATGTGATTCAGTCCAAAAATCGAGAGGATTTTTTGTTTCATAACAAACATAAGAACTCAAAAGAAACAGTCAGAATGATAATGCAATACACCAAAGAAAGTATTTTTATAAAAAAACATCTTATGTAAACACTGGAAGATTATCAGTAGGGACTCAGACTTAGGACCCTTAGATGTCTCTAAGTCACTATTCTCATATAAGAGAGCACCGAGTATAAAGGATATGATAGTAAAAAGTCATTTTGTCCTAGAAAAGGATCACAATTGGTTAGAGGAGAGAGAAAAGGGATTCTTTAAATGTAATCATTGTAAGGCTTGCAAAATAGGGCAATCCTTGAAAAAGGTCATATTTTCCAACGGACAAGAGCTGATTATTAAGCATAAGATTACTTGTGAGACAAAATTTGTAGTGTATGTCATTGAATGTCATTGTGGTCTCAAGTACATTGGTAGTACAATTTGTGCACTAAAGAAAAGAATTTTAGAACATATTAGGACAATAACTCACAAAGACTATACATACGCAACAGCCAGACACTTACAAACACACACACAAAATGATTGGAGAACCCTGAGATATTATGGTATTGATCATATCCCAGAACATGAGAGAGGAGGAGTCAGAGTCCAAAAATTAAGACGCCTCAATCCAGGCGTATAATACAGATGAAAACGAGGGCCCCTTTTGGGATTAACAATGATGAGGAACTTTATGTTCATTTGTAGGTCTAGTATCTCTAGCCATGCATAATATTTTCACTTTTCCTTCGCTGATATAAATAAGAGCTAATTACCAATAATTCATAGATTTGATCCTATCGTTATTTATTTAACATATATTGGATATAGTTGGATTGATACACTCATAAATGACTTATTATGTTTTGTCCTTTGGATATATTGTTATATAAGGAAACCAATGTATATGTGTAGACTTCTTAGTTTGAAATTAGTGATAATATTATTAGTAGAGTTGTAACAATATATAATAGATAAATTAGGATATATCTTCTACAAATAGTGCTATACTCCCAAGATATTGAACAATATCAATATTTTCATAGGAAACACTTTTCATCCAAAATCATAACAAAAAACTTGTCACTGTTTTTCTGTGTAGGCAATAACCATGTAGAAGAATAGGTACTATTAAATTAAGAAACTATCCAGACTCCAACCATTCTGTGAAAACATAATCAAAGTAAGATAAGTTAAAAAAAAAAGTGTTAAGAGAAATTACAAAAATACAAAAATTACAAAAGTTACAAAAATTACAAAAATTACTGCTGCTCATAATATGACAAGCCACTACTATAATTCCTCATAAACTTACTGAATTCATTAATCACACAAGTGAGTATTGAGTTCTTCACCAATATTCAATCCTCTCGGCGTCTTAGTTTCTAAATCCACAATATATTTGGATTCTTTTTTCCGTAGAGTTAGCTCTCTATTACCACCTCTGTGGTGTGCTGGCACGTGTTCGATACCAAAATAGGATAGTAAGGTGGTATCAGAATTGTGGAAATCTTGAAAGTGTCTGGCTACAGGGTGATGTGGATCCTTTGATGTAATCGCACGCATATGTTCAAGAATATGTTTCTTTACAGCATGTTTCGTACTGCCTACATACCAAAGATGGCAAGGGCATTCTAATATATAGATAGTAAAAGGAGTACTACATGTCAAAAACTGTTTAATTTGTCTCTTCATTCCTGGTTTACTAGTGGGGTATTCTTTCCTAATCACACTGTTGCGGCAAGCTTTGCAATGTCCACATGGAAAAAATCCCTGTAGATTATGTTCTTTTATTTGGGAGATAGAGGTGACATCATTTGATCTCAATATATCATGAAGATTACGTCCTCTTCTATAAGTGATCAAAGGCCACTTCTAAATCTCTTTACCTATAACAGGATCACATTTCAAGATATTCCAATGTTTTGAGAAGATCTTTTTAATCTGGGTAGTATCCTCATTATAGGTTAGGATCAACCTGATGTTTTCACTATTCTCATTTTCCACTCTGGCCGTATTATCAATTATCTGAATTCTCTCTACCTTCTTAATTTTTTCTGTAGCCTTTTTAATTACCCAATCCGGGTAAGCCTCTTCGTTTAAACCTTATTATCATCTCTCTCTGTTCTTGTTCAAATGCCTCAACTGTATTGCTTATTCTTTTAGCTCTCAATAGTTTACCATAGGGGCTACTCCATTTCAATTTATCAGGATGTCCACTAGTAGCATGTAATAAACTATTTCCGGCTGTGGTTTTACCGAAAAGTTCAGTGTGGATCATCTTGTCTTTGATCTTAACTTTAGTATCTAGAAATTCAATCGTAGACCGGCTGATGTTATACGTTAGTCTGATGTTGTAATAATTTTCATTGAGTTTTTTAATAAATCGTATAGCCTCACTCTCAGATCCTTTCCAAATTATGAAAAGGTCATCAATATATCTGAGCCACAATGTGGCCTGATTTATTTCTGGATATTTATCTTCATTTTTGAAGATCTCTTCTTCCCATAAACCTAAGAACAGACAGGCAAAACTGGGAGCAAAGCAAGTTCCCATTGCAGTCCCAAGTACTTGCTTGTAGAGCTTGCCGTCAAATAGAAAGATATTGTTAGTCAGGCAATATTTTATCATATCGATAATCATATCAGTATGTGCCAAATATCTAAGGGACCTTGTATGCAAGAAATGTTTACATGCTCGTATACCTTTTTCATGATCGATGATAGTATATAAAGAGTTCACATCTAAGGAAATAAGTAAGAAATCTTCTTCCCAAATAAATACCATCTTGACAACATGCCAGCACACCACAGAGGTGGTAATAGAGAGCTAACTCTACGGAAAAAAGAATCCAAATATATTGTGGATTTAAAAACTAAGACGCCGAGAGGATTGAATATTGGTGAAGAACTCAATTCTCACTTGTGTGATGATTAATGAATTGAGTAAGTTTATGAGGAATTATAGTAGTGACTTTTCATATTATGAGCAGCAGTAATTTTTGCAATTTTTTTAATTTTTGTAACTTTTGTAATTTTTTTAATTGTTGTATTTTTGTAATTTCTCTTAACACTTTTTTTTTTAACTCATCTTACTTTGATTATGTTTTCAGAGAATGGTTGGATTCTGGATAGTTTCTTAATTTAATAGTACCTATTCTTCTACATGGTTATTGACTACACAGAAAAACAGTGACAAGTTTGTTGTTATGATTTTGGATGAAAAGTGTTTCCTATGAAAATATTGATATTGTTCAATATCTTGGGAGTATAGCACTATTTGTAGAAGATATAACACAAAAAATATATGTATATATATATATATATATGTTATGTGCTAAGCAGAATGAAATTAAAAACATTTTTTTTTCAATATTGACTCTGGTGATACTCTATAAAATGATACTCTTTTCGTAAAAATGATATTTCTTCTTACAAATGTAAATAGAGCAATATTTATACTTATAATTACACTTATATTTATATTTATATATTTATGGTGATTTTTATATATATACTGATATGAATAATGTACAATCATATTTATATATATTTATAATGTTTCTACTACTTAATAACTTGGTGGTAATTTAGTGAAATAATAAGTTATATGGCTGTGTACATATATATTTATATATTTATTTGATTGAATCAGTCTTGCTTATGTCATCCACTTAAAACCCTTTATAGGATATTTACTTGTACGAAAATAATTACTTAGTCCTGTTTTTATGGTGTTGTCAAGATGGTATTTAAAGGATAGCACATTGGTTGAACTATACACGTGATCAAGGCTGCTTGTCAGCCGAAACGCTTTGTGTGTTGAATAAACACCTCTACTTTTGAATTCCTGAGCATGCGTTTTCTCTTTTGGAGAGTTTGGATTTATGATATATATATATATATAAATTTCTCACTGAAAAAACAAAGATTACAGGAGGACATTATAGTTAGGCTCGCATTTTAAACATACAAAACCACAGAAATTCACCTGTTATAGTTAGAGTTATCTTAAGCAACTATAACTTGTGCCCTAAAGTAACTATAACTTGCGACCTCACCATGCATAGTCTTTTTGTCAAAAATGTTAATGCAAATAGTACATTAGTATTATCAAAGATCTTATCAAATTTGTCATGAGGGCTGTAATTTGTGGGGTAATTAGTGGAGCATGGCTAGGGCACTAGTTATAGTTACTCGAGATAATTCTAACTATAACCAGTGAATTTTGTATGGTTTTGTACATTTAATAAGTTGGCCGTGGCCTGCCTCTCTGGGAGTCAGAATAGGTGTGACAGTTTTCATCTGGGTGTGAGACTGGCTGTGAGAGTGTCTGGCTGAGTGTGAGAGTGGGTGTGTCAGTGTCTCAGTGGGTCTGTGAGTGGGTGTGTCAGTGTATGTGTGAGTCTGTGAGTGGGTGCCTGAGGGTTTCAGAGGGTCTGTGAGTAGCTGTGTAAGAGTCTCAGTGGGTCAGTGAGTGAGTGTGTGAGGGTCTAAGTGTGGCTGTGAGTGGGTGCATAAGGGTCTGAGTGGGTTTGTGAGTGGGTGGGGACGGGTCTGAGCGGGTGTGTGCATGGGAGAAAGAGATTGAAAGAGAGAGAGAGAGATAGAAAGTGAGTGAGTGGGAGAGAGAGATTGAGTTTTTTAGGCTTTGATGGATTAAATCTTAGAACAAGGTATTTCAGGACATATTGAAAAATGTACCTGTCAATTAAAAAGAGTTGGATCTCTTTCAGTATGAATCTTAAACTTTTGAAGTTTAAAAGAAATTAAAGAATGAAAGTGACCTTGGGCACAACTGGAGTAGAACCCTAAACTTTCAGTTTGAGGGTTTGTGACATTAGCCTTTAGGATATAGGTGATTCCCTACTATGATGCTTCCAGACATACCGATGGCAGTCAACCTATGCATGTGATTGGAAAGAAATGTGAATGTTCCATTACTACAAAGGTTTAACAGTCAAAACACTAGTAAATAAACAAGCACACTGCCAAACGATACTAGGATTTGAACCTTCAGCTTCCGGAGTGACTGCACTAAAATTAAAAACAAACATCTTGCCAGTTTGAATCTTTAACTTCATTGCATGGAGAGACCATTGCAATGACAACGTCTGTCTCTCTATAATCAAATATTAGTCCCTGCCATTATTATTTTCTATGAGAGTTTCTGAACTTTAGGACTGTAATAACTTCAGAAATATATTGGCATATTTATAGGAAAGTGCTGCACCGCTGAGCCGAAATTGGCAGCGCTGAGCTGGGTCACATCAGAAACACAGGGATGCGCCGTATTTAAAAAAAATACGAAGCACCCCTGTGTTTTCCCCAGTGCTAGTGCTAAATTTAACTACCTAGTGCCAACGCAGGCACCCTTGCACAATAGTGCACGGGTGCCTGCATTGCAGGGAATGACTGCTTATGTGCATGAAGGTGTCTCTTCTGCACACAATCAATAATGGCGATTTGTTACTCCTATGTGTGCGGCAGAATCAGCACATATAGAACTAGCAAATCATCATTATTTAATGATTTAATGATTGTCTGTGTGCAGGATGGGACACCTTCCTGCACATAGACGATCATTAATGGCCTTTTGCTCTTTCAGGGTGTGCTGCAGAAAGCAAAAACGTGGAGAAATAAAAAGTATTTCTCCTTGTTGCACCATGCTAACGCCTCCCCTGGAGTTTTTTGCTGTGTCCCAGATTACATTTCACATTGCATACCCCTTTGCCTCAGAAAACCGTGTTGGGGCCCATTTGTACATGGCGGCATTAAGGTATAAAAAGTGGCTTAACACTGCCTTGTAAATATGGTGCAAGGCATAGCGCCACCAGAGCATCACAAAAAGTGACACTCCGGTGTTGCCAGGGGCTTGTAAATATGCTCCAGAGTTTGTGCAAAGCAAATGTCTTACTCTTTCATTTGTGGGTGTTTTTAACATCCCTGTCTACTCCCCTCTCTACCCCTCCCTAGACTCCTCCTTAGCTTTTTCTAAACTACTCCCATTAGTAGTAATTATTCCCCATTGTTCAACCATTCCCTCTGGTACCTCCCTCATTCATGGCAAAATCGTATACCTATGTTTGCAAATCTCTCTGCCACCTTGGCAGCAAATTCTACAGGGAAAAGATAGGATAGGCAGAGGTCTCAAATATATTACAGTAATGACTGTTGATATAGGAAGTACCTCATAGAGAATTTTCTGAATTATTTATCCAACTTACTGTTACCAATTTTATAAAAATAACACTTGGATGAAGGACTGGGTCTACCTCCTACTTTTTTTTGCACCTGTATCCTGCAAGTTACATGATGACTGTAGTGGGCTCTATGCATGTGAACCCAATTCATGTCATGAGCAGAATACTTTACAAAGAAACACGCTTGCTGCCTTAAGGTCACCTATAACCAGCCACCACTTTTCCCAATATGAAACTGGGACAGTACAATGCCTATATCAATGATCGCATGTATTTTAGATGTACCTTTGAGGTGCTACTGCTAATGTCACAAAGAATCATGAGAGGACGTCTTGCTAGCTGTCAGAGCTGCAACTTAACTCCGATGAGCTGCCGCAGAGTGGAACTGGAGAAAAGAGACCTTGAACTGCACAGAGTTCACCATGAAAAACCACTAGAAAAATTTGCAAACTCACCAGCGGACAGGAGATGATCAGAACAAATTGATACAATTATGTGTAAAATAGGCTAAATGTACTTTCCCAGGATTTGAACAATAGAGCTCCAGACTAAGAGTTGGGAGAAACAATTTTGTTATCCACAAAACCGGATGATGTACTCATCGACAAGAGGACCAATCATGTTAATGGAACTTGACTCTCAAAATAATGTAGACAAGTGGTAACCAAAAATTATAGTTTAGATAAGGATAAGGATAAGGTTGAACAATGGGCAAATTGTGGGACGGACTGGAAGACCCTAATAAAAAGTCATGACATGAGGGGAAAAGATCAGAATGGAGGGTGGAGGATGGAGAGGCGAAAGTTGATAATGTCAGGAGACGCTGTCCAAAGTGCTGATACTTGGGCTTGCTTCCTGTGAGCCCGAGTCTTATTGATGACTGATGACCTGGGGACGAAGACTGAATCGTTGCTGATCTATCTTGGATAGGTAGCTATAACCTGACAGACTAATGAATGCTTTTTCATTCTAGGTACCAACTGCACAGTTTTGAAAGTTTTCTCTTTTAGACAGATTATTTCCAAATTAATGATTTTGACTAAATTGTTTTTCGCATGAAGACCCACATGCTGATGCTAATTCGGAGATAGGAAGGCTGACAAGGGTGACTTAGGGTGACTTAAACTACTGACTTATATTGCTGAATTATTCGATTGCTGATGAATTGCTATGCTTTGTTTAACGTTGGTTGCATAATAATAAAGTGCTGAGAATTCATTGCTTATGTTGCTAATAAAAATTGGTAATCATGATATTGTTGAATAAAGGTTTATGACTAGAGTTGTAACTAATAGGGAATAAACAGAAATAACTTTCATATGAGTGATGGTGTTTTTTTTCTGATTAGATTAGTTCATGGTATTTTAAGTTGATTTGATTGATTTGTCGAAGTTTTTCTTTACTCGCTATACTTGACTAGGATACCCTATGCAATCCAAATGATTCATCGACCAATACGTGTCCCCTTGTAAGTTTACTTACTAAGGACAAGGCGTGCCAGCAGTTTTTGGAAACAGAGGATGGTTAGTTTCCTTAGGGAACTAGTTAAGTAACGAATAAAGATTATGGTGGTAGTTTAAAAATTTAATATTGTTGTTTTGATTTCATGAGATTTGAATTTTGTTTTTCTAAATGGATAATGGTAGCAAAGATGATGTTTCCTTAAGCCGAGAAATGACTTTCCCAGATCCTGGATCCTGTGAGTAAGGTTGGGTATGTTCCCGGCGTATTTGAGATAGTATGGGAGCGCTAGAATTGCTCTTGCCTAAGCTTAAGCAGACCACAGGTGAATTGTGATATATGTGAGGTAAACAGTAGGGAGTTTGCATACTCCAGTTTAGAGTTAGTAGGAGTGTGCGTACTCTTAAATGGTGTAAGAGTAGCGAAGTCGTCGAACGTCATATGTGTGTGGCGCTTTGTGCTAAAAAATTGTCCACATGGTTGTTGGTGATGTACGGACCCTGCGTGGTCTAAGACTCCGGAGTATATTGACAAGTGTAGGAGACACTTGGGTATATGTTGTAATCTGTCTGGTTTAGTAGATTGATTGGGCATGGTCAACAAGTCTGAATGAATGAATGTTGAATAAAAGAAGCTTCGACTGAGATTTGGCAAGTCCTGTGTGCACGAGGACAGACCCAAAGACCAGTTGAGAGTAAAGTTTGAGGGTCGAATTTTACTTGCGAATGTGGGAGACTGAGAAGGAGGAATAGCTAAGGTCCCAGAGAGTGCCTTTTAGTGAAAATCTGTAAGGTCCCTGAAGTGATTTTGTCCCTTCCTGTAGTAAACCAGCGGATTTGTTTTAGTTATTATTTGGTGAAGACGCTCGCAATAATTGCATTAGTCGAATGAATTTGAGGTGGAGAGGGCGAAGCCGCAAGACTTTGTCAGGCGCTGTGTGTTAGTGTGACATCAGTGTGTGCCACGCTGGGATAGGTTGGTTACTGAGAAGAACCAGATTGGCCACCGTCCGTGAGAGGCAATTGGTTGAGCGCACGGGTGAAGGGAATCTTGGTAGTAAAAGTCATTTCACTTATTGAATTGTAATACATAAAACAGGCAAAATCAAGTTTTTCAAGGCTTTTAGGAGTGCAATGAAGGGTGAATCTTACATTAAGGCTTCAGTGGGGGAACCAACCCCCCCAGAGGATAGTCGAGCACATCTCAAAATGACAGAAAAGGGCATAGCTTCTTGTCTTTGGTTAAAGCAATGGAGCGCATTGACTAAGAATCAAGGAGCCTTAGCATTTCCAGAGCATGGAACGTTTAATTTAAAGGTTCTAGATCAGTTGCGATTATCATTGTATGACATGAGACCGTTACCGAGACCAGCACAGTTCGAGGCTTTAGCAGTTTGGGAGCTAGTGGCCAGACAGCAGCATGAGCTAAAGACCAATAGAAGGATAAAGAAGATAGAGAAATCACTAGCCGCAGCTAGGTGGGATTGGGAACAAAAAAGATGGAAAATGGCAACCATGAAGGAGATTAAGATGTTCCCTGGAATCACTGAGGGTGACGATTCAGACAAGGGAGACGATAACAAGGAAAGAGAGAATGAGGTGAAAAGAAAAGGGAAAAGGGCTTATGTAGACGATGACGATTCTGATGTTGAAGATTACATTACGCAGTTGCTGAGGGATAGACCTCCACCTATGACAACTTCTGCAGGGGGTCCAGGGAATATTGCTACAGCCCCTCCTGCTACTCCTGGAACATCCCAGGGAGCCGTGGGTGCTGTACAAACAGAAGGAGGACAGAAACCAGGGGTAGTGCAGAGTACGCCAGTTGCAGGAACGAGAGCGGAAGCTCAAGTGCAGGTACCGACACCTTCAGCACCAGTGCCAGTGATTTACCCAAATGTACCATCTCTTGAGACTGTTTCAAGTATTTTGGTGCCGAGGGAGCAGGCACATCCGCAGCCAATACTAGTTCTGACAGACCCAACACCAATGTTACTGCCGCCAGCACAGATACAAGATATGCCAAGGCCTAATTAGTTAACTGGGGCATCAGTGGATCCCACACCGGTTATGAATCAGGCAATGGGAGTACCACTTACACGAAGTGCAGGCCCAAGTACAGCTCCAGATGCAATATTGCTACTGATTACTGTTGGTCCAGCTGTACCCTTATTTGCTCAGAAGAAATCAGAAGCAGGGGGACAAACTGAGATATCACAGAACTTAGGGAATAGGGGAGCGGGAGACACAGCACCGATGACAGCATCCTCAAGTATTTGGTCGAGTGAGCTGAAATCTCCTGTGGGATTTAGTCCTCTAGTGACATTACCAGATGCAAATCAGAGTATGAGACTTTTGACACCACAAGTAGTGGGGGCAGGGGTACAACAGTTGCCAGTGGTTAGTGCGAATAACATTTTATTACAAGGGTTGACAGCACAGCAGTTAACTAGTTGGCTGGACAGTTTAAGTTCTTCGCAAGGTGTCTCAAAGGGGGAAGAGCAACTGAATCGGGTAGGGCTAAATATCGAGGCAAATGAATTGGTTGAGGGAACAATGGGATTGAACAGGTTGGAATCTTATACTGAAGAAGAGCTGAGGTATTTGTGTCCGAGGATTACAAAGGAAGTTGGAAAAATACACCAGAAATTATCAGAAGTAGCAGAAAAACATGACATTGATCTTAAGGCGACAAAACATATGAGACAAAGCTACAGATTAGATTTTAAAGCAAAGCATTTCAAACACATGAGGTCAGCCGGAATGAAGGCACACTTGAGAGATTTGCTGCAGAGTACGCAGATTTGGGGAGCATTAGAGAAGTGGGAAGGCAGATGGGCGAAAAGAAAAGATAAACAAAAACGGGATTCAGAAGGGGAAACAGAGGGAGTGGAAAAGGGAGAAGCAGTCAAGATGTTACCGATGAGGGAAGTACCAGGAGGACAGTTTGTTCATGTTCCTTAGCATCGAAGTGACATACTGTCTTTTACCAATGATTATCCTAAATTGAGAGAAAAGCCAGTTGAATGGTACCAACAGACTGAGAGGTTCGCAAAACTCTCCAAATGTTTGTGGGGAGATCTAAACACTTTGTTTGAGATAGTTGTGCCAGCTGATTTATGGCTTGAGTGCAAAAGAGCAGTAGATTGGCCAACGAGTGAACCTGAGAGGCACAAAATTACAGGTGCACCGTCGCCTAAGGTAATGAAAAATTATTACAAGGTGATTGAGTTTTTGAAAACTAGGATTTCTCTGAAAAACATTGATTGACAGAGAATTGACATGACGGTTCAGGAAACCAAAGAGTCAATACATACCTATTATGAAAGATTGCTAAAGGCTTTCAAGGAGTACAGTGGCAAGGAAGCAGTCGAACTGAAGGACATGTTGCATTTCGTAGTTAGGTTTGCTGAAGGGTTGAGACTTGAAATAGGGCAGATGATTAAGAATCATTTGATTTGTTGGCAGGCAAATCTGATTGATGAGGTGTTGCAGAACGCAAAATATTGTAGTGATGGGATTGAACTAAAGCAAAAGAAGTTGAAGGAAAAGGCGATAGTGATGCAGATTAAGGCAGCACAATCAGGAGTGCAAGGAGCGTTAGTGCCGCCGATGCTGCCGCAACAGTGAGCTATCGCGTTTCAGCCTCAAGTGAGGGGAAGAGAACGTGGTATGGATGTGATGCATGGTCCTGATCTGAATACAGTGGTTGTTCAGAATGACATTCAGGGGATGAAAAGAATGTTGCCATGTCACCTGTGCGGAAACGTGGGACACTGGAAGCGGGACTGCCCGTTTATGGTGCAGGAAGGAATTATTCAGCAAGGTGATGTCAGTACAATACAAACAGTGAAAGTCCCCAGAGTGAGGGGCCAAGTTCCGAATGTTCAAACTCTAGGTCAGAACTTTTTATGAGTTCAACAGATGCAGGTACCACGAGCACAATTACTCCCTTAGCACAGGTACAGCAGCAGATTTCTATGGTGCCTAGACAGCAAATGCACATACCTCAAGCCCTGATGGAGCAGCAACAAGTTATGCTTACTCAGCAGGTCAATGGTCAGAGATCAGATAACAGTAACAACACAGTACACCACTTCCCATTTCACAGTGAGGATGAAATAAACAATGAATGGATGAGTGACAGTTCGGATGAAGGAGCCTGTATTCTTGTCGCATCTCTAGAAGTGGATCAGAAAGGGCCTTTTGTGAAGGGAAAGGTAATGGGACATAAAGTGTCATTTTTGGTCTACACTGGAGCCACACACTCCACAGATTTGCCCCTTTCTGGAAGAACAGTGCAGGTTGTGGGAGTAGAAAATAGGCAATTAACTAGGGGCCTATCATGGAACCAGTACAGATTGAAATTGGGAACTATACAGGACTGCATAGATTTGTAGTGTGCAACTCAAGTCCTGTATCCTTGTTAGGCAGGGACTTATTATGCAACACCAAATGTTCCATAAATTGTCCAGATGCAGGAATAGAAGTCCAGACAAACAGTGATGATGAGGAAGAGCAAGCATCAGCCATGGTTCTTAATGGACCATTTGAAGAATATCCCTTGATTGAGGTTTTCCCAATGTTCACTTTGAAGGAATTGCATGCAGATTTACAGGGAACAGTGAAGGAGAAGGTTTTGGATCTGACAGGGAAAGACGTGGGCTTGATCAAGGACGTGGAGCCAATCAAAATCACTTTGAAGCTGAATGCTGAGTTTCCAAACCTTCCACAGTACAATATGCCACAGGATGTGTTGATGAAGGTGGCACAAATAATTGGGTATTTCTTGAAGCAGGGTGTTTTGAAGGAAGTGCTGAGCAGTCCATGTAATTCACTGATAATGGGATTGAAAAAGCCCTGTGGGAAAGTGTGAATTGTGCAGGATTTGCAAAAGGTGAATGACATGGTGGTTAAGTGTTGCCCGATTGTGCCCAATCCAACAGTGAAACTGTTTTAGATTCCATGCGAGACAGAGTGGTTCACAGTAGTCGATCTGTCACAAGCTTTCTTTTCAGTACCACTTCACGAGGATAGTCAGTTTCTTTTCAGTTTCAAATTCCTTGATAAAGTCTACAGCTGGTGTAGGCTTCCACAAGGGTACCCTGAGTCACCATCCTTGTTTAACCAGATTTTGAAAAAGAACTTGGAGTCATTGGAATTACCTTGCCAGTCGACTTTTGTACAGCACATTGATGATTTATTGATTGCATCCAGAACAAGGGTTGAGTGTAAACACGATTCAATTGTCTTACTTAATCATCTGGGGGACTTTGGTCACAAGGTCTCACCTGCAAAATTGCAGTATTGTCAGAAGTCTGTCAAATACTTGGGTCATCAGATTGAGAAACGGTTGAGAAGAATCTCCTGAGAGAGAATTACAATTCTTTTGCAGAGAAATCCGCCGACTTCCCAGAAGGATGTACGTATGTTTTTGGGAATGGTAGGATACTGTAGACAATGAATCCCAAATTTTGCTGAGATTGCCAAACCTTTACAACAATTAACACACAAGGGAGTTACAGACCCAATCACTCTTGATGAAGATCAAATGAGGGCCTTCACTGAATTGAGAGAGAGTTTGTGCAGAGCTCCAGCATTGGGAATGCCTGATTACACAAAGCCTTTCACACTGTTTTGTCATGAATGTGATGCATGTTCTTTGTCTGTCTTGACACAGGTCCATGGAGGTGCTTATCGCCCAGTAGCCTATATTTCAGCTACCTTGGACCCGGTTGCAGCAGCTTTATCAGGTTGTCTGCGAGCAGTAGCCGCAGTTGGTCAAAGCCTTTTCCAATGTGAAGGGGTAGTCATGGGATACCCAGTGACGGTAATGGTGCCACATTCAGTTGAAATTTTGCTGACAAGAACAAAAACACAACATTTGATGGGGGCTCGACTAACAAGGTATGAGACGAGTATATTGGGAGCTCAAAATGTTACTTTGAAAAGATGTACAGTGTTGGATCCAGCAACATTACTGCCAAGTGATACTGTTGAAGTCGAAAAAGAGGAAGTCATAGAGCATGATTGTCTTGAAGTTACAGATCTTAGTACAAATCCTAGACCTAATATTGGAGACACTCGACTGGAAGAAAATGATCAAATTGTTTTTGTTGATGGTTCATGCCTTAGAGATGGGACAGGTACATTGAGAGCAGGATATGCTGTGTGTAGAAATTACGGGAACCCTATAAGCATCTTGGCTCCCTGGTGTATATTCAGCACAAGTGGCAGAATTGGTAGCTCTCACTAGAGCATGTTATGTCTCTACTAGGCTGAGAGTGACAATATACACAGATAGCCAATACGGATTTGGAATTGTTCATGATTTTTGTCAATTGTGGTCGCAAAGAGGGTTCATGACCTCCAGTGGAACCCCAGTACGAAATGGTGGCAGGATAAAAGAGTTGTTGTACGCAATACAATTACCTGAGGAAATTGCTGTAGTAAAATGCAGTGCACATCAGAAAACACCAGACAACATTTCCTTAGGAAATGGATATGCAGATCAGGTAGCAAGATGTTGTGCCCTGAACTGTATATCATATAAGGATAAGTGGAAACTAATGCAAGAAGAAGAGACCAGTTGTGCAAATTTTGCTCTAAAAGTAATTGACACCTTAGAGGAATTGAAAACATTGCAAGAAAATGCAGACAAGGAAGAGAAAAAGCTGTGGACAAGGTTGAAGTGTATGGAGAGAGATGAAATCTGGGTATCTGAGGAGGGCCAGATGGTGCTACCGAATTGTCTGTTGTCTCAGATGGCTCGGTATTATCATGGTCAGGCACACATTGGAAGGGATGCCATGATTAGGTTGTTCAAGGTTGATTGGTTTAATCCGAAATTTAGACAAGCAGCTGAGGCAGTGTGCCATAGATGTGTGATTTGCCAGCAGTTGAATGTGGGAAAAGGGACAGTGGTAAATTTGAGCCACATTGGAAGAGCAGAAGGACCATTCAGCAGAATGCAATTGGATTTCATTGAGATGCCTGCATGTGGTGGACTGAAGTACGTGTTGGTGATTGTGTATGTGTTTAGTCATTGGATTGAAGCATACCCCACACACAGAAATGACAGTCTCTCAGTTGCAAAGTTATTGCTTAGAGGGCTGATACCAAGGTTCGGATTTCCAATCTCTTTAGAATCAGATAGGGAAAAGCACCTCAATAACGAAGTGATCAAACTCTTATGTGCAGCACTGAATATTGAACAGAAGGTACATTGCAGCTATCATCCAGAAGCATCAGGATTTTTAGAACAAATGAATGGTACCCTGAAATCAAGAATTGCCAAAGTGTGTGCAGCCACAAATTTGAAATGGCCAAATGCATTGCCTTTAGTGTTGATGCCAATGAGAAATATACCTGACAGGAAGACAGGTTTATCCTGACACGAGATTCTCATGGGAAGAGCAAGGAGACTACCAGCAATACCAGCCAATGCTCTTGTCAATATCACAGATGATATGGTGTTAGACTACTGCAAGGGTCTAGCTGATGTGGTTTGATCTTTTTCTCAGCAGGTACAAGATGTTACTCTGCCACCTATCCAGGATCCAGGTCACAACCTGAGAGCCGGAGACTGGGTTGTGATCAAAAAGCATGTGGGAAAAACCTGCCTAGAACCGCGTTAGAGAGGTCCATACCAAGTAGTGTTCACGACTACCACAGCTGTAAATTTGCAGGATTGCCCAATTGGATACATGCAAGCCATACTAAAAAGGTGGTGAGTCCTCAGGATCATGAAGAAGTGTTGCTTAGAACACGAGCAGCAGCGAAACGAATAATTCTGCCTGAACCAGAGCCAGAACAAGTTGAGCCGGAAGTGGATCCAGGACTGACAGAAGAAGGATCGATCACCCCAGTACGTGACAAGGGTGTGGAAAATCAAGAGGCAGAACGTGCAGACAGTGCAGAAAAGAGGTTACGAGATCCATGCACAGGAGAAGTGCTAACGCAACTAAATGGGACTGAAAAACAAGGAGACTTAGGGGGTCATTACAACCCTGGCGGACGGTGTTAAACCGGCGGTAAGAACGCAAACAGGCCGGCGGCAAATAAATGGGAATTACGGCGGTACAGACAAACAGCGCGGGAGACAAAGTACCGCCCACAGTATCACAACCTACCAATCCGCCACCTTTTCCGGGGCGGATTCACCGTGGATAAAAACATGGCGGAAACAGCCATTTCAAAGGGAAAACGCTCACCTCTACATACTCCATGAGGAAGGAGGACACCATGGACCCGGAACTCCAAGTACTTCCTGCACTAGTCTTCCTGCTCCTGTACGACCATCATCAATGCCGGCACCGAAGACAACGGTGAGTACTGCACCTACGACATAGGGGAGGCAAAAACACAGGGACACACACACCCAACATCCCAAACCCCACCTGACCCTCACCCACTACAACACACACACAAATGCATATCCAAACATTACAGTACCAACCCCCAACCCCCCGGAAGAATGCAAATACAAAAGGAAATGAGTTCAACCATTGTAATATATCAAAATACAGTAACCAAATATATACAGATATATATACACATTCAACAAAATATACATCACGATTAGTAGTGCAGGTAATGCACCATTCATTGTCCGTGGACCACTGGGCCCAAATGCATGGGTGAGGCCCACATCAGATACCTGATCAAAACGGAGAGAACACTGCCAGGGCATCAGATAGAAATACAACAGGCACCTCAGGGGGAAGGGAAGCGGGGGCACCTCAGCCTGATGAGTGCACCACGCCAGATCCACGACGGGGCTCCATGCCCATTGATGTATCCTGGGGAGTGCAAAGCCACAGTCTCTCAAGTCTCACAAGTGGGTGGTTTGCCCACTGTTACATCCTGGGGAGTGCAAAGCCACAGTCTCTCAAGTTTCTACAGTGGGTGGTTTGCCCAATGGACCATCCTGGGGAGTGCAAAGCCACAGTCTCTCAAGTCTCTACAGTGGGTGGTTTGCCCACTGTTCAATCCTGGGGAGTGCAAAGCCACAGTCTCTCAAGTCTCTACAGTGGGTGGTTTGCCCACCGGACCATCATGGGGAGTGCAAAGCCACAGTTTCTCAAGTCTCTACAGTGGGTGGTTTGCCCACTGTTCAATCCTGGGGAGTGCAAAACCATAGTCTCTCAAGTCTCTACAGTGGGTGGGTTGCCCACTGTTCAATCCTGGGGAGTGCAAAGCCACAGTCTCTCAAGTCTCTACAGTGGGTGGTTTGCCCACTGTTCAATCCTGGCGAGTGCAAAGCCACAGTCTCTCAAGTGAATGACAGTCTCCACTGGTTCTGGAGGGGGACTGGTGCCCAGAGTGCTTCATCCTGTTAAGGACAGAGGTAGTGGATGCATGTCTCCACTGGTTCTGGAGGGGGACTGGTGCCCAGAGTGCATCACTCTCCCCGTGACGGTCCCAGTTCCGTCACTGGCCCTGCCGCTCATGGGCTAGCGGTGCTTGAGTTGGCGGTCCTTGCCCTGTTCAGATGTCTTTGCCCTGTTCAGCGGTCCTTGAGTTTTCAGTGTCTGACCTGTTCAGCGGTGCTTGCCATGGCGGTCTTTGCCCTATTCAGCGGTGCTTGAGTTTGCAGTGTCTGACCTGTTCAGCGGTGCTTGCCATGGTGGTCCTTCATTGCCCAGCTGGGCTGGGGCTGGCGGTCCTTCATTGGGCAGCTGGGCTGTGGCTGGTGGTGGCCTACTGGCCACTGACGATGGGGCTGCCCTCCTGGGCACTGACTCTGGCGGTGGCCTCCTTGCCACTGACGATGGGGCTGCCCTCCTGGCCTCCTGGCCAGTGACGATGGGGCTGCCCTCCTGGGCACTGACTCTGGCTGTGAAGGACAGAGGTAGTGGATGCATGTCTCCACTGGTTCTGGAGGGGGACTGGTGCCCAGAGTGCATCACTCTCCCCGTGACGGTCCCAGTTCCGGCACTGGCTCTGCCGATCATGGGCTATCGGTGCTTGAGTTGGCGGTCCTTGCCCTGTTCAGCGGTCTTTGCCCTGTTCAGCGGTGATTGAGTTTGCAGTATCTGACCTGTTCAGCGGTGCTTGCCATGGCAGTCTTTGCCCTGTTCAGCGGTGCTTGAGTTTGCAGTGCCTGACCTGTTCAGCGGTGCTTGCCATTGCGGTCTTTGCCCTGTTCAGCGGTGCTTGAGTTTGCAGTATCTGACCTGTTCAGCGGTGCTTGCCATGCCGGTCCTTCATTGCCCAGCTGGACTGGGGCTGGCGGTCCTTCATTGGGCAGCTGGGCTGTGGCTGGCGGTGGCCTCCTGGCCACTGACGATGGGGCTGCCCTCCTGGGCACTGACTCTGGCCGTGGCCTCCTGGCCACTGACGATGGGGCTGCCCTCCTGGGCACTGACTCTGGCAGTGGCCTCCTGGCCAGTGACGATAGGGCTGGCGGTGGCCTCCTGGGCAGCGGGGATGATGGCAGTCTTCTCTGCCGTGCTGCTCTTCCCAGACTTTGGCGATTTCTTCTGCCCCTTCCCCACCTTGGGAGGAGTCACAGCTGAGTGGACACTCCCCCCGGGACCCTTGTCAGCGGCTTTGCTGGCTGGAGTCTTCCCCCACTCCCGCTGGGCACTGTCCAACTTCTGGTGCTTCACAGGGGGGGGACTGGCTGTGCCTCCGTGTCACACTGGCTGCCCTGGTGCCCGGTGCACTCCACATACCTCTAACAGACACCACTGGTACCAGAGATTTTTTGGCTGAGGTGCCAGTACGGGACCTAGGAATTGGAGGGGGGGTGGGAAAGAGGTCAAGCTTGGTCAGGAAAAGTTTCTTCGGTACACTGGAACGGGTAGCTGGAGAAGGTCTGGGAGTGGAGGAAGAGGAGGTGGTTGTAGGAGGTGTAACTTTTGTGGCTTTGGGTGCAGTTGCATGCGCTGGAGGCTGTCGTGAGGTGGATGTATGTTGGGTGGGTGTGTGCCTGCGTTTGTGTACTATGGGAGGGGGCGTCACAGACACACTGGGAGAGGACACAGGGGACGTGTAAATGGTAGTGGGGGTGGTGACTGCACGTGAGCGGGGTGTGGTGGTGGGTGTGCTCGTGCGGGACCTAGTAGCTGTAGTGGTAGTGCATGTAGGTGAGAGTGTAGATGACACTGGGAGGGAGGAGGGAGATGACGAGAAGGGGGTCACAGTGGAGGAAGTGGATGTTGCTGTGTCTGTATGTGTGTGATGCTTGCGTGAGTGCCTGTGGGATGTGTGGTGCTTATGTTTGCCTGAGCATCCCTTGTGTGTTGAGGTGTGTGCAGGCTGGTCTGATCGTGTGCTTGGGATAGGCAGGGGTAGAGGGGATTGGGTCTGGGTGGAGGAAGTTGGAGGGGGGAGGCTAGACACAGGGACAATGGCTGCCATCAGTGCTGAGGCCAGAGTTTGCAGGGTTCGATGAAGGGCAGCCTGACCAGAAGGAATGCCCTCCAGGAATGCATTTGTGTGTTGCAATTCCCTTTCTACACCCTGGATGGCATTCAAAATGGTAGACTGCCCAACAGTGAGGGACCTGAGGAGGTCGATGGCCTCCTAACTGAGGGCATCAGAGGTGACAGGGGCAGGGGCTGAGGTGCCTGGGGTGAAGGTGATGCCCACCCTCCTGGGTGAGCGGGCACGGGGCGAAGGCTGAGGGGCTGCTGGGAGGGCGGTGCTGGTAGGGGGGGTGGCGGCTGTACCTGTAGAAGTGGGGGGCACAGATTTTGCCGCCACTACAAGGGATCTCTCATCGGAGGACGAGTCTGTGTCACTGGTTGCAGATCCGGTGACTGCCGTGAAGCTCCCCTCGCCCTCCGTCCCACTGGTGTATTCTGAGTCCGTGGTGTGGCCCTCCTTGACCATGTGGGATGCAGCTCCCTCGTGCTCCGGTGCCACTGTACCTCCGCCTGATGATGCTGATGCACACAAGAACAGGGAGACCAAAAAAAGGGTGGGGGACGACAGAAGAAAGACAGGTTGAGTGCATGGCTTACCGCTACCGTTGGCGGACAATGCAGACACAGCAGCCCCCTGTACTATGCCGCGCTGTTGGGCTCTACAGATGCAATTCCTGGGATAGGTCCTACATGGCTATGGTCGACATCTGCACACATAGATGACACAGGGGCTTGTATATCTGTATTTGGCACTGTAGAGAGGTGGGGTGGAGTGCCACATGGCCTGCAATACGGAGGGGCCTAGCCTACGGAACTCGCCCTGGCCTAGGGAAACCCACAGCCCTCCTCCCCCACCCAGACACCCTCACTGCATGCAAAGTCAGCAGAATGATGTTTGACTCACCCTCTTGTGTCTGCTGTGATGCCCTCAAGCGCCCATCCAACTCCGGGTAGGCCACCGCCAGGATCCTGAACGTCAGGGGGGTCATGGTGCGACAGGCACCCCTCCCACGTTGGGAGGCCATCCCCAGCTGAGCCTCCGGCGTCTTCTTGCTCCAGCGGCGAATGTCCTCCCATCTTTTACAGCAGTGGGTGCTCCGTCTCTGGTAGACCCCCAGGGTCCGGATGTCCTTGGCGATGGCACGCCAAATATCCTTCTTCTGGTGGGCGCTGACCTACATGACATGGACAGGGGAAGAAGAGAAGTCATTACCAATTGCACCGTCAAAGTGAGTGGCCCACATCCCTACCCTTGCCATGTGGCACATGCATTCACAGTCCTTCATGCACACAGAACTGTGGCCCCTTCCTTCTTACAACTCCCTGTGTACTTAGCTGTTGGTCTGGAGGACCGTAGAGTAGCGTGTACTGGGGGAGGACCCCGTCCACGAGCTTTTCCAACTCCTGTGCAGTGAAGGCAGGGGCCCTTTCCCCAGACGCACGAGCCATTGTCTCTTCCAGACCGAGGTCACAGCAGCACTTGCAGTGTAGGTCCTCTCCTGTCGAAGATCAGGTATCGAGTGATTGAACAGATAGAAAATTGTGGTCACGTCCGCGGCGGTGACGTCCGCGGCGGTGCGTATCATCACCGCCGGCGCACTTCGTCATTGGCTCCTGGGACCCATAGCGTCCAATGTTAACCAATGCAGCATTGCGCCGCGGTCTTCGACCGCCTACCGCGATGGTGTAGAACGTCAGCGCAGTTACCTCACATCCCATTGTCCCAGTTCAGAGGTCAGGCACACTACTTTTTGGATTATGTTTCGTGTTCTGTGTAGACTGTGGGTACATACCTCTGAGTTGGTTGACTCTGTGGTCGCTGTTGTCCTTCCTAGGCACCGTCTGCTGGGACATGTGAGGAGATGGCAGAATCCTCCGGTGTACCGACCGCTGGTGGACCTGTTGACAATGAAGGAGCGACATTTAATCATCACCTACAGGTTTGACCGTGCCACAATCCAGGAATTGTGTACCCAGTTGGAGCCTGACCTGATGTCAGTAATCCGCCATCCCACAGGGATCTCCCCTCAAGTGCAGGTGCTATCAGTGCTCCATTTCCTAGCAAGTGGGTCATTTCAAACTACAGTGGCCATGGCATCAGGGATGTCCCAGCCTATGTTTTCCAACGTGTTGTCCAGAGTGTTGTCTGCCCTGCTGAAACACATTCGGAGCTACATCGTTTTCCCTCAGGTGGAGGATTTGGCTACAGTTAAAGGTGACTTCTATGCCCTGGAACATATCCCTAACATCATAGGTGCCATTGATGGGACCCATGTAGCTCTGGTCCCCCCCCACAGGAGTGAACAGGTGTACAGAAACCGGAAGAGTTATCATTCCATGAATGTACAGATGGTATGTTTGGCAGACCAGTACATCTCCCAGGTAAATGCTATGTTCCTTGGATCTGTGCATGACGCCTACATCCTGCGGAATAGCAGCATCCCTTATGTGATGGGTCAACTCCAGAGGCACCGGGTGTGGCTATTAGGGGACTCTGGTTATCCCAACCTGTCATGGCTACTGACCCCAGTGAGGAATCCCAGGACCAGGGCAGAGGAACGCTACAATGAGGCCCATGGGAGGACTAGAAGAGTGATAGAAAGGACCTTCGGCCTCCTGAAGGCCAGGTTCAGGTGCCTCCATATGACAGGTGGTTCCCTATTCTGCTCACCAAGGAAGGTGTGCCAGATCATCGTGGCCTGCTGTATGCTTCACAATCTGGCTTTGAGACGACAGGTGCCTTTTCTGCAGGAGGATGGTCCAGATGCCAGTGTTGTGGCATCTGTGGAGCCTGTGGACAGTGATGAGGAGGAAGCAGAGGAAGAAGACATTGACAACAGGGACTCATTTATCCAGCAATATTTCCAGTGACACACAGGTGAGAACACATTCCTGCCTACTACAAGTACTTTCACACTTCTATCCTCTATCCTGTCTGTCGATTTCGACCAGTATATGGTAACTGAGTTGTACATTTCCCTTACGGTTTCACAGGTGTGGTTACCAATGTGTTTCATCTGCTTAGATTCCTCATGGACTTGAGATGTGTGACATAGATATGTTGACATTACATTTGAGAATGGATTTTGTCACTGTCATTGGTAATACACATTTTAAAAATCACAGACTGACTCCAGATTGTTTTGTGGTTCAAGGGTGTTTATTGAAGTGCTAAATATTGGAGGGGGTGGTATAATGGTGAGAGGTGATGGTGGAGGAATGTCCATGGCAGAGTCCAGTCTATTAGTCTCACAGGTGCACTGCCCATATGGGCATAGGAAGTGGAACTAGGGCAGTTCCAATATGGACAGGGTTACAAAGTGGGACAGTGGGATGACAATCAGGGTGGTCTCATTTCTTGGTGGGCGTCTTGGCATCGTTCTCTGTCCTATTCCTGGATCTCAGGGACCGTTTCCGGGGTGGTTCTCCGTCTGCAGGGGGTGGGGTGTTGGTGTGGTGGTCCTGTGGCGGTGCCTCCTGTCCACTAGCGCCGGCAGAGGTGGTGGGCAGTTCTTCGTCCATGCTAGTGTCAGGGGCCCCTTGAAGTGCCACGGTGTCCCTCCTGGTGTTCAGTATCTCCTTCAGCACCCCTACGATGGTGCCCAGGGTGGAGTTGATGGATCTGAGTTCCTCCCTGATGCCCACATACTGTTCCTCCTGCAGGCGCTGGGTCTCCTGAAACTTGGCCAGGACCGTTGCCATCGTTTCCTGGGAGTGGTGGTATGCTCCCATGATGGAGGAGAGGGCCTCGTGGAGAGTGGGTTCCCTTGGCCTGTCCGCCCCCTGTCGCACAGCAGCCCTCCCAGTTCCCCTGTGTTCCTGGGCCTCCGTCCCCTGGACCGTGTGCCCACTGCCACTGCCCCCAGGTCCCTGTTGTTGTTGGGGTGGTGGGTTATCCTGGGTTCCCTGTAGTGGTGGACACACAGCTGATTGATGTGTCCAGGGTACGGAGGTATGGGCCCGCTGGGTGGGTGCTGTGCTGGTGTTACCAGAGGGTGGAAGGTCTGTGGTGGCCTATGACTGGGTGTGGGGAACCGACTGTCCCGAGGCCCACGATGGTCCAGGCTGGTCATCTGGATCCAGTTGGTCAGAGCTGCTGTCATCACTGTTGGCCTCTTCTGTGGGTGGGGTAGAGATGTCTGGACCCTCCTGTCTGGTGACGTTGGGTAGTGGTCCTGCAGGGGTGGAAAGACATGATTATTGCATCTGTGTGTGTCATGGTGTGCAATGGGTGGGTGCGCGTGTACCCCAGTGCTAGCATTCCTGTGTGTGGGCTTGTGTGATGATGGTTGGGGGGTGTTATGGGTATGTGCAGTGGGCATGCTTTAGTGATGGGTGTCCATGCTTTGTTGTGTCATGCAGGGCTTGGTGTTGGGATGGGTGGTTTGTGTTATTAGTACATATGTGAGGAGTTGGAGTGATAGGGGTGAGGGTGAGAGTGGGGGTATGTGATGGCATGCAGGTAGGGTGGGGGGATATGATAGTTAAAATTTGACTTACCAGAGTCCATTCCTCCACCGACTCCTCCGAGGCCCTCAGGATGCATAACGGCCAAGACCTGCTCCTCCCATGTTGTTAGTTGTGGGGGAGTAGGTGGGGGTCTGCCGCCAGTCCGCTGTACCGCGATGTTGTGCCTGGAGACCACAAACGCACCTTCCCCCGTAGGTCGTTCCATCTCTTCCTGATGTCGTCCCGATTTCTTGGGTGCTGTCCCACTGCGTTTACCCTGTCCACTATTCTCCGCCATAGCTCCATCTTCCTGGCAATGGAGGTGTGCTGCACCTGTGCTCCAAATAGCTGTGGCTCTACCATGACCCTGAGCTCCTTCTCCGAGAACCTGGGGTGTCTTTGCCGTGCCATGGGGTGGTATAGGTGATGTGTGGGGTGGTGTAGGTGGTGATGGGTGTGGTGATATGTAGTGGTGTGTGGTGTTTTGTGCGTGGAAGTAGTGTGGGTGATGGTGTTGTGTGCCTCTCTGTGGTGGGGTTGTCTATGCTGTGCTGTCTCTCTGGCCTTTGTCAAAATGTTTGGTTGTAGGGGTTTGTGGGTGATGTGGGTGTGTGTTTTATATAGTATTGAGTGTGTGGGAGTGGTGTGTATATGTGTATCAGGTGTGTGTCTTTCGAAATGTCCAATGTGGCAGTGTTTTGGAGATGTGTGTGTATTTTGAGCGCAGCGGTGTGTACCGCCAATGGAATACCGCGGTTAAAAGACCCCCGCATGGATTCGTGGGTCGTGATAGCATGGGCGTGTTTCTGTTGGCGTGATGGTGGAGGTTTTGTTTTCGCCAGTTTATCACTGACCTTTGGATTGGCGGACTTGTGTGGGTGTCTGACTTTTGTTGGATTTCGAGATGTGGGTCATAATAGCTGTGGCGGTATTCCGCGGCAGTGGCTGTGTATAGGCGGTCTTCTGCACAGCGGTAAGCGGCATTTACCGCCAATGTTGTAATGACCCCCTTAGTGCCAGAGCCTGAGGGGGAAAGAGTTGAGCCAAGTCAAAGCAAAAGGGATTTGACTCCTCCTGAACCTCTTGCAGGCCCAAGAGAGGGCACTTCAGACAAAGTCAAGGAGAACAGTCCTATCTTAAAGAGATTGCTGACAGAAGGTGTAAGAAAAGGGGATAATTGGCCTGAATCCCAAATCGGCAAGAAAAAGGACTTGGTAATAAATGAAACAATAGAGGAAGAACGAGATACCACCAGGAAAGATGAACTGAGTGATGGAGAACTAACAGGGGAAAGGAGGTTGAAAAGAAAAAGAGTGGCAAGTCGAAAATACGCAGGACCAGAGTGGGCATACACCACAACAAGTGACTGGCAGAACGAGTTTATGTCCTTTTGTTTTGACAGAGAAGTTCCGAATCAGTATTTTGACTCAACCTGAAGAAAACGAAAAGATAGACTGTATTGTTGAATAAAGAAAAAGTTCAAAATTAATTATTGGAAAAGACATTGATAACCTGATATGACACTTAAAACCCGGAATTGACTAGCTGCTAACAGATTTTGACAAAGGAAGAAGGGGTCTTGTCGTGCGAAATTGGAAGTGTGAAGAAAGAAGTATATTTTTAATTTTTTAAATTTTTGTGCTGCATATTAATTAGGAGTTGAAAACTCTGCTTTCTGATTCTTTACAGATCATGGCTAATTTCGATCATAACCTAAGGCACATTAGGTATTGTAGACATTTGAGTGTAGGAATGGTGATTGTGTGTGGAATATTGGGCCAGATGTATCATCCGATTTTGCACTCGCAAACAGCGAAATCTGCTGTTTGCGAGTGCAAAATCGGGGTCTGCAATGCATCAAATGCATTCGCAGACCAAATACCGAAAATCACAAAAATTGTGATTTTCTGCGTTGCGACCTGGATTTTGCGAATCGCAATTTGCGATTCGCAAAATCCAGGTCGCAATGCAATTCTGCAAATTGCGATTTTTCACAGAATGGTATTTTGCAAGTGCAAAATACCATGTCCAATAACCAGGTGGTAACCTGTTGCAAAATTTAAAAATGCAGTAAAACTGCATTTTTAAATTTGGAATGTAAAGCACACATGCCCTTTTGGCATGTGTGTCCTTTACATGTCTAAAAAAAATAAAATGGGGGGCAGGAGAGGGGGCCTTAGGCCCCAGAACCCTGACCCTTTGCTTTTCTCAAATTGCGATTTCTGTTTCAGAAATCGCAATTTGCGAAAATGCAAAAAATTCGCAGCTCTGGGCCAACAGGCCCAGAGCTGCGAATGGGTCCTGTATCGCAATTTGCGATTCGGTAATTGCATTTGCGATTTTTAGGAAATCGCAATTACCGAATCGCAAATGTGATACATGGCCCTTTGCGATTCGGTAATTGCGATTTCTTAAAAATCGCAATTACCGAATCGCACTGGGCCAGATTCATACATCTGGCCCATTGTTTGTGACAATGATCGTGGGAATGTCAGTTCATGAGATGAAAGAAATGAGAGATACATCTGTGCATGAGACTAATACACTAACAGCTATAGAGAGGTTTAAATTAGATGAGAAATATTTGCATGATTATACTAACGCAAAAGGAGAGTTGTCTTTCAACGTCTTTTATCGTTTATTGAGTGAGTATGTGGAAATTATGGATGCAAAGGATTGTCTTGTGTGTACATAACTACCTTCCTCAGTGGAAGAAGGGGTTACTTATCATAGCCTACAACTGACTTACGGCATAACTTGCAGTCTGTTACTAACACGCTTTTATTATCAAGAATATATACAGTATTTTTATTCCAACTATGATTTAATATTTTCTTTCATTCCTATAATTAGATACTTAAGTAAGATACCTAAAGAACATGATATAGTATTAGTTAGAGGATTCTTTGAGCCTACACTAACATTTGGCACAGCTTTTGCGCATCGTAATAATTTGACTTGCTTATTAACTCGCATGGAAAAGAATTTTATTGGGCATACTGATGATAGGAGAAAAGCATTAAAAGAAAAATTAGAAAAAGGGTTAGAGAAAAGGACTTATAAAAATGATTATGCTTATACTGCTTTTAAAACACAAGGGAAGCTAGCTTTAGATGCATTATACGTAGGGAAGCTTTGTATATATAGGCCAAAATCACACACTGACACTTGATTTGTGGGAACGAGTGAATGTAGGCATGTGTTCTTGTTTCAGAGTAAATGGATGTTCATGCTAAATGGTGCTGACCCTGTGATTCCTGGAATCTATTACACTGGTGGACTTACTGCTTATTACCGACTCCCTAAGGGATGGTATGGGACATGTTATTTGGGAATAGTATTCCCAAAAATCTATCAAATAGATGATTTGAAAAAGATACATAAAATGACTGAGTTACGGCAAATGAGACAAAGAAGAGAAACAGCCTCTGCAATAGTAAGGGCTATTTTTGGAGCAGTAATTCCTTCAGTAGGAGTTATATAAAATGCAAACAAGATACGAAAGTTGTCAACTATAGTAGATAATATGTTAACTAATTTTACAGGAGCTATATTATTACTAAACACTGAGTTAGTGGCGGATAGAGCTAGGACGCTTCAAAAGAGCTTTAGACATAATCTTAGCAAAAGACGGAGGAGTCTGCAAAATCATTAATGAAAAGCATTGCTGTTCTTATATCCCTGCAAATGAGAAAGAAGTAAAATAATTGCTTACTAATTTAACTAATGCAAGTAAGGATTTAAAAGAGTTGAAAGAATCAGGAGTTTGGGAAAAAGTGGTAACAGGATTTGTGACGCTGGGAAATTTGTTTAGTCAAATTTGGGGTGTAATATTATGGAAAATCATTCAAGGAATATTAATTGTGATCTTTATTATATTAGGATTATGGGGGGCATACAAATTATGGCACAACATTCAATTAAAACGAGCCAAGAACAATCAGAGGAGGGAAGAACCACCTAGAAGAAGAATCTTTAGGGAAAATGGAAACCGAAGAAATCAGAATGTAACTGAAAGTAATTTGTAATGTTTGATAAGGAAGGGTGTGATGACATATTTAGTCATCAGAGGAGGGACTGTTGCAGCAGATATGCTAATATGAGAATATGGTAATGAGTTGCACATAATGACTAAAGAGAAAATGACATTAGATGAATAGTAATTGAAAATAACGTGTAATGTGCAAAATGTGCCCACAGGGAGTTGTCACCATCTGTGTTAACTGTTCTAAAATAATGTGAAAATGTTTAAGAATTTGTACTAATGTGTTATAATGAGAGATATAAATTTATGTTATGATGCTTCATATCCTTAATTTAGCTATATCAGAGGCCTAGTCGGCACTGGGCCTTGCTTGCTTAAACGTGGAGATGCGATGAGCTGCCGCAGACTGGAACTGGAGAAAAGAGACCTTGAACTGCACAGAGTTCAACATGAAACGTCACTAGAAAAATTTGAAAACTTACCAGCCGACGGAGACGATCAGAACAAATTGATACAATTATGTGTAGAGTAGGCTAAATGTATTTTCCCAGGATTCGACAATAGAGCTACAGACTTAGAGTTGGGAGAAACAGTTTTGTTACCCACAGAACCCAATGATGTACTCATCGACAAGAGGACCAATCATGTTAATGGAACTTGACTCTCAAAATAACGTAGACAAGTGATAAACAAAAATTATAGGTTAGAGTCATAACCCCTGATAAGGTTGACCAATGGGAAAATTGTGGGACGGACTGAGAGACCCTAATAAAAAGTTGTGACATGAGGGGAAAAGATCAGAACAGAGGGTGGAGAACGGAGAGGCGAAAGTTGATGACGTCAGGTGACGCTGTCCGAAGTGCTGAAACTTGGGCTTGCTTCCTGTGAGCCCGAGTCTTAAAGATGACTGATGACCTGGGGACGAAGACTGACTCGTTGCTGATCTATCTTGACTAGGTAGCTATAACCTGACTGACTAATGAATGCTTTTTTCTTTCTAGGTACCAACTACACTGTTTTGAAAGTTTTCTCTTTTAGATGGATTATTTCCAAATAAATGATTTTGACTAAATTGTTTTTCGCATGAAGACCCACATGTTGATGCTAATTCTGAGATAGGTAGTCTGACAAGGGTGACTTAGGGTGACTTAGACTGACTGACCTATATTGCTGAATTATTCGATTGCTCATGAATTGCTATGCTTGTTTAACATTGGTGGCATACTAATAAAGTGCTGAGAATTTATTGCTTATGTTGCTAATAAAAATTGGTAATCATGATATTGTTGAATAAAGGTTTATGACCAGAGTTGTAACTAATAGGGAATAAACAGAACTAACTTTCGTATGAGTGATGGTGTTTTTTTCTGATTAGATTAGTTCATGGTATTTTAAGTTGATTGGATTGATTTGTCGAAGTTTTCTTTACTCGCTATACTTGACTAGGATACCCTATGCGATCCAAATGATTAATTGATCTATACGCGTCCCCTTGTAAGTTTACTTACTAAGGAGAAGGCGCGCTAGCACTAACTTGTGAATTGCCTTAAGAAATGTTATTATTACTATTAATAATAATAATAACAATAATGATAATAACAATAATAATAATAAGAATAAAAATAATGATAATAATAAAATAATATTAATGGTTTTAAAAACAATAATAATAACAACAATAATAATAATAATAATAATAATAATAATAATAATAATAATAATAATTCATATTAGTAGTCAAGAAAAAGATTACTTATATGGTACATTGATTCAAATTGCTTTTCAAAGAACATTGTTAAAAATAATTAATAGATAGGGAGTACCATGGCCCCAAAACTCCCATTGCTTCTCTCAAATCCAGGTACATATGACGAAGGTGAAGAAAAGCAGTGTCCCTCTTTGGGTCAGTAGGAGGCACAGGTAAATCTGAACTGTGTGCAGGGGGACATTTGCCTCCTACTGAAGACCATGTACATTATTTTCATTTTAACCATGTCCAGAAGTGAAGCCATAACCACTGTCTAATGATTAACACTATCTTTTGTCCTGTGAGACCTTCACTCTTCCACAATGCTTGAATCATAATAATATACAGAGGCAACAAATGACATTGCAATAATTGACTGATTTCTATGTTATATCCAATTGGCCATCTCAAAGTGCCTCTTGATACCCTATGTGATGCACTATAAATTAAGGCACAAGAAGGATCTGACATGCAGAATTTGTGTCTTTGATATCCTGCTAGTGGTGATTTCACCACTGGCTTCAAACTCTGCCTCTTCCTATGTAGAGATTGATGGGGTGTACAGTGGAGTTTAGTAGGATACCCATTATAGAAAAAACTAAAATTGTCAGTTTAACGAAGTGTCCCTCTCCTTAAAATAGAGGGTACTAAAAACAAGGGAGAGTGCCATAAACTGAAGGCAGGCAACATAAGCTCCATACATGGTTCAGGAGCCATCCCCACTCCTGGAAATGCAACATGTTCCAAACTAACTCTAACAGACTCTCTGGACCCCCTCCCTGATCAAGCAAGAATGTTTTAGGGAAATGGTGGCACAAAAAGTAAAACATTCTCATAAGATTGGGTGGACATAAAAACTTTGAAGACATGATAGACTTACTCGGGGAAACCTGCAAATGTACTACGTGCAGTGATGAAAAAACTGGCAGAAGTCCCAGAAGCAATATGCATTTAGACTGATACATTGAAGGAGGTTAATATTTCTATACAGAGTCATTTCTGTGGATTCATTCTGGGTAAACAATGTCCTAAAGAAGGTCCTTGTCCTTCAGTCATTGCCAAGAACCATTCTATTGTAACTGTTAACCTGTGTCTGACAAGGATTGACCAGTGTCTTCATGATATTAGACGTTTTACAATATGTGGGATGCCATTGTTGCACTTACCAGTAGTCTTGCAGTGACACTTGACTCCCAGAAACTCACCATCAAAAAAGCAGCAAATAATATTAACTTTTTAGAAATCTTTTTTCTTTAGATGTTGCAGCCCAGTTGTATATGGGATGAGTTGTAAAGATAAGTTTGAGTTTCAAGGGTAATTTTATGTTCTTGCTTTCATGAAAGGCTTTAGCTCATGCCTTATTAGGCATGGTAGTGAGTGGAGATGTCGGAGAGGTTGTTAGATATAAGCTACCACTGTTGTTCTGGAATTGATACCAGACAAAGGTCGAGGGTTCCCTGTCACCAGATGGGTTTGGCCTAATTTGCATACTGGCATCTCCACAGAAACCAGGTCCCTTCCCTTGACTCCCATGAATACTGGCTGCTGTAGGTTGCTAGAGTAATTGCCAGGGGGCACATGATCAAAGATGAGATCAGCTTTTTGCTTGTCTTAGACTGTGTGTTTCATGGGCATTTGAAGTGTACTTGTGAATTAGGATCTCTGGGCTGTGAAATTCTCTGAAGCCCAAACTGAAAGCAGAGACTAACTACACATAGGGCCTCATTACAAACAGGTTTGCGGTGGTGCCATATTATGATCACAGCAGTTGTGCCGCCGTCAGACCGCCCGCAGTGCCAAGATTAGTCATCCTGGCGGTCTGGCAGTCTAGCACAGCCCTGGGGATTACGATTTCATTCTCTGCCAGCGATTTCATGGTGGTAAAACCACCATGAAAAGGCTGGTGGACAACGGGCACAGGGGGCCCCCCTTTGCAGACAGTGAACATTGCAAGGGTGCTGGTGCACCCTGTGCACTACAGCATTGCCGTCAGCTATATTACAAGCTGAAGACAATGATGTGGACCGTTTCCCGCTGGGCCAGTGGGCAGAAACTGAGTTTCCACTAACTACGTAATGGGCCCAGTGGGGAGGCAGCCACAATGGGGGCAACCTCCCTTCTTATTCATGAACTCTTCACGGAAAAGATGTAATGACTGAGGAAAACCACTCAAGGTTTCCAGTGACTAATCTGAGTCTAATGTTGAATACGCTTGTATGAATTATTTATTTATAAACATTTTATTCAGAAAAGGTTTTACACAAGTAATTTTGATGATACATGAAGTTGTGGGTGTAAAATAGTGAGCATAAAATATGAATGAAATCTTAGGTAAGGCTCAACTATGTCTTTGTTATAGATAATGTTGGCAAAGACATTCACATATTTTGGCTAATTAAAGTGCTAGAATGACATAAGTATACCGGCATGTAAATTACATATTTATTTTGAATATGGGTAATGTTCTCTTGCATCTTTCAATATGCAAAAGATGACTTTTCAGTGCAGTTTTGGAGAGAGGGGATTGAGCAAATGCTTGGCTGTAGAAAGTTGCACTGGCAGGACTGGGAATTAGAAGCATAGCAGGTGGATTTGAGAGTGACTTGAAAGTTATCTTAATTTGATCTAAGATCTAGCACGACGGGATGTTAGAGAGGTACTCTGAGGCGATGCTATATTGTCCTGAACACAATTATCGGTAGTTTACATAAAGCCCAATTTTGTACAGAGCCAACTACCTGGTGATAGTATAATTATTATGCGTATGTGTATTGAACAATGACCTTGTTGAGTGGTGGAACGGAGTTTTGATCAAGACCCACTAGTAAATTATTGTAGTAGTCAAGCATGCTGGGTGCAGGTGAGTCAATGAGTGTTTTTATTGAGTTGAAGGGGATATGACGGTGGATCATGTGTTTGTTCAGTATTAGGCACCTCACTGCAGTTGCAGTATTGATTATTATTTAGGATTTAATTTTCAAATAAGGAGTACATTTAAATTTTTCTAACAAAACTTTCAGCATTGTCAAGCAACCATAACAAGAATCTATTTTCAATAGCACATCAAATTATTTAAATAAATAAAGAGCCAGGTGTTTTCGGAATAATGATAGAAGGCACTTGTGACATAAGCTGACTCACAAAACCTTCCCACCACAATTCAGAACTTTGAGGAAGAAGCTGTTACCATCTTGCTTACAGCACCGCTTTAGGCAGGGAGAGGGAAGGATGTCCCAGAAACTTGTGGGGGATGGTGATAGAATGCCAGGTAATTTTATTAAAAATGTTAGATTTTTATTTTTTTGGGTGGGATAGGAGAGGATACTGCAAAGGGCGGAAGGGAGGGGTGACAGTACCCAAGTTCCTTTGAATATTTGGGCAGGTGAGGGAGGGTAGAAATTCTAAAAGGTGTTTTTTTAGGTGGAGCAATGTGAATCATCGTTAGATTTGGGGTGCTGAGAACATGGAGGCCATGTTGTGCAAATCTCCCCATCATTCTTCTTCCCATGTACTGCTGAGCACAGCAGGGCAGGATGATCTGGGGAGGCAGAAACAACAGGACGGTTGTGAATAATAGGATTATTTTGCACCTCAAGGTTCCTAATGACATCACAGACAACTCAAGTTTTGCTTTTGTTATCTATTTCCTCTCATTTGGAACTCCTTGAGGAAGAAGAACCAACTGATCGACAGCTACTCATCTATCTATTGTAACTGATAACAAACTAACAACTGTCAGAACCTCAGCAGCTCCAGAAAACCTCTGGGCAAACCTCTGGGTTAGTGGGGCAGGCTATCTCAGCCTTCTCATTAGGCCTAGTCCAACCATTGTGTCAGTCAAAAATAAGGCTTCAGTATGAGGTAGTTCTCTATGCTGCTACTGTTTGGCATTCCTATTCTCCCTCAGTTTACTAATGACTCCCTTAGACCCTTTTTCCATATGTTGCTTTGAACATTGACTCCTGTCGCACATTATTAAGCTACATACAATAAAATATCACTGTTTGCTGCACTATGTCAGATACTCAGAATTTATGTATGCTCACCTTTGTGCCTCCACTGAAATCCTTGTTCTCGTCATTCTGTCTTAGATCAATATCAATAGATATTTAGCAAGAAAGTTCAATTGAAAGCTTCTAGAAAAGTGGATTTTGAGCACTCCATATTTTAGAATAAAAAACAAATTTAGAAGAGCTCTAACCTTTCCATCAAACTCAAAATGTTGTTTTTTCTCATTTGTTTGTGAAGGAATATATTGCAGGGTTTGTGTACTTTTCTATATTTATTTGTCACTGTTTTTTATGTATTGTTTGAGGTTGAAATCATAGGATTTGTTTATGCTAGGATTCCTGGCTTCCAGTAAATGACTCAGTTAGGGGTTCCAGTAATGATTCATTGGGGTCCCACAAAAGTCAAAAAGTTAAGAACCATTGTACTAGAGGTGTCTTAAGCCATCAATAATTGAGCTGTCTTCTGTATTATTTCTTTCTAAAGTTGGTGCCATATTGTTTAATAAAAATTTTCCTACAATCCACAATATCACCTTGTTATTATTGGCTGCAGTCATCAGTCACTACTGCCAATCTACTGAATATGCCATTCTTTTTTATGGTAAAGATTTTTATTATTTTATAAACCAACCATACAGCCCACCAATTTTCCCTCTAATTTTTTCCACTGTGTGCGGCAGTGTAAGGTATCTGTGCACTGCATCTAGTGGTACGTGTGCCAAGAAACTTACCATTCATGTGAGTGCAGCGCACAACTACTAAGATCAGTGCTATTTGCCCCTCCATACTTTTGTTTTACAACCAAAGCAAAAAAGGAACATTTGTACGAACATTGCTCCTTGTAATAGGGCATTAAGGCAGTTTTTTACCTAGTAGCACACCCAAGGACATGACCTGTTAAGTAAGCCCTACACTCCATTTAGAGGAAACAGAAATCAGGAGGTTGAACTAATATGCAACTTTACTGAACACTCTCAGGGTGCTGCAAGTTCTACAATTACATAACGTTTGCAATTTGATGCACATACTACTGATAACTCCTATGATGCTCCTACCAAAGGGCAGGAGGAGAAATGTTCACAACCAAGTCACACATGGTCTGTAGGAGGAGCCACATCAGACTTTAGACAAGTCAGGTGGAGACACTAGCTGTGTGACATGTTGCTTCTCTCGCCAGTCCTTGTCATTCTTCCAGTACTGAGAAACTTGATCTAAGTCACTTTTCCCATTTGAGAAGTAGACCTTTGTCCTCATCAGCATGTCTAGGTGACTTTTCTCTAGTCTGTTTCTTAATTTGGACTTGATTGAGTTCATGGGGCTGAATCCTCGTTCACAGTCTGCACTTCAAGCCTGAAAAGTTGCACATACATCAACAGGCTGAGATACAACATTATTCTATGCAGCATTCCACAGAGAGAAATTCACCATGTCTTCAAAGGCTCTAAACAACTCGCCTTTTACAGGTTCTACCACCACATATTTATAATCTCTGTATTGCTAAACGACATCATCAGGTGTGTCACAATCACCAAGGAGCAAGACCTTCTTATACTTTTCAAAACATCTTTGTACATTCTCAGTCCCAAGATCAAACTGTGATTGTGCTGCTACTGCATAGAATCAAAAATAACATCGGCTAACTATCATATTCTTGGTCTTCTCTGTACAAAACCATCAGATCTCCTACTGTGTTGCTCCAAAAGACAGTGTCACCCAAGTACTGCTCTTTGATTTGGCCAATTGTTGCTCTTGCATACTGTGCAGGTTCAAGAGGGGTCAAAGAGTTTTTTCTGAAAAACTTGTATAAAGATGCAAGTTCACCTAGAATGTCATTCAGTGCTGCAAGCGGAATGTGGGAGTTTGAGTCAGATAGGTTTTTGTAATATATTTAGCAATTGGGTCATTCTTTTCAGCTTTTTCATGCTCAAAGTATTTGAGAGCAACCTCGTTATTACACAAGAGTGCACCAACAGCAAAATGCCTTGAAAGCCACCACACTTCATTCAGTGGCCAAAAGGAGGCCGCTTCACATTCGGTGACGAAAGGATTTTCATCCAGCTTGGACTTCCTTACAGGAGACTGGGAGAACACAGTGTAGACAGTCCTCAGTAATGTTTCCATTTCCCTGATCATCTTCACTTTTTTCCAGGCATCATCAACTCCCAAATCTTCTCTGTGTGCAACACAGTGCTGCTCAACTAGATGGGGAATGGATTGTTTAATGCGGGTGGCAACACCATTGTTCTTTTGAGCATTACTGATGCACCATCTGATGCAAACATGACCATTTTCATAATGTCCAGTTTATTGACAGTGTAGAAGTCTTTTACAACTAAAGTGATAGCCTCCGCATTACATGTACTCAGAGTTAATATTCCCCCAAACATTGTTTTGTGCTCTGTTGATGTTGCAGAACGAAACTTAGAGGATGAGCATTTTTGTAACTGAAATATCTGTGCTCTCATCAATTATTAATGTGTGATATTGTGCACTGCGAAGTTCTGCCATGATTTCAGAGCGTATCACGCTGTTGATGGCCTCCGAAAACTCAAAGGCATAGTTCTTACTCCTCCAGCTGTCTGGTATCTTCACATACAATGTGAGTTGGTCATGGATGTCTTGAACAAATAACATTGAGTTGTTCATCTTGCCCGCTAGCAACACATTGTTGATGAGAATCTTTATCTCTTCAGGCAAGTACCTTTGCTGTTCAACCATTTCTAGTCTGTTTGCTCCGTCACTGACTGTTTCTGTAAGCATTGTATGCACTCCAAAACCCAGCCTGACAGCAGCACTTTTGTTTCTTTGGATCACCAAAGCAGACTCGTGAAATTCGCTAGATAGATGGCATTTCAAGTGATCCCGCTTCTAGCCATCACTCCATTTCTTTCCAGTAGAAAAGTCCCCTGCAATCTTTGCTTCAGCACATACTTTGCAAATCAGGCCTACCTCTTGGCTGTACAGAAATAGCTCTCCCATTCGTATGTGAAGCTTGCTCCATGACTTCTGCACTACTTTTTGCAGCCAGTCTTCTTTGAACACAAGACAGCATTTCTTTCTTTGTGGTGAAGTACTGCTCTCTGAAGAAGTGACAGCTTTGCACTTGAACATTGGTGAAAATCAGTTTGAGCCTACTATGCCGCAAAGCCTGCAAAAAAAGAGGAAAATTATTTAAAGTTAGGAACATTATTAAAAGTTGGTTCTTATGCCATTGAATGTAATCTATCAGACACGTCTGAACTATCTCTTGGGAAATGTAGCAAGTAATTACCTGGGCCTTTCTGTTTGTTCTCACACCTGCCTGTCCAACTCGGTATGAGTACTGTATGCAATACCTGCAATGGAAGAAAAGATGTCCCAAACAGGTTGTTAGCTTGCAATCTACCAGATGCACTGGAAGTAAGGTCTGCCAGATAACTACCTGGTCTGTATGTTTCATATCTGGCCATTTAAATTTAGATGTAGTACTGTCTAAGACGTCTGCAATGGAAGTAAAAAATGGTTACAACACATGCTTATGTTCCAATGTTTCAGATGTACTACAAGGAAAAACGACTAAATAATTACCTGGTCTTTCTGTTTGTAGTCATCCCTGCCTTTTCTAATCTGTGATTAGCACTGTCTAAGAAGCCCTCAAAAGAACAAAAAAAAGGTTGAAGAAAGTTGTTATATTATAATGTACAAGGTGCACCACAACGGAAATCTACCAAATAATTACCTTGTCTTTCTGCTTCTACTCATGTGTGCCTTTTGTAATCTATGAGTAGTGCTGTGGTGGATGGCTGCAACAGAAGATAAGGTGGTTAAAATAGGTTGTCATAATACACTGTACTAAGTGCACCACAATGGAAATCTGCTAAATTGTTATCTTGTCTTTCAGCTTGTAGTCATGAGTGCCTGTTGAAAGTTATGTGTGGCAGGGTCTAAGATGCCTGTAAAAGAAGAAAAAATGATTAACGCTCCAGATCGTTTCAATGTCTCAGATGCACCACAAGGGAAAAACTAGGAAATAATAACCTGCTCTTTCTTCTGCTATTCGGTCTGCCTGTCCTCATCTATGACCACTACTGTCTGAGATGCCTGCAACAGAAGAAAAGATGGTTAACAATTGGATACAGCGCATTGTCATATTATAATGTGCCAGGTGACCCAGATGGGGGACCTACCAAATAATTACCTGGTCCTTATGCTTCTACGCATTTCGGCCCATTCAAATCTATAAGTTGCACTGTCCAGCAAATCCCATCTGGAATGTCAACAGAATTATCTGGTCTTCCTTGGTACTCACACCTGCCCATTCAGATTCAAATGTTTACCGTCTGTAATTGGATAGAAGATATTTAGCATAGGTTATAGGAGTTACAAAAACATGCATGACAGTTCCATAGCAATTGAATAGTTACTTGGGGTTTCAGTTTAGACGAACTCATGTGAGTGCTCGGATGGTCCCATATTATCATCCGTTTAAAAACCTACATCATGCATTAGACATTCAATTATGCAGACTTTACATGCCTCAAGATAAATGCTCACCCACTTGCTATGACTGATCAGATTTTATCTGGGTGCGCCATTTTTAGGGCCTACTAACCCCTTTCTGGCATGCTGACAAAAAAGGCGTTCTGTTCATTCAGACAGTGAATGAGCAATAAATGTACCTTTAAATCTTGTTTTTATCTTGTCACATTTGCTGTGGGTTCAAAGACAGAAGTCCAGTGCCAGTTTAGGGCTTATCTCAATTTGCTGCTTATTTTATCCAGGAGATTAATGGTTACTTTTATGTCTCTGACTGCAAAGTTAGAGTATTTAGTAAAGTGTACTGTCTGACAATCGTGCTGCTCACGGACTGTGAAATGAAATGAAAGGCTGTAGAATGTCATATTTTTTCGAACATGCAAAATTTAAATAGCTTGTAAATGAATGGTGAAAATATTCTGAAATGTATTTCAGTAGCTTCCAAAGCACACTTTTCAAAAATTGGTTGGGTACAGCTTATTCCAAAAGGCTGTGAAAGCTTACAATTCTTTATTACAGCAAAGGCAATAACAACAATGATGATCAAGTGGTGTGGTTTCTGGTGTGTTGCCGTTTCTAAATGAAAGACAGTACAATTTCTGGTTATGTTAGCACAAACTCGATTTAAAACACATTAGAAACTTAGAAAAGACATACAATGTTCACAACTATGACCATGTTTCTAAAACTAGGTTCTAATTGGATTCAATCCCTGTTAAATAGAAGATGATTCTTAGAATACCATATCTCATGCACAAAGTGAATTATTGGCTGGAGAATTTCCTACTTGCCCTTAATTTTAACTATTATAAACCGTCAAAACTGTTACGATCTAATGTCAATTTATGATCTATTAACCCACGAGTTGGAAACTCCAGAGTAGGAAGCAGTCCTTTCTTACATCTTTGCCAAAGGCAAAATAACAATCTTTCTATTGGGATAAATTCCATTATGTGTCACCCTGTGTTCAGAAAGACGTCAAAGACACACCTGTTTTGCAAAGCTATCTTTGAATTTCTTTAGCTTTCTCATTAGAGTTGGGGCATAGCTAGGAGTTGGTTGTGGGGTGTTACATCCCCCCCAATAATGTATTCTGCAGTAATTAGTTGGGTACAAGTGCTTTGAGCAGGGGTGGCTCTTCCGCTTAGGTGAAGGAGCGCAGCCCCACTGGTTTTTCCAAAAAGGAAAAATAAAATGATAATAATGTACATTACATTATTATCATTTTATTTTTCCTTGTAGGGCGGGCGGGCTCGGCTTGAGGGAGGGGGCCATACAAAGTGCACATGTCTGTTTGACTGGCCGTGTTGGGCCGGCCAAAACTACATGCACACTTTGCATGTTCTCTACCCGGCTGTATAGCACAGCCAGGTAGAGAACATACCTTGGCTTCCATTCCCAATCTGAGCGGTGAAGCATAGGAAGAGGACGGAGAGGAGATGGATGCGTTTGCGTTCTCCCCTCGAAGGTAAGTGTTTTTGTTTTGTTTTTAACCCCCCCTTCTTGCCCTGCCACCCCTGTTCAGTGGCAGCTGCCCCTGGCTTTGAGTTGGGTAATATGAAGGGTCCGTCGGACTTCACCTGGGATTTTTACATGCCCACACATCCAAAACCACACACACACACTCTCTTGTCTATGTTTTGAAGGCTTTAAAAATTTTTTTTTTTTTTTTTTGTTAAACTGCGTTTTAAGTACCTCTAACAATCGCATTCCTCTCTTTCCACTGCCCATTAAGTCCTATGTGCTTCTTATATAATGTGTTTAATACAATGTACCAGCAGTTGGGAAATCCAAGGCCGGACCTGACCCCCAAATCATACTGGCAAGCTACGCCCCTAATTAGAGTGTTGTGAAGATGCCACTGATTGCAAATGTTGCGCATTACGAGTACTCATTCATTCAGCTAAAAAGACATGTCTTCGGCTACATCAGTCAGTGCTGTACATCAAAGTGTTTTCAAAAATTACACAAAAATAACGGCAAATCTACTCTTGATACCAAGCTAACTCTCTCGTGTGCACCCTCACATTTCTCAAATTCCTACAGACATTATTTAGTGATTGCTTATTTATTAAGGGTCTAACAGCTCTCTTTCTCTGACTTGAAAGAAAAGGTGCATGTCCTTCCTTTGTTTCCACAAAGGCAGTCTAAGGACAGGAAGTGTGACGTCATGCTTACCTGCATCCCAGGTGTAGGTGGGGTTGTACATGGTTCATGACAGGTAACCTGAGCGAGCTTGGAACTGGCCGGAACGGGAAGTAAGGCAGGACAGGACAAGGCAGCAGAAACCCGGAAGCTGTCCCGCCTCCTTTTGTTAAACTTCAATAGATCTGCACTCTTATGAAAACATCAACAATGAAATTTAACACCAAGTTAATAAAAACATCAACATTGAAATAGAATATCAATCATTAATTTAATACCTGCTTCTTAGGATCTAAGTGTGTGCATGTGTTTGTGCGCCAGATGGATAACTCTGTTACATTGAATTGGTTACACTTCTAGCAGTGTTGTCTATTCTAGTGACATCCCAAATCAGCGCATCAGAATATGTAACAATAAATGTTGATGTTATGCACTCTTAGCAAGGCATACATTTAAGCATAGGGAAGGCAGTATATAAGCTTGAGCATTATTAGTGTTCATTGTGTACCTAGAGTACACAGAAAGTACATATGGATGAAATCAGATTTCCATTGGTTTGCCTGGCACAATTGTGGTTTTCAGTCTTCAAATTTGAGACTGTAAAGATTTGTGCAGTACTGATGCAGTGTTTTTGAGTTGGAAAATGTTACCTGTAGTGCACAAGGGAGAGATGTGATTTGCAGCAGAAATATACTTTTGGAGGTCAGATTGCACTTTGATAACTCAAGGAGCCGCTATAAGGCTGGAAGAGCAGAACTTTAATCAGTGCCATGGGAAGGTATTTTACATGGATTTGTAAGTTATGGAGTCCCTTCAGTTAAGAGGCAATCGGTCTAATTTAGAGTTTGGCGAAATGGTTACTTTATCACAATGTGACGGCATTAAGACTACTCTATTACAAGTGCATTACTTCCTATTATGGCACATCTAATAAGGCAGGTGGTTTGGAGGATGAGTTACTCTATCCCAACGTGATGGATACCCTGTCTGCTGTTTTTCCTGTGCATTTTATCCAGAGCTGCCTGAATTAAGTATTTTTGTGGTCGCAGCTTTTTTCTCATAATTATGGACCTGCTGCATTTGCCACAATCTATTGTCTGCTGCATAATCTACAAATTTCAACAAAAAACTGTTTCCAGCTCAAAAAGATTAAAAGTCACTAAAAGCAAGGTGACACATGTTGCCTCTAATTGGATGGCACTTTGCAAATGTTTACTGGTCACCTTTCTGTTGCTTATTTCAGTATTTTGGTGTCACAGTTGTACTAATGAGGTGATAGCTGTGCCCAGATAGTGTTAACATGTAAAAGTCCCAAAGTAGTGATATACTCTTAACACTAAATGAGTGGCATTATGTTGCATAATTTGCCTTTTCTTGCAGCACAATTCAGTCAACCCTTCTGTATAGTCCGGTCATCCACTGCCCAGTAATTCCAGTGCCCTGATTATATCCTGTGGTATGTTTAATAAAGTGGGCAGGATATCTGTTACATTGTGACAGAGTAACCCATTCATTAAATGCTAAATCGGACCCTATGTATTTTCAGGGCAAGTTTGGTTAGATACTTCAGAGATGCACTGCACCAGTGGGTACCAGAATTAGCAACGAAACATTAGATGGATTTGGGGCAGTTCATGCATTCATTGTTATCCACTCTGAGGGCCAAGTGGAGCCACAGGGCACGTTCAAATTGTTGACATCAAGTCAGCTGTGAAGCAGGCAAACATTATAACTTTACAATATATTTTCAAAATCTGTTTTATTCCTTGGCATGCAATTTGTAATTTGATTTGGTACATATCCAGTTAAATATTATTTTAATCGAAGGCACCTTGCATTTTTTTCACTCCTTTGCACTGCCATTCTGTAGTCACCCATGCTAATTTCCCTCCTCCTCTGCTATTCCTATCATGCCAGCCTTCTGAGTCTACATAGGCATGCTGACATCTCATTTTGTAAAATGATGTCAGTCGTAGGGCAGTCTTTAGGGACATGCTGTAAACTCTTATCCACAGAGGCTCAAGGTGAAAAACCTCTAAAATCGCCCCAGTCCCTGCAAGCCTACATTGTTATGGTCCCACAGATGGAAGCTGATTTTCATGAAGCAGCATGTTGTGCTGCCCCAACGCCATCTGGTCTGCCATTGTTTTCCTTTCCCTGTCTTCGAATCCCCTCACTGTTAATGCCTCTGCCTGGGCTTGTCGCCTTGCCCCCAGCGAGCTGAGCCAGGGTGACCAGTGTACCCCATCAGTGATGTCTGCATAATAAGCCACGTGATACAAGGAGGGGCTACTGGGCGGCAGATGCATTTTATTGCTCACAGAAAAGTTGGTCTGCCATACATTTCTGACAGGTAAGACTTGCAGAGAACCAAAGCTATCAGGCTGGAACCGGAAGTTAGGCCGGAACTGGGCAAGGCAGCAGGAACCCAGAAGCTGTCCCGCCTCCTTTTTTAAAACTTCAATAGATCAGCACTCTTATGAGAACATCAACAATGAAATGTAACACCAAGTTAATAAGAACATCAGCATTGAAATAGAATATCTACCATTAACTTAATACCTGCTTCTTAGGATCTAAGTGTGCGCGTGTGTTTGTGTGTCAGATTGAAAACTCTGTTACATTGAATTTGGTTACACTTCTAGTAGTGTTGTCTATTCTAGTGACATACCAAATCAGCGCATCAGAATATGTAACAATAAATGTTGATGTTATGCACTCTTAGCAAGGCATACATTTAAGCATAGGAAGGCATTATATAAGCTTGAGCATTATTAGTGTTCATTGAGTACCTAGAGTACACAAAAAGTACATATGGATGAAATCAGATTTCCATTGGTTTGCCTGGCACAATTGTGGCTTTCAGTCTCAAAATTTGAGACTGTAGAGTTTTGCACAGTACTGATGCAGTGTTTTTGATTCGGAAAATGTTACCCATAGTGCACAAGAGAGAGAATTGATTTGCAGCAGAAATATACTTTGGAGATCAGATTTCAATGTGATAACTCAAGGATGTGTTTTAAGGCTGGAAGAGCAAAACTTTAATCAGTGCCATTGGAAAGTATTTTACATGGATTTGTACGTTATGGAGTCCCATCGGGTAAGAGGCAATCGGTCTGATTTAGAGTTTGGCAAAATGGTTACTCTATCACAATGTGACGGCATTAAGACTACTCTACTACATGTGCATTACTTCCTATTATGGCACATCTAATAAGGCAGGTGGTTTGGAGGATGAGCTACTCCATCCCAACATGATGGATACCATGTCCTCTGTTTTACCTGTGCATTATATCCAGGGCTGCCTTAATTAAGTTTTTTTGTGGTCGCAGCTTTTTCCTCATAATTATGGATCTGCTGCGATTGCCACAATCTATTGTCTGCTGCCTAATCTACAGAGTTCAACAAAAAACTGTTCTAGCTCAAAAAGATTAAAAGTTACTAAAAGCAAGGTGACAAGTGTTGCCTCTCAATGGATGGCACTTTGCAAATGTTGACTGGTCACCTTTCTGTAGCTTATTTCAGCATTTGGGTGTCAAAATTGTACTAATGAGGTGATAGCTGTGCCTGGATAGTGTTAACATTTAAAAGTTCCAAAGTAGTGATGTACTCTTAACACTAAATGAGTCGCACTATGTTGCATAATTTGCCGCAGCATAATTCAGTCAACCCTACTGTATGGTCTGGTCATCCAGAGCATTCATTCAATGCTAAATGGGACCCTATGTATTTTCAGGGCAAGTTTGGTTAGATACTTCGGAGATGCACTGCACCTGTGGGTACCAGAATTAGCAACAAAACATTGGATGGATTTGGGGCAGTTTATACATTTATTGTTGTCCACTCTTAGGGCCAAGTGGAGCCACAGGGCACGTGCAAAGTGTTGACATTAAGTAAGTTGTGAAGTAGGCAAACATTATAACTTCTTCAATATATTTTCAAAATCTGTTTTATTCCTTGGCATGCGATTTGTAATTTGATTTGGTACATATCCAGTTAAATATTATTTTAATCGAAGGCACCTTGCAGCTTTTTCACTCCTTTGCACTGCCATTCTGTGATTCCAGTCACCTATGCTTATTTCCGTCCTTCTCTGCTATTCCCATCATCCCAGCCTTCTGTGTCTACATAGGCATGCTGACATCTCACTTTTAAAATTATGTCAGTCGTAGGGCAGTCTTTAGGGACATGCTGTAAACTCTAATCCACAGAGACCCAAGGTGAAAAACCTCTAAAATCGTCCCGGTCCCTGCAGGCCTGGTTTGTTAGGGTCCCACAGATGGAGGCTGAATTCCATGTAGAAGCATGTAGTGCTGCCTCAACTCCATGTGATCTCTCATTGTTTTCCTTTCCCTGTCTTCGAATCCCCTCACTGTTAATGCCTCTGGCTGGGCTCGTCACTCTGCCCCCAGCGAGCAGAGCCAGGGCGACCAGTGTACCCCATCAGTGATGCCTGCATAACAAGTCACGTGATACAAGGAGGGGCTACTGGGCGGCAGATGCATTCTATTGCTCACAGAAATGTTGGTCTGCCATACATTTCTGACAGGTAAGACTTGCAAAGAACCAAAGCTATCAGGCTGGAACCGGAAGTAAGACCGGAACGGGGCAAGGAAGCAGAAACCCGGAAAGAATGACAGCCTATCCCCAACTACCCAGAAGATGACATTATGGGGCTTTGATACCAGTGCCAGGCCCCGTGAGGGGCAGCGCCACAGTAGGTGAGAGACTGAAGGCTTGAGCTGGGCTTCTTGTAGAAATCTGACCTTTCCCCAGAACAGGGCATATGCCATGCTGAACTCTGTGGCCTGCTGTAGCCCCAAGGCCCTCTAAATACATGTACTGGATTCAATTTGGTGCTCCCCTGGTGCACAGTGATTTCTCCTCAGGTTTATGGACTGCGTTTCTTGTCCTGCTCTGCTGCGAAGAGAGTGACCATGTTTTTGCACTGTTTCTTTTTTAAACGCAGCACTGACAAACAGTTTCACACTCTCGCATGATGCAGGCAGTGACATGGCAGAAAAGTGTGCACTTGGCAGAGGGGTCTGCGTGGTGGGGGAAGGACGGGTGTGCACGCACCTTACCGGGAACATTGCAGCCCAGATGAGAGACAGGTTCATACAATGTAATGTGATACGTCTTACACCACTGCGGGTGTCTTGCTTCACATTATTCGGTTCAAAGCTTGGCTGGTTGTCCCTCCCCCTCCTTCTGGCCAGAAACCTACACAATTTACTAATATAACTTTCAGTCCCTTCCCCACCCGCATGAGTGTGGGAGTCTTTGCATAGCCACAGCAGAGCTGGGCAGTGCTCCAGGGTATTGCCTCTTAAATAAGCCCACCTCAGCCATATTTTTGTGTGTCTTTGGGCAGCCCCGTGCTTGGAATATTGTTCTCTCCAGGGCCTTACAGTGGTCCATGCAATTAGCCCATTTAGTCATCAGAGGGGCTGATGTGGACTTCTACGCCTGGGCAATGTCTCTTTTGGCTATTGCTAACCCCAATCACAGGTGCGCTTTGTGATATATAGTGCCCTCAGTGTCCTCCGTGATGTGTAGTGATATCAGTTTGGAATCTTTGGGGATCGGCCAACCCAGCACCTCCCCCCGTCGATCTAGAATGTAGGACCAGTAAGCAGTTAGGCCTAGACAGTGCCCTAAGGAGTATAGCAGGTCCCCCTATGGGCGATCGCATTGCAGGCAGTGGCCTAAAGGGATCAGGTCAAATTTGTGGAGTTGTGTTTACATATGGGAAATTCTGTGCAGCACTTGAAATTGTGCTCATCAAATGTGTGAGGCTATTGTTGTCTCGTGCTGGGCCTGCAACATCTCAAACTAATCTTCATCTTCCAGTGGCCCCAAATCTGCCTCCTATTCTTCTTGCAGCCCAACCATACAGTCTGGCCCATTACCTGTGACCATGCAGTACATGGCCGATAATTTATGCTCTTTAATATTAGTCAGAAGCAATTTGACCTGCAAAGGGGAATACTCGGGGACAACCACATCCGGCTGCAGATATGGCTGTAGAGAATGTCGCAGCTGGAGATAATAGAAAAAGTGGAAGCAGTGGAGGTCGTACTCTATTTGTAGGTCAGCAAAGGATTTCAGGAGCCCTGCTTGTAGGACATTACCCAGTGTTGATATTCTCATAGTGACCCAGGTGAAAACACTCTCAGGCTAATGACCAACATGAGTTCGAAGTCCCATCCCCTAGCCCTAAGCATGTCCAGCCATGCTTTTAACACCATTTTAGGGACCGAGGGCAATCTACTGGTGAAGACCCCCTTGCTTATAGCAGGTGAGGCAAATTAGCGCACCCCATGATCCATCCTGTAAGCCAGATCATCAAATCTGATGAACCACCAGTCATTCTGTACAAGGAGGTGAGCCGCCTGATAATATAGGAGCATGCCTGGCATGGCCAGACCTCTGGCAGACACAGTCGGCAACACTTTCCCAGGGACACTTGAGGGCACCCCCACAACAGGGACCATAGTAGGGCACTAAGTTTTGTGAAGAAGGGTCTGTCACTCAGGGAAAGGAAGCTCTGCAGTTGGTACAGATGTTTTGGGAAGTAAAGATGGTAGATCAACCCAGCAGGGAGCGCGGTAAGGAGGACCAGAAGTTCATGTCCCTTGCAAGTTTCTGGACGACAAGGCCCAGATTGCATTTTTATGCAGTGGTCTTATCCATTGTGATGAAGCCTCCCAAGTATTTAAAGTTGTTCAGAAGTATCAGTGTCACATGGGCCCAAAGTGCCAAACTGGGTAAACAGACGACTTGGCCATGTTCAGCGCCAGGATACCAGTTTTGGTCACAGTGCGATTTACAAGTGTTATATAATAATAATAATATTAATAATAATAATAATGATAATAAAAATGTGCAGGCCGAAGTAGGTCCCAAACGTCTGTGGTATCTGGAGTGCCCATTGCCTGACTCTACCAGATTATACAGAAACAACAAGACATCATCTCAAAATAGGGAAATCCTGTCCGTCTCCAACTCAGACCACTGAACGCCCTGGAATAGAGCATCTACGCACACACAGGCTGCCAATGGCTCAATTGCCAGTGTGAACAAAAGTGCAGACAAAGGGTAGCCCTGGCGGGCTCCTTGCTGAACATTGAAGCAGGTGGAGACCATCCCTCTGACCCGCACCCATGTCCTCAGGTGAGTGTATAGAAGGTGGAAACACCGCATAAAATGCAGGCCAAACTCTTATTGGTGGAGTAGGACAAATAGATAATCCCACCAACTGTACTGAATGCTTTTTTAAAGTAAACCATTAGTATTGCCTGGTGGCCCGGCAGTTCCCTGCTCAACTCCTGGGCGTTATATACCCTTTGTATGTTGTGTCTTGTAGCTCTGTGGGACTGGGTGGGTTAGGTGGGGAATCACCTTTGAAAGCCTGTCAGCTAATATCTTGGCCCACGACTTTTCTTCTGTATTCAACAGGGAGATTGGTCTCCCCTCCTCACATTTGGTACCTTGGAGGCCAGTTTTTCGTATGACAACTATCTCAGCCATCCGTAAGTCTTGGGGCAGTTCCCCCAGTCCAAAGCCTCGGTGAACATATTCACCATCAAGGGGCCTGCGGTGGGCCAGGTCAAACACCAGAATTCAGCGGGGTACCCATTAACTCCAGGCGTTTTATCCAGATGAAGCTGCCCTCAACTCCTCTTTGGTTATCTCTGCCTCTAAAAAGTCAGGCAGCTCTGACAAGAGGTGTGGCAGTGGCATGTCAACTACAAACTGTGCCAGGTCATCAGGAGGGCCTCCCCGCTTGGCCTCATATGGGTGCTATAGAATGTTGTGCAATTTCCCCCTTGCCTGTGACTTAGTTACCATCGTCCCGCTTAACGAATCCCTCCCGGGAACCGGGTTGATGGGGTGTGCACAACTAATGTAGAGTCTTGCTCGTTTTGTCCCCTCATGGACAAATGTGGCTAATAGTGGCCAACCTTGCCTCTCTGGCCTCCTGAGTCAACTCTTGTTTAAGGACAAGGTGAGCATGTAGTGAGTCTTGGAGGAGATCCTCCTGTATTGAGTCAAGATATTGTTTCTCCAGGGTAAGCACCCGAGTTTTAAGGTCTTTGAATCTTTGACGGAATCTTTACTGCTGGCCTTTGAAATAGCTTATGATTTCCCCCCGCAGGGTAGCCTTCTGGGCCTCCCAGAGGACCCCGGAGAGTCAGCGGATCCCTGGTTCTCAACAGAAAACCGTTGATTCATCTGTGTGCATGCCTCCCTGAATCCTTCACCTGTGAGATACTACCTGTTGAGTCACCACCCTGTTGACACTTGCAGAGGATCCCATTGCCTCTCCACCTTCAGAGGAGAGTGGTCAGAAAGCGCTCTCGAAAGCAGGTACAGATGACGCACAGATGTCCCTCTTATACAGGGGTTATGAAGTAGTCCAGCCTAGAGAAGGAGTGGTGGACTGCTGAGTAGAAAGAGTATCCCCTCTCCTGGAGTTGATGTGCCCTCTAGATCTCAAACGCCATCATATTATCCAGGAAACCTGATAGCACAGTGGGACTGCCTCCCTGTGGCATCCCGGAGCGATCCGTCCTGGAGCGATCCATTGCGCGGTCGCAAACCCCATTGAAGTCTTCCCCCATCACCCACGGTGCCTCAGGTAACTCCCGGAGGAGAGCCCCCAGGTCATCAGAAATGTTGCAGTCAGGGATGGAGGGGCATACACTGAAATAATGGATAACAGGGCTCCCATCAGTGTGCCGGATATCGCCACATTCCTGGCTCATTTATCCCGCCATGTCCCTGACCTCCTTAGAGAGGACCCAGAATGGCCACCCCCTGCAAGGCCCGGGGAAACCCAGCATGGCATACCTGGGAAAAGCCTGTTTGGGCCAGGAAGGAACACTTGTTGCCCATGAGGTGTGTTTCCTGAAGCAGGAGAAAAAAATCCTCACTGCTAGACTTGGCATTCTTGGCGTGGTCTCCCCTAACTTTGTGCCTCTGTTTCCCAGGTTGTTGGTGTGTGCTGGACTCTGCTTTTACTGTTTTTGATACTCTGGGCACTTTACCACTGCTATCCAGTGCTAAAGTACAAGAGCTCCTATGTGAAATGTATGTATAGTTGGCTTTCCATGACTGACATATTTGATTTACTAGTAAGTCAATACTACAGTGTGCTAGAGGTGCCCAGGGCCTGTAAACCAAATACTACTAGAGGGCCTGCAGCACTCGTTGTGCCACCCACATTAGTAGCCCTGTAAACATGGCTCTGACCTGTCACTGCAGTGTCTGTGTGTGCAGTTTTAAACTTCCAATTAGACTAGGCAAGTGTACCCACTTGCCAGTCCTAAACCTTCCATTTTCGTTCATGTAAGGCACCCCTAAGGTGGGTCCTAGCTAGCCCCATGGGCAGAGTGCAGTGTATGTTTAAGGTAAGATATATACTAATGTGTTTGATATGTCCTGACAATGAAATACTGCCAAATTCTGTTTTCACTGTGCAAGGCCTATCTCTCACGTAGGTTAACATGGGGTCTGCCTTTAAATAGTATTATAGTGTAGATTCCGTTTGGGAGCAGATAGGAATCTGGAGTTTAGGGTTCTGAACTCACAATTTAAAAATACATCTTTTAGTAAAGATGGTTTTTAGATTGTGTGTTTGAAAGTGCCACTTTTAGAAAGTAGGCATCTTCTTACTTAAACCCTTCTGTGACTCTGCCTGTTTGTGAATTCCCTGTCTGGGTCAGTTTGACAGTTGAGCTGTTTGCACCTCTTCTCTAGACAGTGACACAAAAGGAGCTGGGGTGTAACCTGCGTATCCTGATTAGCCATCTGTGCTGGGAGGGAGGAGAGGATAGGTCACTCACACCTGAAAGGGCTGTGCCTGCCCTCACACAATGCAGTCTCCACCCCTGGTGTGTGTCTGGGGTCTGGCCTGTGCAAGGCAGGATCTTACAAACAAGAGAGACTTTCTTTTGAAGTTTTCCTACTTCAAAGGCAGAAAGGGGTATATGTAGTGCACCCAACCCCCTGAAAATTAGATCACTTCTGGAATCAAGTGGAACCTCTGCCAAGGAGAAGAGCTGAGGAGAAGTGCTGCCCCTGCTAGTGACTGTGCTTTGTTGGGCTACCCTGCAGTTGCTGCTTCTGTTTGTGAATGGGAACAAAGACTGGCCTTTATTGTGCATTCCTGCTTGAGAAGAATCTCCAAGGGCTTGAATTGAGCTTGGTTCCTGTTGTTGAAGTCTCAGAGTCATCAATGACTTTCCCTAGCAGGACCTGGACTCTCTGCTGAGACTCCTGCCCTGCCAAGTGGTGCCCTATCCAGTCCCTGGGCCCGTGAAAGGTGAAGTTGGCAGACAAGACCTGAAAATCCACGCACAGAACTCCATGAGGGGAAATTTTAGATGCACGTTTCGCAACGTGGCTGAGAAACGACGCGCTGCTGTTTCCGCAGCTAAAATCGACGCTCCACCTACATCGCGGCTGGGAGATCAACGCATCACGGCTGGAGAAACAACAGACAACCCTCGCTTACGGAGGCTGATAACAACGCAACCCCCACGTAGCACGGTTTTCTGATACCGTGCGACCGGGTTTATCACGCATCGTCCCTGGGCTTCCAAGTCAACCCGACTCTGCGGGATTCGAGGTGCCCCAACTGGAAATTGACGTATCGCTCTCTTGCGAGGGAGAAAAGCCATGCATCACTGACCCAACCGGAGAAGGAAACGATGCAGAGTCTCACATACCAGTAAGGAATCGACGCATTGCTGACTTTTCTGACACATGCTCGCCCGTGCGGCTTTATTTTTGACACTAACCAGGAACTTTGTGTAACAAAGGAGTTCTCACTGTTTTCTAAGGATTAAGGGCCAGATGTAGCAAAGGTTTGCGACTCGCAAACGGGCCGATTCGCAATTTGCGACAGTGCAAAATCGGAAATGAGATGCAAAAAGCCAATTTCCGACTCGCAAAAAGCGATGGGACCCGTTTGCGAGTCGCATCCGTTGCGACCCCATTTTGCGACCCGCAAATTGCAAGTCGCAATTTGCGAGTCGCAAACCTTATGCAATTGCAAATTGCGACTAGTCGCAAAAAGCCCAGTTTGCAAGTCGCATTTACCACTAACTCAGAGCAGGTGGTAACCGTTACCAAAGTATAAAAGGAGACCCAGAAGGCATCTGGGTCACTCAAGATGGCGGACATATACCTGATAGCAGTGAGGAGGAGAGTCTACGCAGCCCAGCAGAGGAGGAGGAGGGGCCACAGACAGGAGAAGATATATAGAACAAGGCAGACCCTTTTCCAGCAAACTGAAGAGGAGATCTATGATAAATACCGCCTTAGCAGCGCTGCCATTCTAGAATTAATAGATTTACTAAAACCACAGCTAGAACACAAGACTCTGCGTGGCTGCGCCATCCCTACGCATGTGCAAGTACTATGCGCACTGCACCTCTTGGCCTCAGGGAGCTATCAGGGGGTCATTGCCGTGGCAGGTGGGGTATCCCAAAGTGCAGTGTCAAGGTTCCTCAGGGCATTCCTAGATGCCTTAGTCACGCACATGTCTCACTTCATATACTTACCAAGGAATGAGGCAGAAATTAACAGCACCAAGCTGGACTTTTACCGCATTGCCCACTTTCCTCATGTCATAGGGTGTGTAGATGGGACACACATTCAAATATGCCCCCCTGCTAATCTGGAACACATTTTCCGCAACAGGAAGTGTACCCACTCACTCAACATACAGGTTGTTTGTGATGCCCATTATGTCATCACGGACATCGTAGCTAAGTTTCCTGGCAGTACCCATGACTCATACATTTTTAGGCATAGTGGGATACAACAACACCTGGAACGTGGGGAATTTGGAGACGGTTACCTCCTAGGTAGAGCCACAGACACTTGCAGACATACACACAGGTCACTGTGCACGACAATCTGGACTTCCTAACCTTGTACTTTTGTGCCCAACAGGTGACAGTGCATATGCTCTCAGGCCTTGGATCATGACTCCGTTTTTATCACCCAGAACTGAATCAGAGAGGCAATACAACAGTGCGCATAAGAGGACCAGGAACCTGATCGAGCGCACCTTCGGACTGCTGAAGGCAAGATTCAGATGCCTCCACCGCAGTGGAGGCGCCCTCCAATACACCCCCATTACCGCTTTCAAAATTGTGGTCGCATGCGCCATCCTCCACAACATAGCCACCCGACGTGGGCTACCTCTCACCCCTGCAGACCCAGATCCTGATGATGAAGAGCAAGAACAAGCACATCGCCATCATGGGGATAGGAGTCTAGCTAATCAAGGCCGACTGAGACGGGACCATATTGCAACGCAATATTTTGGACGGTACGTGTCAACTCCCACCATACTCACCTATTAACCATTTGTTAAGTGGAACAAAAATAACGGTTTTATTAATGTCATGAACAAACTATATACAAGTTGAAATTGTCCATGGGCAGGAAAATGCCAACCAGTCATGTGGCACATTAACGCCATGTGCCACATTAATCTGTCCTGGCTGTTATCTATGATCTCCTGCCCCTCCTGCCAGCCTGGCTGGTCCCTGCTGCGTCCATGGTGCTGTGCCTACCACTCCTCAGCACCCTACTGTGAGTGGCAGAGACACTGCTCACTGTTGAGCCCTCCTCCCAGGTGTATTTGTTAACTTCCTGGCTGTGATGCCATCATCATGTGCCAGGAAGTGTTTCCAGAGTGTTCTGGTATGCTTTCTGGAGTGTTCTGCTGCATCTGCAAGCAATTTTGAAGGTATTCGCAATTTGCGACACCCACTCGCTAATTGCGAGTTCGTTTTTGCACACTCGCAAACAGCGACCTCGCAAACTGCGGACTCGCACACAGCGTTGCGAGTCCGGCTGCGAGTCGCAAAATCGGATCGCTTTTTTTTCTGGCATTCCAATTTGCGACTCGCATTTTGCGAGTCGCATCAACTCGCAAAATGCGAGTCGCAATTTTTATTTTTGCTACATCTGGCCCTAAGACTCTTATTCTTTTGAAATTCATATCTTGACTTGTGTATGTTGGACTTTTGTTGTTTTGGTCTTGTTTGATTTAATAAATATTACCTATTTTTCTAAACTGGTGTGATGTCTATTTTGTAGTGTTTCACTGTATTACTGAATGTGCTGGTACAAATACTTTACACATTGCTTCTGAAGTTAAGCCTGCCTGCTCGTGCCAAGCTACCAAGGGGGTGAGTGGGGGTTTACTGAGTGTGATTCTCCTTTACCCTGACTAGAGTGAGGGTCCTTGCTTGGACAGGGGGTAACCTGACTGCCAACCAAATAACCCATTTCTAACACTCACCATGATGTTGAGCTGACTTAAGCACTGCACCCCGTTTGATTTTATCTAGAATGCCATTCATATTCCACAATAGGAGTATTAGCGTCTGTGGGGCCCCTGTGTTAGTGTGTTCCCCATGTGGGGTGGTGCAGCATTGGTATAGTGTAGGAGTGTTGTTAGGAGTGGGGAAGCACCTCTCACGCAAGCCTTCCTCATGATGCAAATATCGCAATGTGGGTGTGCTGTAAAAAAATGTAACTATTCGGACTCCCCTCCCTGAATCCCTCCCCCTAATTCTTGACCTAGAAGTACCTGTTGTGTGCCTATGGGATGAAGTCTATCTGACTTCCCTGAAAATCCCAGCTCCCAGAGGCCACCTGCCTTTCCTTCAACTTGTAATTGAACTCTACAACTATAAAATAAAGCAAAAGAAAACTGCCCCTAGTGGAAAGTGGAGTGTAGATATTAGCTTGCATGCCCAAGGATTTGATTGTGCCTTGTTTGCTAATGTGCCATGGGGCAACAGTATCAACGCTTAAGTGTGTGTTGGAGAGCTATCACTGGCTATGGCAGACGGATCAACTGAAGGTGTACCCCCTGTGGCCATGGATGTGTTGTATTTCTCTGGTCCCTCCTGAGGACCAATGGAGTGGGCCCTTCTTTCTCTACACCTCAGACATTTCTTGATTGCCATACGCCAACCACTCTGGCCCCCCCTATTCTGTGTCCTCCTTGTCTCCTGGGTGAGCAGCACCCCTTTTACGAAGACTGGGGCATTCCTCAAGCCAGTCCCATGCTGCTTCTGATGTGATGAAGAACAGAGTCTTGTCCTGAAACAGGACCTTTACCCTGGACGGGAATAGCAGCATTTATTTCATGCCCAAGGCCCTAAGTTTCTGTTTCACCTCCTGAGAAGAGAGTGGTTGTTGTTGGCCATTTTGCATGAAATCTGGGAATATCATCATGAGGGCGGAGTGGCAGGACAGGGATCCCACTCGAGCCACTCGAATAATATTATCTTGGGCAGCAAAGTTGAGCACTCGGACAATGAATGGCCACAGCAGAACCCCCACCAGTAATAATAATAATAATAAAAATGTGCAGGCCGAAGTAGGTCCCAAACGTCTGCAGTATCTGGAGTGCCCATGGCCCGACTCTACCACATTATACAGAAACAACAAGACATCATCTCAGAATAGGGAAATCCTGTCCGTCACCCACTCAGACCACTGAAAGCCCTGGAATAGAGCATCTACCCACACACAGGCTGCCAATGGCTCAATTGCCAGTGTGAACAAAAGTGCAGACAAAGGGTAGCCCTGGCGGGTTCCTTGTTGAACATTGAAGCAGGTGGAGACTGTCCCTCTGACCCACCCCCATGTCCTCAGGTGAGTGCATAGAAGGTGGAAACAGCGCATAAAATGCAGGCCAAACTCTTATTGGTGGAGTAGGACAAATAGATAATCTCACCAACTGTATTGAATGCTTTTTTCAAGTCAACCATTAGGATTGCCTGGTGGCCCGGCAGTTTCCTGCTCAACTCCAGGGCGTTATATACACTTTGTATGTTGTGTCTTGCAGCTCTGTGGGACTAGATGGATTAGGTGGTGAGCCACCTTTGCAAGCCTGTCAACTAATACCTTGGCCCACGTCTTTTCTTCTGTATTCAACAGGGAGATTGGTCTGCCCTCCTCACATTTGGTACCTTGGAGGCCGGTTTTTCTTATGACAACTATCTCAGCCATCCGTAAGTCTTGGGGCAGTTCCCCCAGTCCAAAGCCTCGGCGCACATATTCACCATCAAGGAGCCTGCGGTGGGCCAGGTCAAACACCAGAATTGAGCGGGGTACCCTTTAGAACCAGGCGTTTTATCCAGATGAAGCTGGCCTAGAGCTGCCCTCAACTCCTCTTCGGTTATCTCTGCCTCTAGAAAGTCGGGCAGCTCTGACAAGAGGTGTGGCAGTGGCATGTCGACTACAAACTGTGCCAGATCATCAGGAGGGCCTCCCCGCTTGGCCTCATATGGGTTGCTATAGAATGTTGTGCAATTTCGCCCTTTCCTGTGACTTAGTTACCATTGTCCCGCTTAATGAATCCCTCCCGGGAACCGGGTTGATGGGGTGTGCACAACTAATGTAGAGTCTTGCTCGTTTTGTCCCCTCATGGACAAATGTGGCTAATACTGGCCAACCTTTCCTCTCTGGCCTCCTGAGTCAACTCTTGTTTAAGGACAAGGTGAGCATGTAGTGAGTCTTGGAAGAGATTCTCCTATATTGAGTCAAGATATTGTTTCTCCAGGGTAAGCACCCGAGTTTTAAGGTCTTTGACTCTTTGACAGAGTCTTTACTGCTGGCCTTTGAAATAGCTTATGATTTCCCCCCTCAAGGTAGCCTTCTGAGCATCACAGAGGACCCCGGAGAGTCAGCGGATCCCTGGTTCTCAACAGAAAACCGTTGATTCATCTGTGTGCATGCCTCCCTGAATCCTTCCCCTCTGAGATACTACCTGTTGAGTCACCACCCTGTTGACACTTGCAGAGGATCCCATTGCCTCTCCACCTTCAGAGGAGATTTGTCAGAAAGCACTCTCGTGAGCAGGTACACATGACGCACAGATGTCCCTCTTATGCAGGGGTTATGAAGTAGTCCACCCTAGAGAAGGAGTGGTGGACTGCTGAGTAGAAAGAGTATCCCCTCTCCTGGGGTTGATGTGTCCTCTAGATCTCAAACGCCATCATATTATCCAGGAAACCTGATAGCACAGTGGGACTGCCTCCCTGTGGCATCCCGGAGCGATCCGTCCTGGAGCGATCCGTTGCGCAATCGCAAACCCCATTGAAGTCTTCCCCCATCACCCATGATGCCTCAGGTAACTCCCGGAGGAGAGCCCCTAGGTCATCAGAAATGTTGCAGTCAGGGATGGAGGGGCACACACTGAAATAATGGATAACAGGGCTCCGCTCAGTGTGCCGGATATGGCCACATACCTGCCCCATTTATCATCCATGTCCCTGTCTTCCTTAGCGAGGACCCTGAATGGCCACTGTGAGAAAGTAGCCTCTTTCTAGCCTTGTTACCCCCACTTTTGGCCTGTTTGTGAGTATATTTCAGGGTGTTTTCACTGTCTCACTGGGATCCTGCTAGCCAGGGCCCAGTGCTCATAGTGAAAACCCTATGTTTTCAGTATGTTTGTTATGTGTCACTGGGACCCTGCTAGCCAGGACCCCAGTGCTCATAAGTATGTGTTCCCTGTGTGATGCCTAACTGTCTCACTGAGGCTCTGCTAACCAGAACCTCAGTGGTTATGCTCTCTCTTTACAAATTGTCACTAACAGGCTAGTGACCAATTTCACCAATTCACATTGGCATACTGGAACACGCTTATAATTCCCTAGTATATGGTACTTAGGTACCCAGGGTATTGGGGTTCCAGGAGATCCCTATGGCTGCAGCATTTCTTTTGCCACCCATAGGGAGCTCTGACAATTCTTACACAGGCCTGCCACTGCAGCATGAGTGAAATAACGTCCATGTTATTTCACAGCCATTTACCACTGCACTTAAGTAACTTATAAGTCACCTATATGTCTAACCTTTACCTGGTAAAGGTTGGGTGCTAAGTTACTTAGTGTGTGGGCATCCTGGCACTAGCCAAAGTGCCCCCACATGGTTCAGGGCAAATTCCCCAGACTTTGTGAGTGCGGGGACACCATTACACGCGTGCACTGTACATAGGTCACTACCTATGTACAGCATCACAATGGTAACTCCGAACATGGCCATGTAACATGTCTAAGATCATGGAATTGTCACCCCAATGCCATTCTGGCATTGGGGAGGCAATTCCATGATCCCCCGAGTCTCTAGCACAGACCCGGGTACTGCCAAACTACCTTTCCCGGGGTTTCACTGCAGCTGCTGCTGCTGCCAACCCCTCAGACAGGTTTCTGCCCACCTGGGGTCCAGCCAGGCTTGACCCAGGAAGGCAGAACAAAGGACTTTCTCAGAGAGAGGGTGTTACACCCTCTCCCTTTGGAAAAAGGTGTCAGGGCTGGGGAGGAGTAGCCTCCCCCAGACTCTGGAAATGCTTTGATGGGCACAGATGGAGCCCATCTCTGCATAAGCCAGTCTACACAGGTTCAGGGATCCCCCAGTCCTGCTCTGGCGCAAAACTGGACAAAGGAAAGGGGAGTGACCACTCCCCTGACCTGCACCTCCCAGGGGAGGTGCCCAGAGCTCCTCCAGTGTGCTCCAGACCTCTGCCATCTTCGAAACAGAGGGGCTGCTGGCACACTGGACTGCTCTGAGTGGCCAGTGCCAGCAGGTGACGTCAGAGACTCCTCCTGATAGGCTCTTACCTGCGTTGCTAGCCTATCCTCCTTCCTAGGTAGCCAAACCTCCTTTTCTGGCTATTTAGGGTCTCTGCTTTGGGGAATTCTTCAGATAACGAATGCAAGAGCTCCTCAGAGTTCCTCTGCATCTCTCTCTTCACCTTCTGCCAAGGAATCGACCGCTGACTGCTCAGGACGCCTGCAAAACCGCCACAAAGTAGCAAAGATGACTACTGCGACCTTGTGTCGCTGATCCTGCCGCCTTCTCGACTGTTTTCCTGGTGGTGCATGCTGTGGGGGTAGTCTGCCTCCTCTCTGCACTAGAAGCTCCGAAGAAATCTCCCGTGGGTCGACGGAATCTTCCCCCTGCAACCGCAGGCAACAAAAGACTGCAACACCGGTCCTCTGGGTCCCCTCTCAGCACAACGAGCGTGGTCCCTGGAACTCAGCAACTCTGTCCAAGTGACTCCCACAGTCCAGTGACTCTACAGTCCAAGTTTGGTGGAGGTAAGTCCTTGCCTCCCCACGCTAGACTGCACTGCTGGCTACCGCGTAATTTGCAGCTGCTCCGGCTCCTGTGCACTCTTCCAGGATTTCCTTTGTGCACAGCCAAGCCTGGGTCCCCGACACTCTAACCTGCCGTGCACATCCTCCTGAGTTGTCCTCCGGCATCGTGAGATCTTCTTTTGTGACTTCGGGTGAGCTCCGGTTCACTCCTCTTTGTAGTGCCTGTTCTGGCACTTCTGCGGGTGCTGCCTGCTTCTGTGGGGGCTCCCTATCTTGCTGGGCACCCCTTCTGTCTCCTCACATAATTGACGACATCCTGGTCCCTCCTGGGCCACAGCAGCATCCAAAAACCCTAACCGCAACCCTTGCAGCTAGCAAGGCTTGTTTGCGGTCTTTCTGCGTGGGAACACCTCTGCAAGCTTCTTCACGACGTGGGACATCCATCCTCCAAAGGGAAAGTTTCTAGCCCTCTTCGTTCTTGCAGAATCCACAGCTTCTACCATCCAGTGGCAGCTTCTTTGCACCCTCAGCTGGCATTTCCTGGGCATCTGCCCAATCTCGACTTTGTCGCGACTCTTGGACTTCGTCCCCTTGTTCCACAGGTACTCTCATCCGGAAATCCACTTTGGTGCATTGCTGGTGTTGTTCTTTCTTGCAGAATTCCCCTATCACGACTTCTGTGCTCTCTGGGGAATATAGGCGTACTTTACACCTACTTTTCAGGGTCTTGGGGTGGGCTATTTGTCGAACCCTCACTGTTTTCTTACAGTCCCAGCGACCCTCTACAAGCTCACATAGGTTTGGGGTCCATACGTTATTCGCATTCCACTTTTGGAGTATATGGTTTGTGTTGCCCCTATACCTATGTTCTCCTATTGCAATCTATTGTAACTATACACTGCTTGCATTACTTCCTTTTGCTATGATTGCATATTTTTGGTATTGTGTACATATATCTTGTGTATATTTGGCATCCTCATACTGAGGGTACTCACTGAGATACTTTGGCATATTGTCATAAAAATAAATTACCTTTATTTTTAATATCTCTGTGTATTGTGTTTTCTTAGGATATTGTGCATATGCCACCAGTGGTATAGTAGGAGCTTTGCATGTCTCCTAGTTCAGCCTAAGCTGCTCACCTATAGCTACCTTCTATCAGCCTAAGCTGCTAGAAACACCTCTTCTACACTAATAAGGGATAACTGGACCTGGTACAGAATGTAAGTACCCCTTGGTACCCACTACAAGCCAGGCCAGCCTCCTACAGCCACCCCCTGCAAGCCCCGGGGAAACCCAGCATGGCATACCTGGGAAAAGCCTGTTTGGGCCAGGAAGGAACGCTTGTTGCCCATGAGGTGTGTTTCCTGAAGCAGGAGGAAATCCTCACTGCTAGACTTGGCATTCTTGGCGTGGTCTCCCCTAACTTTGTGCCTCTGTTTCCCAGGTTGTTGGTGTGTGCTGGACTCTGCTTTTACTGTTTTTGATACTCTGGGCACTTTACCACTGCTATCCAGTGCTAAAGTACAAGAGCTCCTATGTGAAATGTATGCATAGTTGGCTTTCCATGACTGACATATTTGATTTACTAGTAAGTCAATACTACAGTGTGCTAGAGGTGCCCAGGGCCTGTAAACCAAATACTACTAGAGGGCCTGCAGCACTCGTTGTGCCACCCAAATTAGTAGCCCTGTAAACATGGCTCTGACCTGTCACTGCAGTGTCTGTGTGTGCAGTTTTAAACTTCCAATTAGACTAGGCAAGTGTACCCACTTGCCAGTCCTAAACCTTCCATTTTCATTCATGTAAGGCACCCCTAAGGTGGGTCCTAGCTAGCCCCATGGGCAGAGTGCAGTGTATGTTTAAGGTAAGATATATACTAATGTGTTTCAGATGCCCTGACAATGAAATACTGCCAAATTCTGTTTTCACTGTGCAAGGCCTATCTCTCTCGTAGGTTAACATGGGGTCTGCCTTTAAATAGTATTAAAGTGTAGATTCCCTTTGGGAGCAGATAGGAATCTGGAGTTTAGGGTCTCTGAACTCACAATTTAAAAATACATCTTTTAGTAAAGTTTGTTTTTAGTTTGTGTGTTTGAAAGTGCCACTTTTAGAAAGTAGGCATCTTCTTGCTTAAACCCTTCTGTGACTCTGCCTGTTTGTGAATTCCCTGTCTGGGTCAGTTTGACAGTTAAGCTGTTTGCACCTCTTCTCTAGACAGTGACACAAAAGGAGCTGGGGTGTAAACTGCATATCCTGATTAGCCATCTGTGCTGGGAGGGAGAGGAGGATAGGTCACTCACACCTGAAAGGGCTATGCCTGCCCTCACACAATGCAGTCTCCAACCCCCTGGTGTGTGTCTGGGGCCTGGCCTGTGCAAGGCAGGATGTTACAAACAAGAGAGACTTTCTTTTGAAGTTTTCCTACTTCAAAGGCAGAAAGGGGTATATGTAGTGCACCCCAAACCCCTGAAAATTAGATCACTTCTGGAATCAAGTGGAACCTCTGCCAAGGAGAAGAGCTGAGGAGAAGTGCTGCCCCTGCTCCTGCTTGTGACTGTGCTTTGTTGGGCTATCCTGCAGTTGCTGCTTCTGCCTGTGAATGGGAACAAACACTGGCCTTTGTTGTGTATTCCTGCTTGAGAAGAATCTCCAAGGGCTTGAATTGAGCTTGCTTCCTGTTGTTGAAGTCTCAGAGCCATCAATGACTTCCCCTGCCAGGACCTGGACTCTCTGCTGAGACTCCTGCCCTGCCAAGTGGTGACCTATCCAGTCCCTTTGCCAGTGAAAGGTGAAGTTGGCAGACAAGACCTGAAAATCCACGCACAGAACCCCATGCGGGGAAATTTTAGATGCACGTTTTGCAACGCGGCTGAGAAACGACGCGCCGCTGGCTTCGCAGCTAAAATCGATGCTCCACCTGGATCAATGCATCACGGCTGGAGAAACGACAGGCAACACTAGCTTACGAAGGCTGATAACAGCGCAAACCCCACGTAGCACGGTGTTCTGATACCGTATGACCGGGTTTTCACGCATCGTCCCTGGGCTTTCAAGTCAACCCGACTCTGCACCATTTCGAGGTCCCCCAACTGGAAATTGATGCATCGCTCTCTTGCGAGGGAGAAAAACCATGCATCACTGACCCAACCAGAGAAGGAAACAATGCAGAGCCTCACATACCAGTAAGGAATCAATGCATTGCTGACTTTTCTGACACATGATCGTGCGTGCGGCTTTATTTTTTACACTAACCAGGAACTTTGTGTAACAAAGGAGTTCTCACTGTTTTCTAAGGATTAAGACTCTTATTCTTTTCAAATTCATATCTTGACTTGTGTATGTTGGACTTTTGTCGTTTTGGTCTTGTTTGATTTAGATAAATATTACCTATTTTTCTGAACTGGTGTGATGTCTATTTTGTAGTGTTTCACTGTATTACTGTGTGTGTTGGTACAAATACTTTACACATTGCTTCTGAAGTTAAGCCTGCCTGCTCGTGCCAAGCTACCAAGGGGATGAGTGGGGGTTAACTGAGTGTGATTCTCCTTTACCCTGACTAGAGTGAGGGTCCTTGCTTGGACAGGGTGTAACCTGACTGCCAACCAAAGAACCCATTTCTAACACTCACCATGATGTTGAGCTGACTTAAGCACTGCACCCCGTTTGATTTTATCCAGAATGCCATTCATATTCCACTTAGCAGTATTAGCGTCTGTGGGGCCCCTGTGTTAGTATGTTCCCCCATGTGGGGTGGTGCAGCATTGGTATAGTGTAGGAGTGTTGTTAGGAGTGGGGAAGCACCTCTCAAGCAAGCCTTCCTCATGATGCAAATATCGCAATGTGGGTGTGCTGTAAAAAAACTGAATTAATCGGACTCCCCTCCCTGCATCCCTGCCCTTAATTCTCTACCTAGAAGTACCTGTTGTGTGCCTATGGGATGAAGTCTATCTGACTTCCCTGAACATCCCAGCTCCCAGAGGCCAGCTGCCTTTCCTTCAACTTGTAATTGAACCCTACAACTATAAAATAAAGCAAAAGAAAACTGCCCCTAGTGGAAAGTGGGGTGTAGATATTAGCTTGCATGCCCAAGGATTTGATTGTGCCTTGTTTGCTAATGTGTTAGCACCATGGGGCAACAGTATCAACGCTTAAGTTTGTGTTGAGCTATCACTGGCTACGGCAGACGGATCAACTGAAGGTGTACCCCCTGTGGCCATGGATGTGTCCTATCTCTCTGGTCTCTCCTGAGGACCAAGGGAGTGGGCCCTTCTTTCTCTGCACCTCAGACATTTCTTGATTGCCATATGCCAACCACTCTGGCCCCCCCTATTCTGTACCCTCCTTGTCCCCTGGGTGAGCAGCACCCCTTTTACGAAGACTGGGGCAGTCCTCAAGCCAGTCCCATGCCGCTTCTGATGTGACAAAGAACAAAGTCTTGTCCTGAAACAGGACCTTTACCCTGGACGGGAATAGCAGCATTTATTTCATGCCCAAGGCCTTAAGTTTCTGTTTCACCTCCTGAGAAGAGAGTCGTTGTTGTTGGACCTTTTGCATGAAATCTGGGAATATCATCATGAGGTCGGAGTGGCAGAACAGGGATCCCACTCGAGCCACTCGAATAATATTATCTTGGACAGCAAAGTTGAGCACTCGGACAATGAATGGCCACAGCAGAACCCCCACCAGTAGTTTGGCCTTCAGAGAATTATGGGCAAGCTCCACCATAAAGCACGTTGATAGGTCATCTACGAGTACCCATCCTTTGAGCCAGCCTGTGATAAAGAATGTAGGCGAGGACCCCTCAAGTCCCTCATGGATGCCCATGATGTGTATGCTTTTGCAGCAAGATCTGCCCTCCGGGACCTCCAGATGTGCCTTCATTTGGTTAACTCGACGTTGAAGGGTTACAAGGTGGGTCTCATGCAATTTGACTGTGCTCCCTGTTGCAAAACCCCTAGTTTTAACCTCCATGGCTCCTTGCATAGTGTTGCATAAGTCTTGACAAAGTAGGGCCAGTTTGAACTTTAGTTCCTATAACTGAAATAAGATGCACTGTTCCAAAAGAACAGACTCCATTCCACCAGTTAGGGTATGGGGTCTTTTCTGTCACCACATGCATTAGTCTTAAAGGAACAGTAGCCCTCACTCACTATTGGCTGACATGCTTCAACATCAGGCCACGCTCCTCATCAGGCCAGCACTGCAAAGCCTGACGGGCCCTACCAGAAAGCTCTTTGCTGGAGATCTTTTTAAGAAAGAATGTCGGTAGTGAATGGATGTGAGAGGGGCTGGGAAAACTGCTAAAATTGGCTAAAGGTGCCCAAGAAAACTGTCTTTAATACAACCTGGGACCACTGTAAAGGTTAAAAACAAAAAAAGGAAGAAGTACAGAAAACAATGATCTGATTCCCTACCATCAACTAAATGTAGGTCTACCAATCTAATTAGAGAATTAGATATTATGGAACTGTGTGCGAGTATTCCCTACACTACAGAACTGCTAGCCATGGCCAACATGTTTCTTGCCTAATACAGTCACACGGATCAGGTGGCGAATATTCAGGACCAGTTGTGCCTAATCCTCACTAAGAGAGTAAAAAAACTCTACTCATATTGCCTATGCATGAAATAATTGAAATCTTACATTGAAATAATAAACTTCTGAATGTGGAGACAGGTCAGGTACATGGAGGTCAGGTACATGGGCCGCTTGGCGATCGCATGGATGCTGGCTGCTCTTCTATCAAGACAATTTAACGTCAAAGCTCTCTGAAACCATTAGTTTCCCCCATGTTCCCTTCCAAGATGTCTTTGAGGTCCTTTATCACTTGCAGGTTTACAGTGTTCTGCGAGCCTCCATATTGCTGGGCCACCCTCCCTCCCACTGTGCCAGCTTCCTCTCGTTGTGGGGCTTGTTTGGCAAACTTGTCAATTTTGGTCTATGATGTTGCAATTGAGGGTTGGTCTCTTGCTATGGTGCCTATTTGAGCCAGGGCTTCCGGTCTGCCAACAGCGAGACTCCCCGGCCTGCAGCACATTTGAGCGGTCCAGTTAGTCACTCTCCCACCGTGGCTCCCATCAAGGGGGGGCCTCCGGCAGAGATCCTGATGCACTGTCCTTTACAGCGCTCTCTCCTGCTTCCTGTTGAGTCCATATACAACAGGGAGTGCGGATCTACATTCGGTCTCTTCCCAGCACTCACCTGTCTATATACAAGTTTGAGAACTGGGCCCCTCCGCTGCACAGCACATGGGTAGTTCAATTTATTGCCATTCCACCACGCAGGGAGGGAAGGCTCAGGCAGATAACTCCCCTTCCTCCGAGGGTCTTAATATGCTGGTCCAGGGCTGACCCGTGTTGGCTATGACTCCTGGCCTCTCGTAGCACCAGATCTCTTCACTGGGCTTATCCGTTAGGGTGTTCGTGGGCCCCGCTTGTACTCATGGAGCATTCTTGTCGCCTCCATCCACGCAATCTGTGGGCCCCTTGTGTCTCCCGGGGCTGATAGCCAGCAATTGTTTTTTGGTTCATTGGTCTTGCGAGCAACCCAATTATAAATTCCATCAGAAGAGTATTTGAGAGATGAAATGGTGTTACATCCAGAACTGACTACATTAGAAATGCAGAACCTGGTTCGAGTCTTGTCGAACTCTCAAAATCTATGATTTGTGGCAAATCACTTAATCTATCCGTGCCATTAAGAAATTATGACCTTGTGTATTGTGCACATGTAAGGCGCTACAATAGCACTGGGTTGAGTTCATGCTATATTATGCTGCAAATTATATATAAAAATGTTTTTTTAAAAAGAGTAACCAGTTGCCCAAAGCTCTGCACGTGTGCAACTCGGTCTCAAAATTACCAATGAGTATGAGTCATTACCAGGTAGTCTGTAATTCCTACAAGTCAGTGGGGCAGCCGTCCGTGTGGGATCGTTAAGTGTTACGAAAAAATACAGGGTTTTGCAGGGACCTATATCATACATAACATAGGCCCTCATTACAACCCTGGCGGTTGGTGGAGAAGTGGCGGTAATACCGCAAACAGGGCGGCGGTGAAAAAAATGAAATTACAAGCATGGTGGTGACCACCATGCAAAACAGACACTTCTTCACTCCGACCGCCAGGGTGGTAAAGACCACTGGGCTGGAGACTTCGGTCTCCAGCCCGGCATCCATCACTACACTGCCGGCGGTATCATGACCCTGCATACCGCCATGGATTTCGTGGGGTTCTGTACCGCCATGAAATCCATGGCGGTAGGCACTATCAGTGCCAGGGAATCCGTTCCCTGGCACTGGTGGTCTTCAGCACGGCAATACCTCGGCGGTCTTTCAAAAAGACCGCTGAGGTCCAAATGAGGCCCATAATCTTGCATTCATTTTCACATAAATGAACATTTCGTGGCATTCAGCGTTCAGTATCTGACCCTCTATATCTCTCCCACTTTGCCTTGACCAGTGAAGTTGTCTCGGAGAAGTCTCATCTCTTAAAAAATAATTGAAACAAAGAAATAATAAGATAAAAATGCAACCAAATGTCTTGTTTCTTTGACGAAGCAGGTGTAAAAATAATACGCTTCCTGACAGAGCATAGCAACAGACTCGGGTGTCATTTCAGAAATATGTCACATCTATGTGATGATTCCTCGAAAACACTTCTCCTTCAAGGTTAAATGAAATCACTCCCCTCCCTCCAAATATGACCAAAGGAATTTTAAAATAAACTTTAGCTAGTGAGGGAAAGACATTCTAAAAGTTGACATGTTTACAAAGCAACAACCTCAGTAAATGTGAACAGTTAGGAATATCTAATTTGCAAAACATTTTAGCTGTCCTTTTATGGAATGTTTCCTTTGAAATCAAGCGAAGTAACGAAAAAAAAGAGAAAACCGTCTTCGTTCCTCTATAGGCACTTTACTCTTTCAAAAAAGATGTCATTTTTGGTTTAAATCTGAAAACCAAGATTGCAGGCTTATTCATGGGGCGGTCCCGCCAATGAATAATTGCTATTTGTTGTTTCAGCCACGTTGTATTTGATTTGTCCTTATGTCTCCTTTCTGTGCTGTGTGCTTGGAGAGTGGCGGCTGGGTGACTACTCCTGATACGTGCGGGATCCGCCCGTACTATGTGCCGGCCTTTATAATACTGACATAGTGATTGACTTCTTGACAAACCTTTTATTTACACACAAAGGATTACTCAGAGGTTCTTAATTAATAACCACGCCTCTCCTTAAATAAAAGCATATCCTGTGCTTCTACTAATTGGTAAGGGAGTTGCACACAGTGTGCTTGCATCCGCGGTGTACTTTTCTTTCTACACACGGGCTACAGGCATTTGGGTACATTAAATATTGATAGCTCCCTGTCGACTTGCAGTGGGCGTGTCATTTGAAATGGAGATGTAGAAGAGAATCTTTAATCTCCCTGGGATTTAGCTGAACCTAAAACCTACTGTAAAACAAATTTTTATTTACATGTATTTCATTGTTGTGAGTTACTAAAGCTTTGAAACCCATTCTCGTGCTAAAACGAAGTCCTGAGGAAAAAAGACTTGAGAAACCCTGTTGTATTTAAGGACGTGGGCCCAGATTTACAAACCTTTTGCGCTTTGTTTGCATCACAAAACTGACACAAACCATCACAATTTTTTTTTGTTATTTTCTTTTCAGTGCAAACTTGTTTTGTGCTGGAAAGTTGACTACAAGTACCGGATACTGAGGGCCAGAGTTACAAGGCCCTAATGCCTCCTTGCGCCACACTAGCATCATTTTTAGGGTCGAGCCTGTGTTGCATGCGCTCGCGCATGCGTATCGCAGCGAGACTCTTTTGTATTTAGAAAAGGGCTCGGAGCCCTGTCAACTTCACATCAGTGTTTTTTATTGGTTCGTGGGCTTCCCTAATAAAATCTGCTTGCTTTCATTAGTCGAAGGCACCCATATGTCATGCCTTTTCCGGTGGCAAGCCCTCCTCGAGCGCAGCGACCAAGTACAGAAAACATGCGAGACTCGCTGTTTTCCATCGGGCTCGTGGACTTTTTTTTCTCTAATTTACGAGCGCGATCTTGTTTGGCAGAAGTCGAGCGCTTTACATACTTGATTTCACTTTTTCGGGTTATGTACATAAATGCACTTTTGCCCGTAGGTGAAAAGTCGGGTTACGAGTTTACAACACGATCAGCTCTAACATGAGCAAACGCGAGACCCGTTGCATTGTAAATGCTTGTTTTACGCCATTGTGGCTCAAGGAGGCAATTTTCACCACGCCGTATGTACAAAGTGGTGCAATGCATGCATTGCGCCACTTTGCGACCCTGAGCGTCACATTATGCCTGCCGCAGGCATAATGTATGCAAAGGGGGTGTCCAGGCATTAGGAGACCCACAAAAATGGAACAGTGAAATCTACAAAATTTCACTGCACCATTTATGCCTTCATGTTTAACACCGGCTCATGTAAATTATTGTATTGCAATTTGTTTTGTTATTCTCTTAGGCAATTTCAATGGAATTCCCAATAAAGTATTGAGAGAATTTTAGATGATGATTAATGTATTTATTTGTGGTTCATTTTTTGAAGAATCTGCCTAAACCAAATTTCAAAGGATATCCAGCCTTACCAAACTTCAAATAGAGTCATTGATCCACACACCATAAAAAAATTAAAATGGCCATGAATCCTATATGGATTTGTAATATGCTGACTCACTCAATTTCTGTTAGAAGCAAGACATGCAAAGAACCACCCCAGTCTCCTTTGAAAGTCAGCCACCCGAAGTGTTTCTAACAAGGATATGCACAGTTGTGTAAATCAATTACTCTGATTTAGGATGAAGCAACGGCCCCAATATGTCTTCCAGATGAAATAGAGATACCAAGTAAGGTTTAGCACTGGAGTTACGATATATGGTTAGAGTTGTTTTACACTTTTTGCTCAATAATTTTACATTTTTTACATTATAGTATCCAAGGAGCTGTAGAAAAAAAAGCAACATATAGTGGACTCTACCAAATTTCTTTCAATATTTCCTTGGAGGCCAGTGATCTTGTTGAAAGGATTTCATGGCATTGTCAATAGCAGGGTACAGTCTGTGGACACAGTCAACAAACCAAATTAGGCAAAAGAGAAAAAGAGAATCAGAGTTGGGAAATGTATTTATCATGCACACCTTTGTGAAGGGGACTAGCTGTCAGTGGCATCTGCAGCTATTGTGGAGGGTATGTGACCTGAGGAGGCCCCTGGCAGTATAAAGCACGACTGTTCACACCACAGTACGGGCGGCAACACTGTCGTGAAGGGGGTTGCAGGTCCCAAGAGTCTGCAGCTATTGTGGAGTGGCATGACCTGAGGAGGCTCCTGGCACTATAAAGTGCAATTGCTCACACTGCTGCATGGAACGGATGAGGGCTGTGCCCGGACAAAGCCTGGGCCGAGGGCAGGCCATCCTGCACCCATCAGTGACAGGAAGAGGCAGGGCTGGGCCACCCCCATTGGGCCTGTGCACTGATATTGACTGTTTTTTCCTCGTAAGCCTTTCCTTGATGTGTTGTGGGCTTTATTAAGAAATATTCTCTTGATTGTGGATTGCCTGGCTATTGTTTATTGCCCTGTAACAGTTTCAATAGCTTTTTTCTAATGGGCAAAAGAAAGGCAGCAGATAATTTATCTTGTGTCGAGAAAGAGCCAAAGTCGGCTCACCATCATACAGCCGAGAATTGTGCATTTAACAGGAGAGGTTGAAGATATTCTCAACAATTGAAGAAACCCTCCTTCAGCACAGGCCCCTAAAGCACTAAAATCTAAGATTACCTAATTGGATAAGGGGAACCAAACAGCACTCATCTTAACACAAAACATCTCCCTGCTGCTAATTTACAAAATGTGGCGGCGGCAACAACTACGGAACAGCGGGGGGCTGCAACCAGAAGCCGTAATAGCTAATTCAACATCTTGCTTATCTCCTTCATCTCCAGGTAATTCCAATACCCCAACATTTGATGCAGATAGAGCAAAGGAACGTTATGTTACAGGCTTGGTTACTAATACACACAACATTGTATGTCTGACAGAATATCAAGGACTGAGTTATTGCCTGAACAGAATATCATGTAAAATAAATTGGGGATCAAAATATCGAGAAGGTAAATGCAAAAAGGTGAGTATAGATTTGCTATTCTTAATTCTACATCTATGTTTTTTGAAGATATATGTATCCTCAAGGTACTTATAAGTGGAGTTAAGTATAGAATTTTTTTTGTTACTTTGTCACTTTTTTTAATAAAACAATGAATTTGCACTTTTTCACTTCTGGGATCAAAAAAGTAATAGTAATAGCTGGGGAGCTGGCAGAATTGTAGCCTCTTTGAGGGTTAGTAAGGTTCCTCTACTAGTATTGGGCTGCGGTCGTTGGGGTTTTTCTACAGACTAGTTACTCTGTTTAACCCGTTCTGTGCCTTGGACGAGGTGACCTCGTCCAAGGCTACAGTTCCCGTGTGCCTTGGACGAGGCCACCTCGTCCAAGGCACACAGGAATTTGGGGGAGCGCTAGCGCGCCCCCCCAGTGGACTCCCCTCCCCCCCAAGGCGGGGATGGAAGGGGAAGACCTTCCCCTTCCACCCCCGACCCCCCCAACCCCTCTGTGACGTCAGCGCGCGAGCGCGCGCTGATTTGTCACAGGGGCCTCCCCCATCGCGCTGGAAGCTCTGATTCCAGCTCGATTGAAAGAGAAATGCATTTCTCTTTCAATCACGTGGGGGAGGCCCGGAGGGGCTTCAAAGGGAAATGTATTTCCTTCCCTTTGAAGTCTCTCCCAGGGTTTCAAAAGCCGGATTGCTTGCAATCCGGCTTTTGAAACCCCACTAGACACCAGGGATTTTTTTTTTTTTAATCAGAAATTGACATAAGGGAGCGACCCCTTGGGCAAGGGTTGCTCCGGGGGGGGGGCATTTTTCGGGAAGGCCTTTTCTGCCCCCTCTGGGGGCAGAAACCTCTAGGCACCAGGGATCATTTTTTTTTTTTTAGGTGGGGAGCGACCCCTTAGGCAAGGGTCGCTCCCCTAGGGGGCAAATTATATTTAGGCCATTTCTGCCCCCCGTGGTGGCAGATTGGCCTATTTTGATGAGCCCCACAAGTCACCACATCCTGGATATCCCTAGGTCTCTAGTTTTCAGAAATGCACAGGTTTGGTAGGTTTCCCTAGGTGCCGGCTGAGCTAGAGGCCAAAATCTACAGGAAGAAACTTTGCAAAAAACACCTCTGTTTTCTTTCAAAAAATGTGATGTGTCCACGTTGCGTTTTGGGGCATTTCCTGTCGCGGGCGCTAGGCCTACCCACACAAGTGAGGTATAATTTTTATCGGGAGACTTGGGGGAATGCTGGGTGGAAGGAAATTTGTGCCTCCTCTCAGATTCCAGAATTTTCTGCCACAGAAATGTGAGGAACATGTGTTTTTTTAGCCAAATTTTGAGGTTTGCAAAGGATTCTGGGTAACAGAACCTGGTCAGAGCCCTACAAGTCACCCCATCTTGGATTCCCCTAGGTCTCTAGTTTTCAAAAATGCACAGGTTTGGTAGGTTTCCCTAGGTGCTGGCTGAGCTAGAGGCCCAAATCTACATGTAGGCACTTCGCAAAAAACACCTCGGTTTTCTTTCAAAAAATTGGATGTGTCCACGTTGCGCTTTGGGGAATTTCCTGTCCCGGGTGCTAGGCCTACCCACACAAGTGAGGTATCATTTTTATCGGGAGACTTGGGGGAACGCTGGGTGGAAGGAAATTTGTGGCTCCTCTCAGATTCCAGAACTTTCTGCCACAGAAATGTGAGGAACATGTGTTTTTTCAGCCAAATTTTGAGGTTTGCAAAGGATTCTGGGTAACAGAACCTGCTCAGAGCCCCACAAGTCACCCCATCTTGGATTCCCCTAGGTCTCTAGTTTTAAAAAATGCACAGGTTTGGTAGGTTTCCCTAGGTGCCAGCTGAGCTAGAGGCCAAAATCTACAGGTAGGCACTTTGCAAAAAACACCTCTGTTTTCTTTTAAAAAAATGGGATGATGTGTCCACGTTGCGTTTTGGGGCGTTTCCTGTCGCGGGCGCTAGGCCTACCCACACAAGTGAGGTATCATTTTTATCGGGAGACTTGGGGGAACATAGATTAGCAAAACAAGTGTTATTGCCCCTTGTCTTTTTCTGCATTTTTTCCTTCCAAATATAGGAGAGTGTGTAAAAAAGACATCTATTTGAGAAATGCCCTGTAATTCACATGCTAGTATGGTCACCCCAGAATTCAGAGATGTGCAAATAACCACTGCTCCTCAACACCTTATCTTGTGCCCTTTTTGGAAATACAAAGGTTTTCTTGATAGCTATTTTTTACTCTTTATATTTCAGCAAATGAATTGCTGTATACCCGGTATAGAATGAAAACGCACTGCAGGGTGCAGCTCATTTATTGGCTCTGGGTACCTAAGGTTCTTGATGAACCTACAAGCCCTATATATCCCCGCAACCAGAGGAGTCCAGCAGACGTAACGGTATATTGCTTTCGATAATCTGACATTGCAGGGAAAAGTTACAGAGTAAAACGCAGAGAAAAATTGATGTTTTTTTCACCTCAATTTCAATATTTTTCTTTTTCAGTTGTTATTTTCTGTAGGAAACCCTTGTAGCATCTACACAAATGACCCCTTGCTGAATTTAGAATTTTGTCTACTTTTCAGAAATGTTTAGGTTTCTGGGATCCAGCATTGGTTTCATGCCCGTTTCTGTCACTGACTGGAAGGAGGCTGAAAGCACAAAAAATTGCAAAAATGGGGTATGTCCCAGTAAAATGCCAAAATTGTGTTGAAAAATTGGGTTTTCTGATTCAAGTCTGTCTGTACCTGAAAGCTGGGAAGCTGCTGAATTTAGCACCGCAAACCCTTTGTTGATGCTATTTTCAGGGGAAAAAACACAAGCCTTCTTCTGCAGCCACTTTTTCCCATTTTTTGGAAAAACACGAAATTGTCAATGTATTTTGGCTAATTTCTTGGCCTCCTTCAGGGCAAACCACAAAGTCTGGGTACCTCTAGAATCCCTAGGATGTTGGAAAAAAAGGACGCAAATATGGCTTGGTTAGCTTATGTGGACCAAAAGTTATAAGGGCCTAAGCGCGAACTGCCCCAAATAGGCAAAAAAAGGCCTGGCACAGGAGGGGGAAAAGGCCTGGCAGCGAAGGGGCTAACATGAAAACCCTCTAGGCCCACTCTCTCTCAGGCGTATCGAGGACCTGATGAAGCATATCCTAGGTGTCTTAGGGATTCAGCAATCCCCCTTACTCGCAAAAAAAAAATTGAGTCCCTAGACACATATGAGCGCTTGGATTGACCAACCCCCATTCAGTGTGATGTAGATTTGGGTCTGAAAGGCGAGGAGTTGACAATTCCTTTTTAGGGTCCGACTCTGATTCTGTTCACCAGCTCAGTTTTTGTTCATGGAATGTAGCAGGGTTTGAGGAGAAGGTTAATGACCCAAACTGGCTTCGATTTGTTTTAGGCAATATCATAACCTGGCCCTTCAGAAAACCCGGACTGATAAGAATACAACATTTTTAAACGGTTTTGCTCATTTCTTTCACCAAGCTATATCATCCTCCTCAGAGGGAGCTAAGGCGGGGCTGTGCATTTTAATATCTTTGTCCCTGAATTGTTCAATGGCCGAGGTGAAGGCAAATTCTTCAAACTTGGGGGTGGTATAAATTACTTTTCCTGATGAAACAAACCTATTAATTTCAAATATTTAAAACTCAAATGGACACACTTTCTACTCAGATGTTATTACCTCCATGGACTTGATTAGAGAGAAATGTAAGACCCTCATCCAGGTGCCTAGTTTAAGCTGTACCTTGTGCATCCCAAAAGTGATCTTGAGTGACTTCAATATCCACCCTTGCCAAATGGCATGCCAGATTTTTCAGGAATTTCCCCTGTTAGACAATCCTTCAACTGCCATTTTGAACTTACCGCCCAAGGGGACCAGATAAATCTCTTAATTCAAGCTTTGAACCAGGTCATACCCCTTGGCCAGGTGGATCCTATTTATGTGGGTAGGGGTTGTGGATCAATTGTGGACTATATTTTGACCTCCTCATCTCTTATTAACTCTCTAGTTGATTACCAGACTATACAGTCCAGCTGGAGTGACCACAATCCGATAGTGTTATTGTTAAGGTTTTGGCAGCAGAGATTGTTTTTGCCGGCCCCACTCACTAAGGGGCTGATTTAAAGAAAGTGGTGCTGCACCAAGTGCAGCGCCACTTTTCTTGCACCCATTAGCACCCCCCTATCGCCACCATGTGTGCGCCGTATTTAAAATATGGCGCACTATGGTGCAGGGTAGGGGGCAATAGAGTAATTATTTTACGCTATTGATGTACTTTGCAGGGGTAGCGCCAAAATGTTGGTGCTACTCCTGTAGAGCACATAGGGGCACACTGTATTCAATAGCATGCCCCTTTTAACATCTGCTATAAGCAGGTGTTAAAAGTGCTGAGAAAAATGGCACAAGGAAATCTCTTAGATCTCCTTGTGACATTTTTCGGCCCCCCAAATGGGGGAACACCCCCTTTGCATATATTATGCCTGGCGCAGGCATAATGTAGCGCAAAGTTTTACAAAGTGGTGCAGTGCATGCATTGCACCACTTTATATGGTAAAGTGTTTTTGGCTATCTAATGCTACATTAGCGTAAAAAAATGATGCTAATGTGTAATTAGGATGGAGCTAGGGGATCTTAAATCAGCCCCTAAATTCCTTGTTCTTTTGGACCAGGGTGGGTATATTAAGTAGACTAAAGTGATCGCAGTTGAGTTCTGTGCAAATTTATTCTGGGTGATGAGTAATGAGTTAGATTGTTGCTTTAACCCAGATTCAGCACCTAGAGATGTTTAAAATGTTTTTTCTGCACTTTGTGATAGCATCAATGTTGCCCTCACTTTCTGTAGCCGATGCCACATTATTCCTAGGGGGTGTATTGGTTTGTTGAGTTCTGTTCCGAAGCTCATCGTGACCTAATGAAGGCCCTTATATGTTCCCCCTGACGCTACAAAGGGAAGATAAGAGTCTCTCAAGGACCATGTTTGGAAACAGTTATTGAGAGCTAGTGTTCTCAATGATAGTGCCACATTTTGGAGAACTCTTAATCATTCTTTTTTAGTGGCTGAAGATGAACCAACCTTGACCTCAGTGACAGACGAAGTCAAGTGGTATGCTCATTTTTCTCACATCTGTACTTTTGAGGTCGGGAAAGAGTCTGTAATCCAACCTGTTAAAGAGAAGGAGCTGGGTAACCCTAGTCTTTCTTTTTCCATTGATGAAGTTGCAAGTGCCGTCAGGTGCCTTGCAGGTAATAAGGCTCTGGGCCCTGATATAGTTCCCACAGATCTTTTTAGGAGTGACATAGTTATCTGGGCCCCTTTGCTCTCCAAAGTATTAAACATGCTGTGCTCTGGGGTCTCCCTAGTTCATGGTCCTATACCATCATCATATCCATTTTTAAATAGGGTGACCGGGCTGACCCAAGATGTTACAGGCCCATCTGTTTGAATGATACAACTGTTAAGGTCCTGGATCAAGTGATCTTGGAAAGGCTGTCCCTGTGGACCAAGGAGAAAAACATCATCTCTGATTTGCAGTATACGTTTAGGTCCAGCCTAAGTATCATGAATCAAGGTGTGCACTTACATTTATCAATTCAGAAATACTCCATGGCTAAAAAGGGCACTCTCTTTTTGAGTTTTATGGACCTAACATCAGGGTTTGACCAGGGAATCGCTCTAAGGTTTGGTCAATAATGTTGTCCTCAGGAGTCAATCCAGCTCTGGTGTCTTTTTTGGCAGACATTCATAGGGACATGTCGGCATCTGTGAGGTTTGAGAGGGAATGTTTCTTGTACTGAGCCCTTCCCAAAAACCAGAGGCATCAGGCAGGGGTGTCCAGGCCCCTTTTTTATTTACCATCTATATCAACCATCTAGCGGAGGTGTTGTTGGCAAAACAATGTAATGTTCCTTGTGTAGGCGTCTGTTCATTACCATTTTGCCTGTATGTAGATGATGCCATCCTTATGTCTAGGACAGCACTATGGATTTCTTACAAGCTCTGTCACCAAAGGTACTCATAAGTCGATGCAAACTGAGCAAAAAGAAAGTTTTAGACAATCTATCTTCTCCACCAGAACAAAAACAGAGCTGCTCCATCTGGAACCAAGCTAAAATAAACACTCCCGGGAAGGTCACATGAGCTCCCGTCATGCTCCGTGGCTAGGAGCCTGAAGGGTTCACAGGATGGTGGCGGAAAGCAGAATGGCTGAGTGATTTCTCGTGGCCCCGACTGAAGTAAGTGGTGGCGTTCCCCCTTTTTACATGCCAGTGAAAGGACAACCGCAAAGACAGGGTATTTGTCTTTTAACAGGGGCTGAAGTGTTGAGGAGCGGCCATGTGGTCGGAGCACCGACGGCAGCGTTGTGTGACTCCACGGGGAGGTGCAGTGTTTGCTTCCCTGTTTCTGTTCCGTCACAGGAGCGACGGGGAGTGTTTCCCTCGGCGGGGAACCAGGGCGAAGTCGAAGGGAGGCGATGGCTTGTGATTTTCTACTCCCCTGCACTGGTTTTGGATGGAGAAGAGCATATTGTTACAAATGGACCTGCGGCTTCAATTTCCAGTGTCCTCAGGTCAGGTCAGCTCAACTACGAAGCGTGGCTGCAGTAACTGTGGCAGGGGCAGCTCCCAGGAGTACCGGATTAGCACCAGCAAGATCCAAGAAAGATAACAGAGGATACCAATACATTATGGTGTATGCTAGGATCTATATAGGTATTTTTCTTTTCTTCTTTTCAGCCCCCCCAAAAAAAAGGAAGACAAGTGTCATTAAACAAAATGGGGGCTACATAAGACTTTTAGTTTTTTCTCTGCCGACATTCTCAACCTTATTGCGAGTAAAGGAGGAGAAGGGGAAAGGTGTAAGAAAAAGGGAAGGACAGTATGAAATACTAAAAAAAGAAGGAAGAAGAGGAGATAACAAATAAGTAAAGCAAGCAAAGCAAGGGGGAAGGGGAAAAGAGGAAGAGTGGAGGAAGAGAAGGGAACAAAACAAAAAAAAACAAGAGGCAAAAAAGGAAGTAATAGCGCAAAAGAAGGCGAGACAAAGAGAAGGAAAAGAAAGGGAAAAAAGGGGGGAAAAAGGAACTATTTATAAGCTTTTCCCATATTAGTCTGTCTATATAATGAAGCGCATGACCCGCGATGCAATTGGCAGGACACAAATGGTGGGAAAAAATGTGAAGGGATCTAAACCAAAGATCTTGTCGCTGGCTTTAAGTAGACCAAAGTCAGGTTCCGGCCAAAGGTGTTTAGGAGAGCTACAGAGAGATTTCTCAGCAGAACAGGATATCTTTCAACATATATCCCCCCACTCCAATCAATCTCCGCTGAACTTCAGAGAACCAATCCGGGAGAAGCTTGCACCAATCGCCGGTTCACACACCATTAGCAACAGAAAGGTTAACATATCCCCCCCATAACGAATACCATCATGTCTTCAGGCAGTTTTATCGCTTCTACAACATTTCTCATAAGGCCCTGGAAGGCAGCTTACAACACAAAGAGAGGACTATATATCCTTTATTTGCATCTAACAGCGACCACGCCCATCCCAGGTAAGTCAGAAAGGACAATGATAAGGGCTCTGGGCAACCTTCGATTTCTTCAGGAGACTAAAGGGGCATGCTGCCCACTCCTGTAGTCACAACTCCTGGTTGTACCATGATAGACAATCACAGTTCGGTATCTGACCTTGTATTTGCAAAGGCTGGAGCTGCCAAGGATCTAAATCCCGCCACTTCAAGTTCTAGTTGTGCTAGTACATTCAATCCTCCTTGTACAAGCTCAATGAAGGAGTGGATGTGACAGATTTTTGTAGAGCTGTGGGCAATCAAGCTATCTCAGGAGGAGGCTCACAGGGAGACTAAGGATCAGCTTAGTCAACTAAACACCCATTTGACTCACTTATCCATAAGGCTATCCCTGGTCCAACAGCGTGTATCGGACTTGGAGGATTTGGGACATCAATCTGGGCCCACCATACCACGGATTCAATCAGAATTAGAAGAGCTTCAGATGAAGCTAGAGTATTTAGGAAAATAGATCACGATGCTCGAATCTTAGATTTACAGGCATCCCGGAGAATTTCGAGGCAGCATCATCAGTCACCAAGATAGTATCAGACCTCATACGCAATTCTATTCTACCGGAGACCGCCAAGACGGATTTAGATCTTTCCATAATGCAAGCACATAGGGTACCTTTTGTGCGCCCTACAAATCCAAAATATCCTCGTACTATTTTAGTTAACTTTGGGGATTCCAGGATCAAAGAGCAAATCCTCTCACAGGAAATTAAAAAGATGATCTTCAAGTCAGGAGATCTATTTAGTTTCCGTGTGTTTACAGAAATGTCGGCCTCAGCGGCAAAACGGCGACGTGAATTTGTGGGATTGATTGATGACTTCAAAAAGCTTGGGGCACCGGCAGGGATCGTTCAACCAGCTAAGCTGAAAGTTTTGAGTAATGGCAAAATGCATATATTTCAACGTGTGCAGGATGCCAAAGACTTTTAAACTTCCTTAAAATGACATTTGAAATGACATCTACCCACAAAGGACAAGGAACTAAGTTATGTTGAGGGTGGGAAATAGGTGGGAGTAGGTGGGGATAGCAGGGGTTGCACAAGGTTTTTTTTCTGAAAGGGCTCTTTCTCCTTTTTTTCTAGTTGTTCCTTCTTTGCAATTCTTTTGCTTTCGCAATCGTTTGCCAGAATGCGCATCCTTGGGAGTCAGGCTCCGGGAGTGCCAAGTCAGTACACTCAATTTTGGGTTAGTGGGAGGGGGTGTCAGTTGGGGCACTGGGGGGGAAACAAGGGAGAGAGAGGCCAAGAGGGGGAAGGGCATCATTCGAGTACAAGGTGGAGGGACAAGAGGGGGTTTTTACAGGGTGGAGGGGGAAGGGCAAGAAGGGGGGATTCACATGGGGTGGGGGTTCAGGAGGGAGTTAGCACAAAAAATGCAGGTGGTAATCAACCAACTTAACTATTTGCTTGAAGAGAAAACACAAGACACAAGTTTAGTTAAACTAGTAGTACTAGGACAATGGGGGTATGGTAACAAGGATCAGCACTTCGCGAAATGATGGGATTTAAATTAAGAGTAGCCTCCTGTCATCTGAATGGGGTTAATAACAACGCAAAATTGTGCGCTGCGCTTAGCTGGCTGGAATCTGCACAGGTTCAAGTACTTCTTTTACAGGAAACATATCTAAAGATTAAAGCTAAGATGCCTAGACTTCCGCCATATGTTGCTAACTCTTTTTATGCTTCGGTGGGTGCCACAGTACAGGGTGTGGCAATTCTGTTCTCTAGGAAATTTGTAGGGAGAATAAATAGCGTTGTCCGAGCTCCACAGGTGAGATGGCTAATAGTCTCCGCAACAATGGTAGGCAAAGAGCTCCACTTTGTAAACTATTATGGTCCGATATAAACCCAATGCAGACACTATATACGCATCTTTCTCTTCTTCAAGGGTATCTTGAAATAGGAGGGGGCTTTAATGTTATACCAAATACTCTGTGGGATTCAACACGGAAGAACAAAGCACAGAATAAACCCAAAACTTCTCAACTCCTTGCAAAACTGATACAAGAGTTAGCTCTAGTAGATGTGTGGCAAGCCGATCACCTCTATGTTAAAGAGTACACGTGCTATTCCAAAAGGTATAACATGGCGTCAAGAACTGATTATGTTCTAGTCTCATTTACATTAAAATGGTATCGAACAGGAATTCTTGCAAATTCTTTCTCAGACCACTCCATTCCCTTGGTTGATCTCGATGACCTCAAGGACTCGGGCGATCAGCCTCGTCGTTCACAATGGCGCCTGGATAGATCTCTTTTGGCAGAGGAAGACAGGGTAGCCAACCTTAAAGTGTTAGTAACTGACTTTTTGAAGGTAAATAAGGGATCCGCCCCTATTTTTCACAACTGGGGGCCACCAAAGCCTTTGTACGAGGGGAGGCTATCTCCTTTAATGCACACCTAGGTAAAAAAGCTCGTGAAAAAAGCACTATACTCCAAAAGGAGCTAGAACAGGCACTAAAAGGAAAGCAAATATTGCCTAGTCCGGAGACGGTACAAGGGCTGGCAAGGGCCCAGGATAAGTTAAGAGATTTTTTTCTTTCAAAGGAAATACTAAATAGACATACTAGTTATCACCGTCAATATGAAGAAAGTGAACATGCTGGTAGATTTCTTGCCTGGTCGATTAAAAAGCGTTCCAGCATTAGTTTAATAAAAGCTATTTTTGATGAAGAGCAGGGCAGGGTGGTTACACACTCTAAAGAGATCGAGAAAGTGTTTCTCTTACATTACTGTAAGCTATATACAGAGAAATTACAAGCACATAATTAGCAAACTAAACAATATTTAGATACAGTCATTTTACCAAGGCTCGATATGGAGGCACAGAATTTATTATTATCCCATACTACCTTTCAATAAGTTATTAAAGCAATAAGGGCTGCTCCCAATGGTAAAGCCTCAGGTGAAGATGGTCTTCCGGCAGAAATTTATAAAATTCTGGAAGATCAAATTGCTGATATAGTATTAGATTTATTTAATACAATATTAGAAGGAGCGGATGTTCCCTCCGAGTTTTCAAGAGCTATAGTAGTCAGCTTTATCAAAAAAGATAAACCACCGGAATATCATGATTCATATTGACCAATTAGATTGCTAAATCAGGATTATAAACTTTTTACTAAAATACTGGAAGCTCGTGTATCTCAGGTGGCGCAAGCACTAGTACATGAGGACCAGTGGATTTCTGCCGGGTAGGTTACTAATCACTAATACCAATTTTCTAGTACAGGCAATAGATTATCTATCACATAGTTCCCAGCCGGTGGCAATTATGATGCCTGAACCCGAAAAGGCATTTGATTTAGTTCAATGGCAAGTGTTATTCTTGGTGCTTGCAAAGTTCGGCTTCCCCGGGAAGTTCATTCAGAGAATACAGACACTGTATATAGAGGCTCAAGCCAAGATTTCAGTCAATGCTCAAACAGTAGGGTCAGTACAAATCACACGAGGCACACAACAGGGCTGTCCTCTCTCTCCAGTTCTCTTTGCAGTCTTTATGAGCCTTTATCTGCAGCAATCTGACAAGATTCAAACATTCAAGCCCCTCTACCTCTAGCTCCCAAAGTAAAGCTATTGGCGGACGATATGATCTTGTATTTTCGTGGGGATCAACACAATATCGATAGAAAGTTTGCAAAGATTAGGGCATTTTCAGAGCTAGTGGGGTATAAAATCACCCAATCTAAATCAGAGGCTTTGCTGTATAATGCAGAGTCATCGGTCCTGCCACAAGGTATTCATGTTGTATCCTCAGCTTTCCACCCCATTAGATATCTAGGTATATACGTATCTCTGAGTTCGGCAGTCTTGTTCCATCTGAATCACATGAATGTTCTCAAAAAATTCAAGGATTATTGCTTAAGCGGCAGGAGACTACTATGGCCATTATAGGAAGGACAGCAATGGTTAAAATGTCGATCCTTCCTTTACTATTATTTGTTTTCTCAAGTGTAATTTTGCGAGTTCCAAAAAAGTTTTTGATAAGCTAGACGCATTAATCAGACAATTCGTTTGGAATCACAAGAAGCCTCGGCTCCAGTTGGCAAAGCTATCTTTGGCATTGGAAGACGGGGGATTAGATCTCCCCAATGTGGTGGTTTATTATGAGCAGCGGTATTTGATTGGGCGTTAAGAGGAGCGCAAAAGCCAAAATTAAATTTCTATCTCAATCAGATAATGCTAGAAACCAATATTCAACTTTCAAATTTTTTTAAATTCCCTCGCCTACCAAAAAGGTATAAATTACCGGTTATGATTCAATTAACCATATCACCGATAAAGGGCAAGTACCAAATTGATAAGGCATACTCGTTCCTACGTGTAAGGGACATTTGGCTTTTAGGAGTGGAATTAAGTCAAGGCAATGTACAGCAATGGGAAGCCCTGGACTTTATGATTTTAGAGGATTTTTATCTAGCAGATCACTTTAAAATATGGGCACAGTGTGTAATGGGTGTAAGTGATATTCCAGAAACTTTTAAATGTTCATATTGCCAAGTTTTGCACTCCTTACATTCAGCGCGACAACCATTGAACGGCGCTAATAAAGCCATTGCTCAGGCCTTTTACGATAATCAATTAGATATTGGTAAATGCTATAAACTACTTCAGGAGGCAGAGTCAACCAAGGTAATCTCCCAACTTGTTGTGCGGATAGCCAACATGACAGAATGTAAGACAGAGATGCAGCATTGGAGAAAACACAACAAGGTGTTGTATAAAGCACTTAGAGGGGCCAATTTTAAAAGGATCACCCTGTTTTCTAGGTGGTTGTTGTACTATAGCCCCCTGTTATGATAAGAAAAATGCATCCAGAGATATCAGGCTCCTGTCCACGTTGTCAAAAATTTCAGGGGAATGGATACATATGTGCTTTTCTTGTATATTTCTGGCAAAGTATTGGGAGCCGATTTTGCAGAGGTTGAGTTCCTGGATAGGCCATGTGATTGCCCCTAGCCAATTGGTGGCTCTTTGGGGCATTACGCAGACACCAAATCTGACTATTCCATCCAGACAAATGGCAATTATGAGTACTGTAATAGCCTTATCACTTATTCTGCAGGCATGGAAATCACCAGTCCCCCTGACATACGCACAATGGGAGGCAAAAATTTAGTCCACCAGGGTTAAAGAAAAAATGTATGCCCAGCGGATAGGAACCATGCAAAGATACAAAGGGCTAAAATGACTAACTCGTTGATAAATCAAGCAGAGGAGAGGGGAAACTGAGGGTGCAAACTTAAGAGGTTTATTTTTGAAAAATTCAAAATGTCTATGTTATGAGTAAATATGTCTAGCATCAATGTATAAGGCAATGTTGTGATTTGGATGAATGTATGTAATGCAAGCTTTACCTGCTGAATAAAAAAAAATAATAATAATAATAATAATAATAAACACTCCCCTCTGATTTGGAATTACCTTCTTCCAGTTCATCAAACGTTTAAGCTGATACAGACAATTGCATAGGCTATGGGGATCTTATTAAACATTTGCACAAACAAGACCAGAGATCGGCCCACCATCCAGGTATAGAAAGATCTGACCCCCTCAATCTTTAAAGTGCTTTCCCCAGGCCCTACTACCTTGGTAGACTGAAAGCAAACACTGAGAGCCGGTGAAGGGATGGCTCACAAAATACATTAGGAAGTGCCGTCCATAACCTGAATTGTAATAATCTCGAATGAGCAATAGTGAACTTGCTGCTTGGCAGTCTTTACAGCCAGCCTAAGCCTGTATTCTCCCCATGTTTGCAAAATCAGACTAGAATTTAATAGACCACTTGGCTCTTTTGGAGAAAAGGGACCAAAATTATTCCCTTTGGTGGTTCTCTTATTTAACAGAATCTGGATATGGTCAAGGAAGGCCTGCTGCATCTCTCAATATCATTAAAGAAGTGTGAGAGTCAGACAGATTGGGGTGCATCCAAAGGTTGTGTATATTAAGAGAATGTTGTGCACTGTTCTTAGGGATTCATTAGTCTCCCTTTTGACCTCCCCTTAAGTCCCTCATGCGACCTGCTTGTCCTATAATGTAGTTAAACATTATATGCTAGCCTGACTGACGAAAAATCTGAAGCACCCCCCTCCCAATTTTACTGACCAAGCTGCTCCCCTGCCAGTAGTATCATCAAGTGGAAAAAGAAAACTTGCACTGGGATTAACTTGGAAGTGGTATAGTCATGCCTTCCAGGCTTTAAGCAGGACACTGCTAAAGCAAGACTTGTCTCAAGCACAGTCCCCTTGGCTTGGGCCCAACTTCGAAATGGATGTCAATTCAATAATTTGTGTGAAAAAGCCATAGTGCTAATTGAAGGGACCTGAAAGGGCTTCAAAAGCTTCATCGAATGCCCCTTTGCAGAATGAGCTTTCAGACAAAACATGAGGTCAAACTGTAGGTCCCCATAAAAGGACAGGCTAGTGATCATGTGGCCCGCGCTCAGCTTCAGTAGTTTCTACCACATGTATTTCCTGAGTGGCAGGGATACCTTGATGCATAACAAAAAGCCAGAAGTCTCAAATCTGAGCAGACCTCTGCCACCAGTTCAACGTTGCCCTGCAACTGCTCATCATCTGCACCCATTTTATAAATCTTCAATAAGGCCTGAAAACTTTCACAAAGGTTTGTGCTTTGTGGGCTTAGAGTGTAAAATTGGCAGTCAAAAAGAAGTGTTTCACAATCCCTTCCAACTTGTCTCCAGATGGTCAAACTTGAGTTACTGCCTCCAACGCACATGATGAGAAAGAGTCCACGCTGGACTGGATCTTTTTCTAAATTAGGTGTATGAGATTATTTCTCTTCAAACCCTTTCTGTTGGTAGCCCAGAGTTAAGAACTTGGTAAATCAACCTTATCCACATCATTCCAATCATGAAGCAAGATATTATGAACAATGTGCTGCAGTGGAAGAGGGTCAATGACAAGACCTTCTAGTTAACTATGAAAGTCTCCACTTGAGCAGGCTCATGAAACCACCAACATGTCACAGATGTGCCACTACTTCGAACATCTGGGCCCCTGGACAAAGGTGCTTTTTATTACCAGGTAAGTTGTCCACCTTCAGGGGTTTTTGCAGGGGCTCCTAGAGCTGAAGTGCCGCCGCTGCCTCCTCCTTAACCGAACCCTGAAAGCATTCTTGTAGAGAGAGAAAGCAGCTGCTATCCATTACCCGTGGTGAAGTTTTCTATCACTGCACTTCTCAGCTCTCGCTGCCATTGTCCCCATCACTCACTCAGCAGGAGAAAGTTCCTCTGTTTGAATGTTGCCTGGCAACCTAGAAGGATTTGTATTCTTGCAAACAGCCAACATGCCTGTGCCAGGCAATACTGTGCACGTTGACATCCTCCCATCAAAGTTCACATGAACCTTCTAATGGTGACTCAGCATGTGCCTGCTTGGCAAGTCTTTAAACCTTTGTTGTGCCCCCCCCCTTTGAAACTCGTGCACGCTACCAGCTAAAAGTCTTTATCGGGACAGGACGGGAGATGGCTCTGAGCACCAACACTGATAGCTCATGCTCTGTACTTCAAGGGGGACGAAAACAGAGAGAGAGCGTAAAGTCATGTAAATGTAAAAATACTTACCTTATCCACAGAGTTCTGTCCAGGGGATGACTTAATGGAAATAGAAGGCTGGACTTATGCTACTAAGGAGGCAAATTAAAGCAGTTGAGTGGATAGGAAGATAGATAACATTCTTCCCTCTTTGGAGACTGGGTTATCTTCCTCTCGTTTGAATTCAATGTAAGAACTAAATAATAATTATACATTTAGCTGCTGTTGTCTAGAAACATAGCAACATTTGTTGAAGACTGTAGAGGAGCTACACAGCACTGCAAAACAAAACAAGTATTATAATGCAGCACAACGAAACAGCAACACAACAACAAAATTACAGAGCGCAACAGAACAAAACTCTGTAACAGAATACAACGCAACAACTTAAACACAAACACAACACAGCACAGGTATAGCAAAACAGGACACAATAATACAACACAACCAACCATTAAAAAAACAACACTCATTTAAAGCAGCCAACTGATTATAGTATAGCTGCAATGCAATGCAATCATAATCACACCAAAATAACAGTGTATGGCACAAAAACAGTACCCAACCAAACGTAACAAAATTAAGTGGTGATTGAAAATTGTATTTTTAAAATAAGCATTTAACTATAATTAACAGGAAGGCAGATCGCTGACGCCCCGAGAATCCGGTCTGATCAAAAGCCTCGAAGTGCGATTAAACTACAACCGTTTCAACGAAAGGTGTGAACACCGATTATTGGACTGTGACTCTCTCTTTACCGATTGTACTCTAACTTCCTAGTTCTTCCTTTAACTTCACATAGTTTTTAGTCACAAACTGATCTAAAATGAGAGAGAGGAGACATGGGCCCTCATTCCGACCCTGGCGGTTTCAAACCGCCAGGGTGGAGGGCAGAGGAAGCACCGCCAACAGGCTGGCGGTGCTTCCCGGGCCATTCTGACCACGGCGGTAAAGCCGCGGTCAGAAAAGGGGAACCAGCGGTTTCCCGCCAGTTTTCCCCTGGCCCACGGAATCCTCCATGGCGGCGCTGCTTGCAGCGCCGCCATGGAGATTCCGACCCCCTTCCCGCCAGCCTGTTCCTGGCGGTTTACACCGCCAGGAAGAGGCTGGCGGGAACGGGTGTCGTGGGGCCCCTGGGGGCCCCTGCACTGCCCATGCCACTGGCATGGGCAGTGCAGGGGCCGCCTAACAGGGCCCCACAAAGATTTTCAGTGTCTGCTTTGCAGACACTGAAAATCACGACGGGTGCCACTGCACCCGTCGCACCCCTGCAAATCCGCCGGCTCCATTCGGAGCCAGCTTCCTCTTTGCAGGGGCTTTCCCGCTGGGCCGGCGGCCGTTCTTTTGGAGATCGCCCGCCGGCCCAGCGGGAAAGTTGTAATGACCCCCGCGGTCATTTGACCGCGGTGCGGTCTTTTGGAGGTTTCCGCCCGGCCGGTGTTTTATAAAAATTCTAATAGGCAAATAAATAAACTCAACGCACCACACGGCAATACAACACACAAATAACAGAGCAATGCTGCAAAAAACAGCAAAATTACACACTAACAATACAAAAATGATGCAACAGATCACAACGACACAACACCACAAATCAAATGAAAGAACACAATCCAACAGCACAACCACACCAACAACACAGCACCCACATGAACACAATTAAACTGAAGGATAACACAAAAACACACTAAAAGATTGTAACTCGTCAGTGCACCAAACACATATCAGAGCAAAAAAACGCTGCAAACACCACAACACACCAAACGAAAATACAAATAACACGACAATAGAGAAAGAAAACCAGAACATATGACACACAACAAAGTCCAAAAGACAGCACAATTACATTTTTCTATTGATGTTTACCATCACAACCTTCTCACCACAAGACAAAGTTTGGACAGAATCCGTGGGCATTGCATTACATTTCATTGACTTCTTTCTCTCCATCAGGTGCAGATGCTCTACTAGCACGTTCCAAGGTTAAGGTGGCTTGCAGCATTTACCAAAGATCCTCGTTGTCAGCCCTGCTATTCAACAACTACATGCTCCCACCAGCCCAGCTACTACAACAATATGAGGTTCACGTCAAACGTGTACTTATGGCACCTAGATCATTATCCAATAGAAGAACTGTGTGTGTAACAAATCAGACATCACCAGGTGCGTAAATAACTTACATTCCTAGATGGAGGAGAGGCTTCTTCGGTCTTAACAAAGCTAAAACTGAAATTGTAATGCTGGGAGAGACCACACGGACTTCTGTTCCATTTGTAAGATCACTTTTGAGTACCTCTCAGGCAGTGAAAAAAAACGCGGAACAATGAATGATGAATGTAGATTGATTAGATCAGAGTTGTTGTATATCTATCTTAATAATAATAATAATAATAACTTATTTCGGTCTTTGAGGCCATCAAAGCATAAAAACATAAATAGCAAAATTTAAAGACATATGCTAAAAAGATGCAAACTAGCTTGATGACTTGATATATATATATATATATACATAGATTAAAACATAACTAAAAATATGCATCCCTTTCCTTCAAACCTTCTAATTTCTAGAACCTAAAATAGATAATAAGATAAAATAAAGGGTTTATTTCAGTGAGCGATGTCGTATACGCCATGCTGTCGCAAGGAAATTGCTAACCGCGTGGGTAACATTTTTAGAAGTATCACTCTTTAAAATTCTAATAGCTATAAAACACTGCCTCAAGCCCAGATCTCGGCAGGTTGCACGGATCCATTTTGACCTAGGGGTCGTGTAAGCAGGACAAAAGAACATAAAAGGGGTCATTACAACACTGGCGGTAAAAGCCGCTTACCACTGTGCAGAAGACCGCCAACACACCGCCACAGCAGCAGAATTCCATCCAGGTCAATATGACTCACAGCTCGGAATCCGCCAAAATTCAGACGCCCACACAAGTCCGCCACACGAAAGGTCAGTGATAAACTGGCGAAAACAAAACCTCCACTGTCACGCCAAAAGAAATACGCCCACACTATCACGACCCACGAATCCACGCGGTGGTCTTTCAACTGCGGTATTCCATTGGCGGTACACACCACCACGCTCAAAATACACACACTCTCACAAAACACTGCCACATTGGACAATTCAAAATACGCACACCTGATACACATACACACACCACTCCCACACCCAATACAATATAAAACACCCACCCACATCACCCACAAACCCCTACGACCACAATTGCGACAGACGGCCAGAGAGAGACACTATAATCTACAACCAAGCATCCACAGGCACACAACACCATCACCCAAATAACATCCACGCACCTCACACAACACACCACTAAAAATCACCCCACATATCACAACAGACACCATCCCACACATCACCCACACCACCCCATGGCACGGCAAAGACACCCCAGGCTCTCTGAGGAGGAGCTCAGGGTCATGGTGGAGGAAATCATCCGGGTAGGGCCACAGCTATTTGGATGCAGCACACCTCCATAGCTAGGAAGATGGAGCTATGGCGAAGAATAGTGGACAGGGTCAACGAAGTGGGACAGCACCCAAGAAATGGGGATGACATCAGGAAGAGGTGGAACAACCTACGGGGGAAGGTGCGTTCCGTGGTCTCAAGACACCACCTTGCGGTTCGGAGGACTGGCGGCGGACCCCCACCTCCTCCCCCACAACTAACAACATGGGAGGAGCAAGTCTTGGCTATTCTGCATCCTGAGGGCCTCGAAGGAGTAGCTGGAGGAATGGACTCTGGTAAGTCAAACCTTAACTACTATATCCCCCACCCTACCTGCATGCCATCACATACCCTCACCCTCGCCCTCACTCCTACTCCTCACAAATGTCCCAATATCACAAACCACCCATCCCAATACCAAGCCCTGCATGCAACAACAAAGCATGGACACCCATCACCAATGCATGGCCACTGCACATACCCATACACCCCCCTAAACCATCATCACACAAGGTCCCACACAAGAATGCAAGCACTGGGGTACACGGTCACCCACCCATTGCACACCATGGTACACCAGGATGCAATAATCATGCTTTTACACCCCTGCAGGACCCCTACACAATGTCACCGCACAGGAGGGTCTACACATGTCCACACCACCAACAGAAAAGGTCCACAGTGATGACAGCAGCTCTGTCCAACTGGATCTAGACGACCAGCCCGGCCAATATGGGACCTCGGGACAGTCGGTTCCCCTCACACTGGCACAGGCCACTACAGAGCTTGCAACCTCTGGAAACACCAGCATAGCACCCACTCAGCGGGCCCATACCTCTGTCCCCAGGACACGTCAATCAGCAGTGTGTCCACCACTACAGGGAACCCAGGCCAATCCACCACCCCAACAACAACAGGGACCTGGGGCAAGGGCAGTGGGCACACCGTTCAGGGGACGGAGGCCCAGGAACATAGGGGAACTTGGAGGGCTGCTGTGCGACAGGGGGAGGACAGGCCCAGGGAACCCACTCTCAACAAGGCCCTCTCCAACATCATGGGAGCCTACCATCATTCCCAGGAGACGATGGCAACAGTACTGGCCAAGTTTCAGGAGACCCAGCGGCTGCAGGAGGAACAGTATTTGGGCTTCAGGGAGGAACTCAGATCAATCAATTCCACCCTGGGCACCATCGTAGGGGTGCTGAAGGAAGTCCTCAACACCTGGAGGGACACTGTGGCACTACAAGGGGCCCCTGACACTAGCCTGGACGATGAACTGCCCACCACCTCTGCCGGCGCTAATGGACAGGAGGGACCGCCACAGGACCACCACACCAGCACCCCACCCCCTGCAGAGGGAGAACCACCCCGCAAACGGTCCCTGAGATCCAGGACAAAGACAGAGAACGATGCCAAGACCCCCGCCAAGAAATGAGACTGCCCTGAATGTCATCCTTTTGTCCCACCTTGTCACCCTGTCCATCCACAAACTGCCCCAGCTCCACTTCCTATGCCCCTTTGGACAATGCACATGTGAGACTAATAGACTGGACTCTGCCATGGACATTCCTCCACCATCACCCCTCACCATTTAAAACCCCCCTCCAATATTGAGCACTTAAATAAACACACTTAAAGCACAAAACAATCTGGAGTCTGTCTGTGATTTCGAAATAGTGTATTAGCAATTACAGTGACCAAATGCTCTTTCAATTGTAATGTCAACATACCTATGTCACACAGCTCGAGTCCATGAGGAAACAAAGCAGATGTCACACAGTGGGACCCACATCTGTGAAATTGTAAGGGAAAGTGACAACTCAGTGACCATACACTGGGTGAAAAGGACAGACAGTAGAGAGGTAGTAGTGTTAAAGTACATGTAGTAGGCAGGTTTGTATTCTTACCTGTGTCTTACTGGAAGTATTGCAGGATCACAGAGTTCCTGTTGTCGATGTCCTCTTCTTCTGCTTCCTCGTCTTCGCTGTCCACAGGCTCCACAGCTGCTACAACACCTCTATCTGGACCATCATCTTGCAGAAAAGGCACCTGTCATCTAAAAAGCTAAGTTGTGAAGCATACAGCAGGCCACGATGATCTGGCACACCTTGTTTGGTGAGTAGAATAGGGAACCACCTGTCATATGGAGGCACCGGAACCTGGCCTTCAGGAGGCCGAAGGTCAGCTCTATAATCCTCCTAGTTCGTCCATGGGCTACATTGTAGCGTTCCTCTGCCCTTATTCTGGGATTCCTCACTGGGGTCAGTAGCCATGACAGGTTGGGGTAGCCAGAGTCACCTGCAAATGGCGAGGGACAACTGTTAGACACACACTAACCTGTAGGGATATCCCCAGACCCAGACAACTATTCCCACTGATTTGGTTCCAGGTGCTCACCTAATAGCCACACACGATGCCTCTGGAGTTGCCCCATCACATAAGGGATGCTGCTATTCCGCAGGATGTAAGCGTCATGCACTGAGCCAGGGAATTTGGCATCAACATGGGAGATGTACTGGTCGGCCAAACACACAATCTTCACATTCATCGAATGGTAACTCTTCCGGTTTCAGTACACCTGTTCACTCCTGTGGGGGGGTACCAAGGCCACATGTGTCCCATCAATGGCACCTATGATGTTGGGGATATGTCCCAGGGCATAGAAGTCACCTTTCACTGTAGGAAAATCCTCCACCTGAGCGAACACAATGTAGCTTCGCATGTGTTTCAGCAGGGCAGACAACACCCTGGACAACACGTTGGAAAACATAGGCTTGGACATCCCTGATGCTATGGCCACTGTTGTTTGAAAAGACCCACTTGCTAGGAAGTGGAGTACTGACAGCACCTGCACTTGAGGGGGGATTCCTGTGGGATGGCGGATAGCTGACATCAGGTCTGGCTCCAACTGGGCACACAGTTCCAGGATTGTGGCACGATCAAGCCTGTAGGTGATGATCACATGTCTTTCCTCCATTGTCGACAGGTCCATCAGCGGTCTGTACACTGGAGGATGCTGCCATCTCCTCACATGTCCCAGCAGATGGTGCCTATGAAGGACAACAGCGAGCACAGAGTCAACCAACTCAGAGGTACGTAAACACAGCTTACTCAGAAAACCATTCACAACCCAAATTTGGCCTGTATGAGTGTTGAGGCAAGGCCTAGGTATGTGTGACACAGTTAAAAATAAAGCCATGTGGGCCCCTTAAATGGCAGCTTCCTGACCTGTAAAGTGGGACAATGGGATGTGAGGTAACTGCACTGGTGTTGTACACCGTCGCGTTAGGAGGTCGAAGACCGCAACGCAATTCTGCATTGGTTAACATTGGACCCTATGGGTCCCAGGAGCCAATGATGATGTACGCCGATGGTGACGGTACACACTGCCGTGGACGTGACCGCCATTTTCTATCTGTTCAATCACTCGATACCTGATCTTCGACAGGAGAGGACCTACACTGCAAGTGCTGCTGTGACCTCAGTCTGGAAGAGACAATGGCTCGTGCGTCTGGGGAAAGGGCCCCTGGCTTCACATCGGAGGAGTTGGAGAAACTCGTGGATGGGGTCCTCCCCCAGTACACGATACTCTACAGTCCTCCAGACAAACAGGTAAGTACACTGGGAGCATGCTGTATGGGCAATGCCTGTGTGGAGTGGTGTGGATGAAAGATGGGGGGGGAGAATGATGCGTGCATGAAACGACAGTGAGTGCATGTGCCACATGGCAAGGATAGGGATGCGGGCCAATGACTGTGACAGTGCAGTTGGTAATAACTTCTCTTTTTCCCCTGTACAATTCATGTAGGTCAGCGCCCACCAGAAGAAGGATATTAGGTGTGCCATCGCCAAGGACGTCCACACCCCGGGGGTCTATCAGAGACGGAGCACCCACTGCCGGAAAAGATGGGAGGACATTCGCAGCTGGAGCAAGAAGATGGTGGAGGCCCAGCTGGGGATGGCCTTCCAACGTGGGAGGGGTGCCTGTCGCACCATGGCCCCCCTGATGTTCAGGATCCTGGCGGTGGCGTACCCGGAGTTGGATGGGCGCTTGAGGGCATCACAGCGGCAACAAGGGGGTGAGTACACTCTCATTCAGCTGATTCAGTGCGCAGTGGAGGTGTGTGGGTGGGGGAGGTGGGCTGTGGGTTTCCCTAGGCCAGGGCGAGTGTGCTAGTTAAGTCCCCTTTTTCAGGCAGACCCTGTGGCAGCCCACCCCACTTGGGTACAGTGCCAACTACACCTAGTCAGGCTCCTGTGACATCCTTGTGTGCAAATATAGGCCATAGGCTTGTAAGCCATGTCCCAGGGATTGAATAGTGGACCTCAAGTGCGCGGCGTAGTGCAGGGGGCTTCTGTGTCTGTCGGGTAGCGGTAATGCATGCACTCAACATGTCTTTCTTCTGTCTCCCCCCTCCTTTTTGTGGTCTCCCTGTACATATGTGCATTAGCATCATCAGGCGGAGGAGCAATGGCACCGGAGCAGGAGGGAGCTGAATCCCACATGGCCCTGGAGGGCAACACTACGGAGTCTGATTTCACCAGTGGGACGGAGGCCAAGGGATCTCCATGGCGGGGACAGGAGCTGACACCAGTGATACGGACTCCTCCTCCGATGGGAGCTCCCTTGTGGTGGCGGCCCCATCTGTCCCCCCACATCTACAGGTACAGCTGCCACCACCCCCTCCAGCACCGCCCTCCCAGCAGCCCCTCAGCCTTTGCCCCGTGCCCGCTCACCCAGAAGGGTGGGCATCTCCTTCGCCCCAGGCACCTCAGCCCCTGCCCCAGTCACCCCTGCTGCCCTCAGTGAGGAGGCCATTGACCTCCTCAGGTCCCTCACTGTTGGGCAGTCTACCATTTTGAATGCCATCCAGGGTGTAGAGAGACAGTTGCAACAAACGAATGCATTCCTGGAGGGCATTCATTCTGGTCAGGCAGCCCTTCAGCAAGCTTTTCATACTCTGGCCTCAGCACTGATGGCAGCCATTGTCCCTGTCTCTAGCCTCCCCCCTCCAACTTCCCCCACCCAGACCCAATCCCATGTACCTCAGCCTACCCCAAGCACACCATCAGACCAGCATGCACACACCTCAACACACAAAGGAAGTTCAGGCAAACATAAGCACCACACATCCCACAGGCACTCACGCAAGCATCACACACATGCAGACATAGCAACATCCACTGCCTCCACTGTGTCCCCCTCCTCCTCGTCTCCCTCCTCCCTCCCTGTCTCGTCTCCACTCACACCTGCATGCACTACATCTACAGCCACTACTTCCATCACCAGCACACCCACCACCACACCCCGCTCACGTGCAGTCACCACCCCCACTACCATTCACACATCCCCTGTGTCCTCTCCCAGTGTGTCTGTGACGCCACCTCCCAAGGTACACAAACGCAGGCACACACCCACCCAAAAAAACATCCACCTCACAACAGCCTCCAGCGCATGCCCCTTCACCCAAAGTCACCAAACGTACACCTCCTACAACCACAACCTCTTCCTCCACTCCCAAACCCCCTCCAGCCACCCGTCCCAGTGTTCCTAAGAAACATTTTCTGTCCACCCTTGACCTCTGTCCCTCACCTCCCCCACCCCGCCAGCCTCCTAGTGCCCGACTCTCCAGGTCCCAACCTAGCACCTCAGCCACAACATCGGCGGGACCAGTGGTGCCAGCAGTCACCGGATTCTGGAGTGCACCAGGCAGGAGGGCAGCCAGTGTGGCAAGGTGCCACAGCACGGACAGACCCCCACCTGTCAAGCATCAAAAGTTGGCCAGTGCCCGGCAGGAGAGGGGGGAAGACAACAGCCAGCAAAGCCGCTCCCAGGGGTACAGGTGGGAGTGTGGAGTCAGTTGTGACACCTTCCAAGGTGGGGAAGGGGCACAAGAAACCCGGCAAGTCTGGGAAGATCAGCACAGCGGAGCAGACCGCCATCAGCCCCGCTGCCCAGGAGCCGGCCAGCAGCAGCCCCACTGGCCCAGACAGGACCACCAGCATCAGCCCCGCTGCCCAGAAGGTGACCGCCAGTAGCCCCTCTGGCCCAGACAGGACTGCCAGCAGCATCCCCGCTGCCCAGGAGGCGACCGCCAGCAGCCCCGCTGGCCCAGGCATGACTGCCAGCATCAGCCCCACTGCCCAGGAGGCGACCGCCAGCATCAGCCCCGCTGACCAGGAGGTGATCGCCAGCAGCCCCGCTGGCCCAGACAGGACCACCAGCATCAGCCCCGCTGCCCAGGAGGCGACCGCCAGCATCAGCCCCGCTGCCCAGGAGCCGACCGCCAGCAGCCACGGGTATCTTGTGTGGGTCTCATCCATGCAGTGTGGGCCCAGTGGTCCACGGACTTTAAGGGTGGAATACCCTGGACTAATATTCTTGGTGTATATATTTGTAAATAGTGTATGTATATTATTTGACTACTGAATTTTAATATATTACAATCGTTCAGCTCATTTCCTTTTGTCTGTGCATTCTTCCAGGGGGGTTGGGAGGTGTAACTGTAATGTATCATGCTGTATTAGTGTGTGTGTTGTCGTGGGTGAGGGTGGGGGTGGGGGTGTTGCGTGTGTGTTACTGTTTTTTCCCTCCCCCCTCCCCTGTGTCGTAGGTGCAGTACTGACCGTGGTCTTCGCCACCGGCGTTCGTGCTCCTGGTAGAGGAGCAAGAAGATAAAGGCAGGGAGAATCTGGAGTTCTGGTTCCATGGCGTCCTGGTTTCTCGTGCTGTGTGTAGAGGTGAGCGTTTTCCCTTCGAAGTCCTGTTTCCGCTGTAGTTTTGTTCGCGGTGAATCCGCCCCGGAAAAGGTGGTAGATTGGTAGGTTGTGATACTGTTGCCGGTACATTGTCTCCCGGCTGTCTGTTGGCGGTGACCGCCGCGCTGTTTGTTTGTACCGCCGTGGCAGTCAGAGTGTTAAAGTGGCTGTCTATGTTGGCAGTTTCCGCCATGGTCGTAATCCCATTTTTTTTTACTGCCGGCCTGTTGGCGGTCTTACCGACGCTTTGACACTGACCGACAGGGTTGTAATGACCATCAAAATGTTCAATGGTTTCAGTGCAACCAAGGCAAGCCGGGCAAAGATCAGTGGATAAGGGCGCGCCCCAATTTTTAGTTAAAGATAACAGCGGAAGGCTTCCAAGTGGAAACGTGCATAGAGACACTTCAGGAATTAAATCAAGATATTGTTCAAATTGGGGATACCACTTGAAGTCAGTAAATAGATTGGTCAATCTGACATAAGATGTACAATGGGCCAAATTACTCATTATGTGGGACCAGTATACTGTCTTCAAGAGGGTCTTGTCAGATTTCTCCAAGTTGTGCGGCTCATCCCAAAATCTTTGTAAACTCAGAGTACGGAACCAGTTGGATGCATGAATAACCCAGGGTAAGGAGGCCGCTCCCGGCCTCCTTAGAATGTCAAGTACTGAATCTCTGTATACAATAAGTTCCGGAACAGTCCAGATCCTTACCCAGTATAACAAGGGTCTTAAGGCTACCAAGTCAGCTATACGGTTAAAACCTAGGTCCAGAAACATGGGGCTCAAAGGAGTACTCTGGGGGCACGCAAATAGGGCCCTGGCAAAATTATTTTCTCCCACTGCTAGTCTTTTATTCTCTGAGAAACCCCATAATTCAGCACCATAGGCGGCTGCACCCTGCGCCTTCACCGAATAGATTTTGATAGCTGGGGAGACAGCTTTAGATAAAGAATTCTTATAAATGCGCAAGATAGCAGCCGCTCTGTGCTGAAGAAGCCCCACACTTTTGCCAATTTGTTCCTCCCAGTGCAAGTTATTTGAAAGCCTCACCCCTAAGTAGTCTATGGTCTTGACTCTATTTAATAGGGCCCCATCCAAATTGATGGTGCATCTTCGACTTGAGCCGGAGGTAAACACCATAAATTTTGTTTTGTTAACATTCAGTTCCAAACCATGATCATCGCAAAAGGACTTAAATCTATCCACAAGGACTTGGAGGCCCATAGGGGTCTTGGAGATAAGAAGAGAATCATCAGCAAACAGCAGTATTGGGATCTTCTGCTCATTTAAAGTGGGAGCATCATTGGAGCATAAGGACAGCATTTGTACCACTTTATTGATAAATAGTGTGAATAGAGTAGGTGCCAAAACACAGCCCTGGCGTACTCCCCTCCGTATAGGCATCTTATCAGTCTATTCTCCTTGGTCGCCCCACCTTACTTGTGCATATGTATTATCATGTAACCGTTGTATTAAAAGAACTAAATTGGTGGGTACGCCCATCTGGAGAAATGCTTCCCAAAGCTTTTCTCTGGAAACCATATCAAAGGCAGATCTGAGGTCCACGAAGACAACATAAAGCGGTTGTTTAGCGAGGACCACATAATTCCAATGCAGGAGAATAAATCTAAAAACCTGATCTATTGTGCTGGTTTTAGAACGAAAACCCGCTTGCAGCATAGAAAGGGCCTGATGTTCTGTGACCCAACTAGTTAACCTCTCTAGCAGTTGTTTAGCAAAAATGTTCTGCATATTATCAATCAGACTAATGGGTCTATAATTGGCGGGGGAGCTTGCATTACCCTTTTTAATAATGGGGATTATCTCAGCACCCTTCCAGGTGCATGGAATTGCACCACCAGCAGCGATTCTGTTTGAAATCAAATTGATATACCAGGACCAGATAGTTATTTCTGATTTATATAAGTCACCTGGTATCTTATCAGGCCCAGGCGTTTTTCCTGATTTTAGTGAATTAATTGCGATTTTATTTTTCTCTAAGGAGAAGACGAGTGGTTCATGACAGTCACCCTGGTTGCCCAGCCAAGGGGTAGTTGAATCATGTGCTGGGGGGTATCCAACCAAAGGGTTATGAGGGGCAGCATAGAGTTGAGTAAAATGATCTACCCAAGTCTCAGGTTGAATATGGTTCCTTATGCACCTCCTGCCCCCTTCTTGCCCTCTAGACAATAACTCCCATAACATCACATTATTGTTGTTTTCTGTGGCGAGAATCAAACCCTGCCATATTGAGTCTTCACATAGCATTTTTGCTAATATTTAGCCTTCTTATATGATCGCCTAGCGGATTGAATCTCTACTGAGGTGTCTATCTTAATAGCAGCTTTTAATTCAAATTTGGCCCTACTGCAGTCCTCATTGAACCATCCTCTATCACCCTTGGAAGAAACATCACCCACTTTGGCTCTAATCGTTTTATAGAAGAACTGCTGCAATCCCTTCAACATTCCTTGATGAATGTCTCGGATAGGAATGTTATCAGTTTCAGATCCCTCATAGATTGCCAGCTCATCTGTAAACAATTTGTAAATCCCAGCCATCGAATGAGGACTAGACAGAACCTTTGGCCACAAGACTCTGATATAGTTATTATTCAATAGTGGAGAGGGGACCACTGTAAGTTGTGTATTCAGGGTTCTCCTAAAAAGATTCCAATCCATAGATAATATCAAGGGGTTATGATCACTTTTGCATTGGGATTCTACCTTCATGTCCTTTAATAGAGGCCATAACCTAATATCAAGTAAAAAATAATCTATTACGCTTGAGGACATCCCTCGTTTGAAGGTAGGCGCCAAATTTAAATCTGAGGGTGTACATCCATTACAAGCCCTGAGACCATACTTTAAACATAACATAGCTAGCTGGAGGGCTACACGAGAACAAGTGCGCGGATAGTTGTTCATTAGCTGTGGGATTCCCCACGTCTCGTCTTCCTCATCTGTTAATCCAGTGAGTATATGCAAGGGTTCAAAAGTACAGCTCAAATCCCCTGCTATTATTAAATAAAAAGGGTTATTTAAGGAGTCAAGAAATTCTGTCAACTGTATCAACGTTTGAGACTCGAGGCCCCTAGAAGCAGATCTTACATATACATTAATAACAATAATTTTAAATTCCCGTTGTAGAATAAATTGAACTCCCATTAAATCCACAGAATCTATTTTTAACAAGAAGTTTTCACACTGCAAGTCCTTAATAATAAGCATTACCAAGCCCCCTTTAAAACGGCCTTGGCCCTTCTCTGGTTGCTGTGCAGGAATATTATATGAGAAAACCCCTCAATAAAGATTTGCTCATCAGCCCAGGTCTCTTGAAACAAATAAATGTGAGAATTATTAACAAAAGTAGTCCACTCCGTGTCCCCCAGCTTCTTACGGAGACCAGCTACATTCCATGTTAAAATTAAGAGCTTGAGGTTGGCTAGATCATTTCCGTTAACGGGGAAGAGTCCCTCTTCCATACAATTGTCCCCAGTAATACCACCTGACCACACATCCTGATTTCTATTTAGTCAATCAATAGCGTCCAGGGAATGAGAAGAGTTGTGGTCCACAGGAGGTTCGCATTCCAGGGCCAGGGCTAGCTCGCTAATATTCCTTTCTATACAAATACAGGGTGGTTTTGAAGAAAGGTTAATGCCAACCCTTTTCTTGACCCACAGGTCACGTGTTCAGATTATGAATTCCATGAGATGGTCCACCGTAGCCTTTTTAATAAAACAAACATAGATATAATCATGATTTAGCCCTGGTTGACTATGTCTTCCTACCTCACGGATATCCGAACAAATAGCCGAAAGACAATCACATCTAAAGTGCAACCAGTGGATAAACTTATTGGTCAAGGATTCATGATCTTCTAAAGAATCAGGTGGCAGTTTGGGAACGTTAATCAAAAAACAGTACTGGCTCTACTTATTTGGCCTGAGTGATGTACCTGTCGTACCTGCCGTGGAATACCAGTTGCGGAGATACCTGGACCAATGGGGATCCCCTGGGGGCCAGCTGCTCAATCTAGCCCACAAGGTGTAACAGCCCCCTCAAATGGGTCTTCCGCAGGGCTGGGCCGTGTTGCAGTATAGACACCCTCCCCCCGGGTGCCTCTCATATTAGAAACTCCAGTACACTTCTGGCGTAAACTTGCGGCTTCAGACTGATTGCTCTCAGCATGGGGCGGGAGTGAATCTGTTGGAAGGGGATTCATAGCTACCCTAGGGGGGGGAGTGACTGATGTTAATCCTAGCTTGGGTACAGTTTTCCCCCGCCCATTTCCATTCCCACCTTCTTTCTTGTTATCTGGCAGCTACATCCACATTTTGGCACCAAGTTCTTTCTCATCAACCCCAATAAAGATACAACCAAGGATTTTACTTCGTCCACCTTTCGTAAAACAAGGGCTAGATTAACATTCTCATGCAAAATTTGCACAGCGTCAGAAATGAGCGCACTATTTTGCTGGCTAGCATTCTCAGTGGTATCTCGATGCAAAACGTGTGTTACACAAGCAAGCAAAACTCCCTTTTCCTCCAATGGCCAAAATTGGGTAGTACATGGAATGTTAGGAATCACTACAATCTCTGGGCTTAGTGGGGGGGGGGATAGCCATAGTAGCCCTGGAAGGAGAAACCGAATGGCCAAATGGAACATCTGCTTGGGGTTGCTAGTGTCTTATGCACAATTTCATCCCTAGGGACAAGAGAAGCCTCACTTGGAGAGGTCAAAACTTGAGAGTATGTTGTTCATATCTTCTTCTTCCTAGCGAGGATTTCTGCTATTTTAGCCCGTCCCCAGAGTTTCGCTCTTTTTTGTAGATGGATGAGAATTGCTTTGCAAAAGTTCATCAACCTCCTTGAATAACAAATCAATTTGATCCAGGGGATTGAATCCTTTGATCTTTACAGGACTCAGTGAGTTTTTAATGTGCTTTTTCAACCTTTTTGTGCCGTTCTGGCGAGGTAGAACATCCACAGCTTTACGTTTTCCCATTATTGGGTACTAACAAAATACAAGTCACAAATCCAAGAAAGGTAAAGATTGCCCAGTGCACTTGTTCTTGTATAAAAAGAGTAGTAATGTTTGTCAAGCCTCTGGCACTTAAGGGAAGCCTAACACCACCCCAAACGGCTTAAATATGTTAAACAGGATAGCCAGCACTCACATGCGCTTCTAACAAACACAAGACAAAGGGGCCCAGAAACGTACCTTAGGATCCAGAGGGGTGGCCCAGCCCGGCCTCAGACGGCCTCTGACAGGCGCAGACGGGCCTGCCCTTGCCCGGGCTTTGCCCGGGCGTCTCGCGTGCGCGTCCTGCGCGCGTGTCCCGCGAGCGGGAGCGCGTGAAAGTGCTTTAAAGGGCTCTCGGGCCCCGCACCCTCGCCGGTGCTCCTCTGTTGCCATGAAACCAAGAAACGTGCGTCCTGTGAGCGGGAGCGCTTGAGAGTGCTTTGTAAGGGCTCTCGGGTCCCGCCCCCTCGCCGGTGCTCCTCTGTTGCCAGGAAACCAAGAAACGTGTGTCCCGCGAGCGGGAGCGGGTGAAAGTGCTTTAAAGGGCTCTCGGGCCCCGCCCCCTCGCCGGTGCTCCTCTTTTGCCAGGAAACCAAGAAACACGCGTCCCGCGAGCGGGAGCGAGTGAAAGTGCTTTAAAGGGCTTGCGGGCCCCGCCCCCTCGCCGGTGCTCCGGGCTCTCAGGCCCCACCCCTTCGCCAGTGCTCCTCTGTTTGCAAGAAACCAAGAAACGCGCGCCCCGCGAGCGGGAGCGGGTGAAAGTGCTTTAAAGGGCTCTCAGGCCCCGCCCCCTCGCCGGTGTTCCTCTGTTGCCAAGAAACCAAGAAAGGAGATTCTCAATTAAATTTTTGTAATAACATTTATCGTTTGATGTATCATTGTTTTTGGCTTTATAAATGTATTTGAAATTAGTTATGTTTACTTTGGTTATTGTTAATTGAGGAAATACAGTAATTTGCTCTTCATGTAATGCCTATCAACACTGACGCATTGACACCCGCCTCTACATGCAGAGACTGGAAAATGATATTAGAAGACGAATGGAACAATGCTCACAATGCCCTCCTCTGACATATAATATCTGACCCAGTGGATCTCAGAATGTGCTGACACAATCGCCCACGCCTAACCAGCCAAGTCCAAAGGACCTACCAGAAGAATCAGTTGGTTCACCCCCCAACTGAAATCCACCAAATGCAACTGCCGGCAAATTGAAAGGAAGTGGCGCACCAGCAAAGAAACAGGAAACTTCCCCGCCTTCAAGACAGCACTCAACCGGTATCACCACCTACTGAAAGAAACAAAGAAGAATGTACTCAAAATGCATAGAACCCAGCACAAACCCCAAAAAGGAGCTCTTTGCAGTTGTGAAGGAGTTCTCCAACCCCACAGCCACCAAGAACGACATCACCCCCTCCCATGAACTGTGTGGCACCAAGACGGACTCCTTCCATGACAAGATCTCAGTCATCTATTTATACATTGAATCCCAGCCCACCACTACCAACAGCTTCAGCCTGCTTCCACCCATGAACACAAAACCCAAACACCTGCTCACCCACTGGAACCATCTCACAACTCAAGCCACAATCACCATCATGAACTCATCAAGACTCAGGAGCACCCACAGACTCCACTCCCACCAACATCTTCAACCTCGGGGACAAGACAACTGGCGACAAACTCAAGAAAGTCCTAAACACCTCCATCCCATCGGCTTCCTTCCCTGAGACCTGGAAACATGCTGGAGTAAGGCCCCTCCTGAAGAAACCCAGCAGAATCCAAGTACTACTGACCCATCTGCCTGCTCCCCTTTCCAGCAAAGGTCCTCAAGAAGGCCATCAGCCAGCAAGTCACTTAACACAAGGAAAACACAAAAACCTCCTAGACGCCTCTCAATCAGGATTCAGAGCCAACCACAACACCGAAACAGCCTTCATTGCAGCCATCAACAATGTCAGGGAAATCCTGGACCACTGCAAAGTGGTAGCTCTCATCCTCCTGAGCCGCCTCGGACACCATCTCCCATCAATTGGTAATCAACAGACTGCACCACATCGGAATCCAGGGACATACCCTCAAATGGATCGACTTATACCTAACTGGAGGAACCCAGAGAATTCATCTCCCATTGTTCACCTCTGGACCCAAAAAGTTAATCTATGGTATCTCCTAAGCATCATCCCTCAGCTCACCCGTTTTAATACGTACATGACCAACCTGGCTGACCTCATCAGAGCACCCATCCTCAACATTATTTCCCAAGTTGACGTTACCCAGCTCATCCTCTCACTGATAGAAGACCGCTCCACCACCAGAGCCATCTTCCACAGATGTATGATGAAAGTTGCTGACTAGATGAAGGAAAACTGCCTCAAGCTCAACATGGAATAGACAGAAGACCTTATCTTTGGGAACAGCACCCCACCATGGAACGACACAAGGTGGCCTGCGGAACTTAGCCCACCCCATGCCCCAACTGACCATGCCAGTACCCTCGGTATCATCTTCAACAGCAATCTATCTATGAAGCAACAGGTAAACACAGTCTTATCTGCATGCTTCCACACCCTACGCATGCTCTACAAGATCAGCAGGTGACTCCCAGTCAATACTAGAAACCACACACAGGCCCTCATCACTAGCCGGTTGGACTACGGGAACACCCTCTACGTAGGAATACCACACATCTCCTGAAGAGTCTGCAGACAATTCAAAATTCAGTGGCAATACTCATCCTCAACCTCCTAAGATGGATCCAGATCACACCCGACCTTAAGAACCTACACTGGCTCCTGATTGAGAAGTGATGCCAGTTCAAAATGTTGACTCATGCATACAAAGCCCTGCACAACATAGGACCAGCAAACATCAACAAGTGCATGACCTTTCACCAACTAACCAGACACCTATGATCTGCCTCTCTCCCTCTTCGTCACAGACGCCCCCTTGATCCACTGAGCTAACAGCGTAGGATGCTCTTCCTCTTATCTGGCGGCCAAAGCTTGGAACAACCTTCCCCTGCACCTCAGGACCATCTTATCGGTCCAACAATTCAGGAAAGGACCCAAGACCTGAATGTTCGAATGAACCGAGCACTTTACAGCAGTTAGCAACTCCAGCACTTTGAGACCCTCACAGGTGATTTTCAGCACTTTACAAATGTGTGGTTGAAGTGAATTGCAGGAACCAGGATTGCAGTCAGTAGGCGCTGTAAGTTATGCAAATGTGTTTCCATGGCATCTCAGGCAACAAAGCCCATATACTGGCAGTAGGCAGAGGCAGGTCTCCTAAGCGCATGGTCCTTAGCATGAGAACACAAATGTTCAATTATCTCATCTAAACTCAGTGAAAAAGGGTATTTGTGGAGGCCCTTAGCCTCTTCTTCATAAGGGACTGCTTTCAAACTCTGTCCTGAAAGTTACTACTCAGCGCCATGTAGCTGCTTCAGGGGACACTGATGCCATCCAGAGGTGTGTAGTGGATCTATTCTCCAGTATAAAAGCCAAGTCTAGTTTGAAGTGCATAGCTGTGCACCGAATGAATCACAATGTGGTTGATTGATTTTACTGAACTCTCTACTACCAGCCTTTCATCAGTACAAAAGTATGAAAAATAAATAAGTATTAAAAAAGACAAAAGCAAAACAGACACTCTTCTCCCTGCTATTCTGACCCTGCCACAGTTATTTGCAACCTTTTGTGTGTTAATTCATAATATGCCTCTCATGCATCAGAAAGCACCTTCCGAAATTAGGTAACTCTTGTGCTAGGAAAAGACCCACTGATTTTGTAATCAAATGGTCACTACTGTACCCCGAAAGGAACGTTGCAGTTGTGTCACAGATTTTGTTGCACTTCAGCTATTTTCTCAGTACTAACTGTTGCAATGTAGCTGAGTTCAAAGGGTACGTGGAATACCAGCTAATCAGCAGGGTTAGGGGCATGCCATTCATCCAGACGTCCTTTGCTCCAAAAGTTCACATTGTATGCACACATACAATGCAATTTCAGTGTTGTACATTATTATGTAGTGTTGAATTGGTATGGTGTTGCTCTATTGTGTTACTTTTCAATTATGGTGCTAAGAAGGTATGCTAGTGTGTTGTACAATTGTGCTGCTTTGTGCTGTTATGTTACTGTGTTGCTATTGTTTTGCATTGTAATATGAACGTGCTATCATGTTATATTTTGTGTTTAATTGTTTGTGTTGACGTGTTTTTTTTGTGTGTTTTTGTAGATGTGCTGTGCTGTGTCGTTGATCTACTCTCAACTGCAGACTTTCTGCTCAATATCGACAAACATTCTTGACACAAAATGCCACTGCCACAAATCCGCTTTCAGGATACAGTAATTACAGTAGTCAAAGATGTTCAGCCAGTCACTTCACTATTTATCGCAACGACCAAAATGTTTTGTGGTCCGACTCTTGCGTTTGTTGAGGTATTGAGATGCTGCAGTATTTACGGGCTTATCTTAGAGGTAAAACAGCGGCCTGGTCACGTGAACAGTGGCAATCCATTCCCTGCAATGAAAGGTGAACATTAGCATACGGGGCAGGTAAGTCATTAGGAGTCAGTGGTATGCAACTATGCACTGTCACCATGGTTCTGGTGACAAAGGCAGATTGCTAATGCTTGTTTACGCAACTGACATCTGTAAAAGGGCCCTGCCTAGAAAAGTCCATTCACTCTCTGTCTCGGTCCTGCATGCTCACACATATGGGGAAGATTAAGAAGGCAGCAGATAGAAGCCTTCATGCCTCTCTGACGTGGACTGACTCTCTCCACACCTTCAGTAACCATCAAGTACTGGATCCACGATACTCAGCTGCCCTCTTCATGTACTAAACCTACTATCATCCTTGCAAACAAGTGGATTTTTGTATGCAATTTTATAAATAGATATAACACTTGATCATTACTTTTACTATGAATGTTTACTAGCACAATATTGAATACTTGATATTCTGTTACTATACTGAGAGAGAGATCACATTTTATTAAATTATTGGTGGCATAGAAGCTAGCTTAGGGTGACTAACAAACCTTAATTAAAAAGCCTAACAGAGAAAATAACAAAGAAATTTAAAATGTGCATATTTGAATTATGGTGGACCATGTGGCTGCCATTCATATTTGAGGTGTTTTTACACGAAGGATATTTTTGCATTTATATTAAATGAAGTACTAATGAGTTAACATTAACAGTGTTTTTATTAAGATAAGTATTAGAACTGAAGTATTAAATGAACATGAATTAATCGTGCTTATATTGATTTAAATGGATTTTATTAACATGAGTTACATGTGTGCAGAAAAATAAATGCACGTTTAAACTGTTCTAACATGTTGTAAGTAATGTTTGCAATAAAATAATTTGCTTTTCATATATGATTTTAACTGAAAAATGTGCAATAAGTTTATAAATATATTAATTGTCTTAATGGGTATTAAGGCTTTTTTAGCTTGACTAGGCCTGAAAGATTCATCTTGCAGCAGTAGAGGAAAATTATTTGCTTATTCTGCTGACCCCAATGTCCTGTTGTATTGAAGGCAAAAAACATGTTTCAGTATTAATTATGTAACAATATTTGTTGTAGCTGTGGAACAAGACAGGAAACTCATAATTCCCATGTGAGAAATGCTTAGTTTATTCTGTGTAGGTGAGAAAGGATTTTGAAGTAACAAACAACTAAAAAATGTAATATTTTGTGGGAACTGTGGGACATCGTTGAAATAACAACACATTTTTTGCTGAGAAAATCCGAAATAGTTGCAAGTTGGTGTCATCGGAAACATTTGAACGCGGAATCTTGTGCATAAGATGAGCCCACCTCAAAGACCAATCAAAGGACCATGGATATTTCTTATTAGTGAGGAACTTTGGAAACTTGAAGTTAGTTCATCTTGTCGCATTCTGCTGGTCCCAGTCTTGAGGTACCGATGATGCCCAGCTGCTCTCTGCTTCGCCTGAATACCTCTACCCCTTAGCTATCTTTTGAAGAATAACCTGATATATTCTAATTGCCCTACTTGATTATGCTGTTCAGTACTAGCATGCCCAACTCATTCTGAACTCCTGACTTGTCCTATGTGCAGCCCGTGTTCTGCACTGTCCTGGTGCTGCTGTCTATTGATGTCGGGAGAAGGTGAATGCTTTATCTGATATAGTATACCTGTCTGCCGTACCATGTGGAGATGTATATCAAAATGTGGTTTCTTGTTTCCTTTCAGTTTAGATATTTACACCAGCATATTTTTATAGAGTAACCCTAGTTAGATGATTTTTCCAAATTAGTTTTGTCTTGTCTTGTCTTTTATTTTATCTGCATGTGTTAGCATGTTCCCACACATGCAAGTCTGAATTTGTGTTAGAAATAAGGATGGTCCAAATCAGAAATTAATTGATAAAAATTGTATTTATGACTTACTAATGTCACTCACCATCATCCACTTAGAAATCTGATATTAAGGTGCGCATTTTGTTTTTGCTAATTTATTTTATTCTTTTGGAGTGTTTAATAGTCCTAATGTTTAGCAGGTTAAATCTCTTTAGACATATCGGTCAGCTTATGGTTTTAATTTATGTTTATAACTTATTTTGTGCACCATATGCATGACATTGATTTTAAAATTGTAATAAAGGTTTGAAATTTCATTCAGTTTGGAGTCTGATTTAACATTTAAATTCTTGTTGCTGTTAAGAATTGTTTACCAAGTCCAAAGATCTTATCGCCCTCTAGTGGTGAGAATAGTGATGGAGTCTCACCAGAGTGCTTGCGGTTTCTGAACCCAAGACGGGACGAAGACCTCCGTGAGCGGGCCAACTACACTGACTCATACATTCTATTTACTCCCTACCTCTGTCTTTATACTTTGATTACTCGACTGTACCTCTGACATGCCTCTACACTTTAGCTTAGTGCACTGTCATTTTAAGGATGTTTGGGGCCCTAGGCAAGACAGATTTTGGGGGGCCCTGTTTTTAACAACTTTGAATTTTTTTTACACACTTTTGTGCTGGGTTTCACACAAAATATGCATTTGAAAGGACACCTACAATCCTTACGATGATGCTGGGTAAATTTAGACAAAGATAGGGGTAGGCAAAAGGAGGAAAGAGGTTCAGATACAAAATAAAGGTGAGCTAATTATAGGTAAAGTTTATTTTTCCAGGTGGTACCTTGGACTGTGGGGACCCTGGGCAATTCCCCACTTCGTCCATGCCTTAAAACATACCTGGCTTAGCTCACCTACAGTGTAATGTAAAGGTAAACTGGACTTGGGGTTAACATGTGCAGCATGCTTGATATATTGTCCCTACAAAGAGTGCATCATGCCAGTCAGGCATTTCTTTAAAGTCACTGGTTTATCCTGCAATATCAAGGGTCCTTTCAACTTCAGTTTATCTTCTAGGACCTCTTAAGCAGCTGGGTTAAGAGATTAAGGGCCATATGTACGAACACATTTTCCCATTGACACAGAATGGGAACAACCCTTTGCTACATCTGGCCCTAAGGTCTAGCTCAAAGGAAATGTGACAGTTGAGGCTTGCTGGAGAATAACACAGAGCTGGAATAAATATGGAAATATCTAGACACAGTTATTATATTGTATGCAAGGAACAACATTTAATAACAACTCTAGATATACAAACGTTAGTAGATCAAACATAGGAAACAAACAATTTAAATCACACAAATCGATAAAGCAACAAAGCGATATGCAAGAAAGACATTTGTAGCAATGGACATCGATGTTGCAAAAAATACACAATTTGTCAGTAACTGATCAGTTGTGATATTTGTGATTACAAGTTTGTTGTGATTAAGAGCATGTAGGCTTGAGATCCTTACACCATAAATGCTGCTCACAATTATCAGTAGATCCACCACTAGAGTAAATGAGGCAATGTGTAAGAAATTAAAACATGGTTCTAAGGCATAGTAAAATCAAGCACATCAGTATTTAGGGTTACATGTTTTAAGGGTCATAGGGCCTGATTTAAAAAAATGTCATTCACAAAAATTAGTCACATATTTCACACTGACTTTTTGCAAATGGAAAATAATTTTACAAACAGACCTATGCACTAATAGTCAGTTCACAAAATGCAGCATCCCAGTGGGTCACATTTTGACCTACCTGATTAATATGCATGAGACAGGTCACATATTGCAATCCACTACGATTAGCTAGAGTCACAGGCATAGTGGCTTGATGGGGCCAGCATACCACCATGTCCATGATTGCTTTTAAATAAAGCAATCTTGTTTTTTTAAATGCATGGCACATAAAAAAAGACAAATTAAATATACCTTTTATTAGGTAGGATTAGTCGTTGGTTGCAGGACCACTGCCTAGTCCCAAAAAACATTTTTGTCAAAATTCTCAAAGGGGAATGGGTTCCTGGCATACCACCAATTTGGATTTTCTGGTCAATATTAATGTTTTGCCACTGGATTTCAGTCACAGAACATCAATACATCTCTCAAAGAATTGGTATTTGGAATGGATGCCCTTAACATACCCCTTCGAAATGGTGATTCCTTAATTTTTACTTAACCCATTTAACAATTCAGAAAGCCTTTTCCTAATCATTAATTGGGTATAGTAAATCTCCCAAAAATGTTTTAGTGGTTGGAAAATCTGAGTGTTTGTGAACGTTAAAACATTTTATAAATCAGGCCTGTAAACTTTGCTTTATCACATGCTTTAGGATAAGATTTAGAAAATCGGATATCTAGTGCTGTAGACACTTTATTGTCTGAAGGCAGTTAATAGGCCCAATGGAGGTGTAACCCTGATAGAGCTGGGGTGTGGAATGACATGGACAAAGAGCACAGAAGACATCCATACCAGTGTTCGCATCACCCAGACTTGGCCTCTTCACAGCAAGGCATGAGATCTTAAGTGTGGTTTGGTAACTTGTGTACCCCTAATACTGAAGATGCTGTTGCACCTGCGCTTGTACCATGCTAGTGGGTACCAGGAAATGGCAGGTGGATGATTCAAATAACAATTAACTGAGGTATGGGGATGGAGTTTTCTGCCACTAGCTCACCAACTCCAGAGGTTATTTTTAGGCAGTCTTTCTCAAAGTTGAAAAATCTAATCCATCACATTAGGGAAGATTTTTCCTCTTCAGAGAGGATGCTCTATAATGCAGGTCTTACCCTGGTCTCATGATGCATGGTGGGGCCTGGTGCATATTTCGAATCAACCAGAGACATTTCTCCTTGAATTTTCTCTGGTGGGATTACTTGCAAAATCTTCCAAATAGATCCTGGAGATATAGAAACAACATAATGCAATCAAAAGTGGGTGGTGGCTTGTTCCTCTCATTTCTCTGTAAGCAGCAACTATCCTACATCAGCCTTCACCATGCACTGCTCTTCTGGAATTCTAATTGATGTTCCATTCCTATATTTATGGGGTTACTTCTGTGAATGAAATATCCAACTTGAAAATATGCCTTTTCATAAATACTGCATAATACTGCATAAATACTGTATCAGCAGCCATTCCCAGTCAAGGTAAGGGGAACACTCTTGCTGGCAACGTTTCATTAAATCTTAATTTTGACTCTTTGTACACATACCAGTGAATCTTGTACTAGTTCTAGTACATTGTTTGCCAAAAACGTTGACTTATCTAAACATGTGTTACAGAATTGCATTATTGATACAACAAAATTGCAAGACTGGTGAAAGATAATGAATCATAAATTGAAATGGAAGTAACATATTTAATAAACTCTGTTGTTTCATTATTAAGGGGAGGATGGTCGAATTTTAAAGCACCAGCATTAGAGGTGGAAATGTTTGGTAACCATTGGTTGGGAAATTTCTCATGGAGTCGGGTGGGGGGATAATGGCATGTAGGTGTTCATTGGCTATGGAGCATTAGAAAGGGACGTTGGTGGTATGAGGGGTGACTGCCACTGTCGGTTTTAAGACCGTGCTCTCCTGAGTGGTAACAAAAGTAACTGCAAACCTCAAAACTATTTTGAGGTCCTACAAGCTGTCTCCCTGCTAGCTGCCAAAAGTTACCATCACCAGTCATTTTCTAATCCATGCTCATGCAGCTAAGGATAGACATGGAACTTTGGGTGAGGACTACCCAGAACGGAAACTGGTTCCATGACCCTGTGGCTGCCGTCACCCAGCCTGTATTTTCTCTCGCAGGTAAAGCATCTTTCTATGGGGGAAGCTACTTAAAAACTGAGGCCCATATTTATAGTCTGTTCGCTCTGAATTTGAGTCATTTTTTTAAGCAAATTCAGCCCAAACCTAACTCCATATTTATATTTTGACGCTAGACATGTCTACATGTGCCCTCCCCAAGCCCCAGGAACACCCCCACCAAAATGAAACCGGAGGATGGGGGACCCCATCCCAGGTAAGTAGGGTAAGTATTTTTTTTGTTGTTGCCATCAGGGGCCCTAACTGGCACAGGGTGCAATGGCCATGCCCAGAGGTCACTTGTCCCCTGTGCTGGCCATTGGGGTGGTGGGCATGACTCCTGTGTTTCCTAAGACAAGAGTCATGTTTCTAGTGGTTGTGTGCCAGGGAATGGCGCTAGACTGGTTAGAGGCATCATTTTGCCTCTAACCAGTCTAGCGTCATTTTCTGACACACAACCCCCTCCCCCTACCACCACCCCCACACGGCTAGTGTCTCCTTCTGAGACGCAAGCCCAAGTTTAGTACCTGCTTGCGCCATTCCTTTAATATGGTGCCTGGCGGGCCCTGTGGAATGGAGCAAGCTGTAGCTGTACTTTTTGCTGCAAAACGGCAGCCTGAGTTGGTACGGTGATCAAGTAAACAATCTAACCAGGATTGAGGGAGCTATTTTTCTTCTCTGAACAAATAGCAGATCCACTTGGAAAGTCTATAAAACTTCTTTCTACAAAGAGCATTGTGGTATTTGGTTGCTGGGTTTATTTTGTAAATTACAAGTCGATTCTAGTGTTTATGAAATAGCAGATCCTCTTGGAAAGTCTATAAAACCTCTTTCTACAAAGTGCATTGTGGTATTTGGTTGCTGGGTTTATTTTGTAAATTACAAGTCGATTCTAGTGTTTATGATCTGTTTTTGCCATTAATTGATTAGGGGTATAACTGTTGTTGTCACTGAAAGCTATATTTAATTCACAGTCAATCGTTTCGTATAGGTGCATGTTTTCATAAATCAATTCATTTTTGGCTTGAATCCTTTCATTTTTGTCACATAGCTAATTATTTTCATCAAAATCACTTGATGTTTTATTATTTAAATTATGATTTCGTATGTGAAATATGGGTGCGCTGAATATGAAGAAGTTAAAATAAAAATATTGTCGAAAATCGATTGGATTCACTTTGTGAAGGTCGATTGGTTTCTGTAAAACAAAGAGGAAACACACTGGCAAGGTTCTTCATACAGTGTACCAAGTAAGAGAAATGGGGAAACCGGAAAGATCAAGCTGTGCTGGAAAGGACAGAGACACACAGACCTGGATGTGCAGCTATTATGAAAGCTGAGGAGAATCCAAACTATGCAGACAATTAATAAAAATATATATTCAGACCTGTGCAGGCAGTGTGGCAAGAGAGAGCAGAAGAAATAACAGATTAAACAAAAACGTTTAATAATGAAGTGGGGAAAAGTACACAGCTTATGTACTAATACAGATATCTTGTAGTATAGACCGTTTAAACAAGAGGCAACATCGATGCAATGTGATGATTCAACAAGGCCACCAAGCTAGGCCTGTTTAGATTTAGATATTTAATTTAGACCTATTGGTGGGAAATCAAGAAGTGAATATTTGCTGCATGAGAAATCCTTGCAGAGAAAGAGCGCAGATCACTGAGCCTTTGACCCAGAACTAACATAAAATAATCTCACACCAGCATATCACAGAGAAAACATTAATTCGCCAAATTTGCGTCCTGTTTTAAATGTAAATTCACGCAAACTTAGCTTCATATTTATATTTTGATGCTAGACACAACTAGCGCCAAAATATTGAAGTTTGCACCATTTTTGGATACGTGCACCTACCATGCGTCAATGAGATGCAACATAGGCATTCCCATCTAAAAACAGTGCTAAACACCATAGCTCCATATTTATCCCCCTGATAAAATGACGCACGGTGGGAGGAGGGGCTAAATAATGGTGCAAAGCTTGCTTTGCACCATTATTTAATGCCTGGGTCAGACCAGGCGTTGGCGACCTGTGGGCCCATGTCCATGGTTAAACACCATGGAATAGGTCCACAGGTGCCCTTCCCAAGCCCCAGGAACACCCCCACCCACACCAGAGGGACACCAGAGGATGGGGGACCCCATCCCAGGTAAGTATGGTAAGTATTGGTAAGTATTTTTTATTTTTTTTTAAATGCCGTTGGGGGCCCTAATTTGGGCCCCCCTGCATGACACTGGGTGCAATGGCCATGCCCAGGGGACCCTGGTCCCCTGTGCTGGCCGTTGGGGTGGTGGGCATTACTCCTGTCTTTTCTAAGGTAGGAGTCATTTATTATGGATGTTTGTGAGGCAGGAAATGACGCTAGGCTGGTTAGAGGTATTCTTTTGCCTCTAACCATCCTAGCATCATTTTTTGATGCGCACCCTCCATCTCCTCTACCTCCACCCCCACCCGCCAAGCATCATTTTAGCTGCTGCTAGCCCAAGCTTAGCACCGGCTTATGCCATTCCATTAACATGGCGCCTGGCTCGTGCACAGGAATGGCGCAAGCGGGCGCTAAACTTTTTTGTGCAAAACTGTGTTAGCGCTGTTTTGCACCAAAATGTTTAAATATGGGCCTTAGATGTAAAACAGAATCATGTTTTGTGGCAATTAGCCAGATCCAAAATAAACAGATGAACTAGTAACTTTGCTGATTTAGCATGTGTTCAGTCTAAAGAATAATTGAAATAGCTTGGAAATAATAAATAATACATTATTAAATAATAAATATTCTGATGGTTAAAAAACCCAAGAAAATGGTGGAACCAGGAAATAACACCGTCACCAACTTATAGAGGCAAGACACAGGTCAGGTAACTACTGATTCACTGCAGCAGTTAGCCTTATCCAGTTAGACATATGACAGGCCACTGTCAGCAAAATAAATTGGATTTTTACTAGTAGGAGTTAACTCGAAACCCTGAACTGATTGATATCGTTATGTATTGGTAGTAAATTATCGGCATTGTCAAGACAAGAGAATACTAACATAGTGCGAGAAGTGCATGTAATCTACATGCAATAAACAATGGGATGCAACACTTTCCTCAAAATGGAAACATACTGTCAACAATGTTTTTCTATTACATGCGTAGAAGGTATGAAATGGCAAAGTGACAAAGGAAATTAGACACGATCCTCAATGTTATTTGTAGAAGGTAAACCATTTAACCCTATTTCAGCCAAGCCGAACAGGTAACCTTAAGGTTTCCCATCAATTCAATTTTGTTCGATATGTGGTTGAAGAATTACAAAATTAAGTGAATTTTCAAGGGTCATGCAATGTGGTTAAGTGGAGAACCAAGATCTACAGCTTTCAGAGTCTAGTGACCTGAGGCTCTTGGCAGTGACTCCAAGACACTTTTCGTAGCAATCATGGATGTGGAAAACCAATGCCGTTGACTTATCTGCTGCTCTTGATCCTTCAAAGGTTTTTGGGGTTTTATGCTTTGGCTGAGCTTGGTCTCTGTGAATGTTTTTTTCTACTAGATGCTTTTCTTTGTTCTTGGCATTTTAGTCACTAACCAAAAGAGACAGCCCTTAGGGTACAGTAGTCATGTTTTACCAGATTTTAGACAGAATGTTGAATACCAACTTCCAATATTCAGCCCACTTGGGACAGGCAAATGCCAAGTGATAAAATTCTGTTTCTTGTTCTTTACACATTGGTCGGGAATATAAAGCTAGCTGGTACACCCTCCCCAGTTTTTAAGGTGTCAGGTATGTCCTATTGTCATAATTAAATAGCAATAACCTGAAGCATGCATTACACAATGTTTTTTGTACTTGCCAATATCAACTTTCATTTCTTGTCAGTTTGCTCTGTGGGTCAATTCACCTCTGACCTCCCAGCCTGCTAAGGTTTGTTTTCGTCTCTATTAGTAGGCTGTAGTAATTTGGTTATCTGGTCCTTTCCTGTGGCAATTGTTGGCAATCTACACAGAGTTCAATGCACAATAGGTTCTGCATTCCATTTTCCACATGTAGCTTGAGTCAATCTGGCAAGTGACCAATAATTTAGAAAATGTTCTATAGAAATCTGATAGTCTACAAAAAAGTCTAAAAGTAATTTAAGTGCACCATTCATATATGGGTCTCCAATAGTTACCATTCCTACATTTAGCCAGAGAGTTACTGAGTTTATATGAATGGCTGCCCCCTGCCTATTACTCAACACAGTAGAATTTCAGGGGCATATGCTACAGTTGTGCCTGTTCTCGTAAGGCAACTACCTCGGCAACACTTCACTACTCTCATCAGCATGCCAAAGATATTCTTTTAAATAAAAAAATACATTATAAACACATGACACTGAACATTTCAGATTCTATTCTTTTACTCAATCCCACATGAAAAATAATATTCTCTACTAAACTGCAACTAGTATACCAATCTTCAATATTACTATGCAAGCTTCAGTGATAAGACACTGTATTGTATTCCCGAGGACCTGACTAGCTACGATAAGAAATGGGTTAAGGATAACTTTCAGAGAATCCAGGTGACCAAGAGGGAGGGGGAGGCTCTAAGGAAAAAATCGATCAGGGAATTTACTATGCTAAAGATGTGGGTGGGTCCTGAGCGATATCTCTTAGAAATCAAGGATGTGAGGGAAAGGGCTCTCATAACTCGATTTCGCTTGGGGATCATTAGAAGTAATTTGTGCTTCCCCCTAGGTCAGTATGGGGAGAAATGTATTAGACCCTGCCCCTGTGATGGGGTGTCCCATCAGACCTTGATCCATTTTACACTGTTCTGTGTCTTTTATGCACCATTTAGAACCCGATTTCTACTACGGCTCCTTAGGCCCAAGGGTTTTGTGCAATATCGTCCTGCTTTCATGTGGCTGCAAATGGCCTCAGATGTACTGGTATGGAAGGGCCTGGGATCATTCCTGAAGGGAGCTACTACTTGGTGCAAAAATGTAGAATTTTTAGAATGATTTCATTTATTTTTTCAGTTTTTATGAATCAGGTTTTTATCTTCTTCTGTTTTTTATTTATATATATATATATATATATATATATATATATATATATATATATATATATATATATATATATATATATATATTTATATGTATATGTTTTTATGATGGGTGCTTTTATTTTATATGGTTTTTATTGGTATTTTTACAATGTTTTGGTGATTATGTGTTGTAATGGATGAATTTTTTTATACCGAATAAAGCTTCTTCTTCACTGTATTGATCCTGGAGATATTGATCTACATAATTCTTTTTCAGTTAAAATTAACCGGAAACGAGTACAAATACAATTTAAAGAATTATTACAAGCCATCTCATGAATCCAGATACATAAGATAATGTAAACTTCATTAGAAAAAAACACTGCTGCTCAAACGATACTTCCATCAAAACTTTGTAAAAATGTCAACATTTCCCAGTAGTACAAATTATGTGCAAACAGCACAGTTAATTACAGTGAATACAGGCACTCCCAACAATTAATCATACAATGTTGTAGTAAGTACTCTGACCACGGGATGAAGATAAATACTGGTTTATTAGTAGAGTCTATAGAGTTGTGGAGTAGCACAGTCAGCGAACATCCAGAGCATCTTAAGTTCATACAATAACTTCCAGTATCAACATTCTAAGATTGTTTCTACTCACAGCCCAGCACCAAAAGGTATTACATCACCATAGTACTACACGTCTTCCCTTCTTCCATACAAAAAAAACAAAATCAAAATTCACTTAACATAACATCAACTGACCAAAGAAAAATATAGCAAGATATAAATACATAGCAAAACATACTAGTGAACATTATTCAGGATATCTCCTTGGAATTACTGTTTCTCAAACTCTGCCTCCTTTTCTTATTATTATTCCTTTCAACCTCATCATTTTCTTTATTAGGACATTTCACACCAACTTGTACAGTTTCTGGATCACCAGCTTGATAGCAACGTTTTTCTTCCACAATTTTAGCAAGATTCCACCAATGACCGCCTTCAACTTGGATGGCATTGCCAAGAAGCTTTAAAACTCTAACAGGTCTCCCAAATGTACTCTTTCCCTTTTTAACATGTATTGGTGATATAATACGAACCATATTTCCACGTTGTAAACGTGTTAATTTGACACCCTTTTTGGTGTCATACCATTTCTTTTGTTTTTGTTGAATTTGATTCATGTTTTCTCTTACCACCCGTATCAAAATTGTCACATCTGATTTTTTTAAACCACTTTGCCATCCACATTGGTCTAAAGCTTGTGTTTGCCGTTCTTCCACTTAATAACTCAAAAGGAGAGACTTTTGTAGATGAGTGAGCTGTAGTTCTGTAAAACCAAATCATACATCTTAAAGACTTCTCTATACCATGGTGTCCATTTTTGGCCCACTTAATACACTCACCCACAACCCGATTCATCCTCTCCACCCAACCATTGGTTTGTGGATGATAAAAATAACTCTTCACATTTTTAATGCAGCAAGTTTCAACAAACTATTCAAAATCATAGCTTACAAATTGAGTACCATTATCTGAAATGAGAGTCTCTGGGAAGCCTTCTCTCATAAATGTTTCATTCAGGAAATCAGCTACTACTCTAGTGATAGGTTCCTTACTCATTTTAATCTCAGGCCATTTAGACGCATAATCCATCAACACCAAAATGTACTTATTACCACAAGATAACGCATCATAAGGTCTCATAACGTCAACCCCTAACTTTTCCCATGGCCTGTCTGGACACTCGATGGGCATAAGAGGAGGTGTGACCACTTACAAACTTTTATCATCTGATCCACAAACACAACAATTGCCAATTACCTCCTCCACCTCCACATCCATTCTTGGCCACCAAAACGTTTCACGAATACAACATTTGGTAAGGGACATACCTAAATGGCTCTCATGTGCCTTCTTGATTATATCCACTCTGAATGAATGTGGTGGAATAATCTTATCCATAAGTAACAACATTCCATCTTCAATAGAACTCTCACTACTTACTTTACAGTAAGGTTGCAACAACGGAGACACATTTTTCTCATAGGGCCACCCATTTTTAACCATTTTGCAAACTTATTGCAAACTATCATTATCTGTCATAGCAAGCATCCACTCTTTCTCTGTGCATCTCCTCTTATCAGGTACATCCAAATCTGTACCATACAATCTTCACAATCTTCCTTCAACAGATCATAAAATTCTACTTCCTCATCTTCTTTCTTGTGAGGAAAATCTGACAAATAGTCAACTCTTTCATTCTTTCCTCCTGTTATATAGTCAATATCAAACTGATACTGTAAAAGTTTTGAAACAAACCTCAGAATGCTGGGGGTACAGCACTTATCCACTCCACTGCCCAGTATACTGACTAAGGGTTTCAGTTAACACCTTGAAATGCCTTCCCCAAATATATGATCTAAACTTTTCAATGGCCCATACACATGCTAATGGTTCCTTCTCGATAACAGAATATTGGAGTTCCACTTCTCTGAGCACCCTAAATGCAAAAGCTACTGTATTTTCAGAGTCATCAACATCTTGGGTTAACATTGCTCCTAGACCTACTTGACTGGCATCAACAGTAATACAGCATGACTGTTTCGGGTCAAAAGGTCTGAAAGCTCCACTCTGACCTAGCATCACTTTAATGTCTTCAAATGCTTTCATACACTTTTTCCCCCCACACAAACTTTACTCTTTTCTTTAACAAATCACTAATAGGATGCACCTTGGTAACAAAGACTGGAATATATCTGGAGTAAAACTAACATAAATCAAGGCAATTTTAAACCCTGTCTTGTCTGTAGGAGGAGGAGCCATGGTGAATGCATCAACTAAACCTGGTCTCGGTTTGATTCCTTCTGCTGAAATCATGTGTCCTAAGTACTCAACTTCTGGGCACACAAACTTACACTTTTCTGTTTTCAGTACCACTCCTTGTTTTTGAAAAACGCTTAATACTTTTTGGAGAATTGGTTCAGGAGGTTCTTCATTGTCAGCAAAGACCATAACATCATCCTGAAATACAAGTACACCCTCAATTTCTTTCAGCAAATTATACATGACTCTTTGAAAGACTGGAGCCGCTGAGGCCAACCGAAAGGAATGCGCCGATATTGAAAAGTTCCTATGTGAGAAATGAACACAGTGAAATGACATGAATCAGGATGAATTTCAACCTGATGATAAGCACTGGCCAGATCAAGTTTAGAAAATATTTTGGCACTCCTTAGACATGCAAAAAGATCACTGATATTTGGTAGTGGGTGTGAGTCCACCCAAATTTCCTTGTTCAAGGACCTAAGATCAACACAAACCCTTAATTGTCCATCCCTTGTGGGAGTTACAATCAAAGGTGACAGCCATAATGAGGACTCAATGGGCTTAATAATGCAACTGTTGTACAACTTAATAAGTTCCTTTTCTAAGTCTTTCCTAATACTGAAAGGAACACTTCTGGGTTTCTGTTTGGTGGGAACAGCCCCTACTTTTATTTTAATGCTATTTTTGAACCAACAAATTTTGCCTAAACGATTCATGAACACAGAAGGAAACCTGACCTTCCATTTTTGTTTTTCCCCCTCACAATCCAATACTAGAACCTGTTCTTTTGCTCCACGTTTCAATACCATGCCAAATAAGCCCTGGTGTCAAGTCCTTTGACAGCAACATATATTTTACCTCTGATCCTTCTTCCTTTAAATTCTAGATCATCCTCAATGTAACTCAAAAGTTCAGTTCTAGGACCTTCATATGAGGCAGGAGAGTGATCAGTCGGTATCAAAGGTCTATCACCCTATTTTTCATTGAATAAAGTTTGTGTGATCATGGTGATTCTAGAACCAGAATCAGCTAGTAATTTAAGAACATTGTCCCCTACTTTTATTTCTGTGATAAGGTCAACACAATCCTTACGATAAATGTCTTGTTTAGCATCATCAACCATAGAAACAATTTTAGGCTCTGATTCATTCACGGATTCCACAACACAAACTGATGATTTCTTTTGTGCTCGTTTTTTAAATACACTTTAGCAAAATGCCCAATTATTTTACAATAGTTACAAGAAACATTAATTGCTGGACACTTCCCCCTTTTGCATGTGGAGCGTTACCACACCGAAAGCACAGATAAGTATGGTTGAACCCCGAGTTAAAGCTCTTGTTTGGTCTTGCCCCCTTCTGCACATGTTTGGTGACTGCAGCTAATTTCAGCATTTCAACTGGGTTATCATCAAGCTCCTTTAATGAGATTTGTGAAATGTCAATGTGTTTTGCTTCCTTGATAGGCTCATGATGTTTGCTAAATTTGATTGTCTTTACATTGACACACAAACGCTAATAAGTTGGTCCATGAAATGTTCAAATTTACAAACGGAAGCAAGTCTACGTCGTACTGAAATGTATGACTCCACATCATCTCCTTCATTTTGTTCTCTTTAAAAAAATTATGTCTCAAGGCTTTACGACTAGGTTGCTTGTCAAACTCATTCTTCAGTTTCAAAACAGCTGTTTCATATTCATGTAAAGCGTTATCAACCTCCTGTACAGGTACATCAGGTAGGTGTTTGTAGACAGATCTACCTTTAAACCCTAAATAATGAAGAAGAATACATTCTTAAACTGACCAGAAGATTCTCTAACATATAAATATAGCCTTATAGCCCATCGCTGAAAGCTATGCTGGTTGCTAAAGGCCCTGAACCTGAGGTATAGACCTGAGCCACAGGCCCTGCACCCAAAGAATGGGCATGCCTGGCTTTCAGCCAGGTACCATGGGGATGAGGGGTTTAGAGCTGAGCCTAGCCACACACGGCCTTCAGCTGTCTGATAAGAGACACCCACCCTTCTTTTTTTTGTCTCACATGACACTTTCGGGAGTCCTGTGAGAGTCCCACAGGAGTACACGGGGGATGCACTGGATCCCCTGGGAGTCTCACAGGATTGTGACAACACCCATAATTTTTCTTTGCTTATTTTTGCCTTTCACCATTGTATAAAATATATATATCTATATATATATATATATATATATATATATATATAGATATATATATATATATAGATATATATATCTATATATATATATTTAATATATATGTGTGTGTGTGTGTATATGTGTAGGTATATATATATTTAGATAGATAGATAGATAGATAGATAGACAAGACATATATATACACATACACACACACACACACACATATATATATATATATATATATATATATATATATATATATATATTCACTGAAAAAAACAAAGGTTACAGGGACGTTATAGTTAGGTTCTGAAATTACTCCCACAAAACCATAGAAATTTAGTAGCTATAGTTGGTCTTGCAGTGTTGCAGTGATAGTATCAAGATGCCACAGGTGTCATCAGTGATGTAATATGTGGAGTAATTAGATATGCATGTCGAAGGCATGAGTTATAGTTACTTGAGTTAACCATAACTACACTGCTGAATTTTTATGGTTTTATGCCAGTAAATTCAGAACCTAACTATAACTTTCCTGTAACCTTTGTTTTATTTCTGTGAATTACTATGGTATTTTTGGCACACACATATGTATATATAATCAAAGGACGCAGACCCAGCGGACAACCCTCCTGCATGCCCTCAAACCTAAGCTGCACATGACTTTTAAACATGCGCATCATGAGACTGGATGTAGTTGGTGTTTTTTTTTTTCAGGCTCTGCAGATCCACAGGTGGATCTGTGGGTCCGTGGATCCACCTGTGGACCTGCAGATTGGACAAAAAAAAAAATAATAGGGCAATTTTCTGCCCATGAGGGACCCCTCAATGTGTCCTATGGGGTCAGGATACCTGCATCCTGACCCTTTATGTGTTTTTGCACTCTTACTTTCCCAACTCCCAGACCCAGACATACGGCAAACAAAATGGCAGACTCAAATTTTCTGCCAGGTTGTGGCCAGTTAGTCAGGGCCTTGCTTTTCCCCCAGGTTCACAAGCCCAGACCTGAGTCAGTGGGTCCGGATCCAGGGAGTATCTGTGTCCCTATTTATCTATATTTTTTAAGCTCTAATATATTAGAAACTACTGAACAGGTTATATCAAATCACACAAAGCATAATCTGTGTACGAAGATCTAGCTTTCTGCCAAATCTGTTGTAATTCCTTTCAGCAGTTTGGACTGGAGGCATGTCTAAACACCCAATGGGTATATGAATGGGGGAAATGTGTTTTGCCTCCCCCCCCCCCCTTCTTCTTAGCCCCCACTTGATGGATCACCCCAAAACATTCAAGATAGCGGCATAACTGAGCAAAGTATACGTTTTGAAAATTTCATGAAGATTTGTCAGGCTACGCCAAAGTTATTGGCAAAACAAAAAACGCGCTTCCTATGGAGACTGAGTCCTAACTATAACTACCTACTGGGGACCACCAGTAGGCTTTATATATATATATATATATATATATATATATATATATATATATACACATATACATACACATACACATATATATAAATACACACACACACATATATATACACATATATATACATTTATTCCATATTGGCGGTTGTCAGTAGGTAGTTATAGTTATGACCATGTTTCCATTGAAAAAGTGTTTTTGAACAGCTGGACTGAATTACACCAAATTTGGCAGAAAGGTAGCTCTTGGTTCAGAAAGAGTGCTTTTTCATATTTGGTGTAAATCCGTTCAGTACTTTTTGAAGTATTAAAAGAAAACTAAATAAAGATATCAAGAGGTGTGAAGGGTTCCCGAAATAATAACAAGCTTGTGCAGGGAAATGCAGAGCTCTGATTGGCTGCCAACACTTCAACCAAGAATTGTAGGCAGCCATCTTGGGAGTCAGCTTCAGCTGAGTCCCACAAAAAAAAAAAAAAAAAAAGAAGGAAAGCTGCAGGTTAGAGTCACCCTGACCCCTTAGCTCTGGTGCTGGGTTCCCGGAGGGACCCTCCACAGGGCAAAGATTAATGGTTCATTACATTTTTTTAGGTAAATCAGCAGGGGGCCCATGAATCTGTGGAAAAAAAACCACCAAGTGTGGACTCCCGTGCTCATTTTAAAGAAGCCCCCGGGTGGGCCAGGTCCCAGGGACATTTTGAAATAAAGGAGGTGGGTAAATGGGACCCCCATTCTAGGGCAGTTTGATGCCCTGGGCACAGCCACATCACTGGGGCTTATCTATAATGAATGTGGAGGGGGGCACTCGGCCCACTGCAGCCCCTGGGACTGCCACCTCCACCAGGGCTGTAATCAAATAATCAAATACATGTGTGTCTGGAAGCATCACATTAATGAGTCACCTATGACCTAAAGGTTAAGGTCACAAAGCCACACACTGAAAGTTGAGAATTATACTCCTGGTGTGTTGGTGATCATTTTCCTTCTTTAATTTCTTTTAAACTTCAAAAGTTTGAGGTTCATACTAAAAGGTGATCACACTCTTTAATTGAGAAAAAAAAAATATTTTCGATTTGTAGGGAAAAATCTAATTCTAAGTATATCATTTACCAAAGCCTAAATTGCTCTCTCTCTCTCTCTCTCTCTCTCTCTCTCTCTCTCTCAGGGTTGAGTGGTTAGGGGGTCTGGCCACAGGACCTGGCTGAAGGCCGTGCGTGGCAGTGGTTGGAATAATGTATGGCAATGAAAATGACTTCATGTTAAAAATTCACTGAAAAAAACAAAGGTTACAGGGATGTTGTAGTTAGGAAATAGAATTTAAAAAATCATAGTAATTCACTTAAAAAAGCAAAGGTTACAGGGATGTTGTAGCTAGGTACTGAATGTAATCATACAAAACCTTAGAAATTCACTAGTTATAGTTATTTCAAGTCAAGTAACTATAACTCGTGGCCTAAGGTAACTGTAACTCGCACCGTCATCATGCACTGCTAATTGCACCAGATATAACAGCACTTGTGACATCTTTTATAATATCATTGAAAATATCACTTCAACATTTGCTGTAAAATTACTCATACAAATACTGTGCTAGGAGGGTGTTAGGGAAACTACCTTTCCAACCCTTCTCAGAGTGACGCAAAGAAAACACAAACACCAGGCAAGGTTCCCGAACAGATGAAATATTTGTTGAGGTACCAAGGTTTATTGGCAGGCCAAGGCAGAAGGCAGACGCACAACCCAGTGTTACGTCTTACAAGTGAGCATCTTCTGCCCTGAGACATTTAAGTCAGGCAGTTATATATGTTTGAAAATGCTGTCACAGCAAAAACCCCAAAGAGGGGACATAGTCCAAACGTGGGCAAGCATATGCAAAATAGAAATGCTGCATATACACAAATTTCAAGACCACAGAGTAAAACTATACATAATGCAGTGTGGGAGGCAAAAACCAGTGAACAGACAACAGATGGACTGATTGCAGACAGAAGGGAGCTATGACCTTGGCTTGACTTGATGAACTTAATGTGCAAGACAGAGCTAAACTTAACATGCCTTGGAGAGGTTTGTTTGCACAGCTGGCATTGGTGTCAGAGAGGTGAGCAGGGAAGTCTTGGAGCTGTGCTAAAATAGTAATGTGGACGAGGTGAACCATTCTGTGAATGAGAAGGGCGCCCATGAGCAATCCACTTGGTCAGAGAAAGGAATAAATAGCTTAGTGGGATTCAGATAATGGCAGAGAGAATTGGAATTGAAGTATGCTATTTATAGGTGCATACATATGGATATATATATTTTTTTCTCAACAGCGGGACCGTAAGTTATATTTCCCTTAGGTCACGAGTTATAGTTACTTGAAATACCTATAACTGGTGAATTTCTAAGGTTTTGTACCAGTAAATTCAGAACCTAACTATAACATTTGTGTAATCTTTGTTTATTTGAGATAGCTACATATATATATATATATATATATATATATATAGATAGATATAGATATACATATATACACACATACACACACACACACACACACATATATATATATAGATATATATTACTTTCTAAGAGACAAATCGTTAGAGTACATGGGGATACAAAGATGATGCTTGAGATGTTGGAATACTGTTTAACTCACAGTGTCTTCTGTTTCAATAAGAAATACTACCCACAGCAACAGGACACACCAATAGGCACATCCATCACCTCCACTTATGGAAACTTGTTCATGGGATGGTGGGAGAAGGTGGTGGCATGGGCAGATGATAATGAAAAATATACGGAGAATGCCATTTTATGGACACGGTTCATCAACGACCTCTTTATCTTGTGGGAAGGCGATGAGATGGAATTACAAAGGTTTATAGAGAAACTGAATTCAAGTGATTTAAATATTCAGTTTACCACTGCATATAGCAAATCCACTGTGACTTTCTAGATGTTGAATCGAATGCACAAGAATACCAATTGATCACCAAGATCCATATTAAGTTGACAGCCGCTAATTCAATTTTACATGCTATTAGTGGCCATCCAACAGTCCTTAAGTGCAGTATTCCCTACAGTCAGATGCTAAAGGCCAGGAGAATGTGTTAATTTGTTGAACAGATGAGTTGTTTCAGACAGAACTAAAAATATGATGGAAAGATTTGTTAAACTTGGATACCCTCGGAGTGTTTTGGAAAGTGCCAAAGAAAGAGTTACTCAGACACCCAGAGATAAATTGCTGTATCAACAGAGTGACAATGTGACCAAATGAGAGGGGGAAAATATTATATTTTTGGAGTATAATACAGCCCAATTTGAAGTTAAAAGAATATTGGAGAAGAATTGAACTTCTTAAACTTCTATAGTTTAAGTACAATAAACTCTATGTGGGAAGCACATTCAATAAATTGAAACTAAGGATTTTGCAACACATTTAAGCCATTAAGAATGGTGACAGGAGTTATACCATGGCCTGCCATTTTGTACAATGTCATGGAAAATCATTGGCTGGCTTTAAATACTTTGGGATTAAACATGTGAAGGATCACCCTCGGGGAGGGACTATAGAGAGGGAACTAAGGCGAGAGGAACCACAGCTGATTATCATAATTAGCACAGAGGCCCCTTGGGGGCATAATACAGATGCAGAATTACATGACCACCTGTGAGCTTTGTGATGAGGACATAATTTGGGGAGTTCATTTTGATGGGTGTATCCCTCAATGGGTAGTAATGGCCATTTGTTGACTGTTATGGGTGTGCACCATGAATTGTCAGCATCTCAGTTGCCAGTATTCGAGCCCTTGGTGATTGTGCTTATGGGACTATTTAAAATATGCGTTTGTCACTTTTTATGGAGATTTAGAGATCGTATTATAGGTCCCAGCTGATATTGACTTTCTCTCAGACTTTATTTCAGCCCTTAGTGATTGAATTTGTTCGATAACTTGAAATATGTATATGTCACGTTAATACTGGTAAATTGCCATTATGATCTTTTGCATTATATATTTTAGAGTATGATATTACTCTTTTAGAATATGCATTGGTCACTTTAGGGGGTAGCACCTCTGAACTACAAGTATTAGGATCCCTCACTGATTGAGTGAACCACTAGCTCCCATACATTGGCATCTTTTGCACTTGCTCTTGATACTTTATGCTTTAAGGAGTCTTTGTACCAGTACATAGCAGATTTTGGTCCTAAATGTGATTTAGTATGGGTTAACATTATCTCCAAGTAGGATCACTTGGATAACAACCATATACCTGTTTACATTTGCATATGTTGCTTTCCTATATTGAAGAGAGTGGTTGGCCTGAATGGATTATCATATTATTGGATTATCAGAAGGTATCCTATATGTATTATAAATATATTTTTTCACTGCTGTTACGGATAACTAGCATTAACACAACTCAGCCTGCTTTGGATAAGAGTCCATATTGTTTTAACCCTATGGGTTATCTTGTTGGCAGGATGCGTTGTTGTTTGCAAAATTATGTCCCTTTTTTTGCTAACCTGTATTTAGGGGAATTAATTATTTATGAAATACACATAAACGAATTGCAGGAATTTGTGGAATATGTACCTGCGCAGGTCATTATACGTGAGACCAAAACCATTTGAAAAGATTGGATTGATGAAATGACAACGTATGTGTGGGGGAAAAGAGGAAGAGGGGGAAACATAATTGAAAATATTAAATATTTGAAATGTTGAATTGTGAATTACAATATGGGATGAGATATATTGTGATTATCTTATAACACATCCTATTTGGGACACGATCAACGTATTCCTGCAAAGGTGATTGGTTCATAACATTACTTTGACCAAACTGACAAAGATTTTCTTGTGAAAAATAACAATTGTTGTCCTAATGCTCTAGGGGCCATGAGAACAGTGAAGGGACTATGTTTGTATTATAAGGATGTCCCCCATGACGGTAGGAGAGGCCCAGTAGAAGGCGTTAAGCAGTAAGCCATTTATTTAGTTTTCTTTGTTTGTTTGAGCTATATATACATCTTGTAGGAGTTCATTGAATACATTTTTATGTGACTTTTTGCACAAAGGCTTGTTTTGAATGATACTTTTTTTGTGCTGCCAGACCCCGGGTCTGAGAGGTGGCTGTGCAAGAAGGTGAATATATATATATATGTATATGCAACAACGTATCCTCGTATATCAAAGGAAAAGTTTGGACACCTTTGGAATTGCGCATATCCTTTTACTTAGACGATACTTCCTCCCAACGCGTTTCAGCCATAGCCTTAATATATATATATATATATATATATATTGCACTATGTTCATGGCATTACATGCCCTTTGACCCCCACTTTAACTCACACACATACATACACACAAATTCACACTTACATACACTGTCTCTCACATAAAAACACTCTCATCTGCAGGCAAGCACACAACATACATTTAAAAGTATTTTTTTACTTACCTCAGCTGCCATAGAAGAGCATGTTCTAGCTAACTGTACTCCATTTTTATTACACTAATAGTGAAAAATATATTATTATTCACTATTAGTATAATACAAAATTGACCAAAAAAACAAAGAGAATGGAACCCCAACTGACGTCTATAAGGACGAGCTGCCACTGTGTTCCTGGCACTGGATTTGCCACCTCTGAGGCCAGGAGTCGCAAAGGCAGTGTGACCCTTAAATGACGTCCATGACAATGTTGCATTCATTTCTTGGGGACAAAGTGCTTAAAAAGACACCACTGTACCCCTTTTTAAAAAGTGGAAGAAGGAGAATTGGGGGTTCCTAGAGCCATTGACCATCACCCCCATGAAATAGTTCAAGCAGCATTGACGGCAAGCCACACACATTTGAAGCACTATAATGACGTTCTCAGCCATGATTTGTTACTTTCCTTTTCAAAGACTGACTTTTTGTTAAGAGTGACCATGATCATTTGTTTCCTTCAATTCCAAAATAAAAGTTAAGAAGCATTCATGAACGATGTAATATATTTTTCGACAAGGAGCCATTAAATAAAATTCACCTTGTCTTTCAATCAATCAATCAGAGAAATTGTAAAGGCACTACTCACCCCTCTTTTACTATTTTCAAACCTTGCTGAATTGACGATGTTACAATATTACTATTTTATGGTAATATTATGCAATTTCTTTTTATCTCTGGTAGAGGAAATGTATGTCTAAGACATTCGGGTGGAGATGTTTAACAATGAACTAATTCTTCCTCACGCCTTCACATTAAAACAGGTACAACTAACTACCTGTTAGGGAAAATGACAGTAGGTTGGACGAATTACATCACGTCCGTCCACGTGCCAGCCGCACCGGTCTTTCTAAATGCGATCAAGCCACAGCGTCAATTGGAAGCCACCTCTATTAAACTACCTTGAGAAGTAGAGCGATTGGAAGGTACACTATCACTGCTTCCTTTGACTGTGTGAAATACATTGCAAATCTTATTTTGATATCATTATTTTTATGACAAAAGATCGTATCTCGATGTTCTACACCAGCATTGTATCTTTATTGTATTTCATTTTTGAAGCTATGAAGCTGTGGGCATTTTCAATAAGCTTTTTAGGTGCAAGTGCAACCTATGATTGTCACTGGTCTGAAGCGAGCTGCTACCCGCATAAATGTAAAATTGGCTTGAAAATTTAACCGAATCCCTTAAAAACGTGTTTTCTATGGAATTTTATGAAGGGCAGTGTTGTGGGAAAATGCTTGATGTATACTTGAATTTACAGCAGGATTTATTACTCAGTCAAGAATTTTTCTCTACCCGCCCCACTCTAATAGCTTATTTAGAGCAAATTTAAGTATTAGTTTCATGGGAACAAATTTAAGAGCAGCTAATTGTTGTTTTCTCCTTTGTGAACTATAATACATTTTCAAATGATTGCGAACCATATATATATGTTTATATATATATATATATATATATGTTTATATATATATATATATATCTATATATTTATATATATGTATATATGTGTATATATATATGTGTATATATATATATATGTATGTGTGTGTGTGTGTGTGTATATATATATATATATATATATATATATATATATATACAAATAAACCCACATTTCACTGCCTCCAACTTTGAGCATGCTTACTTTTTGTGCCTACATTGTAAAGTTAAACATGCACCGCATAAGGCAAAAGAGTACATTTCATACTCCTATTTCAGTTTTTTAATTAGTGTTATCCCAATTCGGCTACAGAAATAACTGTAGAAGAGCTCCTCTTACTTGATGAAATCAAGATGTTGTCAATTGTAAATGTAGGTTTGTTGTTATATATAAATAAACATGTAAAATGAAAAAACAACTATAACTTTGAATCTCAATATTATATTGATCACCAACCAAATTTATGGACTGGAAAGATACCCCCATTTTGTAGTTTTTCCTTTTCATTGTCAGTCAGTCGTTTGCTGGCAAAAGAGGATTTTAAAGTGGCATGCCCTATAAATCAGGTATCAGGTCTAGAAAATGCATAATTGAGCGGGAAACAAGCACTGATAAAGTCAATAAATCTGGTTTGCATTGTGAGCCCATGTTTAAAAAAATACTTGCTGAGGTGGAAAAACAAAGCAGCAATTACTGCTTTTTGATACCATGCATTTTTGTGGTATAGCGTTTAATGTGTCAATGAGTCTGTGTTATTGTGAGATGTAAACTAGCCCTTCGAGCAGTGCACTACAAGCACTTCAAAGAAGGCAAAATGATGCAAAAATATGTCAATATCATGAGTTGAGAGGCTTTCACTCCTGATTGGCTGAGCTAAAGCCTATTTTATGGGTATTTGATATGGGGGTATGCAAGCCATGCTTTAATATGAGCCACGTTGCGCAAACATGCAAGGTAGAGACGATTACACAGAAACAGCTAGAAAAAAATATTATATTATGCTAAGTCTGGCATAAATTCATATTAACATGTCCACTTGCATACCAGTAGGTATTTGTATGCATTAATCAAAGGGAAAGAACATTTGCCTGCACCAAGACTATCAAGAAAAGAAAAATGAAAACAATGCCAAAGCCAAGTTTACTTCATCACACTCTGAGAAACAAACACTCTATGTGTGCCTAACAACCATCCTATGCAATTCACAACCAATGTAGAGAGGTATAGAGAAAGAGAGACTGGATTGGAATCGGCCACAAGGAGCCCTGATGATGTGGTGTTGTTGCACTCATGAACACAACATATCTATCTATTATGAGATCGCGCTGCTCTGGCTTGTGATCATTGTTAGCTAACTCCCAATGTCGTGCAGTTTCCCATCTATCACTAAGCTTACATTCTGCACCTCTAACAAAAAATCCAATGAGCCATGTGATGAGGTGACCTCTCTGGTGTGCCAGCCTGACCTGCCTCTGTGCTTTCAATTCCATTGGCTCTTTCCACTGTCCATCATAAAATCCTTTTAGGTTTTATTTTCTGTCTATGAACAAACTACCAAGCATGTGCTACACCGAACCCTGTCTTGTCTTGATCAATGTCGTGGTCTCCTTCGATGTCTCTGCCAACCTTATGTGTTGTTTTGACATTGCTCCACTAACCGAATTCCTAGTTTCCTTCTTTTCATCATGACTATGGTGTGCTCACATCCCCAATTCTTGATTTAATACAGTGCTCTCTACATCTTCAATATGACCATTTGTGTAGATCACGGAAACTAATTGCTGACATCAGAAGGCAGCGGCTCTACATGGGAAAGAGAAATTGGCGAAAATGTTTACATCTGTGTGTTTCTGCAGTGAAAACTGACTTAAGTGTGAAATAGCCATTTCTCCTGCAGAGGTATATAACATTTTAGTTTATCCAAAACCTCACAATCCCCAAAGCAAACAAGCAAGTCTTGGCTTACAATGATTTTTCAGGTTGTACCAATCATGCATCACTTTACAATGAAAATCAAGTAAATACAAATTTGGTATGAAGAAAAGCTGCACATTGTTTAAATTCATCCAAGAATCAAAGTTTATTATGGGGCATTTGTACTTTCAATTACCCATAATGTCAAATGTTTGTAGGAAACATTTTTCAAAATGTGTTTTTTTAAACTTACTTCTGGAAAAATTACAATAAATAATAGCATTTCCACACTTACCTGATAAAACATGTATCTGGGCCTACTGTATAGGCAGGTAATGCCCAAGGCTGTGAGAATGACTAAGGAGTCAGAACCGCAGGTCGTCGCTGTGTGAGCTGTGTGAGCCGGTCGGCAGTGGCTGGCCTGTCTGGGCTCCCTCTGGGTCTCCATCGGAGCTAGCAACCCGGGGGCCAGGAGCCGGGTGCTAGGTGCCTGAGCTGCTAGAAGCTGAGCCGTGTCAAAGCGAAATTGAAGCTCCAAAGCAGCAGTGGCATCTAGGCCACCAGCCAGCTCGTCCGGAGAGCAAACCCTCGGAAATGACGGCTTGGTGGCTTGGCAGCTGTGGCGCAGTTGCTGGGGCTCCGAACTGTGTTCTACCTGGGAGCCCTGGTGAGGGGCCTGAAAGGCCACCTTAAGGAGCGGTGAGGTGCGGCTGGAAAACGTGACCCAAAACCCTGCCCTCGCCCACGGAGTAAGGTGTGTTGTGCTGTGGCGATCACAGGAGGAGGACGTTGGATGTCAGCAGCACCGGGTGGCTCACGGCCGAGAGTTGAGAGCAGAGAGGAGCGCGAGCAGGGACGCGAGCAGGGATGTGAGCCGGCTGGAAGGGCTGGGAAGCGCCCCACCGACCGGTGCATCGGATTGTAACGGATTGAAAGTCTTCCGTCCCCTTGTTGCTGCTACTAGTGCTCCCTGCACACCGGTCCAGGTGAGCGGTCTCTCTCGCGCCTTAACTTACCTCTACTTGTCGGCTTGCCTTCTCGTGGACCCCCGCTGAAGCGGCCCGACCGGGTGCAGCCTGCGGGGGGACGAGCCCTGCGCCTCTGTGGCCCCAGAAGGAGGACTCACCTGATTGTTTTATCAGGCTCCAGTCTCCCCCCCGCGGCACGCCTGATTACGCCCGCATCTCTAGGAGGTGAATCGAGGATCTGTCGGGTTAGTGCCCCGGGTCTGCGTGGGCCTGTGGGCCTGGGAGCCCCTTCGCCGCAGTAGTTAGCAGCGCTTCCCTCCCGCCTGGGCCACTTTGAGGAGTTTTCTTTTCCGCGGCCTCTCTTGCGGACCCCTGTTGAAGCGGTTCGTTCTGGTGCGGCTTGTGGGGGGCGAGGGAGAATTCAGCCTCTCTGCTTCTGCAGTTTAGCTTCCAAGTTACAGTCCCTCCTCCAGCCGCTCCCGCTTTTGCCAACGTTATTGCGAGGGGGGCTAGGCCGGAGCCTAGCGGGCACTGCTTGTTGTTTTTTCGCGGAATGTCCGTCACTGACGCGGACTAGGCAGCAGTGAGCCAAGGAACGCAGCGCATCGAGGAACAACGAGCAGCCGGAGGCCATTGCTGGTCGGCTCTGGATTCCCATAAAGCTGACCTTGTCTGGGTCAGCTGGAGAAAAAGTGGGTGAAATTAGTAAAGAGTGAGTCTGCTCTTTTGTGCTGCGTTCAATCGTAAGTCAGCTGCTTTAGCCTCCTTGCGTCCCGACCGTGGGTACTCTACACTATGACTTTGAAGAAGCACCGCTCAGGTCGCCTTCTCCCAGGAAGATCCTGTCTGAAAAACAAATCCAAACCCATTCGGAACAAAACCAACTCGGCTCTCTTGCTGAAGGGACAACCGCAGAAGCATCTTCTCTCTTTTTTGGGGTAAAGAGAATCCTCCATCGCAGGAATCAAAAGGTGACGCTATTTCCATCGCATCCCCGGATTCAGAGTCCCTTGGAGGTCCTCCTAGGGAGTCTTCAAGGGGGCTCTCAAGCGAGCCATCTCAGGCGGAAACAAGCCAGAGAGGAGGAGCTGGGGTCTTGGAGCAGGGCCCTATTGCCCCTCTTGTTGAGCCTACTGGGTCTGTCCAGCCCGTTTGGAGCCAGTCGGGGCCGCTGTATGTTCCCTCTCTTTCTTCTGCCTGCTCAGTCAGCTCTCTTTCCCAAGCCGATCAGGACCCGAAAAACTCTCAGGAAAGTGCTGCCATCACCTCTTCAATGTCTATGGCTATCGGACCCTGTGACTTCACTCTGCCGGACCTGGACCCAGTTTTAGTTCAGAGATACGGCCCCCAGGTAAAAGAACCCTTGAGTCCGCCTGCGATCTTCGGGTCCAAGGGCCTGCCAACCCCTACTGGTCTGGAGCTGTTTAATAGTACTCCGTCGTTACAAGACTCATTATACATTCAATCTCATTTGTCTGTGTCGCCGGCTCTGGACATCAGCGGAATCCAGCCCACTCCTCCTCTGGATTCAGAGGTCAGGCTCTCAGCTTCTTTGTTTAGTTTGGAAAATTTCCTCGCTTCTATTTTAAAGCTCCTGGAGAAATTTGTAGGGGGCTTAGACTGCATTCTTGACTCTGTAACAGCAATTTTGGCTGAGATGATTAAAGTCCAAAAGGAGCCTGTATCTCTCGACCCGACTCAGCCTAATGTTGTTCCTAGAAAGTCTTTAGTCAACCAGAGGGCTTCCCGGGCTCTTCCCAGGGCGCCACAAAAAATGCACACGTTCATGGATGCAGGCACCCAAGCGGGGAGTTTTCAAGGCATTCGTCCTAGTGATATAAAGCCACTGCCGGTTAGCCCTGTGGATTTTGTTCGATTTATCTTTGACTCTCCCACATTGAAAGGCAATCACCGGGCACATTGCCATCAGCCTCCTGTGAAGGTATTCCCCATCTTCGAAAGAGCAGTCACCCAAAGAAATGGGCCAACAATCTCCCCCTACTTGCCATCCCCGGTAGAAGTCCTTGAGAGGGGAACCATCGCCAAAGGTGGGAAAAAACATAAGAGATCGAAGAGACTAAATCGACGGATTAGCAGGAAAAAGAGAAGGAAAGTACTGTTCCCCGAAGTGATAACTGATGGGACAACCTCCCCCCGAACCCACATAGAGCCACTCGTGAAGCAGCCTAGTCCGCCCTCACTACGTAGGCCCAACTCCACTAAAAAGGGTCCTGTAAGCATGCATTCAACTGACCTTTCTTCCATTCCAGCCTTGATTCCAACTGTTTCCCCATTTTTGCCCTTCAGACGGGAGACCAACCCTATTGAACCCTCTATTTCGTTGCCTGGGAAAGGAGCTCCCTCTGCAAGCTATAACACGAACTCTCAGATTGTTGACTTTTTTCCCATTTTTGATGCCGATTTAATTCTAAATAGGTCCACCTTGTTAAGAGGTTTTTCTGAATCTACCTTTCTGAAACACATCACCAGTTATGATATTGACCTTGTTTCCCTGAGGATGGTTATTGGAGTTCTCAGGGCGAGGGTCACCTTTCGTTCTTTGCATGTGGCGAACCTGGCCCTCTCTCACGCTGACTTTCTGCAGTGTAGGGGGATCGATGTAATCCCACTCTTACCCTACCTCGCTTTTGGAGGGGAAAAGTTTGTGACTAAGAGCCCTGTGAGACCCCGATCCCCGGTCCACTTTAAAGGCACTGAATTTTCCTTATGTAGATCTAGATTAGACCTACAGGCACTTAGAGTATCCTTAATAGGGAAGGATAGACAGGTGCTATTGTGGGAGACACGAAACGCTCCGAATCTTCAAACCACCTATGCCCTGGATGATTGGGGTTGGCTCTCGGGAGTTCTTGTTCAAGAACAGGCATCCAGGGACTTACTCCAACCTTCTTCCTAATAGAGGTTTAAAAATAATTTCTTGGAATGCTGCCGGGGTAAAATTTAGCAGGGAAAAACTATCTTACCTCAGTACACTTAAACCAGATTTAATCTGTCTCCAGGAGACTCGAGCAGACACGGATCTATTGTGGGACGACTATTCTGTAGTCGATTGTAAGGCCTCTTTGTCTCGAAGAGGTCATGCTAAGGGGGTAGCTTGTCTACTATCCAACTCTCTCAATTGGGACTATTCCTGCTATAAAGATCCCAGCAACCTCTTTATGGCACTTACAATTCATCTGCATAATACTACGCTAGGTCCTACTTTACTGCTTCTAATGAATGCTTATGTGCCCCCAGAGGCCGTATATGATTCTCTGTTAGAAAGGGTCTTTGCCTTTCTTGAGGATTCCTTAGATACTGAGTTCCCTCCACTGATAGCACTAATTTGAGATTTAAATTGTAAAGTCTCCAATTTCACCTTATGTCAAGTGCGCGATGTAGAGAGAGAAACAGCCCTGCATATTCCAGATTGTGTTTTCCCCCCTTTAGTTAAAACAAACAAAAGAGGTAAACTTCTCCTCAGTCTTCTAAAAAAAAAAATGACTGTATTATCGCTAATGGTAGGTCCACTTTGGACTCCCCTGCTTCCTTCACACATATTTCTTCACGGGGAAGGTCCATTCTGGACTACTTAGTACTTGGTTATTCCTCTTATTGTCTATTTGAAGATCTTAAGATATTATGTTCCCCCTATAGCGATCATAACCTGCTTTCTATCACTCTAGAAACCTCCATATTGTCACTAGACTCATGGAAATCTGGTGGGTTTGCCCAGAGTTTTTCTAATAAGACTGGGAGGACCCAATGGAATTTTAAGAGGATAGCTGGTGTCACTGCGATTTTAGCACCTGTAGTTGCTAACTTGACTAGTTGGGAGGGAATGGAGTTGCAATACTTCTCTGATCTCCTGATGCAATTGGTGTCTAACAACTTGCTTGGTGGGCATAAAGTAGCCCGGAAAGCTATTCCCCGTGCATTGCTTGCCCTAAACAGAGAAATAAATAACATGGTTAGGGCCCAGTTTTTAGTTTTCTGTGAGGAAAGGAAAATCAGGGTTGCTCAATTAAAAAGGAGAAAGAAGCGACTGAAGATCCGCCTTGCAAAAGAAGCGGGGGACAGGCTTTGGATTAAGCTCCGTGAAGCCGCTACAAAGGGCCAGGCTAGGCATTTCTGGGCATTAGTGGGTCAAGGTTGTGGGTCTAGAATTCGTCCCCCCCCGCTCCAATCTCCGAAGCCCGATGGTCAGATTTCATCTCCTCCCTGTATGCTTCAAATGGGGTCGTACCTTTCCGGTTTCCAGAGTCTCCAGGTATTCTCACTTTCCCTCCCCCGTCAATAAAAGAGATTGACTTTGCTATCGGTGAAATGCGCCCCTCCGCTGCAATGGGGCCAGATGAACTGCCTTTATCAGTTATAAAACAGGATAGGAGCTCTTGGACTAAGATTTTACATGTGGTCTTTAGTAGATGCTTCTATTCCAGATGTATTCCTCCCTCATGGGTCGGCAGTATAATTGTACCCCTATTTAAAAAGGGTGATCGATCTTGTCCTGGTAATTATCGTCAGATTGCCCTCCTTGATAAGGTGGGAAAAGTTTTTTCCAAATGTCTACTCTCTAGACTAATGTCATGGGCGGAGGAGAATAACACCATCCCTTTGGAACAATCCGGATTCAGGCGCAAACATAGCACTCTAGATAACATCATGGTGCTGCAAACCATTACTGCCGCTTTCATAGGCTTCTTCTCGGCTTTTGATAAAGTAGACAGAGATCTTTTATGGACTAAGCTATGCAGCTTGGGGATACCTTTACCACTTCTGGAGTTAATAATTGCCTTCCACTCCAAAACCTGGTGCAGAATCCTCCTGGGGGGTGATAGAGGTTTATCCCATAAGATTTTTACATCTAATGGGTTAAAACAGGGATGCCTATTGGCTCCCCTGCTCTTTTCCCTCTATATTTCAGATCTCCCCTCCTTTTTGTCCAAGGGCAAGGGTTTTCCCCCACTGGTGGATGGGCGTCCAATTTGTTGCCTGTTGTATGCGGATGACATCTTAATCCTTAATTTAACACCCAAAGGCCTACAGAACCGCTTGCAGCGCTTATCAAAATATTCTGGCTTACATTATTTGAAGGTTAACGTATCTAAAAGTAAGGTCCTTTGTTTCTTGGGGAAAAAAAGATGACCTTCCCCAATTATCAGTGGACATTGGGCAACCAAATCCTTGAAATCGTCAAATCTTATCCCTTTTTAGGGAAAATAGTGAGCGGGAACCTTAGCAATGTTGCCCACATCGCCTCTAATAAAGCAAAGGCTGAATGTCAGGCAAGAGGTCTGGGGGCCCTTTATACAGCTACAGGGAGAAGGCACTTCTCTTACCTTCCATCTGCTTATCGAGTTAGAAATTCCTGCATCCCTGCTATATGGGGTGGAACTCATTGATACCTCCAAATGGGGGTTCTTAAATCAGGCAGAAGGTAAAATTCTCCGAAAATGACTAGCTGTTAATACGGCAGCCTCAGTGGCGGCTCTGAGGCTGGAAATGGGGCTTCGAAGCGCGTATGCTCAAGGATTAGCGGGGTTATACGATTGGCTACCTCAATTTTATAGAGTGAGGAAAACACTTTAAGATCATTTCTGAAGAAAGAACTTTTCTTAGATAATAGCAAGCCCAAATTTGCCTTTTGTAAGAATTTTTCTACTGCCCTGGAGATGCTGGAGCTGGATCGCAGCCAAGTTCTAGAACTCTCCCCATTGCTCTTGAGGGTGACTTTGAAGAGTGCAACGTGGGCCTTGAGCTTCCGCCAAGACTTGGAGTGCTGTAAAAAAAGAAGTTTTTTTGCGTAAATAGTTAACACTCTAGTAATAAAAAAAACACAACCGTACTTCACTTGGAACATCCCTCATAGTGTTAGGCGCTTTTGGACGTTGCTCCGATAGGAATTGCTCCCTTTGAATACACTATTGGCAAAATGGTACGGTACTGCAAAAGAGTGTAACTTCTGTCTGGCGGATTCCCAAGATTTACACCATCTATTATTTGTCTGCCCTTCTCTTGCCTCATTTCGGCGTAAATGGCTAGATCCAATCCGTCTTCAGTTTTCTCTATTGTCAGTGCCCAAGTTTCTCCAAGCCCTGTATGATCCTCCGAATGAAAGTTTTTGTTTTAAAATATTAAATTTTTTTAAATTGTTATTTAAGCTTATTTTAAGAAACTTTCATTGTAAGGCATGTCAGGTGGCATAAGATTTTGATGCAACATTTCACTATATTTTTCATTTATCTCACCTTTTGGTACTCGATTGGATGTAAAGTGTAAATTGCAGATCCGACCTTCTGCTCGCCAATATTGTAAATTTTATGTGGTTCTCAGCTAGATGTAAATGGTAAATGTGATTTTTCTGCTTTCTTCTTTTATGTGGACCTCAGTCGAGTTCCAAATCATAAATAAAATAAATTGTCAAATTGTCAAATTGAGTCAGAACCGCTAAAATGGGGAAATACTGCAATGGGGAATGCAGCATGGCTGATGTTTCAATACACGTGGTGCGGTTGAAAACTGGGGACTCCAATGAATCTGTCCTTATTGAAAAATAGAGAACAAGGGGAGGACAATCATTGCAGTGCCTGAATCCCACTAGGTTTTTACACTGAATTCATGAAAATCCTTGAATGCTGGACAAGCAAAAACAATTTTCTCGCATTTCTCACATTTTATCTCAAACATATAACCATAAAAATAGTACCAGATCGGGAAAACATAAACATTAATCATAGTTATCATGATTTACAGGACACAAACCGTCAAAAACCCACAAAAAGAATAAAATATTGACCACTGTTGGAAAGTGGATTATTGGTAAGGGCAAGTAAGTACCTACACTTAGCAACAGGCCACTAACCCCCACTAGGTCCAGTCAGGTCTCAATAAATGAATCCCCCTCAACCCTTGGTAGCTTGGCAACGAGCAACAAGGCTTAACTTAGGAGACAAGTGTGTAAAGCATTTAAAAATCACAAAACAGTAAATAAGTTAAACACAAAACATAATCAAACTCCAACACCAATTTATAAAAATAGATTATATTGTTATCTTTGCAATAACACCAAAATGATTGAAATCTGATAAGGGGAAACGGAGATATGAATTTTTACAGAATTAATGTTTTCTAGTGCATAGAACCAACTAGCTCTCAAAGGGATACAGAAAGCTCACACTGGACAGGGAAAAAGTCCAGAGTTCAGGCCACCCACAAAGTAACACTCTTACACTTACTCTCAGAAGTGTTTCTTTATTCAGAAAAGTGGTCTACAGCACCAGCCAAGGATTCAGAGGCTTTGGTTTGCAGCTTGGGGTCTGGGACTACAACTCCCACAATGCACCTCTTCAACTTATGGAGTTGCTCCAAACAACTCCAAACTTCTGGATCTTCTTCCAGAGGTCCTTATTGGGTCCTTGAAGAGTCCACAATTTGATGCAACTTTCCAGAAGCTCTGAGTTGCTCCTTCGGAGTTGGGACAACAATTCCCAGAATGCACCTGGCCAGAATCCTCAAATGGCCACTGGACGATGGTCAGCTGGGCTCTGCTTACAGGACTTGATGCAGGGGACTCTGGGCAGCTCCATTGTATCTGTAGCAAACAGGGATTCCCTTCTTGAAGCAGTAGAAGACAGGCAAAGTCCTTTTAGTGGTGAAGCCCAAGTGTGCAGCTGGTGCAGTCCTTCAGAGTGTAGTGTCCAGGTGCTGGTCAGCGGTCCAACATGGCAAACCTTCTTCTTCTTTGTCTGGTCCGTTGCAGGGATCTGAGGTGTGGGTGCAGCTCTACCATATTTATCCTTGCTCCTAGGGTGGAAAGCAAGGGGGGGGCTGGTTGTCCAATCACAGGCAGGCGCCTTCCCCATTTGATGACCACTTCCTGGGAAGTGTGGCGAAAATCTGTCCCAGGGAGCGACATTCTTCAAAAAACCAACATGGCTGTAACTAATTTTAGGAGGTAAGATCTGGATGAGCCCACCCACTAGTGTGGCTAAAAATCCTAAACATGCCCCTTTCGTGCCCTCTCCTAATCTAATCAAGTGGGCACCTAATTGTCCGGGATTGCAGGAAATGGTAGAGGTCCTGAGCTACTCCAAATGTCCTTCACTGCCTTTGAAGACCAGTTTGGCTACTCTTCCCCCATTCTGTTTCACCATCTGCTGAAGCAGATCTCCTCCCACAGACACATCCTTTGTGTTCAGCCCATGCCACTTCACACCTCATCAAGGCCGCCTGGCCAGGCTGCCAGAGGCTGGCCAATCAGAAAAGGGCACTACAGAGCTGAAGTTGGCAACTTTCAGGTAGAGTTTTAGAACTCTTTACCTGAACTAGTTATATTAAATTCAACAATGGCAAATTGTGGGATTTATTATAACAATTAATTTGATACCAAACTCAAGGTATCTGTCTCTTATGGGGACTTTCTTAACTAAAATGAAGCCTCCCCATCTTAGCCTATGGAGGCCATTTACTACAGAGAGGGAAAAGCTAATTTGGCTATTATACATCTCCAGGGCTTATAAAACATGTTTTATAAGGACCCTGCTTATACTTACATGGCACCCAACCCTAGGGGCACATAGGGCACCTTAGGGGTGACTTATGTGTAAGAATAAGAATCTGGAAGTACTTTTAATTCCAAAGTCCTATTTGCATATATCTTTAGTCTAAAAGCAGCCAACAAGCAGGTCTGCCTTTAAAATGACACTGGACACCTCAGCAGTGCACCTTTGGGGACACTACCTATGCTGGAGTCCCTAAACCTACATGCCCTACCATACACTAGGGATGTATAGGTATGTTTACATAGCCAATTATAATTAGACTAATTTGCATACTGCTTTTACACAGAGCACAGGCCCTGGGCCTGTTTATCAGCATCCAGGGTACTATCAGAGTCAGGAAAACACCATCAAAAAGTGAAAAATGGGGGCAAAAAGTTAGGGGGGCTCTGCAATCAGCCCTGTTTTCTCACAACCATGTGAAGCTATTGTGGGGTGTAGATGGTCACAGTTTGGACCCTTTCTTGATAAGCTTGACAAGCTGAACCACATGTGTGTGAATCTGATTTTTTAGGAGAAGTGTGGGAACGCAAGATAGTAGAATGTTTACCATTGTGCAGAAATCCTGGTGTTTTGTGATAGCTAAGTAGAAGGAAATTGCTTTTTTAGACATAGTTTAACATTTGAAGAGCATTCTGAGAAGGGGAAATGTGGAGGGATCGAAACAAGCCACAACTTTATGAATTCATCTCAGTCACTCCTTTTCAGAAGTGCCTTGGTGTGGATAGGTATCCGTGGTGTAGGCTGACCCCTAGTCTAAATATTGCACAAGTTTCCAGTGGGAACTCTAAAGAAATTGCTTTCTTTTAGCCATACACTGACATTGACAGGGACGTCTAGGTATGAAAAGGAAATGTAATTCATGTCACTAGGTCTCTCATTTTCAGAAAAGACTTGGCATAGTAGCATTCCCTAGGTGTCAGTCCACAGTGGTTCCAAATATGTTAGGTAATCATTCTGTGATTTATGAGGAAATTGTGTTTTTTAACCAAACTTTCTTGATTGTAGGGACGTCTGGGTAAGAGGGACTAGTGTTGTCCAAGTAGGTCAGACAATCCTGAATCCCTCTTTTTGAGGTACAGTCAGGGCCACTGGAATTATGCGATTGTGCAGCCGTGGCAATTTTCACATTATTATAGAGTTGCCGCTTTTGCCACATATTCCCTCACCTGCTGCATAATCAGCAGATTTTAACAAAAAAATGTTTCTAGCTCAAACGATTCAAAAGTTACTAAAAAGGCAGTGACAGGGGTTTCCGCACAGTGAAAGTCCCTTTGCAAAGTTGGACAGTCACCTTTCTGTTGCTTCTAGCTATATTTGGGTGTTTAACTGGTGCAAAAGAGGTGCAACCAATGCCCAGAAAGTGTTACCAAGTTTAAAAATGATTAGATTATGAAGTAATACTACTGCACAATGTACCACATTATGCCACATGATTTGGCTTTTCTTGCAGCATAATTTACTCAATCCTGCCGCATAATGTCACCTTCTCCTGACTCATAATTCCAGTGGCCCTGGGTATAGTTTGATTTTTGCAGGGGATTCTAGGTAGAAAATAAAAGGGCAAGACAAACACTTCCCTGGATTCCCCTGGGTCATTAGCTTTCTGAAATATCTGAGGTTGGTAAGGGACCTTGGGTGCCTGCCAACCACGAGCTAAAATGCTGCAGTCAAGTTACAGGCTAATTGTGGAGAGAATGCACTTTTTAACCACTATTCAGAATTTGCAAGAATGTCTAATGTCTATGTTAGAAAGAATAATAGCATCCATGCGGTCTACACAATGCTGCATTACTCCAGCCTGCTACTTCCAGAACTCCAGGGGCTTGTAAGGTTTCCTAGGTGCTGGTCTAAATACTGCCATTGCGAATGCTTTATTTGGGCGGCATTGTGGGTAAGAAAAATTGCTTATCTCTATCTACCCACATCTCGATTTATGCCTATTATCTCTAGTTGTCCAGAATGTGTGGGTTGGTAGGTTTTCCTGGGTGTTTTACAAATATGGGCCCACAAACTGACGGTATTTCACTCACTTTGTCTGTTCCCTTTTACTGTGGTATGGCCAACCACTCAACTGGTCTTGTTTTGAACTAGCAAAGTTTGGAATAGTTGGGTAAGTGGGGGCAAGGAAGCTATATAATCTGCCAAGTGGACAGCCTGTGTGTGCTTCCCAATTATTGAAATTAAATGACAACTTGAATTAAGTGGGTCTAACCTCAACCAGGACAGGATTAAAAGGAAGTCCATTATCTGCTTCCCAGCGTAGCTGAAATGCAGATGGCAGGCATAGGCCAGAATGCTCAGCTTTATTACTATTTTTAATTTGACAAACATTGAATCATCATGGCCATACCCTGAAGACAGACTATAGAGTCCTTACACACAAAGGGGCACATTACGACCCCGGCGGTAAAAATCACCTACCGTAACGGGGGTCACCAAAAGACCATCGCCGCAGCTACCAGCCATCCACCATAATATGACCACATCCGGATTTCTGCCAGAAGGATAGTGGAAATCCGGCTGTGGCCATGCCAGTGGATGGAGGTAAGGTGGTGCTGCTGCCAGCAGCAGCACCATGCCAGAATACCACCGCAGACCGTATCATGACCCATGATACGGCCTGGCGGTGTTCTGCTGGTCGACGTGGCTGCTGGCAGCAGCGCCCCATTCCGTCTCCTGCTGGAGGACCTCCTGACAACAGGTAAGTTGGGTGCTCCGACAGGGTAGGGTGTTGTGTGTGTGGGGGTGTTTGTGTATGTCTGTGCGTGCGTGTATGCGGGTGTGTGTTGTATGTGTGTGCATGTATGGATGTGTGAGTGCGTGTATGTTGTGTTGTGTGAATGCGTGTGTGCTTGTATGTATGTCAGTGTGCGTGTATGTGTGTGTGAATGGATGTGTGCATGCATGGATGAATGTGGAAAAGAGTGTGTATGCGTGTGTTTGTGTGTGAATGAAGGTGCGTGTATGTAGTGGGGGGGTCTGGAGAGGAAGGGGGGTGGGGAGAATCTGCAGAGGAGAACGAGGAAGACCTCTATCAGTGACAGGGAATGGATTCCCCGTCACTGATAGTGCCTACCACCATGGTTTTCGTGGCAGCAAGGTTGCCATGAAAACCGTGGCAGTAAGCGGGGTCATAATCCCGCAGGAGGGTAAGTGACGGCCGCCAGAATGGAGACTGAAGTCTCCAGTGGTCTGTGTGGTACATTGGCTGTTTGGCTTTAGCCAAACCGCCAATGTCTTAATATGGAGAAAAGTACCGCCAGCCTGTTGGCAGTACTTTCCTCCATATTAATGCCGTCCGCCGGGGTCATAATGACCCCCTAAATCTCCTATCAAAAGGGAGCCAAAATTCAGATGGTGGTTAAAGCAAAAGAAAATAAATCCAAACAGCAGGGTGCCTATCAGAACCATGAGTGATTACAATGCACCAGGGGTAGCAATGTATATAATGACATAATAGGATAGGAAACCCACAATAGGCCAGGACAGACTACAGAGGATGGGCAGGTGTTTGCCAGGTGCCACCTGTGGGAGCCACTGGATGATGTAAGACAGAAGTCACACACAGACACACACACCTATACATATGGGCAAAGGCTTAATGTGCTTGTCATGGCAGTTTCCTAACGGTGGACGAGGGAGTTCCACTTTCGGCTATTGTTTGCCTTACTACACATGAGGCTGTTAGACCTAATAACTTAGTTTACATTTGTAGGCCGTTTGTTCATCTTTGGTTCACCGTATGAGTGCCATTTGTGTGTCATTACCATTTAGTTTTTAAACAGATTTAGCAATTCCTCCCAATTGATTTTCCCTACTGATAATGGCTTACCGTGATTTGTGTTGATTTCCTACTCCGAAAAGACAGCTATAATTAGCAAGTTGCCAGACATGCTATGGTCTCTAGACTTCAGTCTCACAGAACGTTTTTTTTGCAGCGGCTCTGTGCAAAGGTGGCCAAGTCTTGTCAAGTAGGACAATATCTATGAAGTCATCATCCCTGGCCCATATTGTGGTTACACAGACCAGTCATGACAAGCATGCTCTCAGTTTACACTTCTCTGTCTATCCCACTTTTCTGGGCCTATTTGTAACCCACTTTGGCCCTCATTACAACATTGGCGGTAAATCCCACTTACCGCAGTGCAGAAGACCGCCAACACACAGAAATTCCGCCACAGCTATTACGACCCACAGTCCGGAATCTGCCAAAATCCAGACACCCACACAAGTCCGCCACACCAAAGGTCAGTGATAAACTAGCGATAACAAAACCTCCACCGTCACTCCAACAGGAATACGCCCACACTATCACAACCCACGAATCCACGCGGCGGTCTTTCAACCGCGGTAAACCATTGGCGGTACACACCGCCGTGCTCAAAATACACACACATATACAAAACACAACCACATTGGACAATTCGAAATACACACACCTGATACACATACACACACCACTCCCACACACCCAATACAATATAAAACACACACCCACATCACCCACAAACCCCTAAGAAAAATCGAGAAAGAAGGCCAGAGAGAGACACCACCAGAAACAACACTAGCATCCACAGGCACACAACACCATCACTCCCATACAACACACACAAACACATCCCCTCACACATCACATCACAACACACACCACCTCACACATCACCCACACCACACCATGGCACGGCAAAGACACCCCAGGTTCTCTGAGGAGGAGCTCAGGGTCATGGTGGAGGAAATCGTCCGGGTAGAGCCACAGCTATTCGGATCACAGGTGCAGCACACCTCCATAGCTAGGAAGATGGAACTATGGCACAGAATCATAGACAGGGTCAATGCAGTGGGACAGCACCCAAGAACACGGGCTGACATCAGGAAGAGGTGGAACGACCAACGGGGGAAAGTGCGTTCCGTGGCCTCAAGACACCAGATTGCAGTTCAGAGGACTGGCGGTGGGCCCCTACCTCCTCCCCCACAACTGACAACATGGGAGGAGCAGGTCTTGGCTATACTGCATCCTGAGGGCCTTGCAGGAGTAGCAGGAGGAATGGACTCTGGTAAGTCAAATCTTAACTATTATATCCCCCACCCTACCTGCATGCTATCACATACCCCACCCTCACCCCCATCACTCCAACACCTCACATATGCCCCACTATCACAACCCACCCATCCCAACACCAAGCCCTGCATGCAACACCAAAGCCTGGACACCCATCACCAATGCATGTCCACTACAGATACCCACACAGATCCCCAAACCAAATATCACACAAGGTCCGAGACAAGAATGTAAGCACTGGGGTACAGAGTCACCCACCCATTGCACACGATGGCACACACAGATGCAATAATCATGCCTTTACACCCCTGCAGGACCCTGACCCAACGTCACCGGACAGGAGGTTCCAGACATGTCCACTTCCCCCACAGAAGAGGCCCACAGTGATGACAGCAGCTCTGTCCAACTGGATCTAGATGACCAGCCCAGGCCATCTGGGACCTCAGGACAGTCGGTTCCCCACACACTGGCACATGCCACCACAGAGCCTCCCCCCGGAGGAAACACCAGCACAGCACCCACCCAGCGGGCTCATCCCTCTGTCCCCAGGACACGTCAAGCAGCAGTGTGTCCACCACTTAAGGGAACCCAGGCAAACCCACAAATCCAAGAACATCAGGGACCTGGGGGCAGTGGGCACACGGTTCAGAGGACAGAGGAACAGGAAAACAGGGGAACTGGGAGGACTGCTGTGCGACAGGGGGAGGACAGGCCCAGGGAACCCACTCTACACAAGGCCCTCTCCAACATCATGGGAGCATACCATCACTCCCAGGAGACGGTGGTAACGGTACTGGTCAAGTTTCTGGAGACCCAGCGGCTGCAGGAGGAACAGTATTTGGGAATCAGGGAGGAACTCAAGTCCATCAACACCACCCTGGTCACCATTGTAGGGGTGCTGAAGGACCTTGTGGACACCAGGAGGGACACTGTGGCACAACAAGGGGCCCCTGACACTAGCCTGGATGATGAACAGCCCACCACCTCCTCCAGCGCTAGTGTACAGGAGGCATCGCCACAGGACCACGACACCAGCGCCCCACCCCCTGCAGATGGAGAACCACCCCACAACCGGTCCCTGAGATCCAGGACAAAGACAGAGAACAATGCCAAGACCCCCGCCAAGAAATGAGACCACCCTGACTGTCATCCTTCTGTCCCACTTCGTCACCCTGTCCATCCTTAAACTGCCCTAGCTCCACTTCCTATGCCCCTTTGGACAATGCAACTGTGAAACAAATAGACTGGACTCTGCCATGGTCATTCCTCCACCATCACCCCTTACCATTTTACCACCCCCTCCACTAATTTACACTTAAATAAATACCCTTGAATCACAAAACAATCTGGAGTCAGTCTGTGCTTTCACAAATGTGTATTTGCTATAACTAAGGAAAATAGCAATGTCGATTGTATTGTCAACATACCTATGTTACACAGCTCTAGTCCATGAGGTAAAATAGCAGAGGTCACACAGTGGGACCCACATCTGTGAAAAGGAAAGGCAAAGTGACAAGTCAGGGTCCATACACTGGGTGAAAGTGACAGACACATGATAGGTCTAACAATTGAATGAGATGTGTGAGGCAGTGATGTCTTCTTACCTGTGTCTCACTGGAAGTATTGCTGGATAACATTGTTTCTGTTGTCGATATCCTCTTCTTCTGCCTCCTCTTCTTCACTGCCCACAGGCTCCACAGCTGCCACAACACCTCCTTCTGGACCATCCTCCTGCATAAAAGGCACCTGTCGTCGCAAAGCCAGGTTGTGCAGCATACAGCAGGCCACAATTATCTGGCACACCTTCTTCGGTGAGTAGTAGAGAGAACTACCTGTCATATGGAGAAACCGGAACCTGGCCTTCAGGAGGCCGAAGGTCCTTTCGATCACTCTCCTAGTTCACCCATGTGCCTCATTGTAGCGGACCTCTGCCCTTGTCCTGGGATTTCTCACTGGGGTCAGTAGCCATGATAGGTTGGGGTAACCAGAGTCAGCTGCAAATGTCGAGGGACAACTGTTAGACACACACTAACCCTTAAGGACAACCCCAGACCCACGGTATAGGGTCCTTGTCCTCACCTATTAGCCACACACGGTGCCTCTATAGTTGCCCCATCACATAAGGGATGCTGCTATTCCTCAAAATGTAAGAGTCATGCACTGAGCCTGGAAATGTGGCGTTCCAATGGGAGATGTACTGCACATTCATTGAATGGTAGCTCTTCTGATTTCCGTACACCTATTCACTCCTGCGGGAGGGTACCAAGGCCACATGTGTCCCATCAATGGCACCTATGATGTTGGGGATATGTCCCAGGGCATAGAAGTCACCTTTCACTGTAGGCAAATCCTCCACCTAAGGGAAAACGATGTAGCTGTGCATGTGTTTCAGCAGGGCAGACAACACTCTGGGCAACACGTTTGAGAAGATTGGCTGGGACATTCCTGATGCAATGGCCACTGTTGTTTGAAAAGACCCACTTGCCAGGAAATGGAGTACTGACAGGACCTGCACTAGAGGGAGTATTCCTGTGGGATGGCGGATAGCTGACATCAGGTCTGGCTCCAACTGGGCACACAGTTCCTGGATTGTGGCACGATCAAGTCTGTAAGTAATAATGATGTGTCTGTCTTCCATTGTCGACAGGTCCACCAGTGGTATGTACACCGGCAGATGCCGCCATCTCCTCACCTGCCCCAGTGGACGTGCCCTATGGACGAGAACAGCGAGCAGAGAGTCAGCCAACACTAAGGTATGATAAAAAATATTTATTGCACACATTTGTCAATCCACAATGTGCCTGTCACTGTGTGTATGCAAGGCCTAGATAGGTGTGACGCATTTCAAATTAATGCCATGTGTCCCCCTGAATTGGCGGTTGCCTGATCTGTAATGTGGGACAAGGGGATATGAGGTAACTGCGCTGGCATTCTACACCGTCGCGGTAGGCTGTGGAAGACCGCAGCGCAATCCTGCATTGGTTAACATTGGACCCTGTGGGTCCGAGGAGCTAATGACGATGTACGCCGGCGGTGACAGTACGCACCACCGCGGACGTGACCACCATTTTCTCTCTGTTCACTCACTTGATACCTGACCTTCCACAGGAGAGGACCTACAGTGCAAGTGCTGCTGTGACCTCAGTCTGGAAGCGACGAAGGCTCATGTGTCTGGTTAAAGGGCCCTTGCATTCACTTCGGAGGAGTTGGAGAAGTTAGTGGATGGAGTCCTCCCCCCGTACACACTACTCTACGGTCCTCCAGACAAACAGGTGAGTACACTGTGAGCATGCTGTATGGGCAATGCCTGTTTGGAGTGGTATAGATGGAAGATAGAGGGTGGGGGGACTGAGGCCTGCATGAGCGGACGGTGTGTGTATGTGCGTCAGGGCAAGGGTGGGTACGTGGGTCAATGACTGTGACGGTCCGGACGGTTAAAGATTATCCTTTTCCCCTGTACTATTCAGTGCCCACCAGAAGAAGGATATATGGTGTGCTATCGCCAAGGACGTCCGGACCCTGGGGGTCCACCACAGACGGAGCACCCACTGCCGAAAAAGATGGGAGGACCTTTGCCGCTGGAGCAAGAAGACGGCGGAGGCCCAGCTGGGGACTGCCTTCCAACGTGGGAAGGGTGCCCGTCGCACCATGATCCCCCTGATGTTCTGGATCCTGGAGGTGGCGTACCTGGAGTTGGATGGGCGCTTGAGGGCATCACAGCAGCCACAAGGGGGTGAGTACTGTCTCATTCAGCTGACTCTGCGCGCATTCCGAGGTGTCTGGGTGGGGAAGGTGGGCAGTGGGATACCCTAGGCCAGGGCTAGTTTTGTAGGCAAGGTCCCTTCGTGAGGCAGGCTATGTGGCCCCCCATCCCCACCAGTGGTAAGAGCCAACTACACCTAGTCAGGCTCCTGTGACTTCCATGTGTGCAGCAATCGTGCATAGGCCTTGTACCCCATGTCCCTGTGATTAATTAGGGAACTCCAAGTGCATGGCGTAGTGCAGAGGGCTGCTGTGTCTGTGGTTTCTGCCAACCGTAGCGGTATTGCATGCACTGAACATGTCTTTCTTCTGTCTTCCCCCCCAATTTTTGTGGTCTCCCTGTTCTTGTGTGCATTAGCCTCATCAGGCGGAGGAGCAGTGCCACTGGAGCAGGAGGGAGCTGCATCCTACATGGCCCTGGAGGGCGAGACAACGGAGTCTGAAGCCACCAGTGGGACGGAGGGTGAGGGTAGCTCCACGGCAGGGACAGGAGGTGACATCAGCGACAGCGACTCCAACTCTGATGGAAGCTCCCTTGCGGTGGCGGGCCCCTCTGTGCCCCCCGCATCAATAGGTACAGCCGCTACCCCCCCTACCAGCACCGCCCTCCCAGCAGCTCCTCAGCGTGTGTCCCGTGGCCGCTCACCCAGGAGGGTGGGCATCTCCTTTGCCCCAGGCACCTCAGGCCCTGCCCCAGTCAGCCCTGCTGCCCTCAGTGAGGAGGCTATTGACCTCCTGAGATTCCTCACTGTTGGGCAGTCTACCATTCTGAATGCCATCCAGGGTGTAGAGAGGCAGTTGCAGCAACCAAATGCATACCTGGAGGGCATTCATTCTGGCCAGGAAGCCCAACAAAGAGCATTTCAGTCTCTGGCCTCAGCACTGATGGCAGCCATTGTCCCTGTGTTCAGCCTCCTCCCTCCAACCTCCTCCACCCAGACCCAATCCCCTGTACCTCAGCCTATCCCAAGCACACCATCAGACCAGCATGCACACACCTCAACACACAAGGGTGGCTCTGGCAAACATAAGCACCACACATCCCACAGGCACTCACACAAGCATCATACCCATGCACACATACCAACATCCACTGCCTCCACTGTGTCCCCCTTCTCCACGTCTCCCTCCTCCCTCCTTGTCTCGTCTCCACTCACACCTGCATGCACTACATCCTCAGCCACTACCTCTATCACCAGCACGCCCATCACCACACACCGCTCATGTGCACTTACCACCCCACTACCATTCACACATCCCCTGTGTCCTCTCCCAGTGTGTCTGTGAGCCCTCCTCCCAAAGTACACAAACGCAGCCACACACCCACCCAACAGCCATCCGCCTCACAACAGCCTCCACCCCATGCACCTTCACCAAATGTCAGCAAACCTACACCTCCTACATCCACTACCTCTTCCTCCATTCCCAAACCCCCTCCATCTACCCATCCCAGTGTGTCTAAAAAGCTTTTCCTGTCTAATGTTGACCTCTTCCCTACACCTCCCCCCCGTCTGTCCCCTAGGGCCCGCCTTTCCAGGTCCCAACCCAGCACCTCAGCCACCACATCACCGGGCACAGTGGTGCCAGCAATTGCGGGCTTTTGGAGTGCGCCAAGCAACAGGGCTGCCAGTGTTCCACAGAGTGAGGGCAAGGACATTCCACCACCTCCAAAAGTCAAAATGTTGCCCACATCCTGGATGGAGAAGGCAAAAAAACCTGCCACCAAGGGCTCAGGTTAAACAAAAGTGGATAGAGGCAAGACAGCTGCGCCACCATCCAAGGTGGGCAAGGGCCAGAAGAAGAAGGGCAGGTCCACGTTGACTCCAACCTGCACGGCGGACAAGACCGCCACCAGCACCGCCACCAGCACCGCAGTCACTGAGCCTGCCACCAGCACTGCCGCCACAAAGACCGCCGCCAGTACCGATGCCACAGAGTCCACCGCCAGCACCGCTCCCACAAAGTCCGCCGCCAGCACCGATGCCACTGAGGCAGCCGCAAGCACTGATGCCACAGAGTCTGCCGCCAGCACCGCCGCTAATGACACCGCCGCCAGCACCGATGCCACTGAGGCAGCTGCAAGCACCACCGCTAATGACACTGCCGCCAGCACCGCCAGCGGCCCCGCAACATCCTGAGCCAGTGGCACCACCGCAGGCATGGCTGCCATCCCCAGTTCTTAGCCGTCCGAGGCTGGTGGTCAGTTCAGGAGCCTGGGCAGCTTGCATGTTGCACCACTGTCAGTGGAGTGTCACATCCACTACCTCAGTCCTTGGCAGGATGAAGCACTCTGGGCACAAAGCCCCCTCCAGAACCAGTGGAGAAAGACATCCACTTGAGAGACTGTGGCTTTGCACTCCCCAGGATACAGCAGTGGGCAAACCACCCACTGGAGAGACTTGAGAGACTGTGGCTTTGCACTCCCCAGGATAAAGCAGTGGGCAAACCACCCACTGGAGAGACTTGAGAGACTGTGGCTTTGCACTCCCTAGGATAATGCAGTGGGCAAACCACCCAATGTAAAGACTTGAGAGACTGTGGCTTTGCACTCCCCAGGATAAAGCAGTGGGCAAACCACCCACTGTAAAGACTTGAGAAACTGTGGCTTTGCACTCCCCAGGATACAGCAGTGGGCAAACCACCCACTGTAAAGACTTGAGAGACTGTGGCTTTGCACTCCCCAGGATACAGCGGTGGGCATGGAGCCCCCTCGTGGAGCTGGCGTCGTGCACGCATCCGGCTGAGGTGCCCTCCTTCCTTCCCCCTGAGGTGCCTGTTTCATTTCAATCTGATGCCCCAGCAGTGTTGTCTCCGTTTGGAGTCTGGTATCAAGTGTGGGCTTTGCCCATGTATTTTGGGCCCAGTGGTCTACGGACTATGAATAGTGCACTATCTGGACTTCTATAGTTGGTGTACATAATTGTTTATACTGTATTTAAAGTTTTGACTAATGGATTTTTCATGATTACAATCGTTAAACTCATTTCCTTTTGTCATTGTGTTCTTTCTGGGGGGGTTGGGGGAGTAAATGTAATGTTGCAGCATGTATTTGTGTGTATGTTGTTGTGGGTGAGGGTGGGGGTTTTGTGTGTTGCGTGTGTGTGTCACTCTCTTTTCCCTCCCCCCTCCCCCTTCCCCTGTGTTGTAGGTGCAGTACTCACCGTGGTCATCGCCGCCGTCGTTCGTGCTCCTGGTAGAGGAGCAGGAATACTATTGCAGGGAGTATTTGGAGTTCTGGCTCCATGGCGTCATGGTTCCTTGTGGAATGTGTAGAGGTGAGTGTTTTCCCTTCCAAGTCCTTTTTCCGCTATGTTTTTGTTCGCGTTGGTTCCTCCCCGGAAAAGGTGGCGGATTGGCCTCTCATAATAGTGTGGGCGGTACATTGTCTTCCGCCTGTTTGTTGGCGGTGACCGCCATGCTGTTTGTTTCTACCGCCGTGGCGGTCTGAGTGTTAGAGTGGCTGTCTATGTTGGCGGTTTCTGCCACGGTCGTGATTCCATTTTTTTTTACCGCCGGCCTGTTGGCGGCCTTACCGCCGCTTTAACATCGACCGCTAGGGTTGTAATGTGGGCCTTTGTTTTTTCTTTCTTTCCTCCAGTATAAACTTCTTTTCCTGTGTCCTCTCTTAGATTCCCTTTTCACCCTCTGTTCCTCCCCCCATCTCCCTGTCTCTCCTCTAAATACCTCGCCTCTAATCTCATCGCTTCCTCATTCTCCGTAACTCTCTGCGGTTCCACCCTATCAATCTGACCTTTAACCTCCTCTTTCGCATCCCATCCACTCTTCTAGCTTCATGTTACCTACCTCACCTGTCGTGCCCACCTTTTCTTCACTTTCTCCAACTATTGCTAGTGCTTACCTCACATGAAATCAATCATTTTGTTTTCTCCCTCTCCTCCTACTTCTCAACTTAATATTGATCTCATTCTCCCCCAATCTTTGCTTCATGCTTACAAGGATCCCACTCTGCATTTGTACTTTTTAAATTGCTCTTATTGTGTTTTTTACTCTTACAACATTCTTAATATTATAGCTTTCATCTACATGTATTTCTCTAGTATTCGGCTCTCCAGCCAAACAAACATCTTATTATCAGAGTAACTTTTATGTTAGCATCTCTCCTGTATGATGAATTATAGTAAACTCTAACAGTTAAACATTTTGTAAATTCTCTTGATGTTATCAGCGCATTCTTGCTGTCTATAATTCAGTCGAAGTGCATAATGGCTGAGTGGTGTTTTCCAGGCCGGTGAAACATGTCATTCCCTTGTACTCATTGAATCACTGGATCTTGTTTGACATCATAATAGTTACAAATGTGTTTTTCTGCCGATCTCCTTTATCGCATCGACTTAATGATTACCCTCGCTAATCATATGTTCTTATACTTGTACATGCTAGCTCAGTGTATCGCTTTCTTCTACACCCTTTGAAGGAGACACCTTTCATTTGTAATTAATGTACGCACAGTTTTTGGAAATTTCAGAAAAGTACAACAGGCATTTGAAATGAAGTCCAGGTATACATTAGCCTGTCTTGGTAAACAACAGCTGATATGATCATGATTAATACAATTGACAGTATTACCAGCAGTATAGTTTGCACCGTATTTCCTTCTATGCAGCTTGTACTGAACTGCCCTTTTTTGAGGTAGGGTTTAGACTGATTTATAAGTGATTCGTCCCTGTCAGCAATTGTAGACAAGTAAAACGATGGAAATGGAATCTGGCCTGAGTAATTACTAATAGTTTAGACCATTGGATCCCAACCTTTTGATTTCCGTGGACCCCTACCTTATCCTTACTGGAGCCCGGGGACCCCCACTGAATCTTTATTGGATTCCGGGGACCCCACCACTGAGTCATTACTGAAAGCTGGGGACCCCATCTATCAATATTAGTTAATTTTGTAAGCAGTCGAGGACCCCCGCAGGAGGCTTCAGGGACCGCCTGAGGAAGCTTTGCTGACCCCCAGAGGTCCCCAGACCACAGGTTGGAAACCACTGGTTTAGACTGACTCAAGTTTATCTATGTGGTCCTCAGCATCGCCGTTTGTATTGTCAGGTGTTATGGCTTAAACATGTAAAGAAGGCCAACGACTTTTTTTCTATGAAGGTCTTAGCGGTTCTTCATGTTGCAACAGCTTTCAACTCCTCATTCTGAGAGTATGATTCACAAAGCCCATTCGGGTCTCTTTTGGACATCGGCCGACCGCATATCTTTCAAAGGGCAGCTCAGTCCTTGAACCCACAGATAATCCTCCTCTTTAACCTTTCCCTTGAGTCACACTCAGTGCCAACTTGTTGGAAAGAGGCTTTAGTCCTTCCTCTTATACTGTAATGACTGTAGAATGCAAGAATAGTTGGCACTGTCTGGAAATGGTTAAAATCTTCCCTCTCTAACTGACAGCAAGTAGTGCATCTTCTCCCTTTCAACCCGGGTCACAAAGTGGTTAAATCGGTAGTACTAGAGGGCTCAGACCTTAGCCCAAGTCTCTTCAACAGCTATATGGCCTCCCTTGCTGCCATTGTACATGTTTGGGGCTTATGCAGATAACACCCAGTTGATGTAAGCCTGCAAACATTTGGATGTCTCTGTTACCGTTAACTTTTAGAGCAGCCTAACATCACTGGTGGAGTGGATGCATAGAAGTTGTCTCTAGTTAAACTCGGAAAATTCTGAGATTCTAATGTTTGGCTCACCCTCCATATTGTAGCTGTCTCGTCTCTGGCCTACAGAACTGGGCCAACCTCTGGCAGTCCTCACTACAGCCAAACATCTGGGTGTAAACCTAGGCAATGCATTATCTTTTAAGCTACAAGTTAGTGCTTTCACATGTGTCTGCTTTGCCATGCTGAAATCCCTAAGAAAGACTCTAAAGTTTCTGCCTGAACACACTAGAAAAATAATTTCCCGTGCATTGCTAACATGCTGCTGCTTGGAGCTGCACAAGCACTGATTAATAGACTTCAGAGGGTTTAGAATGCACCAGCCGGAGGATCTGACGTTTCCTAAATGTCAATCAATTCGAAATGACTTGAAAATTCACCATTGGCTTCCTATTAACCAAAGAATAAAATGTAAAGCCCCTATCGTGACGTTTAGGGCCTCTCAAATGAAAGGTCTGACCTACATCTGTGATAAAATTAAGATACAATCCCTGCAAAATGCTTAGCTCTGCCAGTCACAATTTGCTCTGCATCCCTAAAATCAACATAGCAAGAGCAGTAGGTCTTTTGTTTTCTTACTTAGCCCTTAAACTCTGGAATACTTTACCTCAGCATGTTAGGTGCACAACCACAGGGGATACTTTCAAGATTCTTCTGACGACCCACCTTTTTAGAGAGACTTAATTTGACCCGGTCCTCTCAGAATTAAACTTCCCTGTTCTGTGTCTTACTATAACTTAGCACTGGGACGCTTCTCTTGTAGCAGCTGAACGCTTTATACATTTTATTCATTTATACTCACTAGACTAGGCTTCTTCAGTGAGTAGCTTGTGTGCAACTGGTAGCTCACCAGCTACCTGTAAGAAACCACCTTCCTGTGTGTATCCCCGCCTACTAAATTGGAAATTTTTACTTAGTTGAACTACTATACACATGCTGAAATAATGCATTGAAAACGAAAATATGTGTATTTTCAGAACTAAGAAGCTGATGTTTGGAGAAACATTTCAGATTTTCCAAAATATATTAAAAGATTATTGTTTCAGTGATAAATCCTGTTGGGAGACTTACTCCTAATATTATTACTTTCATGCCAAGGGCACTGCAGCAGTGGAGTGCATGTATTAACTATGTAGAGGCATTTTAAATTGCCACAGACGTTTTCCATTGCTGCTAGCATCTCTGTCTAATGCACTGAGGTGGGGTAGTAGTAGTATCAACTTGCGGGGTCTACCAAATAACCCTAAGAACCAGGGTAATTATATCTACTCAAATAACTGTGGTTCAATTAGGATGGCAAAATCTGCAATGTTGTGGTAATAAATTACGATACAGGTACAGTAAGCCTAACGCCCAGAAACACACCGAAAAAGCCATTTGCACACAAATATAGATCAAATTAGAACCAAAATTATCCTGTCCTAAAGTTCGTTCACTTAATTTAATCAACAACAAATTAGGAGCAACACTAGACAGACTGATATAAACTATAAAGAGTAATACGCGCTTATGCACCAAAATACGACATGTTAATTAAGTCTGACAGTAGATCAACAGTTTTTGGATCCAAGGTCAAACCTATCAACACTTGAACAATCAATTTAGCAGTCTATATTAGAATAACACAGGTTGACATTTCAGCCCCAAAGGTTACCTCGACAAGCGCTATCATATGGACCAAGTGTCACAAAAACAAAGAAGCATTTGTATAACCTTAACAAACAAGGGAAACAAATATTAGTTAGAAAAAAACTTATATACATTTTTGACAAAGAAGAAAAGGGGAGAAGAAAGGGAGAGGTGAGCAAACTGTGAGTGGGTGAGAAGAAAACAAACCAAATGATGAAAAACCGATGACCACCTGACACTACATGTATAGGTTTACTGAGAAAGCATAAAAGGATTAAAGGAATTAAAAAAACAGATCAGAACAGCAATCCAGGCCACAAGGTAGTCCCAGAACAACTTCTGTTTCTAAACACAAGCCAGAGAATTCACCCAGGTCACTTCAGCGCAAACAAACATGAAACTCACTTATTGAGTAGAATCGAATGGAAGAAATAGTGTCATCATCAATGAACAACCATAGCACGTAGTGTGCCAGAGAAGTAATACTAACAGAACCGACTAGTTGATTGCAAAAATACTGGGTTAGTGTGGTAAAACTCCATATATCATCATATTACGAAAAAATGCTGTAGTGACAAACTTACTAGCACAAGAGAGAGCTAAATAGGGCTCTAGATAGGGAATCATGGAACCACCATTAATCTATATTGGTACTCCACCATATAATAAATATCCGGGGGAAAGCACCTAACCCTCATGTGCCACTAGTGCCCTAAAGAAGAACTAATTAAAGCAACAATCACCAATTGGACTGTACGACGAAACAACGACTGCAAAAAAAACTACTGCCTTAACAACGAGGTCGGAACACCGACCTCGTTGCTACTACTAATGATTTTACCACGAATGCCTTAACAACGATATTTTGTTGTAAAGGCATTCCTGATAAAATCATTAGCAATAGGCACCATTCACCCTACATCCCTCACCCCACCCCCCCAACCCCACCCCAAAACCTAAAACCCCCTGACCCCCCACCCACTCCCCAAAACCAAAAACGCCCCACCCCCCAAACCCACCCCAAAACCTAAAACCCCCTGACCCCCCACACCCACCCTAAAACCTAAAACCCCCTGACCCCCCACCCACTCCCCAAAACCAAAAACGTCCCACCCCCCAACCCCACCCCAAAACCTAAAACCCCCTGACCCCCCACCCACTCCCCAAAACCAAAAACGCCCCACCCCCTCAACCCCACCCCAAAACCTAAAACCCCCTGACCCCCCACCCCCTTCCCAAAACTTAAACCCACACTTACCTTCGTCAAGTCCCTTCTTTGTACCTTAACCAAGCATGTTCGTTGTTCAGAACATACGTAGTTAAGGCACAAAAAACTGAAGTCGTGGTTAAAAAAAGCGTTGTTGCGCTTTCGTTAACCACGACCTTCGGAAAAAAAAAGTCGTAAAAAAGGATGTTTCCCCACCAATTGTATTGGTCCCTGTGTAATTAATGAACATCCACGTAAGACCAAAAGCAGGAATTTACTTGGAACCAACCGGCAATAAAACCAGTGAGCGCATACTGGGAAAACTGCCCAGAGGATCCTCAGCATTTTGGAATTAAATGAGCGCACACTCGAACTGACATTTCAGTGTCTAAGGGCATGCAAGAATAAGGCACGTTACCCTATCACAAAAGGAGCTCAGCACGGAACACACTGAAAAGGGGGATTCTGGGGATTGTAGTGTTCAAAAGCAAAACAGCTTGTGGCTAACTGGTATTTCCAACTCGCAAACAGCTTTGAAAAAAAGAAAATTACATTTAAAGTATTATTACCATTTAAGTTGAATTTGGAATTTTCTATGAAGACTCAGCCACTTTGCCCAATCACAAAAATCACTCATGGTAGAACAAACTGAAACGGGGGGATTCTGGGGACTGCAGTATCCAAAAACAAAACAACGCTTGGCTGACAAATATTAGCGACTCGCAAATCGCTTTGAAAAAAAAAATACATTTATAGTATTATTACCATCCAGTTTGAATTTGGAATTTATTAAGAAGACTAATCAAACATAGACAAAGCTTATCAGCACAACAACAAATAGTGCAACCAGGCTAGTAGATGAATCCGCTGTCTGATATTGGAAACAATTGAAGAAATTTAAGAAATGTGATATACAAATTAGGTGAAGATCATAGGTTACCAAACATGAACTTCATCTATACTCCAGGGTCAAGAGAAAACAAAAACAAAAAAGCACGAAGGAAAACCCTAAACTCCATGTGTTCAATTTGGTTTGTCATAAAGAAAAAATTATATGGAAGCTCACAAGGAAATAAAGATGAACAGAAAAAGACCCACCCCTGATATTAGGATCAGGAAATTAGACGTGAATAAGATCAAGACAAAAGGTGACAAAAAGACCCAGAGAACCCATTGGAGTCAAAAGCCAACAGCAATAATAAGAAAAAAAAAACACACACACACATCTCACAAACCAACTGCTCTTTTCTTTTCTTACTTAGCCCCTAAACTCTCTAATACTTTATCTCAGCGGTAGGTGCACAGAAGATACTTTCAAGATCCTTCTGACGACCCAAAAAAAAGACGAACTCCTGAAGGAAAATGCTCACTCAGAGTACGAGTGGAAAGTCGCTTTACTTGTGGACCCTGAGTGAGCAATTTCCTTAAGGAGTTTGACTTTAAAAAAATATGTATTTATATATATATATATATATATATATATATATATATATATATCCAACCTCGCACAAGCTCCACCTCCCAGTACCAAAAACCCCAACACTGCCGCCCTCAACCTCACTCTATGGCTCGAAGCATGCGCAGACTCTCTCACCCAACTCAAAAAATCCGACATCACCTGCACCAACAAGACATTCCCCTGGTTCACCGCAGAACTTCAATCCTCCAAACGAGAACGCCGGAAAATTGAGAAAGCCTGGCGCCAAGAACCTTCAGTGAGCAACTTCCCCACCCTCAAATGAGCCATGCGCAAACATCACCACCTCATTCGGACCACCAAATGATCCTTATACAAAGAACGCATAGACAACAACGCGCACAACAGCAAGGAACTTTTTGCCATCATTAAAGAACTCACCAAACACAAATCCTGCGCTACTGACCCTCCACACTCCCAAGACCTCTGCAACTCCCGCTCCAACTACCTCCACTGCAAGATAGTAGACATACACGAAAGTTTCACATCGGCCTCTCCCACCATCGCCACCACTGACAACCAACACCACAGCTCCCTACCGCACCAACGTACTGAAATCCTGGACCCCCACCAACGATGAAGAAACCAACAAAACCATGAGCTCCATCCACTCAGGCTCCCCTACAGACCCCTGCCCCCACCACATTCTCAACAAAGCCAATTAAATCATCGCTGCTCAGCTTCGGGCCGTCATCAACAGCTCTTTCGAGACCTCAAACTTCCCGGACATTTGGAAACACGCCGAAGTCAACGCTCTACTCAAAAAACCCAAAGCAGCCCCTGAAGACCTCACAAACTACCATCCTATCTCTCTACTCCCCTTCCCGGGGAGGTCATAGAGAAAATAGTAAACAAACAACTGTCTCACTTCCTGGAGGACAACAAAATACTCAACATCTCACAGTATGGATTCCGCAAAAACCACAGCACCGGGTACGCCCTCATCGCCTGCACACCCAACATCAGGACCAGACTGGACAAGGGCGAAACCGTCGCCCTCATCCTCCTAGACCTCTCTGCAGCATTCAACACTGTGGGGGTCATTCTGACCCTGGCGGTCATGGACCGCCAGGGCCAACGACCACGGAAGCACCACCAACAGGCTGGCGGTGCTTCTGGGGCCATTCTGCCTGCGGCGGTACAGCCGCGGTCCCGCGGCCCCAGGGAATCCTCCACGGCGGCGCTGCAAGCAGCGCCGCCATGGGGATTCCAACCCCCTTCCCGCCATCCTGTTTCTGGCGGTTTTTGCACCGCCAGAAACAGGATGGCGGGAACGGGTGTCGTGGGGCCCCTGGGGGCCCCTGCAGTGCCCATGCCACTTCCATGGGCACTGCAGGGGCCCCCTTACAGGGCCCCACATTGATTTTCAGTGTCTGCTTAGCAGACACTGAAAATCGCGACGGGTGCAACTGCACCCGTCGCACACCAGCAACTCCGCCGGCCCCATTCGGAGCCGGCATCCTCGTTGCTGGTGCTTTCCCGCCAGCCCAGCGGGAAAGCCAGAATGACCGCCGCGGTCTTTTGACCGCAGTGCGGTATTCTGACGGCAGAACTTTGGCGGGCGGCCTCCGCCGCCTGCCAAAGTTGGAATGACCCCCTGTATGCCACCAAACCCTTCGCACACGCCTCTTCGATGCTGGAATTTGCCACAAAGCCCTGGACTGGCTCACCTCCTTCCTCTCCGAAAGAACCCAAAGTGTTCGCCTCCCTCCTTTCCGGTCTGCTGCAACAAAGACCATCTGTGGGGTCCCCCAAGGATCCTCCCACAGCCCCACCCTTTTCAATATCTACATGGCTCTGCTCGCCAGCATCATCCGCCCCCACAGCCTCAACATCATTTCATATGCTGACGACACCCAGCTCATCATCTCCCTCACGAGGAACCCATCTACAGCTGAGAATAACCTACACACCAGACTCCTCGCCATCGCCAACTGGATGACAGCAAGCCACCTCAAACTGAACTCAGAAAAAAACAAGATCATCATCTTCGGTCCCAACAAGACAGTATGGAACGACTCATGGTGGTCCACCATCCTAGGACCACCCCCAACACCAACCACCCACGCATGCAATCTCGGCATCATACTGTACTCCTCTCTCTCAATGACTCAGCAAATCAACGCCATATCATCCTCCTGCTTCCACACTCTCCGCATGCTATGCAAGACTTTCAACTGGATTCCCCTAGAAACAAGAACAACGGTCACCCATGCCCTTACAAGCAGCAGACTGGACTACGACAACGCCCTATACGCAGGGACCACAGCCAAACTTCAGAGAAAATTCCAGCGCATCCAGAACGCAGCCGCATGTCTCACCCTCAACCTCCCTCGCCACGAACACATCTCTGCTCTCCTCAGATCCCTACACTGGCTGCCCATCAACAAAAGGATCATCTTCAAAATCCTAATCCACGCTCACAAAGCTCTCCACGACACCGGACCGGCCTACCTCAACGAACGCATCAATTTCCACAACCCAACTCGACAGCTCCGCTCCACGGACCTCGCCCTCGCAACAGTCCCCCGCATCAAACGCACCACCTCCGGTGGCAAATCCTTTTCCAACCTCGCTGCCAAGACCTGGTACTCCCTCCCCACCAACTTACGCAAGACCCAGGACTTCCTAACTGTCAGAAAGCACCTCAAAACTTGGCTTTTTGAGCAGTAACCCCCCACCCCCCAGCGCCTTGAGACCCTACTGGGTGAGTAGTGCGCTTAATAAATTTGATTGATTGATTGATTGATATATATCTATATATATATATGTTAGAGCTGACATGCCTTAGGGTGGTCACCCCTAACATTTTGCCTGCCTCCCCCCGCTTTTTGGACACTGTTTTTGCTGGCTTTTAGACTCTGCACACTTCATCACTGCTAACCAGTGCTAAAGTGCATATGCTCTCTCCCTTTAAACATGGTAACCTTGGATCATACCTGATTGGACTATTTATTTACTTATAAGTCCCTAGTAATGTGCACTATATGTGCCTAGGGCCTGTAGATTAAATGCTACTAGTGGGCCTGCAGCACAGGTTGTGCCACCCACGTAAGTAGCCCCTTTACCTTGTCTCAGGCCTGCCATTGCAAGGCCTGTTGGTGCAGTTTAGAGAAACTACAACGTGAGCTACCTAAATGATATAATATCTGAAGTAACAGATACACTTCAGAGAAAAAGCCTTATAAGGACTGATAAATATCTATTGATAATTCAAAGTCGTATAAGAAAACAATAAGCAGCTGCTGAAGGAATTAAAGGAATGACAAAAGATAACAGGGAACTAAATCTCAACTGAACACATTTTAATGAAGCGATATAACAAAACACAAGGAATCAAGAAATATACAACATGAATGGAAATATATATAACGTTAAACTTCTAAATCAGGCACACCACAATCAAACTAGACGACAGAAAATGGATAAGAAAGACATATGAGGTAAATGAAAAAACAATTAACGTATAAATCTACATAGATACACTAACGTGTCTAAAATACAGTACATACAAACATGTAAAGATTGTTTCCAACAATACATAAATGTACATTGATATCATACTGATAAATAAATATATATATATATATAGAGATTGATGTTTAGAAAAAATTAAATTAGAGTGGTGTTGAAACAGGGATACTCTTAGGGAACCAAAGGCCTACGCGCGTTTCGGTGTTCCTATTGGTTATAGGTCACCTTCTTCAGGGCCAATCCCCTTAATAACAAACAACAAAGTTCATTTCAGCAACCAATGTTCTAATTATTTTTTCATTAAATACTTGGTACGCTGGAATCTTGTAGTCATGTCATCTAGTAAGGAAGAGAGAAAGATGAAGAATAGTATATTTTTATAGATTTGTTTGCTTACTTTCAATCAATTATTTTATTTCATTTTAATACCGTGTGCAGATATATGTGTCTTCATATAAAATTATATAGTAGACGTGCCCATTATCAGTTTAGAATATAAATTGAAACGTGTTCAAGTTTAAAGTCTAATAATAGAAAAGATTGTTTATTTACAGATTAGAAGTAAGAGAGTAAAGATAGTGAAATAATTATATTAATTAATAAAATCATTAAAATGTATTAGTATGTATATATTAGGTCAAGATTAATGAAATAGTGACTTGTGCTATAGTACTTAAAATTATTAATATATTATATCCCAAGCTTATAAATACATGCATCAGTGCATATTAGAAAAGTGGTACCATTCCATAGATAGTTGTTTATTTGCTTACTGAAGTAATATATAGTGGTAAATCGAGCAATGTTCAAAGCTCATGGTATGTCCAATCCTTGAGATGGACGTGATAACATCAATTGGACAGGAAGGACGATCTAACTATAAAGTAAGACAATAAATAGGGTTGTGAATTAAAAGATGTAAGATGATCATCCTTTAAAAGTGAAAAACCGACTATCTCTATATTTTAATACTATAGTTGCTATTACCTATAGATTCTGTGGTCCACTATTTAAGAAAGGTTTTTGTTGATATTTCTTTAATAAAAGCACAGACCATATTTTTATACTAGTTTGTGTGTACCTACCGGGGCTAGAAAAAGTTGCAAGAACTGGTCCTAAGATGTATGGTCTCCGATAGGATTTAATACATACTGGATGAGGCTTAGGAGGAAACGAAACCTGCATCGGAAAGACAAGTAAAATTTGTACTCGATCAGCATGATATGCAATATCAAAATGATATAATATAGTTCTTAGCTATGTTAGTTTCCAAGTTGCGCCCAAAAGTAATCTAAAAGATTTTATTTCCTGGCTGATGGCTGGGAGATAATCTTACTATGAAACACGCAAAGAACTCACCCGTTTGCCGATGCTGTCTCCGTGATATGACATGCATCGGCGGCCGCGTTTTTTTTCTCTTTAAATGCTGAAGCAAGTCAGTGCAGATCGCACGACTAGACCAGTACTTCTAGTTACGGTATTTTTAACCTAGAAAGGTCACCATATTGAAATCCCGCGGTCCTGAGTATGATCGTGAAATAGAAAGAGAGCAAAGACTCTAGTTAAAGAATAATGTTTCTAGAAATGAAATGAATGAATATAAGTACTATATATAATCTGAATTAGGATAAAGAGCAGAAGGAGATAGACCATATGAAACCGGAAATAGGAAATAAGAGATAACTAAAGATAGAAAAAGGACTAGGTACGAAAGGAGCCATGAAGGGGAAAATTATGAGAATGCAATATATCTGCTAGAATGTTTTAGGTATTTAAAAATTAAAGAGATTAACTAGAACAAAGACAAAATCGAAATCTGTAGAGAGATATATATAGATCTAAACATAGTATGTCTCTATATTCGATAACTAGTCAAAATATTTGTATTAAAATTCAAGAAAAAAAGGGGGGAGAGAAAAGAGGATACAGAAAATATAAATCAAATAATAGCATTTTCCCAGGGTATAAGTTCATTCAATCCTTTTGCACAGCTGTCAAGGGTAAATATCCAAAAAACTTCGCGTTTTCTCCTTATTTTGGAATCGTCTATTTGTCCTGCTTTTTTTATTTTTTCCACTACAGTCCAGGAGAAGTCTTCTAGTTGATGTCCATGTTGTCTCCAATGGGATACTAAAGGAGAACTTTCTTTAGCGTTTCTGATGTTTGACATATGTTCTAGTATTCTTACTTTAACTTCTCTTCCTGTCTCACCTATATATAATAGGGGGCATGTACATCTGATCAAATATATACAATTGGCAGTTCTACAATTAGTCATGTCTGTAAGCATATAGTTTTTACCCTTCCAAAAGAAGGAGTCACCCACAATTGCTTTGGGGCAGGCTTTACAGTTGCCACATTTGTGGTGTCCATTAATCGGTCGATCTCCACTTATGGATTTTTGGCAAAAACCTTCATTTTTAGGTAAGGAAGCCCTCACCAATTTATTGGAGATATTTTGATTCCTCCTAAACGATAGGAGAGGGCGTGTTAATGGTGCTTGATTGGGATTGCTGTTAAGGATATTCCAATTAGAGAGAATTATCTTTCTAATTTTTTCGTTTAAATTAGAGTGTTGAATTACACATGCCAATGTAGTAACAGATTTTTTGCTGTTTGTTTGTTTTTCAAACATACTGGCCCTGTTATAGTATTTAGCTCTTTTGTATGAATCTCTTATTAGTTTCTTAGGATATCCTCTCAATAGAAACTTTTGTTGTAGTATGTTAGCATGATATTCAAAATCAGATATATTGGAGCAATTTCTACGAACCCGTAGAAATTGGCTAAAGGGTATGCCTAGTTTTTGGCAGGAAGGGTGAAAACTGTCAAAGTGGAGGATGGTGTTTCTCGCTGTAGGTTTAGTAAATAGAGACATTTGAAGTTGGAAATTATTGTGACCTATCCAAAGATCTAGAAATTCTACTTTATTTCTACTGGTGTGGAAAGTAAACTTAAGATTAGGGTCACACAAATTATTCCACTGGCTAAATTCTGATAGAGATTCCTCTTCACCTGTCCAGATGAAGAAGATATCATCTATAAAGCGAGACCAAGCGTAGATATTTTCAAAAAACGGAGCTATCTCATTGTAGACAAATTTTTCTTCGAACTCGCCTACATAAATATTTGCAACACTTGGGGCACAGGCTGCTCCCATGCTTACCCCTTTCTTTTGTTGGAAAATTTGATTATCAAATTCAAAGAAGTTTTCACGTAGCACGATGTCTAAGCACTGTAGAACAAAGGCAGAGTGTTCTGTCATGCCTTCTTTTGTAAATAGGGAGGCCACTGCCTGCCAAGCTTCTTGTTGGGGGATGTTAGTATATAGTGCTTCGATATCCATCGTGACTAATAGTTGTGTGGTCGGATTAAAATTATGTCCTTCTAGCTTGGCTATGATATGGCTAGTATTGCGAATAAATGCTGGAAGTTGGGCTACTCTTGGATTCAGATAATTCTCCACATACTTAGATAGGGGTTCAGTCAAAGCTCCTATAGTGGACACTATGGGACGCATGGGGGGATCGGTAGCATGTTTGTGTATTTTGGGGACTCCGTAGAACACTGGTATTCTTGTCTTTATAGGATTCAGATACTGTAATTCTTGGTGGCAAATAAGTCCATTCTCATATGCTTCGTTAGTAATCTGGATGATTTCTCTTTTAACTCGTTCTTGCCAATTCATGTTGATTTTTTGGTAATAGTGGGAATCATTTAGCATAGTCATAATCTTATGTTTATATATTTCAGTGTCTAATAAGACTATGCCTCCACCTTTATCGCATGGTTTGACCGTAATGGTCTTATCTCTTTGTAGCTTTTGAAGTGCTTGGAAACTAACATAGCTAAGAACTATATTATATCATTTTGATATTGCATATCATGCTGATCGAGTACAAATTTTACTTGTCTTTCCGATGCAGGTTTCGTTTCCTCCTAAGCCTCATCCAGTATGTATTAAATCCTATCGGAGACCATACATCTTAGGACCAGTTCTTGCAACTTTTTCTAGCCCCGGTAGGTACACACAAACTAGTATAAAAATATGGTCTGTGCTTTTATTAAAGAAATATCAACAAAAACCTTTCTTAAATAGTGGACCACAGAATCTATAGGTAATAGCAACTATAGTATTAAAATATAGAGATAGTCGGTTTTTCACTTTTAAAGGATGATCATCTTACATCTTTTAATTCACAACCCTATTTATTGTCTTACTTTATAGTTAGATCGTCCTTCCTGTCCAATTGATGTTATCACGTCCATCTCAAGGATTGGACATACCATGAGCTTTGAACATTGCTCGATTTACCACTATATATTACTTCAGTAAGCAAATAAACAACTATCTATGGAATGGTACCACTTTTCTAATATGCACTGATGCATGTATTTATAAGCTTGGGATATAATATATTAATAATTTTAAGTACTATAGCACAAGTCACTATTTCATTAATCTTGACCTAATATATACATACTAATACATTTTAATGATTTTATTAATTAATATAATTATTTCACTATCTTTACTCTCTTACTTCTAATCTGTAAATAAACAATCTTTTCTATTATTAGACTTTAAACTTGAACACGTTTCAATTTATATTCTAAACTGATAATGGGCACGTCTACTATATAATTTTATATGAAGACACATATATCTGCACACGGTATTAAAATGAAATAAAATAATTGATTGAAAGTAAGCAAACAAATCTATAAAAATATACTATTCTTCATCTTTCTCTCTTCCTTACTAGATGACATGACTACAAGATTCCAGCGTACCAAGTATTTAATGAAAAAATAATTAGAACATTGGTTGCTGAAATGAACTTTGTTGTTTGTTATTAAGGGGATTGGCCCTGAAGAAGGTGACCTATAACCAATAGGAACACCGAAACGCGCGTAGGCCTTTGGTTCCCTAAGAGTATCCCTGTTTCAACACCACTCTAATTTAATTTTTTCTAAACATCAATCTCTATATATATATATATATATTTATTTATCAGTATGATATCAATGTACATTTATGTATTGTTGGAAACAATCTTTACATGTTTGTATGTACTGTATTTTAGACACGTTAGTGTATCTATGTAGATTTATACGTTAATTGTTTTTTCATTTACCTCATATGTCTTTCTTATCCATTTTCTGTCGTCTAGTTTGATTGTGGTGTGCCTGATTTAGAAGTTTAACGTTATATATATTTCCATTCATGTTGTATATTTCTTGATTCCTTGTGTTTTGTTATATCGCTTCATTAAAATGTGTTCAGTTGAGATTTAGTTCCCTGTTATCTTTTGTCATTCCTTTAATTCCTTCAGCAGCTGCTTATTGTTTTCTTATACGACTTTGAATTATCAATAGATATTTATCAGTCCTTATAAGGCTTTTTCTCTGAAGTGTATCTGTTACTTCAGATATTATATCATTTAGGTAGCTCACGTTGTAGTTTCTCTTAACTGTATTTTTCCCTGATTGAGCTACTGTTACTCCATTAGGGTATCCCCATATAGTTTTTCTCTCCCTGTTGGTGCAGTTTCACTGTCACCTCGACTTGGCATTTAAAAGTACTTGCCAAGCCTAAACCTCCCCTTTCTCCACATATAAGTCACCTCTAATGTGTGCCCTAGGTAACCCCTAGAGCAGGGGGATGTGTGGGTGAAAGGCAGGGCATGTACTTGTGTAGTTTACATGTCCTGGTAGTGTAAAAACTCCTAAATTCGTTTTTGCACTACTGTGAGGCCTGCTCCCTTCATAGGCTAACATTGGGGCTGCCCTCATACAGTATTAGAGTGGTAGCTGCTGATCTGAAAGGAGTAGGAAGATCATATTTAGTATGGCCAGAATGGTAATACCAAATCCTGCTGACTGGTGAAGTTGGATTTAATATTACTATTCTAGAAATGCCACTTTTAGAAAGTGAGCATTTCTTTGCACTTAAATCTTTATGTGCCTTACAATCCACGTCTAGCTGGGCTTAGCTGACAGCTCCTTGTGCATTCACTCAGACCCACCCCAAACACAGGTACTCAGCCTTACTTGCATACATCTGCATTTTGAATGGGTCTTCCTGGGCTGGGAGGGTGGAGGGCCTGCTCTCACACAAAGGACAGCCACACCCCCTACTGGGACCCTGGCAGACAGGATTGAACTGAAAGGGGACCTGGTGCACTTCTTAGCCACTCTTTGAAGTCTCCTCCACTTCAAAGGCACATTTGGGTATAAAACAGGGCCTCTGCCCTACCTCATCAGACACTTGCTGGAGAAGAAACCTGAATCAGAACCTGCATCCTGCCAAGAAGAACTGCCTGGCTGTCTAAAGGACTCACCTGACTGCTTTCTACAAAGGACTGCTGCCTTGCTGTTGCCCTGCTGCCTTGCTGTACTCTTGTCTAGCTGTGAAAGTGCTCTCCACGGGCATGGATAGAGCTTGCCTCCTGTTCCCTGAAGTCTCAGGACCAAAAAGACTTCTCTTTTTCATTTGGACTCTTCGTGCGCCGAAATTTTCGACGCACAGCTTGTTCCGCGGCGAGAAAAACGCCGCACACTGACGCTGATCGACGCAACGCCTTCCTCACAAGGACAACACTGCCTGACTTCAGAGGAGAAATCGACGCGACGCCTGCCGTGAGAGCGAAACTTCGACGCACAGCCCCTCGGGACAACGCGTAGCCAGAAAACTAGCAGGAGAATTCACGCACAGACCCGGGACATCTGGTAATCCCCGCGACCCATAGAAAGAGACTGTCCGTGCGCTGGAAAACAACGCACGGCTTCCCCACGTAAAAAATAACGATGCAAGTCCGTGTGTGCTGGGGAGAAATCGATGCACACACCATTTTTCCACGTATCTCTTCTTCTGCAGCCCTTTGCAGAGATTTTCCACTCCAAACCAGGTACTTTGTGCTTGAAAGAGACTTTGATTGATTTTTAAAGACTTAAGACACTTTGGGGGTCATTCCGACCCTGGCGGTCATAGACCGCCATGGCCGGGGACCGCGGATGCACCGCCAACAGGCTGGCGGTGCATCCAGGCCAATTCTGACCGCGGCGGTAAAGCCGCGGTCAGAAAAGGGAAACCGGCGGTTTCCCGCCGGTTTTCCACTGGCCTGAGGAATCCTCCATGGCGGCGCTGCAGGCAGCGCTGCCATGGGGATCCCGACGGGAACGGGTGTCGTGGGGCCCCTGGGGGCCCCTGCAGTGCCCATGCCAATGGCATGGGCACTGCAGGGGCCCCCTAACAGGGCCCCAAAAAATATTTTCAGTGTCTGCATAGCAGACACTGAAAATCGCGACGGGTGCAACTGCACCCGTCGCACCCTTTCCACTCCGCCGGGTCCATTCGGAGCCGGCATCCTCGTGGAAGGGGGTTTATAGATTGGACTATTTACTTTAGTTATAAGTCCCTAGTAATGTGCACTTTATGTGGCTAGGGCCTGTAGATTAAATGCTACTAGTAGGCCTGCAGCACTGATTGTGCCACCCACTCAAGTAGCCCCTTTACCTTCTCCCAGGCCTGCCATGGCAAGGCCTGTGTGTGCAGTTTCACTGCCACTTCGACATGGCATTTAAAAGTACTTGCCAAGTCTAAAGCTCCCATTTTTCTACACTTAAGTCACCTCTAATGTGTGCCCTAGGTAACCCCTAGAGCAGGGTGCTGTGTGGGTAAAAGGCAGGACATGTACCTGTGTAGTTTACATGTCCTGGTAGTGTAAAACTCCTAAATTCGTTTTTACACTACTGTGAGTCCTGCTCCCTTCATAGGCTAACATTGGGGCTGCCTTCATACATTGTTGAAGTGGCAGTTGCTGCTCTCAAGGGAGTAGGAAGGTCATGTTTAGTATTGCCAGAATGGTAATACAAAATCCTGCTGACTGGTGAAGTTGGATTTAATATTACTATTTTAGAAATGCCACTTTTAGAAAGTGAGCATTTCTCTGCACTTAAATCTTTCTGTGCCTTACAATCCACGTCTGGCTAGGTTTAGTTGACAGCTCCTTGTGCATTCACTCAGACCCACCCCAAACACAGGGTACTCAGCCTCACTTGCATACATCTGCATTTTGAATGGTCTTCCTGGGCTGGGAGGGTGGAGGGCCTGCTCTGACACAAAGGACTGCCACACCCCCTACTGGGACCCTGGCAGACAGGATTGAACTGAAAGGGGACCTGGTGCACTTCTAAGCCACTCTTCAAAGGCACATTTGGGTATAAAACATTTGGACTCCTCGTGCACGGAATAATTTGACACACAGCTTGCTCCCCGTTGAGAAAATCGCTGCACGACGACGCTGCTCGACCCGACGCCTACGGGGCGACCGGAACTTCGACGCACGGCCTCGCATGGACAACGCCTCCCAACTTCCAGAGAGGAAATCGACACGACGCCTGCCGTGAGAAAGAAAATTCCATGCACAGCCTCCCAGAATGACGCGCAGCCGGATAACAAGCCGAGGAAACCACGCACAGACCCTGGGACATCTGGTAATCCCGCGAACCATAGATGGAGTCGGCCCGCGTGCCGGAAAACGACGCACGTCTTCCCCGAGTGAAAAATAATGACGTAAGTCCGTGTGTGAAGGGGCGAAACCGACGCACACACCATTTTTCTTCCCACAGAATGACGCACGTCTCCCCGCGTGAAAAATAACGACGCAAGTCCGTGTGTGAAGGGGCGAAACCGACGCACACACCATTTTTCCACGCATCTCCTACTCTGCTGCCCTCTGCGGAGATTTTCCACTCCAAACCAGGTACTTTGTTCTTGAAAGAGACTTTGTTTGCTTTTTAAAGACTTAAGACATTTTATATCACTTTTCAGTGATATCTCTACAATTTCTTATTGCATCTTTTATTGTGTTGATCTACAAATATCCAGATAAATATTCTTTATTTTTCTAAACACTGTGTAGTGTATTTTTGTGGTGCTATATGGTGTTATTGTATGATTTATTGCACAAATACTTTACACATTGCCTTCTAAGTTAAGCCTGACTGCTCGTGCCAAGCTACCAGAGGATGGGCACAGGATAATTTGGATTGTTTGTGACTTACCCTGACTAGAGTGAGGGTTCTTGCTGGGACAGAGGGTAACCTGGCTGCCAACCAAAGACCCCGTTTCTAACAATATATATATACATATATATAGTATAAATATATTTATATATCACCTAGTCCCGCTGTCGCCACCAGGTAGTTAGTTATAGTTGGGACCTAGTTTCTATAGAAAAAGAGTGTTTTACTTGACTATATCATTGGCACTGGCTGATAAATCTTCACAAAATTTTCCTAAAAAACACGACACTCACATGAGCTGATGTCGAAAACGTTTTGGGGTGATCCATCAAGCGGGGGCTGAGAGGGATCATATTGTACATTATTATCAGTATACAAAAATAAGCTTAAAAAAACCAGTTCCACATCAGCATCTGCACTTCTGGGCCTATTCTTATTACTGTATTTACGAGTAACAGCTCACAGCGCTCCATTGCCCTTCAGGCAACTATTTATCCATGCAATTGTTTATCACCAGCGAGAAATCATATATCTTGCCACATTGAAGCTGCGCACACAAACATTCAACTACAGTCATTAGACTGAGCAACTCGCCTACATCCCTCTCAGCCATTCGATGTAATGTATCTTTTCAATCGCCTGTTAACAGAATGAAACGCTTACTGCTGCAACAGCTGTGTGTTTTGAGCTCTGTCCAGCAGCGGAGTTTCGCTCTGATTTTTCTTTGGCAGTGACGACCTCCTCTAAAATAGATATTTATAGCTGCGATAAATGAAAAAAAAAACAATGTTAGGAGCATTGTTTCCTCTTCTGAGCGCCGAGAATAACTGTAACAGGCAGACTCTTCAGCTCAGGGGATTGCGCTGCTTTTATTAAATTAAAGACGTATTATTGTTTCTGAGCAGCGCGCGCTGCCAGCATTGATGATTGACAGATCTGATGGATAAATTAAACTAAACGGCTAGTGTAAGGAGCCAGGTGAAGGATGGTGGAAAGGAGCTGTAACAGACGTGCACATTCATAATAAATAGGAGCCACAAAGAGGTACGTAGCTCGTGCCCAGGTTTAAAATGTCCCTAAGACGCTGGAAGTTTTCTTCCTGCATGGATGGCACATTTACCAGTTTTTCTCTAACGAATTTAAATCGCCGAAGATTGTGGCAGGTCGGCCACCTTAAAGAGGGCAGTCAGCTGATATTTCAGGCGGCAAGACTTTGCGACCCCTGTCTTCTGAGGTGGAAAATCAGTGACAAGAACAAGGAGAAAACTCGTTGTTAGGGATTCTCCTTGTTTTCTGCCTGAAAGTAAATGAAAATAAACGAGTGAGCATGTGAGTGAATGACAATGAGTGCGAGTGAGTAAAAAAGGGAGCGTGAGCGACACTGCGGCTGTTTACAGGACTTCTGTCAAAGATGATACTCAAGATGCAGTCAAACAAGGAAACGTAGATTTCTCCCTCTCCTGAGATTCGAGTAATAGAAACTATTGACTAACGAAATAATTGCAGTGAAGAGGTTTTAAACATGACTAAAGGATATCAAGTAAAGTGCTTGGGTATATACATGTCAACGTCTATCTATTGATGTGATAATTGGTTGACTTTAGTGGCAAAGGTTAAGTTGGGGGTGAGCGTGATTGGTTTGACCACTGATGTTTCAATCCAGTCTGCTTAACCAGTTCGCTGCCAGACCTTTTCCCCCTCAGGTGCCAAGCCTTTTTTGGCTATTTGGGGCAGTTCGCGCTTAGGCCCTCAAAACTTTTTGTCCACATAAGCTACTCACACCAAATTTGTGCCCTTTTTTTTCAACATCCTAGGGATTCTAGAACTACCCAGACTTTGTGGGTTCACCTGAAGGAGACCAAGAAATTAGTCAAAATACAGCGAAAAGTTTTTTTTTCTTCCACAAAATGGGAAAAAGGGCTGCAGAGGAAGGCTTGTGTTTTTTCCCTGAAAATGGCATCAACAAAGGGGTTGTGGTGCTAAAATCACCATCTTCACAGCTTTCAAGAACAGGCAGACTTGAATCAGAAAACCCAATTTTTCAACACAATTTTGGCATTTTACTGGGACATAGCACATTTTTACTATTTTTTGTGCTTTCAGCTTCCTTCCACTTAGTGACAGAAATGGGTGTGAAACCAAAGCTGGATCCCAGAAAGCTAAACATTTCTGGAAGGTAGACAAAATTCTGAATTCAGCAAGGGGTCATTTGTGTACATCCTACAAGGGTTTTCTAGAGAAAATAACAGCTGAAATAAAAAGATATTGAAATTGGGGTGTAAAAAACAACCATTTTTCTCAATGTTTTACTCTGTAACTTTTTCCTGTGATGTCAGATTTTTTAAAGCAATATACCGTTCCGTCTGCTGGACTCTTCTGGTTGCGGGGATATATAAGGCTTGTAGGTTCATCAAGAACCCTAGATACCCAGAGCCAATAAATGAGCTGCACCTTACAAAGTGTTGTCATTTTATACCGGGTATTCAGCAATTCATTTGCTGAAATATAAAGAGTGAAAAATAGGTATCAAGAAAACCTTTGTATTTCAAAAATGGGCTTAAAATAAGGTGTTGAGAAGCAGTGGCTATTTGCACATCTCTGAATTTCGGGATGCCCAAACTAGGCCCATACTAGCATATGAATTACAGGGCATTTCTCAATTACACGTCTTTTTTACACACTGTTTTATATTTGGGAGTAAAAAATGAAGAGAAAGAAAAGGAGCAATAACACTTGTTTTGATATTCTGTGTTCCCCCAAGTCTACCGATAAAAATGGAACCTCACTTGCTTGGGTAGGCCTGATGCTCACGACAGGAAACGCAACATGGACACATCAAATTTTTACATTTAAATCTGATGTGTTTTTTGCAAAGTGCCTAGCTGTAGATTTTGGCCTCTAGCTCAGCCGGCACCTAGGGAAACCTAGCAAACCTGCGCATTTTTGAAAACTAGACATGTAGGGAAATCCAAGATGAGGTGACTTGTGGAGCTCTGACCAGGTTCTGTTACCCAGAATCCTTTGCAAACCTCAAAATTTGGCCACAAAAGACTTTTTCCTCTCATTTTGGTGACAGAAAGTTCTGGAATCTGAGAGGAGCCACAAAATTCTTTCCACCCAGCATTCCTCCAAGTCTCCCCATAAAAATGGTACCTCCCTTGTGTGGTTAGGCCTAGCGCTCGCAACAGGAAATGTCCCAAAACACTACATGGACACATCACATTTTCCCAAAGAAAACAGAGCTGTTTTTTGCAAAGTGCTTAGCTGTGGATTTTGGCCTCCAGCTCAGCCAGCACCTAGGGAAACCTAGCAAACCTGCACATTTTTTAAAACCAGACACCTAGGGGAATCCAAGATGGGGTGACTGTGGGGCTCTCACCAGGTTCTGTTACCCAGAATCCTTTGCAAACCTCAATATATGGTAAAAAGACACTGTTCCTCTCATTTTGGTGACAGAAAGTTCTGGAATCTGTGAGCAGCCACAAATTATCTTCCACCCAGCATTTTCCCAAGTCTCCCGATAAAAATGATACCTCACTTGTGTGGGTAGGCCTAGCGCCCGCGACAGGAAATGCCCCAAAACACAATGTGGACACATCACATTTTCCCCAAAACCTACCGAACCTGTGCATTTTTTAAAAATAGACACCTAGGGGAATCCAAGATGGGGTGACTTGTGGGGCTATCACCAGGTTCTGTTACCCAGAATCCTTTGCAAACCTCAACATTTGGCCAACAACCCTTTCTCCTCAAATTTCGGTGACAGAAAGTTCTGGAATCTGAGAGGAGCCACAAATGTCCTTCCACCCAGCATTCCTCCGAGTCTTCTGATAAAAATGATACCTCACTTGTGTGGGTAGGCCTACTGCCCGCGACAGGAAATGCCCCAAAACACAATGTGGACACATCACATTTCACATTTTCCCAAAGAAAACCGAGGTGTTTTTTGCAAAGTGCCTACCTGTGGATTTTGGCCTCCTCAACATTTGGTAAAAAAATACTGTTCCTCTCATTTTGGTGAATCTGAGAGGAGCCACAAATTTCCTTCCACCCAGCATTGCCCCAAGTCTCCTCATAAAAATGATACCTCACTTGTGTGGTTAAGCCTAGCGCCGCGACAGGATATGCCCCAAAACACAACGTGGACACACCACATTTTCCCAATGAAAACAGAGCTGTTTTTTTAAAAGTGCCTAGCTGTGGATTTTGGCATCTAGCTCAGCCGGCACCTAGGGAAAACTAGCAAACCTGCACATTTTTGAAAAACAGACACCTAGGGGCATCCAAGATGGGGTGACTTGTGGGCTCTCACCAGGTTCTGTTACCCAGAATCCTTTGCAAACCTCAACATTTGGTAAAAAAAACACTGTTCCTCTCATTTTGGTGACAGAAAGTTCTGGAATCTGTGAGCAGCCACAAATTATCTTCCACCAGCATTTTCCCAAGTCTCCGGATAAAAATGATACCTCACTTGTGTGGGTAGGCCTAGTGCCCATGACGAGAAATGCCCCAAAACACCATCTGGACACATCAAAATTATCAAATACAAAACAACCTGTTTTTGTGGGGGGTTACCTGCGTTTTTTGTCCTGGGCTCAGCAGCCATCTAGGGAAACCTACCAAACCCAGGCATTTCTGAAAACTAGACACCCAAGGGACTCCAGGGAGGTGTGACTTGCGTGGGACCCCCTACGATTTCTGACCCAGAATCCTCAGCAAACCTCATGTTTAGCTACAAAATCACTTTTTTCCCACATTTCTGTGTGGGATCACCACACTGAGACAAATTACCTACCACCCAACGTTCCCCTCAGTCTCCCAGTAAAAATGATACCTCACTTGTGTAGGTGGGCCAAGTGCCTGTGACAGGGAAGAGCCAAAAACATGTCGAAATTGAGGGGGAACTAAAGGGCAGCAGAATTTTAATTGGTATAGATGGGACAATGTTGGGTGGTAGGAATCCTGCAGATTCTGGAAGGTTCCATCACAAAAATGTGGGAATAATGTGTGATTTCCAGCAAAGTTGGAGGTTTGCAGGGCACTGTGGGTAAGACAATGGTGCGGGGTGCATGTGAAGCACACCACCCTGGAATCAACCAGATGTTTAGTTTTCAAATGTGTTTGGGTCCTGTGGATTTTTCTACATGGCAGCGTCCCAAAGCCAAAAAAGTGCAGCCCTCACCATTCCAAGTGGGACAATTTTGAGAGTCACCAAGCTCTCATGGCCCACATGTAAAACCAAAACCCCAAATAATTAAATGTCTTCTTGCTTGCCGTGGGATAAGATGTTTTAGCATGCGGGGGGAGAGCTGAAAGACTGTTACCCCCTTCAGTTGGGGTGGGGGCATAATCAGGCCTATACTGGTTGGCAGCCACCACCCCACTATTTTTATTTTATTTTATTTTATTCCATGCCATCTAATAGACCTTCTGCCCCCCGTGGGTGTGGGTGCTCTTATTTTGAAAAAAATCTTCCCTGGTCTCTGGTGGGCTTTCTGCCCCCCTTGGGGGCAGATGGGACTTCCAAAAATAGGCCAATCTGCCCTCAAGGGGGGCAGATGTGGCCAACAGTAATGTGACCCCATGGGGAGCGACCCTTGCCCAAGGGGCAGCCCCCCAAACAAAACACACACATAGACATACACCAATCCTGGTGTCTAGTGATTTCTGCACACCTTAGGGGCAGATTGGCCTAACAAAAATAGGCTGATCTGCCCCCCAAGGGGGGCAGAAATGGCCTAAATACAATTTGCCCCGCAGGGGATCGACCCTTTCCTAGGGGTTCGCTCCCCATACATAAAAACATAAAGTAAATAAAAATATATATATATATCCCTGGTGTCTAGAGGTGTCTGCACCCCCCTGCAGGCAGATCGGCCTAATTATACTATATTAGGCCGTTCTGCCTCCAAGGGGGGAGCAGAAAAGGACAAAAAATATTTTGCCCACCCGGGAGCGGCCTTGCCCAAGGGGCCGCTCCCCTTATGTGTAAGGATGACAAAAAAAAGAACCTCCCTGGTGTCTAGTGGTTTCTGCCCCCGGGGGCAGATTGGCCTAATTATATTAGGCCGATCTGCCCCCAGTGGGGGCAGAAATGGCCTAAAAACAATTTGGCCCCCCAGGGAGCGACCCTTGATGAAGGGGTCGCTCCCTACACATAAAAGAAAAAAAAGTGATCCCTAGTGTCTACGGGTTTTCTGCCTGCAGGGGGGGCAGAAATGGGCTAAACATTAGGTGCCCCCCTGGGGAGGAGCCCTTGCCCAAGGGGCCGCTCCCCTTATACGTAAGTATAATATCAAAAAAAATCCCTGGTGTCTAGTGGTTTCTGCCCCCCCCCCGGGGGCAGAAATGCCCTAAAAACTATTTAATAAAAACCTAAACTAAAAATAAAAAGGCCGCTCCCCTTATGTCCATTTAAAAAAAGAAAAACAATCCCTGGTGTCTAGTGGGCAGAGACAGCCTTTCCTTTCCTTTCATGTCTCTGCTGGCCCCTCCTCCCAAGCGGAAGAGAAATGCTGAGCATTTCTGTTCCGCAATCGTGCTGGAAGCATGCTTCCAGCGCGATGAGAGGTGACCTCTGATGAGGTCAGCACACTCTTGTGTGCTGACATCATTAGACGTCACTGGGGGGGTCGGGGCTGGAAGGGGATGCAATTCCCCTTCCAGCCCTGACCTGGAGGGGTGGGGGGAGGTCCTTGGGGGGAGCGCTAGCGCTTCTCCCGAGGGCTGGTAAATGGACGCAATGGTTACGTCCATGGCGTCTCACAGGTGCAGCCATGGACGTAACCATTACGTCCAAGGCGAGCAAGGGGTTAAAAGGGTGGTGAGGTTGGCCTACCGTGCAAAGAACATTTGTAATTTTCAGTGCACATTCATGTAATTGTTGGATATTGTGGCGTATGTAGCACCCAAAACTGGATATTTTATGACAAGACCGGAGACTCCTATTATGCTAATCTTTTCTTATTTATTTTAACAGCAGCTGCAGTCAAGGTGAAATAAATACAAATCCCATAAGGCAAAACGATAGTAGCCAATGGGAAACAACATGTAGTCCAATATAACGCATCGATCACTAGCGAGCTGCCCCCATAATGCTCATCTTGACTGAGAACAGCCCTCTTTTCTTGCTGCTCGCATTCAAGATAGGTATTATTTTTCTGCTCTCACAAGTGTCATTAGTTTGTTGCTAACGCTGTAATTTACTTTGTTTACTTATGCGTGTAGTATATTGTGCGACTGTCTGCATTATAGTCGGCTTGTAGCCGCATTGTTCCTTGCACTCCTCGTCGCGCGCTCTCACTTCATAATTTCTCCATTTTTCCCCTCAACGCGCAGTCGCCATTTTGACAGCAGTTGAGGGAAAATATTTCCTGCAAATCCCGCTTCGCGTCTCCTGCTTCTGACGCTTCAATATCCTTCTTCCTTCACTCTTCGGAGTCTTCTTCTGAGACCTTCTACCGTTCTCAACACTCGAAGCTCCACAGCACTGCCCCCTTGTTGTTTTCCCCGCCCCTAGGCAGAGCCTAGTCTTTCTGTTTGGATTTCTGTGAGGCGGGTAACCCCTACCTCACCACTATTTTCCAACAACCTATTGGCATATCGTTTTTCTGTCAAAATGGACAGCTCTCCTGTTTCCCATGTTTTGAATGAGGAGGAGGAGGCAATTAAAGACAATTTGAATGATTTTATTTGATTATCAGTTGAGCAAGCAGTCTCAGCTTCATGGGAAATATTGTCAAAACATTTGGAAAATTCTGTTGTCAAGTTGGTTTAGCAGAAAGCGTCCTGGCTCATCCAAAAATTCTAAAGTGAAGCTATTGAGTGGTGAGAGTTCCTCTCACAGGACACAGGACGTGGATCCTCAAAGGCCTCCCTTAAGGGAGGGGATGTTATTATCTAAATCGTCTAAAAAATGTGTGTCCAAATCTAAACATATTTCCTCCCCCATTATTATCTCAAAACTTCTTGACTCGGATGATGAGTTGCATGACTACGACCCTGAGTCGTATAATTCCGACAAGGATAATGGAGAATTTTTCTCCCCTCCTCCCCCCAAAAGAGCCAAATTTGAGAATCAAGAGCTATGAAAGTCATGCAAAATCACAGATGCTCAAGGTGCTCCAATGTTTGACCCAAATGCCATTCAACATCCGCATTCTACTGAATGGTTTCCTGTGGACCATGTGCCGGAATATGTAACTTCTAGGTTACGCACTCTTCTGGACAAACAAGTCAGAGCAAAGCTAAAGTCTGAGTGTCCTCGTCCAGCCCTACCTTCAAAAATAGCAGCAACGCTTACTATTGATTCGTCCCTCATAACCTTCTTCACAACGTTCGGCAAAGACCCTCTCAGGGGTGTGGATAAGGCTCGGTGCACCTGCCAAGATAAGCTTTTGGATATTGTGGGGCCCCTGACCCGCATTTTTGATATGGCTGAAACAGACAGTTCAGAAAACGCCATTGTTGACCCTGTTGACTTGCCTTTGTGGGTACAACAGGCTATATGTCTACTAGGGAACGCTAACTCTGCTATTACCCACGAACGCGGGAAGGGACTCCTGCTGAAGCTTGACCCCAAGTTGGTAAACCTTGCTGTCTCAGATCCACGAATCAAGGCAGAAGGTTTTCTCTTTGGCGACTCTTATAAAAAGAACTTAGTAAATATGTAGCAACGTTTGCTTCACTAGACAAGATGCAACAATCGCTAAAAAAGATGTTCTCCACTCGGGTTTTCACCAGGGCCGGCAGAGGAGGAACAGCTTTGCCGGCCGTACTTATAACAACCAAGGTTCCCGGGGCTCTTACAACAACCCATACCAAGAGTACAGAGCACAATTCCACCCACAAAAGAACCGGGGTTTCAGAAACAAAGGCAGCAGAAGTTCCAGGCTCTCCTCCTGACCCAGTAAGTCAACTTTCTGCCTTCCTGTTGTAGAAGGTCATCTTTTTCTGTTCTTTCCAAAATGGCAAGCTCTAGCAGCAGATCCATGGGTCTTAAGCACTGTTCAGTGATACGCTATTGAGCTCTTCTCAGAGCCTTTCCGATTGATCTTCCCTCACTCACCTCAGTTTTCTTTGGTAATGACAAATTTAATCTCTTTGGAAATTCAATCTCTTCTGCAAAAGCAAGCAATTGTCCCTTGTTCTCTCGACCCTTCAGGTTTTGTCAGCTCAGTCTTCTTGGTCCAAAAGAAAAACAAAAAGATGCATCCTGTTATCAATCTGAAACTACACCTCAGGGATTCTTTACTTCGAGGCGATTGGATGGTGCGGCTAGATCTTCAGGATGCGTACCTCACGGTCCCCATGCATCCAGATTCACAGAAGTTTCTTCAATTTCAATGGCTCAACCAGACATATCAGTTTTCTTCCCTACCTTTAGGTCTGTCTTCCACTCCATGGTGTTTCACAAACCTAATGAAACCAGTAGTAGCTTTTCTCAGAGCTCAGGGGATCAGATTGATCATTTACTTGGACGATATCCTTATCATGAACCAGAATCGTACGTCTCTGCTTTCTCATGTCCGTCTAGCTTGCACTCTTCTCACAGATCTCGGTTTTATTATCAACTATGAAAACTCTTTGCTAGTTCCTGTTAAAAAAAATGAGTTTTTAGGTTTCCTAGTGGATTTAGTTTCAGCCACACTTCTCCTTCCTTCAGCAAAAATAAAATCCATCAAATCAGAAATTCTTCAAACTTTATGCAGTTCTCTTCATCCCTAGCAAGAATAGTAGGCCTTCTATCCTCATCGATCCAAGCCATTTTTCCAGGTCCGTTACATTATCGGGCCCTGCAAAGGTTAGAAATTTGCCATCTCCAAAAAGGTCTTGCTTACTCAGATACTATCGTCCTAGACCAGTAATCTGGATCAGAACTGCAATGGTGGATAGACCAGTTAGATTCCTGGAACGGCAGGACTATTTTCGCATCAGCCCCAGATCTTGTATTAGAATCAGATGCAAGTCTGCTGGGCTGGGGAGCCCGCTTTGGTCCGATCTCGATTGGAGGTACATGGTCATTCGAGAAGTCAAGGTTGCACATCAACTGTTTAGAGATGCTTGCCGGCTCCTTTGCAATCAAAAGTCTGGCAAGGGACAGAGTTTGTTTTTCGGTTCTTCTCAGAATGGACAACATTTCAGCAGTCCGTTACATCAACCATCTGGGAGGCACAAAATCCAAACCTTTAGCAGAATTAGCAAAAGGGTTCTGGGAGTTTTGTCTTCAAAACAGAATTTCAGTCCACACAGGGTACTTACCCGGCAATCGCAATTCGGTAGCAGATTGGCATTCTTGTCATTTCCGGGACTCCAGCGATTGGAAGCTCCACCCCGAGGTTTTCAGCACTATTCATCACAAATGGAGCCCTTTTCACATAGATCTCTTTGCTTCCCGCCTCAATACACAACTTCCACAGTTCTTCAGCTGGCGCCCAGATCCATTAGCTCTAGCCTTTGATGCTTTTTCTCAAGATTGGTCAACCTCTCTCAATTATGCCTTCCCTCCACTCATTATGATCTCTAGGTTGCTAGCACAGGTGAGGTGTCAACAGGCCATGTTAGTTCTCATAGACCCATTCTAGCCTTCCCAGGTGTGGTTCCCCACCCTCCTGGAACTCTTGATAGAAGCTCCCTTTCTAATTCCCTCTTTCCAGAACTCTTGACCAACCCCCTCGGCCTCTACCACAGCATGATCCAAGAAGATCTCCTCACCCTTTCAGCCTGGAAAATATCTGGAAATCCCAACCACTCCTGTCTATTTCGCCAGAAGCTTCAAACTTCATCAAACTTTCCTGGGCTCCAGGAACAAAAAAGGCGTACAGATCAGCTTGGTCTCTTTGGCATAGCTGGTATGTGGGAAAACACATTGATTCCTTTACAACAGATATAACCTTTAGCGTAAAATTTTTGGAGCCTGAAGCCAGTAAAGGTAAGTCATTTTGTACCATTAACTTGTACAGATCTGCTATTTCTTCTTCTCACACTTAAATCAACGGAAAGCCGGTTGGAGAACATCCGTTGGTTTGCCGTCTTTTAAAGGGAGTAAAATATTCCAATCCTCCTAAACCTAAATACAGTTCTTTGTGGGATGTAAATGCTGTTTGAAACCTTTTTATTTCCTGGCCAGACAATCCAATGCTTTCCTTGAAACAATTATCTGCTAAACTTACCATGCTGTTACACCTTGTCTCTTTCAAATGTCTGTCTGATGTTAGAGCGTTAGAAATTACTGCTCGCCATTTTGCTCCAACAGGTGTTCTTTTTAATGTGCATAGGCACACTAAGACTAATCTTTTGTCAGTTTTCTATCTTTTGTTTCCCCAACCATCCAAAATTATGTGTAGGCCAGTGCTTGAAAGCTTATGAACAACAGAGAGCCAATTTCAGAAATTCCTCAGCGTCCAACTTCTCATTTCCTTCAGAAAACCTTTAAATCCTGCATCTTCCCCCACTCTGGCTCGTTGGGTCCATTGGATTATGTCCTTAGCGGGCATAGATACCTCCGCCTTTGTTGCCCACTCAACTAGAGCAGCTATGGCTTCTAAGGCTTTCTTGGCTGGCACCCGTCTCGATGACATTCTCAGATCGGCTGACTGGTCTAATGATAAAGTATTTAAAGTGTTTTATTGTAAGCCAGCACAACATGCTTCATTGAATATTATTGATTCACTTTAAACTAGCATAATAGGAGCCTCCGGTCTTGTCATAAAATGTAGATTTTCCTAGTAAATTATGAAGGAAAGTCTTAATTTTATCAAAGACATGGAGGCGAGTATTATCCCACCTCCACAAATTCTTACCTTTTGTTTTGTTCCCTCCCTAACAGCATCTTCAACGACTCAGCAGGCCTCCTCCTAGAGACCCCATCTATAAACAACGCCTTGTAGGAGTATTGGCGTCAACTACTTTCCTAAACACCCATCTCTCTTCAGATGCACGGATCCTTCTGAATTTTGTTTCTGGACTTCTATTTGTTGTACAAGAACTTTTACCAGCTTCATGGCAATATGCATTTGTTGTTCTAATATTCCATTATTTGTTACTTTTTAGTCTTGCACAAGAAAAGAGGGCTGTTCTCAGTCAAGATAAGTATTATGGGGCAGCTTGTTAGTGATTGGTGCGTTATTTTGGACTACATGGAGTTTCCCATTGACTGCTATCATTTTGCCTTATGGGATTTATAGTTTTTTCATCTTGACTGCAGCTGCTGTTAAAATAAATAAGAAAAGATTAGCATAATACTCACCTCCGTATCTTTAATCAAATTAAGAATTTCCTTCAAGTTACTAGGAAAATCTACATTTTAGTTTAAATCTAATATGCCTAATAAGATTGCCCTCTACGGGACAAGTACGTTAGTTGGGATTGCTATTTGTAGTGTCTCACTTTTCAGCTAACAAGTTCCACATACCAGGCATTTTTGTGGTTAATTAAACAGAGAGAAAACTCTAGTCTACGATTACAAACACTCTGCCTAGGAACAGAACAGGAGACAAACAGGCCTATGATCAGTACTCATAAAAATAAAATACACATATATACACCACATGTATCTAATAGAAGAATGATGCAGATGGACAGCACTGCCTAGAGCAATAGAAAGACCAGACAATAAACAATAAAGTGCCATTTACACAACCGTTTTGTGGTCCTGAGTACGAGTAACTGACGAAGTTATTAATGACAGGGTAAAACAGCACATTCAAATTTCAACCTCAAGCGCTCCATTTTAGCGTAATTGAAGCAGCTTCAAGATGTTTTCTGTTTCGGGTATATTTTGTATATACAGCTGAGGCAATAATTGTACCTTTGAGGTTTAAATGAAGCAGTCTTCCAACATAGGTTAATTATGATTTATATATTCTGATTCTTCAGTATACCATTCCTCTTTTTTGCGATTTTACCAATCCCCAAATATATTTGGGGTCGGGCATTTAGGATTCGTGTTGGAGTGTTGTATGATGGAGCGCCTAGTGAAAGTGAAGATACATTTAAGAACCATCTTACAGTGGTGTCCAGACACAGATAAATCTCCTGGTAGCAATGAATCTTCATAATGTACCATCCACACAATGAAGATGCTTGGAAAACATATTGTAACAACAGATATCATCATACACCCATTGGATTTATCTGTCCTTTGCCTGGTGTCGCCCTCATATTGGGATTTTTGTACTGTGGTAAGGCATACTGTGGTTGCAACTGTAAGAACATTTCCAAACTCTTCTGCATCAACTTACAGGTGCACTACACAGGCCCAAGTATGAAAGTACTTTTCCTATTTGTCTTAACAATTATCTAGAGCAGAAATTTGTGTTCACAATTATCTAGGTCAGATACAAAATTAATTTGTTCCATTAATTATTTATATACATTGATTAAATCAATTACAACAAGTTATTCACCATGTGTTTTCTTTATTAATGATCATATTAGTACAATAAGTACATTGAAATAATGCCTCAAAGACACACTGGCAGTGAGATTACTGGACATATGTAAGTAATGGGCGAAAAATCTCTCAAACACACGGCTTCGACCAAATAAAATCAATAATCCCATGCAGCCCAAATCACTAAAATAGGCATTTGCTTCTCACTTGCACCTCTTCAGCATGAACAAATAATAACATTCGCTGTTTGCTGTTGAAACATATGTTTGATAAGACTACCATCTTGCCACTTTGCAGCACTACAACAACTTGCAGTCTATGCAGTAGCATAAAGCATGTTTATGCAGCAGCTGCTGCATAGGTGACTCCCCAATCTTTGCCCCATTCAGGCCAAGGCTTATGAATATCTGTTAGATGTGGGAGACTACGGCCCATATTTATACTTTTTGACGCAAAACTGCGCCGGCGCAGTTTTGCGTCAAAAATATTACCGCAGGCTAACGCCATTTTAGTGCACCGTGCGGGCGTCAAAATTATACTTTGATGCATGGCGGCGCAAAACAACAGGTGGGAGTCATTATTTTTTACGCACACCGCGGCGTCAAGTCGTAAAGGAAAACGACGTTAACGCGGCGAAAATGACTGTGGGTCGATTTACGACACCACAAACCGGATATGCGCCGTTTTTTTTACGCAATTGCATCAAAAAGCACAGCGAACACAGCCCTTTCACCAGAGGAGATCCACATGGATCCCAGATGCCACTACAGACCCCAGGAAGATGACAGCAGACCAGGAACCAGCCAGGAGGACCCACACAAGAACCAGGACACTTTTAAGAAGAAGAGAAACTGTCGCTTCAGTGCAGAGGAGCAGGAAATCCTGGTTAAAGAGGTGACGGAACACCAGCACCAACTGTTTGTCACATCAAAGTTGCCAATCAGTAGGAGAGAGGCTATATGGCAACAAATCGTTGACAAGATAAACAGCATGGCAGAAGTATGCAGAACAGTCATTGAGTGCAAAAAACGTTGGCATGACTGCAAACGCAGGACCAAGGAAAAGATGGGCAGGAACAGGAAGGCAGCACTGCAGACTGCAGGGGGGAGTCCAGCACACCAGGAGGCCCTGGACCACATGGAGGAGATGGTCGCAGCCGTCATCCCTGAGGAGATCGTCACAGGGATTCAAGGACAGGACAGCGCAGACTACCAGGACACAACGCACATGCAGGGTAAGTCGCATGGGGAATTATAATGCAATAATGTCAACTGTGAGCATGGGGGGATACCGACCACTAAATGCATGGAAGTCATCTAATACATGGAGTGGCATGGGTAAAAGGGCACGGCATGGGAGTATGGACGATTCTGAGAAGACCTGGGGCACACCATTATACAACACCAACAACAGTCCCATGGGGGCATGCTGTCATGCCAACGATGGAGCAAAGGGAAAGCCACGCCAGGAAGAAAGGCCACTACGTCAAACTGACATCCTGGCACTCGTCAGCCAACATACCTCCTACATTAACTAGGGCCCTAGTAGCAATCCTCTAGCCAAACCGACAACTGCAATGTAACTGCGTCAACAGTTGCCACTACCACCTCTGATCTGTGTGCAGCTCAAGTAGCCAATGGCAGTAACCTCTCCATGGAACATACACACCTAAATTAGGGGGTGAGGATGACATTTGCAACAATCCCCTGAAACAAGAAAAAGGCCCCAGTACTCTCAAATGTCAATGCCCATAGTTGTCACAAACATCATCCAAAGTAAACAACAATAGGAGCGACACAGCACTAAGGACACACCCATGCTGCATATGTCAGGGTCCATCCTGTGCCTGGGTAACAAGGCAACATCACAAATGTCATACTGCTCAGACAACAGCATTGAGGATGGGACACATGGAACTGGTCACTGAAATACACCTGCACAGTCAGAGGGCGAAATAGGACACTGATACGACTATCAGGGCAATCCAATGTAACACACATTACCCAACATCAGAAGGACCCATTAACAATGTCAACATCCATATCTGTAACGTCGCGCTCTGACGCGGCGTCTCTTTCTGTCGTCGCGGGTGGAACGCGCTACCGATATTCGGAGCGCCGTTCCCCGCGTTTTTTGACTATGCTTTCTGGGAAGCATATATTTCGCTTCCAGACACACTCCACTTACTTGTAGCCTTTTTTCTTCTTTTGTTGTTGGTGGTGGGTTTTTTGTTGGTCCTTTTGCCTGTCTCTATCCATGTTGTGTCCATCTTGTCTTCTTCGTGTTTTTGTCCCAGCATGCTCTGTTTTTCTTTTATACTACTTCCTTTTTCCTATACTGGTCTATGGGCTTTTCCCAATCCAAGATGGTGTTACTTCCCTTTCCTGTGATGTCACTTCCTTTTTCTCAGTATATAAGTCAGTCAGTCTTGTTCCTCCTTGCGTTGCAAACACTTCCTTCTGGTTGTGCTGTTCGCTCCTGTTCTTTGTTCCTGCTTTTTTGCCTTGGGAGATTTTTGCCTGTTCCTTGTTCCTGCTTTTGCCTTGGGAGATTTTTGCCTGTTCCTTGTTCCTGCTTTTGCCTTGGGAGATTTTTACCTGTTCCTTTTTTCCTGCCTTTTACCCTGGATACTGCCTATTTTTCTTTCCTGTTGTCAAGCCCTGTTTTTTCTTGTTTTCCTTCAGGAGTTCCTGTTAGAGGTTTTTTCCCCAGTGTTGGGGGTTTTTCCCTCTGGGACTCCTTCTGGAGGGTACGGTCTGCTTTGGAGTAGCCTGTCAAGCGGCACCGTGGCTACTAGAAGGGGTCGCCCTTATCTGGGAGTATCCAGGACCTGTAGAAGACTTGGTGTATTCGCCAATCCGAAATCCAGAGGTGAGAAGTCCAGCGCAGTACGTGACAGATTGCAACACCAAAAGATTCTGCGTTGCGAAAGCGCCATGAAAGATCCACAGGGAGAGGCGTCAGAAAATGCTCAAGCCATGTTACAGACTGTCCAACAACAAGCCCAAGAGTTACAACAGTTACGGGCAGAGAACACTGCGCTACGACAGGTCTTGTCTTCCCGATCAATGGACATACCACCCGTATCTGCTACTATTCCTCGATATTCCGGAGATCCTTTAAAGATGAAGGAATTTTTGGACGCCCTGACGGTTTTCTTTGCTTTTCGTCCACTCCAGTTTTCTTCGGATAAGGCTAAGGTAGGCTATCTGATCAGAGCCTTGTCTGGTCCAGCGCTTGCTTGGGCGACTCCTCTGGTTTCTGCAGATGACCCAGTCCTGGCTAACTGTTCCGCTTTCCTGACTGTTTTCAAACAAATGTTTGAGAGACCTGGGGAAGAAGCAGCAGCTGAAGAAGCTTTATGTGACATTCAGCAGGGTAATCAGGATGTACTGCAGTATATAACCCGCTTCAAACAGCTGGCAGCTGAAACCTCATGGGTAGAACGCACCTTAGTAACCCTTTTCCGCTGAGGCCTGCGTGAAGAAAATAAAGATGAGCTTGTACACTCTTCTCCTGCTTGCTCTTTGAAAGAATTAATGGATCAATCTATGAACATCGAGTATAGACTTCGAGAGCGCAAGATGGAAAGACGTAGAACTAGAGCTCCATACCAATCCGGTACCTTCCGTGTTAGCAGTCGGCGAACGGAAGATAGTCCATCTGAAGCCTCTCCACCTCCCCATGAAGAGCCCATGCAGATGGATCTGGTTCGTGGGCCATTGACGGAGTCAGAAAGAGAGGAACGACGACGAAGGGGACTTTGCCTATACTGTGGTAAGGCTGGCCACCTGGTCCGTAGTTGTCCGGTACGTCCCTCAAGGCCTGCAGGAAACGCCAGCTCCCGTCCCCTGTAAGGAGGAAGGAGACGGGAGGAATTGAAGTACTATCAATATGTTCCTCCAAAGAAAGCATGTCCACCCTGTTTATCCTCTCGGTCAAGTTACAAAGTTCACAAGATCAAGAAGAACATCTTCTGGCTCTCCTTGACTGTGGAGCCAGTGGACTCTATCTGGATGAGACCTGGGCTACGAGTAAAGGAATTCCCCGCATTCCTAAAGAAACTCCTGAGCAGGTTCACACGGTGGATGGCTCTCCGTTAACCTCAGGACCTGTGGTGGCCTCAACTCCTACTCTTTATTTAACATTTGGGGGGCATCAAGAACATGTTGCCTTTGATCTCATAGCCTCACCAAATCACATCATGATTTTGGGAATTCCCTGGTTAGCCCGACACAACCCCTATATCAATTGGGAAACACGAACTATATCCCTAACATCTTCATTTTGTCAACAGAATTGTTATTCCACTACTTCTTTTTGGACTCCAAAAAGGTCCTGTCAGTCAGCTAAGGATAACCCTAACTCTATCAATATTATCCAGGAGATTCCAGATTGTTATCAGGAATATATCAGGATTTTTCAGAAACCTAGTAATCCTATTTTGCCACCTCATCGCAGTTATGACTGTGCTATTCCTTTGATTCCTGATGAAGTCGTCCCCTTCGGTCGAATGTATTCTCTGGCAGACCAAGAAAAGAAGGTGCTAAGGGAATATTTAGACGACAACTTACACAATGGTTTGATTGCTCCTTCCACATCCCCCGCTGGGGCTCCTCTCTTCTTCGTCCCAAAGAAGACTAAGGATCTGCGTCCTTGTGTGGACTTTCGTGAACTCAACAGAATAACGATTAAGGATCGATATCCACTGCCTTTAATCAGAGATATATTGGATGCCATTCAAGGAGCCAAGATATTTACTAAATTAGACTCACGGGGTGCCTATCATCTCCTTCGGATCAAGGAAGGAGATGAATGGAAGACTGCGCTCCGTACCCCTTTTGAGCACTATGAGTATTGTGTTATGCCCTTTGGACTGACCAATGCCCCTTCTGTTTTTCATCGATTTATGGATTCAGTGTTCTCTGATGTACTCAATCAATATGTAGTCATTTATTGGATGATATCTTGATATATTCCTGTGATCCTGAGCACCATGTAGATCATGTCCTGCAAGTCCTGGAAAGACTCAAGAAGAACCAATTGTTTTGTAAACCTGAGAAGTGTGAGTTCCATAAATCTGAAGTAAGGTATCTCGGGTTTTGTATTAATCAACACGGAATATCCATGGATCCTGACAAGGTCAGTGCCATATTAGATTGGCCTTCTCCAACGTCCATTAAAGAAACGCAATGTTTTCTTGGTTTATCAAACTTTTATCGTCAGTTTATTCATAACTTTGCCCACCTACAAAGTTTCATAACACAAACAATTAAGAAAGAGAACCTGAAAAAGGGTTTCATTTGGACCAAGGAGGCTGAACGCGCGTTTCAAGAATTAAAGACAGCCTTTACCCAAGCACCCGTGTTGCGTCATCCTGACAATACCAAGAAATTTATCGTCGAGACTGATGCCTCAGACAGCTATTGGAGCAGTTCTGCTGCAGAAGCAAGACAATGATAGATTGGAACATCCTATCTTTTATCTGTCTCATATTCTATCAGAGGCTGAACGAAATTATTCTGTACTGGAACGTGAACTACTCGCTCTCAAAGTAGCTTGTAAGGAATGGAGGCATTTCCTGATGGGTTCCAGAGAGCCTTTTGAAGCTAGGACTGATCACCGTAATCTCCAGTGTCTTCAGAGCTTTCAGTGTCGCAACAGTCGTCAGGCTCGATGGGCTTTCTTCTTTAGCCAGTACGATTTCGTGATTACGTACATACCTGGTTCCCAGAATTTAGGGGCAGATGCCTTATCCCGCAGATATCCTGACATAGCCCAGAACTCCTCTCCACATCTTATTGAGGCTAGCAGGATCATTGGAGCTACTCAATCTTTTCAAGAATGCATTCAATCTGAGTACCAGTTTCTGTCTGCTTCAGAATGATATAAAGTGACTCCTTTTTTGCAGAAGAAGGACAACTACTTCTATCATCAACATGCTCTTTTCCTACCTACCAAGAAAGTGCAGACAGAAGCCGTGAAAATGTGCCATGATTCTCCTATAGCCGGTTATCGGGGTATCAGGAAGACCCAGGAGCTGCTTCAGCGATCTTTTTGGTGGCCTTCACTAAAGACAGACACTGAAACCTATGTGTCAGCATGCCCAGTCTGTGCCCAGACTAAGACACCCCGAACTAAGGTGGCAGGTTTATTAAGACCTTTACCGGTTCCTTCCGCTCCTTGGTGTACTCTATCCACGGATTTCATATGCTCTCTACCTACCTCCTCTGGTAACCAAGTAATCATGGTGACCGTAGATTCATTCACCAAGATGGCCCATTTTTCAGCCTTGAAGAAACTACCAACGGCCCCAGAAATGAGTCGCATTTTTCTACGGGATATTTTTCGCCTCCATGGTCTTCCTCCAGAGGTCATTTCGGACAGAGGGCCTCAATATGTATCACGTTTCTGGAGAGCCTTCTGTGCCTTCTTTAACATTGAGATTTCTTTATCCTCGGGTTTCCATCCACAAACGAATGGGCAAACTGAACGAGTGAATCAAGAACTTCAGCAGTATCTGAGATGTTACTGTAATGCCACACAAAGCAATTGGTCGGAATATCTTGCTCTTGCCGAGTTCTCCTATAACAACACAATACATAGTGCGACCAAGACCACACCCTTTTATTGTACTTATGGATTTCATCCGAGGACTTTCACTACTGTTTCTCAAACATCCTCTTCTGTGCCTGCAGTCACTTCTTTTTCACGACAGATCCGTCGAATCCAAGGCCTACTTCACACAACTCTCCTAGCTTCGAAACAAGCTATGAAGCGAAAGGCGGATCGTTATTGGCAAGCCGCACCTTTGGATCAAGTGGGCCACAAGGTATGGCTTTCTTCCAGATTTCTACCATCCCGGTTTTCCACCAATAAGTTCAAACCACGTTTTTATGGACCCTTTCGAATTTCGCACATCCTGAATCCTGTAGTTGTGCGTCTCCGCTTACCTCATACCTGGAGGGTTCATCCTGTTTTCCATGTGTCCCAGTTAAAACCCTTTGTTCGTAATCCTTAACATCGTCAGTTCCAACGTCCACCTCCTCTGTCTATCAACGGACAGCCTGAGTATGAAGTCCAGGAGATGTGTGATTCCAGAATTTTTCGACGCAAGCTACAGTTTTTGGTCCATTGGAAAGGATACCCCCTCAGTGACTGTTCTTGGGAGGATGCTTCCTCCGTCCATGCTCCCCGTTTGGTTCGCCTGTTTTTTGACAGTCATCCTGACAAACCTGGTGCCTCGGGGAGGGGACCTACTGTAACGCCGTGCTCTGACGCGGCGTCTCTTTCTGTCCTCACGGGTGGAACGTGCTACTGATATTCGGAGCGCTGTTCCCCGCGTTTTTTGACTATGCTTTCTGGGAAGCATATATTTCGCTTCCGGACACACTCCACTTACTTGTAGCCTTTTTTCTTCTTTTGTTGTTGGTGGTGGTGGGTTTTTTGTTGGTCCTTTTGCCTGTCTCTATCCATGTTGTTTCCATCTTTTCTTCTTCGTGTTTTTGTCCCAGCATGCTCTGTTTTTCTTTTATACTACTTCCTTTTTCCTATACTGGTCTATGGGCTTTTCCCAATCCAAGATGGTGTTATTTCCCTTTCCTGTGATGTCACTTCCTTTTTCTCAGTATATAAGTCAGTCAGTCTTGTTCCTCCTTGCGTTGCAAACACTTCCTTCTGGTTGTGCTGTTCGCTCCTGTTCTTTGTTCCTGCTTTTTTGCCTTGGAAGATTTTTGCCTGTTCCTTGTTCCTGCTTTTGCCTTGGGAGATTTTTGCCTGTTCCTTGTTCCTGCTTTTGCCTTGGGAGATTTTTACCTGTTCCTTTTTTCCTGCCTTTTACCCTGGATACTGCCTATTTTTCTTTCCTGTTGTCAAGCCCTGTTTTTTCTTGTTTTCCTTCAGGAGTTCCTATTAGAGGTTTTTTCCCCAGTGTTGGGTTTTTTTTCCCTCTGGGACTCCTTCTGGAGGGTACGGTCTGCTTTGGCGTAGCCTGTCAAGCAGCACTGTGGCTACTAGAAGGGTTCGCCCTTATCTGGGAGTATCCAGGACCTGTAGAAGACTTGGGCGGTCATTCCAACCCTGGCGGTCAATGACCGCCGGGTTGGAGGACCGCGGGAGCACCGCCGACAGGCCGGCGGTGCTCCCAAGGGCATTCCGACCGCGGCGGTAAAGCCGCGGTCGGACCGGCAACACTGGCGGTCTCCCGCCAGTATACCGCCGCCCTTTGGAATCCTCCAAGGCGGCGCAGCTAGCTGCGCCGCCGAGGGGATTCCGACCCCCCCTACCGCCATCCAGTTCCCGGCGGTCCGCCCGCCGGGAACCGGATGGCGGTAGGGGGGGTCGCGGGGCCCCTGGGGGCCCCTGCAGTGCCTATGCCACTGGCATGGGCACTGCAGGGGCCCCCGTAAGAGGGCCCCTACAAGTATTTCACTGTCTGCTTGGCAGACAGTGAAATACGCGACGGGTGCAACAGCACCCGTCGCACCTTCCCACTCCGCCGGCTCGATTACGAGCCAGCATCCTCGTGGGAAGGGAGTTTTTCCCTGGGCTGGCGGGCGGTCTTTTGGCGACCGCCCGCCAGCCCAGGGAAAAACTTAGAATACCCTCCGCGGTCTTTCGACCGCGGAGCGGTATTTCGGAGGGGGGAAGTCTGGCGGGCGGCCTCCGCCGCCCGCCAGACTTGGAATGACCCCCTTGGTGTATTCGCCAATCCGAAATCCAGAGGTGAGAAGTCCAGCGCAGTACATGACAATATCAGATCATAACATTGCCATGCATAGGATATGCAACATGTCAATTACATTTAAGTCGATGTGAACGATCAGGGATTGGGGCTGGTCCTGATAGTTAAGTGTGCTGCCAGGGCCATCAGAACACCCACAGCCAGTGAAAGGTCTCACCATGAGAATGGATATACACGGAGGGTCGAGTAGGACAAGAAGGTGGCCATTCTCTATTTGGCATAAAGCAACACCTAGAGGCGATGAGGCTGACAAGTCTGAGAACTCAATAATATACATGTGACACACAGGTGGGCCATAGGCCTGAAACAATGCCCATCCGAAGGACTGCAGATATTAATACAAAACAAGATCACAAAGTGAATTCATCAAAAGGCAGGCACGTCACGTCAACATTGTCACAACACAGACACACTAATTGTACCCTATTTCATTGCGGAGAAAGATGGATCTCCTGCCGATATGCCTGTCCCAGATTACCCTGATGACATGGATGACGAGCCGATAAACATTCCCCAGGAGACTATCCAAAAGGTCTTTGAAACCCTCCAGACCCCACCTTCAGTCACAAGGAGGAGCACAGAACAAGCAGCCATCGCAAAGGAACCACCCACCACCCCAATTGTAAGACCTGCCAGCTCCAATACAGCTGAGGACTCAGACAACACTGGCACCAGCTTTGAGAGAACTGTAGTTGGAGTACAGCGGGAGCTGGCCAAGGAGGTCCGGGTGGGGATGCAAACTATGGCAGCCAGCCTTGAGGGGGTGTGTTCGTGCATGATGTCATCTGCAGATCAGGCAGCAGCTATGCAAGCCCTAACATCTATCTTGCAGGAACTGCAAAAAACCCAGAAGGAAATCAGCACAGCTGTAATACAGTTGACCCAACACCTACAACAGCAATCCTGTCAACTCGTGCACGAATGCAACATTGAACCCCTCAGGGCCGACCTGGCTGCCTACCATCGTGATGTGGCTGCTATTCTCAAGAACCAGCAGGCCCTCCTTGCAGCAGTACTGCCCTTAAGACCTTCACAGGGAGCAGCCACTGGGATGTCTGACTCCACGTCTTCTAACACTGAGGTGTGTGTTGCCTCTTCACAACCAACAACAACAAGGACAAAGCAGGCAACACACACATCAGAAGAAGAAGACATGGAACAGATCACATTCACAAAGAAAATGACCCGGAAGCACTAGTCCCTGCCAAATGGCCAACTATTACCAAAGTCCTGCGTTTTGAAACATGACAGTCTTACAACAACTGTACTCAAGCACTGTTCTGCTAACCACTGTATAACTTGTCACCCAGCCCAGTGATTGTCTCTCTCCTACTCATTGGCTAAGTCTGTCCCTCTGCACTGTCTGAAACAGCAACCCCAGCATGACAAAAGCATGTTGGATGTTGTGTTGGATCACACTGGAAGATATCACTATAATGGACTCACAATCATGGACAATGTACATATAGCACTACAGCACTTTCCAATAAATAGCACTTACACAACAAATCTGTCTCTGGGTAATGTGACATATCAACTGCGCAGTAGATAATTGAAATGTCCCTACTGTCAAATAACGTAACTTGTCAATACAACTGTCCAGATATTATGTAGTTAGAGAAATCTGCACAGTGACCATGATTGCATCATACTCTGCCCATCCTGAGGGAATAATCTGATGAAGTGAGAAACCATACACCACCATGCTGTGTTGGAAGAAGAATGCTTCCTCAGGGGATAACTAAGTCATCAAATTGTGCTCGCTAAATGTTGTCAACATGCAAAAATAACACAATAAAAATGCCAGACTAATCTAAGTAAATACACAAAAAAAACTGCACAAATGAAGGTTAACATACAAATAGGTAATCATGCCGAACTGTGTCACAAATGATGTATGAGGGTCATGAAGACAAGAATACAAGATTGCCAATGAGAACTCATCTTATAAGGGTGTGCATGATCATCACACTGCAGTCAGACCTAAAACTGTTTCCCCGATATCAAGTCTGGAAGCACTGTTAGTGACTTTGAAAACACACTTATCAACAGAAACACATTGTCATCCATATTAACTGTGATTGGTGGTTTCAACAAAGGGTAGACACTTTGCAAGGTAGCTCTGGGTTATCTGCCAATCGTACAGCTCAGTTGGGATTTGTTTGTAGCATTGGACACAGATGTTATAGTACAAAAGAGATGTACACGGAATCCAAACCCACGATCAAGTACCATTCAACACATACTATTAAGGGGTAACCAAATATTTATTAAAAGCTAACCATAGATGAGGAAAGTGAAGGAAAAATCTTACCTACCCTAATCTACCCTGACCACTCATTACCCACAACTGTCCCTAACTAACCTAAGCTACACTTACTTATCACATGTAACGAAACGTTCTAAACATCTACCCTCCACCCCCCTTATGAGACGGGACACATTGAGGACAACACATACTAACCTAAACACATACTATACTATCCTTAACAAATATATATATTTTTGGTAATATATTTTTTTGGGTATTTTTTTACACACAAGAACCCCAACATAGCCCTACACCCACCCACCGGCACATGTAATAAGTCAAAAAAGAAACAAGCACGACCCCCTACCCCTCACCCACTAACACTGACTAAACTAACAGCCTGTACTAACCTAACACTAAGCCCCCTAAGCCCACTAATTATAAGAACAAGGAAAGAGGAGGGAGGGGAGGGTATCATGAAATTCACGGACCTTGTCTGGAGTCATGTTAGCTGCTGTGAAGACAAATGCAGATATGCCACATTAGTAACTGCATTGTGTGAAACGGCACAGCAAGTTAATCAGACATTACATCTACTGTACTTCTTACAGCTCATATCACGATACAGAGCATCGAATGTCCCTGAGGAAGTACATGGCAGGCCAGACAAACAAATGTCACATCACACAAAACACATTCATAACCCACAAGATGGGTAACAACTGGCCTTGACTTGCAATCTGAGTTCTGACAGTTAACATCTAAGAATCATGCTGCATGTCCTCCACCAAGAGCTGGGCTACAAATGTCAGTGTACGGAAAGCAAAACTAAAGCCACATGGTCTGCAAGTTGTAACTGGACTTTCCAGTATGGTACCAAGTGCCAAACCTGAGTGTGTATACTACTATGCAACCAAACTGTCACTTATTCACAGGTATGTGTAACATACTGGTAGCATCAATACTAGGTACCCCATTCACAAACCCATGGCCGTGTTTGCGGTGGATACACAACTATAATTTGCCAACAACATGTACACCGAGGAGTGTATAGGCTAATACACACATGTTTGTCTCTACAGACACACCACAGGTAAGGTCTATCTACAATTTGGAGTCAGCAAACCCTAGAGCACTCATAGGGTCAGACATGTCAGGAAATGCAGAACTTAGTACACAACATATACTTCCAGTGAGGCCTGACTTACATCAGACACAGAGTTGCTAGAACACCCATGATCGTGAATTGCATGCACACCTAGGCCATTACACTCAGGTTCCACAGACTTGATGCACTACATGTGGAAGTACATGCTGCTAGGAGGTTCTACCTACTGTTTCAAAATTACGTAGGTAAATAGTGAAGCAGATGTCTATTGGGAAGCTATTAGCTCCACAAATCTTAGAGTATGTGGGTCTGACAGGCTGACTAAATAGGGGCTGACTTCCATTGAGACTCTTGGTGATACAAGTGTCAGAGACATGACTATCCCCTGTACTTACAGTGGGGCCTACAGGGATGTCCTACAATCCCTACATGATACCATTGGATACGCATTGGCTAACTCAAAACATGTGAGAACTGCATTCCCACTCATGGAACAAGTGAAAAACATGCCCACAGCATCACACCTTCTATGTGTTCAACTCACACGAGTCCATAACCAGCAAACACAACACATAACAGACAAATCAACACTTACTGTAGTGGTCGGGGTCCTCAAATGTCGCCACCTCTCCCACAGTGTAGGGCACTGGTCCACCTGTAAGGTATGGAAGGAAGAAATGTGCTCAAAATCTGTGCACAGTGCAACATTTTCAGTATAATTTACAATGTGTAGGCTGAATAAGGAAATGGCAGCCATTCAGACATGATGGTACTGCATCTGATATTTCAGGGCCAACATGTACATAGCATGGGTCTCCTGTGACAGTTACACACATATCTGCACACATACATTGGCCCTAACTATCATGTGGTTGCAAACTTGCCCCATAATTGGTGAGCACTAAAAAATATGGAGTGTAATCGTCTCATCATGTGCATCCAAGAGAAACATCCAACGCCTGGTTACTTGAGGACTGTATTAGCAGTGAAACATGCCTTGTGGCCATGACACATTTAGTGCACATAGGTCCAATGTACAGAGGGAGGGGCAGGGACTCCTGTAAGCCATCCTGTTGTTACAGTATAGTCAATTGATGTGGCCCAGCTATGGTGATTTGCACCAACCATGGAGATGTAAAGCCATGTGCATACACTTGGACTGCCATCCATATTTGGATTGTGGCTCAACCGATTCCAACAAGCATCTTAAGATGTTAGCTGAGGGCACCTTACACCTTTTCACGATGTTTTCAAATCATGAACTGACATGTATCCAAAAAGATCAAGAAACACAATAATACCACACATTCATAGTACTTCTGTGAACGCTTTCCTTCCACACTCACCAGACTAACAAGAGACCAATGTTTGAGCCACTTTGCTATCATCAATTGACGTGAAGGCAGCAGTCATTTTCAGAATCATGTAGTGAGTCTAAAGTCAGTCTAGCAATTGCGTCAACATAGTTGGCCTAAATGTTGGTACATCTGTACTTCTCTGTCAATAATACCCTATATAGACATGATTGGCTACTATTTTGTTAGCTGTGCAGACAAAAAGGCTGCACCAATTTCCTTCATGGTAAAGTTACATGTACGTTTGCTGAGCACGTGCTACCTGACAGCTAGCAATTGTGATCCTTGCCATAGTGCATCAATGATCCCCTTATATTTCCCCAAACTTACACACAGTCATCAAGTTAGCTGGCAGACATTGTACTAATCCACTGATGTCACTACAGAGCATTTAATTGTGCACAATAACAATAGTCGTACTCACCAACAGTGCCACCAATCATGATTCCCAGGTGGTCCAAGAGATCCTGCTCCCTGGTGATGAGGTCAGCCCACCGATGCTTCAGCTGGTGGTCACTCCTCTGGCTGGCATACACACGCTGCAGGTGATGCAGCACCTTTCCCCACCGGATTCTGCGCGCCTCTGTCGGGTACCCCTGTATGACCCTGCCCCCTGCCTGGATCATGAGCGGCAAGAAATGTTTCACCAGCCAGATGAAGCCCCCCAACTCCTCTTCCCCCATCCTGCCAAGACGTGGCCTATCAGACATACTTATAATTGAAGAGATGGAATAGGGGTAAAAGAAATAGAAAGGGGAAATGGGTGAAAGTAGGGGTAAAAAGACAGAAAAAAGTAAACCTAAACACTAAAAGAGCCCAACTATCCCTAAACTAACACTACCCACAACAGACTCCCACAAACAAGAAATACACAAGATAAATGGACAAATGTAGACAAAACACAGTACTACAGTATACACAAACAAAATGTATTTCACAAAAGGACTTTACAGATAGCACACAGGACAAATACAGCACAAAATCTCTGGACAACACTCTCTACACAGCCACACAGTCTAGAAGGATCATAGACTGCAAAGTGAAAGTGAAAGTACACCCACTGTACATGATCTGTAAACAGGATATCCTATTACATCACTTCCTTTATGAAAAGTCCCGCCTTTTTTGCGTTATGCGTCATTTTTAGTTGCACAAAACTGTATTTGCGTCATTTTTTGGGATGCACAGACATGAATATTAACCCGCATCCACATAATGATACATGGACTGTACAAATATCTGGATGCGAGCTAAATTTCACTCCTGTGCGTCAAAAAAAATTACGCAAATACAGTTTTGGTAAACAAAAAATGACGCACACCGCTAGGGACGTCAAAATTACAGTGCATTAACTGGTTTGGGGCATTTTTACTTATTTTTTAGTTATTTTACATTTGGAACACATCAGAGATTGGCTAATTGAAGACAGTATGGTGTTGATGGTGTATGTTCACATGTGTGACATCATACTGCAGCGGAACATCATCCACTACACCCTTCACAGTATGTTCACAGTTGGCTGACGTCATAGATGGTCATAAGTGTGCCCTACATATATGTGTGGCACAAATTGTGCATGTTTGCCATAAGGAGAGGATAGCAATGTGACACACATATGTACAATACCTAATTGCCTTTGGCTCAAAGTGTGTACTTTGACAACTAATTTGTTGGTTGACCAAGTGTGTGTGTACATCACATGAAGCATTATTGTACATTTGGTTGTATGAATGTGACATCCATGTGTCCAACCCTAAGATGCAAGTAAAAATTGGAATGAGCAAGGGCATGTGTTAGTCATACATGTAATAACACCCGCAAAGTATACTTCCAAGTTTTAGGGTCATGTAGACACCACATGTGACATAGCATGCACCAGATGGATGGCAGACGCATGTTCATGTCAAAGGTCCACAATTTCTACGTCCTATGTCCTAGAGTATTGGTAAGACCTTCCTTGGCACTAGTTGATGAATCCCACAGTGAGTCATACACATGCATTGAGGAAGTGGGTACCATGTTGTTTGCACAGACAGACAAGGGTCAATCTCATATGTATGATGACACCACAGTTGAGGCCATAGAAGTAAGCCCCAACTATCAAGTGGCTGTGGTGGACCAGCATACAAGACAGCACGTGTCCACATATTTCCAGTGATCAATTGCACATAGGTGTCTTGTTCATGTGTGTGGTCCAATGATGATCCTGTAGATTTTTTGGGGTGTAATTTGTCACAGTTCGGACCAGGACTCATCATGAGTCAGTGGCAGCTATTCCTGTATCTACAGAGTATACTTTGTTGATCAATGTGAGTAAAGTAGATGTGGACATGTGAACCAACATGTGGATGGTCCCACCCTGTCACTAAAGATGTGTAATGAGACAGTCAACAGGGCAACCTTGGTGTGCTGAGTGAGATAATGTCTCATTTGTCATGTTCCGGCAGGTGTCATTACAACATTTGTACACAGGTTGGCCTCTGCACTTCCAACTGCATCTGGGAACATCATAGCCTCTGTGCTGTTTATTCTCGCAGCTATTCACCACACACGGCCCATCACTATGTTGTGCGCACTGTGATGCTGTGTGTGAACTGTCATGGTTCTGACATTTGTGTATTAGTCATGTACATTATCAGAGGTTGCTGGTTGTGCTGAAAGCCCCGTACCCAATCCCTGCCTATGACCCTGGGACACTGTCACACTTTGTCATTCATGCATAAATGCAACCCAGACAAGGGATGGGCCATGAATTTTGCATTTCCAAGAGGATTTAACTCAAATGGTACAGTTAAAAGGCAGATGATGCTATACAATGTGTCAGGAAATGCCTCCTTGGCATGGTTACCCCCTGACTTTTTGCCTTTGCTGATGCTATGTTTTGAATTGAAAGTGTGCTGAGGCCTGCTAACCATGCCCCAGCACCAGTGTTCTTTCCCTAACCTGTACTTTTGATTCCACAATTGGCACACCCTGGCATCCAGGTAAGTCCCTTGTAACTGGTTCCCCTGGTACCAAGGGCCCTGATGCCAGGGAAGGTCTCTAAGGGCTGCAGCATATCTTATGCCACCCTGGGGATCCCTCACTCAGCACAGACACACTGCTTGCCAGCTTGTGTGTGCTGGTGAGAACAAAACGGGTAAGTCGACATGGCACTCCCCTCAGGGTGCCATGCCAACCTCACACTGCCTATGCAGTATAGATAAGTCACCCCTCTAGTAGGCCTTACAGCCCTAAGGCAGGGTGCACTATACCATAGGTGAGGGCACCAGTGCATGAGTACTGTGCCCCTACAGTGTCTAAGCCAAACCTTAGACATTGTAAGTGCAGGGTAGCCATAAGAGTATATGGTCTGGGAGTCTGTCAAACACTGACTCCACAGCACCATAATGGCTACACTGAAAACTGGGAAGTTTGGTATCAAACTTCTCAGCACAATAAATGCACACTGATGCCAGTGTACATTTTATTGTGAAATACACCCCAGAGGGCACCTTAGAGGTGCCCCCTGAAACCTTAACTGACTATCTGTGTAGGCTGACTGGTTCCAGCAGCCTGCCACAACCGAGTCATGTTGCTGGCCCCATGGGGAGAGTGCCTTTGTCACTCTGAGGCCAGTAACAAAGCCTGCACTGGGTGAAGATGCTATCACCTCCCCCAGGCAGGAGCTGTAACACCTGGCGGTGAGCCTCAAAGGCTTACCCCCTTTGTTCCAGCACCGCAGGGCACTCCAGCTAGTGGAGTTGCCCGCCCCCTCCGGCCATGGCCCCACTTTTGGCGGCAAGGCCGGAGGAGATAATGAGAATAACAAGGAGGAGTCACTGGCCAGTCAGGACAGCCCCTAAGGTGTCCTGAGCTGAAGTGACTCTAACTTTTAGAAATCCTCCATCTTGCAGATGGAGGATTCCCCCAATAGGGATAGGAATGTGACCCCCTCCCTTTGGGAGGAGGCACAAAGAGGTTGTACCCACCCTCAGGGCTAGTAGCCATTGGCTACTAACCCCCCAGACCTAAACATGCCCTTAAATTTAGTATTTAAGGGCTTCCCTGAACCTAAGAATTTAGATTCCTGAAACTACAAGAAGAAGAGGACTGCTGAGCTGAAAAACCCCTGCAGAAGAAGAACAGAAGACACAAACTGCTTTGGTCCCAGTCCTACCTGCCTGTCTCCTACCTTCCAAAGAAACCTGCTCCAGCGACGCTTTCCAAAGGGCCAGCGACCTCTGAATCCTCAGAGGACTGCCCTGCTTCAAGAAAGACAAGAAACTCCCGAGGACAGCGGCCCTGCTCCAAAAAGACTGCAACTTTGGTTCAAAGGAGCAGATTTAAAGACCCCTGCAACTCCCCGCAAGAAGCGTGAGACTTGCAACACTGCACCTGGCAACCCCGACTCGACTGGTGGAGAACCAACACCTCAGGGAGGACCCTCCAGCGACTCCAAGACCGTAAGTAACCAAAGTTGTCCCCCCTGATCCCCACAGTGACGCCTGCAGAGGGAATCCCGAGGCTCCCCCTGACCGCGACTGCCTGAACTCTAATTTCCCGACGGATGGAAAAGACCCTGCACCCGCAGCCCCCAGCACCTGAAGGATCGGAACTCCAGGGCAGGAGTGACCCCCAGGAGGCCCTCTCCCTTGTCCAGGTGGTGGCTACCCCGAGGAGCCCCCCCCTTGCCTGCCTGCATCGCTGAAGAGACCCCTTGGTCTCTCATAGGAAACTATTGAAAACCCGACGCTTGTTTGCACACTGCACCCGGCCGCCCCCGCGCTGCTGAGGGTGTACTTTTTGTGTGGACTTGTGTCCCCCCCGGTGCCCTACAAAACCCCCTGGTCTGCCCTCCGAAGACGCGGTTACTTACCTGCTGGCAGACTGGAACCGGGGCACCCCCTTCTCTCCATTGAAGCCTATGTGTTTTGGGCACCTCTTTGAACTCTGCACCTGACCGGCCCTGAGCTGCTGTTGTGGTGACTTTGGGGTTGCTCTGAACCCCCAACGGTGGGCTACCTTGGATCCCAATCTCAACCCCATAGGTGGTTTACTTACCTGCTGAAACTAACAATACTTTACCTCCCCCAGGAACTGTGAAAATTGCAGTGTGTCCACTTTTAAGACAGCTATTTGTGTTTTATGTGAAAAGTATATATGCTACTGTAATTATTCAAAGTTCCTAAAGTACTTACCTGCAATACCTTTGAAATGAGATATTACATGCAGAATTTGAACCTGTGGTTCTTAAAATAAACTAAGAAAAGATATTTTTCTATAACAAAACCTTTTGGCTGGATTTATCTCTGAGTGTGTGTTCCTCATTTATTGCCTGTGTGTATATACAACAAATGCTTAACACTACTCCTTTGATAAGCCTACTGCTCGACCACACTACCACAAAATAGAGCATTAGTATTATCTCTTTTTGCCACTATCTTACCTCTAAGGGGAACCCTTGGACTCTGTGCATACTATTCCTTACTTTGAAATAGTGCATACAGAGCAAACTTCCTACATTGGTGGATCAGCGGTGGGGTACAAGACTTTGCATTTGCTGGACTACTCAGCCAATACCTGATCACACGACAAATTCCAAAAATTGTCATTAGAAATTGATTTTTGCAATTTGAACTATTTTTCTAAATTCTTAAAAGACCTGCTAGGGCCTTGTGTTAGATCCTGTTTAGCATTTCTTTTAGAGTTTAAAAGTTTGTGAAAGTTTGAATTAGAACCTAGAACTAGTTTTAGATTCTTAAAAAGTACTCCAACTTTTAGAAACATAGGGGGTCATTCTGAATCCCGCCGGCCGCGGTAACCGCAGGGCCGGCGGGAGCCGCCAGAATACCGCTGCGCGGTCAGAAGACCGCCACGGTTATTCTGGGTTTCCCGCTGGGCTAGCGGGTGACCGCTAGAAGGCCGCCCGCCAGCCCAGCGGGAAACACCCTTCCACGAGGATGCCGGCTCCGAATGGAGCCGGCGGAGTGGAAGGGGTGCGACGGGTGCAGTTGCACCCGTCGCGATTTTCAGTGTCTGCATGGCAGACACTGAAAATCTTATTGGGGCCCTGTTAGGGGGCCCCACGACACCCCATACCACCATCCTGTTCCAGGCGGTCGAAACCGCCAGGAACAGGATGGCGGAATGGGGGTCGGAATCCCAATGGCGGCGCAGCAAGCTGCGCCGCCATGGAGGATTCCCCAGGGCAGCGGAAAACCGGCGGTACACCGCCGGTTTTCCGTCACTGACCGCGGCTGTACCGCCGTGGTCAGAATGCCCATAGGAGCACCGCCAGCCTGTTGGCGGTGCTCCCGCGGTCCCCAACCCTGGCGGTCTCGGACCGCCAGGGTTGGAATGACCGCCATAATGTCTAGTACAGATGTGAATGTGGTGGAACTCGACACCACACCTTACCTCCATCTTAAGATGAGGGAGCTAAGGTCACTCTGTAAAATAAAGAAAATAACAATGGGCCCCAGACCTTCCAAACTACAGCTCCAGGAGCTGTTGGCAGAGTTTGAAAAGGCCAACCCCTCTGAGGATGGCAACACAGAGGATGATGATAGTGACTTGGAGGGAGATTCCCCCCTACCAGTCCTATTTAGGGAGAACAGGGCCTCTCAAGCCCTGACTCCAAACATAATAGTCAGAGATGCTGCTTCCCTCACAGGAGGGACCAACATCTCTGAAATCACTGAGGATAACTCCAGTGAAGAGGACATCCAGTTAGCCAGGATGGCCAAAAGATTGGCTTTGGAAAGACAGATCCTAGCCATAGAAAGGGAAAGACAAGAGATGGGCCTAGGACCCATCAATGGTGGCAGCAACTTAAATAGGGTCAGAGATTCTCCTGACATGTTGAAAATCCCTAAAGGGATTGTAACTCAATATGAAGATGGTGATGACATCACCAAATGGTTCACAGCTTTTGAGAGGGCTTGTGTAACCAGAAAAGTGAACAAATCTCACTGGGGTGCTCTCCTTTGGGAAATGTTCACAGGAAAGTGTAGGGATAGACTCCTCACACTCTCTGGAAAAGATGCAGAATCTTATGACCTCATGAAGGGTACCCTGATTGAGGGCTTTGGATTCTCCACTGAGGAGTATAGGATTAGATTCAGGGGGGCTCAAAAATCCTCGAGCCAGACCTGGGTTGACTTTGTAGACTACTCAGTAAAAACACTAGATGGTTGGATTCAAGGCAGTGGTGTAAGTAATTATGATGGGCTGTACAATTTATTTGTGAAAGAACACCTATTAAGTAATTGTTTCAATGATAAACTGCATCAGCATCTGGTAGACCTAGGACCAATTTCTCCCCAAGAATTGGGAAAGAAGGCGGACCACTGGGTCAAGACTAGGGTGTCCAAGACTTCCACAGGGGGTGACCAAAAGAAAGGGGTCGCAAAACCTCCCCAGGGGAAGGGTGGTGAGACAGCCAAAAACAAAAATAGTAAAGAGTCTTCTACAGGCCCCCAAAAACCTGCACAGGAGGGTGGGCCCAGAGCCTCTTCACAAAACAATTTTGGGTACAAGGGTAAAAACTTTGATCCCAAAAAGGCCTGGTGTCGTAGCTGTAATCAGCCTGGACACCAAACTGGAGACAAGGCCTGTCCCCAGAAAAAGACCACTTCTAACTCCACTCCAGCTAAAACTGGAATGGCCAGTCTCCAAGTGGGATCAACAATGTGCCCAGAGCAAATCAGGTGTCACACTGAAGCTACATTAGTCTCTGAGGGTGGGGTGGATTTAGCCACACTGGCTGCCTGGCCTCCTAACATGCAAAAATACAGGCAGCAGCTCTTAATTAATGGGACAAGTGTAGAAGGCCTAAGGGATACAGGTGCCAGTGTCACCATGGTGACAGAGAAACTGGTTTCCCCTGGTCAATACCTGGCTGGACAAACTTATCCAGTCACCAACGCTGACAATCAGACTAAAGTACATCCCATGGCTATGGTAACTTTAGAGTGGGGAGGGGTCAATGGCCTGAAACAGGTGGTGGTCTCCTCAAATATCCCAGTAGACTGTTTGCTTGGAAATGACCTGGAGTCCTCAGCATGGGCTGAGGTAGAACTGAAAACCCATGCAGCCATGCTGGGTATCCCTGAACTGGTGTGTGTCAAGACAAGGGCATAGTGCAAGGCTCAGGGTGAAAAAGTAGAGCTGGAGTCTGGAAAAAGGGCCCAGCCTACCAAGAGACAAGGAAAGTCAGCTGGGAAACCAGCTGCAACACAACAACAAAAAGAGAACCTCTCTTCTCAGGAAGAAGTTCTGCCCTCTGAGGGAACTGAGCCTCTGGAGCTGGAACCTTATCAGGTTGAGCTCTTGGGCCCGGGGGGACCCTCAAGGGAAGAGTTGTGTAAGGGACAAGAAACCTGTCCCTCTCGTGAAGGCCTTAGGCAGCAAGCTGCTGAAGAGTCCAATGGCAAGAAAAGTGGAACACATAGGGTCTATTGGGAAGATGGACTCCTGTACACTGAGGCAAGAGATCCCAAACCTGGTGCCACTAGGAGAGTGGTAGTGCCTCAGGGGTTCAGAGAGTTTATTCTGACCCTAGCCCATGATATTCCCCTTGCTGGGCATTTGGGACAAACCAAGACGTGGGAGAGGTTAGTCAACCACTTCTACTGGCCCAATATGTCCCAGAAAGTTAAGGAGTTTTGTGTCTCCTGTACCACCTGTCAAGCCAGTGGTAAGACAGATGGACATCCAAAGGCCCCCCTCATTCCACTTCCAGTGGTGGGGGTCCCATTTGAAAGAGTGGGTGTGGACATAGTGGGTCCACTTGAACCTCCCACAGCCTTAGGAAATATGTACATCCTAGTAGTAGTGGATCATGCTACTAGGTATCCTGAAGCTATTCCCCTTGGTCGACTACTGCCCCTGCAGTAGCCAAGGCCCTCATTGGTATCTTTACCAGAGTGGGTTTCCCTAAGGAGGTGGTGTCTGACAGAGGTACCAACTTCATGTCAGCATACCTGAAACACATGTGGAATGAGTGTGGAGTGACTTATAAATTCACTACACCCTATCATCCACAAACTAATGGCCTTGTTGAGAGATTCAACAAGACATTAAAGGGCATGATCATGGGGCTCCCAGAAAAACTCAAAAGGAGATGGGATGTCCTCTTGCCATGTCTGCTTTTCGCTTACAGAGAGGTGCCTCAGAAGGGATTAGGATTCTCACCCTTTGAACTTCTGTTTGGCCACCCTGTAAGGGGACCACTAGCTCTTGTGAAAGAAGGCTGGGAGAGACCTCTTCATGAGCCTAAACAAGACATAGTGGACTATGTACTTGGCCTTCGCTCAAGGATGGCAGAGTACATGGAAAAGGCAAGTAAAAACCTTGAGGCCAGCCAACAGCTCCAGAAGTTTTGGTATGACCAAAAGGCTGCACTGGTTGAATTTCAACCAGGGCAGAAAGTCTGGGTTTTGGAGCCTGTGGCTCCCAGGGCACTTCAGGACAAATGGAGTGGCCCTTACCCAGTGCTAGAGAGGAAGAGTCAGGTCACCTACCTGGTGGACCTGGGCACAAGCAGGAGCCCCAAGAGGGTGATCCATGTGAACCGCCTTAAGCTCTTCCATGACAGGGCTGATGTAAATCTGTTAATGGTAACAGATGAGGATCAGGAAGCTGAGAGTGAGCCTCTCCCTGATCTTCTGTCATCAAACCCTAATGATGGCTCAGTGGATGGAGTGATCTATTCAGACACCCTCTCTAGCCAACAGCAATCTGACTGTAGGAAGGTCCTGCAACAGTTTGCTGAGCTCTTTTCCCTAACCCCTGGTCAGACACACCTGTGTACCCATGATGTGGACACAGGAGACAGCATGCCTGTCAAAAACAAAATATTCAGACAGTCTGACCAAGTTAAGGAAAGCATCAAGGTGGAAGTCCACAAGATGCTGGAATTGGGAGTAATTGAGCACTCTGACAGCCCCTGGGCTAGCCCAGTGGTCTTAGTCCCCAAACCTCACACCAAAGATGGAAAGAGAGAGATGAGGTTTTGTGTGGACTACAGAGGACTTAATTCTGTCACCAAGACAGATGCCCATCCCATTCCTAGAGCTGATGAGCTGATAAACAAATTAGGTGCTGCCAAATTCTTAAGTACCTTTGACTTAACAGCAGGGTACTGGCAAATCAAAATGGCACCTGGAGCAAAACAAAAGACAGCATTCTCCACACCTGATGGGCATTATCAGTTCACTGTTATGCCCTTTGGTTTAAAGAATGCCCCTGCCACCTTCCAAAGGTTGGTGAATCAAGTCCTTGCTGGCTTGGAGTCCTTTAGTGCAGCTTATCTTGACGATATTGCTGTCTTTAGCTCCAACTGGCAGGATCACCTGGTCCACCTGAAGAAGGTTTTGAAGGCTCTGCAATCTGCAGGCCTCTCTATCAAGGCATCCAAATGCCAGATAGGGCAGGGAACTGTGGTTTACTTGGGAAACCTTGTAGGTGGAGGCCAAGTTCAGCCACTCCAGCCTAAGATCCAGACTATTCTGGACTGGGCAGCTCCAAAAACCCAGACTCAAGTCAGGGCATTCCTTGCCTTGACTGGGCACTATAGGAGGTTTGTGAAGGGATATGGATCCATTGTGACAGCCCTCACAGAACTCACCTCCAAGAAAATGCCAAAGAAAGTAAACTGGACTGTAGAATGCCAACAGGCCTTTGACACCCTGAAACAAGCAATGTGCACAGCACCAGTTCTAAAATCTCCAGATTACTCCAAGCAGTTCATTGTGCAGACAGATGCCTCTGAACATGGGATAGGGGCAGTTTTGTCCCAAACAAATGATGATGGCCTTGACCAGCCTGTTGCTTTCATTAGCAGGAGGTTACTCCCCAGGGAGCAGCATTGGAGTGCCATTGAGAGGGAGGCCTTTGCTGTGGTTTGGTCCCTGAAGAAGCTGAGACCATACCTCTTTGGTACTCACTTCCTAGTTCAGACTGACCACAGACCTCTCAGATGGCTGATGCAAATGAAAGGTGAAAATCCAAAACTGTTGAGGTGGTCCATCTCCCTACAGGGAATGGACTTTATAGTAGAACACAGACCTTGGACTGCCCATGCCAATGCAGATGGCCTTTCCAGGTTCTTCCACTTAGAAAATGAAGACTCTCTTGGGAAAGGTTAGTCTCATCCTCTTTCGTTTGGGGGGGGGGGGGTTGTGTAAGGAAATGCCTCCTTGGCATGGTTACCCCCTGACTTTTTGCCTTTGCTGATGCTATGTTTTGAATTGAAAGTGTGCTGAGGCCTGCTAACCAGGCCCCAGCACCAGTGTTCTTTCCCTAACCTGTACTTTTGATTCCACAATTGGCACACCCTGGCATCCAGGTAAGTCCCTTGTAACTGGTACCCCTGGTACCAAGGGCCCTGATGCCAGGGAAGGTCTTTAAGGGCTGCAGCATATCTTATGCCACCCTGGGGACCCCTCACTCAGCACAGACACACTGCTTGCCAGCTTGTGTGTGCTGGTGAGAACAAAACGGGTAAGTCGACATGGCACTCCCCTCAGGGTGCCATGCCAACCTCACACTGCCTATGCAGTATAGATAAGTCACCCCTCTAGTAGGCCTTACAGCCCTAAGGCAGGGTGCACTATACCATAGGTGAGGGCACCAGTGCATGAGTACTGTGCCCCTACAGTGTCTAAGCCAAACCTTAGACATTGTAAGTGCAGGGTAGCCATAAGAGTATATGGTCTGGGAGTCTGTCAAACACGGACTCCACAGCACCATAATGGCTACACTGAAAACTGGGAAGTTTGGTATCAAACTTCTCAGCACAATAAATGCACACTGATGCCAGTGTACATTTTATTGTGAAATACACCCCAGAGGGCACCTTAGAGGTGCCCCCTGAAACCTTAACCGACTATCTGTGTAGGCTGACTGGTTCCAGCAGCCTGCCACAACCGAGACATGTTGCTGGCCCCATGGGGAGAGTGCCTTTGTCACTCTGAGGCCAGTAACAAAGCCTGCACTGGGTGAAGATGCTATCACCTCCCCCAGGCAGGAGCTGTAACACCTGGCGGTGAGCCTCAAAGGCTTACCCCCTTTGTTCCAGCACCGCAGGGCACTCCAGCTAGTGGAGTTGCCCGCCCCCTCCGGCCACGGCCCCACTTTTGGCGGCAAGGCCGGAGGAGATAATGAGAATAACAAGGAGGAGTCACTGGCCAGTCAGGACAGCCCCTAAGGTGTCCTGAGCTAAAGTGACTCTAACTTTTAGAAATCCTCCATCTTGCAGATGGAGGATTCCCCCAATAGGGATAGGAATGTGACCCCCTCCCCTTGGGAGGAGGCACAAAGAGGGTGTACCCACCCTCAGGGCTAGTAGCCATTGGCTACTAACCCCCCAGACCTAAACACGCCCTTAAATTTAGTATTTAAGGGCTTCCCTGAACCTAAGAATTTAGATTCCTGAAACTACAAGAAGAAGAGGACTGCTGAGCTGAAAAACCCCTGCAGAAGAAGAACAGAAGACACCAACTGCTTTGGCCCCAGTCCTACCGGCCTGTCTCCTGCCTTCCAAAGAAACCTGCTCCAGCGACGCTTTCCAAACGACCAGCGACCTCTGAATCCTCAGAGGACTGCCCTGCTTCAAGAAAGACAAGAAACTCCAGAGGACAGCGGTCCTGCTCCAAAAAGACTGCAACTTTGGTTCAAAGGAGCAGATTTAAAGACCCCTGCAACTCCCCGCAAGAAGCGTGAGACCTGCAACACTGCACCCGGCGACCCCGACTCGACTGGTGGAGAACCAACACCTCAGGGAGGACCCTCCGGCGACTCCAAGAACGTGAGTAACCAAAGTTGTCCCCCCTGAGCCCCCACAGTGACGCCTGCAGAGAGAATCCCGAGGCTCCCCCTGACCGCAACTGCCTGAACTCTAATTTCCCGACGGCTGGAAAAGACCCTGCACCGCAGCCCCCAGCACCTGAAGGATCGGAACTCCAGGGCAGGAGTGACCCCCAGGAGGCCCTCTCCCTTGTCCAGGTGGTGGCTACCCCGAGGAGCCCCCCCTTGCCTGCCTGCATCGCTGAAGAGACCCCTTGGTCTCTCATAGGAAACTATTGAAAACCCGACGCTTGTTTGCACACTGCACCCGGCCGCCCCCGCACTGCTGAGGGTGTACTTTTTGTGTGGACTTGTGTGTCCCCCCGTGCCCTACAAAACCCCTCTGGTCTGCCCTCCGAAGACGCGGGTACTTACCTGCTGGCAGACTGGAACCGGGGCACCCCCTTTTCTCCATTGAATCCTATGTGTTTTGGGCACCTCTTTGAACTCTGCACCTGACCGGCCCTGAGCTGCTGGTGTGGTGACTTTGGGATTGCTCTGAACCCCCAACGGTGGGCTACCTTGGACCCCAATCTCAACCCCGTAGGTGGTTTACTTACCTGCTGAAACTAACAATCCTTTACCTCCCCCAGGAACTGTGAAAATTGCAGTGTCCACTTTTAAAACAGCTATTTGTGTTTTATGTGAAAAGTATATATGCTACTGTAATTATTCAAAGTTCCTAAAGTACTTACCTGCAATACCTTTCAAATGAGATATTAGATGTAGAATTTGAACCTGTGGTTCTTAAAATAAACTAAGGAAATATATTTTTCTATAACAAAACCTATTGGCTGTATTTGTCTCTGAGTGTGTGTTCCTCATTTATTGCCTGTGTGTATGTACAACAAATGCTTAACACTACTCCTTTGATAAGCCTACTGCTCAACCACACTACCACAAAATAGAGCATTAGTATTATCTCTTTTTGCCACTATCTTACCTCTAAGGGGAACCCTTGGACTCTGTGCATACTATTCCTTACTTTGAAATAGTGCATACAGAGCCAACTTCCTACACAATGTATTTGTGTATGCATGGTAGAATCCCATGCCCAATGCCCCCTGATGAATGGCAGGTTTGCTAACGCAAGTGTGGTACATATGTAGACACAGGGATACTTTAGTGTGGCGCACAGACAGTTGCCAGCCAGGCTGACAGAATGCAAGGTGATTCAGGAGCCAGCTACTGGACAAGTTACATAATCAGTGGTCTGACTGAGACTGTTTGGAGGACAAACTAGACAGTTGATATGTCAATCTGTGAACGTCCTGTGTTTTTGAAGGTGACAAATGAACCCAAGGGCTGTGTTACACGGCTTAATTACTATCAATGGTTGACGGTGTATTTGACATAATGGCAACTCCTATGCTGTTCCAGGCATCAGACTTGCATTCTAAGGGCCAACAGACATTTTTACAAGGGGAAGCAATCTACATGTGCTAACAGGGCTTTGAAACTAGAAGACAGTGTATAAATTGACCTGACGTCCATGCAGTCAGATGTTCTATGACAATGGCGTACCTTAGGATAGGGTGTAGCACACTGGTTTGCTAATGTTGGTCTGTGTTTGTAGAGGAGGTATTATCAGGGTACACATCTTAGTATTTCAGGTACCTCTTCCGACAGGTGGGTTGTGACCAGATGCATGGGTGTGTCAGGAGTTAGGAAATGGCCTGACATGTGCATGGAATGTCATGTGCGCAATGCATGTCATATGTGTGGCACTTGTGCTGTCTATGTTCTGCTTCTATGGAACTCTAGTCACAGATATTCCTTGCAAATATTGGATGCAGTTGGACTAACTGCTGTCAAGGGTCTTGTCAGACATTCCTGTTAGTGATGCCAAAGCACATTGACTGCCTCCTGTATGAGGCTTGTTTTCCCCTTATTGAGTGATGGTGTCATAGTTGTGTGCCATATGCTGCGTTGGACCTTGCTTTCAACATGTATGTGTGAAATAGTTGTGGTCCTCTGCTATAGGCCTTCAAAGGAGATATGTACATGATATATGTCATTAAGAGTGTGTGTGTATGTGACCATTGTATGTTATGCATCACATAAGCTCTGGGATGTTCTGTGTCCTACTCAGTATCTCAGCAATGCTCCATGAGGCAACACTCTTATTCTGATAAGTAGAGATGAAGGTGTGTAAAAAGGAATAGCCAGACCATGATATGGTGATTATAATAGGTGTTTATTTAAATTAGTTAACTAAAGTGGTGAAGGTGATCATATTCAGAAGAAATTATTTACAATCTGTTGCCGCCTGTGTATACCAGCAGCTGTGTTCTGTAGTTCCCCCTCCTGTTGCAGGCCAGCATCCTCCTCTTCCTCCTCCATAGGCATGTGTGGCTCTGGTTCCAGGAGGGGAATGTTTCTTCTGCTGCAAATGTTGTGCAATATTGCACATGTGAGGATGATCCTATAGACCATCTCGGGGGAATATAGGAGGCTACCACCAGTGATGTCGAGGCAGCGGAACCTTGACTTGAGGATGCCGAAGATCCGCTCGACAATGCTGCGTGTCCTCCTATGGGCCTCGTTGTATGCAGGCTCTGCAGCTGTACTTGGGTTGCCAAATGGTGTCATAGTCCATGGCTGGATGCCATACCCCTGATTAGCTGCAAGAGAAAATGAATGGGATCATGTTGCTGTAGATGGCACTATTGAAAAGACCTTTAATGGCAGTAGTTGTCTTGCGTTGTCTGTGACTCTTTTGTGTACTAATGTGACATCCTATGCTTGTAGGCTATACCATATGCATTGTGTTGTTTCCTTGGCTGAACAAGTGTTTGTCTGCTAACTGTTTGTCAGCAGTATGTTTTGGGATTTGCAGTACAGTGTGCCCTCCCTAGCATTGTGACTTGTGATACAGGTGTCCGTGTGTCTTCACTGGGGGTAAGATGATAGTTCCATGCACAGTTAAAATTGAAAGTGTTGTTAACACGTTCATATCAAAGTACCCTGGACATCCCATACCTTTAGACTTAGGCAATGTATTAATGTAAAGGTCACTGGGACACTTACAATTTGCAAGGTGACATTTAGGCAACCACACTCATTGACGTCTTCACATTAGGCTGTACAGTAAATTCCAATATGCAACAGGTTCAATGGTGACTTAAGAAAGATGGCTAGCGATTTCACGACCTCAGTGTGTTCCTGTCGACATGTTGCTGTGTGTCCTAGAGGGTTGCTGTGCAGTGTATATATATGTAGGTTTTTGTACTTACCAACAAGTAGTCCATTGCCATACCGTCCATCCTGGAAGTGTTGATTGATGGTGCAGTGATGGAAGATGTATGAGTCATGTACACTCCCAGGATATTTAGCCAGGATGTTGGTGATCAATCCCCGGTGATCGACAATGGCCTGCACGTTGATGGAATGTGTGTGCTTCTTGTTGCGGTAGAGGTGTTCAGTTGCAGCAGGTGGCACAAGGCGTACATGTGTGCAGTCGATTGCACCAAGGATGTGTGGGAGGCCACTAATTGCGTAGAACCCCTGTTTAGTTTCCTGCTGCTTCTGCAGTGTGTTAGGGAAGCAGATGTGGGGGGGGTGTCAGTCGAATGATGGCGTCCAGTACTTTGGGCAAAAAGGCGGAGAATGATGGTTGTGATATTCCGCCAACCAGGGCACCAGTTGTTTGGAAAGAGCCACTTGCCAGCATATGAAGTACGACAAGCAGCTTTGTTTCTGTTGGGATGGTGCGGGGTATCACCAAAGTGGGTGCCAACTGCTGTTCAATGTTTCGCAGCAGCTGCTGAATGGCCTGCCAGTTCAACCGATACCTCTGTACGATGTTGTGTTCCCTGAGGCCCTGAAGGGTTGTTCTTGGGCGGAATATCCTCTCCTGCCTTCTGCGCTGCCTTTGGGGTCCCTGCTGGTGTTGTTGTAGCTACTGTTGTTGCTGCTGGGCTCTGCGTCTGCGTGCACGCTGGATTAGAATCACCTCCATGGCTCCCTGTTGCTGCTCTGCTGCTCTGCTGTTTGTTATGTGTGTTCTGATTAAATACAGGTGTGTTTGCCCCATTTTAATGCCTGCCCTGAACCAGGCGTTAAATTTTGACGAAAATCGGACTGTGCGTCATTTTCTGGCTCCACCTCCCGGCCATGCGTCATTTTTGCCCGAAAGCATAAATACAACGCATGGCCCTTTAAGCCATTTTTTGGACGGGAACGCCTACCTTGCATATAATTAACGCAAGGCGGGTTGCCGCATCCAAAAAATGACGCACACGGCGGAATTTTGTCGTCCGCGGGCTCCAAAGTTTCAATACGGGGCAGCGATTGTGCTGATTGTGCGTCAAACTTTTTGACGCACAATCGGCGCAGAGGGAGTATAAATATGCCCCTAAGTGACCTCTGTTCACATTCTGCATGTGGGCAGCATGTTTCGTGATGCCACTAGCAACATGTCATCAGTAGTATTAATTCCCCTGGTCATAGCGCAACTTTATTTTTTCGATCTGCTTCCTTGATGCCAGCAGCTCATGTTTGCAAAGCGGAAATTGACGACCATGGCCTGCCTTCACTTTTTGGAAAGCCTCCCTCGTTTCAGAGCATGTGCAAACCATTCAGCAGTTTGCAATTGTTTGAGTTGCAGCAAAGCTATTATGCATTTTCATGTCACAAGGAAGGAACATGCCACCTTGAAACCCCTTTCCCCTGGCATGCAAGAGGTTTCAGGGCAGTGTGTGTGTGTAGTTTCTGGCTCTATGAATCAAAAAGCACCCATCTTACAGTGCGAATTGGGACTTTTGCTTCGACAAAGCATCTCACTTTCCTACATGCAAATTTTGCACACACAACGAACTTCTGCTCCATGGTGTTTCATGGTGTTCTTCCAACATGGAACAAGGTGAGAGCCCTAGCCAGAGAGCAGATGACATAAGCCTATTATTGGCTGAAAATCTATCCAGGTCCAAGATTGTGTACTTCAAACTTGAAGGTTGTGTATTGTCGAATATGAGGTACCAGGTGTGGCAGAAGATTGGAAGTGGGTATTATTTTGAAAGAAAAATGGTCATATTTTTCTCTAAGCTCCATGCATGTGCATCATTCAAACATGGATGTTGATTCAATAAAATGCCATTGTGTAGATGTGTAGTTGCAGTGTCACACCCTTTGATGATTAGTAGCATCAAACCTTGGCCTAAGCACTTCAAAAGCCTCCTAGTTTCTGCTCAGGCCTGGACTGGCCGTACCGGGCACTGGGAGTTTTTGCGGCGGTCTGGCAGGGTGGGGGCTGGCTTTATCGCTGGTAATGTAGGAGGCTGGCCCTCTATATAGTGTACAAAGCTAGGTACACTGTACACGGAGTCCAAGCAACCACACGTTGGTTTACAGAGGTAAAACTAGATCACCTATTGCTCAAATTTTTAAGATAGTTTGGTCAAGCAGTTAGGCCAAGCATTTGTTGTACTCACAGTATAAATCATGCAACTCACCCATTCGAAAGGAATAACTCGAGACCAGTTTATAAAAATACTTCAGATTTTTATGTAATTTTGGGTAAGTACTTTTTGGGTTATGGATTTTTGAAGTTTAAAAAATAGTCTTTTTTTACGTTATTACGCACCATAGGAATCAATGGAAAGTCACCTTTGAAAATACATATAAAATCACACAGTTGCTTTACCAAGTTCTTCTTTTGCAGGTTGGTCGAGGTCATCTGTGGGCACACTGAGCCAGCTGGAGAAGTTTGGGTGGCTACCGGTTCAGGCAGGAGCAGTGGTGCAAATTATTTGGAGCTGGGGAAAGGCCACTGTGGGGCCCCACGTGGAAAAGCACTGCACAGGTTAGTTTAGACGTGGTTCCCCAGGGTCCCCTTGGAGTGTCGAGGTCACAAGAGATGGGGACCCTTAGGGTACAGCAGGTCCTTTATTGTAGGACACAGTGCAGCCGGGTGCTGTGTGCAAAGATGCCCTTTGGATCTGGAGGTAATTCACTTCAAGGATCATTTGTAGGACAACAGGGGCACTCTTACAGGAGTTTCAGTCTGTTCCTAAAATTTCTTGACTTGGGCTTCCTCCTGGTCCTCTTTCAGCCCCGGTTGGGCTGGTTTTCCTAGTGTCTAACGTCAGCTGACCAATACCCAGGATATTGGAATGGTTCGACCACTGAAGTGCACACTGCCACCAAACATGGCAAACTTGCAGGGTTTGTCCCCATGACTGTTGGAGTGCCATCAGGTCTGGCTTCAATTTCTGGTTCAGGAGTTAGCGACCAGTTAGTGAAATGACCCTCACTGGGTTGCTGGTTTCTTCTTTGTTGCAGAGTGGTACCTCCAATCTGGAAAGAGTTCTTGGGTGACTGGCAAAGCCTGTAGGTCCTCTGGGGTTCTTGAGGCCAGTCCAGTGTCCAGCAGCTCCGCAGTGGCGATTGTCAGGTCCTGGCGCCTTTTCTTTATGCAGGGGGTCCACAGTTCTTGTGGCTTGGATCTTCTTGGTGCTGGTCTTCCTTGTGTCCTTCAAATCTGATTACCTGGTCTAGGGGTGCACAATAAATACTGAATTTAGTGGGTGTTTTAGGGGGAACCTGGCAGTGTCCAATGGGACACCAACCTTTGGGGGCTACACCCACTATAGTGACCACTTCCTCTGGGAAGGATCACTTCCCTATCCCTGATTGGCTATTTTCCTTCCATCTAAGATGGAAGAAAATGAAATGCCAGGTGGGGCCACTCCTTATACCCTTTGTGTAGATTTCTGCCTTTGCTCCCACCAAAAGTGAGGTTTGCAAAGGGGTGACCATCTGCTGCTAGCGGAAGGCCTGGGTGTCGACTTTCAAAGGCGATAAGCCCTTTGAAGCTTGCCACCAGGGCAGTGCATATTCCTGAGGGAGTGGGTGTTAGCACCTCTACCCAGGAAGGGCATTATACCATAAACCAGAGAGATAGGTCTCGCCCTCAAGATTTGTGGATTGGGTGTCTGGAGGTGGCAGACTGAATAGAACCAGTCAGCAACCATGCCAAGGTAGTTAGCTTTTAAGGAGGGCACCTGTAAGGTGACTCCTGGGGACATTTAGGGATATTTCCAATACTGATACCAAACTACCTAGGGTTCAAATTGGCCATCATATAGCTTGGAAACACGTGTTGACTAATGTCCAGCACATGTATTAAAATGGCTGCTCTGTTCACTCACTATGTCCCAGGCTTGGCAGATTTGCCCTCACATATAATATGGGCACCCTGCCTTAGGTCTGGAAGGCCTGCCTGAGGGGTGTCTTATCCATAGTGTATGCAGTGTATGGTGGACAGGGCACATAGGCAGTGTGCCATGTCGAGTTTGTGTTTTAGGTTTGCACCAGGACACTCAGCCTGCAATGGCAGTGCTGCGTGCATCTGGGTGCATGGCCCTAGAGGCTGGCACAATCCCTAAGTACCCCATGCCCTGGGTACTTAACCATTTGGATGGTTCCTGTCTCCTGAAGAATCGTCATGAGCAGCACTGACAATTAGGGCTTAAAGGGGATAGGGTGAATGGGCTCTACTGTTGCTTGGGTCAGAGAGGAAGGGAGGCAATTTGAATGAAAAATAATTGTCTGGGACTACACAATGTGCTCAAGCATAAGTTGGGATTGATGTTAGGTTTCCAGGTTACATTGTGCAGTTCGGACACCTTATGGTTATTACTTTGCCTCACCCATTTTAGATCAAAGGTTAATGCTTTATGTTTAATTCATTTGAGGCATTAAATCAGTGCACTGTGATAAAAACACCTGGGCTATGCATGTTCCACAAGGATTGTGGTGGTAGTGTTTGGGAAGGGTGATGTTTTAATACAGACGCTAAACTGAAAACCAGAGCACCCACCCTTGGTCAGTGCATTGGGACATTAGCCCCACGTAGCTAAAAGTCTTTATTCATTGTCAGTCATTCTTGAATTACTTAATACATCCACTTCTCACCCATCCAACCATTATTTCACACATTGCATCAAACAACAATGTCTCCAATCTCCATCCATCCATTCAATGATTAAACAAGGTTCAATAACAGAAAAAATATTTTGTAAAACACATCTAATTCACAGAGTTTTTTTTAAACGAGACCCTCTAAACCACCTTATTATGTTTGGACTTGTCTCTGCGCTCACTAGATACAGAGGCCCATATTTATACTTTTTGACGCTAAACTGCGCTAACGCAGTTTAGCGTCAAAAAATTTAGCGCCGTCTAACGCCATTCTGAAGCGCCATGCGGGCGCCGTATTTATGGAATGGCGTTAGCCGGCGCAAGCAGACCGGCGCTGCCTGGTTTGCGTGGAAAAAAACCACGTACACCAGACAGCGCCGGCGTAGGGGGAAAATGGCGTATGGGCGTCTTAAAATGGGGCAAGTCAGGTTACGTCGAAAAAATCATCGTAACCCGACTTGCGCCATTTTTTTTCGACGCCCATCCCCCATCAACATGACTCCTATCATTGTAAAGATAGGAGTCATGCCCCCTTGCCCAATGGCCATGCCCAGGGGACTTCTGTCCCCTGGGCATGGTCATTGGGCATAGTGGCATGTAGGGGGGCACAAATCAGGCCCCCCTATGCCACAAAAAATAAAAAAATAAAAACTTACCTGAACTTACCTTAATGTCCATGGGATGGGTCCCTCCGTCCTTGGGTGTCCTCCTGGGGTGGGCAAGGGTGGCAGGGGGGGTCCCTGGGGGCAGGGGAGGGCACTCTGGGCTCATTTTGAGCCCACTTGTCCCTTAACGCCATCCCTGACCCAGGCGTTAAAAAGCGGCGCAAATGCGCCGTTTTTGGCCACGCCCACTCCCGGGCGTCTCTTTTGCCCGGGAGTATAAATACCACGTAAAGGCCTGGGAGTCATTTTTTAAGACGGGAACGCCTCCCTTGCATATCATTAACGCAAGGAAGGGGTTCACGCTAAAAAATGACGCACACTCCGGGCACTTTGGCGCCCGAAGCGTCTAACGCCAGAGTATAAATATGGCGTTAGTTGGCGTTAGTTCTGCGTCGAATTTGCGTCGAAAAAAACGACGCAAATTCGGCGCAACCAGAGTATAAATATGGCCCAGAATGCGGCTGGTCTGGCCAAATTTGCGGGGCTGCTTTTGGTTGACAGTTCGACACTGTTGCTGTTGAAGGGTTAGGAGAAGAATAATGAGTATAAACTGCTCCCTGTATTTCTGATTTTAGATCGGGGTGGCTAGGAAAAGCAAGGGCAGAGTCACAGGTAGTGATGTGGAAACCAGGAGTAGGGCTGCCCCCAGTGGCTGGCCCTAACTGAAGGTCATGTAGTCATATCTCTAACTGCTGTCACAGATTTGGATCCACTGAGCGTCCACAACGTCATCACTCATTTCCCCCCTTGAATGTTCTCCAAATGATTGATGCAAAGCGTCCAAGTACTCTGAGATTCAGAAATGTTGTATACAGTAAATTCAAATTTAGAATATTAGGATATATGTGCATTATACAATACTTTTAATAAATTCCACCTTTACAGTGCATACACTGGGTCTAAGATTTAAGGCTAAATTGATTATAAGTGGAAATTTCGAATTTGCAGTAAAAAGCCTGTGCCCACGCCACCCATTTCCTGCCGGGCAAGACGAAGAACATTGAAATATGCAACTCAAAACGGAATTATACATTGCTTATTCCATTTTGGACTCGATCAAACGATTTGAATCTGGCTAGTATAAATATTTGTAGTGGAATAAACTGAGACATTCAGCAGGGGAATGTGTTGAATTGTGTTCATTCAAGCCAGACATAAGAGCTAGTGCACCATACTCAGGCGAAATATTACTTTGGGTTTATAAAGGGAGAAATCTTTACATTATGGAAAATTAAGATTAATAAAACTGTACTCAACCTAAATCATATTAATTACGTGAACTTGTGTGTGTTATTTTATTTTGTACAGCATTCTGATAACCTAGGGTCATGTTTGCGGTCTATAAATCTCCCAATAAAGGAATAAATGCAAAACCGCCTTTTGGCGCTATATTTTTGCACAATATGCATCCTCACACCCATTTTGGCTGTGGGGACCTATGTCATACCAAACAATATAGTGCAAACACACAAGAACCGCTAATAGCAGCCACTCCCATACTAGCATTTGCATGCTCCCATGCACTTTCATAAATATTTTTACATGAACTGGCACAATTATGCAATGTGGCGCGATAATCTAATTTTCGGAATGTAACATATCAATCGCGATCTGAAATTACCCAAATTAAGAGAGATTACACCAGTGTGATGGAAATTTCGCCTGGTCCTAGTTATAAAGTGAGCTGGGGGTAGGGGTGCTTGAGAGTCAGCCCGATTTATTAAGTGATTGTATTACTGAATGGTATTGCATTGTATTTTAACTTATACTGCACTCAGGGTCATAATTATACTTTTTGGCGCAAAACTGCGCAGACGCAGTTTTGCATCAAAACATTTACCGCCGGCTAACGCCATTTCTTTGCGCCGCTCGGGCATCAAATTTATACTTTGACGCATGGCGGCGCAAACCACACGTGTGAGTCATTTTTTTTTACTCAAACCAATGCGTCACGTCGTAAAGAAAAACGACGATAACGCGGCAAAAATGACTGTGAGCCGGTTTACGACGTCGCAAACCGGATACACGCCTTTTTTTTATGCAAATACGTCAAAAAGCGGCGCAAACAATGCAAAATGTGCTAAGGAGAGCCAAAATGGATCCCAGATGCTTGGACAGACCCCAGGAAGATGACAGCAGACCAGGAACCAGCCAGGAGGACCAACACAAGACCCAGGAGAGGGAGAAGAAGAAAAGAGAGTGTCGGTTCAGTACAGTAGAGCAGGAAATTCTGGTGAAAGAGGTGACGGAACACCAGCACCAACTTTTTGTCACCTCAAAATTGCCAATCAGTAAGAGATAAGCAATATGGCAACAAATTGTTGACACGCCAAACAGTGTGGCAGAAGTACAGTGAACAGTCATCGAGTGCAAGAAACGCTGGCATGACTGCAAGCGCAGGACCAAGGAAAAGATGGCCAGGGACAGGAAGGCAGGACTGCAGACTGGAGGTGGGAGTCCAGCACCGCAGGAGGCCCTGGACCACATGGAGGAGATGGTGGCAGCCGTCATCCCTGAGGAGATTGTCACAGGGATTCAATGACAGGACAGCACAGACTACCAGGAGACAACAAAGATGCAGGGTAAGACGCATGAGGAACTAAAATGCCTAATTATTAACTGCAACCTGGTGGGGGGGACATACCTACTACACAATGCATGGAAGTCATGATATTCAGGGAGTGGCATGGGTAAAGGGGCAATGCACGGGGGCATGGGCTGTTCAGAGGGAACCTGGTGCACAGTACTACACAACACCAACAACCTTTGCATGGGGGTATGCTGCCATGCCAAGGATGTTGGAAAGGTAAAGCCAGTCCAGGAGGGTAGGGTACAACGTAAAACTGGCCTGCTGTAACACGACAGCTGGTATTCTCCCTACATGAACTAGGGCTCAATGAACAGTCTCAGGCCATATCCGCAAGTGGAATGTAATATTGACAACAGTTGCCACTACCACCTCTGCTGTGTGTGCAGGTCAAGTAGCTAATGGCAGTAATGTCCCCATGGATCAAACACACCCAAATTAGAGGGTTCAGGATCACAACATTATCAATCCCCTGAAATCAATACAAATGTTCTAATCCTGTCAAATTTGAATGCCCATAGTTGCTACAAACATCAGCCATTGTCATAAATATTATGAGGTATACAGCACCAATGTCATACCCATGCTGCGTATGCCACGGTCCACCCTGTGCCTGGGTCACAATAGCTCCAATGACACCATGAAACATCCCAAATGTCATCCTGCTCAGACAACAGCATTGAGGGGGAGGCCATATATCACTGGCTAGTGAAATACAGCCTCACAGTCAGAAGAGGAAATGGAACACTGCTAGGACCATCAGTGCAATCCAATGTAGCAAACATTCCCCAACATCAACATTGCACACTACCAATGCTGGCATATGTAGAGTGCCATGCCAATGATATACATAGTTATGCTAGGTCTCAGCAACATATAGCTGGAAGTGAAATATTTGAGACTGGCTCAGTTCCAGATTGTTAAGTGTGGTGCAAGTGCCATCAGAACAGCCACAGCCAGTGCAAGGCCTCAGCATGAGAAAGTAAGTCGATGGAGGGTTGAGTAGGACAAGAAGGTGGCAATATACAATTTGTCCAGAACCAACACCTAGAGGACGTGATGCTGACAAGTCCACAAACTGACCACACTACATGTGACATGCGGGTGGGGCATAGGCCTGGGAGAATGCTAATATTATAGACAAGAACAATGAACAGGAATCTATATCACAATGTTCAACAAATAGGAAGGCAGGCACGTCACATTACAAATGCCACAACCAGACACACTAATTGTACAATATCTCATTGCAGAGGACGATGGCTTCCTGGGGATATACCTGTCCTGGACTTCCCTGATTACATGGATGACGAGCTGACAAACATCAGCCAGCAGACCCTCCAAGATGTCCTTGGAACCCTCCAGACCCCACCTTCAGTTGCAAGGAGGAGCACAGATACAACAGCCATCACAGATGATCCACCCACCACCCCAATTGTACGACCTGCCAGCTCCAACCCAGCTGAGGACTCTGATGACACTGGCACCAGCTTTGAGAGAACTGCAGTTGGAGTACAGCGGGAGCTGGCCAAGAAGGTGTGGGTGGGGATGGAAAATATGGCAGCCAGCCTAGAGGGGGTGCGTTTGTGCATGATGTCAACTGCAGAACAGGCAGCAGCCATGCAAGGGCGAACATCAATCTTGCAAGAAGTTGAAAAAAGTGTGAAGGAAATCAGCACAACTGTAAGAGAGTTGACACAACACCTACAACAATAATCCTGTCAACGCGTGCACGGCTGCAATATTGAGCCCCTCAGGGCTGACCTGGCTGCCTACCACAGTGATGTGGCTGCTATTCTTAAGAACCAGCAGCTCCTCCTTGCTGCAATACTGCCCTTAATAGCCCTACAGTTGGCAGCTACCGGGATGTCTGACTCCACGTCTTCAAACACTGAGGTGTGTGTTGCGCCTTCACACCCACCACCACCAAGGGCAGAAGAGACAACACACACATCAAAAGATGAAGACGTGGAACAGATCACTTTCACCCGTAAGAGTACCTGGTAGCACTAGTCCCTGCCACCTGGCCACTTATAACCAAGGTCCTATGCTTTGTAACATGCTAGTCTTGCAACAGCTGCTCTCAAGCACTGTTCTGCAGCCCAATGTTTATCTTGTCACTCTGCCCTGTGATTGTCTCTTACTAACTCATTGGCAAATCATGTCCCTCTGGACTGTATGACACTTCACCCTAGCATGTCCAATTACATGTCCTTTTGCACTTGTGTAGGATCACAATGGAAGGTGTCACACTAATGGACTCACAATCATGGACAATGTAAATATAGCACCACAGCACTTTAAAATAAATAGTACTTACCCAACCACTTTGTCTCTGTTTAATGTGACACATCAACCGTGAGGGAGATCAGTAATGTTTGCCTCATGTCAATGATCATAGAATGTCAATACAACTGCCTGGAAAGAATGTGGGCTGATAACTATGCACTGTGGTCTGGATTATAACATGATCTACCCCTCATGAAGGTCAATTCTGAGGTAACTCAAAACTATACATTAAAAGCTGTGTTGGACAGAATAAGTCTTCTTCAAAGGATGTCTAAGCCGAAAAATATTGCCTCCATATTATTGTACTAGACAATCTTTACATATGTGACATTTATCACAATTTTCTCAACACACACCATGCAGCAGGAATGGATGTGTATGAGTGTACGTACAAATAACTAACCTGGCTGTACAATGTAACAAATGATAGGTGTGAGTCATGTATACTATACTACTTGAGAATATACCATAATTCACCTTATAAGGCTTCACTTGAACATCAGGCAGCTGTAACCCAGTGTCCTCAATACCAAATCTGGTCCCAAAGTATGTGAGATTGAAAACATACATCAAAATTTACAACACATTGGGATGCATAGTAACCTTGAGTGGTGGGTGCAATAGATAGCAGATTCTTAGCAAAGTAGCTCTGGTGTAGCTGCCAATGTGACAGCTCAATCGGGATTTGGTTGCAGGATGGGACACACATACAAATACTAAAGAGACACTGTTCACCCATGCCAAGGCCCTGATCTCCAAGCATATGACACATATTGTAAAGGAGTACCTAAATATTTATTTAACAGTCAAAAATTATAATAAAAGCTGGGGAAACACCTTAACTAACCTAACCTATGTTAACTACACATTACCCACAACTGGCCCTAACTAACCTAAGCTAAACTTACTTATCACATTTAACTAAACACTCTAAACATCAACCCCCCACCCCGTTATAAGACGGGACACATGGAAGACAACATATACTAACCTAAACACATACTATCTTATACTAAACAAATATATATTTTGTTGTATTTTTATTTTTTTATATATATATATTTATTTTTTTTAAACACCAAAACCCAACATCATCCACCACCCTCCCACACACATAATAAAATAAAATTTCAAAATATCATACCCCCAACCCACTACTACTAACTAAACTAACAGCCTATTCTAACCTAACACTAAGCCCCCTAAACCCACTAATTAAAAGAACCAGGAAAGAAGAGGGCTGAGAGGGAATCATGGCTGAGGGTATAATTGTTACAAGTTTTCCCTCAGCAGGGTCTTCTTGATGGCACGCACCCTCTTATTAATTTGTGACACCTCCTGCTGCAGCCTGTTCAGTCTCCGCAACATACGTTGCATGTCACGTTGCATCAGTCTGAAATCTGCAGGGTCAATGACTGCAGTAGGGGTGGTCTGAGTGCCAGTTGTAGATATGTATCCGGTTGGTGGTGCCATGCTTGTAGGGGGAGGTGCAGGTTCTGCTGTCAGTGGTCCTGGAGCAGTAGAGGTCGATGGTCCTGCAGTGGTGCCTGATATCCTTGGTGCCACCTGGGTGGTAGTGGTGGTGCTGGTGGTGGCGGCTGTTGTGGACACCGAAGGGCTCCCTTGGGCAAATGCCCTCCACACTCCTGAGGCTCTTTCATGGTGATGACGCTGTGCCATGTGGCAGAACCCAGACTCCACATCCAGAATGTGGCGGTAATGTATTGCCTGGCACTGAAACCCACGAATCTAGATGGCATTCATATTGGCTGGTGTTAAAAAAGATAAAGCCAAACATTAGGTACTTCATTGTGTGATATACCTACTGATGAGAATCAGACAATACATCTAATGTAGATGAAACAGGCCACATCACCATACAGATCACAAATTCTCCCTGAGGAAGTACATGCCAACGCAGCCTACATGTGTTCAATCTAACAGCACAGTAATGCTCTAAAAGATGTATAACAACTTAAATGACCTATGCATCATTGTTCAGCCATTAGTCACGTAACAATTGCGACAAGTCCTCCACATGTGACAGGCCAACTAATGACTATCTTCTGGATGACAAGCAAGGGCCACAAGATCTGTGATTTGTAAATGGAATTGCCAGGATGGAATGCAGTTGCTAATCATGAGTGGGTACCCTAGGTTTGGACAAGTGATTTACAGATTTACATGTCTGTGTACTAAACTTGGATCATCACACTTAGATACACATTTCATAACCGTAAGCCTGTGCCTCAGGGGGGATGGACAAGCAACACATACTTTCAAACATCAAGGACACACAGGAAGCTTTGGACAACTGTACCTGGGTTTGGGCAGTCCACCACAGGTAAGGAGGATGTCCAACTGGGATACACCCAAACCTTGGACAATCCCATCCACATTTATGTTTGTAACATCATTTAATATCACTAATGCCTGTCTTACAACAAGCAGATAGATGCAAGCACACATCTGGCCCTGAGCTGCATGCACACCTGTGACATTGTACTCAAGTGCCATATACACGTAGCACAACATGTGGAGCTAGATGCTGCTAGGAAGTCTGTGAGATTCAGGGTCTGACTTGCCGTCTAAATCATGAATATGGGCCTCTGCTAATTTTTCTTTATAAAAATTTCAAATACAAATGTCACCCTATTCACGCCTACAGGGCTGCACTACAATCCCAAAATATGACTATACGTGACTGATTGTCCAACTCAAAGATGGAAAAAAAGTGAAACTCCACTCAAGTAACAAATCCGATCATTTACCAGCACATCATACCTTGCTATGTGTCCAACACACAGGAGTCAATCACACAACAGCTGCAAACACAACACAGAACTGAAATATCAACACTTACTGGATATGTCTGGGTCCGCAAATCAAGCCACTTTTCCGATTGTATAGGGGGCAGGTCCACCTGTAAAGCATGGAAGGGAGAAATGTGCTCAATGTCTGTGCACTGTACAACACTTTCTAATAAAATTACTTTGTGTAACATTAAATCTGAAAGTCCAGCCTCTCAGGTATGATGATACTCCAACAGACATACCAACAGACATACCACTGCAAACATGTACAGACCTGGTCACTCCAGTCAGTGATACACACATATCTGCACACATGCAGTGGCCCTAACTATCATGTGGTGACAAACATGCTCCATCAATTGGTTGCAGACTCATTTATGGAGTGTACTCCTCTCATCATTTGTAGTAATGAGAGACATGCAAAGCCACTTTCCTGGAGAACTGCATTACCAGTCACTCAGGGACAAGGGACAATCATTTACTGTGTGATGCACCTGTGGGTTGATTTAAGGCCATGATTTATCATGCTTGCTATGGTCCCCTATCTGTAGGGCCTGTGTTGTGTGTAGGTTACATATGCTACATTAACAGTGTAGCCTGAGCCACATATGCCCCCTATGACACCATAATGGCAGGGATCCTGTGCATTAATTGGTGACAGTTTGAGGCTATCCATGGATTGACCAGTTTTAATATTTGGATACAACAAGGAGATATGTGCTGACACTGTATATTGTAGTCATCCATGAAAGACTGCATGGGCACAGGTAAAGTCATTGCACCCAAAATGTGTCACTCATTGCCCTGTGTACCCATTATGGGTTTTTGGAAACCACAGTGAGCCACATTCATCATCTTACATTTGCCAAATTTGTAGATCAGCGGCTATACAGCAAACTGACACTGTCATATTATTAACACATTGTTTAGCAAATGTACCACTGTGTCAATCATGATGATGTAGGTTTCAATTTGTATGTACCTTCGGAATAGCAGCAGTCACAGGAATTCTGGTCTTCTGATCTTAGCATACACCCACGTCTGTGATAGCCTCACTACTGGGAAGTTAGTTATTAAACATATGCTGCACTAGATCAGGAGGGGTGTACCAAACAAAACTAGCAAAGTATTAGGGAACTTTATATGTATGATGGAATTGGTCAGGGGTCCCTTGCACGACATTATGCACGTAATACATTGTGACCATGCATTCCCCAATGTCAGGTATCCCAGGATGATCCCATAACTTATGAGAAGTTCATGGCTATAGAGTAACTCAGATGGCCAATGCAATAGCTCTGTTCCAGCTATTGTGCCCAAGACCAATGTAAAACACACAGGAACAACAAACAGAGGGCCATGGATAGTTGTTATTCATCAATTTGTATCATTTGCTTCATTTTATGTGCTACAGCTATGGAAAGTAGCACCAAACATTTAGATATGAACCAGTGTGCATTACTTTGGCATCCATCCCTAATTTAATTGTGGCACAACCAAGTCAAACTATCAGCCTAAGATGTTACCTGAGGTTAGAAAGAACTTGGTACGTATGAGTCAGAATACAGTTCAGACACATATCAGAAATAATTGGGGGACACATTAATTCTTGAAAATATCTGGTGAAAAACATGTCTTTCCTGGTACACTCACAGACCATGCCTAAAATATGTGTTAGAGCCCCATTTGCATCATCTATTGACGTGAAGGCAGCACTAATTTACAGGCTTCAGTTGTGTTTTGTAACTCAGTGCAGCTGTTGCTTCAACAAATGATGGTAATGTGTAGCAATTATTGTATAACTCAGGGCCACTGTATGCTTAACTTGCATTCCACATGTCCATATCCATTGCGTGCAGCATATAAACAAATCTGCTACTGTCACTACAGAGCATTTAAATGTGCACATTACTTTGATTTGTACTCACCAACATGGCCACCAATCACAATCGCCAGTGGTCCAGCAGGTCTTGCTCCCTGGCAACAAGGTCAGCCCAGCGGTGCTTTAGTTGGTGGTCGTTGCACGGTGTGTTGTAGACGCGTTGCAGATGGTACAGGCCCTTTGACCACCGGAGCCTCCTTGCCTCTGAGTGATACCCCTGTATCACCCTGCCACCTGCTTCGATCATCAATGGGGGAAGTGGCACACCAGCCAAATGAATCCCCCAGCTCCTTCTCACCCATTCTACCCAGACGTGACCTACCCAACATGACTGAAATAATAAAGAAATTAAGTGGTACAGAGGATAATGAAGGGAAAGGAGTAGGGGGAAATGAAAATGTAAATAACCCTAAAACTGCCCAACTATCCCCAAACTAACACTACCCACAACAGACTCCTAACAGTACAAAGACAAAATTAGACACCAGAAATGACACAAATACACTTACACATGATACCACAGACACTTAGAAAACACCAAAAGACAGCATAAAGAGCACACAGGAGACACATTCACAATATTCACAGAGAGACAAGTCCAAACACAGCCACACAGTCAAGAAACATCACAGACTGCAAAATGGAAGTGAAAGTACACACACTGTACCAATTCTGTAAACAGGATATCCTATTATATCACTTCCTGCCTCAAATGTGGTGCATTTTTATTATGATGCGTCAAAATATTATAACGCTTACAGTCTGTGCATCATTTTTTTTTTTACACACATGGTTAGAAATTACCCCGCATCTATATTTCCAAATATTTTTCATTGTTAACCAATTTCATGGGGTACAGTGTGGGAATTACCGCTCAGGGCCAATGGATGTATCATGGCAGTGAGTGTCATTTTTCTACGCATATGCGGGGTTTTTTGATGCATGTGCATCTTTTTTTATGCTTATGCGTCAAAATGTATGTCTTTTACTGGGTTTGGGTCATTTCTCACAATTTTAAAGGACATGACAGCTGTAACTATACAGAGATAGGCTGTTTGCACCTACATTGTACATTCCAGTGTATGGGCACATGTGGCAGATCACACTACTGCGGACCATGATCCTCTAGGTTTTGTACCGGATTTGCACTCTTCACTGACCCAATAGATCCCCAAACTTTTGGAATACAAATTGGTATTACCCAGTTTGCGCAGGTTGTGGGTCAATAGAGGATAGCAAGGCTACGCAACTCAATACAGTAACTCATTGCCTGTGTGTCAATGTGTATGAATTGGCTATTTCAATTTTAGTTGTCCCACTGTGTGAACATCACAAGACGTGTTTCCATAAATGTGCTTATATGCTTGTGTTGTCAATGTGGATGACCATCAGATGCTAGTCAGTGTGGAAATGAGTAAGGAAATGTGTTTGTCATACACATAGCAACAAATGCTGTGTGAACTTCCCAGATTTTTGGGACAAAAGCATCTCCAATGACAAACTATGCACAGGATAGATAGAGGACGGTTGCTCATGACAATGTTCCAAGGCTAAGCCATCACATGTCCTGGAATGTTGGACACCACTTCTTGGTCACTTGTTTCGAAACTACCCATGAGTCAGGCATTTGAAAATGCTATGTGGGTACGGTGTTTGTGACACAGAGTCCCAAAACCAATCCACAAATGAAATGTCACTCCACAGTTTGAGTCATATAAATGACCTATGTTTCTCTTGTGGCAGTGGAGGACCAGCAGACCAAGCAGCACGTGTTCACATATTTCCAGTGGTTAATTGCACAAAGGTGTCCAGTTCAAGTGTGTGGGGCCATGTGTAGCCTGTGTCATTATTGGGGTCAATGTTTTGACAGTTACATGCAGGTCTAGTCATGAGTCTGTGGAGCCTTTCCCTGCATTAACAAAGTATCCTTCACAGCTGAATTGAACGAAAGCCAAAGAGGAATTGAGAACATACATGGGGATAGTCCAGCTATAGCACTACAGAAGTTTTATGAGAATGACATCAGGGCACCCTTGGTGTGCTCACAAAGTTAATGGATCTGTAATTTTAAACCAGCAGGTTTCCTCACATCATTTGTACACAGGGTGGCCTCTAAAATTCCCACTGCAGCCGGGAACATCAGTGCTTCTGTGCTGATTAATCTCACAGCTATTCACCACGCAAGCCCCATCCATAGGTTGGGGCCGATGTGAATCAGTGTGTGGACCGTTAGGGTACAAACATGTGTTATCCTTTCATGCACATTAGCAAACACTGTTTGATGTGCTGGAGGCACCATACCCAATCCATGCATACAGCCATGGTACACTGTCACTATTTGTCACTCATGAATACATGAAACCCAGACAAGGGATGGGCCATTATTGGGCTATTTGAACACATATCCCACCCCATGATACGATAAGTAAACTGATTATGCTATACAATGTATTTGAGTATTGTTAAAAATGGGGTTTCTGGTTGGCTAGGGTATGCACCTCAGCCAGGCAGAACTTACCCACTCTAGTCAGGGCAAGGGAGTTACACGTCCAAGATAACCCCTGCTCACCCCCTTGGTATGTTGGCACGAGCAGTCAGGCTTAACCTGGAGGCAATGTGTAAAGCGTTTGCACAACACACACAACACATGTGACGCAATATCCCCACCACAAAGGAAACACAACACCAGATTGTATGAAAATATACTGAATTGTACACAAGGCAATTATCAGACCAAACATCACATATCAGTACTATCCTGCTACCTTAGCAGTTGTCAGAACGTTACACATTAGTTACTCTGCAACCTAGCAGTAGTCACACATAACACACAGGTTACTCAGTATTCTGCAACATAAGAAGTAGTCAGGAAAACACGTTATTACATCACAGCACTTGTCATAAGAATATCATAAAATGCCCATAGAAGGAACATTAGAAAACATATGGCAAGTTAGAAAAACATATTAGCAAGCATGTCCATAAAAGGAACATTTGCATACACATATGTAAAAACATCAAACGCAGGTAGGTAATATATGAATCAAACAAAAGTCTGTAGAAAGAACTTTGGACTGCAACTACATTGGTCCTTTAAACAGTACCTGGTTGGATGAAGGCACCTCCAGTGCCTAGAAGGCGATCAATGGGGCCCCCGGCACTCCTATGCGCAAAACGGGGGCCTCCCTTATACTCTGGGGTCAGAGGAGGGCGACATGCACCTCCTCTCTTTTATAGACAGGCCCCTCCGGGGACCATGATTACTGGGGGCTCCCCAGGGCCTCAACTGGCCCTCACGGGGGCCAAAGCCAGCAAAAACAACTTAGGGCAGGAGGGGGGCACCACGCACCCCCTCCGGTTTAATGACAGGCCCCTCCCGGGACCCTCAATCTCTGGGGGCCCCCCCGGGCCTCCACTGGCCTTTCCACCAAGGGGGGGGCCCACAATAATGCCAGTTTTACCTACCAGCAAAAAAGGAGCATCCTGCTCCTAACGCAGAGGCCAGGGGGAAGGGGGCGCTCCCCGCGCCTTCCCCTGGTCCTGCCGTGAAGCCACAAGAAGATCAGATCCCTCCTGGGGCCAGAGCAGACACTCGCCTGCACCCGATGCAGTGCGCGAGTGTTCTTCCAGCTTCCCGGGCCGCTGCAGTGATCTTATTTAAAGGTGCACAATGCAGCAAGGAGCCTACGAGCTCCCAAGGCTCCATAAGCCCGCTGCAATCAGCGCTATGGCAGCCGCAACCACGGAGAATCACCCCTCGTGAAGAAATGGATGCAGGGGTCAGGGGCCACAGCACCCTGCCCCTGGGGAGCAGAATCTTAAGACAAGGTCCTCAGGTGGAGGGCCCAGCTACAGGCCAGCACAAGGGAAAGGCAGCAAGTGGCAAGTCCTTCACAGTGACCAGGCAGGTCACAGGTCAGCACAGCAGCAGCAGTCTATGGCGGTTCCTGGAGAGTCCTTTCAGCCTTTGGTGTCCAGTTCCAAGATGATTCCAAGAGTCTCCAAATTGTGGGGAAAATTCCCCTGTACTTATAGTCAGTTCTTACAGTGTTTTACAATGGTAGGGAGAGGAGGTTCCAGCCAGTTACAACTGGTTCTGGGAGTGCCTCATCTCTGCTTTCAGCACAGGCTCCAAACATCAGTAGGGGGTGAACAACCCTATTGTGTTAGGTAAGAGCACAGTCTTTACAAATGCAGGTGTGCCCGCCTCTCCCTTCTCTCAGCCCAGGAAGACTATTCAGTATGCAGATGCACCTCTGTGACACCTCCACCCTCCCTGTGCACAGGCTGTCTGAAAAGTATGCACAAAGCCCCAACTGTCACTCTGCACAGACGTGGATTGGAGTCAAGCTGCAAAACACCAGAGTCATAAGCACGGATAAATGCGCACTTTCTAGAAGTGGCATTTCTGTGATAGTAATAAAAAATACACCCACACCAGTAAGCAGCACTTATTATCACCATCACAACCATACCAAACACGCCTACGCTACCCCTCATAAATCAGACAATACCCCTTACACATCAGGCAGGGCATTTCTAATGCAATCCTATGAGAAGGCAGCACTCACAGCAGTGAGACACCAAGTTAGGCTGTTTGTCACTACTAGGACAGGCCATGCAATATGGCACATGTCCTGCCTTTCTAAATACATGGCACCCTGCCCATAGGGCTAGCTACGTCGTACCTTAGGGGTGACTTACATGTAGTAAAAGGGTAGTTCTGGGCCTGGCAAGTAAATTTAGATGCCAGGTCCCTGTGGCAGAAAACTGCACACACAGGCCCTGCGCTAGCAGGCCTGAGACAGGTTTGAAAGTCTACTTCAGTGGGTGGCGCAAGCAGCGCTGCAAGCCCACTAGTAGTATTTAATTTACAGGCCCTGGGTATAGAGATACCACTGTACAAGGGACTTATAGGTAAATTAAATATGCCAATTAGGTTAAGCCAATCATACCAACTTTAGCACCTGCACTTTAGCACTGGTCAGCAGTGATAAAGTGCTCATAATCCTAGAGCCAACAGCGAGAGGTCAGAAAAACCAGGAGGAAGGAGGCAAAATGACTGGGGATGACCCTGCGTAAGGCAAAAAGTCCAACAAGTATTCATCGTAGACCTACCTGACACAGTACCCCAGGAGGAAAGTGAGGGCATGGAAAGCAACTATGAGACAAATGTAGCCACAGGGAACCTTTATGGTAATGCAAAGACAGGCACCAGTCAGGCTAACAGGATGCAGGGTCAGTCAGGATCAAAAATGAACAAGGCAAATACACAGTGAGCAGACTGAGACTGGTCAAAGCTGGAACAACACTATGGAAAATGGAAACTGTATTTGTCCTGTGTGCTGCAACGTTACACAATAACCCAAGGCCTGTGTTACACAAGTGATTTATACCGCGATGCATAACAGGGATATACATGTAATGGCAGATTCTATGCCATTCCAGGCAGCAGCAAGGGCAGTGCATGTTCAAATGACTGGTCTGCATGGAAGTGCTCACGGGTGTGTGCAGCTTCAGTCTCTCACAAGTCCTGTAGGTGAGAATCAAGTTCAAAGGACCTACAGTGCCTTTCACAGGGGAAGCAATGGACAGGTGATTACAGTTCCACCAGACTACCAGGCAGTGCATTATCTGGCCAAAAGTCTATGCAGACAGATGAACTATGACTATGGCATACTATACTAAAGAGGGAAGCACACCGGAGTTAGAATTTGAGTCTGGGTGTATGTAGATGTGGGATTATCTGGGTACAAAAAGTCAATTTCCAGGGCCCCCTAGGGAAGGGTGGGGAGAGACAGAAAACATGGCAGTGGCAGGACTTATGACCTGGGATGGCATGTGCAGGGGATGTCTTGTGAGCAATGCTAGTCATACCTGGGGCACTCGTGCTATCCATTTGCAGCTTACATGGACTTCTTGTCACACATACTCCTTGCAAAGATAGCTGATGTCACACTTACTGCTGTCAAGAGTCTGGTCATACATTCCTGTTACCAATGCAATAGCACATCCACTGCCTCATGTATGAGGAATTTTTTTCCTATTGAGTGATGGTGTCTTTGTTGTGTGCCATATGCTGCTATGAACCATGTTACCAACATGTATGTGTAAAATAGCTGTGGTCCTCTGATATTGACCTTCAAATGTGAAATGGACAGGATAGACGTCAGTTACAGTGTGTGTGAAGTTGGGTGTACATTTATACCCATCAAATGTGATGTGGACTTTTCAGGATCCTAATCTGTATTTCTGCAATGCTCCATGAGGCTACACTCTGATTATGAATCTTAGGGATAATGTGATGCATAAATGATTACCCAGACCATGATATAGTGATTAGAATAGTTGTTTAATGACATATGGTAAGACAGTGGTGATGGTGACTATAGTTAAAAGAAGTTTTGGCAAATGTGTTGTCTCTGACACAATCCTGCCGTGTTTGGATGGTCCTCCTCATGGTGATGGACAACATCATCCTCTTCCTCCTCTTCAGCCATTTGTGGGTCTGGTTCATAGAGGGGAATGTTCCTCCTTATACAAATGTTGTGCAGGATGGCACAGGTCAAAATGATCTGGCAGACCAGTTCTGGTGAGTATAGGAGGCTGCCTCCGGTGATGTTGAGGCACCTGAATCTTGACTTCAGGATGCCAAACGTCCTCTCGACCATGGTGCATTTCCTCCGATGTGCCTCATTATAGGCATGCTCTGATGCTGTGCTTGGGTTTGCAAATGAGGCCATGATCCATGGCTGGATCCCATACCCCTGATCAGCTGAAAGAGAAAATGAGTGAGAAACGTTTGATGTTGCTTGCACCGTGATTATCACTTTTCATGGCAGTTGTTCTCTTGGGTTGTCTGTAACTCATCTCTGTTTGTGTTATTGTGTGGGATCCTAGGCTTCTAGGATGTACCATCAGCATTGGGTTGTTTCATTATCTGAACTGGTGTTTGGCTAATTGACTGTATGTCAGCAGTATTTTTGTAGACTTGCGGTACATTGTGTACTCCCATGCATTATGTCAAGTGAAAGAGGTGGCCATGTGTCTTAACTGGGGGTGTCATGATACTTCCATACACAGAATCAATTCCACATTGGTGGTAACAAGGTTGCATCTATATGGCCTGGACATCCCATCCAATTTAACATATGCAATAGAATTTGTTAAACATCAGTGAGGCCCTTTGATTTCGCTAGGTGACAATGTACAACACATCTCCATAAGTTGGCAGCACTGACGTGTTGACAATTGACAATGCACAAATATCCCATGTGTGACAGGTTCTCTGCAGACCTGTTTATCTGCCCTTACCGAGTTTACTCATGTTCAAACGTGTACCTATACTACTGAACCTGGTACAGTTCAGCTGGCTAACTTGGTTGTGAGGTTGACGGTTTGAGTGTCAGAAGGTCCATATGCCTTTACATCTGTTGTGTATATGTGTAATTGTCTCAAACCGTATGTGTAGGAACATGCAGTTTCAATATTGTCACATCAATATGTGTTCTTAGCACATTCCACTTGCTTATTGGTAGTGGGCAATGTCAGAGCAGGGGTGATGTGAGATATTGGTACTGCCTCGATGATTCCATGTCACCTTCATTAGAGTCATCATCATCATGCTATGTGTCTCATGGTGTTTGACCTGCAGCAAAACACATTATACACCCCTTAACAGTACTTATTGCTTGGACGGGTGTTTGATTGAGTGTTATTGATGTGATATTGAAAGATTCATCTTCCAAGTTGTACTGCCAGTTAAGGCCATGTCATTGTCATTGTGTTGTTTTAAATTGGTCCCTTGTGTCTCTGGAGTGGCATCTGTTGTTATTTGCATCTGCATTTGTCCATAGGTGTGCATCCAAATTGGTCAGGATATCACACATGACTAGCTGTGTCACAACCTCAGTGTGTTCCTGGCCACATGTCAATGTAGTGGTGTGTGTGTTGTGTGTCCTACAGGGTTGCTTTGCTCTGTGAATATAAGTAGGTTTCTGTATTTACCAACAAGTAGACCATTGCCATATCGTCCATCCTGGAAGTGTTGATTGATGGTGCAGTGGTGGAAAATGAATGAATCATGTACACTCCCAGGATACTTTGCCACAATGTTGGTGATCAATCCCCGGTGATCGACAATGGCCTGCACATTGATGGAGTGTGTGTGCTTGCTGTTGCGGTATAGATGTTCGGTTACAGCAGGTGGCACAATACGTACATGTGTGCAGTCAATGGCACCAATCACGTGTGGGAAGCCGTTGATTTGGTAGAAGCCCTGTTTGGTCTCCTGCTGCTTCTGCTGTGTGTTTGGGAAGCTGATGTGGTGGGGTGTGAGGAAGATGATGGCATCCAATACCTTAGGTAGGAAGGCAGAGAATGAGGGCTGTGAGATCCCGGCAACCATGGCACCAGTGGTTTGAAACGAGCCACTTGCCAACATGTGGAGGACAGCTAACAGCTTGGTCTCTGCTGGAATGATGTGGGGAGTCTGCAAGCTGGGTGCCAACTGTGGCTCAATGTTGCACAGCAGCTGCTGAATGGCTTGCCAGTTGAGTCTGTATCTCTGGATGATGTCTTGTTGCCGGAGTCCCTGCAGGGTTGTCCTGGTCCTGAATATCCTCTCCTGCCTTCTGCGTTGCTTTTGGGGTCCCTGCTGGTGTTGTGGAAGCTGCTGGTGTTGCTCCTGTGCTCTGTATCTTCGTGCATGCTGGATGAATAACACCTCCATGTCTTCATTTTGGAGCTCTGCTGTTGCTTCTCTGTGTTTTCCTTAAGTACTTGTGTGTTTGCCCCATTTTAACGCCTGCCCTGACCCAGGTGTTATTTTTTACGCAAATTGGGCTGTGCGTCATTTTCCGACTCCGCCTCCCGGCCGTGTGGGATTTTTGCGCGGTAGCATAAATATGGCGCATAGGTGTTTAAGTAATTTTTGGGACGGGAACGCCTACCTTGCATGTCATTAACGCAAGGTGGTTTGCCGCATCCAGAAAATGATGCACACGGAGGAATTTTGACGTTCGCGGGGTCGGGCGCCATAGTACAAATATGTTGCAAGGTTTGCGCCGAATGTGCGCCAAAACATTTTACGCACATTCTGCGGAGACAGGGTATAAATATGCCCCTCAGTTCTTTAAATGGGACGGTACTCACCGGTACCGAGTCCTTGCACTTTTTAATTTGCTCCTCTTTAGTGCAAGGACTTCCCTTCGCACAAGGAGAGTACCGACAGTTACAGGGGCCCAGTTCTCACGCAGTTGGTGCTGCGCTCATAAACTCGGTCCTTGGCAGCACCTTCTGCACATTCTGCATGGGTTAAAGGCTAAGCATGCCTTTCAAATAGAGCTGAAGCCTGGGCTGAGCTGGTACAAAAGAGCCAGAACTGTAGCCCGTCTCCAGTAGAACACAGCGATCTAAGTGTGTGTTATGAGAGGAGAAGTATAGCTGCAGCGTGTTTCCTTTATCTTTTAGAGGGGTATAAAGGTGCCCATAAAACCTAATGGGTGTGGGTGTGAAACACATTCCTCAGGTTTTTAGTATGGCCATTGTTTTAAATGCTTGCAAGTCTTCATCCATCAGCAATTTAAATTAAAGGTCTTTGCTTGAAAGAGAACTATGCCCTCTATACCAATTTCCCTGATTAACCCCAAAGAAAAATTACATCAAAGCAAAACAAATGTTTTTTATGTGTTTTACAAGTGGCAGCTTCAACTGGAAAACCAAACCTAAACCAAATGTGGTAGGAGGCTCGATGGAATGTGAGACACTTTCATACAGTTCTGAATACTAGCTGTCAAACCTTTCCATTTTAGGGTTTGTAGTTTATTTTTCCCATTTTAAGTAAGACATTTTAAAAATCCCAGCATGCAAAGTGTGTATTGCTAAAATTAGGATGAGATTGAACATGTCACACAGCCTGGAGACACTTGGAAACTACCAAGCCCCTACTCACATATTTTGTTTGAGTCCACACACATCATGAATAAAACATATATCAATGATAAACATTGTTTAGGGCTCTTTATATTGAATATGGAATCCTTTCAGGACACTGCTTCTGGTGTAGGCTCTATGCTTTCATCTAGGCTTTTAGTAAACCCTTCTATCTCTGGCAACTATTTAGAAAAGAGATAAGATCCTTGCTCGCAGAGTATACATTATCCACACTAGAGGCCCTGCTGATGCATGAAGTGAAAGTATTGTGCAACATTCTATACATAAATCAATGCATTCATGATTATTATTTTTTTAAACTGCATTATTAGTATTGATTCCTTAGTGTGCCATTTATTGATAAACATATGTTATAGAGCAGTAAAGAAATTAGGTGATTTGCAGTGGCCAAACCAGTCTTTAAGTATTTTTGCGTCAATGAGATACAATTGTGGGGGTCTCTGAAAATGTTTGAAAGTGCAAATATGCACACCGCACAAACTGCGACGGTAGACTTGGTCTGTACCTGTTAACTTATTTGAGAGTCTCGACTTTCCGACAGAGCGTGTGTAAGAAAACGTATGGCTAGCTAGGAAGTAAGCGTTGGTATGGCTGAGAGAATGAAAAGTGGTGCTTGTGTGAAACTAGATGTGATTCAGAGAGTACGAAATTGGAATTTTAGTGCGTGAGGAGATAGGTGTGTGTGAAAGAGGGAACATTTATTTAGACTTTTTTGAGCGTGTAGGAAATGTGTGTATTGTACTGTCCGTCTCCATCTTCTCTAGAAATTTGTGATGTTTTTGTGAAATTGTGTGAAGTTCTAATGATAAAATACCGGGTCTGTGAACAAATAATGCAGCGGCTTTACCATTCAGAAGACAAATGTAGAGGTGGTGGAGCCACCAAATTAACAGAGAGAGGTAAGCCCAGGGGTCTAGCTTGGCTCTAGGAACCCTTGCACGAGCTGAGCCTGAAACTTTTGCAATATAAATCGTCCAACGTACATCACATTAAATAGAATAAAGTCTCTTCAAAATTAGGAAAAACATATTACTTTAACATGACGTATCTTTGACATTGTCACTTTATAGGTTTAATGAGAGGTAATGAAGAAAAAGGGGCTTTGGTAAAATCAAATATTTGCCTAAAATCACAGTTTTGTTAAGTGGGGAAACTGGTATTAATCCCAGGTTTTCTTGTTTCATTTTGTAGTTATCAGTCACTACACGGGTATCTATTTGTCTATCTTTTCTACATCAAATGTTAATGTTTTAGGCATTTTTACTAGAAGTGGTGCAGCGCGGCTGCTGCACCACAATTGACAGAGCCACGCTGCATCATTTTAAAGTGCAGGGGTGCGCCGTATTTAAAAGAGTACGGCACATCCCTGTGTTTACCCCTGCACTGGTGTTAAATTAGCTGAAGCGCCAACGCAGCCAGCCTTGCGCCATGGTGCAAGGATGGCTGCATTGCAGGGGAGATCATTGTGCAGGAAGGGACACTTCCCTGCAAATAAAAAAACTATCCTCTATGGCAATTTGCTCTTTCTATGTGTACTGCAAAATGCACCACACATAGAAAGAGCAACAAATGAGGAAACATTAAAGCATTTCTTCTCATTGTGCCATGCTAACAACACCCCTGGGGTGGTGTTAGTTTTTGGCCCTGCCTCAGGTTTACAAATCCTCATAAATCTGGGGCAGTGTCAAAATGCAATGGGTGTTGATGTGGAACGCCCACTGCAACACCCATTGCACGCCCCTTCCACGCAAAGTGCTACGTATGAAGGGGCCATATTTACAAGGTGGTGAAAACACAGCACAGTGCACAGCACCACCGGTGTGTCACAAAAAGTGATGTTCCTGTGGCTCTAGGGGTTTGTAAATATGCCCCTTTTGTTTTTAACTTTGTGCATAAGGATACAGCGAGCGTGGCAGGCAGGAGCCACATGAAAGGTCGGCCACGAGGCTCCAAGAGAACCTTGAGCTGATCCAGAAACTGGCATCTGGCTTGAGCCTGGCTAGACCTTTAAGTGGCTTGTCCACTTCTAGACAAATGAGTTTTAAAAATGGCTACTCATAAGGCCAACAATAGTTTTATTACTCAGGCAAGGATTTGCAGCAGAAAGTGGACTCAGTCACAAAGAGCAAAGTCTGCACTTATTTATTTTTCAAAACCTCTACCCCAAAGAGTATGACAACAAGACAAATGTGATAATAACTTTATTTTGCCTTGCTTAACTGGTCACTAAAGTCTGCATTCAAAATATCGCCTGATACAGATATCTTTGTGTATCTAGTAAGTTCCCGGGTACAATGGCACTTCAATAGCTCTGGTGGTTAATGTACTTGCTGGAACTTTTTGTGTACATTCTAATCAAAGGTTTCCCCAGGCATAAAATTGCATGAAGGGTCAATGTGTCTACTGTAAAGACCACCATGAAACATGCAGATTACAGATTTGTTTTTTTATGTACGTAGCTCAGTTGGTTACTGTTTTTGTTGTAGAGATCATTGTGTTACCTCTGGTCACAAGTTAAAAACATTGTCATATAGCTTGGTGACTTAAGATGCACAGAAACTACAAGGCAAACGTTTGAAAACTTGCTTTTTTTCCTCAATATTTTTAATATTCTAAGATTGCTAAAAAGGAACACTTTGGTTAATATTAAGCACTTATTAGTAAGTACTGTATAAATGGTTAGCAGTGTACTAACTTGTGAACAGATAATTTAGACATTCTTACGATGCCTACACATTTTGCATACAAAGCTTAGAAAGATAAAAATCTTACCCTCCTACTTGCCCCTCCCTTAATGCCCACCCCGAACTCCACCCCAGTCACTGCTCCTTTGGTGAGTACCTGTACGTATTGTTTTCTATTTAAAGAACTGAGTGCACTTCACGTCCCATTGTTGGGTGTTGAAGTTCATCACTGGAACACAGGAATGATGATGAGAACACATACTGATCTTGATGTATTAAAGGGGTTTATCCATTCTGTCTCTGTGGGAAAGGTGTTGGTACAAACAAGTGCAACTACATTATAGAACAAGCGTTTGCAATGTAATGGGTCTCGCGTTTGCTCCCGTTAGAACTGTTAGCATTGTAAATTCCTAACTGGACTTTTCTTGCCACACAAACTGAAAATAAAAAATAAAACAATTGACATAAGCGAGCGTATTCAAAGTGCGCCATGAGCGTGGAGAGGGAGACAAAAGGAAAAAGAAGTTCGCTCCCAGTCAAACTTATTGACAAAAGTGCAATTATCCATGTAACAGGGTTATGTCCAAGGCGGTAACAAAACCGCCCTACGGAGGGACAAATGTAAACCAGTTACCAACAAAAACAAAGGATTTTCGAATGGCAAGCCCACGATTCAGTGCCAGTGATGGGCGTACGTTGGGTGTGGTTAAAAGCCCAGATACATACCAACACGTCAGAAAAGCAGCACTTGTATGCTGCTATTCTCGACCTAAAAATGGTGATTGTCTCTTGCGTTGATGTCAATAAGATGAATATGAAAGCCGTTCTTGCTCCATATGGTTGATTGCAATTCCTTCCTATTCTTTTCTTTTCTTGACAAACACTACAAAATGAAGTGTCTGTAGGTGCCAGAATCTGTTAGTAAATAGTGAAATAAAAGCATTTTAAAGCGCCACATAAAACAGAACCACAAACGCCGGGCATTGCTGTAAGGAAGCTGAAATCTATTTCGTTACTGACAAGGAATGTTTTTAGATCTTGTCTTGATGTTAGCAGGGTGCTGTATCCTTAAAATCTATGGGAATTGAATTCCAGGTATATGGGCCAGCGACTGAGAATCTCTGGTCTCTCTTCCCCTGCAGGTTTATTTGCAGAACGTGGAGAAGATTTAAACTGCAGGAAGGATTCTGTAGCGTGATTTTCTTTCACATATCGCATATAGGTTGTTGTTGTTCCCTTGCTAGTCAAGCAACCTATAGTTTCCTCTCTTTTACATGCTGCTCTTCTCACAGCTTTATGTAAACGACTAAAGACATAGTGCACATAAAACGGTGTGACCGCTGCAGCTCGTGCTATGTCTACTAGAATGTTTTATGGAGGTTATAAGAGGTACTTAAAGGAGATCAAATGTGGACTCTATGCAAGGCTAATGAGCCCAACTGCAATAAATACAACATCAAATTGTGGGTCTTGAGTAAAGTGTTCCTCTCCAACAACTGTAGGTACCTGTTTTCCTTCATTTCTACCATCAACTTGTCATGAGGTGACAAAGCAGCCCTTAGCAAATACACTGTGGTGGTGATGAAGCAGAAATGAAGGTTTTATATTTATTAGCGCTTAAACGTAGTGTTGAAATAATCATGTGTGACTTTAACCGAACTAATAAAGATTGTACGGGGACAAAATGTGCCCTCAGAGTAGTTTGCCAACATTTATAAGCGTGCTTTATATAACGTGGTGTATTAGAATTGCACTAATCCGACATAATCATAAACGTGTGCTACGATTTGCTTGCTTGAAATGTTTTAGCTTAGCATTACTTTAGTGGAGGCTTTGGCCTAGTTGCCTGGTCTCACGGTCTAGATGCTCGTATTTTTCCAATGTGCTAATAAACGTGTATTTTTGCTTGAAGCTGTACTTTTCCACTGAGATCGTTCACATGCTTATCTTAAGGTTTCGTGCCAGCTTGGCATTTTTCTCTTTGCTCCAAGGTCGATCTGCAGGTGCGGACAATGGAAGCTCTGAAAGTGAGTTAATTGGTATAAAATGTTGCAACTTGCGTACCCATCTCCAAGGATAATGTATGCTTAAGTAAAAGCTTGAGAACTGTCGTTTTTGATTGGACAATTTGAAGCTAACCTATGAACCCTCCAATGGAAGACCCTACTGGATTTGAACTGTTGTCTATTTAAACCAGGTGCACGAGAAGAAAGTGGCCATTACCAGCTCGATACCCGCCATTTTGTAGACTTCGTAGCTATTATGGCCCACCTTGCTGCGACGCCATTTTGAAAGATACTTTGATTCTTTCTCTAATCGAGAGAAAGAGACTTTAAATGATTCTTGCCCTAGAGACTTTAACTTTGATCCCTTTGCATGAAGTAGTAGTTTTACCTTGCCGCCGTGAGGCAATTGTCCCGTCCACCCCTGCCCCTTTGCCCCGTCACATGCCGATCGAAACGGTACCCATGCTGATCGAGAAACGGTACCTGTGAGACGAAGACTTCCTTGTATGCTGATCGTAATTGGTAAATATGAAAGGAAAATTGTAAAATTGCATTGTGTTTCTTTTAGGTAACCAACTGCTGATTTTTGACAAGATCCCTAGTTAGGAGTTTTCTAAATTAATGTTGCTAAATTGTTTTCGCATGAAGTCCCACATGCCGATGCTAATTTGAGGTTAGATGAGGATTCCTTCTGTTGCACGATGCAATTTGAGACCTTGTTATGCTGACTAAATGTATGCAATTAGCTCATTACAGATTATCGTATTAGTGATTTGCATTGCTATTATCGAATGTCTTGTGATTCAAATGCTGCATAGATTGCACTTGTTTCGCCGTTATGGACAGCTATTAATGTTCATTTATGTTTATCATTTGGTGTTGAGACACATTTATATTGTGCTAGCTTTGTTAATATAGGGAAATAAATTCACTAACTTTGAATAAACTGGTGTGGTTATTCCTGACTGAAAGGTCAGCGTTCGCCGAAAATGTATTCTGGATTAATTGTCAAGTGTTATGTTGATCATGGTATTGCTTATGTTCGTTATTGATTATTGATTTGATGAAATTGATCGATATAAGAGTACGGAGAGTTCCACTTAGCCAAAAGATTCATCGGCCTAAAGAGCGTCCGAATACAGGTAAATTATTAGTACGGACCGCTCTATCAGTAGATGGTAGCAGAGGATGGTTTCGCCTTTTGGGACCCCGTACTCTTAAAGTACATGGTGTTGAATTAACAGTTTCAACTTTTGAGACCCCACTCGAGAAGTTGAATTAGATTTTTCTTGGATAAAACTGATTGACAGAATGATGATGGGCTAGGTCCACCGCGACTTTCCCGGGATCTCGGAGCTTGCGAATGAAGAGAATGGAGGTGTGGAATCAGCGTTGGCGGTACTAGTGATGGTATGAGTGAAATTAGGGTTTTGCGCTTGCACAGCTTATTGCCGCAGATTGGGTGAAAAGGTTGCGAGGAATTTTTTTCTTTTAGAGGATAGAGGAGGTGCGACTCCGAGTGTAGAGGTAGAGAAGTCGTCGAACTTCATAGAAATAGCGGAGGTGCGACTCCGAGTGTGAGAGTAGGGAAGTCGTCGAACTTCATGTGCGTGTGGCGCTTTGTGCATAAAAAGGTCCACATGGTTGTTGTTGTTGAGACGGGCCCTGCGAGGTCAAGAGACTCCGGAGTATGTTGTTTATGTTGTGGTTTGGGCGGTTTAGTAGGTTGATCGGGCGTGGTCAACGAGTCGGTACGTGTGTTAAGGGAGTGAAAGAAACTTCGACTTCGGGCTTTGACAAAATTCTAAGTGCACTAGAATAGATCATTGACAAGTTGAGAGTAGGTCTGCGGGTCAGATTTGCTTGCGAACGTGGGGACCGAGAAAGATGGAATAACTGCAGAGGCTAGTGAAAAATCCCTAAGGTCCTGAAGCGATTGTGTTACCCTTCCTGTAGTAAACCGACAGATCTGTTTTATTTTGGTAGCTCGCGATACATGCAAGAAGTTGTTACGAGAGGAGCTGAGTGAAGGAGGACTAGCCGCGAGGCTTTGTCAGCCGCAGTGTGTGTGAGTGTGACGTCACTAGGAGCCGCGCTGGGATAGGTTGGTTGGAGAGAAGGGTCGCGCACGGATTGGACGCAGTCCGTGGGGCTCGATTGGAAGGGGAAAGGCAAGCGAAGAGTATTCCGGGAATTAAAGTCACCTATTGATTACAAACTTTGTGAAATAAAAGACGAGAAAATGAAATTTTTTAAAGCATTAAGGAGTGCGATGAAGGGGGAGTCTTACATTAAAGCGAGCGTAGGAGAGGAGACGCCGCCCGAAGGCACACCAGCTTACATTGTAATGGAGGAAAAGGGGGTAGCTCCGTGCCTTTGGCTAAAGCAATGGCACAAACTGACCGAGAAACATGGGAGCGTAGCATTCCCGATCCATGGGACGTTCAATATAAGGATTCTAGAGAATTTGAGATTCACGATGTACGACATGAAGGTGCCTCCAAGGCCAGCCCAGTTTGAGGCTCTAGCAATTTGGGAACTAATGGCTAGACAGCAGCAGCAAAATAAGTTCGAGACCAGGATAAGGAAGGTAGAAAAGACACTAGCTGACGCTAGGTGGGATAATGCACAGAAGGTGTGGAGGTCAGATGTATTGCAGGGGATAAAATTGTTTCCCGCAATTACTAAGGAAGAAGAGGAGACAGGTAAGAAAGCTACCTGTAAGACAAACAGGAAGTGTTCCAAGGATAGAGAGGACGAGGAAAAGTTGAGAAGAGAAGAGGAGTTAGAGGATGAGGAGTTAATAATGCAATTGCTGAACGACCGTCCACCACCTTATGCGGAGAGTGGACAAGGTCCAAGTACCAGTTCTGCCCCTCCGGCACCGGTACAGAACAGTGAAACTCAGAGTTCAGGAGCAGCATCGGGATCTAAGGACCCGAGTTTACTGTTCACCCCGCAGATACCGCAGGTTAGGAGAATATATCCAGATGTGCCCATGTTGAAACCAGCAGAAAATTATCAGCCGCAGGTCCCAAGATATTACAGCAGTGACAACAGTGCGGGAATGGTTCTAGACCCGACCGTAATGGGAATACAGAATGGGCACAACCCGACATTGGCACAAGCCGAATCAACCCAGTTTTTGATGCCTCAAAAGCAGATGCAGGGGGGAACAGCACATGCTCAGATGACGGGGAGTCAGATGGGCATGCCGGCAATAATGACCCATAGTGTGGGAATGAACGTGCCTCAGAACGTGGGAAATGGACAAAACCCAGATGCGATATCACTACCCATTACTGTAGGTCCACCGGTACCTCTGTACAGTCAGCCTAACTTAGGTATGAGTGGTCAGGGATCAATGCTGCAGAATGGGACAGAATGTAGGTGCATAGAAAACACTCCAGGGATAACTCTGATAGCGGCTCAGCCAACTGGATCTGGGACCTTGATGGAGTTTAGTCCCATATGTGCTCAGTCAACACTGGTGAGGTCGAGTCCCCCACTGGTGATACCGCTGTCATCGAACACTGAAAAGTTGCCGCAACCATCAATGGCAGTCGATGTGAATGTTACACTGATGGGGTTGAATGCGCAACAGCTGACACAGTGGTTCAACAGTCTGAATTCCACACAAAGTTCAGCCAGTGGGAAGGGAGAAGACTATTTGAATAGGGTCAGGTTGAACATGGAAGCACAAGAGTTGGTGGAAGGGACTATGGGTGTGAATAGGTCGGAGTCCTACTCGGAAGAAGAGCTGAGATATCTATGTCCCAGGATTACGAAGGAAGTGAATAAGGTACATAAAAGCTTGCAGGAAATAGCTGACAAAAACGGGGTTGATATAGACAAGACGAAACACTTGAGCAGGAGCTATAGGTTGGATTTCGGGACCACAGATTTTGAACACATGAGGTCAGCAGGCATGAAGGCACACCTTAGAGAATTGCTGCAGAGTGCACAAGTGTGGAGGTGCTTAGATAAGTGGGAAAGCAGGTGGGTAAAGAGAAAGGAAAAGAGGAGGGACAGTGCTACGGAACTCAACGAGAAAAGACCACAGAGTAGTGAGGCAGTAACCATGTTACCAATGAGGGAGACAGCAGGGGGAAAATTAATACATGTACCATGGCACAGAAGCGACATTCAGTCTTTTACGGATGACTTTCCCAAACTGAGAGAGAAACCGATTGAATGGTATCAACAGACTGACAGGTTTGTGAAGCTTGCAAAATGTCTTTGGGAAGACCTGAACACTCTCTTTGAGATTGTGGTTCCAGCAGATTTGTGGGAGGTTTGCAAAAGAGCTGTAGGTTGGCCGACAAGTGAACCAGAGAGAGACAGGGAGACGGGTGCACCATCACCTATGGTGATGAGCTTGTACTATAAGGTGATTGAGCATTTGAAGACGAAGGTTGCAGCGAAAAATGTGGATTGGCAGAAGATCGATCGAACGGCCCAAGAGGCTAAAGAGTCGATTCATAGTTACTATGAGAGGTTGTTGAAGGCGTTTAAGAACTACAGCGGCACGGAAACAATAGAGGCGAAGGATATGCTTCATTTTGTGTTCAGATTTGTGGAAGGGCTAAGACCAGAGATAAGTCAGATGATAAAGACGCATTTGATTTGCTGGCAGTCGAAACCGATTGATGAGGTGTTGAATTATGCGAAATACTGTAGCGACGAAATTGAAGTGAAACAGAAAAGGTTGAAAGAGAAGGTGATGATGATGCAACTTAAAGCAGCTCAGACAGGTCTGCAAGGTTTGCAAGGGATGCAAGGGTTCCAACTGCAGGCACCGCAATCGCAGCCGCAGTTGCAGGGAAATATGATGTTTCAGCCACAGGCCAGAGGCAGAGGCAGAGGAGGTTTTGTGAATAATGGTCCGGATTTGAACACTGTTGTGACTGGTGTGCAGGCAATGAAGAAGGTGATGCCGTGTCACATGTGCGGAATTGTCGGTCATTGGAAACGCGAGTGCCCGATGGTGGTGCAGGAAGGTGCAGGTGCAGGTGCAGGTGTTGGTCAGCAAAACAATGATGTCAATGCATTTCAGACAATGAGGGGACCGAAAATGAGAGGTCCAAACCCAAATTTTCAAACCGTAAATCAGTTGCAGGGATTACAACCTATGCAGCCGCAGCAGATGCAGATGCCTCGTATGCAGATGACGCAAATGCAGCCAATGCAACAGCAGTTACCCATGGTACCTAATCAGCAAATGCAAATACCTTTGGCAGCAATGAGTCAGCAGCAAGTGATGGTTCCTCCACAGGTCTCGGGTCAGGTAATGAGTACAAATAGCACCGTACAACAATTCCCACTACACAGTGAGAGTGGAATAAACAATGAATGGGAGAGTGAAAGTTCAGAAGAAGAAGGAGATTGTGTGCTTGCAGCATCCTTGGAAGTTGATCAAAAGGGTCCGTACGTAGAGGGAAGAGTAATGGGTCATCGTGTTTCATTCTTGGTTGACACAGGAGCCACACGTTCAACTGTTAAGAGCAGTGAAGTACCAAATTTGCCACTCTCAGGGAGGACAGTTCAAGTGGTGGGAGTAGCAAACAGGCACCTGACGAACCCAATAACAGATCCGGTACCAGTCAGCATCGGTAACTATCAAGGGGTGCATCAGTTTGTGGTATGTGACTCAAGCCCGATAGCACTATTAGGAAGAGACCTATTGTGCAAATTGGGTTGTTCGATCATGTGTTCGAACGAAGGAATAACAATCCAGACGAGCAGTGATGGGGAAGAAGAAGACAGTGTAGAGGGGGATGAGATGGAAACTGTCGATGAAGAATATCCTCTGATTTGTCTTTTCCCGATGATAACTGAAGAAGATATTCCAGCCGAATTACGGGAAACAGTCGGAAAGGAAGTGTGGGATATGACAGGGAAAGAGGTGGGATTGATGAAAGGAGTGGAACCAGTGAAAGTTACTGTAAAGCCCAATGCGATCTTTCCCCAGACCCCACAATACCACATGGCACAAGATACCCTCATGAAAGTTGCCCAACTTATTGACGAATTTGTAAAACAGGGGGTACTGAAAGAAGTGTTAAGCAGTCCATGTAATTCACCAATAATGGGACTAATAAAGCCAAGTGGAAAGGTCCGACTTGTGCAGGACTTGAGGAAAATAAATGACATCATAGTCAAGTGTTGCCCTGTCGTACCAAATCCAGCTGTGATAATGTTTCAAGTCCCTTGCGATGCCGAATGGTTCTCAGTCATCGACTTGTCACAAGCATTCTTTTCTGTGCCTCTTCATGAGGACAGCCAATTCCTCTTTTGTTTCAAATTCTTAGACAGAGTGTACAGTTGGTGTCGAATTCCTCAAGGGTTCTCTGAGTCACCGTCAATATTCAATCAGATTCTAAAGAAAGATTTGGAAGCATTAGAATTGCCATTCGAGTCAACCCTAGTACAGTACATTGATGAATTACTGATCGCATCAAAGACAGAAAGTGGCTGCACAGCCGATACCATTGCTCTGTTGAACCATTTGGGAAGGAATGGACACAAGGTGTCTCCTTCCAAATTGCAGTTCTGTCAGAAGAAAGTGAAATACTTGGGTCACCAAATAGAGAAAGGGTCACGGAGAATAATGAAGGAAAGAATAACAAGTGTACTTCAAATGAGTCCACCCAAGACAAGGAGGGAGGTGAGGAAGTTTTTGGGAATGGTGGGCTACTGTCGCCAGTGGATTCCCAACTTCTCGACTCTAGCGAAGCCTTTACTGAAACTGACCCAGAAGGATGCCTTGGATCAAATTGAACTGAAAGGAGATGAGATGGATGCTTTTGTTGAATTGAAAGAGTGCATGTGCAGGGCTCCAGCTTTAGGTATGCCTGATTACACAAAGCCTTTCACATTGTTTTGTCATGAACGTGATGCATGTTCTTTGGCTGTCTTGACTCAAGCCCATGGTGGCGTAAACAGACCAGTAGCGTATTTTTCAGCTACTTTGGATCCGGTTGCAGCAGCACTTCCAGGGTGTTTGCGCGCCGTAGCAGCAGTTGGTATCAGCCTCACTCAGAGTGAAGGAATAGTGATGGGACACCCAGTAACAGTCATGGTCCCTCACTCAGTTGAGATACTTTTGACCCGCTCCCGAACGCAACACATGACCGGAGCAAGACTGGATTGTCTCCGCACGAAATTCTCATGGGCAGGGCTATGAGACTTCCTGCAGTTCCCGCAAACGCGCTTTTGAATATTACAGATGATATGGTGTTAGACTACTGCAAGGGTCTAGCTGACGTGGTTCGCTCTTTCTCTCACCAGGTGGAAGCAACCACCTTACCACCGATCCAAGGTCCAGGACACGCACTGAAAACAGGTGACTGGGTCGTGGTAAAGAAGCACGTGAGGAAGTCGTGTCTGGAACCCCGTTGGAAAGGCCCTTTCCAAGTGATCCTGACGACAACTACCGCTGTTAAGTGTGCGGGGGTTCCCAACTGGATTCACGCCAGTCACACAAAGAAAGTGTTGTGTCCCACAGATGAGGAAGTTGAAGCGCTAAAACTGCCAGTGCCTGATAAAACAGTGCTGAGTGCTGAGACAGAACAAAACCGAACTGAAAGCGTACAGGCAGAAGCAGGAGAGAGAGAGATATTATTGGAGGACGAAGAGACAAACTCACTTGGGGAAGACCAAGGAGAAAGTTCAGACAGCGACGAAGAAGCTGAAGGTGACAAAGAGCCTGAAGCAGCTGAGGGTAGCAAAGAGCCTGAAGCAGCTGAAGGTGACAAAGAACCTGAAGCAGCTGAAAGTGATACAGAGCCTGACGAAAGTAACGGTGACGAAGGGCTCGAAAAAGGTGAAAAAGCAGGAGAGCCTGATCAGAGGAGGGCTTTCCCAGAAGCAGACGATACAGAAAAAGAAAAAGAGAACGTGATCGATTCCCCAAAAGGAGGGGACAAGACAGAACAGAACGAAACAGTTCAAACTTCTACAGAAAAGGTCGCAGGTCCAACAAATGGACATGGTGCAAAGAGGAGACTAAGTATATCACCAGTAAAACAAAGGACTGAAGACAGTTTGAACGACGGAGGAAGGCCAAAAGTGAAAGAGAAAAGAAAGGAAGTGTCTGTCGTGGTACCATCCCCGAGTGAAGAAAAAGACTTGACAAAAGAGGAAAGTACCAGCGAGGCAGAATCGAAAAGAGAAGCAAAATTGAAAAGGAAAAGGATACCAAACAGGAGATATTCCGGTCCAGAATGGGCATATGCAGTCAATGACGATTGGACTGACGAGTTTGTATCTCTAAGCATCGAGAACGAAGAAGAAGAGATACCAATAGAAAATAAAAGTTTTATGGACAGTGTTGATTGAAAGGGTGATAAATGACATTGCCTGCTACAATCTAAAGTGATAAAACCAGCTGAGACATTGCTAAACCGGATGAGACATTTGCTAAACCGATAAAGACTGAGTTATTGCCGAATTGAGACAAATGCTGCTAACCGATAAGTGACTGGCCTCTTGAAGAAAACTGTGTGAACATTGCGCTCGTTCAGCTTTGTAACTGAATTGCTAAATAGTTTCTTTATAGGTGCTTCTAGCTCTCTGATTCTATACAGATCATGACGCAAAACAGTAGAAAGAAATATTGTAAATATGTGTGTATAGGCTTGATAATTGCATGTGTACTAATAATAATGGCAATAGTGCTTGCAATGCATGGAAAGGGTGAGAATGAGAAAATTGACGCTTCTACTTTTGCTCCTGTTACTGTCACTGAACTAACCGCATTGAAAAGATTAGAAATAGATGAGAGACTCTTGCATGATAAGAAAGAGCTTTCATATAATGTTTTCTATCGCTTGCTAACAGAGTATGTTGAGACTATGGATGCGAAAGATTGTTATGTGTGTACACAAATACCGACATCAGTAAAGGAAGGGGTGACTTATCACCACATGCCTCTTACATACGGGATTACATGTAGTATAGTAATGTCTAGATTTTATGGTCAAACTAACATACAGTATTTTTACTCGAATTATGATGTTACCTTTGCATATGTTCCTATAATAGCGCAGCTAAGCCAGATTGCTAAAGATTGGGATGCTAAAATAATGAGGGAATTTTTCGAGGCAATGCTACCTTTTGAAACGGCTCACGCTCATAGGGAAAATCTTACCTGCTCGCTCTCTGCAGTAGAAATAAGCTTTTTAGATCGCACAGATGATAGAAGAGCACAAATGAATGCGAAATTAGAAAAAGAGCTACATAAGAGGACTTCAGTAGACAATTATGATTTTGCCGCAATAAAGACACAAGGGAGAATTGCTTTAGATGCTTGGCATGTAGGGAAATTTTGTATATATTGAGGTGAATCTTATTATGATAACATTTTTGTAGGAGCGAGTGAGTGTAAACATACGTTTATCTTTAAGGCCAAATGGACATTCATGATGAACGGACTTGACACTGTCATTCCAGGTGTATATTACATTTGTGGGTATAATGCCTATTATCGTCTTCCAAAGGGATGGTGGGGGAGATGTTATTTGGGTATAGTGTTCCCAAAGGTTTATCAACTGGATGACCTATCGATGATTCAAAAGACGTCTGGATCCCATCGTATCCAGAAAAGAGAGACCGCAGCTGCTGTGGTAGGAGATATATTTGGAGCCATGATTCCTCCATTGGGAGTTGTGCTGAATTCCATCAAAATAAGAAAGTTGTCTACTATAGTGGATAACATGTTGACAAAGTTTTCAGGTGCTATAATCCTGATAGATGCTGAACTTGCAGCGGAAAGAGCTATGACTCTTCAAAATAGGCTTGCTTTAGACATTCTTTTAGCAAAGGATGGCGGCGTTTGCAAAATGCTTGGTGCACGACACTGTTGTACGTATATTCCTGACAATAGTGTGAAGATTAAAACTATGCTTGCTAATTTAACAAAAGAGAGTGCAGATTTGAAGGAATTGAAAGAACCAGGAGTGTGGGAGAAGGTTGGAAAAGGACTTGCTTCAGTGGGAAATTGGATTGGGGGAATTTGGAATGGAATATTACTAAAAATAATACAGGGAATTTTAATAGTACTGATTTGCATATTTGGAATTTGGGGAATAAAAAGGGGAATAATAATGATTATGGAAAGAATTAAAAGAAGGAAGGAAGAGAAAATTATGGAAAGAATGGCAGAAGAATACAAAGCGAAAACTAGGGGAATTAAAAGGAAAAGAGAACTGACAGAATTTTAATGGAATAAAATTTGTGGGCATGTTTTGGTGTGATGACAAGTAGTCATCAGAGGAGGGATTGATGAAGCAGAAATGAAGGTTTTATATTTATTAGTGCTTAAACGTAGTGTTGAAATAATCATGTGTGACTTTAACCAAACTAATAAAGATTGTACGGGGACAAAATGTGCCCTTTGAGTAGTTTGCCAACATTTATAAGCGTGCTTTATATAACGTGGTGTATTAGAATTGCACTAATCCGACATAATCATAAACGTGTGCTACGATTTGCTTGCTTGAAATGTTTTAGCTTAGCATTACTTTAGTGGAGGCTTTGGCCTAGTTGCCTGGTCTCACGGTCTAGATGCTCGTATTTTTCCAATGTGCTAATAAACGTGTATTTTTGCTTGAAGCTGTACTTTTCCACTGAGATCGTTCACATGCTTATCTTAAGGTTTCGTGCCAGCTTGGCATTTTTCTCTTTGCTCCAAGGTCGATCTGCAGGTGCGGACAATGGAAGCTCTGAAAGTGAGTTAATTGGTATAAAATGTTGCAACTTGCGTACCCATCTCCAAGGATAATGTATGCTTAAGTAAAAGCTTGAGAACTGTCGTTTTTGATTGGACAATTTGAAGCTAACCTATGAACCCTCCAATGGAAGACCCTACTGGATTTGAACTGTTGTCTATTTAAACCAGGTGCACGAGAAGAAAGTGGCCATTACCAGCTCGATACCCGCCATTTTGTAGACTTCGTAGCTATTATGGCCCACCTTGCTGCGACGCCATTTTGAAAGATACTTTGATTCTTTCTCTAATCGAGAGAAAGAGACTTTAAATGATTCTTGCCCTAGAGACTTTAACTTTGATTCCTTTGCATGAAGTAGTAGTTTTACCTTGCCGCCGTGAGGCAATTGTCCCGTCCACCCCTGCCCCTTTGCCCCGTCACATGCCGATCGAAACGGTACCCATGCTGATCGAGAAACGGTACCTGTGAGACGAAGACTTCCTTGTATGCTGATCGTAATTGGTAAATATGAAAGGAAAATTGTAAAATTGCATTGTGTTTCTTTTAGGTAACCAACTGCTGATTTTTGACAAGATCCCTAGTTAGGAGTTTTCTAAATTAATGTTGCTAAATTGTTTTCGCATGAAGTCCCACATGCCGATGCTAATTTGAGGTTAGATGAGGATTCCTTCTGTTGCACGATGCAATTTGAGACCTTGTTATGCTGACTAAATGTATGCAATTAGCTCATTACAGATTATCGTATTAGTGATTTGCATTGCTATTATCGAATGTCTTGTGATTCAAATGCTGCATAGATTGCACTTGTTTCGCCGTTATGGACAGCTATTAATGTTCATTTATGTTTATCATTTGGTGTTGAGACACATTTATATTGTGCTAGCTTTGTTAATATAGGGAAATAAATTCACTAACTTTGAATAAACTGGTGTGGTTATTCCTGACTGAAAGGTCAGGGTTCGCCGAAAATGTATTCTGGATTAATTGTCAAGTGTTATGTTGATCATGGTATTGCTTATGTTCGTTATTGATTATTGATTTGATGAAATTGATCGATATAAGAGTACGGAGAGTTCCACTTAGCCAAAAGATTCATCGGCCTAAAGAGCGTCCGAATACAGGTAAATTATTAGTACGGACCGCTCTATCAGTGGCAGGACCACTCTGGAAATAAAGCCTATCACATCACATCAGAGGTTCTACTTGTCCTTTCTAGTTCAATTATTTCATGCATCCATAAAGAAAGTGATGAAGTATACAAAAGGTGATGGATGGAGCACTTTTGTTTTTTTTTTACTTCTTTTTATTGAGTTTTTATCAGGATCCACCAAGATAACAGAAAGAGAAAATACATTGCAATTCCAAACTTTGTCTTAAAAAATTTCCCCAGTGGTTCCCAGAGAAAGAGCTCTAAACAGAAACACTAAGACTAGGTAGCTATGCAAATTCATTCAATAGGTGATTCAAGAACAGATTTACCCATGATTGACTAAAAAGAATTCGCCCCAGATCGAGGAAAGATTTTAACCACTTCCTATTCTACTAGCAAATCTCATTTCCTGATTTCTGACTTGCATCATTTTGCTCCGCCATTCTTGAGGGGTGGGTGATAACTCAGAACGCCAGTTTCTTAACAAGAGAGATCTGGCAACCACAGTGGCGATAAAAATTAGTTTCTCCCACCTGAAAGGGAGCCTTGCCTCAGGGTTGAAGCCTAGGCACAACAACCGGATACTGGGAGTTATAATAACCTGAGCCATAGTTGTTAGCACCTTGAATATTTCATCCCAGTATTCCTGTATACATCGAAATGTCCCAATCACATGTATCCAACCCGCCACCCCTACTGTCTTACAGCAAAAACAGAGATCAGGACAGCTGGGCACCACACGGGATAAGGCTTGCGGGGTTCGATATAATAGCCATTTACTGAAAAATATCATTTGATGCCAGTTCTCGCCTCTGAGTACTGAGAAATGTAGGTGATTATTTCTCTCACAGCACTCACTTGAAAGATCAAAGTCCTCCTGACAAGCCCATTTTCTTTGTGCCTTTGCCCCAAGATCGACCTTATCCCTGTCTACCAACAACCTTCTCCATGACCCGGCACTCCTTATTCCAGGAGGAGACACCAATTCTGAGACTAACGCCTGGGCATTAATGATTAAATTGATATCCAGATCCCTTAGACTGTATAGCATAGTATTATAGGATCCTGCCAAAAGAAAGTCATTTTTGACAACCATCTGGATGTTTAAGGGAGTTTCCCAGTTGTCATTGATGTGAAAATCCCCGATTTTACTAAATCCTGCATGCCCCCACCTCCTTACTAATTCTGCATTGAGCTGAGCGCCAGAGCATAACATGAACTGGGTAAGGGGGTATTGAAATGCAAATATGGGATTGAATATTTTCTAAAAAAAAACTGATTTTCTCTTAAAGAGCCATTTAAGAATCTTATAGCAAACTTGTTTTCGAGATTTCGCCAAAAGTGCTGGATTCCGAACACTTGAATTAATCTCAGCCATGGGCAATCAATCAGGGCTGCATCTCAGTCCTTTGTTATTTTCCACACCATACCTCCTCAGTTTTGACCCAGCCAAGTGCAAATTAGTCATGACCTTGCTCCAATGGGAACAGTCTAGCCCGATCTGCCAGGCCAGATCCTTCCTGAACCGGGAGCAACCCAAAACCAGTTTCACCCTTTTTAGGGCTCTCAGACGGGTATAACTTGGTTCCAGTGGCACAATGCGCAGACTAACAATGGACTGGGATGCGGCCTTGAGTAATTACCAGCAGCTGAGATTAATTCTAGTTGAAGAGATTTCCACTTCCCGCATTTTGAAATAATACCAATTAATCACATCACATTGTGATCTACTACTAATCGACCATTATTGAGGTGGCAGTCAGAAAAAACATAATCTTTGTGGCAATTATAAAATAATGTCTCATTAATGTAACGCTAACCTGCTTCAGTCCTTTTTTTCTGCTCCTGCTAGCATATGCCTAAATAAGAGGCCTAGCTCTGATATTTTAAGGTTCTTTTTTCACATCCTAGCTTCTGAGTCGAGAAAGTATTGATTAGCTTGCTCAGCTCCATTGTTGTTGCTAACATAAGGGGCTCATTTTCCTTTCTCCTGGTCTCAGGCTTCGGCGCCTGCACGTTCCCTTTGTTTGGATCTCTTGTGCGTTCCCCATTGCTGAACCATTCATCAAATACTTTACGTTTTTCTCTTGCCCTTACTTACTGAGCATGCTCCACATTCAAGTTCCTGCAGGTCACACTGACATCTGAATATGTGATTCACCAGCTACTAATCGTCTTTCTTTTAACAAAACCAGTTCAGTCTTCGGGTAGCATTGCAAGCAGATATTCTTTAACACAATGTAGGCTGTTCCAGTATGATCAAACAGCTGTTACTACATCATTATTCAAGACAATGTCACTCCTATCAATGTGTAAATAAAATAATACCAATTTCGAAAATATTCACTTTTCTCATCATATAAGAGAGTAAGGCTCATTCCTGTGATAGCTATGATATCACACAGTGGCTACAAATTAATGATCCAATGTAAAATGGGGAAAATAACTGTAGTTAAAAACACGTAAATACAAAACAATTACAAGTTTGACTCAAAGCTGATTTATATTACTACAGAAGCACAATCTATTACAATTACACACAGAGCATTTGTTTGCTGCCCACAAATAACTGTAAATTAATACATTTCATATAACGTTTCAATATTTCATCCTCACTATATCCGACTGTTGAAAAAGATACTCTATTTACAATTCAAATAGCGTACTTCATGTTGTTATTTCTAGTGAAAGCATCTATTAAAAAAGGTAAACACAGAACCCTGACAGAGAAAGAGATTTTTCAATTCACTTTGACTGAAAAGATGGTACATGCAAGGCCGTGCCTTCCAGCAAATTTTCTATAAAGAACTTACGAAAGACCACTTTTCACAGAGCCGTGTTTCTTATAGAGGTACAAAATCAATGTAAGTAGCTTTGTCTTCACAGAAGGGACTGCAAGGCTTGAGGCCTGCTACATTCTCCTCATAGTGTGCAAGCTTGTTGGTACTCGAATGTAGACTAGCAAAGTTCTTGATTATGGGCCCACTAATAGTTCACTGACTTTGCAGTTAGTCCCAGATCTATGCATTTTCCCAGTTTGCTCATGTGAGGGTTTGGTGGCGTCTGATACTTGAGATTTATTGGAAAATGGGTTATTGGTAAGGGCAGGTAAGTACCTATACTTAGCAGTAGGCCACTAACCCCCACTTAGGTCTAGTTAGGTTTCAATAAATTATACCCAGCTCAACCTTTGGTAGCTTGGCGACAAGACTGAACTTAGGAGACAAAGCGTAAAGCATTCACATATCACAAAACAGTAATTAAATAAAACACAGGAAACAATTTAAAAATCCAAACCAATTTATAAACATAGGAAATATTTTTAGAATTAAAATGACACGAAAACTAATAAAATCGGATCAGGGGAACCAGAGATATGAACTTTTAAATAATTGATGTTTTTTAGCGCTTAGAAACGAATAGTACCAATCTTCGGACTTAGTCGTTTTCTTCAAGATTGTCTTCATTGGGACCAAGTCACCAGTCCAGTCAAACCTCCTGGAACTCTTCCTTGGATACACATCATGGGAGCCCTTGGTGGAGATTTTGTACCTTCAGACTTAATCGTTTTTTCGAAATGAAAATCCTTCGACCAGGGTAAACCTGAATCTTGATCAGACGTCCTTGGAGCCCTCTTCGGATACACTGCCTGGGAGGTACCGGTCAACTTTCTACATTCGGATTTAGTCACTTTTTTGGAGAATTTCTTCAGCGGGATAAACCTGCAAGTCAGGCCGGGTCACGGTTGAGGAAAGCCGGCTAGAATAGCTGTAGCGGGTTGGTTCCTTTATGGAGCTTTCTCCAAAAAGTTCTCCAAACTTCTGGATCTTCTTCTAGATGTTCGTTTAAGGTTCTTTTGGTTCCCACAGCTCACCCCAAGGTTCCAGAAGCTCTGAGATGCTCCTCGAGGGTGCAGACTACAACTCCCAGAAGGCACCTGGCGTATACTCCAAATTGTCCACTGGACAGTGGTCCACTGGTCAGTTTCTTCAGGAGTTGGTGCAGGGGACTCTGGCTACCAATTTATCACAGTGAGGGAAAACAAATGTAGCTGTTTTACCTCACCAGGGCTTATACAACTAGTTTAATAAGGTCCCTGCTTATAATTACATGGCACCCAACCCCAGGGGCACATAGGGCACATCTTAGGGGTGACGTATATGTACAAATAAGGTAGTTTAAGACTTTGGAAGTACTTTTAATTCCAAAGTCGAATTTGCATGCAACTTTAATTTAAAAGCAGCCAGCAAGGCAGGTTTGCCTTTAAAATGACACTGGGCACCTCAGTAGTGCGCCTATGGGTGCACTACCTATGCTGGGGTCCCTAAACCTACATGCCATACCATATACTAGGGACTTATAGGTAGGTTCATTTTGCCAATTATAATTAGCCTAATTTGCATATCCACTTTACACAGAGCACTGGCCCTGGGACTGGTAAGCAGTACCCAGGGGATAGCCAAGAGTCAGTAACCACCAGTATCTGTCCAAAACGTTTGGGGGTGACCAGTGCAAGAAGGAGGACTTTCCTTCATTTTGTTTAGTAGTGTTGACTTTGCTTGTGTTTTCTTGTGAGAACTCTAACCACGTTTGTGCCGCTTACATGTATGAATGTGAAAAATTGCCTTGATGAGCTTTTTTGCCACTTAAAATTCCACTCAATTGGAAGTTCATGGCCTTTGCCTTTTTTGTGCTTTGTGTTACAAATGCCCGAATGTCACAAGAAAATAAAATCTCAACCTTTCACAACCACCAAACACAGTACAATGTGATTGTCAGTTGATTCTCAAACATTATTCTTGGTGAGATGAAAATGAAAGATTCTGATCTCCATCATATGGGCTAAGCTGCTTACAGCTTCTTTATTGGCTCCAGACACAGACAGCTACAACCAAATAGAATATTTTAAAGTGTGGGCTGTGCATGCCTCTCGAATTTGGTTCACATCTGCTCCAAAGTGCTTTGCCTGGGATTGGGAGCAGGGAAGTAGCAGAATAAGAGCTTTTACTCCAAATATGTGCCGTTCGATCATGAACTTTGACCTTGTGGGGGTGTTGAAAGTTCCTACTGGGACATGGTAATGGAAAAAGCTCAGCTTAATGCAAAATGTTTTACACGAATAATGCTAATGCGCACACAAGCATATAATTAAAAATTAAATAATAAGGCTATAAGGACAACGTTTAGCTTTTCTTACAACCTATCTCACAGGGAAAACCAAAGTCTGAGATCTAAGCCATAATTATACTTTTTTAGCGCCGTTTTTGCGCCGTTTTTTGACGCACAAGTCGCGCAAATTTACAAAATACAATTGCATTTTGTACGTTTGTGCCGCTTTGCGTCAAAAAGTGCCGTAAATGCGGCGCTAAAAAGTATAAATATGGGCCCTACTGTTTTAAAATACTTCAGGCTGCAGAGCAGTGGATCCTTGAAAGAGAGTGTAAAAGAGGTTGCACAGTGCAGTCAGTGACATTTCTGTAAGACTGCCTATTAAGAGCAGCAAAGAAATGGCGTTGGTTCATGATTTGAACATTCTTTTACCACCAGCTTTACTATGGTCGTAGCGGTGAGCTCAAAATGAATAAAATACCTTAATGTCCTGCACAAAATGGTCACAAATATTAGGTGCATGTGATATTCCAAATTTTCAAGAGAATGTTCAAATTGGGCGCAACAGCACACAATTGCAGTGTGTTGGATGTCAAATCCTAGATATATCCTATCCTAGATACCGCAATCAGGCACAGACTGAGATTGACAGGAAGCAGCTACAACTGGCAAAACCAATTAACTTGCTACACAAACATTGACGGCACCATGCAATGGCTTAGGTACACTGAAAATCGAACGATTTATGAGGCCTTTGGGATTATGGGAGTCAATTGATTAGAGAGGTAGAGAGAGAAAGAGTGAGAGGGCACTACAAGAGGAAAGGACAAAGAGCAGGGCAAGTGATGGTAGAGAGAGAGAGTAGTAAAATGAGAGGGAGAGCGAGAAAGGAGAAGAAAGGGGGATGGGAAGGAATAGAGCGAGAGATAATATTTAGTATAAGAGGTGTTACGTTGTATATAAGTGGGAATTCGGGTTTGGTGTCCCTGGGAATACACACAGCTAATATGGCGATCATATAGTCTTAAATTCCCCATGAAAGGAATGGTTCCATGTCTATATCCAGTGTTTGTAAGCACAAACTCTTGAAAGCATGGAAAGGGAAACAGGAGCCAGATGCAATTAATAATTAAATATATGCAAATATTTAACTTATGTTTTGAATGCAAATTTCTGACACGTGTTAATTCAATTCCAGTAAAGATGTGCAGAGCCATCAAAGTAAAACATGCAAAATGATCTTACACGTATGATCAAATGAGATTTAAAGTCATCACAGTTAAAAAATGAAATGGCGTTACCTTGGGTTCATACCTAATTTGTCTGTCTTCAAAGAAAATGTAGGGCTGAATGTCTGAAGATAGCCAGTGACACGTAAAGTGAGAAAATGTGGTCAGTGTTTAAGTGGAGAAACTCCTATGATCAATTAGTATGAGTAGATATATTAATTAACTCTCAAATATACACATTAGTCAGTGGTTAATTTGTAAAAATAAATAAATAAATAAGTGGCAGGACCCTTGTCAAAATGCCACTGCCATGTGCACCACCCATTGCCCCTGCCAGCACTACAAATGACAGTACCAACACAAATACTAACCATCACACTATTACAATTGTGACAGTTCAGACTACTTCATTCCCCCAAAGTGATAAGAACAGCTTGGGCTGCAGGTATTAGTCATTATTACTGTCTATTGGATTATAAAAGAACTGTTGTTGTGCTCATCTCAAAATCAGACAGACAGTGCCACCGCATGGTGGAGTGTCAAGAGAGCCAGTGCTGACAATTAAGTGCTAATGCCAACCACTGGAAACCACTGGCTCAAATTAAACACTGGTGTAGTTCTGACTAAGACATAAAGGGAGTCATTACGATCCTGGAGGACGGCGGTAATTTGGAGAAAGGTACTGCCAACAGGCTGGCGGTACCTTTTCCCAAATTATGACATTGGCAGGTTGACTCAAGCAAAACCGCCAATGTACCACACCATCCGCCATGGTGGTAACAGCCTCCTGGCTGGAGACTCCGGTCTCCAGCCAGGCGGCCGTCACAATCCCACCCTCGGGATTATCACCCCGTCTACTGCCATGGTTTTCTTGGCAAATCTACTGCCATGAAAACCATGGAGGTAGGCACTATCAGTGCCAGGGAATTCCTTCCCTGGCACTGATAGGGCTCTCCCCTGGCCCATCCCCTCCCCAGAGTCCTCCTGAACCCTCCCCATCCCTCACCCGATCCCCTGACATCCACACACCCACACGCACACACATACACACTCATACACACATGCATACCCACATCCACCCACACATGCACACATACATACCCACACCCGCATCACACACTAACATACATTGTAGCACACACGCATTCACAACACACAACATACATGTACACTCACATTCATTCATTCACACACCCTTTCCACGCGACTCACACCCGCAAGCAAGCATACAAAAACAGACTCACTCACACCCTCACACAACACCCCTAGACATGCATGCAACACCCCACAACCCCCTCTCTTGTCAGAGAACCCAACTTACCTGCTTGCAGGGTGTCCTCGGGCGGGAGACGGGACGCGGCATTGCCAGCAGCAGCAGCATCCACCAGCAAAACACTGCCAGACGGTATCATGGCTCATGATACGGTAGGCAGTGTTTTGCTGGTGTGGCGCTGCTGCTGGCAGCAGCGCCACCTTACCGCCGTCCACCGACATGACCGTCGACGGTATAGGCGGTATTCCTTCTACAGTTATAATGCAGTTGGTGGCTGGTAGCACGGCGATGGTATGTTGGTGGCCGTCGCCGTGGCGGTAGTCGGCATTTACCGCCAATGTCATAATGAGGCCCAAAGTGAAAAAAGAAGAAACAGAAGGTAGGCGTGCTCAAACTCATAGAAATATGATAGAGTAATTGGGATTATTTTATTCAGAGAACATGGCAACACCCGTCCTGGATGATCTTTCTTTATTAGGTGACACAGCTATATCCCACTATCCCAGGCACTCACACATGTTGAGGGCTGGGATTTGTTATCTGATGTAAAGAAAAATTAAGTGAAAACTCTACTACATGGAGCACAAATGAAAGAGTTCATCAGAGTTTTTTCAGCTCCCAACGTTCACATCATCATAAAATAACCACAGATAGTCTTGGACTATCTGATGCTTAGGAAAGTCTCACCCCACATTAACCCCCTGTCCAAGCAAGGACCCTCACTCTAGTCAGGGTAAAAGGGAATCACCCTCAGCTTACCCCTCCTTACCCCCGGTAGCTTGGCTCAAGCAGTAGGCTTAACATCAGAGTGCTAGGTGTAAAGTATTTGTACCAACACACACACTAACTTAATGAAAACACTACAAAATGACACTACACAGGTTTAGAAAAATAGAAAATATTTATCTAAACAAAAGAAGACCAAAACAACAACAAAATCTACAATAAAGAAGTCAAGTTATCACTAAAAATGCAAAAAGAGTCTTCATGTAATTTTAAACACACACTAACGCTGTTAGCGTGAAAATGTACCTTGGGTGTGTCAAAAATAACCCTGCATGGGAGAGTGTGTGTCAAAAAGGGCTTGCGATGCATCAATATCACTCACGAGCGAGACCTTACGTTATTTCTCCTTTAGTCGGGTCGGCGTGCGTCGTTTCTTCTCTCTGCAGGTGAGCGATGCTTTGATCCGGTCAGCACTCCCGGGTCGGGCAGGCCTTGCGTCGTTTTTACACGCCCACTGGTGTTTGCGTCGGAAATCCAGATGCACGATGATCTGAGAACCACACAGTGTGGGTTACAATGTCACTAGCCTCCGCCAGCGATGCTCTGCATCGTTTCTCCAGCCGCAGGCGTTGATCTTCCAGTCGCGTTGCAGACGAGTGTCGATTTTCAGCCGCGAAGCCGGTGGCGCATCAATTTTTCAGCCGCAGATCGGAGTCGCATCAATCTTTTCTCCGCACGGCAGTTGGTGCGTGGATTTCTCACTCTTGGGCTGCCAGCTTCTCCTTTCAGGGTCCCAGGAACTGGATGGGCACCACTTGGCAGAGTAGGAGTCTCAGCAGAGGCTCCGGATGCTGGCAGAGAGAAGTTTTTGCTACCCCTGAGACTTCAAACAACAGGAGGAAAGCTCTAAATCAAGCCCTTGGAGAGTTCTTCACAAGAAGGAAGGCAACACAAAGTCCAGTCTTTGTCCTCTAGCAGAGGCAGAAGCAGCAACTGCAGGATAGCTCGACAAAGCACAGTCACAGGCAGGGCAGCTGTTCTTCCTCAGCTCTTCAGCTCTTCTCCAGGCAGAGGTTCCTCTAGGTTTCCAGAACTGTTCTCAAGTCTGTGGTTTTGGGTGCCCTTCTTGTACCCATTTTGCCCTTTAATGTAGGCCTACTTCAAAGCAAAGTCTCTCTTGTTTGTGAAATCCTGCCTTGCCCTGTCCAGGCCCCAGACACAAACCAGGGGGCTGGATAATGCATTTTGTGAGGGCAGGCACAGCCCTTTCAGGTGTGAGTGACCACTCCTCCCCTCCCCCTAGCACAGATGGCTCATCAGGAAATGCAGATTACACCCCAGCTCCCTTTGTGTTACTGTTTAGTGAGGGGTGCAACCAGCCCAACTGTCAAACTGGCCCAGACAGGGAATCCTCAAACAGGCAGAGTCACAAAAATGGTTTAAGCAAGAAAATGACCACTTTCTAAAAGTGGCATTTTCAAACACACAATCTTAAAATCAACTTTACTAAAAGATGCATTTTTAAATTGTGAGCTCAGAGACCCCAAACTCCACATATCTATATGCTCCTAAAGGGAATCTACACTTTAATCAGATTTAAAGGTAGCCCCCATGTTAACCTATGAGAGGAACAGGCCTTGCAACAGTGATCTCCACCGTCACGCCACAGGAATACACCCACACTATCACGACCCACGAATCCACACGGTGGTCTTTCAACCGCAGTATTCCATTGGCGGTACACACCGCTGCGCTCAAAATACACACACACTTACAAAACACTACCACATTGGACAGTTCGAAATACACACACCTGATACACATACACACACTACTCCCACACACCCAATACAATATAAAACACACACCCACATCAACCACAATCCCCTACGACCACAATTGCGACAGAAGGCCAGAGAGAGACACCACCATCTACAAACTTGCATCCACAGGCACTCAACACCATCACCCACATAACATCCACGCACCTCACACAACACACCTCTAAATATCACCCCACACATCACAACACACACCACCCCACACATCACCCACACCACCCCATGGCACCGCAAAGACACCCCAGGTTCTCTGAGGAAGAGCTCAGGGTCATGGTGGAGGAAATCATCCGGGTAGAGCCACAGCTATTCGGATCACAGGTGCAGCACACCTCCATAGCTAGGAAGATAGAGCTATGGCGAACAATCGTGGATAGGGTGAATGCAGTGGGACAGCACCCAAGAACTAGGGTTGACATCAAGAAGAGGTGGACCCCTACCCAACGTCACCAGACAGGAGGGTCCAGAAATGTCCACTCCACCCACAGAAGAGGCCCACAGTGATGACAGCAGCTCTGTCCAACTGGATCTAGATGACCAGCCCGGCCCATGTGGGACCTCGGGACAGTCGGTTCCCCTCACACTGGCACAAGCCACTACAGACCTTCCCCCCTCTGGAAACACCAGCACAGCACCCACCCAGCGGGCCCATACCTCTGTCCCCATGACACGTCAAGCAGCCGTGTGTCCACCACTACAGGGAACCCAAGCTAACCCACCACCCCAACAACACCAGGGACCTGGGGGCAGTGGCAGTGGGCACACGGTTCAGGGGACAGAGGCACAGGAACACAGGGGAACTGGGAGGGCTGCTGTGCGACAGGGGGAGGACAGGCCCAGGGAACCCACTCTCCACGAGGCCCTCTCCAACATCATGGGAGCCTACCACCATTCCCAGGAGACGATGGCAACGGTACTGGCCAAGTTTCAGGAGACCCAGCGGCTGCAGGAGGAACAGTATTTGGGCTTCAGGGAGGAACTCAAATCCATCAATTCCACCCTGGGCACCATTGTAGGGGTGCTGAAGGAACTCGTCAACACCAGGAGGGACACTGTGGCACTACAAGGGGCCCCTGACACTAGCCTGGACGATGAACTTCCCACCACCTCCGCCGGCGCTAGTGGACAGGAGGCACCGCCACAGGACCACCACACCAGCACCCCACCCCCTGCAGAGGGAGAACCACCCCGCAAACAGTCCCTGAGATCCAGGACAAAGACAGAGGACGATGCCAAGACCCCCACCAAGAAATTAGACCACCCTGATTGTCATCCTTTTGTCCCACCTTGTCACCCTGTCCACTCTTAAACTGCCCCAGCTCCACTTCCTATGCCCCTTTGGACAATGCACCTGTGAGACTAATAGACTGGACTCTGCCATGGACAGTCCTCCACCATCACCCCTCACCATTTTACAAACCCCTCCAAAATTGAGCACTTAAATAAACACCCTTAAAGTACAAAACAATCAGGAGTCTGTCTGTGATTTCGAAATAGTGTATTCGCAATTACAGTGGCAAAATGCTCATTCAAATGTAATGTCAACATACCTATGTCACACAGCTATAGTCCATGAGGAAACAAAGCAGATGTCACACAGTGGGACCCACATCTGTGAAATCGTAAGGGAAAGTGACAACTCAGTAACCATACACTGGGCGAAAATGACAGACAGTAGAGAGGTGGTACATTTAAATCAGATGTAGCAGGTAGTGTTGTCTTCTTACCTGTGTCTCACTGGAAGTATTGCAGGATCACCGTGTTCCTGTTGTCGATGTCCTCTTCTTCTGCTTCCTCATCTTCACTGTCCACAGGGTCCACAGCTGCCACAAGACCTCCATACGGACCATCCTCCTGCAGAAAAGGCACCTGTCGTCACAAAGCCAAGTCGTAAAGCATACAGCAGGCCACGGTGATCTTGCATACCTTCTTTGTGAGTAGAATAGGGAACCACCTGTCCTGTGGAGGCACCGGAATCTGGCCTTCAGGAGGCCGAAGGTCATAATCCTCCTAGTCCGCCCTTGGGCATCATTGTAGCGTTCCTCTGCCCTTGTCCTGGGATTCCTCCCTGGGGTCAGTTGCCATGACAGGTTGGGGTAACCAGAGTCACCTGCAAATGGCAAGGGACAACTGTTAGACACACACGAACTCATAGGGACATCCACAGACCCAGACAACTATTCCCACTGTATTGGGTCCATGTGATCACCTGGTGCCTCTGGAGTTGCCCCATCACATAAGGGATGCTGCTATTCCGCAGGATGTAAGCGCCGTGCACTGAGCCAGGGAATTTGGCATTAACATGGGAGATGTACTGGTCTGCCAAACACACCATCTGCACATTCATGGAATGGTAACTCGTCCGGTTTCTGTACACCTATTCACTCCTGCGGGGTGTACCAAGGCCACATGTGTCCCATCAATGGCACCTATGATGTTGGGGATATGTCCCAGGGCATAGAAATCCCCTTTCACTGTAGGCAAATCCTCCACCTGAGGGAAAACGATGTAGCTCCGCATGTGTTTCAGCAGGGCAGACAACACTCTGGACAACACGTTGGAAAACATAGGCTGGGACATCCCTGATGCTATGGTCACTGTAGTACTGAGTACTGACAGCACCTGCACTTGAGGGGGGATTCTTGTGGGATGGCGGATAGCTGACATCAGGTCTGGCTCCAACTGGGCACACAGTTCATGGATTGTGGCACGATCAAGCCTGTAGTTGATGATCACATGTCGCTCCTCCATTGTCTAGAGGTCCACCAGCGGTCTGTACACCGGAGGATGCCACCATCTCCTCACATGCCCCAGCGGACAGTGCCTATGGAGGAGAACAGCAAGCAGAGAGTCAACCAACTCTGAGGTACGTAAACACAGCTTACTCTGAAAATATTACCAATTCGAAATTAGCCTGTGTGAGTGTTTAGGCAAGGCCTACATATGTGTGACGCAGTCAAAAATAATGCCATGTGGGCCCATGAAATGGCGGCTGCCTGACCTGTAAAGTGGGACAAGAGGATATGAGGAAACTGCGCTGGCGTTGTACACCGTCGTGGTAGGCGGTCGAAGACCGCGGAGCAATTCTACATTGGTTACCATTGGACCCTATGGGTCCCAGGAGCCAATGACGATGTACACCGGCGGTGACGGAACGCACCGCCGTGGACATGACCGCCATTTTCTCTCTGTTTAATCACTTGATACCTGATCTACGACAGGAGAGGACCCACACTGCAAGTGCTGCTGTGACCCCAGTCTGGAAGAGACAATGGCCCGTGTGTCTGGGGAAAGAGCCCCTGCCTTCAACACGGAGGAGTTGGAGAAACTCGTGGATGGGGTCCTCCTCCAGTACACGCTACTCTACGGTCCTCCAGAGCAACAGGTAAGTACACTGTGAGCGTGCTGAATGGGCAATGCCTGTGTGGAGTGGGGTGGATGAAAGATGGGGGGGTGAGAATGAGGCGTGCATGAAAAGACGGTGAGTGCATGTGCGTCATGGCAAGGGTAGGGATGCGGGCCAATGACTGTGACAGTGCGGGCGGTAATATCTTCTCCTTTTCCCCTGTAATATTCCTGTAGGTCAGCGCCCACCAGAAGAAGTACATTTGGCGTGCCATCGCCAAGGAAGTCCGGACCCTGGGGGTCTACCACAGACGGAGGAACCCACTGCCGGAATAGATGGGAGGACATTCGCTGCTGGAGCAAGAAGACGGCGGAGGCCCAGCTGGGGATTGCCTCCCAACGTGGGAGGGGTGCCCGTCGCACCATGATGTTCAGGATCCTGGCGGTGGCGTACCTGGAGTTGGATGGGCCCTTGAGGGCATCACAGCGGCAACAAGGGGGTGAGCACACTCTCATTCTGCTGATTCAGCGCGCATTGTAGGTGTCTGGGTGGGAGAGGTGGGCTGTGGGTTCCCCTAGGCCAGGGCGAGTTTAGTAGGCAAGGACCCTACTTGAGGCAGGCCCTGTGGCACCCCACCCCACCTGTGTACAGTGCCAACTACACCTAGTCAGGCTCCTGTGACATCCATGTGTGCAGAAATCAGCCATAGCCTTGTAACCCATGTGCATGGGATTGAATAGTGGACTCCAAGTGCGCGGCGTAGTGCAGGGGGCTTCTGTGTCTTTCGTGTCCGCCAACGGTAGCGGTATTGCATGCACTCAACATATCTTTCTTCTGTCTTCCCCCCCCTTTTGTGTGCATTAGCATCATCAGGCGGAGGAGCAGTGGCACTGGAGCAGGTGGGAGATGCATCCCACATGGCCCTGGAGGGCGAAACTACAGAGTCTGAATTCACCAGTGGGACGGAGGGCGAGGGGAGCTCCACGGCGGGTACAGGAGCTGACACCAGCGATATGTACTCCTCCTCTGATAGGAGCTCCCTTGCGGTGGCGGGCCCATCTATGCCCCCCACATCTACAGGTACAGCCGTCACCCCCCTACCAGCACTGCCCTCCCAGCAGCCCCTCAGCTTTTGCCCTATGCCCGCTCACCCAGGAGGGTGGGCATCGCCTTCGCCCCAGGCACCTCAGGCCCTGCCCAAGTCACCCCTGCTGCCCTCAGTGAGGAGGCCATTGACCTCCTCAGGCCCCTCACTGTTGGGCAGTCTACCATTTTGAATGCCATCCAGGGTGTAGAGAGGCAGTTGCAACAAACCAATGCATACCTGGAGGGCATTCACTCTGGCCAGGCAGCCCTTCAGCGAGCATTTCAGACTCTGGCCTCAGCACTGATGGCAGCCATTGTCCCTGTCTCTAGCCTCCACCCTCCAACTTCCTCCACCCAGACCCACACCCCTGTACCTCAGCCTATCCCAAGCACACCATCAGACCAGCATGCACACACCTCAACACACAAGGGAAGCTCAGGCAAACAAAAGCACCACACATCCCACAGGCATTCACGTAAGCATCAGACCAATGCAGACACACCAACATCCACTGCCGCCACCTTGTCCCCCTCCTCCTCGTCTCCCTCCTCCCTCTCTGTCTCGTCTCCACTCACACCTGCATGCACTACATCCCCAGCCACTACGTCCATCACCAGCACACCCACCACCACACCCTGCTCACGTGCAGTCACCACCCCCACTACCATTCACACGTCCCCTGTGCCCTCTCCCAGTGTGTCTGTAAGGCCACCTCCCAGGGTACACAAACGCAGCCACACACCCACCCAACAACCATCCACCTAACGACAGCCTCCAGCCCATGCACCTTCACCCAAAGTCAGCAAACGTACACCTCCTGCAACCACTACCTCCTCCTCCACTCCCAAACCACCTCCAGCTACCCGGCCCAGTATTCCGAAGAAACTTTTCCTGGCTGTAGGAGGCTGGCCTGGCTTGTAGTGGGTACCAAGTGGTACTTAAACTCTGTACCAGGTCCAGTTATCCCTTATTAGTGTAGAAGAGGTGTTTCTAGCAGCTTAGGCAGATAGAAGGTAGCTATAGCAGAGCAGCTTAGGCTGAACTAGGAGACATGCAATGCTCCTACTATACCACTGGTGTCATATGCACAATATCATAAGAAAACACAATACACAGATATACTAAAAATAAAGGTACTTTATTTTTATGACAATATGCCAAAAGTATCTCAGTGAGTACCCTCAGTACGAGGATGCCAAATATACACAAGATATATGTACACAATACCAAAAATATGCAGTAATAGCAAAAGGAAGTAATGCAAGCAGTGTAAAGTTACAATAGATTGCAATAGGAGCACATAGGTATAGGGGCAACACAAACCATATACTCCAAAAGTGGAATGCGAACCACGAATGGACCCCAAACCTATGTGAGCTTGTAGAGGGTCGCTGGGGCTGTAAGAAAACAGTGAGGGTTAGAAAAGTAGCCCACCCCAAGACCCTCTAAGGTAGGTGTAAAGTGCACCTACAACCCCCAGAGAGCACAGAAGACGTGATAGGGGGTTTCTGCAAGGAAGACCAACACCAGCAATGCAACAACAGTGGATTTCTGGACCTGAGTACCTGTAAGACAAGGGGACCAAGTCCAAGAGTCGCAACAGTGTAGAGAGTGGGCAGATGCCCAGGAAATACCAGCTGAGGATGCAAGAAAGCTGCCACCGGGTGGAAGAAGCTTGGTGTTCTGCAAGGACGAAGAGGACTAGGAACTTCCCCTTTGGAGGATGGATGTCCCACGTTGTGAAGAAGCTTGCAGAGGTGTTCCCACGCAGAAAGACCGCAAACAAGCCTTGCTAGCTGCAAGGGTCACAGTTAGGGTTTTTGGATGCTGCTGTGGTCCAGGAGGGACCAGGATGTCGCCACTTGGATGAGGACACAGAGGGGGCACCCAGCAAGTCATGGAACCCTCACAGAAGCAGGCAGCACTGCAGAAGTACCGGATCAGGCACTTAGAAGAGGAGTGAACCTGAGTCCACCCGAAGTCAGAAAAGGGAGTCCCACGACGCCAGAGGACAACTCAGAAGGTTGTGCACTGCAGGTTAGAATGTCGGGGACCCAGGCTTGGCTGTGCACAAAGGAAATCCTGGAAGAGTGCACAGGAGCTGGAGCAGCTGCAAATCATATGGTACCTAGCAATGCAGTCTAGCGTGGGGAGGCAAGGACTTACCTCCACCAAACTTGGACTGAAGAGTCACTGGACTGTGGGAGTCACTTGGACAGAGTTGCTGAGTTCCAGGGACCACGCTCGTTGTGCTGAGAGGGGACCCAGAGGACCGGTGATGCAGTCTTTTGTTGCCTGCGGTTGCAGGGTGAAGATTCCGTCGACCCACGGGAGATTTCTTCAGAGCTCCTGGTGCAAGAAGGAGGCAGGCTACCCCCAGAGCATGCACCACCAGGAAACAGGCGAGAAAGCCAGCAGGATGAAGCGATACAAGGTTGCAGTAGTCGTCTTTGCTACTTTGTTGTGGTTTTGCAGGCGTCCTGAGCCGTCAGCGGTTGATCCTTTGGCAGAAGGTGAAGAGGGAGATGCAGAGGAACTCTGGTGAGCTCTTGCATTCGGTATCTGAAGAATTCCCCAAAGCAGAGACCCTAAATAGCCAGAAAAAGAGGTTTGGCTACCTAGGAAGGAGGATAGGCTAGTAAGACAGGTAAGAGCCTATCAGAAGGAGCCTCTGACGTCACCTGCTGGCCCTGGCCACTCAGAGCAGTCCAGTGTGCCAGCACACCTCTGAATCCAAGATGGCAGAGGTCTGGGGCACGCTGGAGGAGCTCTGGGCACCTCCCCTGGGAGGTGCAGGTCAGGGGAATGGTCACTCCCCTTTCCTTTGTCCAGTTTCGCGCCAGAGCAGGGCTGGGGGATCCCTGAACCGGTGTAGGCTGGCTTATGCAGAGATGGGCACCATCTGTGCCCATCAAAGCATTTCCAGAGGCTGGAGGAGGCTACTCCTCCCCAGCCCTGACACCTATTTCCAAAGGGAGAGGGTGTAACACCCTCTCTCTGAGGAAGTCCTTTGTTCTGCCTTCCTGGGCCAGGCCTGGCTGGACCCCAGGAGGGCAGAAACCTGTCTGAGGGGTTGGCAGCAGCTGCAGTGAAACCCCGGGAAAGGCAGTTTGGCAGTACCCAGGTCTCTGCTAGAGACTCGGGGGATCATGGAATTGTCAGAGACAATTCCATGATCTTAGACATGTTACATGGCCATGTTCAGAGTTACCACTGTGACGCTATACATAGGTAGTGACCTATGTATAGTGCACGCGTGAAATGGTGTCCCCGCACTCACAAAGTCTGGGGAATTTGCCCTGAACGATGTGGGGGCACCTTGGCTAGTGCCAGGGTGCCCACACACTAAGTAACTTTGCACCCAACCTTCACCAGGTGAAGGTTAGACATATAGGTGACTTATAAGTTACTTTAGTGCAGTGGTAAATGGCTGTGAAATAACGTGGACGTTATTTCACTCAGGTTGCAGTGGCAGGCCTGTGTATGAATTGTCAGAGCTCCCTATGGGTGGCAAAAGAAATGCTGCAGCCCATAGGGATCTCCTGGAACCCCAATACCCTGGGTACCTCAGTACCATATACTAGGGAATTTTAAGGGTGTTCCAGTATGCCAATGTGAATTGGTGAAATTGGTCACTAACCTGTTAGTGACAATTAGGAAAGCAGAGAGAGCATAAGCACTGAGGTTCTGGTTAGCAGAGCCTCAGTAAGACAGTTAGTCATCACACAGGGAACACATACAGGGCACATTTATGAGCACTGGGGCCCTGGCTGGAAGGGTCCCAGTGACACATACACTAAAACAACATATATACAGTGAAATATGGGGGTAACATGCCAGGCAAGATGGTACTTTCCTACACTGGCCAAACTTGACCTCTTTCCCTCACCTCCCCCACCCCTTCAGTCTCCTAGGGCCCGACTCTCCAGGTCCCAACCTAGCACCTCAGCCACAATATTGGCGGGACCAGTGGGGCCAGTAGTCATCGGATTATGGAGTGCACCAGGCAGCAGGGCAGCCAGTGTGGCAAGGAGCCAGAGTACGGACAGTCCCCCACCTGTCAAGCATAAAAAGTTGGCCAGTGCCCGGTGGGAGAGGGGAAAGAAATCAGCCACCAAAGCCACTCCCAGGGGTACAGTTGGGAGTGTGGAGACAGCTGCGATACCATCCAAGCTTGGGAAGCGGTACATTAAAACCGGCAAGTCTGGGAAGATCAGCACGGCGGACAAGAGCGCCAACAGCAGCCCCGCTGCCCAAGACAAGACCGCCAACAGCAGCCCCGCTGCCCAAGACAAGACCGCCAGCAGCAGCCCCGCTGGCCAGGACAAGACCGCCAGCAGCCCCGCTGCCCAAGACCAGACCACCAGCAGCAGCCCCGCTGGCCAGGACAAGACCGCCAGCAGCCCCGCTTCCCAAGACAAGACCGCCAGCAGCAGCTGCCCAGGACAAGACCGCGAGCAGCCCCGCTGCCCTGACAGGACCGCCAGCAGCAGCCCCGCTGCCCAGGACAAGACCGCCAGCAGCTCCGCTGCCCAAGACAAGACCGCCAGCAGAAGCCCCACTGGCCAGGACAAGACCGCCAGCAGCAGCCCCGCTGCCCAAGACAAGACCGCCAGCAGCAGCCTCGCTGCCCAGGACAAGACCGCCAGCAGCAGCCCCGCTGCCCAAGACAAGACCGCAAGCAGCTGCCCCGCTGCCCAGGACAAGACCGCAAGCAGCCCCACTGCCCTGACAGGACCGCCAACAGCAGCCCCGCTGCCCAGGACATGACCACCAGCAGCAGCCACGCTGCCCAAGACAAGACCACCAGAAGCAGCCCCGCTGCCCAGGACAAGACCGCTAGCAGCCCCGCTGCCCAAGACAGGACCACCAGCATCAGCCCGGCTGCCCAGGACAAGACCGCCAGCAGCCCCGCTGCCCAAGACAGGACAGCCAGCAGCAGCCTCGCTGCCCAGGACTAGACCACCAGCAGCAGCCACGCTGCCCAAGACAAGACCACCAGAAGCAGCCCCGCTGCCGAGGACAAGACCGCTAGCAGCCCCGCTGCCCAAGACAGGACCACCAGCAGCAGCCCGGCTGCCCAGGACAAGACTGCCAGCAGCCCTGCTGCCCAAAACAGGACAGCCAGCAGCAGCCTCGCTGCCCAGGACAAGACCGCCAGCACCACAGCAGGACAGTGAGCGCCATTGATTACTACGCTACTGAGGCCGCCACGGGCAGGATGAAGCACTCTGGGCACCAAGCTTCCTCCAGAACCAGTGGAGAGTTAAATCCACTACCTCTGTCCTTGGCAAGATAAAGCACTCTGGGCATCAAGCCCCCTCCAGAACCAGTGGAGACTGTTATCCACTTGAGAGACTGTGGCCCATATTTATACTTTTTGACGCAAAACTGCGGTAACGCAGTTTTGCGCCAAAAAAATTAGCACCGGCTAACACCATTCTGAAGCGCCATGCGGGCGGCGTATTTATTGAATGGCGTTAGCCGGCGTTAGCCGACCGGCGCTGCCTGGTGTGCGTGAAAAAAAACCACGTACACCAGGCAGCGCCGGCGTAGGGAAAAATGGCGTTTGGGCGTCCAAAAATGGGGCAAGTCAGGCTGAGGCAAAAAAATCGTCTTAACTCGATTTGCGCCATTTTTTTACGACGCCCATCCCCCATTGAAATGACTCCTGTCTTAGCAAAGACAGGAGTCATGCCCCCTTGCCCAATGGCCATGCCCAGGGGACTTCTGTCCCCTGGGCATGGTCATTGGGCATAGTGGCATGTAGGGGGGCACAAATCAGGCCCCCCTATGCCACAAAAAAAAATAAAAAAAAATACTTACCTGGACTTACCTTAATGTCCCTGGGGTGGGTCCCTCCATCCTTGGGTGTCCTCCTGGGGTGGGCAAGCGTGGCAGGGGGTGTCCCTGGGGGCAGGGGAGGGCACCTCTGGGCTCATTCTGAGCCCACAGGTCCCTTAACGCCTGCCCTGACCCAGGCGCTAAAATCCGGCGCAAATGCGGGTTTTTTAGACCCGCCCACTCCCGGGCGTCATTTTTGCCCGGGAGTATAAATCCGACGCAATAGCATCGCAGTCATTTTTTAAGACGGGAACGCCTACCTTGCATATCATTAACGCAAGGAAGGTGTTCACGCAAAAAAATGACGCTAATTCCATGAACTTTGGCGCTAGAGGCGTCTAACGCCAAAGTATAAATATGGAGTTAGTTTTGCGTCGAATTTGCGATGAAAAAAACGACGCAAATTCGGCGCAAACGGAATATAAATATGCCCCTGTGGCTTTACACTCCCCAGGATTGAACAGTGGGCAACCCACCCACTGTAGAGACTTGAGAGACTGTGGCTTTGCACTCCCCAGGATTGAACAGTGGGCAACCCACCCACTGTTATCGACTTGAGAGACTGTGGCTTTGCACTCACCAGGATTGAACAGTGGGCAACCCACCCACTGGAGAGACTTGAGAGACTGTGGCTTTGCACTCCCTAGGATACATCAATGGGCATGGAGCCCCCTCGTGGAGCTGGCATTGTGCACTCATCCGGCTGAGGTGCCCCCCCCTTACCTTCCCCCTGAGGTGCCTGTTTTATTTCTATCTGATGCCTCTGCAGTGTTCTTTCCGTCTTGTTCGGGTATTGAGTGTGGGCCTCGCCCATGCCTTTTGGGCCCAGTGGTCCATGGACTATGATGGTGGAATCCCTTGGACTTGTGTTCTTGGTGTATATAATTGTTCATAGTGTAAATGTGTATATATGTAAATATTTTTGAATACTGTATTTTAATATATTACAATAATTCGACTCATTTCCTTTTGTCCTTGCGTTCTTCCGGGGAGGGTTGGGGGGTGTAACTGTGATGTATCAATATGTATTGGTGTGTGTGTTGTCGTGGGTGAGGGTAGGGGTGGGGGTGTTGCATATTGCGTGTGTGTGTGTCACTGTTTTTCCCTCCCCCTCCCCTGTGTCGTAGGTGCAGTACTCACCGTGGTCTTCGCCACAGGCGTTCGTGCTCCTGGTAGAGGAGCAGGAAGATAAAGGCTGGGAGTATCTGAAGTTCCGGTTCCATGGCATCCTGGTCCTCGTGGGGTGTGTAGAGGTGCGCGTTTTCCCTTCGAAGTCCTGTTTCCGCCGTGTTTTTGTTTGCGGTGAATCTGCCCCGGAAAAGGTGGTGGATTGGTAGCTTGTAATTCTGTGGGCGGTACATTGTCTTCCGCCTGTCTGTTGGCGGTTACCGCCACGGTGTTTGTTTGTATTGCCGTGGCGGTCGGAGTGTTAAAGTGTCTGTCTATGTTGGTGGTTTCCCCCACGGTTGTAATTCCATTTTTTTTACCGCCGGCCTGTTGGCGGTTTTACCGCTGCTTTAACACCGACCGCCAGGGTTGTAATGACCACCTATATGTCCTACCTTAACCATACACTGCACCCTGCCCTTGGGGCTACCTAGGGCCTACCTTAGGGGTGTTTTACATGTAAGAAAAGGGAAGGTTTAGGCCTGGCAAGTGGGTACACTTACCAAGTCGAATTTACAGTTAAAACTGCACACACAGACGCTGCAGTGGCAGGTCTGAGACATGATTACAGAGCTACTTAGGTGGGTGGCACAACCAGTGCTGCAGGCCTACTAGTAGCATTTAGTTTACAAGCCATGGGCACCTCTAGTGCACTTTACTAGGGACTTAATAGTAAATCAAATATGCCAATCATGGATGAACCAATGACATACACATTTTGTATAGGAGCACTTGCACTTTGGCACTAGCTAGCAGTGGTAAAGTGCCCAGAGTAGCAAAAACAGCAAAAACAGAGTTCAGCACACATCAACAACCTGGGAAACAGAGGTAAAAAGTTAAGGGAGACCACGCCAAAGATGAAAAGTCTAACAACCACTAACTGACCTTCAACCAAAGGTGTTGAACAAGTGTCTGAGTTTTATGCCCATTAAAAAAGTGGACAAATTCCAATTGTGCCTGATCAGATAAAAAAGGTCTTTCACCAATTAGAGATAAATGAATTAGAAACCAACAACACCTGCTGTGTAACAACCATTGAAGATTCTGCCTCCAAAGGTTTTCGTCCTTTGAACAGATGCCAAATTGATAATATAGATATTGTTGATATCCAGGCGTAACAGAATTTACCAGACTAAAGAAACCAACCCTTAGTGAATTATGCTCCTTACTCTATATAATAAACAAACCAGCTGACAAAGTCTTTCAAACTATAGGAAGCTGTTTTTTTTTTTTGTGGACCAAAATGAGGTACACTGTGCATAGTTTCAAAAACATTCCTAGACATATTGCAGAGGAACAAAGATATCCTAAATGCTCTCTTTTCGGGTATTATGATTGAGCGTTTAGGCATCTCAGAGGCTAGCACTAAGCATGAAAGGAACACGCTCATGCAGTAAGTGAGACACACACGCTATAAAACAAATCCAACACCAGTTTATAAAAAAGAACACGTACTTTTATATAAACTTTGATCTCAAGATCACCAGAGTCAGGTGAGTACTTTTCGAGTTGTGAATTTTTAGAGTTGTTAAAAGTAGACCCTTTGCATTTTTCAAGAAGCTGCAATGCAATCCTACGGAGGAAAACAAAGACGGCAATCCAGATAGAGTACAACGAGTTATGGGATCAATTTCCTAGACATAAGGGGTTTTTGGGCAAGGTCCAAGGCCACACCAACAGGTCACCTCGGGGTGCTGTGGTGCGTCTGGGTACAGAGGTGTGTTACGACATCTGGTGTCCCATTTAAGTGCATGGGAATCTGTCCAGGTTCGTTTGATCTTTGCCCCCTGGTCACTCACGGTTACAATGGGTTCTCCAGAAACATTCTGCAGATACTGTTGGGAAGTCCATAGTGGGTGAGCGCCAAGTGGGCATCTTGGAGGGCCTGAATACCATGCAGACACAGTTGGCCTACTTCAACATGGGCTGGGCGGGTTCTTGTGCAGTGGTGATTGGTTTCTGGCGGTCCCGCTCCTCTCAGGTCTTTCTTGAGTGTGCATGCAGATGTAGGGGAGCAGCTCCTCTACTCCAAGGGAGTTCTCCTGGCGATTGGTGAAGAACTGGCAGTTCTCCCCATTTCTGTGACGCTGCAGTGGCAAGATAGATCAGTTGCTCCATGAGGGTCAGGTGCAGCCAGCTGGCAGGGTTGGCGCCAAGTCAGTTGTGCTCCTCGGTTCTGAGGTTCAGCAAGATTCTTACCCGTCCTTCTTTTGTGCCCAGTGAAGATCTGAGGATCTGGTATCAGGCGGTCCCCTAAATGCTAAATTTAGGGGGCGTTAAGGGGACTGAAGGGTAGCCAATGGGCTACTTACCCTTGGGGTCACTACACTCCCTAGATAATCACTTCCTGTGGGGAGTGGGCACCACCTTGTCTAGAGTTCCTAAATTCTACCACACACAAGATGGCAGAATTTCCTAAGTTGTGTCTCCTTCAGGCTGGTCACCCTATGAGTGCTTCCAGTCTGGAAGTGTGACATGCCTCCTGCATAGCTAATTTTTCCACTTGCCCAGGTGCCAGATGGGCCCTGGGGCAGGGGTGTTGCCATTTTCCTCAGAGAAAGGCCAGTTCTGCATTACAAAGGTGGTGGGCTTCTTTGATGGGCTTTCATGCATATATGCCCTCACTTGTAATGTAATGCACCCTGCCTTAGGACTGTAGGCCTTCTGTAGGGGTGACTTACGGATATTACAAACTGTGGTTTAGGGGACATGGCACACAAGTGTGTGTGATGTTGTGTTCTCAATTTTGGGAGCATCTTGTCACGCAGCCTCCAATAACATCTGCATAAGGTTGATGCTGGGTCCCTCAGAGTGGCACAAGTTATGCTGCAGCTCTGAGAGGCCTTCTTCAGTGCCAAGGCCCTAAGTACCAGGGGTACCATTTACTTACAGGGGGCTGAAGGGCCTATTATCTTGGGGATCAAGTGGCCAGGTGTCTTGTTTTAGGGAAGGTCAGTTTACAAGAGAATCATAGCTCATTCACGTTAAGAATGGGCCAATGTCTAAGAATACAGTTTTTCTGTGGATTAGGAATTGGGGAAAAAAGTTGTCATGCACACTGAGCGATTCTCATTTGTTCTGTTTTTAAGGGAAAAAAAACATAACATGTCCTATACCATGCTCTCTTCGTGGAATGTTTGACAATTCTGCGAGAGTAAGCCCTAGTGAACAGTTGTTTTCAAAAGTGTTTTTGCGTCCTGAAAAACGTCCTCCTTAAAAAAGAAGTTTCTTCTAATACAAAGAAACTGTGATTATGACAGTGAATCACGTAATGCCCTTGGGTGATAACTTCCGAATTGTAGGAGCATCCTTCTTTTTGTGGGTTTACGATATAAGGTGGTGTAATGTTCTCCCTGTGAGCTCTTTATCAATAAATCCAAAAAAGAATTTGTAGTTTGCTGTGTTGCATAGTAAACTTGGGACCACTACAGTTGATATTTAACCATGCCTGAAAATTAATCAGTATCTCGAGGAAGCCTCTCCATATCATAAAAATGTAATCTATGTAGCGTTCCCATACAACAATATTCTCATGAAATGGATTAGTATCAACAAGGATCTTTTTACATTGAAGATGCTCCATGTGCAAAATTTGGAGCAAAAACGGCCCCTATATATGTGCCCATCACTTGTTGATAATAGTTACCCTCAAAGAAAAATAAATTGCAAGTGAGGCATATCTTAAGAAGTTCCACGATAAAGGAGGTGGGGACAGAATGGGGATGTGTTCTCTCATTTAGAACGTTCTCAATAACTACCAGGACCTCATCTTGTGAAGTAATTGTGTAAAGGGATTCTATATCCAGCGTGTATAAGAAGCTGGTATCAGCATCAAATGGAAAAAGTTCTAACTGATTAATCATCTACATACTATCTCTTACAGAACATGGGGTTGTGGCACAAACTGTTTAATGAAAAAAATCCACATAAAGACCCAATGGTTCTAAGATAAAGCCACAACCTGAAATGATTGGTCAACCAGGTGGCATCTTCTCATTCTTATGTATTTTGTGCAGAGTATAAATCAAAGGTGTCCTCAGTGAGTTAGTGTTGAGAAACAAAAACTCATTCTGATTGAGAAATCCTTCTGCTTTCCCTCTTCCAGTAATGTTTTAATTACTCCTTAAATTTCCTTAGTAGTTTCAGAACTCAATTTTAAATAATGTTCGGTATTAGCCAATTGTCTGTGGATTTCCATTTTATATACATCAAGGTCTTGTATGACAATGCCCCCTCCTTTGTCAGCTGATTTAATCACCAGTGATGTTTTAGTCTTCAAATTTTCCAAAGCTCGTTTTTCAGAATAAGGATATTGTAAGGAATGGTACTCTGTTGTTCTAAGGTTGCTATTTCTTTAAGGATCAATTTTTCAAAAGTATATTTCTCTGGGTATAAGGCACTGGTAGATGGAATAAAAGTGGATGGCAGTCAGAGATCAGTGTTGGGATCACTGGAGTTACAGGGATTGTTCTGGAAAAAGGCCAGTGAACAAATCTTTGTAAATAAACTTAAGCAATTCTGTCCTAGATCTAGTAAATTAGGGCGATTCGTAGGCACCAAAGATAAACCCTTACTAAGTAATGATATTTCCTCAGAAGATAATTGATGTTTCGATAGATTAAATATAGGGATTGTTTCTACATTGCTAGTACTTAATGGTCTATTGCCATGTTCAACATTACTGTCACTAAATAGTACCCCCATTGGTAATACTTCTGTCTGGTCTGTCGATCTCCTGGTGTGCTGAACCACCATGTGTCCTTCCCCTTCCTCGTCTGGTGGGACGTCTCTGTTCTTTCCCTAAAAACCCTATAGGGGTACCTGGGTTAATACTGGTTCCTTTCCCCGGGTCTGAGTTATCGAAGGATTCCCCGGATGTGTCAGAAAAAGTGACAAGGTTTCTCTGTTTATTGAGTTTGCCCTAAGGGTATATAAAATATTAGGATTAATATATGCTCTGTTGTTAAAAAATCCTCTAATAAGTAGGGGTATGTTCTTTCACACTTGTAGTTACAAATGTCTTTCTTAACTTAACTCATATTAAATTCGTTAATTGATGTTTTAATTTTTTCTAAAAGACTTTTTGCATCTGGATCATATTGGATTCCCTAATCTGTTGTTCCAAAGGGCTTATCATCCCTGAAAGTTTTATGGATTCTTCATTCGCTGTATTGATGCCAAGCACCATCTAATGCCTAGAGAAAGTAGTGCCAATGTAACTTAATACTTATTGTCTGTGAACACACCGGGATATTATAAACTTGCAAACCCACTGGGATTGTGTCTACTTTGAAATAATCTGCCAGCATGTGAATCATTAACTGCAATCTGACATATTTCTCCCTACATTTCTCTATCTGGCCTGCCAAGCTAGGACTCGTTGAAGGGGTCTGAATATTATCAGAGAGTAAGGATGGAACCTCTAGAATTTTCTTAATATATTAATCTGAGTACAAAGGTGTATGATCAGACACCACTTACTAAAAGGGTTCTAATACCTAAATCGAAAAAAAGGAAAGTATTTATGAAGAAAGGCAATAAAATGGAAAATAGAAGACAAAGAAAAGGGAACAAAATATCACCACTTATTAAAGTGAAAACAATAATAATACAAAACAACCTTGCAATCCAGCGATTGCACTCTACTAAGGTCAGTCAACAAGGGAACCCACAGATCTGAAGGGACCAGGGGTATCAATCTATAAACAACACAATGGTCCCTTACAATAAATATTATAACAATTAATCCATAAAATTACAATGAATCCTATGTATAGGCAAAATGATAATCATTTATTATAAACAGACACTTAAGATATGCATTCCATTTAAAATACTAAACAATCAAATCAGAAGAGTATAGTTTCCAAACATGCTATTTTTCAAGATAGCAACACAGAAGGATCACTGACGGAGTGTTAACACTTTTCAAACACTCACCCCAGAAACAGATCTGGGTTTAATCCCTCATTCTTTAGCTCACCATGCCACCCTAATTTGGACCCAGCCATATCCAAATCAGCATGACTCAGGCTACTTTGCTTAAGTGCATCATTTTTCAAAATAGACAGTGACAACAATGCAACACTACATAGTCCAATGACTCAGGCTACTAATCAAAGACATAAAAATACACAATAAATGTGTCAATAGATGGCACCCATGCTCCTACACACAAGAAAAGAATAATATTGTGAGTCAAGGTACAATTGTCAACGTAAAGTTTCGATCCCCAGTTTTAAATAGACAGGATCATCAAAGGGACAAGAAAGATGAGCCTGAGAGAAAGAACTGTAATTGTATGCCTGCTGAAAAAAGAGAGAAAAAAGAACAAGAAGAAAGAGAAGAGGGAGAAAAACAGGGAAAAGAAAAAGTTCCTAATAGAATAATAACATTTCCTAAAAAACACAGGGCCAGATTTGTGGAAAAGTGGTGCAGCGCGGTGCTGTGCCAAAATTAGCAGTGCTGCGCTGAGTCACTTTAGAAATGCAGGGATGCGCCATATTTAAGTGAATACGGCGCACCACTGTGTTGTCCTCTGCGCTGGCACTAAATTTAGCTGCCAGCACCAAAGCAGACATCCTTGCATCATTCTACATGGATGTCTGTGTTGAGGGGTGTGATCGTTTATGTGTGGGAAGGTGTGCCTTCCCGCACATAAACAATCACTAATGGCTCTTTGGCACTTCTGTGTGTGCTGCACAATGCAATGAAGTTCTTCTACAGACTCACCCTTCAAACAAGCTAATTTGAAAAAAAACCCATGCTCTTATTTATTCAAATGAAGTGCAAAGTTATGTGACTTTTTTAGTTCACTTTTGATACCAAAATAAGCATTTAGAAAAAGAGGCTCACCATCAGTGCCACGTCATTAACACTACAGCAGCTTCAGTGTCTGTCCATTTACAAAAACAATGATAACTGTGGATCTAGGTTTAAAGTTCTCATTGGTGCTTGTAGGAAAGTACCATCTTGCCTGGCATGTTACCCCCATTTTTCACTGTATATATGTTGTTTTAGTTGTATGTGTCACTGGGACCCTGGTAACCCAGGGCCCCAGTGCTCATAAGTGTGCCTGAATGTGTTACCTGTGTAGTGACTAACTGTCTCACTGAGGCTCTGCTAATCAGAACCTCAGTGGTTATGCTCTCTCATTTCTTTCCAAATTGTCACTGACAGGCTAGTGACCATTTTTACCAATTTACATTGGCTTACTGGAACACCCTTATAATCCCCTAGTATATGGTACTGAGGTACCCAGGGTATTGGGGTTCCAGGAGATCCCTATGGGCTGCAGCATTTCTTTTGCCACCCATAGGGAGCTCTGACAATTCTTACACAGGCCTGCCACTGCAGCCTGAGTGAAATAACGTCCACGTTATTTCACAGCCATTTTACACTGCACTTAAGTAACTTATAAGTCACCTATATGTCTAACCTTTACCTGGTAAAGGTTAGGTGCAAAGTTACTTAGTGTGAGGGCACCCTGGCACTAGCCAAGGTGCCCCCACATTGTTCAGAGCCAATTCACTGAACTTTGTGAGTGCGGGGACACCATTACACGCGTGCACTACATATAGGTCACTACCTATATGTAGCTTCACCATGGTAACTCCGAATATGGCCATGTAACATGTCTATGATCATGGAATTGCCCCCTCTATGCCATCCTGGCATTGTTGGTACAATTCCATGATCCCAGTGGTCTGTAGCACAGACCCTGGTACTGCCAGACTGCCCTTCCTGGGGTTTCTCTGCAGCTGCTGCTGCTGCCAACCCCTCAGACAGGCAGCTGCCCTCCTGGGGTCCAGCCAGGCCTGGCCCAGGATGGCAGAACAAAGAACTTCCTCTGAGAGAGGGTGTGACACCCTCTCCCTTTGGAAAATGGTGTGAAGGCAGGGGAGGAGTAGCCTCCCCCAGCCTCTGGAAATGCTTTGTTGGGCACAGATGTGCCCAATTCTGCATAAGCCAGTCTACACCGGTTCAGGGACCCCTTAGCCCCTGCTCTGGCGCGAAACTGGACAAAGGAAAGGGGAGTGACCACTCCCCTGACCTGCACCTCCCCTGGGAGGTGTCCAGAGCTCCTCCAGTGTGCTCCAGACCTCTGCCATCTTGGAAACAGAGGTGCTGCTGGCACACTGGACTGCTCAGAGTGGCCAGTGCCACCAGGTGACGTCAGAGACTCCTGCTGATAGGCTCCTTCAGGTGTTAGTAGCCTTTCCTCTCTCCTAGGTAGCCAAACCCTCTTTTCTGGCTATTTAGGGTCTCTGTCTCTGGGGAAACTTTAGATAACGAATGCATGAGCTCAGCCGAGTTCCTCTGCATCTCCCTCTTCACCTTCTGATAAGGAATCGACCGCTGACCGCGCTGGAAGCCTGCAAACCTGCAACATAGTAGCAAAGACGACTACTGCAACTCTGTAACGCTGATCCTGCCGCCTTCTCGACTGTTTTCCTGCTTGTGCATGCTGTGGGGGTAGTCTGCCTCCTCTCTGCACCAGAAGCTCCGAAGAAATCTCCTGTGGGTCGACGGAATCTTCCCCCTGCAACCGCAGGCACCAAAAAGCTGCATTACCGGTCCCTTGGGTCTCCTCTCAGCACAACGAGCGAGGTCCCTTGAATTCAGCGACACCGTCCAAGTGACCCCCACAGTCCAGTGACTCTTCAGCCCAAGTTTGGTGGAGGTAAGTCCTTGCCTCACCTCGCTGGGCTGCATTGCTGGGAACCGCGACTTTGCAAGCTACTCCGGCCACTGTGCACTTCCGGCGGAAATCCTTCGTGCACATCCAAGCCTGGGTCCACGGCACTCTAACCTGCATTGCACGACTTTCTAAGTTGGTCTCCGGCGACGTGGGACTCCTTTGTGCAACTTCGGCGAGCACCGTTTCACGCATCCTCGTAGTGCCTGTTTCTGGCACTTCTCCGGGTGCTACCTGCTTCAGTGAGGGCTCTTTGTCTTGCTCGACGTCCCCTCTCTCTGCAGGTCCAATTTGCGACCTTCTGGTCCCTCCTGGGCCCCAGCAGCGTCCAAAAACGCCAAACGCACGATTTGCGTGTAGCAAGGCTTGTTGGCGTCCATCCGGCGGAAAACACTTCTGCACGACTCTCCAAGGCGTGGGGGATCCATCCTCCAAAGGGGAAGTCTCTAGCCCTTGTCGTTCCTGCAGTATTCACAGTTCTTCAGCCTAGTAAGAGCTTCTTTGCACCAACCGCTGGCATTTCTTGGGCATCTGCCCATCTCCGAGCTGCTTGTGACTTTTGGACTTGGTCCCCTTGTTCCACAGGTACCCTCAGTCAGGAATCCATCGTTGTTGCATTGCTGATTTGTGTTTTCCTTGCATTCTCCCTCTAACACGACTATTTTGTCCTTAGGGGAACTTTAGTGCACTTTGCACTCACTTTTCAGGGTCTTGGGGAGGGTTATTTTTCTAACTCACACTATTTTCTAATAGTCCCAGCGACCCTCTACAAGGTCACATAGGTTTGGGGTCCATTCGTGGTTCGCATTCCACTTCTGGAGTATATGGTTTGTGTTGCCCCTATCCCTATGTTTCCCCATTGCATCCTATTGTAACTATACATTGTTTGCACTGTTTTCTAAGACTATACTGCATATTTTTGCTATTGTGTATATATTTCTTGGGTATATTTCCTATCCTCTCACTGAGGGTACACTCTAAGATACTTTGGCATATTGTCATAAAAATAAAGTACCTTTATTTTTAGTATAACTGTGTATTGTGTTTTCTTATGATATTGTGCATATGACACTAAGTGGTACTGTAGTAGCTTCACACGTCTCCTAGTTCAGCCTAAGCTGCTCTGCTAAGCTACCATTATCTATCAGCCTAAGCTGCTAGACACCCTATACACTAATAAGGGATAACTGGGCCTGGTGCAAGGTGCAAGTACCCCTTGGTACTCACTACAAGCCAGTCCAGTCTCCTACATTGGTTGTGCAGCGGTGGGATAAGTGCTTTGAGACTACTTACCACTCTTGTCATTGTACTTTTCATAAGAGAAAAATATACAAAACAAGGTCAGTGTATATACACATAGCCAAAAAGTTTTGCATTTCCTCTTTTCACTCTTTTCTAAGTGCTGAAAAGTACTTCTAAACTTTCAAAAAGTTCTTAAAAGTTTAAAAAGTTTTTTTCTGTCTTTCCAAAAAGTTCTGAAAACTTTTTTCTCTTTTGCTATCACTTTAACTCTCTCTAAAAAATGTCTGGCACAGGAAAAAAAGTTGAACTGTCCAAACTTGCATATGATCACCTTAGCTGGAAAGGAGCAAGGAGTCTCTGCATAGAGAGAGGTTTGAGTGTAGGGAAGAATCCTTCCTTAGAACTGTTAATTAATATGCTTAGAGTACAGGATAAGGCCATAAGTGCCCAATCTGTAGAAAAAGTAGCTAATGGTTCTCAATCTGATCCAGGGACTCCCCCAGGAAAAGGTTCAGGAAAGAAACTTCTCAGCCTGCCCATTACTAGACAGTCTAGCATAGTTGGTACAGAGGTTGAATCACATCATACTGATGATGTGCTCTCACATTATGCTGGTAGCCAAGCTGTTAGGGTGCCCTCTGTAAGGGACAGGTCTCCTTCTGTTCATTCCCATCATACCTCTGTATCTAGAAATGTCCCTCCCACCCACCCTGATGACAGATTGTTAGAAAGGGAGCTCAATAGATTGAGAGTGGAGCAAACCAGACTGAAGCTCAAGAAGCAACAGCTGGATTTGGATAGACAGTCTTTAGAAATAGAGAGGGAAAGACAGAAGATGGGTTTAGATACCCATGGTGGCAGCAGCAGTATTCCCCATAGTCATCCTGCAAAAGAGCATGATTCCAGGAATCTGCACAAGATAGTTCCCCCTTATAAGGAGGGGGATGACATTAACAAGTGGTTTGCTGCACTTGAGAGGGCCTGTGCTGTACAGGATGTCCCTCAAAAGCAGTGGGCTGCTATCCTATGGCTATCATTTACTGGAAAAGGTAGGGATAGGCTCCTTACTGTAAAAGAAAATGATGCTAACAATTTCCAAGTTCTTAAGAATGCACTCCTGGATGGTTATGGCTTAACCACTGAACAGTACAGGATAAAGTTCAGAGATACCAAAAAGGAGTCTTCACAAGACTGGGTTGATTTCATTGACCAGGCAGTGAAGGCCTTGGAGGGGTGGTTACATGGCAGTAAAGTTACTGATTATGACAGCCTGTTTAACTTGATCCTGAGAGAGCATATTCTTAATAATTGTGTGTCTGATTTGTTGCACCAGTACTTGGTGGACTCTGATCTGACCTCTCCCCAAGAATTGGGAAAGAAGGCAGACAAATGGGTCAGAACAAGAGTGAACAGAAAAGTTCATACAGGGGGTGACAAAGATGGCAACAAAAAGAAGGATGGTAAGTCTTCTGACAAGGGTGGGGACAAATCTAAAAATGAGTCTTCATCAGGCCCACAAAAACACTCTGGTGGGGGTGGTGGGCCCAAATCCTCCTTTAATCAGAACAAGGAAAAGAAACCATGGTGCTATTTATGTAAAATAAAAGGCCATTGGACAACAGATCCCAGTTGTCCAAAGAAAGGCACCACAGCTCCTACCACTACAACCCCTACTGCTACACCTAGTGTCCCTACTAATAGCAGTGGTGGTGGGAGCAAACCTACTAATAGCCAATCCAAGGGAGTAGCTGGGCTCACTTTTGGTAATTTAGTTGGGGTTGGTCTGATTAGGGAGACCACAGAGGCTACTTTAGTCTCTGAAGGGGCTATTGACTTAGCCACTTTGGTTGCTTGCCCCCATAACTTGGAGAAGTACAAGCAACTAACCCTAATAAATGGTGTTGAGGTCCAGGCCTACAGGGACACAGGTGCCAGTGTCACAATGGTGATTGAGAAACTGGTGCACCCTGAACAACACATACTTGGACACCAGTACCAAGTAACCGATGCTCACAACATAACACAAAGCCACCCCATGGCTGTTGTAAATCTCAACTGGGGGGGGGTATCTGGTCCAAAGAAAGTTGTGGTAGCTTCAGATTTACCTGTAGACTGTCTATTAGGGAATGATTTGGAGACATCAGCTTGGTCAGATGTGGAGTTGGAGGCCCATGCAGCAATGCTGGGCATCCCAGGGCATATTTTTGCTTTGACAAGGGCTCAGGCCAAAAAGCAAAAAGGACAGGGAAGCTTGGATCCTGGAACAATGGACCAAGTGCTCCCTAAAGCTAGGGCTAGTAGAAGCAAACCACTTCCTACTATCCCTCCCTCTACAGTGGATTCTACTTCTGAGGAAGAAGAATTCCCTCCCTGTGCAGAACCTACACCAGAGGAGCTGGAAGCAGACACTGCTGAGCTTTTGGGTGAAGGGGGGCCTGCCAGAGAGGAGCTGAGTGTGGCACAGCAAACCTGTCCCACATTAGAGGGTCTCAGACAGCAAGCTGTCAAACAGGCTAATGGGGATGTCAGTGACTCTCACAGAGTTTACTGGGAGGACAACCTCTTGTACACTGAGCATAGGGATCCTAAACCTGGAGCTGCCAGGAGATTAGTGATTCCTCAGGAGTACAGAAAGTTCCTCCTAACACTGGCACATGACATTCCCTTAGCTGGGCACCTGGGTCAAATGAAAACTTGGGACAGATTGGTACCATTGTTTCATTGGCCTAGGATGTCTGAGGACACAAAATAATTTTGTAAGTCCTGTGAAACCTGTCAAGCCAGTGGCAAGACAGGTGGCACTCCAAAGGCACCCCTTATCCCACTGCCTGTGGTTGGGGTTCCCTTTGAAAGGGTAGGGGTTGACATAGTTGGCCCCCTTGACCCTCCTACTGCTTCAGGCAATAGGTTTATCTTGGTGGTAGTGGACCATGCCACAAGATATCCTGAAGCAATTCCTTTAAGGACCACTACAGCTCCTGCAGTGGCAAAGGCCCTCCTGGGAATATTTTCCAGGGTGGGCTTCCCAAAGGAAGTAGTATCAGACAGGGGAAGCAATTTCATGTCTGCATACTTAAAGGCCATGTGGAAGGAGTGTGGTGTAACTTACAAGTTCACAACACCCTATCATCCACAAACAAATGGACTGGTGGAGAGATTTAATAAAACTCTCAAAGGCATGATTATGGGACTCCCTGAAAAACTCCGCAGGAGATGGGATATCCTTCTACCATGCCTCCTTTTTGCCTACAGGGAGGTACCCCAGAAAGGAGTGGGCTTCAGCCCCTTTGAACTTCTTTTTGGACACCCTGTTAGGGGTCCACTCACACTTGTAAAGGAGGGTTGGGAACAACCTTTAAAAGCTCCTAAACAGGATATTGTGGATTATGTACTTGGCCTCAGATCAAGGATGGCTGAGTACATGAAAAAGGCCAGTAAAAACCTTCAGGCCAGCCAAGAGCTCCAGAAGCAATGGCATGATCAGAAGGCTGTTTTGGTTCAGTACCAACCAGGGCAGAAAGTGTGGGTCTTGGAGCCTGTGGCCCCAAGAGCACTCCAAGATAAATGGAGTGGACCCCACACAATTGTTGAAAAGAAGGGTGAAGTCACCTACTTGGTAGACTTAGGCACTGCCAGGAGTCCCCTTAGGGTGCTCCATGTCAACCGCCTGAAACCCTACTATGACAGGGCTGATCTCACCCTGCTCATGGCAACAGATGAGGGACAGGAAGAAGACAGTGATCCTCTACCTGATCTCTTCTCTTCCACAGAACAAGATGCTCTTGTGGAAGGTGTAGTTTTGGCTGATTGTCTTACTGCTGAGCAGAAAGATAATTGCATAAATCTCCTAGGACAATTTTCAGAACTCTTCTCCATTGTGCCAGGCACCACTTCTTGGTGTGAGCACACTATAGATACTGGAGACAGTTTACCTGTCAAAAGTAAGATCTATAGGCAGCCTGACCATGTCAGGGACTGCATAAAGCAAGACGTTCAGAAAATGTTGGAACTAGGAGTGGTTGAGCACTCTGACAGTCCATGGGCTTCTCCTGTGGTACTGGTACCAAAACCCAATTCTAAAGATGGAAAGAAGGAAATGAGGTTTTGTGTAGACTATAGAGGTCTCAACTTGGTAACCAAAACTGATGCTCACCCTATACCCAGGGCAGATGAGCTCATAGATACACTGGCATCTGCCAAGTATCTAAGCACTTTTGATTTGACTGCAGGGTATTGGCAGATCAAATTGTCAGAAGATGCTAAACCTAAGACTGCATTTTCTACCATTGGAGGACATTACCAGTTTACTGTAATGCCTTTTGGTTTGAAAAATGCACCTGCCACTTTTCAGAGGTTGGTGAACACAGTCCTGCAAGGGCTGGAAGCTTTCAGTGCAGCATATTTGGATGATATAGCTGTATTTAGCTCCAGCTGGGATGATCACCTGGTCCACCTATGGAAAGTTTTGGAGGCCCTGCAAAAGGCAGGCCTCACTATCAAGGCTTCAAAGTGCCAGATAGGGCAGGGTAAGGTGGTTTATCTGGGACACCTTGTTGGTGGGGAACAGATTGCACCACTACAGGGGAAAATCCAAACTATTATTGATTGGGTTCCCCCTACCACTCAGACTCAGGTGAGAGCCTTCCTAGGCCTCACTGGGTATTACAGGAGGTTCATTAAGAACTATGGCTCCATTGCAGCCCCTCTTAATGACCTCACATCCAAGAAAATGCCTAAAAAGGTATTATGGACAGCAAACTGTCAGAAAGCTTTTGAGGAGCTGAAGCAGGCCATGTGCTCTGCACCTGTCCTGAAAAGCCCTTGTTACTCTAAAAAATTCTATGTCCAAACTGATGCATCTGAATTAGGAGTAGGGGCAGTCCTATCACAACTTAATTCTGAGGGCCAGGATCAACCTGGTGCTTTTATTAGTAGAAGGTTGACCCCTAGAGAAAAGCGTTGGTCTGCCATAGAGAGGGAGGCCTTTGCTGTGGTCTGGGCTCTGAAGAAGTTGAGGCCATACCTGTTTGGCACTCACTTCGTTGTTCAGACAGACCACAAACCTCTACTTTGGCTAAAACAAATGAAAGGTGAAAATCCTAAATTGTTGAGGTGGTCCATATCCCTACAGGGAATGGACTATACAGTGGAACATAGACCTGGGAGTAGCCACTCCAATGCAGATGGACTCTCCAGATATTTCCACTTAGACAATGAAGACTCATCAGGTAATGGCTAGTCTTATTGTCCTTCGTTTGGGGGGGGGGTTGTGTAGGAAAGTACCATCTTGCCTGGCATGTTACCCCCATTTTTCACTGTATATATGTTGTTTTAGTTGTATGTGTCACTGGGACCCTGGTAACCCAGGGCCCCAGTGCTCATAAGTGTGCCTGAATGTGTTACCTGTGTAGTGACTAACTGTCTCACTGAGGCTCTGCTAATCAGAACCTCAGTGGTTATGCTCTCTCATTTCTTTCCAAATTGTCACTGACAGGCTAGTGACCATTTTTACCAATTTACATTGGCTTACTGGAACACCCTTATAATCCCCTAGTATATGGTACTGAGGTACCCAGGGTATTGGGGTTCCAGGAGATCCCTATGGGCTGCAGCATTTCTTTTGCCACCCATAGGGAGCTCTGACAATTCTTACACAGGCCTGCCACTGCAGCCTGAGTGAAATAACGTCCACGTTATTTCACAGCCATTTTACACTGCACTTAAGTAACTTATAAGTCACCTATATGTCTAACCTTTACCTGGTAAAGGTTAGGTGCAAAGTTACTTAGTGTGAGGGCACCCTGGCACTAGCCAAGGTGCCCCCACATTGTTCAGAGCCAATTCACTGAACTTTGTGAGTGCGGGGACACCATTACACGCGTGCACTACATATAGGTCACTACCTATATGTAGCTTCACCATGGTAACTCCGAATATGGCCATGTAACATGTCTATGATCATGGAATTGCCCCCTCTATGCCATCCTGGCATTGTTGGTACAATTCCATGATCCCAGTGGTCTGTAGCACAGACCCTGGTACTGCCAGACTGCCCTTCCTGGGGTTTCTCTGCAGCTGCTGCTGCTGCCAACCCCTCAGACAGGCAGCTGCCCTCCTGGGGTCCAGCCAGGCCTGGCCCAGGATGGCAGAACAAAGAACTTCCTCTGAGAGAGGGTGTGACACCCTCTCCCTTTGGAAAATGGTGTGAAGGCAGGGGAGGAGTAGCCTCCCCCAGCCTCTGGAAATGCTTTGTTGGGCACAGATGTGCCCAATTCTGCATAAGCCAGTCTACACCGGTTCAGGGACCCCTTAGCCCCTGCTCTGGCGCGAAACTGGACAAAGGAAAGGGGAGTGACCACTCCCCTGACCTGCACCTCCCCTGGGAGGTGTCCAGAGCTCCTCCAGTGTGCTCCAGACCTCTGCCATCTTGGAAACAGAGGTGCTGCTGGCACACTGGACTGCTCAGAGTGGCCAGTGCCACCAGGTGACGTCAGAGACTCCTGCTGATAGGCTCCTTCAGGTGTTAGTAGCCTTTCCTCTCTCCTAGGTAGCCAAACCCTCTTTTCTGGCTATTTAGGGTCTCTGTCTCTGGGGAAACTTTAGATAACGAATGCATGAGCTCAGCCGAGTTCCTCTGCATCTCCCTCTTCACCTTCTGATAAGGAATCGACCGCTGACCGCGCTGGAAGCCTGCAAACCTGCAACATAGTAGCAAAGACGACTACTGCAACTCTGTAACGCTGATCCTGCCGCCTTCTCGACTGTTTTCCTGCTTGTGCATGCTGTGGGGGTAGTCTGCCTCCTCTCTGCACCAGAAGCTCCGAAGAAATCTCCCGTGGGTCGACGGAATCTTCCCCCTGCAACCGCAGGCACCAAAAAGCTGCATTACCGGTCCCTTGGGTCTCCTCTCAGCACGACGAGCGAGGTCCCTCGAATCCAGCGACACCGTCCAAGTGACCCCCACAGTCCAGTGACTCTTCAGCCCAAGTTTGGTGGAGGTAAGTCCTTGCCTCACCTCGCTGGGCTGCATTGCTGGGAACCGCGACTTTGCAAGCTACTCCGGCCCCTGTGCACTTCCGGCGGAAATCCTTCGTGCACATCCAAGCCTGGGTCCACGGCACTCTAACCTGCATTGCACGACTTTCTAAGTTGGTCTCCGGCGACGTGGGACTCCTTTGTGCAACTTCGGCGAGCACCGTTTCACGCATCCTCGTAGTGCCTGTTTCTGGCACTTCTCCGGGTGCTACCTGCTTCAGTGAGGGCTCTTTGTCTTACTCGACGTCCCCTCTCTCTGCAGGTCCAATTTGCGACCTTCTGGTCCCTCCTGGGCCCCAGCAGCGTCCAAAAACGCCAAACGCACGATTTGCGTGTAGCAAGGCTTGTTGGCGTCCATCCGGCGGGAAAACACTTTTGCACGACTCTCCAAGGCGTGGGGGATCCATCCTCCAAAGGGGAAGTCTCTAGCCCTTGTCGTTCCTGCAGTATTCACAGTTCTTCAGCCTAGTAAGAGCTTCTTTGCACCAACCGCTGGCATTTCTTGGGCATCTGCCCATCTCCGAGCTGCTTGTGACTTTTGGACTTGGTCCCCTTGTTCCACAGGTACCCTCAGTCAGGAATCCATCGTTGTTGCATTGCTGATTTGTGTTTTCCTTGCATTCTCCCTCTAACACGACTATTTTGTCCTTAGGGGAACTTTAGTGCACTTTGCACTCACTTTTCAGGGTCTTGGGGAGGGTTATTTTTCTAACTCACACTATTTTCTAATAGTCCCAGCGACCCTCTACAAGGTCACATAGGTTTGGGGTCCATTCGTGGTTCGCATTCCACTTCTGGAGTATATGGTTTGTGTTGCCCCTATCCCTATGTTTCCCCATTGCATCCTATTGTAACTATACATTGTTTGCACTGTTTTCTAAGACTATACTGCATATTTTTGCTATTGTGTATATATTTCTTGGGTATATTTCCTATCCTCTCACTGAGGGTACACTCTAAGATACTTTGGCATATTGTCATAAAAATAAAGTACCTTTATTTTTAGTATAACTGTGTATTGTGTTTTCTTATGATATTGTGCATATGACACTAAGTGGTACTGTAGTAGCTTCACACGTCTCCTAGTTCAGCCTAAGCTGCTCTGCTAAGCTACCATTATCTATCAGCCTAAGCTGCTAGACACCCTATACACTAATAAGGGATAACTGGGCCTGGTGCAAGGTGCAAGTACCCCTTGGTACTCACTACAAGCCAGTCCAGCCTCCTACATTGGTTGTGCAGCGGTGGGATAAGTGCTTTGAGACTACTTACCACTCTTGTCATTGTACTTTTCATAAGAGAAAAATATACAAAACAAGGTCAGTGTATATACACATAGCCAAAAAGTTTTGCATTTCCTCTTTTCACTCTTTTCTAAGTGCTGAAAAGTACTTCTAAACTTTCAAAAAGTTCTTAAAAGTTTAAAAAGTTTTTTTCTGTCTTTCCAAAAAGTTCTGAAAACTTTTTTCTCTTTTGCTATCACTTTAACTCTCTCTAAAAAATGTCTGGCACAGGAAAAAAAGTTGAACTGTCCAAACTTGCATATGATCACCTTAGCTGGAAAGGAGCAAGGAGTCTCTGCATAGAGAGAGGTTTGAGTGTAGGGAAGAATCCTTCCTTAGAACTGTTAATTAATATGCTTAGAGTACAGGATAAGGCCATAAGTGCCCAATCTGTAGAAAAAGTAGCTAATGGTTCTCAATCTGATCCAGGGACTCCCCCAGGAAAAGGTTCAGGAAAGAAACTTCTCAGCCTGCCCATTACTAGACAGTCTAGCATAGTTGGTACAGAGGTTGAATCACATCATACTGATGATGTGCTCTCACATTATGCTGGTAGCCAAGCTGTTAGGGTGCCCTCTGTAAGGGACAGGTCTCCTTCTGTTCATTCCCATCATACCTCTGTATCTAGAAATGTCCCTCCCACCCACCCTGATGACAGATTGTTAGAAAGGGAGCTCAATAGATTGAGAGTGGAGCAAACCAGACTGAAGCTCAAGAAGCAACAGCTGGATTTGGATAGACAGTCTTTAGAAATAGAGAGGGAAAGACAGAAGATGGGTTTAGATACCCATGGTGGCAGCAGCAGTATTCCCCATAGTCATCCTGCAAAAGAGCATGATTCCAGGAATCTGCTCAAGATAGTTCCCCCTTATAAGGAGGGGGATGACATTAACAAGTGGTTTGCTGCACTTGAGAGGGACTGTGCTGTACAGGATGTCCCTCAAAAGCAGTGGGCTGCTATCCTATGGCTATCATTTACTGGAAAAGGTAGGGATAGGCTCCTTACTGTAAAAGAAAATGATGCTAACAATTTCCAAGTTCTTAAGAATGCACTCCTGGATGGTTATGGCTTAACCACTGAACAGTACAGGATAAAGTTCAGAGATACCAAAAAGGAGTCTTCACAAGACTGGGTTGATTTCATTGACCAGGCAGTGAAGGCCTTGGAGGGGTGGTTACATGGCAGTAAAGTTACTGATTATGACAGCCTGTTTAACTTGATCCTGAGAGAGCATATTCTTAATAATTGTGTGTCTGATTTGTTGCACCAGTACTTGGTGGACTCTGATCTGACCTCTCCCCAAGAATTGGGAAAGAAGGCAGACAAATGGGTCAGAACAAGAGTGAACAGAAAAGTTCATACAGGGGGTGACAAAGATGGCAACAAAAAGAAGGATGGTAAGTCTTCTGACAAGGGTGGGGACAAATCTAAAAATGAGTCTTCATCAGGCCCACAAAAACACTCTGGTGGGGGTGGTGGGCCCAAATCCTCCTTTAATCAGAACAAGGAAAAGAAACCATGGTGCTATTTATGTAAAATAAAAGGCCATTGGACAACAGATCCCAGTTGTCCAAAGAAAGGCACCACAGCTCCTACCACTACAACCCCTACTGCTACACCTAGTGTCCCTACTAATAGCAGTGGTGGTGGGAGCAAACCTACTAATAGCCAATCCAAGGGAGTAGCTGGGCTCACTTTTGGTAATTTAGTTGGGGTTGGTCTGATTAGGGAGACCACAGAGGCTACTTTAGTCTCTGAAGGGGCTATTGACTTAGCCACTTTGGTTGCTTGCCCCCATAACTTGGAGAAGTACAAGCAACTAACCCTAATAAATGGTGTTGAGGTCCAGGCCTACAGGGACACAGGTGCCAGTGTCACAATGGTGATTGAGAAACTGGTGCACCCTGAACAACACATACTTGGACACCAGTACCAAGTAACCGATGCTCACAACATAACACAAAGCCACCCCATGGCTGTTGTAAATCTCAACTGGGGGGGGGTATCTGGTCCAAAGAAAGTTGTGGTAGCTTCAGATTTACCTGTAGACTGTCTATTAGGGAATGATTTGGAGACATCAGCTTGGTCAGATGTGGAGTTGGAGGCCCATGCAGCAATGCTGGGCATCCCAGGGCATATTTTTGCTTTGACAAGGGCTCAGGCCAAAAAGCAAAAAGGACAGGGAAGCTTGGATCCTGGAACAATGGACCAAGTGCTCCCTAAAGCTAGGGCTAGTAGAAGCAAACCACTTCCTACTATCCCTCCCTCTACAGTGGATTCTACTTCTGAGGAAGAAGAATTCCCTCCCTGTGCAGAACCTACACCAGAGGAGCTGGAAGCAGACACTGCTGAGCTTTTGGGTGAAGGGGGGCCTGCCAGAGAGGAGCTGAGTGTGGCACAGCAAACCTGTCCCACATTAGAGGGTCTCAGACAGCAAGCTGTCAAACAGGCTAATGGGGATGTCAGTGACTCTCACAGAGTTTACTGGGAGGACAACCTCTTGTACACTGAGCATAGGGATCCTAAACCTGGAGCTGCCAGGAGATTAGTGATTCCTCAGGAGTACAGAAAGTTCCTCCTAACAGTGGCACATGACATTCCCTTAGCTGGGCACCTGGGTCAAATGAAAACTTGGGACAGATTGGTACCATTGTTTCATTGGCCTAGGATGTCTGAGGACACAAAATAATTTTGTAAGTCCTGTGAAACCTGTCAAGCCAGTGGCAAGACAGGTGGCACTCCAAAGGCACCCCTTATCCCACTGCCTGTGGTTGGGGTTCCCTTTGAAAGGGTAGGGGTTGACATAGTTGGCCCCCTTGACCCTCCTACTGCTTCAGGCAATAGGTTGATCTTGGTGGTAGTGGACCATGCCACAAGATATCCTGAAGCAATTCCTTTAAGGACCACTACAGCTCCTGCAGTGGCAAAGGCCCTCCTGGGAATATTTTCCAGGGTGGGCTTCCCAAAGGAAGTAGTATCAGACAGGGGAAGCAATTTCATGTCTGCATACTTAAAGGCCATGTGGAAGGAGTGTGGTGTAACTTACAAGTTCACAACACCCTATCATCCACAAACAAATGGACTGGTGGAGAGATTTAATAAAACTCTCAAAGGCATGATTATGGGACTCCCTGAAAAACTCCGCAGGAGATGGGATATCCTTCTACCATGCCTCCTTTTTGCCTACAGGGAGGTACCCCAGAAAGGAGTGGGCTTCAGCCCCTTTGAACTTCTTTTTGGACACCCTGTTAGGGGTCCACTCACACTTGTAAAGGAGGGTTGGGAACAACCTTTAAAAGCTCCTAAACAGGATATTGTGGATTATGTACTTGGCCTCAGATCAAGGATGGCTGAGTACATGAAAAAGGCCAGTAAAAACCTTCAGGCCAGCCAAGAGCTCCAGAAGCAATGGCATGATCAGAAGGCTGTTTTGGTTCAGTACCAACCAGGGCAGAAAGTGTGGGTCTTGGAGCCTGTGGCCCCAAGAGCACTCCAAGATAAATGGAGTGGACCCCACACAATTGTTGAAAAGAAGGGTGAAGTCACCTACTTGGTAGACTTAGGCACTGCCAGGAGTCCCCTTAGGGTGCTCCATGTCAACCGCCTGAAACCCTACTATGACAGGGCTGATCTCACCCTGCTCATGGCAACAGATGAGGGACAGGAAGAAGACAGTGATCCTCTACCTGATCTCTTCTCTTCCACAGAACAAGATGCTCTTGTGGAAGGTGTAGTTTTGGCTGATTGTCTTACTGCTGAGCAGAAAGATAATTGCATAAATCTCCTAGGACAATTTTCAGAACTCTTCTCCATTGTGCCAGGCACCACTTCTTGGTGTGAGCACACTATAGATACTGGAGACAGTTTACCTGTCAAAAGTAAGATCTATAGGCAGCCTGACCATGTCAGGGACTGCATAAAGCAAGACGTTCAGAAAATGTTGGAACTAGGAGTGGTTGAGCACTCTGACAGTCCATGGGCTTCTCCTGTGGTACTGGTACCAAAACCCAATTCTAAAGATGGAAAGAAGGAAATGAGGTTTTGTGTAGACTATAGAGGTCTCAACTTGGTAACCAAAACTGATGCTCACCCTATACCCAGGGCAGATGAGCTCATAGATACACTGGCATCTGCCAAGTATCTAAGCACTTTTGATTTGACTGCAGGGTATTGGCAGATCAAATTGTCAGAAGATGCTAAACCTAAGACTGCATTTTCTACCATTGGAGGACATTACCAGTTTACTGTAATGCCTTTTGGTTTGAAAAATGCACCTGCCACTTTTCAGAGGTTGGTGAACACAGTCCTGCAAGGGCTGGAAGCTTTCAGTGCAGCATATTTGGATGATATAGCTGTATTTAGCTCCAGCTGGGATGATCACCTGGTCCACCTATGGAAAGTTTTGGAGGCCCTGCAAAAGGCAGGCCTCACTATCAAGGCTTCAAAGTGCCAGATAGGGCAGGGTAAGGTGGTTTATCTGGGACACCTTGTTGGTGGGGAACAGATTGCACCACTACAGGGGAAAATCCAAACTATTATTGATTGGGTTCCCCCTACCACTCAGACTCAGGTGAGAGCCTTCCTAGGCCTCACTGGGTATTACAGGAGGTTCATTAAGAACTATGGCTCCATTGCAGCCCCTCTTAATGACCTCACATCCAAGAAAATGCCTAAAAAGGTATTATGGACAGCAAACTGTCAGAAAGCTTTTGAGGAGCTGAAGCAGGCCATGTGCTCTGCACCTGTCCTGAAAAGCCCTTGTTACTCTAAAAAATTCTATGTCCAAACTGATGCATCTGAATTAGGAGTAGGGGCAGTCCTATCACAACTTAATTCTGAGGGCCAGGATCAACCTGTTGCTTTTATTAGTAGAAGGTTGACCCCTAGAGAAAAGCGTTGGTCTGCCATAGAGAGGGAGGCCTTTGCTGTGGTCTGGGCTCTGAAGAAGTTGAGGCCATACCTGTTTGGCACTCACTTCATTGTTCAGACAGACCACAAACCTCTACTTTGGCTAAAACAAATGAAAGGTGAAAATCCTAAATTGTTGAGGTGGTCCATATCCCTACAGGGAATGGACTATACAGTGGAACATAGACCTGGGAGTAGCCACTCCAATGCAGATGGACTCTCCAGATATTTCCACTTAGACAATGAAGACTCATCAGGTAATGGCTAGTCTTATTGTCCTTCGTTTGGGGGGGGGTTGTGTAGGAAAGTACCATCTTGCCTGGCATGTTACCCCCATTTTTCACTGTATATATGTTGTTTTAGTTGTATGTGTCACTGGGACCCTGGTAACCCAGGGCCCCAGTGCTCATAAGTGTGCCTGAATGTGTTACCTGTGTAGTGACTAACTGTCTCACTGAGGCTCTGCTAATCAGAACCTCAGTGGTTATGCTCTCTCATTTCTTTCCAAATTGTCACTGACAGGCTAGTGACCATTTTTACCAATTTACATTGGCTTACTGGAACACCCTTATAATCCCCTAGTATATGGTACTGAGGTACCCAGGGTATTGGGGTTCCAGGAGATCCCTATGGGCTGCAGCATTTCTTTTGCCACCCATAGGGAGCTCTGACAATTCTTACACAGGCCTGCCACTGCAGCCTGAGTGAAATAACGTCCACGTTATTTCACAGCCATTTTACACTGCACTTAAGTAACTTATAAGTCACCTATATGTCTAACCTTTACCTGGTAAAGGTTAGGTGCAAAGTTACTTAGTGTGAGGGCACCCTGGCACTAGCCAAGGTGCCCCCACATTGTTCAGAGCCAATTCACTGAACTTTGTGAGTGCGGGGACACCATTACACGCGTGCACTACATATAGGTCACTACCTATATGTAGCTTCACCATGGTAACTCCGAATATGGCCATGTAACATGTCTATGATCATGGAATTGCCCCCTCTATGCCATCCTGGCATTGTTGGTACAATTCCATGATCCCAGTGGTCTGTAGCACAGACCCTGGTACTGCCAGACTGCCCTTCCTGGGGTTTCTCTGCAGCTGCTGCTGCTGCCAACCCCTCAGACAGGCAGCTGCCCTCCTGGGGTCCAGCCAGGCCTGGCCCAGGATGGCAGAACAAAGAACTTCCTCTGAGAGAGGGTGTGACACCCTCTCCCTTTGGAAAATGGTGTGAAGGCAGGGGAGGAGTAGCCTCCCCCAGCCTCTGGAAATGCTTTGTTGGGCACAGATGTGCCCAATTCTGCATAAGCCAGTCTACACCGGTTCAGGGACCCCTTAGCCCCTGCTCTGGCGCGAAACTGGACAAAGGAAAGGGGAGTGACCACTCCCCTGACCTGCACCTCCCCTGGGAGGTGTCCAGAGCTCCTCCAGTGTGCTCCAGACCTCTGCCATCTTGGAAACAGAGGTGCTGCTGGCACACTGGACTGCTCTGAGTGGCCAGTGCCACCAGGTGACGTCAGAGACTCCTGCTGATAGGCTCCTTCAGGTGTTAGTAGCCTTTCCTCTCTCCTAGGTAGCCAAACCCTCTTTTCTGGCTATTTAGGGTCTCTGTCTCTGGGGAAACTTTAGATAACGAATGCATGAGCTCAGCCGAGTTCCTCTGCATCTCCCTCTTCACCTTCTGATAAGGAATCGACCGCTGACCGCGCTGGAAGCCTGCAAACCTGCAACATAGTAGCAAAGACGACTACTGCAACTCTGTAACGCTGATCCTGCCGCCTTCTCGACTGTTTTCCTGCTTGTGCATGCTGTGGGGGTAGTCTGCCTCCTCTCTGCACCAGAAGCTCCGAAGAAATCTCCCGTGGGTCGACGGAATCTTCCCCCTGCAACCGCAGGCACCAAAAAGCTGCATTACCGGTCCCTTGGGTCTCCTCTCAGCACGACGAGCGAGGTCCCTCGAATCCAGCGACACCGTCCAAGTGACCCCCACAGTCCAGTGACTCTTCAGCCCAAGTTTGGTGGAGGTAAGTCCTTGCCTCACCTCGCTGGGCTGCATTGCTGGGAACCGCGACTTTGCAAGCTACTCCGGCCCCTGTGCACTTCCGGCGGAAATCCTTCATGCACATCCAAGCCTGGGTCCACGGCACTCTAACCTGCATTGCACGACTTTCTAAGTTGGTCTCCGGCGACGTGGGACTCCTTTGTGCAACTTCGGCGAGCACCGTTTCACGCATCCTCGTAGTGCCTGTTTCTGGCACTTCTCCGGGTGCTACCTGCTTCAGTGAGGGCTCTTTGTCTTGCTCGACGTCCCCTCTCTCTGCAGGTCCAATTTGCGACCTTCTGGTCCCTCCTGGGCCCCAGCAGCGTCCAAAAACACCAAACGCACGATTTGCGTGTAGCAAGGCTTGTTGGCGTCCATCCGGCGGGAAAACACTTCTGCACGACTCTCCAAGGCGTGGGGGATCCATCCTCCAAAGGGGAAGTCTCTAGCCTTTGTCGTTCCTGCAGTATTCACAGTTCTTCAGCCTAGTAAGAGCTTCTTTGCACCAACCGCTGGCATTTCTTGGGCATCTGCCCATCTCCGAGCTGCTTGTGACTTTTGGACTTGGTCCCCTTGTTCCACAGGTACCCTCAGTCAGGAATCCATCGTTGTTGCATTGCTGATTTGTGTTTTCCTTGCATTCTCCCTCTAACACGACTATTTTGTCCTTAGGGGAACTTTAGTGCACTTTGCACTCACTTTTCAGGGTCTTGGGGAGGGTTATTTTTCTAACTCACACTATTTTCTAATAGTCCCAGCAACCCTCTACAAGGTCACATAGGTTTGGGGTCCATTCGTGGTTCGCATTCCACTTCTGGAGTATATGGTTTGTGTTGCCCCTATCCCTATGTTTCCCCATTGCATCCTATTGTAACTATACATTGTTTGCACTGTTTTCTAAGACCCTACTGCATATTTTTGCTATTGTGTATATATATCTTGGGTATATTTCCTATCCACTCACTGAGGGTACACTCTAAGATACTTTGGCATATTGTCATAAAAATAAAGTACCTTTATTTTTAGTATAACTGTGTATTGTGTTTTCTTATGATATTGTGCATATGACACTAAGTGGTACTGTAGTAGCTTCACACGTCTCCTAGTTCAGCCTAAGCTGCTCTGCTAAGCTACCATTATCTATCAGCCTAAGCTGCTAGACACCCTATACACTAATAAGGGATAACTGGGCCTGGTGCAAGGTGCAAGTACCCCTTGGTACTCACTACAAGCCAGTCCAGCCTCCTACAGTGCTTAACCACTTTTCCATCTGCAATTCTATCAGTGTTAGCAATGTAGTTACATGCCCTTGTGGACTCAGTTATACTGGAATGCGGTCAAGGAAAGTACATATCCGAATAGACAAATATAGAAGTACCATTAGATGCAAAGAGAATACAACTCACCTGACCCCAACCACTTCATGACTGTAGGACACAGTGACACAGATTTACACTGGTCTGTAATCGATCAAATAAAATCATCTGATGAGGCCGTGAGTAGACATTTCCTGTTGGAAAGAGAGCAGCACTGGTTTTGCAGACAAGTACCAATATCAATGCCCTTAATGAAGAAATGCCCTGGGTATAATTTTCGTTTTAGTTGAAATCTGTTTGTTGAGATTTTTATACATAAAAACAGAAGAGAACACAGTACAGCTCCATACAGTGCAACATGTGCAGCAATAACATCTTAAGTAGTTGTACCATTACCATTCAGAACTGGGGATGGGAAGATGAAAAGGCAAAGCCACTCAACCTGTAGCAACTCGATGCATGACAGGCAATAGAAGTTTCCAGTAGCCGCGTCAGGATGCACCCCAGAGTCTCCCAGCATATCGAAGCTGTCAAGACCTCTAAGAGACCGAATGCTCTTGGGCGGTAACCCCACAGTGGAGCACCTTCACCCAGGTCGGCAGCAGCTGCACCATACTCATCCTCATCCCGCGCTCGCAGCTATAGCTCCAATGGGGACCAGATATCCTTAGGTCGGGATCTCGCAGGCATCAGCTCCCAGTAGGCAGACAATTGTTCCTGGCAGTAAGCCATGTCCTGAAGACACCTGCCTCATACGGTAATGGCCGCTGACCCCAATGCATTGCAACCTGGCATTTTGCAAGTAAGGGAAGCATCGCCGTCAGCTTGCACGTGTTCGGTTGGATGTCCTTTATATAGCTTATCAAGGCAACCTGCGGCTAATGTGTCATAGTGCACCTATTGTTAGCCTCAATAGTGCTGAAGACAGCCAGCCAGAATTTCTGCACTCCAGGGCAGTCCCACATGAGATGGAGGAAGTCAGCACTAAGCACATAGCAGCGCACACAGCGCGCAGCGCAAATCAGTTCCATTCTATGCAGCTTCTCTAGAGTGCGGTATAAGAGATGCAAGAATTTTCCCCTATAGTTAGAGGAAAGTGCCCGAGATTGAGTGCAGCAGATTATTAGTGAGGGGGACCTCCAAGTCTTCCTCATATTCCTGAAGGGCTCGAGGCACATGCACGAGCGAAGTCTCCTGCGTTTCTGGGTAGAGCCTTGTAGCTAGTCTGCGCGAAGAAGGAGTTGTGAGAGTCATCTCAAGGACTTGAAACATAGGTCTAGTCGTGGGAAAAGAATCATGAATTGCTCGAACAGCAGCTCGCAGTTGATAATATGTAAATGTGCCCAACAAAGCTTCCGGGCGCGGAAGGGCCTGCTGCGGAGTGACAAAGTTACCCTCCGGATATATAGCTTCCATGGAGGTCAGCTGTAAAGCTTGCAACCTACGGTGGGTGCTGGCATCAAGGGTGATTGGTAGGGAAGGGTGGCCAATGAGCAGCACTGAGGGAGCGAGAGGTAATCCAGTTGGGCTCTCTGCTGAAAGTAATTCCAGGCCCATGCTGTGGAAGCCCCGGTGTCTATTTTCACCCACAGGCACCTGGAGGTCAAGTACAGTGCGATCTGGAGGGGGCAGGACACTACATGGTCATGCTCCGGTGATGGCCGGTCTCCTAGTTAAGGACAGAGGGAGCCTAAACCAGCCCTCCACACGTTCCACCAACCATGTCACAAGGTGCCCATAATTGTCTCTCCACAAGTCATCTAAGTTTCTGCTTAGCGAAATCCCTAAGTATCTCAACGTCTCCTGTGCCAACAGAAGAGGAAACTCCAAATTAAATTCCTCTTTTGTATCCATTGGGGGGAACCTAATTGTCTTGGCCCAATTTATGGTGATACCAGACAGGCCTCTAAATCTGGTCAACTCACATATCAGCGGGTGCAGGTTGTCCCAAGGGTTCTTTACATAAAGAGTGATGTCATCCTCATACACAGATACAAGAATCCTGTGAGTTGTAAACACCAGTCCCCTATGGGAGTGATGATGTCGCAACCGTGCTGCCAATGGCTCCGTAACTATGGCAAATAATATTGGCACAGCAGGCACCCCTGACAGGTCCCCCTTGATACCGAGAAGGGGGGAGTAACTACCCCATTAGCTCTCAAGTGGCCAATGTGTTGGGCATGCAGAGAATCCATCAATCTGATGAACTTAGAGCTCAGGCCGAGCCGAGGTAGGAGCATGAACAAGTAAGTCCATTCAAGTGAAACAAATGCCTTAGTAGCATCCAAAAGCACTGCAGCTTCACAAAGGCCAGGGTCAATGGCATGTATAAGAAGGTAGGCAAATTTTGAGTCATCAGCCTCCCGTTACAATGCCCGACTGATCTGGTTTCATAATGTATGCCATGGGAGATAGTGGGTGAGAAGCTATAAGCTTGGCAGTTATTTTATTATTCTTGTTTATCATGGGTAAAGGTCGATACGACTCGCAGTGCTGGGGGATCTTAAGAATCATCACGATCAGAGCCTCTTACAGCGATGCAGTACAGAAGCATGGGATTCCTTGTACTGTGCAAGGAGAAGCGGGGCTAGGATCTATGCGTACTCTTTCTAAAAAAGCCATAATCAGTCCATCCAAGCCAGTGACTTCGACACCTGGTAACACGTTGATAACCTGAATTACCTCCTCCACTGTAAATGGGGCATCCAGAAAGCGCCTGTGTTCATTCTCATGCCGCAGCAGCTGTATCAAGTCAAAATAGGAGGCAAGATCCGGGGGGGGCTTAGACTGCATGGTCGTGTAGAGGGAAGAGAAAAGGGACGTCATCTACCTCTGCACAGCGGCCGTTCCGACATGCTCATGGAGCAGGTCGTCCTGTAGTTCGACTATGTAATCACTGGAACAAGGCTTGCATAGTAAATTAACTAGGGTTTTACCAGCACTGTCCCCCTCCCCATATCGCTGAGCGTGGGCCTCTTTTCTCAAATAATGAGTTCCCTCTGCGCAGCCTCCTCATCCTCTGCCAGCTTACCCCAGATGGTCGCTAATATGTACGAAGTACAGTTTTCAAAGTAGTAGCTTCAGATCGCCCCCCTCAAGGCGGGTAAGCTCACTGCACAACTCCTGCCAGCTTTCATATGCAGACCCCCTCAACACAACCTTGAAGGCATCCTGCAAGGCAGCATAAATTATAAGGAGTGTTCATTGTGCTAAACGATATTCTACAGCCGCCTGTCGAACTTTCTTCTGGAACAACTGGTCTAGCAGGGTCCCAGAAGGGTGCCGCCACAGGAAGGCACGCAGAATACCATCTGGTGGGTTTATTTCCAGTAGGACCGGAGCATGCTCTGACAGCGTCCACAGCAGGTAGGGGTCGGCCTCTTGAATGTTAAGACCTGGGCAATTGCCCACTCTTCCCATGTCTAAAAATGGCTCTGCAATGAGCGAAGCCTGAACCAGTGGTCTGGCTGATCCCTAAGTGCCAACGAGCATGAAGAACCTTCAAAATATTTGAGATACAGATTACACACCAAACAAAATATAAGGAAAGAAGTTGAAATGTAGAAAGTGTTTCTTTGGGGCATGGAAGTGTTTCAATTTAGTGTATTCGATCAGATCACAGCATTGAATTGACATTTATTTGAATTGGAAGTTCCTAAACATCAACTTTAAAACATTTATTAACCCTTTTTCCTGATAAATCCATGAGTAAACAAGGGGTACAAACTGTGAGGTGCCCCTTATGTCATGGCCAGTATTATTTTCATGGATAGAAGAACATTACAGGCTATTGATGCATATACAGGTGAGGCTTTTACACAGGACACATCTCGAACAGAATTACTTGGTTGTGCTCTCAAATGTCAATATCAAGTAAACTAGACACATGAAGTAACTTGCTGTGATTTAACTCACACAATATAGTCATGCGGGTGAACCAGCATATGAACCCAGGGTTCTTGGTCACACATAGTACATTTAAGCAACTGGCTAGAATGCCTTCTTTTTCTCAATTCTCTTTAGCACCGAAGCACGGTGTTTCATTCAATTGTGTCAGAAGATTAGTACAATGTGTTAAGTAATACAGATCACAGGTTAATTTGACACTACGAGGGTCATTCTGACCCTGGCGGGCGGCGGACGCCACCCGCCTGGCGGGAACCGCCAAATGGCCGCTCCGCGGTCAGAAGACCGCGGAGGCTATTCTGACTTTCCCGCTGGGCCGGCGGGCGCCCGCCAAGGGAGCGCCCGCCGGCCCAGCAGGAAAGGCCATGCAACACAGAGGCCGGCTCCGAATGGAGCCGGCGGTGTTGTAGGGGTGCGACGGGTGCAGTTGCACCCGTCGCGATTTTCACTGTCTGCAATGCAGACAGTGAAAATCTCCCTGGGGCCCTGTTAGGGGGCCCCTGCACTGCCCATGCCAGTGGCATGGGCAGTACAGGGGCCCCCAGGGGCCCCACGACACCCGTTCCCTCCATCCTGTTCCTGGCGGTAAAAACCGCCAGGAACAGGATGGCGGGAAGGGGGTCAGAATCTCCATGGCGGCGCTGCTTGCAGCGCCGCCATGGAGGTTCTGCCCAAGCAGGGGAAAAATCCGGCGGGAAACCGCCGGATTCCCTTTTCTGACCGCGGCTTTAACGCCGCGGTCAGAATGGGCAATGAAGCACCGCCAGCCTGTTGGCGGTGCTTCCGTTGCCCCCGGCCCTGGCGGTCTTGTACCGCCAGGGTCGGAATGAGGCCCTATGTCTAAAAAGAAGGTTTATAGTGAAGGTGAGGGACTTCGAGCCAACATATGCTACATCACTGGCTTTCTCAGTGATCAAAGACCATTACAAAAATGTATGGATACGTTGATCTTGATTCCAATAGGGATGTCGTCAGTGAATGTGGAGGTGGAATCTAAGGCATAGCTAAAAAGAACAATATATTTTGTGACTTTTATTGACCTTTCACTATCAGGTTTCTGCATATAAAATAGTGCACACCTTAAATGAAAAGTAAAAGCAAGTTTAAAAAACCAGTGGGAAATACGCTATTTTATGTTATGAAAAATCTGTTGGTTAATGTGATCATTTTAGATGTCTGTGTGTGCAACCAGAAGACTAATTAACTGAATTATGTTTGGTTCAGCAAGAAATAGTGACTTGTGTATGTTTAGTGCTACGACGTCCCTGCCAGGAAGCACTGTGAATGTGCAAGTCATCAGTTTACATTTGCAGTAAGAAAGACTGCCACAAATTGTGGACAGAAATTAGTTAAAATGTAAAAAGCATTTTCAAAGTGTACACTTTAGTAATATGGAGAATGCACCCAGTGGAAACAGTTTTGCAATTGCTCATTAAAAGCAGGCATTTCAAAACTCAGCCTGAAACACCCCCTACAATATCTCTGAATAAAATAAATGCTTGTCTTTTGGAAGCTTTAGTCTGTCTCCATCAATTAACACCACCTCTACCAGCTCCCAACCAGCCATTGCATTAACAGGTTAAGCAACTTCTCTGATCTGCATTTCTTTTCTGGCAGCTGGCGCCCTAGTGAGAAGGCTTGTTTCTGAGGTGTGACTTGGGTCACAGCACAAGAGAACTTCCACTTCAGCCGAGGAATTTAACTGTAAAATAGTTCTTTTAGCATAAAGGCTAAAATTATGGACAAATGTCATCCATTAAAATCATTATCATGGACAACGGACTTTGGGGTTGATTCATGGACAGTCCATGAAAATTACAGGTGGGTGGTCACCCTAAGACTTTTGCAAAATCCCATGATAAAATTAAATGTTTCCTTCACATTTAGCTATTAAAACCATGATCAGGGGCGTAGCTTCAGAGGGGTGTTTTGGGTGCCACACCACCTTAATAAATGTATTTTCTGGGTAATAGTTGGGCACAAATGCTTCCAGTCGGGTATGGTGAGGTGTCTGTTATATTTCATCCGGAATTTTGACATGTATACTGACAGAAAACATTGACACTCCCTCACTCTGTTTTCAAAATCTTCAAAAATGTTGGTTATTTTATCAAATATTGTGTTTTCTCTCACTTACTACCCTTTCCAATCTATATTCCTCTCACTTTCCATCTCTTAAGCTCATCTCATGAACCATACGTATTGTATAATGTATTTTAACTTTACATGCTAGCGTGATTGTTGGAAAATCTGAAACTCATACCATCGGTGGCCTCCACGTATGTCAAGTGAGGGGGGTCGACGACGTTGGGGAAACATTTGCAAACAAAAAAACTTACCGTTTCCTTCCTGCCACCGTCTCCCGCTGCCTTCAGCTGCCTCGCTCCTCTTGGGGCTAGGGGACACCAACACAGGCTTCCCAGCAATCCTGGTGCAGCTTACATGCTAAACATAGCATGTATGCAGCGTCAGGATTGGTCTCAGCGGCTCAGAGTGACATATTATTTTGTGGAGAATTTGTGTTCTGTAGCACAGACATAATTCCAAAGAATGTTAGAGTGGTTCACAAATAATGCAGGAACATTTACATTGACACAGTTCATAGAGTCTAAACCCTGGTGCAATTGCAGTTTAACATTTATAATAGCAATTACAGTGTACACTGGTGTTTGTTGATTATTTAGTGGAATATAGGTGTAGTACATAGTCAGAGAATATAACGGAACATGTAGCATCTCTTAGTATTAGTGGGTGTTGTACAGAAGAGCTAACGGAAATTCAGTAGAACGCAATTAGTCCAATATGTACGATATTGAGTACCCAGTGAAAGTGAATGAGGAGAGGAAAGGAGAGAGTGCATGAAGAAGGTGGGTAGATTATTACGAACCTTAGAATAGATTCCTTTATGGAGAGTCAAGGTTAGCAAACTCGTAAGTGAACGTGACTCTAGCATTCAACCCTAATGAGGCCTTGTGGGAGAGACTAGAGTTTCAAAATGTGATAATTTAACTCAGGGGGACAAGGTGACTTAAATGATGCAACCTACGGGGTATATTTACTATAATCTCATGCAAAACAGCCACCATGACACTATCCGGCTCCCTCTTGAGCACTGGTGCAGGATCACACGACTAGAGCCATGCACAAACCTTTCCCATAGTGCAAGGATTTCCTCTTGAGTATAGCCTTGTTAATGTACTGGATGGTAACCCTTCCAGTCCCAAAAATACTATGCTTAAAATATCTATAAAACCTTTCTTTCTTTGTATGTTTGTAGTACAGTGCACCACATGTGCAAATTCAGAAAAGAAAGGAGAAATAAAAGCGTTTCTCCTTGACACCCCTCATGTCAAAAGCAGGTTTTTTTAAAAAGAAAAACCTTGTCTGCCTTTTTTTAGTAGATAGGGTTTTGTATCAAAAACCTTAGGTGGTTGCAAGTGAATGGCCATGTACCACCCATGGAATGCCTCCTTGATGCAAAGTAAGACAAAGCAGCGCATTCATTTGACTCTCCTGTGCAAAATGTGTTTTGTAAATTTGAAATTAACATTTCGAGCTGATTTGCGATACTTTTATGATGAAAACTGTGCACTAAAAGGTTAGTAAATATAGCCATTAGGGTGCTATCCTTCCTCATTGACTATGTTATTCCAAATCCTGTGCCTAAAGCCTGAGATGAAGCGTGTTAATATATAGGACTTGAACAGCTCTGGATTTCCTTTGGAGACTGTTAATAATAGGAGGAGACCTCTGTCTGCCTGAGAACTTAAAATTATTTTTCTTATAGTTGATTTTCTTTTCCTGCCTTACAGATAATACGTGATAAATGGACACCAGCTTGGAGAGTTTGCTATCTAAGTTTGATTTGAAAGACCTAATATGATCAAATTTGTTTGTGTCTGTGTCAGTCAGTCAGTCAAATAACTTTATTCGGCGTATTGCCATAAAAGTACACATGCATACATATGAAACATCATAAAATACAATACTTATTGCATATTTCAAAAAGCAAGACTCTTCAATCTACAGGTCTTTGGACCCTAAACGTGCCACTTGAACCTACTAAATATAAGATAATAAATACTTATAAAATCATGTACAGCAATAAAACAATACCTAGATTCCATTAATAAATAATCACATTACTGATTCATATCGATTCCTAATAATAATGGCAGATTTGATAAAACTTAAGATGGAGCTACATATTTGTTTGGACGAGAGGCTTTGAATGCCAATCAATCCTTCTTTATGAGATGAGGTGTGCAAATTACGCAAAATAGGTAGTAAAAAAGTTTCCCTAGGAGCTGAATAAAGTGTACAAAATAAAATGAAGTGACATGTACTTTGTTTCGAAAAAATTGTCACAATGGCATGGTGGTAATGTTTTTTCCCACACACATTTTGTTGGAAACGCCACTCTAAAATGTATCATATTGAGTCTAAAAAGTACAAGTAAAGAGTATAGGGAGGGAATCGGAAACCAAATAAAATGAGGTTCTAACAAATTTGAGGATGGAATTTGTGCATATGAACCAAAAGAACTCAAATTCTCTGCCGCTTGATATCGAGAATTCATAACATACTCTTTATATTGAAATTTAACAATTTCCTTCGCATTGGCGGGCAGGAGCTCTGGTTTAAGATACATAGGGGGTGATTCTGAGACTGGCGGGCGGCGGAGGCCGCCCGCCAGTCTTCCCCCGACAAAATACCGCTCCGCGGTCGCAAGACCGCTGAGAGTATTTTGAGATTTGCCCTGGGCTGGCGGGCGGCCGCCAAAAGGCCGCCCGCCAGCCCAGGGCAAATCTACCTTCCCACGAGGACGCCGGCTCAGAATTGAGCCGGCGTAGTGGGAAGGTGCGACGGGTGCAGTTGCACCCGTCGCGTATTTCAGTGTCTGCTTTGCAGACACTGAAATACTTTGTGGGGCCCTCTTACGGTCGGCCCCTGCAGTGCCCATGCCATTGGCATGGGCACTGCAGGGGCCCCCAGGGGCCCCGCGGCACCCCCTACCGCCATCCTGTTCCTGGCGGGAGACCCGCCAGGAACAGGATGGCGGTAGGGGGTTTCAGAATCCCCTTGGCGGCGGAGCGCACTCCGCCGCCATGGAGGATTCTCCCGAGCAGCGGAAAGTCGGCGGGAGACCGCCGACTTTCCGTTTCTGACCGCGGCTGAACCGCCGCGGTCAGAATGCTCGAGGGAGCACCGCCAGCCTGTTGGCGGTGCTCCCGTGGTCGGTGACCCTGGCGGTCACCGACCGCCAGGGTCAGAATGACCCCCATAGACTCCAAGTCCAAGTTTCGGAAGCAGTTATGAACAAAGTTTAACCATGGAATTTTGTTATGGTTTGCTAATGAAATATAGTCTTTTACACACTCATGTGTTAAGGTAGCCACCGGATTTAACCATACTTTTATCCATAGCAGAAGGGGGGCTATATCTATCAAATCTGTAATATAACCAATCCCCAGCTCCTCATGGCATATAATATTCGCTACATTCTTGGGGACCATAAGTAGCCGGTGAAGAAATGTATTCTCTGCCCGTTGTAGAGTAATTGAGCTGGTATATCCCCAGAGGCCATCCCCATAAATTGCAGCAGAGACACATTTAGACTTATAAAGCGTAATGATCTGGTGCCACAGTCTGCGAGCGAAGCTAAAAATAGCTTCGGCATTTCTTTCCATTTGTTGAAGTTTAAAATTCAAATGGAATTTCCATGACAGAGAAGAACTTAGGTGCACACCTAAGTGGCAGAAATTATTTACCTTTGTTAGAGTGTTCCCTCTCATTATAAAACTTTTAGTGCGTGTGTTCTTAGAACCGCAAATCATAACATGTGACTTTTTAAAATTAACTTTCAGATCGAGATCCTGAGTGTGTATTAAAAAAAGGTCCAAAAGGATCTGTAGGCCATTGACCGTGCGAGCAATTAAAACGGCGTCATCAGCATACAATAAAATCGGCAATTGTCTAAAACCCACCCTTGGAAAATCCTTGCCATTTTGAGCTAAATAGTTATACAAGCCATTTATGTACAACAGAAATAAAAAAGGAGCCAAAGTACAGCCCTGCCTGACGCCCCGATTAGATGCAAGGGGTTGTGATCTTTCACCGTGTTGTCCCAACTGAATTGTAATGGTAAGATTAGAATATAAGCGTTTGATCAGATCCAACAAATCTTGCTCAACCCCCATTGTGTCCAATATTCCCCACATTGTTACTATATTTACCATATCAAATGCACTGGAAAGATCTATAAAGGCTAGGTGGATGGATTCCCTTTTTGCTATGACATATTTGCTAAGAATAAGGTGTAAGTTTAGGGCCTGATCCACTGTGCCTAATCCATGCCTAAACCCATATTGAATTGGCGAAAGAATGTTTGTCCTTGCCGCCCACTCCTCAACCCGGTTAAAAATGACACTCCCCAAGATCTTTACCGTGGAGTCAATGAGAGATATAGGTCTATAACAGAAGGGGTTCGAGCCTATTGCCCTTTTTGAATATCGGGACAATTATTGCCATTAGCCATGAGGGAGGAATAAAGCTTTGCATAGCACTATTCAGAACATTTGTGATTAACGGAACCCACAAATCAGGTAAAGATTTAAATAAATCTGCAGGAACCCCATCGGGGCCAGGAGCTTTCCTTAGTTTCATTTTATTTATTGCTGTGGTGATCTCATGTGTCTCAAGTAAGATTCCACTCTTATTGGAATGGGAGTAACCAGGCATGAGAGGTCACAAACCTCCGCACCATGATTAATGTTATTTGCGGACTGGAATACGGCTGAAAAATGTTCTACCCAGACCCCTTACGGAATCAGACAGTCTTCCTCCCTATTTACTTGTCCTGAAAAATATAGGTGATTAACCACCTTCCAAAATTGAGAGGAATCCCTCAGTTCTGTAGCTGCCATAAGATCTTTCCATGCATTGGTAAGTATTTCGTTCTTCCTCTCCTCAAGGGCTGACTTATATCGGCCCCTAGCCTGTTTAATTGACTCGCGGTTAAATGGTATAGATTTAATAGCTGTTTTTAAATCTCTATGGGCGGCCGTGCAGGCCGAATCAAACCTGCGTTGAGGTTTAGTACATTTAGGATATTCAGCACAGCTTAGACACTCAAAAGCAGTGGTCATTATGACAACTGCTTTGAAGATCCCTTTTAACAGGGCGACAGGTGGTATCACAGGCAGTAAGAACTGGTACTTAAATGACTTGCTCTAGATCATAGTTAGATATAATTTCTTTATTAATTTCAAGACTTTTCGCTGGTAGGGAACACCCTTTGCAAGAGCATTAATACTCAAGTAAGATTGTTAGTCATTCGTGTCCTCTTAGAGCAGAAAACTGTTTCTTGGAGCTTTGCCAGTCAACGTTTTGGCACAGCTGCTGATGGTTCATGACTGATTATAGATTTGGATTCAATTCACGAGTAGTGATCCAGTTTAGGCTTTTATTTTTATTTTGGATTGGCATTCTTTTATGTCGTCAGTGGACGACTTCCAGAATATTTGCACTAGTCAACTGTATTTGACAACCTTTTAAGTGGCACATATTTTTAAATAACTGTAAATATTTGTTCTGTGCAACATAGGGAACCATGAGGGTTTGGGTTATTTCATTAGTCCAATTTAAATTTACCGGAGAAACAAACCTGTGTATTTTTGAAAAAATATATTTGGAAAAGACTGGCCTATAAAGGCGTTCCTTTTCAAACATCTCTGAGCTCTGTTATCACATATAGACACTAATGTCAGATAATCCTACTATTGTACGCTAGACCAGCAAACTAGCCTTGTGTTTGCTTACAAACCTCGGGAACTCCATTGTCTGCTCCAGCATGTTTTGGAAATTTATGGCTGGTTTTGTCACTTGCGCTACTGCAGGGAGTCTACATATTTGTGGCCCTTTCTTCAAAGATTATCTTGCATGTTTTCATGGCTGTCAACTGGCCCCATGTACTGTGCATGACTTTCAGGTAGTCTTCTGTTTTTTCAGAGAAGGGTCTCATTCTCAGTTGGATGGTTATAATGTGTGCCAAAACACCCGGATTATAACTTTGCTGCAAACAATATGGAATAAGGTGCACACGCAAATGTTGCTCCCGAATTTGCCCCAGAAACGCCTAATCTACTGCAGAGTTTTGCTTGAATAATTTAATCAAGTAAGACCTGGGATCGGGCTGCCAGAGCGTCAGGGCTGCTTAACTGGGTGGAGGGTCTCGGTATCTGCGATATCTGGCGGATGTGGCATCCCCGTTTGCGACGGTACAACCACACATCTGCAGCGCACCACACTCATGCAAGGATTGACCTCTTTCTTGTTCAGGCTCTTGACGTACCTCGAGTCACGGGGGTGGAAATGCTCCCTCACGGAGTCCTGGATCACGTGCCACTCCTGCTACGACTAGTTGACGGTGATGCGGGTCGACGCCCGATATGGTGGCTTAATGCGTGGCTTCTTCAGGATGGCGACTATGCACAGGCCATAGGAGAATGCCTGCCAGAGTATTTCTCTATTAACCTCGGTTCAGTGTCGTCCCTTTATATACTTTGGGCTGCCTGTAAAACTACCCTTCGGGGGCACGCCAAATACCTTCTTCGTGTGAGGGAGCGGGCGCGTAGTCAGGCGCTGTCAGCATTGGAGCCCCAGGCGGTGCACCTGGAGGGCCGACTCGCAGCGGCTGACAATGAAGTAATCACGAGGCAGCTCATCCTGACGAGGCAGGAGATTAGGCACACTGCTCTTGAGACAGCAAAGCATATGTGGCGAGCTTCCCTGGCCCGGGTTTATGGGTGGGGAGACAAAAACGGCAAGCTTCTACACTGGCTGGCAACTGGCCCGATGGCGGGGAGGATCATGCCGGAGATCATTGGCAAATCGGGGTGGTTTCCAGATCGCCTTGCGAGATTGCGCAGAGCTTTGCCGCTTATTATGCAAAATTATATGATGAGCACACCAGACCTCTGGCAGAGAGGGATGACCCTCTATTATATGAAGTGTCCTTTCCGAAGATTTCTGTGGCCGACAGACGGGACTTGGACGAGCCGGTGGGTGTTGAGGAAATTGGTGCCGCCATCTCCGAGTTAGCAGCGGGTAAGACTCCAAGTCCTGACGGATTCCCGACTGAGCTCTATAGTAAGGTTCGAGATGTGCTCGCCCCGCACTTACTGGCTATGTTTGAGCAGGCAGAAAGGACTGGGGGGTTCCCGCTGGGGCTTGACCAGGCCACTTTTGTAGTAATTCCCAAGACGAAACCTCCGTCGCGGAGCGCTCGTAGTATCTACCCATTTCACTCCTTAACACAGAGATTAAGATTTTTTCTACAGTTCTGGCAGCCAGGTTGCGAAAGTGTTGCCCTCACTAATACACTCGGACCAGTGTGGTTTTATGCCAAATAGGAATACTAGGCATTGTATCAGACGGCTGCACGTAGCTTTGGCTAACCGGGCCCTCTTGCCCCCCCACTGGCACTCCTTCTCGTGGATTTGGAGAAGGCATTTGATATGGTGGATTGGTCCTATCTCCGGAAGGTGTTGGAGAGGGATAGGTTTGGCCCGCGATTTCGAGTGTTGGTGATGCTCCTCTACTCTAACACTACAGCCCGAGTGCAGGTGAATGGTATGGTGTTGGATTTGTTCCCCATCTGGAGGGGGACTCATCAGGGCTGCCCTCTCTCGCTCTCCATTCTTATTCGCATTGGCAATGGAGTTGTTGGCGAAAGTGCAAAGGGAGGATCCCTTGATTGATGGGTGGGCCTGGCCCACTGGGCAGGAAGGTCGCATTGCGCTGTACACGGATGATGTACTGGTGTTTTTAGCAAACCCAGCCAGTAGCGGGCCACGGGTGTTGCAGCTCCTAGACCTATTTGTGGACGCATCGGGTCTGGTAGCAAATCCCGGTAAATCTCTCCTGGTCCTGCTGAGTCCGACCAGGGATTGTTATGATTGGCAGCAAGATATTCACCTCCGTTGTAACAGCTTCCGGTACCTTGGTATACAGGTGCATATTCAGATAAGGACAGAACTCCCGGAATTCAGCCCTGTAGAGGCCAAAATTATGATGGGCGCTCTAGGCAGAGGGGGAGCGTATCTACCGCTCGTTGGTCAGTAACACTGCCCAGACACTTGATAAACTCCGAGAGCGATGGGAGCAGGGGGTGGGCCCGATTGATGATGGAGACTGTAGGGAAGCGTTGATGGCTCCATGGCCTCTAATTACGACCTCCCGCCTTCGAGTGGTGCAGGCATATTTTCTTCACACAGCATACCTCACACCTGACCAGTTGTATAGAGCAGGCCTGCGGCCCCAAGCGGACTGTCCTCGTTGTGCAAGCCCCAGTGCAGACTTCTTTCACATGCTATGGACTTGCCGCCATATAACCGGTTATTGGAGAGTGGTACTCAGAGAGATTTCGAGAGTCATACAATTGGCAATTGAATTGGCTCCACTGCTGGCTCTCCTGGGAGTGATTGATGGGGTGGATTCCAGCAGAGCACAGCAGACATTTGTGGGGTTGGCCTGCTTGGTGACCAAAAGAGACATTGCAGCGAGCTGGAAAGCCGAGGCTGCTCCCAAGATCGTAAAATGCCGTCGGGGGGGACTGGTGTGCACTGCAGGAGAAGGTGGTCTGCGAAGTACGAGGGTGCCCAGCCAAATACACAAAGGTGTGGGGGAGTTGGGATGGGGCAAGAAGCCTGTTTTCACCGTAAGGGGATATGTGCAAATTGACAAATGGGGCTGTGGTCCCTGTGTGTGCATCAGTGTATCATGCATTGGATCTGTATTGTGTATTACTTTACCTGTGCTGATTGTACCAGTGACCTATTGGACTGTTAAGCCATTTCACATAAAACTAATAAAAATGGTTTATCAAAGAAAAGTAAGACCTGGGGAAAATTGCACAAGTAACAATCAAGCGTAAATGGTACCTATGCTCAAATGTGAAATTATATTTATGATTAAATTGAAAACCATACACAAAAATCGATTTTAAACATTTTTTTCACCCAGCGCCCAACTTGGAATGAGGCTGTCAGTACGCTGAGGTTTTTTTGTTATATTCTTTTTATTATGGCCCCCACTATGAGTTTCCTGAAGTGATACTCCCATGGGTTACACTGCTCCAGGCAACTGAAAGTGCTCTGGTGTTTCCAGGCCTCAATTTATCAGGTCTGGAAACGCAAGCCCCTGGTTTGCCAGATACGGAAAAAGTATGGTTGAGAGAATACCAAGGACTGTAGGCAGTGGTACAGCCTAGGGCCTGCCTGCGTGCTTCAGAACTTCTGGTTTTGTTACCTTCCACTGAGAAGTCACAGCTTCCCCACACTCCCTTTCCACCTCCTGTACAACACTCCCACCTCACACAGACTCCCACAGATAGTTAGCTCATGAACACTCCAGCTGGTAAATATTTGTGTTAAGCTCTTTCTTATCGGGGAAAACTGGGCAAAAACCCAGATAGTATTGGATCCAGTTAGCTATTCGCCATTCTCTCCTTGCCGCATGAGTAGATCAAGGCAATTGCATACTTGCACCCATACTCGTACCTCTACACCGCGTTAGCGCCGCCACAAAATCCTATCTACGCTGGAGGCCGCCCGCTGCTTCAGGGAGAGCGTGGCTTTTGGTTATGGCTGTGTTGGTGGGTTAAGTTGATCTTAAATGCTGGAAAGTCCAAAACGTAAGCCCTGCAACACCATGACATGTGAAAGCGTGGCCAGGAGCTGCAAAGCCGATATTAGGTCGTGTAGACGACCAGCAGTGACCATCATTGGAGATGCTGCCACAGGAGTCGGCAAGCAGTCAAGCAGTCAGGTACATTCGGCCTACTGTCTGGGAGGTACATCTAGGGGGGCCTGTCGTAACTGTGTCAGGCCACTCTGGGGAGCTTGGATGAGGGTTTGACATGTGGCGGTGTGGCAGCAAGCTCCCCAGTGACCCTGTATGTCCCCATATGTCTGTATATTTGGACAATTGGCTGAGGATCTTGTATACAGTACAGTTGAGCCAGCCAGTGAAGTCAAGCCAGATGTTTAGTAGGCGGGAAGGACTATTTTTATATAGTTCCCACTTAGGCTTTAATAGAGATGGCCTCGGAACAGTTTTGGGGAGTGTGAATAACCCAGCTCACCTGACAGCTATTTCATGCTTATTACTGAATACGCTTATTACTGAATATTGTTGTAAATGTTTTGACACAGTTATTCTGTGGTGGTGACGGCAGCTGTACTGCTGGCTATAACAGTGGATAAAGGAGTCAAGAGAATAAGAGGTCCACATTATACCAGACAATTGAAGGAAGGTTCTTTAGCATGCGTGCCCATTTGTTGAGGGCAGAATGCCACTGAACAGAACTGGCAAATCCGTGGTGGCCTGGAGAGAAAGGAACATCAAAGGCCAGCAATATGTAACCGACAAGGCTCAGTCCGAAAGTTCAGGCATCCGACTAGAAAAAACAATCACAGAGGTTTCCTGTGATTCAAATAAAGTAATAAGTACATGAATGGAAACATCTAAAGCATTCCCCCTAGTAAATTACACAAAAGGCTTTGAGGGAAGACTCTTTAGGAGCAGAACAGCAAGGAAGGAAAATACAGAGGCATCCCCTATCTTCCACGGACCTATCAAGTATTCCTTTCTCCCCTGGACCTAGCAGAGATTGTAGACATAATGGAGCCAGGCATTCGTCTTTTGGAGCCCAGACTGTCGTCCTCTCCTTGTCAGTCGAGTGGGTTAGTGGGCCACACCTCAGAAGGTGCTATGCCAGACATAGAGATTAATAAGGACAATAGTGCCAGGAGTCCCAGTTTTTTATATACAATGCAGGAGAACCCAGGGGTACAGGATAGTGGTACCTCAATGATGGAATTGTCTATTACAGATTACAAAGGGAGCAAAATCACTGGGTTTCCATTAAGTCCAATGAATACCTCCAACTTAGTCGTAACACCTTCTCCCCCAGTGTCCACTTTGGATATTGACTTGAACATAACACCTAGCTCATCCTCTTCCATGCTGGATACAATGATTTTGATGCAGAAACATTGCAAAGTGTTTTGCAGCTGTAGTATTTAATACAGATATCCTAAAATCACATAAATCCTATTTACCTGCTACAGTTACAGAATTACAACAAATAAATAGCCTCATGCTGAAGTTGGTGAGGCTAGTAGAAAGCGTGGAGGATAAGGTTGGGCTTGGGGAGAAGGCCAAGGAAAGGATGTAGAACCTACAGTAGACCCACCAGTTACCATGGATGGGTCATCCTCGACACCTTCGGTATACATATCAAAATGTCTAATGCTAATAAAGAGATGGGGTCACCACTGCACTGGCTTTCCCTCTGTGGTAGTGGGATTAAGGCTGTATCAGTGAAGAAGGAAGTGTCACTTAGGATTGATCAATAAAGTTAGGAAAAGCACAGGAAAAATTAAGTAGGGTAAAGAACAGAGAGAGATAGCAAATGGTGAATAGAGGAATCTCTGGAAAAACAAGAGATCGAAAGGAATCCTTGATTATAATTTAGCCATATGCTCAGTCTCAGCTATGAACAGGCTCAGATCAGACTCAAGTAGGTACAAGAATAGATGTAGCGTGTAACCCTGAAAGAACTGCAACCACTAAGATTAGGAAGACATCACAGGATAGTGGGTGGGAGATGGTAAGAGTAGGAAACAACACACTAAGTGGAGTTCAGAGGAAAATCAGTAAACAGAATGACAAGGGGCAAATTGGGGGGGGTGCCCTGGGAGGAAGGAAAATGACCTAGATATTACCTAGGACCTAAGACACAGGCTGTCTCCAAATGCAGCTACGGGCAATAAAACGGGTGGAAACAGGTTACAGGGTAACTTAACATAAAAAAGTCAATAGAAATTCAAAGCAAGGATTTATACAGCCTATCGGTATTTATGGAACCTGACCTAGACAATAAGAGTGGCAAAAGGCGCACAAAATTAAATCCTCTAATTAGGTCCAAGTTACTTCAGATATTTTCAAAAAGTCTACGACTCCACACAATATCATCTAGCGATTTGAAGCAGGTGGGGTTCTTGGATAAAATAAAGCAGGTACAGATGTGACAAAGATCTTATTGTACTCAGCAGTAGTTAGAGAAAAAGTTGAAGAAGAAATGAAAGCACAACGCATATAAATCTCTTTGGATGTGGAGCATGAATCTAAGAACATACCCAGGGTGGGCATTCTACAATGCCATGGTGGTATTTAAACAAATCAAGTTAGATGACCCTAAAAGTCACATTGCCTCAAGGAGGGCACAATTTTGAGGGAAAGTACCATCTAGACCAGAAAAAGTATGCCCACCGGAGTGAGAAAGAGGAGAATGAGGAAGTATGGGGTGAATTAAGTGATGCTGACAAGGAAGGGTGTTCAGTGAACAGAATAACATTGTTCTTGTGGAAGACATATGGACTTAATATTGTATTGAACCAGCAAATTGTCAAACTAATAATAGATCAGTGTGAAAGTTTGTGTTTCTAGAAAAATGTCTGTACACAGAGCACTTGAAAATATATGGGTTCCTGCAAATAATCCCACAGGATGCCCCTCTCCGGTCATGTTAACATTAACATCAACAAAGATTGCCTCTAAGATATGGGAACTAAAGATCAGAAGTAACTGGTTCCCAGCTTGTGGAGTGAAATTGTCCAGTGTTAGGGCAGGAGTGGATTGTATTATTGTTCTCATTGTTACATGCAAGTGGAGAATACATCTGTCTATGTGGGGTATCTGTTTAAGTTTAAGGAGGATTTGGTTAAAATATGTTCAAAGTGCCAGCAACGTTTTCCTGTGTTATTAGGTGATTCTAATCATAAACTAATTCCTGAGATAACTGATCAAATGTATGAAGATTTACTATCTACATTCAATATATATTTGGCCAGTTTTCCAGTAAATGTAACAACAAGAGATACTTCTTTGCTAAATTGCCTCATCTCAAACAGTTTCGTGAATCTTATGTCAAATACGAACAGATTCACCAGCAAGGAAAACGTTGCTTTTTGCTCTGGCAATCAGAACTGCCCAATAAATTATGTGTTTGTCTAAGCCTGAACTTACAGTTATGTTTAGAAGTTTGAGGTACTTCAGATTGCGGAAAGTGATCACTATCCCCTGAGTACAATGCTCAACATTGGCTCCATCCGGGTCAGAAATCAAGTGCTCTCTCTACAAATCAGCTTCCCAAGACATTTGGATACGAGAATATCTGAGAAGTACTTACATTTGGTTAAAGGTTTTCCAATATAAGTATAAGGAGTTTAAAGTAGGAGCGATATCTTCAGTCTGTATTACTCAATATGAAGAAATAATAAATGAAGTGATAGCATATTTAAATATTTAAAGGATGAGCTCAAAGTTTTTGGTAATAAAAAAAATAGAACTAAATCCCAGACACAATCATGGAATCTTTAGCATTATGCAGAGTGCAGCAATTTAAGAAGGCAAATAAGGAAACTAGAAAGTTATATACATCACACACTGACTAAGGAGGGTAAAACCCAACTTACTGACTTAAGGAAAAAGCCTAAAAGTTTGTTAGCTAGTAAGAACCGGGCCACTAGGAAATAAATTGGAAAATCATACTAGAAATTATAGAGATGAACGATATTAAAATATTTTGGGATCTAGTACACTGCTTAGGGCACATCATGGGAAAGCTGAACTATCAGGTGGGAGAGGAAGCTTGGGCAGTATACCTGAAGGAAATGTATAATAAAGGAACCTCAACCATTCCTTAACATGTTATTTTTAATATAAACAATGAAATAAAAGAATGATTTTCATTAGAAACTATCAAAAAGTCTCTTTCATTTTTAAGGTTTACAAGAGCAGCTGTTCCAGATAATCTGCCAGCGGTAATAATAAAAACAAATATTGACTGGTGGTCTGGCCCGCTTTCCAGAGTATTCTTACTACAGGAAATTTCCCAGATAGTTGGAAGGGGTGGTGATTAAACCCATGTACAAAAAGGTGAGACATCCTGCCGGAAGCTATAGGCAAGTAAACCTGCTGGAAGTGGGCGAAAAAGTACTTTCTCAAATCCTCCTGGGTTTACTGAATGAGTGACAGAAACAATTTCAGTAATCCCCATGGAGTAAGGTGGTTTTAAGTGGGGACATTCAACAGCAGATCACTGCTTCGGCCAATGGACTATTGCTAAAAAATCATTAGCCTAACATGGAAGGTTATGTTGCTGTTTTGTGGATTTCCGCTCGGCATTTGACACCATTGATCAGGCCCTCCCATAGGAGTACTAATAAATGTTGACATCCCATATGGTTTACGTTTGACCCTGCAGGAATTGCATAGAGATAATTGGGCCCAGGTGGCATTAGATGTTGATGGGTCTCTCTCACAGATAGTAGATATTAGGAATAGCCTCAGGCAAGGTTGTGTTCTGGCACATTTCTTGTTCTCTATATTTTTGGCAGAGTTGCCAAAAACACTAGACCTACCTAACAGTCTTAGTCCCAAAATGAATGGTACTCACAAACCTTATCTACTCTATTAAGTTGATCTAGTGAATTTAACAGATTTGCTCTACAAAGGAAGTTAAGTGTTTTTGCTGATGATTGTAATGAGGAAAAACTAATAATCAACCTGTCAGGTTCCATTTGGAAACAAGAAGGTAAAGTTTAATAGGTCTTTTAGTAATGCTAAACTCAAGACTGTTAATAGTTACAAGTGTTTGTCACGGAAAGAGCACATTTACTCAAAAAATTTGATGAAAAGTATGGTGATCCCTCACTAAGACAAGTATTGGCGCCCTAACAGGCGATGATTTGGGCACAGTTTAAATATGGGGTAGGGGTACTCTGTCTAACTGGGAAATCAAATTGGGATCTTAAAGAGGCTAGATGTTTAATAGGATTACTCTTGTTATGCGCCCTAGGCTATGATCTAGGCGTTAGGATAGAAACAAGCCTAACAACCTGGAGTTATTTAGCGCAGGCGAAAACACAAAAATTCTGGTACAGAATAGATAGGGATGAATTACCAAAAATATAAATTGTAATACAAAAATATGGCCAGTGAATTATATTTAGGCTGCATCTACCAGGACAAGAATCAATGATATATGCAAGGGTCTGACAATAAAAAGCAGTGCGATAAACCTAGGTTAGTGAAGCCAAGATCTGAATGCCAACAAAAGTCTTGGCGAGGAAGGATGATCTGAGATATCTATGGAACAAAAAATCCTTCTCCCTCTGATGACCTCGTGGCTGGAGGAGGAAACATTCCCCTGTTTAAGTAGCATACCAAATGCATGTCTAAGACGTAGCTACCTGAAATTGTGATGCAATATTAACCAGTTTTGTGAATTTCTTAAGTGCAGGGCTATTTTTAGACGAGAATAAAATGTGTAAATGTGGTCTGAACATGAAAAGGAGATTTATTGCATATTTTACTAGATTATTTGTGGTTTTTAGCACAAAGAAAAAGATTGCTCAGACCAATTTTACAAAAATATGGTATTAGAGAAATGTGGCAAACAGACATTTTACTATTGAACATGTGGTCTTTAGATGTATCCTGTGCCTGGGCGATTTCAATTGTACTAGAACTAATTTTTAGCACCTGCCTGAGCATTTTATCGGTGTACACATCCGAATTTTAATGCTATCCATTGCAATTACAGTTATGGTTTTAGAGTGGAATAGTTTTAAAATTTCATACTATACATTTTATTCATGTAAAAGGGTGTTAAGGTGTAAATGTTTTAAGGACTGTGATCTAAATAAAAATATGTTCTGACTGACTGACTATTTGCCATTCTAAAGAGTTTTATTCATGATCTCTATTAAATGATGTGAGGCAATGACTGTAATCATTTATTCTGGCTAGGGCTGTCCATGGGGAGCTAACAGGGATCCCATAATGTGGCCTTGGTGTTTGGGGCTTCCACTCCAAGCATGGTCAGTACTGTCGACTGAAAAAAATAGTCTGGCTGAAACTCATCAGCATGACACGGAGCTACTTCGCAATTACACATTACTTGAAAGGCATCCACGACAGGTGTTGCCTCAAGATGCAAAGCACCTCCTCCACTGTAACATGCTGTTATATCTCCCTGGTGTATTTCAGTGTCTTAAATTTCCCTCCTTTCTCTCCAGTCATCATTTGAAAACCAACCATGCGCCACAAGAAATTCTTGGATGCACCAGAAATGGACAACACAGTATATTTTCTTTCTGATATTACCGTGATAAACACATAGGCTCAGATTTACTAACACTTTGCACCTGGTCTGTGTCATTTTTGTTATGTGATTTGACACAACGCTGGCGCAGTGTTGGCATAGCATTTAATATCCAAAGCAAACCATTATTTGGGTTGGAAGGTATCCCAGAGTAACTCGAGGTTGTGCTATGCGCTTCTTTGCTCTACTTTGCATCAGGTGGCCTTCCATGGGAGGTACATGAGTGTTGCGATGCACCCACCCATGAGCTTTCACGCAAAACCCTATCTACTAACATTTGCTCCAAAACCTTACGCTTCCTTGTGGCAAGCGTAACAAGAAGACATTTTTAATTTCTCCTTATTTCCCAAATTTGCATGTGTGCTGCATTGTACAGTACGCATACAAAGTGGGGAAAGTATTAAAGGTTAGTTGAAGCTTCCCTATCCAGTACAAAACCTGTGCTTTAGAGAATGCACAGACCCTTGCACACTGGTACAAGGGTGTGCGCGTTGGTGCATGGCTGTCAAAAGTGCGCCAGCACTAGGGAAGTGAAAAAATGCACCTTATCTTAATAGAAATGGCACAATTGTTTATCCTTTCGCTTTGACACAGTGCAGCACATCAACTGGGCCACACTGTTACTGTGAATAATCTAGAGACACTTCAGAATTATGTCAACTTGTTTTACTGTCTGCAACAAAAAATATCTATCTGCTCCATAAATAAACACTACAGGGCATATTATCTGAGCCATCCATTCGTGCTCCTAATTTAGAAAACATATCTGCTTCAGTGCCCAGAGAGCTCTGTCTGGGATAATTGAGGATAGACCAGTGGCACTCCCTTTGACCTTGTGACAAGCTACATCTGAGCTGTTTCCTAGAAGGGAGAAGGTTGTTCCAGACCCTGTCTCCATTCATTCAGAAATAGCACCTCACTGTCTGCGTGACTGGCAAAGCCCAACTGGGTGGGGATCACCGTAATATTAGCTCTCCTCAGGGACAGACTGGCTGATTCCTCTGAGCGCCTTCTAACGGTCAGGGGGTCTATTTTAGACCTGGGGAACTAGACTCGAGTCCGGCCCTCTCAACATCCTGCGATTCTGGGCAAATCACCTATTCTGCCTAAAAAAAAAATTACCTGGTGTAATGTAACCTTGTGCTCATGTAAAGCGCCCCCAGTGTTCTTGACTGGCAGATTGCAGCAAATATCCTAAAAAAAGGCATTACTGCTCTGGTAGGGCGAGTCCCCGAAAGAAAAATTGGCATGCTGCTAGTGACTCAAAAAACCCCTGCACCACAGTTGGTGAGTTGACTCTTTTTATATACATTTGATGTGAACGTAGGGTAACAAGATGAAATCATAAGACAGCCAACTCAATTTTTCGCTCTTTCAGGTTCACAAAAAAGCAATTTAAGTGCTTGTTTGGTGTCCCTTTTTTTACAAATATTTCTATTAACAAAGCATGTTATCCAAGTAGTTGAAGCAGTGGTCTGAATCTGGTTGAAAACGATAAAAATTTGAAATGGAATGTAAAATTATTTTGCCTTATTGATCTAGGACTGGCTAGGGTCTTATTTTTATTCTGGATAGAAAATATTTGTACACTTTGAAGCCTTTATGCAAATTACGCAGTTGTGTTTTAAGCATGTACAGAGGAAAGGGGAGACATTATTACATACCATCAACAGATAGAACATCTGGATGAGGGTACTTTAACTTTGTTCACTACAACAGTGAAAGCTTCCAATGTCCACGACAAGTAATCAAGCCCACTCTGTTAATGTAGGTTGTGTTCACACATTGCACTCATTCAATCAAAGACCTCTCCTCAAGACTACTAACCTATGCTTCTATTTTAATATATACTTGTGAGCATGGGGAATCCCTACTTGTACACCCAAAAATATTACTTCAATTGCACACTCACGGGTGGATGAGTTGGAAACGGTGATAAGCCTCAATTTCATGAGGCAATGTGTCCACGAGATAAGGTACCATATAGCATTTCAAAATACGGCCAATCAGCAGGGACCAACACAATAATTGATTTCTAAACCAAGAATAGAATTTTAAACATCAATTGCAAAAATTCCCAAGGTGCGATGCATATAAAGTTAAAATGCAAAAAGAATCCAGTCCATGAAGACTCTCAGCAATTAGAGAAATACAGGATGATGGGCAAAATCAGAAACATTTGAAATCTCGAGTGAGTAGCAAAATCCGTAAGAAAATGGACAGGGTCTCTAGTAGCATCGGAAAATCTTCGGGAAAGCTCTGTCTCGTCCCCAAAGTCTGGGATTTCATACTGTTTTCTTGCACTGAAAATCATCAGTTTCTGCACAATCATCATGGAATGAGCACAGGAATTATAAGCTAAACACTATCCCATTACATGATTATTGACTCTGCGTGCTCTATGCTAATGTCATGGAGAGAAGGCAGGGCAAACTAGTTACAAGAACAACAGCAAACTATCTGGTATATCACACAGAAGCATTTTTGACCTCCAGGGAAAAAATCTGATTTTAAGTATGTGTCTATAAGGATGCTTACAGGGAAGACCTAGCCACAGAGCAGCAGGGTGCTGTACTGTTCAGGGATTGATTCAAGGCATTTGACCAGGAGGGTGATACTGGATGCTGTGAAAAAGAAGTTAAAATAGGATACAGGGAAGAAAAGAGACATAAGAGACACCAATATCAGAGGGTGGGTTGTAACTGGGTGATAAGGTTGGGAATTGACTGAGTATGGTAGGCTAGCTTTGACTGTACGAAGATAGCAGAATAGGAGGACATGATACAACATAAGTGTAGGAGCATGGTATGGGAGATACCTAAGGAGCAATATGCTTAACATTGGAAGGCATGCTGTCTTGTCTTCTTTTTACTGCACTTACTGGCCTCTCGACTGTAGATGCTACTGCAGCGCTCTGGATTTTTTTTATTTCAGCGTCAAGATATGGTGAATTGCAGTTGTTCACTGCCTTGTAGGAAATGCAAAAGATTGTGAATGTGATGTGGGTAGGCAGAGGCATCCAATTGAGACCAACTGAGTCAACTTTCTGAAGGCCTTGAGTCATGCAGTAGAGAGGAAGGACTGTTCTGCACATAAAATGGGCCCCTAAAATACGTGCTGGTAGCCTCCAAGTAGGCAACATAGGACTTTGCCTTGATGACCATTCTGAAGTCGTTTTCTAGGAGGCATGACTTTACTGTGTACAACAGGGACAAAGGACACCAAACAGCCTTGGCAGTTATTTTCAGCAGTTTTTATTGATCTTGGTATTCATGGTATGCAAGGTTAGTACAGCAAATGCAAACAAAAGCTTCCAAAACATCATCAGAGACTAGAAATCTCAGCAGGCAAATAACAGAGCAGTATCATCACCAAGAGCATACATTAAGATGATATCTGATGAGAAAAAGTAAGGTAGGTGGTCAATATTCAGATGTATCTAAGAGCATGTCTTCACAAAAGTAGAAAATTCAAAAAGACCAGTAGCAGGCTTGTAACGGCTGCAGAAGGGTTCCAATAATAATTGTCTTCCACATATTTTCGAAAAGGAAAAGCCGTCACTCCAGACTTGCTTCTCAAATTGGTTTATTTTCCATCCATCATCAGCTGTATTGTACTGGCTGATGCGTTTCAACCGTTGTGGTCTTACTCTTGGCCAAAAAAGTCATAACAAAGCCTCACCACTTTTAAACAGTATAGCCTGCAGTTCAATAGACATAAAGGAAATACTATCCACTTTCCTCATATAAACAAATCAAACATGTTGTTTTATTACCCAACATTAACCAAAAATACCACCAATTTTTTATTAAATATATAAATTATCCACCCAAATATATTTCATCCAAATATTTTTTTTGTAACCAAGGAAATTTTAAACTTTACATTTTTACATTTTTAATTTCAAGGCATGCCACAATACACTGCCCAGTGGCAAAAAATACATATTTATGCATACTCATGTACAAATTTTCTTTACATTGAAAAGGATTGAAGCATGCCAATTACATTGCCCGGTGGCATCACTTTTTCAGTGCTTCAAAAACACTTCATATTAAAATAATATGTTGTCAATTTTGATCTGCCTCATACATAAATACAATGATGATACTAAAGCGGTGTGAGAATAATAATACAACCATGCCTATTCCACCAAATCAAAATATTAATGATAGAACCCACATTGCAATGGCCACGTACCAATGGGCAATATTCTGCAATAAATAACATCCAAACTCCAATTTTCATCCATATTTGCACTTTTAACCCACATGTACAAAAAGTTCTTCATCCTGGTTCAATCCCCACTGAAATCTGCTATTTAATCTGACTATGTATTCGTATTCCATATTCCTGAGAGGACGTTCCCTGTCTTCTCCTCTCGGTGACTGCACCACCCCGTCAATTTCTTTTCCATTATGTACCTGTCTGCAATGTTGTGCTACTGGGTAATTTGCATCATTATTCTTTATGGCACGCCAATGTTCTAAAATACATTTTTTCACAGGAAAAATTGTACTGCCCTCATATCGGAGTTCACACGGACAAGAAATTACAGAAACTGTAAAATCACAATTCCAATTCATGAATTTATTGATCTTCGCTTCTTCCCCTTTGGGTAAATCATATGTCTTATGATTGGTACTATGAGGGTCATTACAACGTTGGCGGTAAATGCCGCTTACCGCTGTGCAGAAGACCGCCAACACACCACCGCGGCCGCGGAATTCCACCACAGCTATTACAATCCACATCCCGGAATCCGCCAAAATCCAGACACCCACACAAGTCCGCCACATCAAAGGTCAGTGATAAACTGGCGATAACAAAACCTCCACCATCACGCCACAGGAATACGCCCACACTATCACGACCCACGAATCCATGTGGCGGTCTTTCAACCGCAGTATTCCATTGGCGGTACACACCGCCGCGCTCAAAATACACACACATTTACAAAACACTACCACATTGGACAATTCAAAATACACACATACACACACCACTTCCACACATTCAATACAATATAAAATACACACACACATCACCCACAAACCCTTACGACCACAATTGCGACTGAAGGCCAGAGAGAGACACCACCATCTACAAACTAGCATCCACAGGCACTCAACACCATCACTCACACAACATCCACGCACAAAACACCACACACCACCCCACACATCACCCACACCACCCCATGGCACCGCAAAGACACCCCAGGTTTTCTGAGGAGGAGCTCAGGGTCATGGTGGAGGAAATCATCCGGGTAGAGCCACAGCTATTCCGATCACAGGTGCAGCACACCACCATAGCTGGGAAGATGGAGCTATGGCGCAGAATAGTGGACAGGGTCAACGCAGTGGGACAGCACCCAAGAACACGGGATGACATCAGGAAGAGGTGGAACGACCTACGGGAGAAGGTACCTTCCATGGTCTCAAGACACCAGATTGCAGTTCAGAGGACTGGCGGCGGACCCCCACCTACTCCCCACAACTAACAACATGGGAGGAGCAGGTCTTGGCTATACTGCATCCTGAGGGCCTCGCAGGAGTAGCAGGAGGAATGGACTCTGGTAAGGCAAATCTTTAAATACTTCATCCTCCACCCTACCTGCATGCTATCACATACCCCCAACCTCGCCCTCACCCCCATCACTCCAACTCCTCACACATGCCCCACTATCACAAACCACACATCCCAACACCAAGCCCTGCATGCAACAACAAAGCATGGACACCCATCACCAATGCATGGCCACTGCACATACCCACACACACCCCTAAACATTTCACACACAAGGTCCTACACAAGAATGCAAGCACTGGGGTACAGGGTCACCCAACCATTTCACACCATGGCACACACAGATGCAATAATCATGCCTTTACACCCCTGCATGACCCCTACCCAACGTCACCGGACAGGAGGTTCCAGACATGTCCACTCCACCCACAGAAGAGGCCCACAGTGATGACAGCAGCCCTGTCCAACTGGATCTAGATGACCAGCCCGGCCTATCTGAGACCTCGGGACAGTCGGTTCCCCTCACACTGGCACAAGCCACAACAGAGCCTCCCCCCTCTCGAAACACCAGCACAGCACCCACCCAGCGGGCCCATACCTCTGTCCCCAGGACACGTCAAGCAGCAGTGTGTCCACCACTACAGGGAACCCAGGCTAACCCACCACCCCAACAACACCAGGGACCTGGGGGAAGTGGCAGTGGGCACACAGTTCAGGGGACAGAGGCCCAGGAACACAGGGGAACTGGGAGGGCTGCTGTGCGACAGGGGGAGGACAGGCCCAGGGAACCCACTCTCCACGAGGCCCTCTCCAACATCATGGGAGCCTACCACCATTCCCAGGAGAAGATGGCAACAGTACTGGCCAAGTTTCAGGAGACCCAGCGGCTGCAGGAGGAACAGTATTTGGGGTTCAGGGAGGAACTCAGATCCATCAATTCCACCCTGGGCGCCATTGTAGGGGTGCTGAAGGAACTCGTCAACAACAGGAGGGACACTGTGGCACAACAAGGGGCCCCTGACACTAGCCTGGACGATGAACTGCCCACCACCTCCGCCGGCGCTAGTGGACAGGAGGCACTGCCACAGGACCACGACACCAGCACCCCACCCCCTGCAGATGGAGAACCACCCCGTAAGCGGTCCCTGAGATCCAGGACAAAGACAGAGAACAATGCCAAGACCCCCACCAAAAAAATGAGACCACCCTGATTGTCATCCTTCTGTCCAACTTTGTCACCCTGTTCATCCTTAAACTGCCCCAGCTCCACTTCCTATGCCCCTTTGGACAATGCACCTGTGAGACTAATAGACTGGACTCTGCCATGGACATTCCTCCACCATCACCCCTGACCATTTTACAACCCCCTCCACTATTTAGCACTTAAATAAACACCCTTAAATCACAAAACTATCTGGAGTCAGTTAGTGATTTCGAAAATGTGTATTTGCAATAACTGTGGAAAACTGCTATATCCATTGTATTGTCAACATACCTATGTCACACAGCTCTAGTCCATGAGGTAACAAAGCAGATGTCACACACTGGGACCCACACCTGTGAAATTGAAAGGGAAAGTGACAAATCAGGGTCCATACACTGGGTGAAAGTGACAGACAGATGAGAGGTAGAACAAGGGTATCAGATGTAGCAGGCAGTGATGTCTTCTTACCTGTGTCTCAGCGGAAGTATTGATGAATCACTGTGTTTCTGTTGTCGATATCCTCTTTTTCTGCTTCCTCGTCTTCACTGTCCACAGGCTCCACAGCTGCCACAAGACCTCCGTCTGGACCATCCTCCTGCAGAAAAAGCACCTGTCGTCGCAAATCCTAGTTGTGAAGCATACAGCAGGCCACGATGATCTGGCACACCTTCTTTGGTGAGTAGAATAGGGAACCACCTTTCAGATTGAGGCACCTGAACCTGGCCTTCAGGAGGTCGAAGGTCCTCTCTATAACCCTCCTAGTTCGCCCATGGGCCTCATTGTAGCGTTCCTCTGCCCTTGTCCTGGGATTCCTCACTGGGGTCAGTAGCCATGACAGGTTGGGGTAACCAAGTCACCTCCAAATGTCGAGGGACAACTGTTAGACACACACTAACCCTTAGGGATATCCCCAGACACCTAGTCACACGGTATAGGGTCCATGTCCACACCTAATAGCCACACACGGTGCCTCTGGAGTTGACCCATCACATAAGGGATGCTGCTATTCCTCAGAATGTAAGCATCATGCACTGAGCCAGGAAACTTGGCATTCACATGGGAGATGCACTGGTCGGCGAAAATACACCATCTGCACATTCATCGAATGGTAACTCTTCCGGTTTCTGTACACCTGTTCACTCCTGCGGGGGGGCCAAGGCCACATGTGTCCCATCAATGGCACCAATGATGTTGGGGATATGTCCCAGGGCATAGAAGTCACCTTTCACTGTAGCCAAATCCTCCACCTGAGGGAACACGATGTAGCTGCACATGTGTTTCAGCAGGGCAGACAACACTCTGGACAACACGTTGGAGAACATAGGCTGGGACATCCCTGATGCTATGGCCACTGTTGTTTGAAAAGACCCACTGGCCAGGAAATGGAGTACTGACAGGACCTGCACTAGAGGGAGTATCCCTGTGGGATGGCGGATAGCTGACATCAGGTCTGGCTCCAACTGGGCACAAAGTTCATGGATTGTGGCACGGTCCAGTCTGTAGGTGACAATTACATGTCGCTCTTCCATTGTCGACAGGTCCACCAGCGGTCTGTACACCGGAGGATGCCGCCATCTCCTCACCTGCCCCAGCGGACGTGCTCTATGGAGGAGAACAGCGAGCAGAGAGTCAGCCAACACTGAGGTACGAAAACACAACTTTATTCCACAAATTTTTAAATCCGCTATGTGCCTGTCTTAGTGTGTATGCAAGGCCTAGATATGTGTGATGCATTTAAAATTAATGCCATTTTTCCCCCTGAAATGGCGGTTGCCTGACCTGTAATGTGGGACAAGGGGATATGTGGTAACTGCGCTGGCGTTGTACACTGTCGCGGTAGGCGGTGGAAGACCGCGGCGCAATCCTGCATTGGTTAACATTGGACCCTATGGGTCCCAGGAGCCAATGACGATGTACGCCGGCGGTGACGGTACGCACCGCCGCGGACGTGACCGCCATTTTCTCTTTGTTCACTCACTTGATACCTGATCTTCGACAGGAGAGGACCTACACTGCAAGTGCTGCTGTGACCTCAGTCTGGAAGAGACAATGGCTCATGTGTCTGGGGAAAGGGCCCCTGCCTTCTGCACAGAGGAGTTTGGAGAAACTAGTGGATGGGGTCCTACCCCAGTACACGCTACTCTACGGTCCTCCCGACAAACAGGTAAGTACACTGTGAGCATGCTGTATGGGCAATGCCTGTGTGGAGGTGTTGTAGAGGGAAGATAGGGGAGGGAAAATGAGGTGTGCATGAAACAACGGTGAGTGGATGAGCGTCATGGCAAGGGTAGGGATGCGGGCCAATGACTGTGACAGTGCGGACGGTTTATATCTTCTCCTTTCCCCCTTTACTATTCCTGTGGGTCAGCGCCCACCAGAAGAAGGATATTTGGTGTGCCATCGCCAAGGAAGTCCGGACCCTGGGGGTCTACCACAGACGGAGCACCCACTGCCGGAAAAGATGGGAGGACATTCGCCGCTGGAGCAAGAAGACAGCGGAGGCTCAGCTGGGGATGGCCTCCCAATGTGGGAGGGGTGCCCGTCGCACCATGACCCCCCTGATGTTCAGGATCCTGGGGGTGGCGTACCCGGAGTTGGATGGGCGCTTGAGGGCATCACAGCAGCCACAAGAGGGTGAGTGCACTCTCATTCTGCTAAATTTGCACGCAGTGGATGGGTCTGGGTGGGGAAGGTGGGCTGTTGGTTTCTCTAGACAAAGGCGAGTTCCGTAGGCAAGGTCCCTCCGTAAGGCAGTCCATGTGGCACCCCACCGCACCTCTGTAGAGTGCTAAGTACACCTAGTCATGCCCCTGTGTCATCCATGTGTGCAGATGTCGTCCATAGCCTAGTAGGCCATTTCCCAGGAATTGAACAGTGGAGCCCAAGAGCGCGGCGTAGTGCAGGGGGCTTCTGTGTCTGTCGTGTCCGCCAACGGTAGCGGTAATGCATGCACTCAACATGTCTTTCTTCTGTCGTCGTCCCCCTTTTTGTGGTCTCCCTGTTCTTGTGTGCATTAGCATCATCAGGCGGAGGAGCAGTGGCACCGGAGCACGAGGGGGCTGCATCCCACATGGCCATGGAGGGCCACACTACGGACTCGGACTTCACCAGTGGGACGGAGGGCGAGGGGAGCTCCACGGCGGGGACAGGAGCTGAGACCAGTGACACGGACTCGTCCTCTGATGGGAGCTCCCTTGTGGTGGGGGCAACATCTGTGCCCCTCATCTACAGGTACAGCCGCCACCCCCCCTTCCAGCACTGCCCTCCCAGTCACCCCTGCTGCCCTCAGTGAGGAGGCCATTGACCTCCTCAGGTCCCTCACTCTTGGGCAGTCTACCATTTTGAATGCCATCCAGGGTGTAGAAAGGCAGTTGCAACAAACAAACACATTTCTGGAGGGCATTCATTCTGGTCAGGCAGCCCAACAGCGAGCTTTTCAGACTCTGGCCTCAGCACTGATGGCAGCCATTGTCCCTGTGTCTAGCCTCCCCCCTCCAACTTCCTCCACCCAGACCCAATCCCCTGTACCCCAGCCTATCCCAAGCACACCTCTAGACCAGCATGCACACACGTCAACACACAAGGGAAGCTCAGGCAAACATAAGCACCACACATCCCACAGACACTCATGCAAGCATCAGACTCATGCAGACACACCAGCGTCCACTGCCTCCACTGTGTCCCCCTCCTCCTCGTCTCCCTCCTCCCTCCCAGTCTCGTCTACACTCACACCTGCAAGCACTACCTCTACAGCCACTACTACCATCACCAGCACACCCACCACCACACCCCGCTCACGTGCAGTCACCACCCCCACTACCATTCACATGTCCCCTGTGTCCTCTCCCAGTGTGTCTGTGATGCCCCCTCCCAAGATACACAAACGCAGGCACACACCCACCCAACAGCCATCCACATCACGACAGCCTCCAGCGCACGCACCTTCACCCAAAGTCAGCAAACGAACACCTCCTACAACCACAACCTCTTCCTCCACTCCCAAACCCCCTCCAGCTACCCGTCCGAGTGTCTCCCAAAAACTTTTCCTGTCCAACCTTGACCTCTTTCCCTCACCTCCCCCACCCTGTCCATCTCCTAGGTCCCGAACTAGCATCTCAGCCACAACATCTCCGGGACCAGTGGTGCCTGTAGTCACCGGAATCTGGAGTGCACCGGCCACCAGGGCAGCCAGTGTGGCACGGAGCCACAGCACAGAGAGTCCCCCACCTGTGAAGCATCAGAAGTTGGCCAGTGCCCGGCGGGAGAGGGGGAAGACTCCAGACACCAAAGCCGCTCCCAGGGGTCCAGGTGGGAGTGTGGAGTCAGCTGCAAACCTTCCAAGGTGGGGAAGGGGCACAAGAAACTCAGCAAGTCTGGGAAAAGCAGCACGGCGGAGAAGACCGCCATCATCCCCGCTGCCCAGGAGGCCACCGCCACGAGCCCTGCTGCTCAGGAGGCCACCGCCAGCACCTGCACCAGCCCAGCTGCCCAGGAGGCCACCACCAGCACCAGCCCTGCTGCCCAGGAGGCCAGCACCAGCCCTGCTGCCCTGCTGCCCAGGAGGCCACCGCCACCAGCCCAGCTGCCCAGGAGGCCACCGCCAGCACCAGCCCCCCTGGGCCATGAAGGACCGCCAGCACAAGCCCCGCTGGGCCAGAGAGGACCGCCAGCACAAGCCCCACTGGGCCATGAAGGACCGCCAGCACAAGCCCCGCTGGGCCATGAAGGACCGCCAGGTCAAGCCCCGCTGGGCCAATGAGGACCGCCAACACAGGCCCCGCTGGGCCATGAAGGACCGCCAGCACAAGCCCCGCTGGGCCATGAAGGACCGCCAGCACAAGTCCAGCTGGGCCTGAGAGGACCACCAGCACAAGCCCCGCTGGGCCATGAAGGACCGCCAGCACAAGCCCCACTGGGCCATGAAGGACCGCCAGCAGCTGAGTCACTGCAAAGGAGCCCGCCGCTCCGGGCACCGCTGAACAGGGAACCGCTGTCTCAAGCACCGCTGAACAGGGCACCGCCGTCTAAAGCACCGCTGAACAGGGCACCGCCGTCTCAAGCACCGCTGAACAGGGCACCACCGTCTCAAGCAATGCTGGCCCATGAGCGCCAAGGGCACTTACGCTACAGAGTCCGTCACGGGCAGGATGTAGCACTCTGGGCACCATGCCCCCTCCAGAACCAGTGGTGAGATCCATCCACTACCTCTGTCCTTAGCAGGATGAAGCACTCTGGGCACCATGCCCCCTCCAAAACCAGTGGTGAGATCCATCCACTACCTCTGTCCTTAGCAGGATGAAGCACTCTGGGCACCATGCCCCCTCCAGAACCAGTGGTGAGATCCATCCACTACCTCTGTCCTTAGCAGGATGAAGCACTCTGGGCACCATGCCCCCTCCAGAACCAGAGAAGACTGTTATCCACTTGAGAGACTGTGACTTTTCACTCCCCAGGATTGAACAGTGGGCGACCCACCCACTGTAGAGACTTGCGAGACTGTGGCTTTGCACTCCCCAGGATGGAACAGTGGTCAACCCACCCACTGTATAGACTTGAGAGACTGTGGCTTTGCACTCCCCAGGATTGAACAGTGGGCACCCCACCCACTGTAGGGACTTGAGAGACTGTGGCTTTGCACTCCCAAGGATTGAACAGTGGGCATGTAGCCCCCTCGTGGATTTGGTGTCTTGCACTCAACTGGCTGAGGTGCCCCCCTTTCCCTCCCCCTGAGGTGCCTGTTTTTTCGCTCTCTGATGCCCCTGCAGTGTTCTCTCCGTCATGGTCGGGGATCTTGTGTGGGCCTCGCCCATACCGTGTGGGCCCAGTGTTCCACAGACTTAATTGGAGCACTACCTGGACTACTATGCTTGGTGTATATATATATTTTTGCGTACTTGCTTTTAATATATTACAATGGTTACACTCATTTCCTTTTGTCTTTGCATTCTTCCGGGGGGGGGTTGGATGGTTTAACTGTGATGTATCATGCTGTATTAGTGTGTATGTTGTAGTGGGTGAGGGTGGGGGTGGGGGTGTTGCATGTGTGTGTCCCTGTTTTTTCCCTTCCCCCACCCCTGTGTCGTAAGTGCAGTACTCACTGTGGTCTTCGCCGCCGGTGTTTGTGCTCCTGGTAGAGGAGCAGGAAGACTATCGCAGGGAGAATTTGGAGTTCCGGATCCATGGTGTCCTCGTTCCTCGTGGGGTGTGTAGAGGTGAGCGTTTTCCCTTCGGAATCCTGCTTCCTCTGTGTTTTTATCCATGGTGAATCCGCCCTGGAAAAGGTGGCGGTTTGGTAGGTTGTGATACTGTGGGCGGTACTTTGTCACCCGCCTGTCTGTTGGCGGTGACAGCCACGCTGTTTGTTTGTACCGCCGTGGCGGTCGCAGTGTTAAAGTGGCTGTCTGTGTTGGCGGTTCCCGCCACGGTCGTAATTGCAAAATTTTTACCGCCGGCCTGTTGCCGGTCTTACCGCCGCTTTAACACCGACCGCCAGGGTTGTAATGACCACCATAGTGTTTAAAGGTGGTGGGGCTTTGTTATGAAATTTTGGGTTAAGAGTAAGACAGCAACAGTTGAAACGCGTCAGCCGGTACAATACAGCCGATGATGGATGGAAAATAAACCAATTTGAGAAGCAAGTCTGAAGTGCCGGCTTTTCCTTTTCGAAAACATGTGGAAGGCAATTATGGATATTAGTGGGTCCTGCGCCCAGCTGCTGAGCACCGACCCCCTTGGCGATAGAAGACAGTAATTAGCAGGAATCTTATATACATGTATATATATATATATATATATATATATATATATATATATATATATATATATATATATATATATATTTACATACCTCTATCAAAGCACAGCACTGCACCTTCCAATAGACCCTACTTCTCACAGACCCCTAACTTTCTGACCAAACAATTTTCAACAGGGCAGGGAACGCTATCAAAATTGCAATAGGGCACTGGGGTAATTAAATTATTTAATCATGTAATAAAATAATAGAATATCAAACAGTTCGTCAAGATGGATAACTAGTCATTCAGTCCACAGATACGTGAGAGCCGTAATGTTGAATCTTTAACAGATTCAAAGAAGACTTCATCAGGAAAGAAAAACTATTTTTATTCTTGCCATTATTCACACTCTACCTCCTGCAGATATCAGGATAAGCTTGTAACCACAACCATTTGGTAAATAATTGTACTAAACCATCATTATTGTCACTGCCACGAGTCATGATAGTGATAATGACCAGCTGAAGTTAAAAAACATAATTAAACATCAGCTGGTGAGTCGTCGGTGGACTTGCTGGTTCTTTCTTGCATTTGTAATGAGAACAGTCTCCCTTTTGGTTGTGTTCGGTTTAAGTAAGGACTTGGGCAGCCAGGTATGGATGTTTGTATAAAAAAACAAGAAATTAAGCGATCGGCTCAACACCGTACCCAAATGCACATATGAGGTCCATTGAAGGCTCTTCTACACATGATCTGAAATGGCCTATTATGGGTGAACTTTCTGGCCCTCCCCAATATGAAACAATTGCTAAAGTAAAAATCTTTCTTTGTCTCAGAATTCACAGGTTGCCACAGCAGTACCCTTCACAGAAGGGAACTGTTTTGTGTGGGCTTCTGCTCATGGTGAAAATGCGTCACCCTCAGAGAAGTTAGCCAGTGACTGAAGTGAGCAGACCCAATGATCTGTGATGTAGCGGGTGGAAAAGAGATGGAGTAGAGAGCCGGCTGAAAGTCCCATAAACAAGTAGATTGTACATATAATTTTACTAAAATCAAAAGTTCTTGGCTAACGCCAGAACTAAAAAACAATCATTATATTTTGTGAGCAGCAAACGTGAATTTACACTCATTATTTTAACAATTTCTGACAACTAACATAAACTTAGGTAAGCAAGTCACTTTGCGATTCGGGCCCAATATGAGGCCAAGAGTAATGCCCGATAGCCTGACTACCAGAACCTTCTTTTTCGTTCTCTGCCAACACTTTCAGTTTAATGAGAACAACGTCGATCACACATGCAAAAAAAACACGAATATCCTACTATTTATTTTGTCTTATACCAACATAAACTGACAAATGATGAGCGCCTCAAGTGTAATCCTTCCTCTTGATTGCGCATGTTCTAAGGCTGTACTATTTTTTAACTCTTTTGTTTTACCCCGGTTATCTTGGCCAGCCAGCATACACTATTATCTACTCCTTCTTTTCAAAGATCTACCATGTCCTGGGAAGTATGTATTTTTTTTTCAGAACTGAATCACGAGTAGGTGTAGCACACATTCCTTTTTATCAGATTCAACCTGAATCAGAGATCAGCGAGGCATTTTTTTCAGCTCGCCTTAAAGTCGCCCAGCTCATCTCCTGACAACGTGTACCATGAGATTTAAAAAATAAATAAAATAAAAACATACCAGGAGAATGTCACGCCTTTTTAAGACACCTCTTACGATCCTTACCACCCACAAGGACTGATTGAAACATACATTTCTTTTTAAGACACAATCTCTCTCTTTCAACTTGGACCAATGTGGCGGAAACGAAGAGGTTAAGCAATGGTGGGGCACCACGTGACTGTTGAAAACATTCACCGTGCTGCTAATTAGCAAAGCTGGTACGACAGGTTGGGTTGGACTCTCAAGGCGTGTCCCCCATTCAAGTGTTTGGGTCTGGTTTCACAACTTTCTTGTAGTGAATCTTAAGGAAAACAAAACCTTGAACGTGTGTTTGTTGAACCTTCGGAATGCCACATAGCTCGCCTGTATGTCTCGTGTTGGCTGACAGCTTTTTGGTTTTGTCAATGCTTATTTTGTTTTGTCAAAGTGTTTGCAAAACGTCATTAATGTGGTAGCGCCTAGGTCCTCATCAATCTAAAACAAAACACTGGCTAAAAATATGTTTGCTGTCAAAAAGCACACATTGTCATAGTCATGACTCAAATCAAATCAAATCATAAACATTTATAAAGCGCGCTACTCACCCGTGCGGGTCTCAAGGCGCTAGGGGGAAGGGGTTACTGCTGCTCGAAAAGCCAGGTCTTGAGTAGTCTCCAGAATGCGGGGTGGTCCTGAGGATGGTAGGGAGGGTGTTCCAAGTCTTGGCCGCCAGGTAGGAGAAGGACCTCCCACCCGCCGTGGAGCGGCGGATTCGAGGGACGGTGGCGAGAGCAAGGCTGGTGGAGCGGAGAAGACGGGTGGGAGCGTAGAAGCTGAGGCGGCGGTTGAGGTATTCTGGTCCCTTGTTGTGGAGGGCTTTGTGTGCGTGGGTGAGGAGTCGGAAGGTGATCCTTTTGCTGACGGGAAGCCAGTGCAGGTGTCTCAGGTGTGCGGAGATGTGGCTGTTGTGGGGTATGTTGAGGATGAGGCGGGCAGAGGCGTTTTGAATTTGTTGCAGACGTTTCTGGAGTTTAGCGGTGGTTCCTGCGTATAGGGTGTTGCCGTAGTCCAGGCGGCTCGTGACGAGGGCGTGGGTCACGGTCTTTCTGGTGTCGGCGGGTATCCAACGGAAGATCTTCCGGAACATGCAGAGGGTGAGGAAGCAACATGGATGATACAGCGTTGACTTGTTTGGTCATGGTGAGAAGTGGGTCCAGGATGAAACCGAGGTTGAGTGCGTGGTCTGAGGGGGTCGGTGCGGTGCCAGGGGCCGTGGGCCACCAGGAGTCGTCCCAGGGGGTAGGGGGTTTCCGATGATGAGGACTTCCGTTTTGTCTGAGTTCAGTTTCAGACAGCTTAGTTTCATCCAGTCTGCGACGTCTTTCATTCCGTCTTGCAGGTTGGTCTTGGCGCTGGTGGGGTCCTTGGTGAGGGAAAGTATCAGCTGGGTGGCGTAGGAGGTGATGATGATGCTGTGTTTGCGTACGATGTCGGCGAGGGGGCTCATGTAGACATTGAAGAGAGTCGGGCTGAGCGAGGAGCCTTGTGGGACGCCGCAGATGATCTCGGTGGGGTTTGAGCGGAAAGGTGGGAGGTAGACTCTTTGGGAGCGGTTGGAAAGGAAGGAGGTGATCCAGTCTAGGTCCTGTCCTTGGATCCCGGTGGAGCGGAGGCGGGTTATTAGGGTGCGGTGGCAGACGGTGTCGAAGGCAGCCGAGAGGTCGAGGAGGATGAGGGCGACTGTTTCTCTGTTGTCCATCAGGGTTCTGATGTCGTCTGTGACTGAGATGAGGGCGGTTTCTGTGCTGTGGTTGGCTCGGAATCCGGACTGAGAGGGGTCGAGAAGGTTGTTGTCTTCAAGGAAGTTGGTAAGCTGCTTGTTGACGGTCTTCTCTATGACTTTGGCAGGGAAGGGGAGGAGCGAGATGGGGCGGAAGTTCTTCAGGTCGCTTGGGTCAGCCGTAGGTTTCTTTAGTAGGGCGTTAACTTCAGCGTCTTTCCAGCTCTCGGGGAAGGTAGCAGATGAAAAGGAGCTGTTGATGATGGTCTGGAGGTGCGGGGCGATGATGTCGTCGGCTTTGTTGAAGATAAAGTGTGGGCAGGGGTCTGAGGGGACACCGGAGTGGATGGAGTTCATGGTGGCTTTGGTCTCTTCTGTGTTGATGCGGGTCTAGGCGTTGAGGGTGATGGCTGGGGTTGTGGGTTCTGTGGTGGTCGGCTGGGTCTGGTGTCCGAAGCTGTCGTGTAGGTCGGTGATCTTACGATGGAAGAAGGTGGCGAGGGAGTAGCAAAGGTCTTGTGAGGGTGTGATGGCGTTGGGGTTGGAGAGCTCTTTTACGATGTTGAAGAGTTCTCTGCTGTTGTGGCTGTTTTTGTCCAGTCTGTCTGTGAAGAAATTCCTTTTGGCGGCGCGGATCAGATGGTGGTGTTCGCGGGTAGCGTTCTTGAGGGCAGTCATGTTATCTGCGGTGTGGTCCTTACGCCAGGCTTTCTCGAGAGTGCGGCAGGTTTTCTTTGATTCCTTAAGGGTGTCAGTGAACCAAAGAGGTTTTTTGGTGTTGGTCTGTCTTGGGAGGCGTCTGAGGGGAGCGAGGTTGTCTGCGCAGTTGGTGATCCAGTTCGTGAGGCTGAGGGCTGCGTCGTTGGGGTCGGAGGAGAAGGTGGGTTGGTTGTCGATGAGAGTGGAGAGAAGCTGTTCTTCTGGGATTTTGTTCCACTGTCGACGTGGGATGGGTTGTGTGCGGAGGTGGCGAGTCTCGCGTCGGAAGGTGAAGTGGACACATCTGTGGTCGGTCCAGTGTAGAGCGGAGGAGTGGCTGAAGGATACGTGGTTGCTGGCGGAGAAGATGGGGTCGAGCGTGTGTCCGGCGATGTGGGTGGGGGTGTTCACCAGTTGCTTGAGACCGAGGTTGGCGAGGTTGTCGAGCAGGGCGGTGGTGTTGAGGTCGTTGTTCTGTTCCAGATGGAAGTTGAGGTCGCCGAGGAGGATGTAGTCCGGCGAGGCAAGGGCGTGCGGGGAGATGAAGTTGGTGATGGAGTCGCTGAAGAGGGCGCGCGGTCCGGGGGGACGGTAGATGAGAGATCCTCTGAGGGTGGTCCTGGGGTCTGTGCGGATCTGGAAGTGCAGGTGTTCGGCGGCGAGGGGGGTGTCTTCGGTGGAGGTGGTGACGTTGATGGAGTCCTTGAAGACGATGGCGATTCCTCCTCCTACTTGGTTGGTGCGGTCTTTCCTGGAAATCTTGTAGCCTTCGGGGATGGCTATGGCGATGTCGGGGGCCGAGGAGGCTTTCATCCAGGTCTCAGTGATGAAGGCGACGTCTGGTGCGGTGGAGTCCAGGAGGTCCCAGAGTTCAACGGCGTGCTTGTGGACGGAGCGTGCGTTGATCAGGATGCATTTGAGGTGGTTGATGGCGCGTGGGCTGGCGGACATGGTGGTTTCGTGGTGGAATGTAAGTTTGCAGGTGTGACGTACGAAGGGTCCGTGGGTACGTTTCGGGTGGGCTTGGAAGCAGGTGCTGGAGCGCCCCGGGTTGAGGGCGTGGAGGGTGATGGGGTCGTAGCGGTGCAGCGGGGTTTGGGAGTGCTGGGGGCCAGGTGTTGTGGCGCTGGGAGCGGGCCAGGCGCGGACGGGCGCAGATGGGCTTGCGCAGCGGCCGCCATAAGAGGGAGGAGGGGGGGTCAGCTGCAGGCGGGGGACGGGAGTGGGGCGACGCATGGGAGCTGGGGGGGCGGGGGCGTGCAGGAGGTGGCGGCGGGAAAGTGGAGGGAGGGGGGTCAGGTAGAGGGGAGAAAAGATAGGGGAGGGGGGTTAAGGGTGGCGGGGAGTTAGGAAGAAAGATAGGAAGATAGGGGAGGGGGGGTTACAGAGGTGGAGGCGAGTAAGGGAGAGAGATAGAAGGATAGAAAGATAGGAAGATAGGGGGTTACAGAGGAGGTGGCGAGTGAGGGAGAAAGATAGAAAGATAGGAAGATAGGGGGGTTACAGAGGGGGTGGCGAGTGAGGGAGGTCAGAGAGAAGAGTCAGGAGCGGGAGGGCAGACGAGAGAAGATCCAAGAAGAAGGTAAAGAAGAAGAGGAGCAGAAGAGCAGACGAGAGAAGAGCCAAGAAGACGGTGGAGAAGAAGAGGAGCGAAGAGCAGACGAGAGAAGAGCCAAGGAGAAGGAAAAAGAAGAAGAGGAGCGACGAGCAGCAGAGAGAAGAGCCAAGAAGACAGTGAAGAAGAAGAGGAGCAGAGGAGAGAAGAGCCTAGAAGAAGGACACAGAAGAAGAAAGCACACGCAGGTCGCGGTGCAGAAGAGAGAGAAAGAAGCACAGATGAAGTACACAGAAGAAGAACACAGATGAAGACAGACGAAAGAACACGCAGGACGGGTTGCAGGGAAGAAAGAAGAACACAGATGAAGAGTACAGATGAAGAGCACAGAGGAAGATCAAAGATGAAGAAAAGAAGCAGGAGAGGAGGTGAGTAGCGCGGGGCAGGGCGAGGGGCTGGGCGGTGGGGGGGGTACTTACTGTGATTTCGCTGGGCTTGCTAGGAGGTCTCAGGAGCCTGGGTTGGTGGAGCTGCAGCGGCAGGGGGAGCGACCTACCCTTGGGTCAAGGGTCACTAACTCTGTCGCGCAGCGGCCGCCATAAGAGGGAGGAGGGATCAGCTGGGGGCGGGGGACGGGAGTGGGGCGACGAATGGGAGCTGGGGGGGCGGGCGTGCAGGAGGTGGCGGCGGGAAAGCGGTGTGAGGGGGGTCAGGTAGAGGGGAGAAAAGATAGGGGAGGGGGGTTAAGGGTGGCGGGGAGTTAGGAAGAAAGATAGGAAGATAGGGGAGGGGGGTTACAGAGGTGGAGGCGAGTGAGGGAGAGAGATAGAAGGATAGAAAGATAGGAAGATAGGGGGGTTACAAAGGAGGTGGCGAGTGAGGGAGAAAGATAGGAAGATAGTGGGGTTACAGAGGGGGTGGCGAGTGAGGGAGGTCAGAGAGAAGAGTCAGGAGCGGGAGGGCAGACGAGAGAAGATCCAAGAAGAAGGCAAAGAAGAAGAGGAGCAGAAGAGCAGAAGAGAGAAGATCCAAGAAGAAGGTAAAGAAGAAGAGGAGCAGAAGAGCAGATGAGAGAAGAGCCAAGAAGACGGTGGAGAAGAAGAGGAGCGAAGAGCAGACGAGAGAAGAGCCAAGGAGAAGGAAAAAGAAGAAGAGGAGTGACGAGCAGCAGAGAGAAGAGCCAAGAAGACGGTGAAGAAGAAGAGGAGCAGAGGAGAGAAGAGCCTAGAAGAAGGACACAGAAGAAGAAAGCACACGCAGGTAGCGGTGCAGAAGAGAGAGAAAGAAGCACAGATGAAGTACACAGAAGAAGAACACAAATGAAGACGGACGAAAGAACACGCAGGACGGGGTGCAGGGTAGAAAGAAGAACACAGATGAAGAGTACAGATGAAGAGCACAGAGGAAGATCAAAGATGAAGAAAAGAAGCAGGAGAGGAGGTGAGTAGCGCGGGGCAGGGCGAGGGGCTGGGCGGTGGCGGGGTACTTACTGTGATTTCGCTGGGCTTGCTAGGAGGTCTCAGGAGCCTGGGCTGGTGGAGCTGCAGCGGCAGGGGGAGCGACCTACCCTTGGGTCAAGGGTCGCTAACTCTGTCGCGCAGCGGCCGCCATAAGAGGGAGGAGGGGTCAGCTGGGGGCGAGGGACGGGAGTGGGGCAACGAATGGGAGCTGGGGGGGTGGGGGCGTGCAGGAGGTGGCGGCGGGAAAGCGGTGGGAGGGGGGTCAGGTAGAGGAGAGAAAAGATAGGGGAGGGGGGTTAAGGGTGGCGGGGAGTTAGGAAGAAAGATAGGAAGATAGGGGAGGGGGGTTACAGAGGTGGAGGCGAGTGAGGGAGAGAGATAGAAGGATAGAAAGTTAGGAAGATAGGGGGGTTACAGAGGAGGTGGCGAGTGAGGGAGAAAGATAGCACTGGCTGGCACTTGAAGGAACTACTTTGTATGTGGGTATGCACCTTGAGAAAGAGCAGAATGTGTCACTGTCTGCCAATGGCTATGGCTGCGATTGGGAACTGATCTAGTATTCCTTCTGCTTTTCCATTCTCAGAACTTATTTAGTGGGCAGGCCTACCACTGGCACTTACAGTGGAAGACATGTTTTGCTCCAAGTCTACCTTCAGACAATCTTTGAGACTCAGACCAAGACAATGTCCACTTAGATATGGACAGGGAGCTACTACAATTTTATGGCTGGTTGTACCCTGACTGCTTCCCCTCTTCATCATACTGCATGGACATGAATGCTTAGTAAACTGAGCTAAGCTGCATGGCTAATGCACATGTGGGCAGTCATCAGTGGTCAGATACCCAGGCCAGAGTCTACTGGCAGTGCTGCTGGATGAAACACCACAAGGTATTCCTAATGGGAAGCCTGGCAGTGCTAAGTCTTTGGTTAGCTATGCTTTACCAAGATGCTAATCCCACTGATTGGCTGTCTTTTAGAAGCTGTCACTCACAAATGGTAGAAATACCACCTCATTTGGCTGGATCACCTTCCATAAGGGAAGGAGACACAAAACATGCCCTATCACACTCTCCAGCGATGTGGTCCTGCAAGAAGCACATTACCAGTAGTAATTGACCACAGGTTAATGCGGCTTTCCATTTCTTTTCAGGCAGACTTCCTTATGGAAGTCATTATTTGACTCATGGAAAATTCCACCTACACGATTTCTGAAATTGAAATTCGCTGTCTGTATGAATCACTTACTATACATCTTACAAGCATGTGCCATCCAGCGAGGATGATGACTAGGAGTCCACATAACAACTGTGGCACTGGACATCCACCAGTTACCATTGTGAACTCATACGTGCAGCACAAGGCTAAACCTCTTCTGCATGGCCTCTGGTGTTGCACATCATTCCTTAAGTTATGAATCCTGCTCTAACATAGCATTTTTACACTGCTAGTCTGCAACCTCCCATGCTCTAAAAGATCCAATGCCATGCATTCTCCCCTGCTTCCCATGTCTATAAATCACGTCAGGTTTTGCAATCATAGTCCAATAGTTGCTGGGAATTTTTAACATATAAATACACTCCAATGATGAATGTGTTGCCAATTTATCTAGATGTTCACTCTATTATGGAAAGTTTCCTTATTTGATACATGATCCAGTTTACTGTCACATCACAGATAGGTAACACTGGGCTGTGGCTGTAGTGTGCAACCTACAGATTTATGTCAGATCGATTTTGTGTCTGTTAGTACCGTCCAACCCAATGGTATACATTTTATGGGCCTAAAAATGGAATGGTATTTAGTGAATGGTGTTTCTAACACGTCTCCTTTTACTGACCCCGGGTGTGTGAAAAGATTCATGGCTATTTCCAAAATCATGACTCAACAACCCTACGCACGATAAGTCACTGGTTTAGGCACCCAGTGAGCAAACCTTTTCCTGCAATACTTCTGCAAACACCTGTATGCATAATTTGCTGCACCATGCTGCTACACCAGGTCTGGAGCACATTTCTAGGCTTTGTGCACAACATGAAAACACACCGATCATAGTTGCCACCTCAATCAAAACCTTCTCCCAACCATACATAACAAATTGTATAGCTACTTACAGACAAACCATTAAGGGTGGGGTGGGGGCGGGTGAGGCTTTGCCGCGTGGGAGGAAAGCACTAGGGAAATGCTGCCTCTAGGAATTTTCACAACAAAGGGTAAAACATTGGTTACCCACGTACTTTCTTGTGAGACAATGACCACTAAGACATTTATCAGCTTAGAGCGCTACTGACTGACATGGAATGTTTATACTACTAACTGGAATTAGGGATCTGGGCCTTGAAAACCGTCACACACAGCTCATCCCTGTAGGTTGACATGCAGCTTTTGACTAAGCACTTGATGGATGAATTATCCAAAAGTGGTCAGAAAATGCTCTGCTAGAACTATCCTTTTCCCTCTCTCCTATCTGGAACGTCAACCACAGAAGGGATATTTATACAATTTCTGCTCAAAATGTGGGACCCTTCTTTGTTGGAATCTTCAATTAATGTAGGGGTTGCATATTTAATTTAATCCTGGAAATACTGTTCACTTTTAGGCTCCTTTTCCATGTGCCCCTCTCATTTTGCATACGTGGAATTGGTCCACTCGCTGCCCTCATGGGAAAAGGGTAATGGACATATTGTGCTCAGTGAGAACACAGCGCATGTGGTGTGGGGAAGGGATAGGCAAATATTGTTTAACTAATATGCTCTTGGGAATGGTGTAGATATCACCTTTGTATTACCCTTTAGAACACAAAGGAAAATGCTTTTAGGTAAAATGTAGATCACTGCTTTTCAGCTGTTCACATGCAATGTGAAAGTTTTCTCGGTGGTGTGGGTCAGATAAGAGAGGGTAATTTCGTGACTGACTTTCATCTAGTAAGGTTGTATGGTCTGCAATTCACACCTGTTTAAGAGACATTGATGGTATACGATTTTTGTAGCACACCTAAATATGTTATTATTCTTATCGTTTGAACGCAATTGAGTGACGTGTATCATTTGTAACATTTTGGCTTTGTAAGGCATTTTAGCCTTTGTGTGTCACAGTGGAAAAATACATGACAACTGTTCAGCTCCTAGCACGTTTTTGTGCGTGGTGCTGTTTTAAGAAGGAGTGCAGCAGACAGATTCGAATTGGCAAAGCAGCAATCGGACAGTGACCAATGGGCCGGAACCTAAGAGCCACATGTGGGTCGGGTCATTAAGCCCTCTGTCATCCGGCCCACAAAGCCTTAATATCTTTGCAGGTCCCCTGGCAGGCCACTGTCATGTGAGGCTGGCTGTCAGGGCAGGGACTTGCGTCATTAGGCCTGCCGTCGCAGGCTTCAACTTGACGCCTGTGGGGCTGCACAGACCACAAAGATCAGTGTTCCACCTCCCATGAGGCGGAAACAAGAAGAGTAAATTAGCCCCTGCTGGGGGATAGGGTGGGGTGGGTCAGATAATACGGTGGCCGGTGTGCCATCTTCACTTTAAGCCCTCTTGCCCCCGCCTGGACCGGAGCTTTGTTCTTTCTTTCTCTTCCAGGCCATAGCCGTGAGGCTACAGTAGGCTGGGGAGGGGTGAGTGGGAAGCAGCCTCTCGAGGGTGGGGAGGGGGCGGGGGTGGTGTTGCATATGGCCTAGCTGTGAGGCCACCTTGACCAGAGCTGCCAACTTTGGAATTCAGAAATACTTTGGGATCCTGGCATTAGCTCAACATCCTGCGATTCTGGGCTTATCACTCAATCTCCCGAGGAGTAAAACAAAAACGAATTTGGTCCCCTGTAATGTAGTTGGTGTTCATGTAAATTGCTCCAATGCCTTAGGAACGCTTTAACACAATACAAAACGACATTTTTTTTTAAAGTAACCGCCATTGTTATTTTAAAATTCTGTAATTGCAGATTACAGTATAATAGTCTAAATGCAGTGCTTCTAGTTTTTACCCATGTTACTAGCTTTTTAAGCTATAAAATGCTAAAGTTACCAAACATTTCTATAAAAATGAATCCAATGAGACTAATCTATTTTTGCTTGAAAGGGCAGAACTGGGAATGTGGGTCTCTTTTTTAGGAGGCCCAGGCCTAATTGTCTGTTCAAGTACAGGAGAATTCAGCGATTCATATACACCACATAAGTGCACAGACAGAGCACCAACAAAGCGGCAATAGCCCTGGGCAAGAAGCTTGACAGCGTCCGCCACCCACTCCTAAGTCCTGCACGTGCCAGCTCCTTTCTTAGTAACTCTCCTTCGGGCTCCTTCCTGTCTCCTCCCTGCCCAACCCCATCCTCCCTTTTAACCAGTGCATTTCCTTGCTGTGACACACTCAAACCTGTACTCTTGGACAAAACAGCTTTCAAGAATGGGATGGCCATTTCGCCTTCAGTCTTTTTTTAGCTCGCGCTGTTCTCCCGCCCTAATATTCGAACAATAAGCAAAAACATAATACTGAGGCCCGTATTTATACTTTTTGACGCTAAACTGCGCTAACGCAGTTTAGCGTCAAAAAATTTAGCGCCGTCTAACGCCATTCCGAAGCGCCATGCGGGCGCTGTATTTATGGAATGGCGTTAGCCGGCGCAAGCAGACCGGCGCTGCCTGGTGTGCGTGGAAAAAAAACACGTAGACCAGGCAGCGCCGGCGTAGGGGGAAAATGGCGCTAGGGCGTCTTAAAATGGCGCAAGTCGGGTTGACGCTAAAAAATCGTCTTAACCTGATTTGCGCCATTTTTTCGACGCCCAGACGCCATTTAAATGACTCCTGTCTTAGTAAAGACAGGAGTCATGCCCCCTTGCCCAATGGCCATGCCCAGGGGACTTATGTCCCCTGGGCATGGTCATTGGGCATAGTGGCATGTAGGGGGGCACAAATAAGGCCCCCCTATGCAACCCAAAAAAAAATGAAAAATAACAAAAATTATACTTACGTGAACTTACCTGAATGTCCCTGGGGTGGGTCCCTCCATCCTTGGGTGTCCTCCTGGGGTGGGCAGGGGTGGCAGGGGGGGTCCCTGGGGGCAGGGGAGGGCACCTGTGGGCTCATTTTGAGCCCACAGGCCCCTTAACGCCTACCCTGACACAGGCGTTAAAATGTGGCGCAAATGCGGGGTTTTTTGACCCGCCACCTCCCGGGCGTGATTTTTGCCCGGGAGTATAAATACGACGCATTTGCGTCGCCGTAATTTTTTTTAGACGGGAACGCCTTCCTTGCATCTCATTAACGCAAGGAAGGCGTTCACGCTAAAAAATGACGCTCTTTGCCAATACTTTGGCGCTAGACGCGTCTAACGCCAAAGTATAAATATGGCGTTAGTTTTGCGCCGAATTTGCGTCGAAAAAAACGACGCAAATTCGGCGCAAACGGAGTATAAATACGGGCCTGAATTACTCATCTTTTTAACTGCTAACTGATGTTTCCGGATATGGTCTCTTTGACATATGAAACTTGTGTCAATTGTGCCAACCTTGTGTAAAAAGGTTTGTTTTGACGTCCACCCATGACCGTTCCTCACAGGCATTTTGAAGAAGACGTCTTTTTTAGTAAGAAAAACCTCTTGCCACAGAAAACCGGGGTGCAGTTAGACGGAGAACTTCAATTGAAGAGGGAAAAATCAAGACGTTTGCATGCAAATAACATATTAATTTAAACTAAAGCTTTAGACAATGGTTAATTTTACGGTTAGTAAAATATTTAGTAACAGACATGACATTAGTAGGAGAATAACAATTTAGCGGAGGGTTACACACAAGCTAAAGGAGCTGATTATAGGAATACCGTTAATCACCAGTAGGCCACAGATTTCATTTTGGGTGCACAAGACTTTCGAACCCAAAATGGGATTATTCATCGTTTGCAAATCATCAGTGTTTGTCGCCACAAGCACTTGTAGATGAAGTCTTTTTAAAATTGCAGGAGTAAATGGTGCGTTTGCATGGTTTTTCTCACAATAAGGTGGGTAGCACCCTAGTAACAGTATGCTCCCAATTCTAAAGTGCTAAATACGTGAGTCAGGTAAAATTTTATTCGTGATTATGGCAGAACCTGTGCAGTTGTATATTCGCAGATGTACAGTTTACACTTAGTTTTTGCAGTTCAATCATTAAGGGTAGGAAGGTAAGGGGTACCTTCTACATGACAAAAAAAAAAAAAAAACGAGATTTAACTCATACAGACAAACAGTAATAATATAGAAAATGAGACAAATCTCCCGACATTCAGAACCCTTCACTAAACTCAAAGTTATGTCATCTCTTGAAATGAAGAACGTGGATTCCTATAGAATAGCGCTCCCATCCGGACAGTAACATCTCTACATTTCTTATTCTTTTCTTGACTTAGCCATGGACGTTGGGAGACACAGACCTCGAAAGGCAGATGCACACAGAGAGATTGACATGTTGGTGATATGAGGAGAGGCGGAGGGATAGTGACGTGGCACTGGGTGACAAAGACACCTAAAAACAATGGGGTGGGGGCGCTAGGAGACATTCGGGAGGTATGCACTTTGGGAGGCACAATGCCAAGAGATTTGGAAGTGGAGCAGACACCGCCATAGGATGACACTGATAAATATACAGCAGGAGACATTGATTTGGGAAAACACTGGTGAGTCAACAGGAGTAACGAGACAAGGTGATGCAGCGCACAGAAAAATGGGAAAATGGGAAAAAACATGAGGAGCCATGATAAGAAATTGGGAGGCACTGAGATGTGCAGAGCGAAAAGGAGATGGAGATGATGGAAACACAAAGATTAAGAGATGCATGGGGCAAGGCAAGACACTGACACTGGGAGGCATGAACAATGAGAGACACAGATGTGGAATCTCACCAGCCAGGCTTCAGTTTGCAGACAAACCATACCCAAGTAGAACTCACCCAATAGAATCCTCACACTAGAGCTAGGCAGTAACGATGGCAGGAATACAGAATAGAACTCAAAATAACATGGCATCGCCAATCTCCTCATTGTATATGATTTCCTTCACCCAATCTTCCAGATTGTAGATCTTGTTCTTCACCCTTCCATACTGGTTTTGAGCCCTCAAATCTCCAGACGTCCTGTCTATTCTCTCAGCACCTGCAGTCTCTTCCATTTCATCTTCGATTTTTAAAACAAATATATATTTTACCCAGCTTCGAGTCTACGAATACCAGATTGTGACATCATTGGTAACATAAGTATCCAGAACCATGCTTTCTTTAACAAACTAAGGCATTCCAACAGTTGTAGTCATGGCTCACCGATAATGAGCCAAGTAAAAAAAGTCTCACTCATTGTTCTACCACTCTATATAGATTGGGCCTTCTCTTAGCTCCTCTGTCACATTCATCCTTTTCTGTACCACTCCAACACCATGAAACCTTATGAGATCACTCCTCTGCCCCTTCAACCCAATGCATTATGTTTCTCTCTTCCTAGCCAAACACTAGTAAAAGCTGTGCTGCTTTGGGTCAAAATCATAAGTCGACACTATCCCTCAACCATGACTTGTATCCTTTCAGGATGCCATCCCTACTATCATTCATAATCCTCCACTACAATTAGTGTATACATTTAAATCCATTCCATCCATTAGCCAAATGTAGTGCTCTATGAGCTCTTTCGATTGTTCACTCAATGTGTGGTTTCATATGTCCCACTAGCACATCAAACCCTGTCCACCCCTGCCTCAGTTCTCATATCTGATTGCTCCCATGGTCTTGTCCACATGCAGTTTCTCAGCTTCATATCTTTCACCTCCTGTGCAACACTTGGTCTCCCCGGAGCCTATTGTAATAAGAAGGGTGTAAAGCTGTGACTTTTTTTCCTCAGCAAAATGTGACTTTCTCTAATTCTTGAAAGCTTTCAGGTCTACAAAGATTGTAAAATTTATAAACACATTGCAAAAAAAACTGCAGAAGGAGATTATGCAGAAAAGTACCTCAGCAAACCTCAATTCAGTGGGAGAGCCATTATTAAACACATTTTGGCCTACAATTCTTCCAGAAAAAAACATTTTTTTGCAAGAACTTTTTAAACAAAGGAAACGTTTTGTGATCTTGATGAAACTTCGTGATTTTGGTGAAGTGAAGATTTCAAAATTCAAAAACCATTGTAAACGAAATTTAGAATGTGCCTAGTGTGTAGTGTTAACACCCCATAAATACTTGTCTTCTTTCTCTTACTCCATACCAGTTCCAAAATAGTTTATCTGCCCTCAGACTTTCCATTTATTTCTCCTCCGGAAGTCATATCAGATCCACAGTACGACTGCTTCTGGTTGAAATGGGGGTGCCTGTGCATTGTCAATTTCGGGTCAGCACAACGAGCTTTGTAGTATTGCATTTATAACAAGGCCCTCTGAGGTACACCCTGTGGGTATCATGTGTCAAATGTTAAATGACATTTCTCAGAGATGTTGCTATAGTTAGATTCTGATGACATCTGTGGCAGCAGAGAACAAGAGAACTTTTAGAATAACAAAAAATGCGTTTTGTAGCTAACATCCTACTGACTTGGTTAGTGCTGGCAGAACAATGAGTAGAAACTCAGACGTGTTTGGAGCTCATATATCAAGGGTTTCAGCGTTTGCAACACATCCTCAGCAATGTGTTTGCGAATCACTCAGTGTGGTGGGAAAGTGATACTACTTCAGTTTTTGGAAGGGGTGTGTTTTAGGCATCCCTTTCAAATACTGAATAGGGAAGTTATATATAATTTTTTTAGGTTTGAAATTCAGTTTAGTAAAAGGAAAGCTATCCCCTTGAGACCTCTTCACCTTTATGGTTACAAAAATGTTGGGGAATTTACAGTGGTTCGGGTGTGAGAATTGTGATGTATCATATGGTGTGGTGGTGAGCCCTAAACCGTGCAATACACTCACTAAGCCATCTTTGGTTCAGTTAGCCTCATTTTTAAAACCCCTGGCTCAGTCATTGGTAGCTGTGGCTTCGAGTAGCAAGGCTTCAACAAATGAACTAGTATAAAGCATTTAGAAGCACTAAACAACAGAATGAGAAAGTCACACAACACGAAAGAAATCCAACACTAATTCATAAAATATGTTCTATTTTTTATGAATTTTTAGACCCCCTCCATGATAAGGAAAATCCTCCAGGTTGTTCAGGAGATATAGAGTTATAAGTAAAATGTAAATCTAACCCTTTTAATTCAAAGGACAAACAAGCATTGGTAACTGTATACTTTGGAAATTATTGAAACGTTTTAAACAGTTGTGTTTGATTACTGCGACCCGGACTGGGTAACCATTCGTGACAAGGAAAAGATCAGATTGGACCATAAGGAGTATATGGGGAGTTACCTGGTCAACAAAGCAGTCTCAAGTCCATTTACACACTTTGCACTAGGACCGCTGTAGACTTCAATAGAGTGGTCCTGATGCTGAGGATACAGGATGCTGAGGATGCTGAAAGATGTTCAGGGTGATTTGTGGTTGATGGAGGTCAGTCTAGTGTTATTGCTCTGCCCACAGGTGAAGTGGTGCAGCTTTGGATACAGGAGTCAGCATCCTTCGAAGTCCTCTTTAAGCCAGCAGAAGTCCAGTCACGACTGGGCTACTAATCTCTGGTCCACAGCAGGTCCAGCTGTATCCTTAGGCAAAGGCTAGTGTCCATCTTGGGTGACCAATCTGCACGCACTCCGATGACTGTCCTGGGTCTGCTGGACTGAGGTGCAACTTTTAAGTACTGAAGAGTGGATTCTTGGCTGCATTGTTGGTGGTTATCTGTGATTCAGTCAAAGTGGCTAAACACCCTCCAGAATGAGCTATTTCAGCTTTTATGGCCGTGATGCTGGAACAGAAAGTCAGCTGACTGACACTTGGAGTTCACCTTTTCTGTCTGGGGCTGAAGAGTGTCTCTTTCATGATCTAGCCACCACTGGCACTGTCCTCTCTTTGCCAGTCTAAGGAGCAGCATGTGCAGTCCAGGGGTTGGTGTAGCCTCTCTTGGCAGATCTAAGGGTCAGCAGGGCAGTCGTTCTTCAGTCCTTTCTTCAGTTCAATCATGATCTGAGATTCTGGGTGCCAAGGGGGCCATATTTATGCCCAGAAAGTGCCCTGCGGGGACAGATCAGTCACTATCCAATGGGCTATCAGGTTCTCTCCCACCACATGATGATTTTTGGCTAAGAGTGTTATATAAGCAAGCCCAGGGTGCACTATTCTGCCCATCTCGAGTTGTCTGAACCCCTATTGATGTGGGAAACTTGGTAGTCAAGCCTTAGTTGTGGCTACTTGTGGGCTACACAGCCACATAAAAACACATTTTGGCAATGATTTCCCCTCTCTGCTGCTGCTTCCAGCCCGTCTACCTGAACAAAGGGGCAGCCCCTCTCGAGTGCGGTTGCCATTTGGCCATCTAAGGCGGCTTCCCCTGTGAAGCACGCCTTTTAGGCCCACACCCTGTGTGGCTTCCTTCAAGGGGCAGGTAACACCCCCCTCTCCTGCAGGACCTCTATTATTCTTGTACTTGGATGTTATTTATGCTCCTCTCCAGGAGGGCAAAAGGCTGTCTGATGGCTGGTAACTGTGGCTGGCCACAGGAAAAACCGGGCAACTGCAACTGAGTGGCAACTTTCTAAATGTGACCTTTTATACAAAAATTACAATACATTAAGCTTAGGCATCAAATTGTGTTTAATGCTATGATTAATTAGATTTATTGAAATACCAATTGTAGTTGTCCAAATCAGAACTTAGCAGGGCTGAGGTGTCAGCATGTAACCTAGTACTGGTCAATGGGCCTACTTGCCTTTCCACAGTCAATATGACAGTTTGGGGATTTTATTATTAGGACATAAGAAAACATATGTCCTACTTAATAATATCGAGCTCTCTGCCTTAGGACTCAATAGGCCTTCCTTAGGAGATACTTATGTATAATGTTAAGGGAAGTGTGGGCTTCATCATTGATTTAAATAACAAGTCGAACTAGAGGTTTAAAGCTGATCTTCCAGGCTGCAGTGAGAGGCTGGCAGCCATTTTATAGTTTTCCATACTCAGAGTGGCACAATCAGTGCTGAGGCCCAGTGTGGACACTTGACTTACAGGCCATAGGTACCTCAGTACCATATGCTTGGGACTTATAAGTAAATTAACTTAGGGCAAATAGGGGTAGCAAAGTCAGCATACATTTAGTTAAGGGTTAGAACACTAGCACTGAGGTCTGGTGAGCAGGCCTCAGTGCATTCTCAGAGATCTTGTAATAAGATGCATTTTCTTACTACATGATCACTGGCAACTCTAAAAAAAAACTGAAAAAAGTAAACCATTCCCCCAAGGAAAACAGACCACATAAAAAAAAAGTTGGCTTTATTTGAAAGCCCTCATAGACATCGAGGGCTGCCGACCCCCGTGAGTCACAATTTGAAATCTACCTCACTAATATCCATAAGGTAGGGCGGAACCCACTCAGATTCTTTATTTTCTGAACTGGCCTATTTATTTCTAGTTCCTTTCTTCAAAATATGATATTGAGCCCAAAAAAAAATGATGTACAAATTGCAACCCGTTTTTGTGACATTAATAGTAGATGAGGTCTTTTAATCAGTGTTGGGCAGGAATAAGTAGTTCCAAAATGCCAGGGTACTCTTTGTTGGGTGTGTTTTTGCACCCAGATTATTACTTTTAGGTTAAACGATGTGCACTGACATGCACAAGTTCAATTTTCTGCCTGATGTTGTGTGTTTTACCTTGACCACACAGTAAAGAACACTCTATTTCCTCCAGGTAGGTTGCAAGTGTGCACACAGAAGGAGTGAGTGGTATTTGCTTTCATCTCCTAATGAGCACAATTGCAAAGCCAGGAGCAAAAACTGTGCCTCATTTTGCACTTTATGCCAACCTTGGAATGATACCCCTTGCCAAAAGGAGAAACCTTCTTAGTGGCTTCTCAGAAAACATTAGGTACTAAGGGCCTAATTTAGCGTTTGGTGGGCAGTGTATATTCCGTCGGGATGGCAGAGAGCAATACCTTTGCCAAGGGCCTCAACATGCCAAATTTAGAGTTGTCTGCTGAACAGACAGACGACTTTCAGAAATGACAGCAACTGTTGTCATGACAGTTCCTGACAATGTAGTAAAGGTTTGATGGAAGATACCAATATCCATGATGGCAGGCTGTCAAACATATAAAAAAAAAAAATCCAAACAAATTCCCAAATTGGAAGTTTGTTTTTAAAAACAAAAATAAACTGAAGGACCCCACACCCAGGGAGCTTACTATTCGGGTGTGGGTTTCATTATTGTGTTCTTCCTGTCCCTTACCACTGGTTTTTACTTTTCCCTATATAGGAAGGACGACATAGAGTCTTTTCTCTGATGGACCCTTTTTCCTTGGGCAATTGGAGGAGTTTGGTGAAGAGGGTACTCCATCATGTTTGTGATGGAGCACTCTGTCCACCAAACTCTAAATCAGGCCCTGAGCAAAGTATTTTTGATGGGCACCTGGATATATATGGGACAAGATGTACTACCTTATATTACACTCACAAATGCTTCGATTTAGAGTTTGCTATCACAAAATAGATTTTTCTTTTGCATCCACCACATATTAGGAGTCTATAAACTTTTACTGACTCCTAAAATGGATTTATGAGTCTAAGGGCCTTATTACTAATTTGTGACCGTCAAATACGCAGTGGTATTCGGACCACTGCACTTCTGGTGGTCCGTCCACCAGATTACAAACCTGGCAGTCGGAGTGCCAGGGTACCACCGCCAGAATCACGGACCCCGTTGGGGTGGCAGCGGTTGGAGTCCTGGTCAGTCACGGCGGTGCCCATGGCAGCACTGCCCTGCTGATCACAAGTCCACTTTCCAGCAGCCTTTCCATGGTAGTTTAACCACCATGGAAAAGCTGGTGGAAAGCAAGTGCTGGGGGCCACAAGGGGGTCCCTGCACTGGCCATGCCTCTGGTAGAGGCAGTGCAGGGACCCTCATGCCGGCATCCTCGGAATACGCATTGTCTGCGATTCAGACAGCACGCATTCCTGAGCTGCTGTTGTCTCTCAACAGCATTACATTTTTCCACCTGGAAGTGGCAGACTGCACCTTGTGACTGACAAACATAGAAAGTTCAGAAAGAAAACTTCAACACCGCAAAGAGCTGCCAGTGAGTCTTCTGTAGATGATCAAAAGGGATGGAAGAGGGGGTACAAAGGGATTGCCCAATGTGTTGAAGATTGTGAAGATGATCATGGAAAAGGACTTTGAGTCCCATAGTTATCTTTTTTGGCGCAAATCAGCATTAGCGCAGATTTGCGTCAAAAAGTTTACTGGCAGCTAATGCCATTCCAACGGGCCAGCCAGGCGCCTTATTTATGGAATGACATTAGCCGGTGCTGCGGCCTGGTTAGCATCAAATTAAATGACAATAACCGGGCAGCGGAGGCGAAGGGAAGACTGGGGGTTGTGCACCAAAGAATAGTGCAAGTCAGGTTAGAGTCAAAAATATTGGCTCTAACCTGACTACCACCATTTTTTGACGCACAACCCCCACAGAAATGACTCCTGTCTTAGCAAAGACAGGAGTCATGCCCCCCTGCCCAATGGCCATGGCCAGGGGACTTATGTCCCCTGGCCATGGCCATTGGGCACAGTGGCATGTAGGGGGGCCCAAGTTAGGCCCCCCATGCCACTTAATAAAAAAATAAAATTATACTCACCTGCACTTACCTGCACTCACCATGGATGGGTCCTCCAATCCATGGGTGTTCTCCAGGGGTGGGCGAGGGTGGCAGGGGGTGTCCCTGGGTGCAGCTAAGGGCACCTGTGAACTGCTTCCATGGTCTCCCACCATGGAAATGAGCCCACAGGTCCCTTAACACCTGCCCTGACCCAGGAGTTAAAAAACAATGTAAATCCGTCTTGGTGCCATGTTTTAAGGCCCGCCTCCTCCTGTTCATCATTTTGACGCCGGAGGATAAATAAGGCGCACATGCCTTAGAGTCATTTTTTGCACTGGAACGCCTACCTTGCATGTCATAAACGCAAGGTAGGTTTTCACGTTCTAAAAAAGACTCAAACTCTATAACTTTGGTGCCAGAAGGGTCTACAGCCAAAGTATAAATATGGAGTTAAGTTTGTGACAAATTTGCGCAAAATTAAATGACGCAAATCCGGCGCAAACAGAGTATGGATATGGGCCTCAGTGTGTAATTATTTTCATCTTCAGTAAAAAGGATTTGAGACCTACACACTGCTAGCATCAAAGATAGATTTCAACAATGATGAGGAAAAGAAAATGGTTGAAGAGGTATGCAAAAACGAAACTGACTGCCTGAACAATGAAGACAAGAAGCTACCTCAGGTTGAACATGTGGTTCCTCGACTATAATCATGGTGGTTTGCTTCTTTTTTTAAATAGATACTGGAAAGCCTTTTTAATTAAGGTTTTATTTTGGTCTTATTTACAAGTGAGACTATTGCAATGGAAATTTATATATCAGTGAGAAAAATGGTGTTCCCCACTGCCTACTAATCTGATGGCAAAGATGTTTGTGGGCTTGCTTATGGTGAATACAGTCAGACATGTAGTCAAGATGGTAGACAAGGCATGAGTGCAAAAGAAATTATTATCCATATGGTGGATTGAAAAAAGAGCCTTACTGTAGGAAAGCAGCATCTTCAGGGTTCTGCATATCCATTAAATAGGGATTGTTATACAATTTACAACATGGTCCTAATTAAGGAAATTAATAATGAATAAATGCTGGAGAAGTCTTTCTACCAGTTCCAGTATTACAGTATTACAGTATTACAGAGCAGAAAAGCTAAAGAAACTGCCCTTTGCATGAACATACCATCAATGTTCTTAAAACATAAGCTAGTGACAACAATATCACAGTGAGATACATACAATCCAGCAGAAGAGCAAAGTGCTAGACATTTCTTCTATCAGGTATATTTTTGTCTACACTAAGTATAATCTGCTTGTTCTTATCACAAAAAAACTACCTTTTTGTGTTGGGTAATATTTCTTAAGATAGCCTTAATCAAAATCTTGTCAATCAGATTACAATTAAGAACAGGCATTGCCAATGCCCTAGGTCTCTGCTGGAAATGTCCCTTTCTGCAGGGTCATCCCCCATGGTCATCCCCAGACTTTTTGCCTTTTCATTCCACTTTTCTTGCTGAATTCATTTTGTTGGCTCTAGAAACCAGGACACTTTACCATTGCTAACCAGTGTTAAAGTGTATGTGCTCCTTGCCTAAAGCATGGTAGCATTGGCCTTTCCACAACTGACATATTTAATTGACATAATAGTCCATAGTAAATTGACTACATGTGACCAGAGCCTACATATCAACAAATCGATTCCGTTGGGCTGCTCAGAACTGGCACATCTCCATCGATGCCAACGCATTGCTGCTGCTGCGAGGATCAAGGACACCACATTCATTTCTGATGCATCTCTGACTTTGTGCAGCTCGAAACTGACACATCACCTACATCCTATAGATTGCCTCCCCTGCTCCTCGCATATCTTGCAATGCCGACGCAAACAAGGTACTTCTGCAGAGGGCTAATACTGGTCTTTATATATGATCTGTGCTCCATCATGGTTGGCCTGAACTTTCAGATTTGACCCAATCTAGCGTGACCAGATAGCCCAGGTTGGTGTTTTATGCATTTAAGCACTACATTTCAGTTTATTCTTCAAAAAGTCATTCCTCAAATTATTCTTATTGGATTTTTGTCATTTTGCTCTTGTTTTATTTACTGGGTTAAGCTCTATTTTTCTAGCCAGGTATGGCATCCTTTCTTGTGGTGTTTTCACTGTTTCACTGTCAGAAGTGTTGCACAAATGCTGAGTATAATGCATCTTAAGTTAAGCCTAACTGCTCTGTGCCAAGGTACCAGGGGGTTAGCATAAGTTAATTTAGGGGTGATTTACCCTAATTAGGATTGTGGTTCCTGCTTGGACGGGGTGCATATCTCTGCCAACCAGAAACCAAATTTCTAACAGTCTCACTATTTTTGAAGAGAGAGCAGACACATTCTCTTGAATAGCTTCAATTGGCGCTTTCTCAATGCAGAGTGCAGTGCCTCAGAACTGTCACTACTGATTCCCTAACTCATACAGAAGTCTTTGCTAGCAGGCTGCAGTAGCTTACACCGTCACCACTGCCAATTCAATCTAGGTATGCCCAGATAATTATGAAAAGATCTGATGCCCTTGAATGTCTCATTTATTTGAATGTTTAAAGAAGAAATGGCAAACAACTTGACTGCATTTATTTTGAGCAGACACATCAAAGGAATGGGTGGATTCAACATATAAACTCGTATGTTTGCTTTTGCATTCGCAAGTCTGTTGATTTTATATTACTCCACCCTAACTAAATAGCTCAATGAAGGGCCATTACTGTGAATATGAGTGCATCATCTGTATGTTTTAGGAAAATTCAGGCTGATATTGATAAGTAATACCAGTCACTTGAAAATTAAAAATAAGCAAGTTGGGATAAGGAACAGCCTGTTAGACGTGTTTTTTAATGTGTCAAATAGTAACCAGTAGTGTAGACAGCATGTAGACTGATGCCCATGAAGGAGGGAGGCGGAGTTTGATTGGGAAAGCAACAACACAGTGAGATCAAAATGCCCGAAAGGTGAAGCGAACAAAAGAAAAGTAAGAAAATGGCGTTAGTGCGTCTTAAAATGGGGCAAGTCAGGTTGAGGCAAAAAAATCGCCTCAACCCGATTTGCGCCATTTTTTTCGACGCCCAGACGCCATTTAAATGACTCCTGTCTTAGTAAAGACAGGAGTCATGCCCCCTTGCCCAATGGCCATGCCCAGGGGACTTATGTCCCCTGGGCATGGTCATTGGGCATAGTGGCATGTAGGGGGGCACAAATAAGGCCCCCCTATGCCACCAAAAAAAATTAAAAAATATAAAAAATTATACTTACCTGAACTTACCTGAATGTTCCTGGGGTGGGTCCCTCCATCCTTGGGTGTCCTCCTGGGGTGGGCAGGGGTGGCAGGGATGTCCCTGGGGGCAGGGGAGGGCACCTGTGGGCTCATTTTGAGCCCACAGGCCCCTTAACGCCTACCCTGACCCAGGCGTTAAATAGTGGCGCAAATGCGGGGTTTTTTGACCCGCCAACTCCCGGGCGTGATTTTTGCCCGGGAGTGTAAATACGACGCATTTGCGTCGCCGTCATTTTTTTAGACGGGAACGCCTTCCTTGCATCTCATTAACGCAAGGAAGGCGTTCACGCAAAAAAATTACGCTATTTGCCCATACTTTGGCGCTAGACGCGTCTAACGGCAAAGTATAAATATGGCGTTAGTGTTGCGCCGAATTTGCGTTGAAAAAACCGACGCTAATTCGGCGCAAACGGAGTATAAATACGGGCCTGAATGAGTCAAATACCACACAATTTTCGAACTACACTTCCCAAAAAAGATATGGAGAGGTGAAATGATGAGCCAGTTCTAATACTGTATAGAACAGAATAGCATTCTACATGACCAAGGTATTGTGATGGTCCCAGTTTAGGTTCTGGGTTAGATACTTGCTACCAGACAGTATCGTGTGCGAGTAGTACTGTTTACTAACTGTGTTTTGAGGCCACAATTACAATTTAGTTCCTTGAATAATCAAAAGCGGCAGTTAAGAAATGACAGACCTCAAAACCGGAACAGTTATAGATTCCTGAACCACTTCGTACTCATAATCCATTCCATGAATATTAAGATCAGTTGTAATGAATAACCGTGAGGCCTAAAGGCTCAAGTGGAAACTAAGTTGGAATCCTCATAGGTAGTTAAGTTTAAATGTAAATATTCTATTTTTGCATTGCAACATAATATAATATCTTCTGTAAAAGGAAGAGGTAGTGAAACACATAATGCCATAACATTTCCATAGCATTGGTGCATATGAAGCTCTTACAACAAAAGATTGCAATTAAATTCTGTAATAAATATCTTCAGTTAATTTTTACAAAGTCTTCAGCTCTTGCCAATAACATTCTTGTTGTGCAACATAGTGGGTCAGGATGTTACTGTAAGGAGTGCGTTTTGCACTTGACTCACACCAAATATTCTCCTTAAGTGCTGCAATATCAAAAGTCAGAAGGTGCTAGCACCACCTAGGGGTGAGATATAAGCCCAAGCACTTTCATAGCATTTATGCATGAGCCCATGGAAAGCACACCTACCACGTTTTTCCAAGGTCCATTTGTGATGTGCTAGCCCAGTTTTTTCCTTTGATTTAGAATAGAATGAACAGGACCACAAGTCCCAGAATACAATTGTTTACACCCTTTGGGAATGCACTTGGATTAAGCCAGGTGTCTTTGCGACTCTTCAGTTCTGCTACAGTGTTTACCAGTAAAGTCCACAGTGTACGGGGCAGGGTTGCTAGACATAAAAGTACAATGTAGCAATATTGGTATACATGGATTCTAAATGGGCCCTTTGTATTAATGATTAGTTAAATATAGTAAAAGTCGCTAAACAAAAAGTGACAGCTTAAACAAAAAGGCACTTGTATAGGTACCATCAAAGATAGACTTTCAGGGGGGCACATGTTTTGGTGGTTTTGTGCCCAATATAATTGTCCTGTTGAGACGCAGTTCAGGTTCTTTGAAGCTCAGTTAGAAACCCAGCTGATCCCTTAGTTCACTCAAGGGAACATATGTGATAATGGGTCAGTGCCTAGTATGCATCATCTGTGTAATTCTTTAGGGTACCTGTATATTAGAATTAGCCAGCCTTGGTCAAGATATTTTCTGAGAGGGGTGGCTAGAACTGGAAATTGTAACACCCACTGGACCTAAATATTTCACCAATACCTATTAAGAGTTGTCCCTAGGTTAAAACGACCAACTGCAATATGAAAAATGATATATCTGCAACTGTAAGACTTAGAGATAGGGGTATGATGGTTTGAGTCAATGAGACCGGATCCCGCCTACAGGCTCTACAGGGTGTGAAGACCAGGGTGTTCGGCCTGGTGCTGGAAATGGTCCTTTCTGCTGGGTCGTTTTGCATTCCTCCTCCTAGTTTTTCTGACCTATTGTTGTTGGCCTTTAGCTATCTGGGCACTTTACCACTGTTGAATAGTGCTAAAGTGCAGATGCTTTGCCCACTAAACCATGGTAACAATGGCTTCTCCATAATTAGCATATTTAATTTACCTGTAAGTCCCTAGCAAAGTGCACCATATGTGCCCAGGGCCTGTAACTTAAATGCTACTAGTGGGCCTCCAGCAATGATTGTGCCACCCACTACAGTAGCATCCCCAACTTGTCTCAGACCTGCCACTGCAGAGCCTTCAGGTGCAGTTTTAAACTGCCATCTCAACCTCACAAGTACCCCCATGTGCCAGGCCCAAACCTTTCTTTTATTAAACGCAACACACCCCTAAGTCCCTAGTTAGCCCCTAGGGTAGGGTGCACTGTACATAAAGGATTAGGCATGTGCTTTTTAACTTTAATATGCCCAGATAGTGAAAAACTGCTAAATCTGTTTCTCACTATTGCAAGGCCTAGCTCTAGCCCAGAATAGCATTGGGGTTGCCTTGAAACATCTTTTTCAAGTATAATTTCCCAATGGGACGAGATAGAAACATGGAGTTTGTTGTCCTTGGACTCACAATTTAAAATCACAACTTATGGTGAAGTCGGATTTTAAATTGTAGGTCTGAAAATGCTCTGTTTAGAATGTTTTCTTACTTTAACCCCATCCTGTGCCTCTAGCTGTCCCTGAATTCATGTCTGGGGCAAATGACAGCTGGGCTTTGTGTATTTCCACCAGACAGGCACACACCAAGGGAGCCAGGGTGTGGTGTTAGCATATTGATGGCCCATCACCAGGTTGATGGGCCTTTCTGGAGTAGGTGGGAAGGAGGAGCTGACACTTGCCTCTGAATTGGGTTCTGCATCTTCTCACACAAGGGGCTGCATACCCCCTGCATCATGTCTGGAGCCAGGGAGGGTAAGGAAGGGACCCAGGGGACTTCAAAGGAACACCTGGAAGTTTCCCCAACCTCCCAGAACCTGGGCACCAAAGTATAAATGCTGGATCCCAAATCCCACCAAAGTAGCACTCTACTGGGACAGGGACACTCTGCTAGAGAGAAGGACTGCGAGGTTGCCAGGAGGAACTGCCACTCTGCATTGCTGTGTTGGCCCACTGTTGCTGTATTCTGGGCTGTAGGAGGAACTGACACTTTGCTTCTGCGCTGTGTGTTGGCCTGTTGCTTTGCTACTTCTGCCTCAGGAGAAGCACTGGTCTCTCCTGACTGTCTTGACCAAGAAACTCCAGGGGCTTATTGGTCTTGCTCCCAGTTTCCCTGCAAGTTCCCCAGGACATCAAGGGCCTTGCATAACCATACCACGCCCTCATACTCACCCTAGTACTGGAGCATAGTTAGGAACTGCATGGAGAAGATCAGTGTAGGGCCTCTGGCAGGTTCAACCTTGCACCAGCAACCAAAAGTGACTGTGCCGTGCCGCCTGGGACTCAGAGTGTTCCAGGTGAATCCTCCTTATAGGGGCCCCCCACGGACTATTAAACTTGCTTCAGGAGTGGCTGGACAATGCACTGAGCATGGTTTCACTAGCACACCAGCGCCATGGCGTGAGCGATGACCCACAGCCTTTACCTGCACCCCCTTCGGACTTGCTGTGCCCTAAGGGAGCTGTGCTCTCCACTCCACTCCACAAACTTGAGCACAACCCCAGACCTTCCCTGTGCACAGTAACAGTATCAGCTGCATATGCAAGACTCACCAGGACTTCCTGAAGCCTGTCTTCCGCACTACTCCTTCTCCTCCAGTCGGCCGGTTTCCCCTGATCGGGCAGCCTGCCCCCATCACTGCTGCAGGTAGATCATCACATACGCAACCAAGGCAACAAGAAGAGCATGTTTGCCGTCATTCTGGGCCAGAGCTGGGGAACGCTGGGTTTCTGGCTGGCAGGGTGGATACCTCTGCCAACCAGAAACCCAATTTCTAACAGTTTGAAATTCACAAAGGTAGTTTAAAAGTAGTATCTTTAAAACTGCAGAGTCTCTGCAAATAAAATGATAGGACGTCCTATTTTTTCATGTGCAGAGACTCAACAGTCCTAAAGATAATAAATTTGACTTTATTAATAGCAAACAATCATAAACCTACACACACGTGTACATTTACCTTTGTGAATCAGGCCCAAAGAGTTTTTTGATCTGATCTAGACCAAGCTCCTAGAGATCATAGTTATGTTTCAACATGACAGTGAAAGGTAGGTGCACTAGAAGTTGAAACCTACACAGGACAAATGAGCTTTATCAGAAGTCCTCTCCGTTGAAAAGATGTCTGGTTTTAGGGAGATTGTCAAACAATTACACATGTTCAAGATGCCATGTTCACCATGGACAAGTAGCCTGCAATGACATCACCACATTATGCATCCAGGCACACAGTGTCCAAATGAACACCACCATCCACCAGGTTACACTAAAACAAGCACAGAAACTGACTACATACACATATCACTTGCATGTCCCACACAAGAGGATAGGCAAGGAACCTAACAATTTCTCAATTTCTAAAAATCAGGCTGCAATTCAAAGACTGTGAAAGTTGCCCCTTAAGCAACTAACTTGGTAGAGGCAGACATGAAAGAAAATAGTTACATGTTATTACTTTGCTTCTACAATCTGGCGAGGCTACTGTAGGTCTTGAGACAATCATAAAATTAAACTTCAACTGGATTTTACGTTCAAAGTAATTAACCTTTTTCTAAGAAATCAAATTATTACTTATATTTGCTTATATTCGCATTCCTAAGATACAAATTTGAAACATCAACAATGGCTGCCTTATTTTTAAGCTTTAACTTTAACATAGCATCAATAATATTTCCTTTTACAAATGTCTATATGGGAAAGTACCAAAACATTGAAATGTCTGCCCCATTAAAGCCACTTATATGTCTTAGTATACTATTATTCTGCTTCACATCACTTGGTGATCACTAGATACACAGGCTTCTCCCACATTGTTGTCTACAATACTGTTTCCATTTGTGATAACCATGGTTTAGAATGTTGCTGTTGCAACCCTGCTCTGTTACCTATTGGTTGAAGATCTTACTCTGAAAAGATGTACGGAATGTCCATGCTTCTGGAGCAAAATAATCTGAGATGCTTCAATCACAATCATCCCATAAATGTAACTTCTCCATCAGCATTGCATCGATGAGATAGAATTTTCTCATTATATTCCTCCAAAACTTCATCTAGCTTTTCCTTTAACATCACCTTACTGCCTTTAAATCGCACATTGGTGAGGGCAATCACTTCATGTTTGCAGTCTGATCAGGGTAGGGTGAAGGTCCTGGTGTATGCATGTTACCTTTGAGGAAGGGTTTCTCCTCTAAAGTACATTGTCTTTTTCTGGCACTGGTATGAAGAGTCACTTGTTTTTCACTTTCATTTTAAAGTTATTTTGTGCAATATTTGCCTTTGAATCCCTAGTTTATTACATAGTCACATTTACTCTTCGACTTACCTTTTCTGAATATGTGTTATCTCTTAAAAGCTAAGCACATGTTATAGCTTAATTTGCTTATCTGAATCAATAACAAATGTGTACATTAGTGATCTTTTTGAAGTAATATAAAAATATTTTTGCTGCAGTTAATAGTAGAAAATCCAAATCCATGCTAGATCTTTCAGTTAGACAGAATTTTTGCTAACAATATCCTGCTTTACAACCAGAGACAATTAGCAATTAGCAAGGCTGGCCAGTTATGTCTGGATTCAAGATAATTCTGGATTCAAGGGATTGAGTGGCTGTGGAAGGTGACAAGGTTTCAGGTTGCAAGAGGAACCTCGGAGTGGGGTCTCTTGCAGTGTGATCCTTGAAGAATGAGAGAATACTTTGTGTCATCCTTTGTATTTCACTATACTTGCCAACTGTGATAAGTACCTGTGCCATAGAGGATCAACGAGTCTGCATACCTTGGGTGAGCAAGAAGTAGATTTAGACCATAGGAGAGGAAGAAAGGATTAAAAATACTGAAGTCAAGTGTTAGGTGGAAGAGATTCGTAAAGGGCCCATACCAATTGCATAACAAAAGCCCCAGCAGCCTCCTTGGTGCAGGGGCACCTGAACTCCAGGCCCCCCACTCAGCACAGTACACAATGCACAGGAGGCAGGCCACTGGCCTGAGGGCTCCAGACTGTGTGGGGAGGGGGGTCCATCCATGTACTTTGTCGGGAGGGGAGGCTCAAATTTTGTTATGCCACTGGCCCATAATAAAGCCAACTAATAAACAATGGTAATACCCAAATATGCAGTGAGAAGAACATGTTAAACTTATACAGTCAGAAAATCCTTGCCTAACCAACATCAACTGCACCAAACCCTAAAGACCAACCTGATTAGTTTGCTCATGGCTATAACAAAATAAACTGTATTCAAGCTGAAACTAATTGCTATTTTTTCCACAAGGAGAAATCACGGAGAATGGAGTCAGCAAGAGACATCTCTTTAATATTGCCAGCAAGTGGCAGAGCAGAGAGCCACTCAAGTAATTGTGGTAACTCCCTTGCCCTTGGCAGCCAAGATAACTAATTTATCAACTCATGTATTATGTGACAGCTAAATGTCGGTCCAGAATAAAGAGTCAGGGATTTGTCCCCTCCCAAGCTACAGATGTTTTCTATATAACATTTGTTGTAGTACAAATCTTCTGGAAAATCCTTCTCAAATGTTTCTTTAATATTTGTTATATGACATCAAGGCTTAGACAATGGGCCTTCATCCCTCATCCTCTTTTTTTCTCCAATTGTTGACACGAGGTTCTAAATTCTAAACTTGGAAAGGATCATTAAGAAAGACCTGAATCATTCACTAAGTTGTTTTTATTTGATAAAACTTGACAAAATCAGTACAGGTGCCCTCACACATCCATGCACCAATTTATTGATCACACTCACATCTGCTGAAAAAAGCAGGGGCATTGTATCCTGAAACATTATTATCAGTGTCTATTTCAGGGACCCAACAAAGTGAAATAGGCTGCTCATTGAAGATCTTACTCACAGTGTTCCAGGCAGAGTTTGGTCATCTAAGAAGGAATTTGTTTCCCTTAGTCAACCCAGTCCTCAAATTTGAGCACTGCCTGAGGCTCATAAATGAGCATAAAACATTTTAAATCAAATCTTCTGCCTGATAGTCTGTGACATGAACAACAGTCTTTACCATTTACCCAAATTTCTGGGTCAATTCTTAAGGCACATTGGAGAAGAGATGGATTTTACAATATTACCAAAAATGGTTTGTGTGATAGAATGCTCCCACCAAACTGTGCTTTTGTTCAGGTGACACTTTTCACCCAAAAATTATTTTTGCAAGCTGTTTGTATCTGTTTATCAAAATAGCATTCATTGAATTTCATATCAAACACCAACTAATATTGGGGCAAGAAAAGTGAGCACATAGGAGCAGGCAGCTGGAGAAATCCATGCTTACTTGTACATGGGTTATTGTAAACCCCACCAATTTACTCTTGAAATAAGAACTAGAAGGAGCTTTTTCATTAATAGTTCAGTTCTATAGTAGATTGTAAAAAATAATGTTGGTTATATGGGCTTGAAATAAAGACTCTCTATGGAAGAAACTTTTTAAACTGTACCCCCGGTGGTGAGCTTAAGGTTAACCACAGACGTAATGCAGCTGGATTCTATAGTCTCTAGTGGCTTCTTTGTTCCTGAGTACCGAAATATTTTTTGTCATTTCTGCAAAGATACAGGTAGGTTAAGAAGGAACAAGTCAACCTTTGCAAATTAAGGCCAACCAAAGAATGTCAGAGATAAAATGTCTGGTAAAATACAATATTCTACTCATGGACATCCACCTCCACATTATCAGTTTGACATTTTAGCCTTTTATTTACCAGTATAGCAGGTCATTTCTCTTTACTCACTTAAGTGTGTTTCATATTTGTATTCCTTTTTAACGGGAAAGGAAAGCTTTATTGCAAAGCCGTAAAGTAAAGTGAAGTGAAAAAGAAAAAAACTGAGAAGGAAAGTAATCACCATAAATGGCACATTTATATTCTATCATTATTCATAACGTCTTTGAGAATCAGTTTCTTATCCAGTGCCTTCATTTGCAAAATATCCCTGAAACCTATTAAGTGTAACTCCCAAATAGATGTAAACATTTGTTCTTCTTCCTTTTCCTTGACTTTCAAGAAGCTATTCCTTTGTTTTGGCCCAATACTGTTTATCCTAGGTGGTATGTGGCCCATCCACAAGTTGGTGATGCATAAAGGAGCCATAGTTATTTCAGTTAAGCAGACACCCTTCACTTCTACTGGAGTCTATTCACCAAAGCCATTCATTAAGGTTTGAACTGTTTTTATTACATCTCATTCCATAATTATGTTCATTCATCGTTCACGGAATTGCAAAATCATTTTAGCTACTGACAGTTTGAGAACATTAGTCTATCCCCTACATCTTCCAGTCAAACCTTCGCATTTGGAATACTGTTTCTGCTTCGGCTTGAAAAATTTGCTTAGGGTATGATATAACCTGCCAATTACTTTCAATTGAGTGTAAGTTCAAGTTGGCTGATCTAAACACTAGATGACTCATGTTAATTTAATGTGATAACATATCGCACAATTCTTCTATACCCATATTACTACCTCACCTCAAGGGCAATGATTCCTTACCAGCAACAAGTGTGGCCAATAGCAACTGCTACATTACTCTGATATTAGCGGTCTTTGCTCCATTGCTCAAAATATTCAGTAAAGGATTTTGCTTGCATTTAATTTCTCATGTTCAATATTTACCAGTAGGCTCTAATTTGAAAATACTCGAAAACACTTTTTCCATGAATATCGTATACTGTATGTAACGCGTCAATACAATCAAAACTGTTATGATTATATAAGTCATGCATAACTATGTAGCTTCCCTTGGAGGTTCGGATATCACAGCATTGACCTTGGCAGATACTTGAGAGTGATGATTGCCCCTATAAAGGAGTACACCAAGATATATGCAGCATATTAAACATTGAGTGAGAGATCCTAAGAAAGCAGCCGCTGGCTATTACCCCTAAACAAATATGATAAAAGGGGGTGTACTGTTGACTTACTATAATGACCCAAGGACTACTACACTCTTGCTCATAGCCACCCAGTAATTAAACTGAAAATCTGGAGGTCCTGTTGAATCTAGAAGGCCATGTTTTTAAAAGTCTTAAACCCCCAATTGAAACTAATTAGAGCAGATTCTAAACTGGATGTCCTGAAACCGAATTAGACACCCTGTCAAATTACTTCTCTGTATCTACAGGATTTTATCAATATCCCTGTACACCACATTAGACGAAATGAATAGGGTAATTGCCATATCCACATGTTTTGATTGTGTTTCAGTCAGCTACAAAGCCATGTTGCTGTTCTGATACTTTGGACCAGATGTACCTAGAATTTTTCTGCTCGCACACAGCCCGATTCACAGAATCAGGTCATTTGTGATCAGAAAAGTGTTTGTGTCAGGTATAAAACCCTATTTGCGATTCCGTCACCTATTACCGAATCGCAAATTGGGTTGATGATTTGGTGTTAGGAAGGGGCGTATTTCGAGAGTCCCTTTCTGAAACCTAATTGCAGTGGTATGTGTGATTGTTTTGCAACCGAAATGTGGTCACAAAACATTGACACTTTACCACCAACTTCAAGTTGATGGTAACCCATTTGCAAATGGGAAGGGATGTCCAGGGGACCCCCTTTTCCCTTTGTGAATGTTTGTAAAAACACTTTTTAAGTGCAGGCAGTAGTCCCACATAGGAAAACGGGCTGCATTGAAAAAAGATTGCTTTATTTAAAAGCACTTACAGACATGGTGGTCTGCCGACCCGAAAAGGCCACCATCCCTGTCATTTTAGCGATTCTCAATGGGTCCCAAAGCAAGACCTGCCTCATTAATATTCATGAGGTAGGCGTATTTGCGACCCCTGGGACTCATACAATTTGTGAACCACACATTTGTACATGGGTGTTTGCAATGACCAAATAGTGAAATGCAAAAATTTGCTCTTTGGTAATTGCAAACTATACTCCATGTACATGCTGCCCCATATTTGTTATAAATGTCACAATGGCATCCGTATTCATTAAGGTATAAGGGCGATATGAGTCTTTCCCTACTCTGGAATTTCCCTTTTTCCGAATCATGACAACATATTGACTTTTTCCTGTCGTGGAAGGAGGGAGCTGCAGCTCCTTGTATATATTGCCCTAATTAGATTCTGAAGAACACGAGCTGTCGACAAAGCTTTCTATACTTCAATTGGTATGGACTTTTCTCCTAATGCCTTTCTGCTCACACGAGGTTTAGTATGGTAATCATCTTATTTAGGGTAATTGGTGCATCTAATCTGGCAATATGTGTGCCTCTCTTGCAGTGGCTGATTCTTTGTAAAGCTTTTTTTTAATATACCCAGAATTGATTGAGTTTTGCTTAGATTCGGAAACAAGACGGCTTCTATATTGCAGATGCCTTTAATGCTTTTCAATGTTTGTGTCTCATGAAATCTAGAGGCCAACAGGAGCCCTAAAGGTTTGCTGTAGTCATACAGCCACTCTCTCTGTGTAAAATATCGAACTGCTACTTTCTAACTCATGCATATCAGTAATAGAGGCTTTGCTTTTATCAAGTATAATTCTCACATTCTGTGCTTGCCCTGTGGTATAAGGTGTCTGACATTTTTTTCCAATTGAGTGATGACTACTCTAGTTTGACAGTCCTTCTCTTTAGCCATTTTATTTTTTAAATACTTTGTATCAGACAGTCACCGCCATAGGAATGTTTTGAATGTGTTCCAGAATATATTAAAAACTGTAGTGCTGACATTTATTTCTACAAATACATTAATTGGTTGATGCATCGTATAACTCCTAATTTTTTAGTAATTCTCTGTTAAATGTCACTCCCCTCGCGCACAGCAGCACCAAGCCGTGCCTGTGTCTCCCCCTCCCCGCCCTCACTGCTTCTAGGGATCGAGGCCCTCCTGGACCCGATCCGCTAGACTGTTTCCTCTGGTTTTTTTCCATTTTTTGTGCCTTTCCCACTCCTTTTTCCCACCCCCCTGCCCCCGCACCTCCAATCGCCCCCCGCACCCCCATTCGCCCGCACCTCCCGCCTCCCAGCTGTTCCTCCCTCCCCCCTCCCTTCTTAACGGCGGTCGCTGCGCGCTAAGGTGAGTGTCTCCTGACCTGTTTTGGCCAGGTAATACACTCCCTGCGTGCACAGCACCACCAAGCCGTGCCCGTGTCTCCCCCTCCCCGCCCTCGTTGCTTCTAGGGAACGAAGGCCTCCTGGACCCGATCCTCTAGAGTGTTTCCTCTGGTTTTTCTCCTCTTGTTCTGTCAGTCTTTTCTCTGCTTTTTTCTGCCTTTTTCTGCCTTTCTCAGCTTTTTGCTCTTTGCCTCTTTCAAACTTTTCTAACTTTTTTGTACTTTCGGGCCTTTTTGCCTTCTTTCACTTTTTTCACTTTTTGCGCCTTTACCGCTCCTTTTTCCTGCTCCCCCTGCCCCCCGCACCCCATTTGCCCGCACCTCCCGCCTCCCAGCTGCTCCTCCCTCCCCTCTTGATGAGGCGCGCCAGAGGCAAGCCTGTCTGTGCCCATCCACGCCTGGACCGCACCCAGCGCCAGAGCCCCTGGACCCCGCAACAGCCACATCTCCAGCCTCCGCTACGACGCCGACACTCTCCTTGCACTCAACACTGGCCGAAACACCACCTGCTTCCAGGCCACTCCGAAGAACACACACAGACCTTTCTCCTGCCACAACTGCAGCTTCACCTGCATCAGAGCCCACAAACCTCCCAGGACCAAGACCAACCACCTCCGCTGCATACTCCTCAACACTCGCTCCACACGTAAGCACGCCTTCGAGCTGTGGGACCTGCTCGACTCCACCACCCTGGACGTAGCCTTCCTAACCGAAACCTGGTGGAGCGACTCCTCAGCATCTGACATCGCCATAGCGATCCAGGACGGGTACAAGATCTTCCGCAGAGACCGCACCAACAGAACCGGAGGAGGCATAGCCATCGTCCACAAGGCCACCCTCGAAGTCAAGACCCACCTGGACGACTCCCTCAGCTCCGCCGAACTCCCCCACTTCCAAATCCACACCGACCCCAACACCACCCTCAGTGGAACACTCATCTACAGACCTCCTTGAACCAGGGCACCGTTCAGCAACGCCATCGCCGACCTTGCCAGCACCCACGCACTCGCCTCCACGGACTACATCCTCCTTGGGGACCTGAACTTTCACCTCGCAAACAACAACAACATCAACTCCACCACCCTGATCGACAACCTCGACAGCTCGTCAACACACCCACCCACACAGCCGGTCACACTCTAGACCCCATCTTCTCCACAAGCGATCACGTCACCTTCAATCGCACCACCGAACTCTACTGGACCGACCACTACAGCATCCATTTCACCTTCATGAAACAAACCAAACATCACCTCACCGAGCAACCACCCCGCCGATTTGTGGGGCAAAGTCACCGAAGAACAGCTAACCATCTCCCTAGCCCAGAAACCACCCACTGACCCCACCGACCCTGGCATCGCCGGCCACAACCTCAATCTATGGATCAACAACTGCGCCAATCGCCTCACCCCACTCAAGAAACCCTCCAGCAACCAAATCAACAAAAAAGCCACCTGGTTCACCAACGACCTCCATGCCTCCAAACGCAACTGCCGTAAACTCAAGCAAAAATGGCTCCACGAACGCACACCTAACAACCACACAGCACTCAAGGACGCCACACGCAGCCATCACCAACTCCTCAGGCTAGCAAAAAGATCCTCCTTCAAAACTAGCCTAGAAAACAACGCTCATCACTGCAAAGAACTCTTCAACATCGTTAAGGAGCTCTCCAGCCCCAGCGCCACCGTCAACGACATCACCCCCTCCCAAGAACTATGCGACGCCCTAGCCACCGCTTTCCACTGAAAGATCGCGGACATCCACGACAGCTTCAACACCCCTCCCACCTTTGACACGCCCATCCCGCCCTCTACGAACTCCACCAGCACCAACCGCCTGACCTCCTGGAACAGCATCAACAACGACGAAACTCGCAAGACCGTGAATTCCATCCACTCCGGATCACCATCAGACCCCTGCCCACACCACATATTCAACAAAGCAGACGCAGCCATCGCAGCACACCTATGGAAGGTCATCAACATCTCCTTCAAAACAGCAAGATTCCCAGAAAGCTGGAAACACACCAAAATAAACGTCCTACTCAAAAAACCAAAGGCGGACCCCAAAGGCCTGAAGAACTTCTGGCCCATCTCCCTGCTTCCATTCCCGGCACAGGTCATTGAGAAAATCGTCAACAAACAACTCACCCGGTACCTCAAAGACAACAACATCCTCGACCCCTCCCAGTTCGGCTTCAGACAAAACCACAGCACCGAGACTGCCCTCCTCGCCGCCACAGGCGACATCAGAAGCCATCTCGACAATGGAGAAACATCAGCCCTCATCCTCCTAGACCTGTCGGCCGTCTTCGACACAGTCTGCCACCACACTCTGAAAATCCGCCTCCACGAAGCAGGGATCCAAGAGAAGGCCCTCAACTGGACCACATCCTTCCTCTCCGGAAGAACCCAGAGAGTCCGTCTCCCCCCGTTCCAATCCAAATCCACCAACATCATCTGCGGCGTGCCCCAGGGCTCATCCCTCAGCCCGACGCTGTTCATCATCTACATGGCCCCCCTCGCACAAGTGGCCCGTCAACACAACCTCAACATCATCTCCTACGCCGACGACACCCAACTCATCCTCTCCCTCACCAAGGACACACACACTGCCAAAACCAACCTCCATGAGGGCTTGAAGGCCGTCGCCGACTGGATGAGAAGTAGCCGGCTGAAACTGAACTCAGACAAAACTGAGGTTCTCATCCTTGGTCCCACCCCCTCCACCTGGGACGACTCGTGGTGGCCCGCCTCGTTAGGCACCCCGCCGACACCAACCGACCACGCACGAAACCTCGGCTTCATCCTCGACTCATCCCTCTCCATGTCAAAACAAGTCAACGCCATCTCCTCCTCCTGTTACAACACCCTCTGCATGCTTCGCAGAATCTACAAATGGATCCCAACCGAAACAAGAAAAACAGTAACTCAGGCCCTCGTCAGTAGCAGGCTCGACTACGGCAACATACTCTACGCAGGCATCCCGTCCAAACACCTGCATTGCCTCCAACGCATCCAAAACCCCTCCGCCCGACTCATCCTCAACATCCCTCGCCGCAGCCACATCACCCCCCACCTAAGAGACCTACACTGGCTCCCCGTCGTCAAGAGGATCACCTTCAAGCGCCTCACCCACGCACACAAAGCACTTCACAACACCGAACCGACCTACCTGAACAGCAGACTCAGCTTCTACACCCCCCACCCGGCAACTCCGCTCCACCAACCTCGCCCTCGCCTCCATCCCCCACATTCCACGCAGATCCTCCGGCGGCAGATCTTTTTCCTACCTCGCCGCCAAAACCTGGAACACCCTCCCGACTGACCTAAGAAAGATCCAGGACCTGCTCACTTTCAGAAGACACCTTAAGACCTGGCTCTTCGAGCACAAGCAGCACCCTCTCTCCCCCCCCAATGCCTTGAAACCCTCACGGGTATGTATTGCGCTTTATAAATAGTCTCATTGATTGTATATTCATTTTATCTTTGTTTTTCAAGGAAAGATGAGCATGGTGTTGATATTATGCTCGGCGAAACAAACCACAGGCACTATATATGTGAGCAGCAACAAAATTCCACTTCTGTGGATAAAGATCTAATATCAACATTTGGTGGTTGAAATTCGACCAGCGGTGGTGGGTATTGGTGGTTTTTTACTGGACGTTTGTTCGCCTTATGGAGGAGTTTTGCTGGAAAAACATTGTCCACTCTGGCGGAACACTCTAGATATAACAATTTTCGACCTGCAATTTGGTGGCGGTAGATGTTCCACCACCTTGGGTGATAGAATCTCTGCCAGAAAAATAGTAACTTAGTTCAGGAGTGCCTGATTTAGAGTTCATCAGAGAGACACAAATTCAAGGAAGAAGTCAACAGTGAAATTTGAATTTCATTCATAGTCGGCTTAGTATGGAGGATAAAATTCTAATAGTGGAGTGGATTTCTCATTCCTTCCAAAAATCTTCATTACTACCGAATATGGCTATTTACCACAGAAAACTAGCACAGCTATCAGGAAATGCGATTAATAGCATTGTTAATTAAAATCAAACTAAGAAAATAATTTCAGAATTGAAATAAACTATAAGAGAGCAATTTCCAGTCCCTTAATAAATGATCAACTCTAGTTGTCACTTTACACATTTCAATCTAGATCGGCTATCTCCCTGCTAGCAATAAAAGTAGTTCTGTATGAAAACATTTACATTTCAACTAAAAAAATATTTTGACATGTGCCATCAGCCATTTCCTCGAATACTTTCTAAAAATATCAGAGATCATAGGACGAGAAGATGTAACTTGATTTCTTTACTTAAGATTTGTGAGTAAAAATATGTTTTCATTTATTCTTGCTGGCAGGCACATATGTTGAACTTTCCGACAGTGACAGGCGTGAAATCAATGAAATTATGGGCTCGAACGAGCACGACCCCGGGCGTAACAATATTACTCTGAAATTGTATGAATTAACTTTACTAAATGGTTGCATACATTTACATCAATCAAGTGAACTGATTTACAAAATGCATGCAGTCTGCTCCCAGATTATCAAAACATATAGACAAAGCTGCGCGACAAAATACTCTCAATCCCATCTGAATACATCAACTCAACAACACAACACACCCACACACATTGCTCCTTTAACACCGCGCCATGTCTGTGCACCCAATTTTAGCGCAACCAGAGATAACATTTTAGGGTCCCAGTTGCCGTCCCATCCTAGGTGACAAACACTTATAGACACAATATCCGAAATGCTTTCAATGCACCAACGTGTGAGTGCTGTATCTACATGAGTGAGAGTGCTGCGGATGTGGAAAGCGAAGTTAAAAAGTGAAATGGAGAGAAAGGTAGGTGTGGTGGAATGAATGTAGATGATTGATTGGTTGATGGTTGATATCTATCTGTAAGGGTGTCCCTGGTGCTGCTGCTTCTAACTTTCTCTTCTTTAAGAAATAAAGGGCCAAATCTACAAGAAAGTTGTGCATCAGTCCTGATGCGCCACTTTTCGTACGCCGCCCTTAGTCCCTCTAACGTCACCATGTTAGCAATGTATTAACAAAACAGCGCAAAATGGTGCATGTTAGCACAATGACATCAGAATTTATGACACTACTGTGGCGCTTTGCTGGATGAGCACTGTTAGAAATGGGGTCTTTTGTTGGCATTCAGATTACCCCCTGTCCAAGCAAGGACCCTCACTCTAGTCAGGGTAAGTCACACACAATCCAAATTATCCTGTGCCTACCATCTGGTAGCTTGGCACTGACCAGTTAGGCTTAACCTAGAAGGCAATGTGTAATGTATTTGTGCAATAAAAACATGCAATAACAGTATAGCACCACAAAAATATACCACACAGTGTTTAGAAAAATATAGAATATTTATCTGATAAGATGCAGGTCAAAACAATTAAGATGCCATAAGTATATGTTGAAATATCACTGTAAAAATGATATAAAGTGTCTTCAGTCTCTTAAAAGCAACAAATGTATTTTGCAAGCACAAAGGTTTGTGTTCAAAATCTCCACAAGGAACCACAGAGGAGGAGATGTGTGGAAAACAGGGAGTTGTACGTCAATTTCTCGGGCCGCACACAGTGATGCGTAGTTTATTTTCCTCGCAGGGAAGGCTTTGCATTGATTTTCGGTGCGCGAACATTGATCCTCTTTGGGTTGCGGGGTTTTCAGATGCCCTGGGGATGATGCGTTGAAATCCGGCACTTGCAGGACAAATTCACAGTGGCTGCGTTGATCCAGTGGGCAATGCGTGGAAATTTCTGCCGCACAGCAGGTGCTGCGTCAATTTCTCTCAGGAAGTCGGGCTGCATCATTCCGGCTCGGCTTTGCGTCGATCCAGTGGGCCATGCATCAAATTTCCAGTCGCTACCCTGGCGCTGCGTCAATCTTCTCCTTGTGAAGTCAGGCTGCGTAGTTCCGGTTTGCAGTGCAGTGATTTTTTTCACCGAGATGCAGGCTGTGCATCGTTTCTTGCAGGCTGTGCGTCGATTTCCCCCACACAGAGAGTTCTTCTTGCAGGAATGAAGTCTTTTTGGTCCTGAGACTTCAGGGAACAGTAGGCAAGCTCTATCCAAGCCCTTGGAGAGCACTTCTTCATCACAGCCAGAGAGCAGCAAGGCAGTCGGGCAACAGCAAGGCAGCAGTCCCTCTCAGAAAAGCAGTCAGGTGAGTCCTTTGGGCAGCCAGGCAGTTGCAGGTTCAGGTTCATCTCCAGGAGGTGTCTGTGACAAGAGTGTCTTGTCAAAATGTGTTTGAGTTGGTAGGGGCAGAGGCCCTGTTTGAATACCCAAATGTGCCTTTGAAGTGGGGGAGACTTCAAAGAGTGGCTTAGAAGTGCGCAAGGTCCCCTTTCAGTTCCATCCTATCTGCCAGGCTCCCAGTAGGGGGTGTTGCAGTCCTTTGTGTGAGGGCAGGCTACTATCCTTTGCCATGTAAGTGTCAGGCCCTTCACCCTCCCAGCCCAGGAAGATCCATTCAATATGCAGATGTATGCAAGTGTGACTGAGCATCCTCTGTTTGGGGTTTGTCTGAGTGAATGCACAAGGGAGCTGTCAACTAAACCTTGCCAGATGTGGATTGTAAGGCACAGGAGGATTTAAGTGCAGAGAAATGCTCACTTTCTAAAAGTGGCATTTCTGAAATAGTAATATTAAATCCAACTTCACCAGTCAGCAGGATTTTGTATTACCATTCTGGCCATACTAAATATGACCTTGTTACTCCTTTCAGAACAGAAGCTACCACCCAAACAGTATATGAGGGTAGCCCTAATGGTAGCCTAGGAAAAGAGCTGGCCTCACAGCAGTGCAAAACGAATTTAGGAGTTTTCCACTACCAGGACATGTAAACTGCACCGGTACATGTCCTGCCTTTTGTCTACATAGCACCCTGCCTTATGAGTTACCTATGGCCTACCTTAGAGGTGACATATGTATAAAAAAGGGGAGTTTTAGGCTTGGAAAGTACTTTTAAATGCCAGGTCGAATTGGCAGTGAAACTGCCCACACAGGCCTTGCTATGGCAGGCCTGAGACATGTTAAGAGGCTACTTAAGTGGGTGGCACAATCAGTGCTGCAGGCCCATTAGTAGCATTTAATCTACAGGCCCTGGACACATATAGTGCACTTTACTAGGGACTTATAAGTAAATTAAATAAGCCAATTGGGTATGATCCAATGTCACCCTATTTTCAAAGGAGAGAGCATATGCACTTTAGCACTGGTTAGCAGTGGTAAAGTGCGCAGAGTCCTAAAACCAGCAAACACAGTGTCCAAAAAGTGGGGGTAAGCAGACAAAAAGTTACGGGTGACCACCCTAAGGCTGTCAGGTCTAACAAGCACCATTAATTATGGCGCTAGTCCTGCAAGGCACTAGGGAGGCCCATAGGTTAATATGGGCTTATCACTCTAAACGCCTGCAATGTGCATGCATTAAATATGATGGAAAAAATGATGCAGTCATTTTTTGCAGCCTCCCTGTGGGGGAACAACCCCCTTGCATACATTATGCCTGGCGCAGGCATAATGTGGCACAAGGGGTTACAAAGTGGTGCAATGCTAGCATAGCACCACTTTGTAAATATGGCAAATCAGAAATGCCTACCTAATGCTGCATTAGCATAAAACAAATTATGGTAATGTGGCGCAAGGCCCTTGTAATTCTGACCAAAAATATCCACTTCTTTGTGATGTCTGCTGTGATTCTTGTGATCAGCCTAGGGAACTGAGGATCACCCTTTATCCCTTTCTGACTGCAATGTTTGAATGGCTTTGCACAAACTGATAGGGACTGAATGAGTAGGGTGTGGCAAAATGTAATAACATTCTCCTGCGTCTGGCTCTTGCAAATAAACTGCAGTTCAGATGATTAACACAATGTGTGCAGTGAAGGCAGTCCTGGATCTTGAAAAGGATTTTGGTTTTGCATTTAGCAAGCGAGGGTGGTGGCAGATGTGATCCCGTAGTGGGTGGGAGCATCATACCTGAGGCAAATGGGAGTGTCCACTTTTAGGCATGGGTTGGTTATGTGGGAGAGTCGAAGGTGAATTATTCCTCTTCCCCAGAGAATGAGTTTGAGTTGAATGTTGTAAAAGAGTGACCAAGTATCGCTCCTTTGAATAGAGACTTTGGGATGGTTTTGGAACTAGGATTTGTCATAGAATCTGGGAAAAGAGACTTCCTAAAAGTTTGAATGAATATGTATTAAAATAGTATTATGTATTTACTGTAGGTAGCGTGTCCTTATATGTTATTATTATGGAATAGGTTAGTATGTCTTTATGTGTGTTGAGGAAAGAAGGATGGTGTGTGGTGTTGCATCTTATTGCATGAGATCGTGGCATATGTGGAGTGTGGAATTTGTAACGCAGAATGTTTTATGTAGAAAATGTAAGGTTTGATAGAATAAATGTTGTTGATGTGGTCAGTTGGAGGCTGGTACGTACTTGGAAGCTTGATTCTAGTAGTGCTTCTTGTAACATACTCTTCTTCAAGAAATAAAATATCAACCTCTTCATCATGCCAGCTGTGATGTCTGTGTTCAGCCCGTCTTCATCACTTTGCAAATGAGAGGCCTCACCAGGAAGTAGGGGAAGTCAGATCTCTTAGGGAGGAGCCAGGTTCTAGATCCCAATGAGACTGAGGTTTGAAGGCATGAACAGTGGGCACTGGCCTATGGCCACAGCCTTTCATGAGGACCCGTGACAGAGCCAGGTCTGTTCTGCAGAGAGTCTTACCCTGATGACTTTGAATACATCTTAAACAAATTGTTTTAAATGCTGCTTTCCTTGAGTTCATTTCTAATGTGGGTGACGTGTGAGAGTCTATCACAGACATTTTGCAGATAAATGTTGTGTTTATGTTTCATGCAATATATTTATTTTAGATACAAAAAGGAGCTCACATCCAAGAAATGAGAGGTTGTCACAGAGATTATTTGCAGACATATTACTGATCTGCTTCTGTGTTACAAAACAGACTCACATGATGATCCCTGAAAGTTAGATGCAAACACATTCAGAATTTACACAAGTTTGCCTGTGCACTGTCAGTGGTCTGGCCCAAGAGAGCATGAGAGAGCTTAAGTTGAATCATAAATACAAAGGAGTTCCAAACAGGTCCCCAAAATACTGATGTAGTTGAAATGTTATTTCTGGTTGTATGATAAAACCATGCATGTCTAAACCACGCATGCCTAAACAAAGTGGCCTGAACCATGACCACACGTTTGCCACGTATGCCTCTACCACACATGCCTTTACAACACATTTTGTTGTAAAAGCATGATTGATAAAGGAATATGCATGGTAAATTTCACACCGCAGCCCCCCTGCCCTGCACCCTAACACCCGATATCCCAGCCCTGCAATCCACTCTGGCCCAGCTCTTAAAACTGCCCATTTCCCTTCTGCCCTAAAACCCGGCCCAGCGCTTAAAACTATCCTTTTTCTTCCTCCTGCCATGAGGCCTAAAACCCTACCCCCTGCCGAAAACTACCCTGACCCCAGCCCCCCTGCCCTAAGCCTTAAAAGTGGCCCCACCCCTAAAAACTGCCCCTTCCCATGCCCTGAGCCCTAAAACCCAGTCCTAACCCTTAAAACTAACCCAAACCCCCCGCCCTGACCCCTAAAACTGACCCTGCCCTGAAAACTACATGGCCCCTGCCCTGAACCATAAAATGGACCCCGTCCTGCACTTAAAACTACCCCTTCCCCTCCCCGTACTGAGGCCTCAAACTCTGCCCTCTGAAAAAAACTATCTGAACCCCAAGCCCCCCGCCCTTAGCCCTAAAACTGAATCCCACCCCTGAAAACTGCTGAGCTCCCCCACCCTGGGCCCTAAAACTCAGCCCTAGCTATTAAAACTACACCAACCCCCCAGCCTTGAGCTCTAAAGCCAAAAAACTACCCTGACCCCACCCCACTTTGCCTTGAGCCCGAAAACCACCCCAGCCGTAAAAACTACTCTCCTCAAACCCAGCCCCAGCCCCACTAACCTGGCCACGTCAAGAGGTTCCTTTTCCGATCCTTCCTGTTCCGCCACCCCCCAGTCTGCAAAGCTAGACCGCTGTCTGCCTTAACCACACATATCCGTGTTTAAGGCAGATGCGTGGATTAGGGAAGCGTTGTTCTGCTTGCGTGGAAATGGCACACGTGGCTCAGCCTGCACTGTTATTGCTACCTTTGATGTCACAGTAATCATCCATTTGTGACAACCTTTGCTTTTTGTTATTTGAAGTCCTAACAAGCTAACTGTAAAGTGCTGCACTGAAGACCATGTTAAGGTGCGTTCACTGTAGAATAATGCTCTAATGTGATGCAGTAGAGCTATCTTACTATCAGTATAATCATTCGTTTTGATATTATGTGTTTCAACAATAATGAATTTCTAAAAAGAATTGTTTCAAATGTCACATGCTAATATTGAAAAATGTGGTTCTGCATTATATTCACTGAAATGCACTAACAACGTTATTTCATTTTAAATCCACTGTAACGTGAACACTGACTTACTAATGATGAAGTCATGATTTTAAATGTTATATGTGCATTGCGTAAATGAATGTTCCATTTTAATTTGCTTTAGCTAGCCTATATGAGGCCTGCAAGGCCCTGTTTCATAAAATGTGTAGAAAAATGTTTAGTCATTCTTTTTAATGATACATTTCTTTTCAGACTTTTTTTCCCATAGAATGTTAGCTTGGAAATAGATGCTCCATTGTTTTACCCATAGTGAGCTTGAGAAAGTATCCTTGAACCCAGTACAAAGAGGAGCTGTGGAAATGGACGATATAAAATTGTTTCAAATCCTACAGATGTGTTAAGATGGATGCCTTTCACATGTTGATAACGGGAATCTTTTCTGATGTTTCAAGTGACTGTCAGATGATAGACTATGATTGGACAGTTAAACCTTCCGATTCATGTGGTGTGATGGATTGACAAATCATAGTGCATTTTGGACTTTAATTTACCCTTCCCCAGTTGGATGAGGAGAAAAACTTGCCTGTACTCTGAGAGGTACAGACCTCTCTGCCCTTACCCTTCCTTTTCAATGCTTTGCTGAGAAAGAAATGTTCCCTCACTCGAAGAGAAGACTCTTGGCAGACCTTCTGACATGCTGACACCTTCCCTTTTTACCTACGTTTTGCCAACTTTGGTTAGCCACATTGTGCCCCTGTAGTCATTTTTCCAAATTCTTTTTTGTCCTCTATTTTATTTTACTTTTTACCTTCATGTGTAGTAGCTTAGCACATGCTAACATCTGACTTGCTAATCTGTAGGGATTTCCCTTATCCTAGCTAGTTAACTCAGATGACTGTTAAACTGCATTTATGCTTAAAAGAACTGGACAGAGCTTGTTTGCAGATCATTAGATAATACTGTAGATGTTTTATCTTGCTGTTGTTGAGTGGTTAGTCCTTTTGATGTCAGTTTGACTAAATTTCTTCTGATGCCTGGGTCAACCCATGGTGATTCTGAATCTTTATAGTCTAGTTTTGAGAATCATTTACATAAACTTGAGCATTAGTCTGTAAAAACCCCTTAACTTTATTTCTGACTGGGGTTTTTCTTGTATGGCCAAATGGGTCATACTGCCATTTTAAATTGTCATTTGAGTTTTGATGCCTAACTTTCCTACCCTTTTTGCTGGGCAAAAATAACCGTTGCCCGTGTTTACCACATGCCTGATATGCTGCATCAAATAGTTTGGCCCAGGGCCTCCAAAATCCTTTAGAAGTTCCTGTCTCTATGACCTCGAGGCCTCTCCACCATACAATTTGTTGAGAACCCTCACACAAGGATCACCACGGTACATTAAACCACATGAGTTTGAGGCCATGGAGCTATGATCCTGGAAAGGACAGCTGCATCCCATAGAAGGCACTGGTGAAAGGCTAATCTCTAGGTACTCACTACTAGTCAGATGCACTACAGAGCAAGAAGGCTATTCTCTAAAGCCCTTTGAAGTCCTTAACGTTTTGAGACAGACACAAAATGAAACCTCTGTTTATTAGGGGTCGGGGCAGGCAGATTGGTCTGAGTGGTGAAATTCATTCAAAGAATAGGACCAATGGCACGGGAATGCTGCCATTTAATGTATTTGGCTATTTTCCCCTTCAGTCGTGCTCCCATAAAACCATCAACATCAACACCTCAATGCCTTATACCAATAGAGGCTGGAAAAAGTGGACCACACCAGCCTCAAGGGATGCTCCAAACCAAGAACCCCAAGCAAATTGTCGCCCTCTTGACTTATGAACGCCATGAGCTTCAAGAAAATGCTTTCCTGTTAAAATCTCATGGTTCCAAGCATCTCCGGAATTTATGATCCAGAGGCAGTCACAGATACACATTGATCATCTACAGCAGTGGTTGGGTATAAAGATTCCATCTGAGCTCATGAGCACCATTTACCAACGAGGATCTTCATTAAGCAACATCCATGAGACAGATTCTGGCAGAAGTTTGCACATAGGGACTGTAAGGCCAAGAAAGTGACTTTTTGGAGGCATACCCTTTACTGCAAGCAGAGTTGTTTACTTGTGCTTGCCAAGCCTTTTGTTGTTACTGTGTAAGTTGAGTGCATAGGTGTTAGAACTGCCAGCCTTAGGGTTGTCATCCCCCAATCGTTTTGCCAGTTTGCCTCATATTCTTGCTGTATCTTTTTGTTGGCTGTAGGATTCTGAGCACTTTACCACTGATGACCAGTACTAAAGTGTATGTGCGTATGCCCCAAAACATGGTAACATTGGTGTACACACAATTGGCATATTTAGTTTACTTGTAAGTCCCTTGTAAAGTGGTACCCCATATAACCCTTGTGAATTAATTGCTACCGGTGGTCCTGCAGCACAGATTGTACCACCCAGTTACATAGCCTTTTAAGCATGTCTCAGGCCTGCCACTGCAGAGCCTCTGTGAGCACTTCGACTATACATTTAAAACCTCTTGCCAAGCCTTAAACACCTCTTTTATTACATATGTCACATTTCTCTGCTCCTACTGCTTTGTGTGCCTTGGAGCCTGTCTCCAATACGTATCTGAGGTGGGTGACAGCTACACCTACTGCATTCTTTCTAGACAGCCACAAACAAAGGAAGGTTAGGTATATCTGAGCACTCATCTGCATTTATCTGCCTTATGAGGGTCTTCCTAGGCAGGAGGGGTGGAGGGGAGCTGACGCTTGAATAGGAAAGTGCCTGTACCCACAAAAAGCTCATTACACCCTACTGACAGCCTGGAGTCAGAGCTAGGAAGAAAGGACCTCTGTGCACTTTAAAGACCCTTCTTTGAAGTCACCCCTACATCAAGGGCACATGTGGGTATAATAACTGAGTTTCATACCCCACAAAATTAGTAAACTACTGGACCTGGGAAAAACTCTGCAACGAGTAAGGACTGCCGTTCTACACGGAGTGCCATGCTGTGGAAATGCTTTCCAAGAAGGACTTCTCTCTACCTTAATGAGCCATCCCGTTGCCTGCAGATTTTTCCCCTGCTAAGGAAGTACTGGACCCTCTCATCTCAGCCAGAGTCACTCTAAGAGCTTTCTGGCTTGCCTCCTGTTCTCTTGCAGTCCCACGGACATCAAAGACAGCCTGTAATTCTGCTCCTACTGCTGGACTCTGCCATTTGTGAGTCCCACCTTTGCCAGAGGTGCTAATCCAGTTCTGGGCCTTAAAAGTATTTTTTGGAGCTGTTTCTCTGCAAGAATTGAAACATCCGATTGTTGCGCTGCTCAGAACTCACACAGTGCCCTCCGATGCCAATGCATTGCCGATTCGATGATGCGAGACGTGACTGTGAGGTTCGATCATGACGACCCAGCGATGTGAGGTTCAATGACGACCCAGCACTGATCCGAGGACATTGTTGCTTGGCTTGACAACAACACATTGCATACATCCCAATGGATATCGAACCAACGTGAGACCCAACTGCGAGGCTCCACTTTGATTCATTGACCCAACTGTGCAGATCGGAACCAACACATCGCCTCCGCATCACTCCTCGACATCGATGTTTGCTTCATCGAAGGTTCTTTCTCAGCTGGCTCTGCGTGAGTCCTGTAGCCAGCCTGCCCTCCATCACGGTTAACTTGAACTTTGGATCTACTTCAGTCTAGTATAGCCTCAGGGAACCTTTTAGCGCTATTGACTTCTAAGCACCATTCTTGATTTAGCATTTAAAAATTCATATCTCGGGTTCTGCTGATTAGATGTTTGTCATTGTTGTCTCATTTTTCTAAGATAAATGCTCTCTATTCTTCTAAACCTGTGTGGAGTCATCTTGTGTTGTTTTCGTTGTGTTACAGTGTGTGTGTTGCACAAATAGTTTACATGTTGCCTCTTTAGTTAAGCCTGCCTGCTCTGTGCCAAGCTACAATAGGGTGAAACTAGTCATCTCTAAGTTTGTATCTAGCTTACCCTGACTAGAAGTGCTGGTTCCTGCTTGTACGGAGTGCATACCAAGACAACAAGAAACCCCTGTTCAAACAATAAAACTGTACCATAGGTACTAACATGAACCGTGCAGGACTAATGAATGGCAAGGCAACATACTTGACTATTTTTTTAAACTGGGAAATCCTATAAATCCAGTGAAATCTCCTATTACAGTGGCAAGACAAAGCATATAAAATCATAAATACAATTCAAAATCACCCCATGTCACCTTGAGGATTTTCTAATTTAACACAAAAACCGCAATACTATACCCCCCAGTAACAAAACCGGACCCTAAAACTGCAAAACCGGTCCCTAAAACTGCAAAACCGGCCCCCACCCTTCCAGGGTAAACACCCGATGCCCGTCACGGCCCTGTATTTACTCAATTGACCCTGCTTCTTTCAGAGCACATACGTTAGTCTCACAACACTTTCTGAACTTAACCCCTAAAGCAATTATTTCCTTCACTTAGAGAAAAACTTTTCCCTTGAGCAACACCTCTTTCACTCTGCTTCTGTATCATAGCCCTTAATCTGTGTCAGTTTTACTACTTATAATGTCCTCCTTGGATTCCACAATGCTTGTAGTTTATTTGCCACTTCCCAGCTATATTATCCTGCAAAAATGCTGGAGTAAACAGTTATTGCTCAGGTCCAGAATTTCCTTGTGATCCACATTCGCCTCTAACCTCACATCGAGTCAAGGATGGGAAAGAGATTCCACCATACTATGAATAAAGAGATACAACCAGCGACGGTATATCTTTAGAAACCAGAATGTAGAAGGCACTGGAGTTCTGGAGGGAGGCAGTTGGAATGGGCAGTAGGTTTTGACAGTGGCAGGTGGGTGCGTAATAAATGATACTCCATATTTTACTTGTGTGTGGAAGTCCTTTCTACGCAGTCCTACCAAAAAAGATTTTTTGACACCATGAAGATTACTTTTCTTCTAACTGAGACTAATGCAATCAATGTGTAATAAGCCTTTGTTACAGGCTCCTTACCTGCTTCCAGGCCTTGTGTTTCTCCCACATAACAGAAATCCCCACACTCACGTTTAGGGCCAGATTGACAAGGCCCTTGCGCCTCCTTGTGCCACATTAGCGTCATTTTTTTGTATGCTAATGTGGCTTTAGGTAGGCAGGTCTGATGCACCATATTTACAAAGTGGTGCAATGCTAGCATTGTGCCACTTTGTAAATCCTTGTGCCACATTATGCCTGTGCCAGGCATAATGTATGCAAGATGGGCATTCCTCTGCAGGAAGGCCCCAAAAAATGGAGCAGTGAAATCTACAAGATTTCACTGCATCATTTTTTCCATTATTTTTAATGCCTGCACATTGCAGGCGTTAAAGTGACAGGCCCCTAATAAGCTATGGGTCTCCGTAGTGCTTTGCTGGACTAGCGCCCTAATTAATGGTGCTAATCCAGAAAAGCACCACAATAGTGTCATAAATTCTGATGCCATTGTGCTAATGTGTACATGCACCATGGTGCGGTGTATTGACAACTGAGATAAACAACAAGGTCATCCAGTTATGAGTAAGGGGCTGAACTAAATTCCACTGTAAGTGTATATTATGGTCAGAACCCCTTCAGAGGACCACAGGGCAAGTAGGGATTACTGGGTCCAACTGAGGGGGTTGAGGCTTTTCACTCTTGATGTTCTGGGCCCAACTTGCTTTGGATCCTGAGTAACTGGGCTAAGTACCCTTTCAGCTCTTGACTCTCATGGTTGCATGGTCTGAGCATTCCAGTCTCCCAAGAGGGGTCAGGAGGGGGTGTGGATACAGATTAATTAACATAGGTTCACAACTAAAAATGAGCACAGCAGCAGCAATAGATCATTGTCCAGCCAAATACTCACTTTTATGAGAAAAGAGAAGTATTTTATTTCTACTGCATACCATACAAAGATAAATATGACATTCATAAGCAATTATACAGTCCTCCCCTGAGGCTGGAGGCTCTTGTCTCTCTCTGGCGGTTCCCTGTCCCATGCACCTCTTTCATTAGCAATTGTGGTTAGTCCTCATTCACTGTTAGAAGGATCCAGGGTATGTCACAGTAGTAGTATGAGTCTCGAGTGTCCACTTCAACTCTGATTTAAAGTCTATATTGTTCCAGTGTGTACTGATGCTCAATTTAGCATTAAGTTCCCCCAGGGCTGCGCAGTCCGAAACAAGTCTTGCCTGCCCGGGCAGGAGAAAAGCGTTTGGAGTCTTAGTGTGCACTGTTTCCGGAAGATTGCATCGGTTTCAGCCATATCAAACTTCAAAGTAAAGTCTCAAGTATTTGTGAGATCCTTCCTTGGCCAGGCCAGGCCCGAGACATACACCAGGAGGTTGGAGACTGCTTTGTGTGAGAGCAGGCACAATCCTTTCAGGTGTGAATGACTACTCCTCCCTCCCCTCTAGCTCAGATGGCTCATCAGGATATGCGGGCTACACCCCTGCCCCCTTTGTGTCTCTGTCTAGAGAGGCGCAAAACAGCGTAACTGTAAAACTGACCCAGACAGACAATCCAAAAACAGGCAGAGTCAGATAATGATTTAAGCAAGAAAATGCCTACTTTCTAAAAGTTGCATTTTCAAACACACGATTAAAAAACTTCACAAAACGATGTATTTTTAAATTGTGAGTTCAGAGACCCTAAACTCCAAATTTGTATTTGCTCTCAAAGGGAATCTGCGCTTCATAGATATTTAAAGGCATCCCCCATGTTAACCTATGAGAGAGATAGGCCTTGCACATTGAAACTGAATTTGGCAGTATTTCACTGTTAGGACATATAAAACACACTAGTATATGTCCTACCTTAAACATACACTGCATCCTGCCCCTAGGGCTACCTAGGACCTACCTTAGGAGTGCCCGACATGTACTAAAAGGGAATTTTTAGGCCTGGCAAGTGGGTACACTTGCCAAGTCGAATTGGCAGTTTAAAGCTGCACACACAGACACTGCAGTAGCAGGTCTGAGCCATGTTTACAGGGCTACTAATGTGGGTGGCACAATCAGTGCTGCAGGCCCACTAGTAGCATTTGATTTACAGGCCCTGGGCACCCATAGTGCCCTTTACTAAGGACTTACCAGTAAATCAAATATGCCAATCATGGATAAAACAATCAATAGTACAATTTACATAGAGAGCATATGGACTTTAGCACTGTGTTAGCAGTGGTAAAGTACCCAAAGTCCTAAAGCCAACAAAAACTGGTCATAAAAATTAGGAGGAAGGAGTAAAAAAGACGGGGTGACTCTGCAAAAAGGACCAGGTGCAACACAGATACTTTTCATTGTTGAGATGGGATTGGAGATCAGTTTGTGAATGCACATTATTTGGTGTTCACAAACACGTGCAGCATTCATGCCTATTTCTTATGCTCTGATCGCTCCTGCTTGTAGATTTACTCACACAAAAATTGTCTCTGAGTAAATCATCTACAAATGCAAACCTAACTTCTCCAGTATAAAGTGCCACAATACTTGTAGCAACCTTCATCACTCAAATTCGAGTTTCATTTATAAAGAATACTTTCTTTGTACTTAGGTACAAATGGTGTATTTTTGAGGTCTAAACGTGAGGTGGTAAAGGCCCCTTCTAGTTTGTCCAGTCTTTGTACATTGTTGCGATCTTTCAAGCTCCTATTCTGCCTTGAGGTAAGGTATCCCATATTACCATAAGAACATATTACACTGAGCAGATTTAAGAGTAAAATGCTTTCTTTTCTACCTAATTTAAAACGTTCTGCGTTGTTTTCACAAATACCTACATTCAAATATATTAAACATTTCTTCCGCAGAAAAAGCTAATTTCCATTTGAAGCCGTGATTGTAGGAGTCCAACGTAAATCTCATAGTTCGATTTGATAGCAACAGGAAGTATGATGTATAGGATGGCTACTTATCTGCAGTGAGATGCTGGTACAGTAGGCACCAATGACAACTGGAAGCTCATGACTTACAGAATGTTTAATGTATTGTACTTGCATTTCTTGCATTTCTAAAGCTTCAAAGCCCTGGAATGGCACCAATGCACATTTGCTCACGGTATAACGGGACTCTTTGGGAATGTGATGGATGGACGCGTCTGAAAGGAAGTCTGTCATGTGGCCTATATAGGCGATGGTTGATGTAGTCTGCGAGATCCATGGGGGTGCTTTTATTGTGTTTTGTGCCTGCGGCCATGCATTCATTTCAAGTGAGAAGTATTAAGAGATAGAATGCTTAAACAGTAGCTGGTAGGGTCGGGATGGATAGAGAGTGTGAGTGGACAATGTAGAATGTCAACTGGTGTTGAGTGTATGTGGCAATGAGTCACGTGTATAGGTAAACATGTGAGAATAGAAATGGTGTGCACGTTGATAGGTACCATTTGTGGAGTAATCTGTTTCATACAGTTTAAACTACATTTTTTGTGAGCACAGGATAATGATGACCTTTGATGGAGTCTGAACTGGAAAGACAGAGGATAATGATGACCTTTGGTGGAGTCTGAACTGGAAAGACAGAGGACCGACCCATAGGAATGGACTTATAGAGCCAGCCATCATGTATGTTTTGAGGAGTGTACCCTTCAGTTTCAGAGAGAAGTCTAAAACAGTGAGCATTATACAACCAGTGATAGTACGTACTCTGCAGGGTCTACCCAGGAGCAACAAATAAGTAGTCAACCATGGTATATGCTTTGAAGAAATTTACTAGGAGCAGCAGTGAAGCAACCTACTGAAATCGACCTTACATACAAATAGCTAGCTAGGTGGGCTAGGATCCACTAAAAGTGGCTAGCTAGGTGGGCTAGGATCCACTAAAAGTGGCAAAGGAGAACCAGTATACATCCAGATATGTTTTTTGTTCTTAGAGGTCTGTAAAGGGGTATGAGACTGGACCAAGCCACTGTATCTGCTTTGAGAATATCTAAGGAGATCCGAAATTATCTATCTTGCAACCAACCATAGTATATGCTCTGAGGAGTCCACCCAAGTGTGACAGATTAGCAACACAAGGGAATTAGCAGTATAGACCCATCATTGGCGTAAATGCTTAAGATTACACCCATGCATTACAAGGGAGAAGCAAATGGTAATGGGCAGCCTACCACTGCCATAATATCTGTTCTGACAAGTAAGTCTAGGAATAGTATAGAGCAGCCCCTAACCATGAGTTTGTAAATTGTGCAGTAGCTACATCCTGTAAGGGATCCTAATGCTGCTCTCTATCACAGAATGTGCCTCAGGGGTGGAACAGGCATTTGCATCCTCTTTTTGCAACCCCGGGCCCCTTTGGTATTATATAAGGGGCCATAGGTGCTTACATATGCACTTTTTGTGTGAGCAGATCCACAATTGGGCATTCCCCTATTTGCGTGGGAGCTGTCCCATGCAAATAATGGAACAATTTGCCTTTGCACCCGTGCTGTTTTACAGACACAGGATAGGGGCAAATAGACTATTGGGAGACATACTGACTGTGCATCACATAGAGGTGGCACACAGTTGTATTCCCTAAAGGTATCCCTAGGAATCGGGACATGATGAGTTGGGGGACACCCCAGGCATTCCCCTGTAGGCTGATGCAGTAACGTTGAAGAAGATATTTCCTCCTTATCAAACTGAGAGTGGTTTGGCTCCAGTAAAAAATGAAGTGTTTGACTAAGGTGATCTCCTTAGCACAGTGTAAACTGCCAGAATTTCCATTTATTCTGAGTAAGTATTTTTTTTCTGCTGACTTCAGAAAATTGGCATGTTTAAAACAATATATGGATGAAAACTTATGCAAAAAATATGTTTCTGGAAAACCTGCTGCTAGAAATCGCAGTATCTAGTTGACAAAAGTATACCCTGACCACATAGGGCCACATTTCTAGTCAGGGAAGTCACAACTCAAATTAAATTATCCTGCACTCACCCTTGGGTAGCTTGACACAGAGCAGGTAGACCTAACTTAGGAGGCAATGTGGAAAGTGTTTGTGCAATGCCTCATACAGTAACACAGTAAAACACCACAAAAAACGACTCCACACCAGGTTAGAAAAATAGAGGTTATTTCTCTGAGTGCATAAAAACCATAACACACAAATCCAATAGCATACTTCAACATATTCATTGGTATAAGTATTCACTTTTAGGATTTATATGGTAATGTCTGAATATGGATCCAGAGGCTGTCTATGGGCACTGGGGAGAGGGTCAGTGATGGATCACGCAGACCTGGGTAGTCCAGCACCTGTAGGTGGAGTGTCCCCATATTCGGCAACTCGGCTCCGGGAAAAATGTTGATCAAAAACACTTCTCGTAGGATGTTTGTTGCAGTCCTCAAGGTAGGTTTCCAATTGCAGAGTGGTTCCTTGGTTGTGGGTGAAACAGCACTCGGGATATGGGACTTTGGGTCAGTAGGCTCCACTTCACTAGAGTGACACGGGCTATGAAGAAGCACCACGCTCGCTAGCGGGAATCCGTAAAGTGGCACAACTTTTGGAAGAGTGGTGCAAGGGCTGTGAAGAAGCACCCCACTTATTAGCAGTAATCCGTAAAGTGGCACAACTTCAGGAGACCAGTGCCGGGGCTACAAAGATGCACCGTGCTCACTAGTGGTAATCTGTGACAACTGGCACAACTTCAGAAGAGTGGAGCAGAGGTTGCAACAAAGCACCTGGCTTGCAAGTGATAAACCATGACAAAGTTTCACCTGGTCAGAGTGGCACTGAGTTTCAGATGCAGAGCAGTTCACGAGGTCTTTGATGTCCCTGAAACCTTTGGGAAAACAGGGGCCAAGCCAGCAAGCCCTTGGAGATCACTCTTGCCGGGTTAGCGAGCAGCAGGCAGCTGGGCAAAAAGCAGAAGAGCAATCCAACCAGGAAAGCAGTCCAGTTGGTCCTTTGTTCTTTCTAAAGGGTTTCAGTCCAGGTCCAGTAGTGTCTGATTTTAGGGGGTCAGGGCCACAGTACTTATACTAAATGTGCCCTTGAATTAGTGGAGATTTCGAGGAGTGGTTTTCAAGTGCACCAGTTCCCTTTCAGCCCAGTACCAGGATATATGTGTGAGTCATCATTTCCTTGTATGGGGTCAGGCCACTACCCTTTGAAATGTAAGTCTGAGCCCCTTCTCCCTTGTTGCCCAGGAAGACCTATCAGTATGCAGATGAATGCAGATGCAGTTGAGTGTCCTGTGTTTATGGTTATCTGGATGGAATGCACAAGGGGAGCTGTCACCGAGCACAGACCAGACATGGACTGGAGACAGGCTGTAAGGCATGTAGAGCAGTAAGAGCAGAGAAATGCCTACTTTCTAAAAGAGGAATTTCTAAAATATAATTGTCAAACCAAACTTTAGAAATAATGAGTATTTATCATTACCATTCCAAAGATATGAAACACGAGGGAGCCACTCCTTCCTGATCAGGAATTAAAGCTTAATTTTTTTTTTTAAGGAATCCACAATACTGGCCTATGAGAGGAGCATGCTTCCCAAGCATGAAAAATGACTTTGGAGTTTTTCACTCTCAGGACATGTAAAACCTAACATTACATGTCCAGCCTTTCACATGCACTGCACCCTGCCCTGCGGGTCACATAGGGCCTACCTTATGGGTGACTTATATGTAATAAAAAGAGAGGGTTGAGGCTTGGCAATGGGTTTTAAATGCCGAGTTGAGGTGGCAAAAAAAGTCACACACAGGCCATGTAATGGCCGGTGTGAGACTTGGTTAAGGGGCTAATTATGTGGGTTTCACAATCAGTGCTGCAGGCCCACTAGTAGCATCTAATTTACAGACCCTGGGCATATATTACACACTTTACTAGAAACGTATAGGTAAATTAAATATGCCAAATGGATAGGTGCCAATGTTTCCATGTTTAGGGGTGAAAGCACATGCACTTTAAAACTGGTCAGCAACTATAAAGGGTGCAGTGTCCTAAAACCATCAAAAGATAAATGAGAAAAATGGAGGGAGGCAGACAAAAAAGTTGGGGGAATACCAACCTAAGGCTGTCAGGTCTACCACCTGCAAAATTTACTTTTTTGCAAGCATTTTGTTTGATTCGTGAAGTTGTGCCATTTGACAAATGTCCATTTCTTTGCAAAACAAAGTACGATTCTTTACACTCATGGAATGGGTGCCCTGTATTTCTGTGGCTCTGTTATCCTGTATGTCTATAGGTCTGTTAGCATGGATGCCTGTAGGTGTAATCACTGTTTACTTTGTAAATAAATAGGTGCCGGTGTCCAAAGCCCTCTTCTTAAACACGTGGCTGCTGCAATTAAATGTGCGAATATGGAGTACTCCGGCAGTGTAACCCTGAAGCCATCTCGGGCCTCTTCAATCCATATAAAGCCAATCCCTGCCTCTCCCTGCCTCTTCTGCTCACTCTTGCAGCTTTCTACTTTCTCCCTTTGTGACGGTTTTTCGTTTTTCCCTTCATATGTCTTTCCCATCTGTGTCTTTTGCTCGCAACAAATGCTTGAGGCCAAAGAATATGCCCCGGCCCTCAAAAATAAGTGCTGGTGCCCGGAAACAACAAGCACAAATTAAGCACTGGGTGTAATGTGTGTGTGGTGTGGTGTGTGTGTGTGTCTCTATATGAGTACGTTTGCGTCTGTAGACCTTTGAGGGTTTGTGCACGTGTATGGAAGTTATTGCTGCTTGCAGTTTTCATAGTTTGTCTGCATGCATATAAGAGCAAAATAGGAATCTGTTAATGTATGCCTTGTGTTAATGTGCATGTACAATGTACAAAAGCCGAACTGTTAACTGTGCCAGTACTTGTTTTTGCAATGTCAAAAAGTTACCAGGACATCCTCTCTCACAGGTCCAGGGAAACAGGTCTGTACAGATTCCTCCCAACCAAAGGTGCATAAGAACAAGATTTATTTTATTAAGAGACACCCCGAGGCCACAAGTGCTGACATAGAAGCCACCCATTACTGACATTAGGTGCGCTGACAGCACTAGAGAAATCATGCATACTTACATGTCCTGAGGAGGTGAATGGATGAGGATATACTGTGCACATTGTTTGGCGTCTTCTACCATGCCAAACAACACTTGGCTTGAAACAGGTACAATGAGCTGCATAAATATCCCTGTAGATTTTATGTCATTTGCAATCAGGTCTGGCCACATTTTCTGAATTCTACAGTGGCTGAAATGGGTCCTGGGCGACGTGAATGCTCATTTACAAACTGTAGTCCCTGAAAGATTTTCACGTTTGGTAACTAGAAATTCAATGGTCACTAACAATGGTTGAGCAAAGACGCTTTATGGCATTGGTAAAGTGGGAAATTTCACAGGGCCCCCATTTTCCAAAGGCTTTACTGATCAAACAAGAGGATAGGAGTGACATTGAGAAGGCCAATGAGTCAGATCCAAGTGAGGCAGGCGCTGGCCACACAATTGTTTTGTCCTGACAACCATCGTGTGTCTGAACAATTACTGGGTAAAGGATACTGCAGTCACTGGTATAACACAAAATCATGGGTCCCCCTGTAGAATATGATGATGGGCCCCTGATCTCTGGTGAATCAAAGATATTCATAGGCGTTTAGTTGATTTACGCCCCTAACCCCCCACCCATGGGTGAGTGCCCTGTGCACAGCAGGGGCTGCCGGAGCCTCAGTGTGCCGCTGACAGCACTATTCACTTCTGAAACACACCCCAAGATTACTTTACATTAGCTAGATTTGCAGATATGACAACATTAAGTGAGTGTGAGAACTAAGGGGCATATTTATACTTGTTTTGCGCTATATTTGCATCATTTTTTTAACACAAAATCAGTGCAAAACTAACTCCATATTTATACTTTGGCGCTACACCTGTCTAGCTCCAAATTTATTGAGTTAATTTCATTTTTTGGGACCTGAAAACCTACTTTGCGTCAATGAGATGCAAAGTAGGCGTTCCCGTGCAAAAAATGACTCAGTCAGGGCAGGCATTAGGGGACCTGTGGGCCTATTTTCATGGTGGAACACCATGGAATAAGCCTACAGGTGCCCTCCCCCGTCCCCAGGGACACCCCCACCAACACCAGAGGGACAGTGGAGGATGGAGGACCCCATCCCAGGTAAGTATAGGTAAGTATAGGTAAATATATATATTTTTAAGTGCTATTGGGGGCTTTGAAGTGGGCCCCCCTACATGGCACTGGGTGCAATGGCCATGCCCATGGGACCCTGGTCATTGTGGTGGTGAGCATGACTCCTATCTTTTCTAAGAGAGGAGTCATGTTGTATAGGTGGTTTTGCGTCAGGAAATGACGCTAGGCAGGTTAGAGTAGTTTTTTTTACTCTAACCAGCCTAAAGTCGTTTTTTGGTGCAAAACCCCCTTCTTCCATACTGCTTGCCCTACCCGGCTAACATAATTTTTTTGGGACACTAGCCTACCCTTTGCACAGGCTTGCAAAATTCCATAAATATGGTGCCCGGCTGGTGCTCAGAAATGGTGCAAGCCGGTGCTAAACTTTTTGGTGCAAAACTGCGTTGGTGCAGTTTTGCACCAAAATGTATGAACCAGGGCCTAAGTATGGACAATTTTTAGGTAAGAAAAATCTCACAGAAATCCCAATTATTTGATTTTGCGCACTATGGTAAATCATTGATTTTCTTTTGCTTTTGCATAATTTTTGTCCAAGGGAGAATGTTTTGCAGTGACTGTGAAACTGGATGTGCGTGATGACAAATGTGCTGGGCTAGCAACGTTTACCACTTGAAGTAGAAGCAGATTAGCAGATGTCTCACTTGACTTTTCGTACACAGGGTAATACCTGGTGGATACTTTTCAAGCAGGCGACCACCAATGCTTATTTCACATAAACCCCATAATTTTCAACAAAGTTAAGCAAATTGAAAAAATTTTGCAATTTTTTAAACCAGGGTCGTGGCTTACAATGGTGCAGCAGGTGCAGTTGCTCCAAGGCTCTTGAGTGTGGAAGGCCTACTCTACCATAAATATGGCAGTCTTTTACTACCCAACCCCGGGAGCATGGAGCCATTTTTCTTAATGCATTAGTCCTCGTGTTACCCCTGCAACTGTGCCGTTATAGTGCAAAATCACAGGCCACAGTACTGACGACCAAAGAGAGTCCATTGTTCTTATGCAAACTTTGTTGCAGAAGTAACTCAAACACATTTTACATACCTTTTCCTGCTTACATAACAGTGTATGATTTATTTACGGTTGAAAAATGTATGTAGTATGACTTCAGATGTAAATGGTTAATTTTAATCAGTAGGAGATTTTGCTATGTCACAGGGATGAACTGGTATAGTTCTAAGAAACTCGTGTAAATGTGAAGGGTGCTGAAAGTTCTGATTACTAGAGTAAAAATCTTTCAATGGTAGGGACAAGGTGGTAAAATCATCCAAGAATGTAAGTTATTTATTTAACAAATGTTTTAAGTATTCTGCTAGATAAAAAGTTCAAATCTGATACAGAAACCTAAGAAGTCTACAGAACCAACAGTAAATATTTGTCATTTCATATCATGTTTAACTAAAAAAAGAAATAAACAAACTACACTCACTGTGGTTGCTTTTTGCCTTGATGAAGTGTTTAGAAAAAAAAGTTAATTGAAATGTGAAGTGTGCCTGTCCTCCACAAACAGGTCACTATATAAACCCACTTTGAAAATTCTGATGTTAATTTCTCTTACTTTCACACACTTTACACACCAACCCACTGCCCGGGACTTGCCCATAGCTCGCCTTAAACCTCATTTGCGTGTTAGTGCCCTTAAGACTGCATACCTGCAACAACACATGAGCTTCATGGGCTCGTGCTTGTGAGACATGACGTAGTGTGTACAGTAAAGGGCTTAGAGGTCGCCCATAGGTTCCCATTTGTTTGCTTCGTTGTCACTCATGCCCTCGCCATGCACTGCTAGTTACTCCAAATTACTCCAAAATATTGAAGAAAAAACTTTGCATGGTGAGGGCACAAGTTATAGTTACCTTAGGACACGAGTTATAGTTACTTGAGATCATTCTAACTATAACAGGTGAATTTCTATGCTTTGGTCCGTTTAAATTGTGAACCTAACTATAACGTCCCTGTAACCTATGTTTTTTTAAGTGAATTTCTATGGTTTGTTTAATTCTATTTCCTAACTACAACATCCAACTAATTATACAGGTGCCCATGACTCATCACATTCTATAACTCAATTGAGATGTCATTACGGTGAATTAGCACATCAGTCCATGTCACAAGTGAAGCTGGCCTTTTACATGGCGTATTGTTAGCCAACTCATTTTATAAACCCCAGCAGGATGAAAGGTTATTTGGATACATCCAGATTTAAATTTACGACTATAGGAGCAAACACAAATCCCTGCAGTAGATTAGTACACTGACCCACCAGACCTCTTGATAATAGGTATGCAACTGGCCAAATCTGAGTCTGGATGCCCCATCAGCTGGAGGAGTACATGACCCTTTAATGCCATTTACTGATGATGGAGTTCTTGCTAGCACGGAGCTGTCAGTGCAACGTCTCATAAGAGGCTTTGAAGGATCTTGCGAAAGTAAACATTTACTAATCTATCAAACTAAAATACATTTTTTGATCATGAATCAAAAAGCCTCCTTAAAAGAACTTTCACGGCCACGATACAGTCCCATTTTTCAATTACTTGGATCAGGCTTGATAGCAAACTAACGCGGGTCAACAACGAGACAAGGTTGTGTGGACCATGGCACAGAACATGGGAGGAGTTCTATGCTACAAGTATAAACTAGACAGTGACTCTTTTGAAGCTCTTCTGGAGGGACACAAAATGAAACGGTTGTGCCTGCAACATATGGTGCAGCCCTTCGGGGTTACTGTGGGAGATAAAAATCTTAAGAAAATAGAAAAACAAAATCTGACGCATTTATTGTTGCTAGGTCCTGGCATCCCCATGAAATCTCTAATATTGGAACTAAGGCTGTATTCCATCAAACATATAGTATCTCTGCACCCAGACCTTTTCTGGGCCAAAGTGCAAACAAATGAACATGAAAAGGTGTACTTAGTATATTATCTATATGTTCTGAAAAGATCGTGCTTCTGGAGAAATCCCTGGGTGGGAAGCACTCTGATGGTATTTTTTCAGCTATTACTATGAAGTTTCTACTGAATATGCAACTAGGCTACAGGTTATAAAGGTCAAGTACTGAGACCCCAATATTGATGGCCTCTAATAGCAGTGACCTTGGAGGTGACCTCCTACAAAATTACCTAAAAATTAAACCACTGCCTAGCCTACAAACATATCTAGAGTCAATCAATTATATATTGAACTATGTTTCTGAAATTCAGATACTGAGCTTTGGCGATTGGATCTTTTGTTGCAAGATGGCCAGGCAAAGATCCAGGCTTTGGCATATGCACTTGTGAAAAGGACTTGAACGAGGCAATTACTCATTTAGTGTTCTTATGCACATTGACAACGGCTCCACTAAGGGAAATGTTAATCTCATTATTCTGACAACATGAAGTGAAAAACAATATTGAAGCCATGACACTGAGGCAACAGTTAAATGCCCCAGATATCTATCTTTCTGTTTCTGTATTAAAAAAACATTTAAAAAACTATGGAGTCGGACTATGAACTAGTTTACACTAACTTTAAGTTGCTGTTGATCCATAAAAACTCCCCTTATGTTCCCGTAAATCTATCTGCCTTCCACACGTTTATGTCCCTTAGCACCATTGGTTTCTTTAAAAGTTTTAACTTGATAAAAGTTTTTGTGTCAATGTTTTTCATGATAACTATATGGCTTTTTAGCTGAGTCAATAAGCTTTTTAGAGTCAATGTCCTAAAATTCTGGTTGCAGAAACTGGTTGCAGACTGCACACATTTTGTAATGGGCTGGATTTTGTGATATGACCTATGCACTAATAGGCAATTGGTAGCATTGGAAAATCTACAGTCGAATGAGGTTGTACGTTTACCTGCCTAATGAATATTACATAAGAAGGTCACTATTTGCGTCCCCCTACCTCCCATGCCTGGCTTCAAAAACAGAGATGGTGGCCTGCCACGAATAGCAGACAGTCCTTCCCAAAAGAGTTACTTTTATCAAACAACCTGTGTTTTTTTTAAAGGAATCACTGCCGCCTTTTCTTTAAAACACAGTCCACAAAGGTACCTCTTCAACTTTGTGAATCTCTTACCACCTCCTTTCAGGTGTCAGTAGCTAATCGAAGGCTTGTGAGTGCAATTGCAGTCACAAGGAATTAACACATGCCATCCCGAATAACAATTAGGAGTTGACTCTCCTTTCGTGCTCCTTCCGAATTACGATTTTGTTTGAGTCGCTAAGCCTATTTTGCTAATTAGAAAGGCATTTATGACTCGCAAAATGGGTTTAATACATACCTAAAAGCCATTTTGTGGTTGCAGACCCTGGGATTTCACTAATCACGTGAATTCTGATCTCACAATGGCTTTGTACTTCTGGTCTTAAACTTAAGTGATCTCACAATGGCTTTGTACTTCTGGTCTTAAACTTACTGAAACCCAAAATGGTTTGGTTATTCAAATTTCAAAAAAGCCTTGAACTCATTTGGGATCTGCGGTTTAAAATTCGAGGTCAGGCCATTACTTGCTGAGGGATATAATTCAGTGTGTGGTGTTTTGGTAGGAATGAAGTGAAAGTTCTTTGGGTCACTGTAGGCACCGGCACAGCTATCAGAACAATGTTGGTTTGCAGTTTTCATTTTTAGAAAGAGGATACAAAGTGTTTATTTTTTCAACCACTGTTCTCTAATGTAAATGTTCAAATTTACTATCCCTTCAAGGATTTTTAAACATTGTTTGCTGTAGCGTTATATATTTGCAAATTTATATTGAAACAATGTCCTGATTTTAGCCTCTGAAATACCATCATTTCCATGGCACAATCATGTAAAATCACTAATTTCTCTCAGACATGTTTAAGAGAATGGTAGAAATGGGTCTGTATTTTTCACAAAGTTAAATCACTTGTAAACAAGTGTGGTTTATACCTGCTGTAAAATTCCCTTAGTTATAGATCAGCACTTCAGACAAGGGCATATTACAAGGGAGAGATCCTTTAACAACTGGTATGGCTCAAGGTATATGGGTTATAAGGCTGTTGAAACATTCCAGCCACAGAGGATAGTTTCTTCTAACTTCAGAAAAACAAACATTGGATGATTTGAGCAGAAGGCCTATACTGCCATGATTGTCCTTGAGGAACTTCATGGTCTTCAATGGAGCTTTCAGCATTCAATGTTCTAATTAAGCAATATTATCCAAGGAGGCAGACGCACCTAGGTAGGTGTTGACTAGAGTGGAGTCAGAGGGTCCAGAGGCAAAGCCAAGAACCCTAATCCACAAAGTCCATACCTACCTGGGAGACTCCATCAACCTCTAATTCAGCATTTGAGATGGATTCACAACTTGTTGACAGGCAGTGTGTGTTTTTTATGGGGCTATTTATGTGAAAGGATACAAGAAACACAAGTGATGAATTTTGTTTTGGTGATAACCTCCACCATTTTTGTCCCATTGAAATGCATCGTAGAGAATCCTTGGTTTTGAGGCATTCAAAAAACTGCACATGGAAAGGGTGATGTCCAGTGCCAATATAAATCATTTGTTGGTGGTGACATACACATTTTATGAATTGGTGTGTGTTTTCAAGTGATTTAACTACGGGAATAATACAGACCCATTACTACCATTTGACAAAATACTGCACTCTTACGATTGTTCCATGGAAGTGATGTTGTTTTAGGGGCTAAAATGAAGACACTCTTTCAATATAAAATTGCAAATATGGCCCTGAGCCATGAGAGGAAATATCTGATCTGCTCTGTTGTAGACTGGAATTACATGAAGTCAGACAATCTAGCATTGCCTGATGAGCCAGCCTGACAGAGCCAGTGTGTGAACTGTTTTTGTTTTGGTTTTGTGGGCTGGAATGGGGCCAAGAAATAATCCCCATAGTTGCTCTTTCTAGCTGGCCCATCTGGCAGTGACAGATTGCCAAAAGGCCTGGAATTGCAGTCCACAGTGGATATTTTGAGTAAAACATGTACTTCCTACAGGAGCAGCAGGCTATTGGTTGACTCCCCAGTGTTCTACTACATCTTCGCCACATGGTTCAAATAAATAACTACAGTGTTAACATTCTGTATCCATGACAAAGAGAGGAACACCTCAACACAATGTTTCTGGAAAAGGTGCTGATAAATTGATTTGTTTCAAGTAGAGGAGACTGTTGTAATTTAACAAAATAATGGTCTTTTTCATAGAAATTACAGTCAGTACTCTGGAACGTTAAAATGGCAATACATTTTCAACACATTCTCCAATATCTTCTTCATCCATGTCAGAACTAAGTTTGGCAGGCTAAGAGAAGTATACATTTTCAATAGAAGTAGTTTGTAAGTTGTTCCTGCAGTTGTTACTGTATCTTCACCACGCGGATCTTGTGTACAACTAGAGTGCCATTCATTCTGTATCGATGACATAATGGACACCATGCTGCTGATTGGGTAATGGTTTTTGTATAGTCTTTCCTCTGGGGCAAGCTGTAGTAAAACAGTCTTGACGTGTTAGTGTGGGAAATCTTATCACAAATTTGGTACACAATCAACCCAAACTGGCTTTTTTTTTTAGATCACCTCTCCTGATTACAGCTTCAAGTTTACCCCTCTAAAAGAGTCAATCAAGTTACAAGTTCCAGATGCCAAAGTTGTGGTTGTTTAAATAGCCACAAGTAGTTCAAGGTGTCACATTAGATGAGGATACATTTAACATTTACCCCGTATTTGTAGTAACTCTGATGTTATATTTCTTACAGATGTAATGTGAATTTTTTTTTTTAACTGATTGGCTGAGACAGCAGCATCCTGTGTTTAAGTGGTTACTGCATTTTTTTCAAACCAAGCTTTAAAGCTGTAGCAATTGTCTCCTTTAAAGCAAATTAAATTATGGTTTCTCAGTAGAGTTGTGAGACACTGTTCTAGACCATAGGACAGACATGGAATTCTGGGTTCCCAACTGTCAGAGTTGGGGGTTTTATGCCATCAGTGTCCTTTGGTGGTTGGGTCTATCCTTCTGTGGTTCAGTGAACTGGGCCAACCCTTTTTCACTTGATTCTCGGCATGGCGAAGGTGAGTAGTCACAGGCTTCTACGGGAGGTAACATGGGATGCTCTAACTCCGCACTTAACAATAAAACAACAAACATGCTAACTCCAATGTGCATGTCAGTGTCTGTATTTTCAAAAAAACATACTCAGTTGTATTCTACACAATCAAATGTGTTATACAAGTTACTGTATCTGGGTGCAAATCACCTCCCTTACTGTTCTCGTTATGGGTGGCCCTCTGTCTGCTGGGTCCCCGTGACAGGGCCACACTCGGCACACTAGAGAGCATGACCGAGGCAGCCCCAAGCCTTACCGACAGGTACCCGTGGGGCACGGTAGAGAGTAGGACGTCAGATCGTACACCTGTGTGTCTGGACGTAATAAATGGTGACCAAAGTATACGAGGGGAAGCCAAGGTGAGGAACGGAGGAGCTGGGAGCGTGGAAAATGAGACCAGAGGAGATAGGATCCAGAAGAACGAAGGAGAGAGAGAGAGAGATCAAGCAGGGGAGGACTGTGAAGGAGAACGAAGGAGAGGAGAGAGAGAGACTGAGGGGAGGAGGACCGAGAAGGAGAACGCTGGAGTTGGCAAGATGTGTGGAGAAGTCTGAAGGTGTCCACTGGCTGAGAGAGGAGAAGGCAAAGACTCCCACCACGTCCCAGGTAGGACGCGGCTTGACCAGGTATGGAACCACTTACCCAGTATCGTTTGGGGCTGTCACTTGGAGTAGGGGGAGATAATCAGTGGGATCAGAAGGGGAGAAAGAAGGGGCACACCAGAGAGTGTCTCTAAGACAATACAGGCATTGTTCAAACGTTTTGGGGAGCACAGGGATTGAGACACCGCATAACAGCATAAGAATCATGAGAGGTGAAACACTTAAACCCAACTCCTTCCCTCTGCTTGTTTACCAACCTCCCTCCCTATCTTAAAAACCCATCCGAGAAAGAAAATAAAGAACACACTTACCTGACCACCCCATTTTCTCTCCTCTTCTGAGGTTACGGGAGGCCACACTAAAGAGAGAAGAAACTGGAAAATAAAGAGCGAAAAACCAAGGCATTAAAGGAAGAGGAAGAAGAGCAACACATATGTCATGATTAAAGAACAATAATAATAAAAAAAAACTGAATAAGAAGGCACAAAACCCCGCTATTGGTTTGTCTATGTTCATCGTATACCAAGAAAAAGGGAGGGGTAACCCTATACACCCCGTATCACCTGCAACAGTCCCTTCTTTGATAAATCATTCTGTAATGTGAATGATGTGCAGGTTTAGCATTCTCTAGCATAAAGTCAAAGGCACACTCTGGGCCTCGTTTACAAGAATCTGACTCATCGGAATCTAAGGGCTACCCTGTATATATTATATGCGGCGCAGGTATGATCTAACACAGGGCTTTACAAACTGATGTATTGAACCCAATGCATCAAGTTGTAAATCTGGAGAAGTGCAGTGCACTGCTAGCACCACCACTGCATCAAAGGAACATGGCGCAGCGGTGGCGCAAAGGGCTTGTAAATGAGGCCCTCTGTGTTCAGTCTTGTCCATTTGTGGTACTGAGTAGGATCATTTGAGTCCTTGATCATCCTTGAAAGCTCATACAGCGCTCCCATGCATCTCCTATGGGGGTCACAGTGACCAACAAGTTCTTAAGGCTGATGGGGAAGGCAGGTACAAACTGCATCATCTGCGTGCCCACCAAGCCTCAGTCTTTTCAGTCTGTGGGGGCAGCACAAGTGCTACCTGACTGCGTCAGTTTCTGATAGATGTGGTGATGCAGCCCTGCCTGAGCTGAGTATGGACCTGAGCTAGCTTTGGTCACAGCAGTTGGAGTCTCAAATAGACCAGAGGTCGGCGAGGCCCTAACCAGTCCTACAATGATCACAGTTGTCGCAGGCCCCATCCAGGTAAAATATGATCACCTCTTTGAAGCTCCAACTGGAGCTATGATGATAACACAGTTGCTGCCTTGTACTGTCCTATGATGATTGCCCAGTTTCAGCCCTTGACTGGACCTAAAATTTTCATACAGTTGTCGACCTGACTAGGTCTACGATGATCAAGCATTTGTGGTTTCCTCCAGGAATCAGAAAGAGAGACCTTGGGGCAGAACACACAGGTTCTCCCCACCTTGCTTTAATGCAGTCAACTCTCTCTGGATGTCCAATAACAGCCATTGGGGAGAGACTGCGCCTCTCTCCTTTTATACAGACTCTCCTCCTGCAGCGCCTGGCATGCCCATTCCCTCTCTCAGAAGGCAGTCTTAAACTACTCCTCTAGCAGAAATTGCTGACTTCAGGTAATGCCCCCTCATTTCTTGGAAACTTGCTGTCAGGAGCCATGGTAACACGGCAATCCTTTGAATATTCCTTTGAGTACGGTGAAAAGCACTGCCTTCCCTGGTTATTTAGGATTTGGAAGTAGAATCGAGCTGAGTGGTGTGAGTCCACTTATATCCACAACTTTTAGACAGGGGATGTAGGTTCTCTGTCTTAAGCTGAAAAAAGAGGAGGCCTATGTTTCAGGCTTCATGATATATGTGGGGTCATACCTCAGCTGGTAGTATGAAAACTCAGTTGACACCTGATGTTAAAAGTCATGCTCAGGTTAGCAGAACCTTTTAACATTCTTAGTATACAAAGATCTGAGAATTTGAGCCATTACAGTCTCTGAATCCCTCAGGCAAGATTTACCTCACAAATTCATGACACTCACAGAAGAGGTATCCCTAAGGAAACACATCTTACAGGCGTTAGCTCTTGATAGCAAATCTGTTCCACATATTACACAAATCCTAGAGGTGCCGACATACAGACGGAGAAAAACAATTCAGGATTCACAAAGCACACTAACATAGGCCAGAGCCATCACTGGTGTTTCACAGAAACTACAGGTTCAGCCATCAGATAGAAGAGCTACCACTCAGTGTATAGAAAAACTCCAGGTTCAGGAGTCAGATAGGAGAGCATTACATATTGTCTGTATATATGTATGTATGCACATATGAATGTACATACATATATGTATGTGTGAATGTATATATTTATGTATGTATGTATGTCGTAGTTAAATGCAAACCAAGCCTAAAGGATCCAAAGCAAAGAGACAGTCAGTGTAATTGGACGGGTAGCCTGTTTCTAAGAACAAAAGAGGGCTGTTACTTCAGCATGATGTTGTGTCTGAGGTGCTCCACGTCTGCAAGAGAAGAGACCAGCAAATAAAGTTGGATCTCATCAGCATATTAGTCGATTTTGATGTTGTTATCCATGAGCCCATTGAGTGTCAAGGGAGTGAAGGGGACAGGCGACAAAACGGAACCCTGGAGAAATGCGTAGGTGAGTCTGATCTTCTAAGACCTGGGGATTGCCATTTGAATAAGCTGGTGTCAGTTGGATAAGTAGGAGGAGAACAAGTGTAGGACTTTTCCAGGGAATATCATTCAAGGATACAGAGTGTGGATAAGGGTGGAGTAACCAATGGTGTTGAAAGCAGCTGACAGATCCTGAAAATGCAGAAGGCATGGGGCTTCCTTATTTGTTTGCAACTTGGTTGGTAGAAGCTCACGTCTCAGGCAGCTATCACACATGCTCAAGCCCCACCTTTCTGGCTACACATATCTGACATGTATTTATAAAGAAGCCTCTGTAATGCCTTATTTATTTTCTCACTATATCTGGGAGGAAGAACCACCTACCGCACATTGCAAGGATTTTGCTAGTCAATCAGACGTCCTGTGGCCATATAAAGGAAGGATTATTTTGCCATAAAAAATTTGGAGGGAAAAATCTCCAAAAACTTACAGGAAACTTTGAAAAGGTGTCATAAATTGTCATAATGTGAAGTTTTTGAATTAGTTATTTTTGCAAAACATTTTGAAGTTAATTATAATTTTGCACAGCGATAGGTCCTCAAGTATTGATTTGTGTCTTTAAAGTTGTCCACCAAACAGGGAACGAAAGGTATACAACGTCGACAGAAAAGTGCAAAATAGATTTGGCATAAGTGGCCTAAGTATCTGATGTACCATGTGTAGGTGGTATCATGTATTGACAATATGATATTGGGATTTTAAGAAGGATTACTTCTCGGTTGCAGTAGTGCACACCGTCTTTCAGTGATTATCCTGGGCACCTTGGACAATGTCTATCAATCTCATTCATTTACAAAAGGAATCAGGTGCCACTGTTTATGAAACTCTGCAGGACACACAGTTTTGGATTGTAGGATCATGACTTTTTCTTTCGAGATATTTAAATGCAAAATATATTTTGTAGTGGAAATTTTCTGAGATAGTGAGCAACCATGGCAGGACGCTGATAATACAGTATAACATGCAAAAAGCAGTATTGGGATCTAACCTCTTCTGCCCTTGGGCACCAGATTATGTAGCATCAGGGCTGGACTGGGCATACCAGACATCCAGGGTTTCCGAAGGAGGATGGAAGGGTGGGGGTGTGCTTTTGTTAGTAGGGACCGCTTTTGTAGCAGTGCAGCAGTTTTGAAAGCACTGAAGGGTTCCTTGACCATCCAACAGTTTTCAGGCAACAATAAAAGTGCCAAGAAAACAGGTGATTATTGTACCTGCTCGAGAGAACCGGAGTTTTGCCTTGTGGCAGTTCTGACTCATCTAGGGTAGTGCAGAAGGTTAATATGCCTGCTACGAAGAATGTGTACTATGTGGAAGATAAAACAGTATTTTATGTACACTGCTCAGTAGGATACTGCTTTTGTCCTAGAGATCCTTTTGTTACTGTGCAGTTCAGAAGTTACAATGATAATCTAGCACAGTGAGCTATGAATTGTCATCAAAGAGCTGTGTGCAAACTTCATAATACAGGTTAGAAAGGTATGTTTTTTCCTACTCTTTGATTATCCTAATTTTGCTAAAAAGGGTTTGTTTGGTCATAAATAAATTATTAGTAAAGTCAACCCTAACCACTGTGTTAAATTCTGAATCCTGCCTTTAGGCTTTTCTAGACCAATCACTCTTAAACAATACCTACCAGAATGGATGACATGTGAATTCTACGCCTTGTAGTCCCTTTTATCTTATGTAACATTTTACATACACTGATTTACACACATATGATTCATTATCTCTGTATGTCTGTGTGATGTAAAGCACTCCAACACCCTATGCTGGTAAGAGAGGGGCTGTAAAACAAATGAAATACATAAGAGGGGCTATGGAGAGAAGAGAGATACTGTTAGAGGATGATGGTGAGGGAATCATTGAAGAGCCCCAGTAATGACTGCATGCACTATAAGGTAATCATTTACTATCCTTTAAAATCGAATACAATTGAATATATAATGAAAAATGTGTTGTAGAATGCACCATTTTGGGGGGGAGAACCCCCAAGCCTCATTGTAGTGGTCTGTCTCACTCGTTATGCACCCTATGGGGGTTGTTCTGAGAAACTTTGCCAGTGATAATTGGGTTCCCAGTCCAGGCAAGCGTAGCCTGCATTAATTTGAAAATAAATTCTGCTATCCATAGCCTGCATTATAGCCTGGATTTATATTACATTATATCAAATAAACAGCAGTGCGTCTGGCCACAGACTTGGTACAACCCTCTATTTACTGTTAAATCCTTTGTTAGAAGTCATCGCCATCAATATTTATATGAACTTTGGGGCATATTTAAGAGACCATAGCCCCATTCTAACACCACATTAGTGTCATTATTTTACGCTAATGTGGCGTTAGAAGGCCAGAAACGCAGCTCCATATTTAGAAAATGGTGCAATGCATGCATCGCAGCACTTTGTAACCTTTTGTGCTGCATTATGCCTGCACCAGACATAATGTATGCAAAGGGGGTGTTCCCCCGTTAGGGGGGCAAACAAATGGCACAAGAACATTTAACAGATTACCTTGCAACATTTTTTTCGGCACTTTTAACGTCTGTTCGTAGCAGGCATTAAAAGGCTACATGACATTGAATACAATGGACCGATATGTACTCTGCAGGAGTAGAGCCAAAATGTTGGTGCTACTCCTGCAGAGTACATCAATAGTGTAAAAAAAATGACGCTATTGCCCCATACCCTGCACCATGATGGGCTGTATTTTAAATACGGCGCACTCATGATGACGGTAGGGGGCACTAAAGGTCGCAAGAAAAGTGTTGCTGCACTATGTGCAGCACCACTTTTCTTAATATGCCCCTTTATTTTTTAGCTTTCCTTCCATGAGAATATTGGAATAATGAGGAGACGTGAAAGAATATCTCCAAAGTGTACCTGAACCGACTGTTTAGAAAAATATACTATGAGTGAAGATAGTGGAGGAAATAAAGAATTGCTACAATAAGTCAATAAGTGGGAATGGGAAGAAAGTTTGAGTGTATTAAAATACTTAACACACTTTAAACTTTTTTTAACGAGATAATCCAGTATAGTAGATATTTTGTCAGTAGCTGTTATTGAGTCTATTTTTTCCTTTCTTTGTTTTCACTTGGAACTTGTTTCAGGACAAGAGTACGGGATACCAGTTCACATTGAATGGAAGACGGAACGGATGGACGCCTGCCATGGGTAGGCCTTGGTTGTGAAGTCAGTCTTGCTTACCTCTACGATTCAGGTACCTGTAGCACATTCCACAAATTTGTAGTACAATAATAAGGCCGAACAAATGTGGTCTAAGCCAGCTAAGACTGACAGAGACAGTTAATATTCAACAGAATGGTAGTCCTTGATGGATGAATTTTACCTTGTTATAAGCCCATTGTGAATGATTAAAAAACATAATATTTTTCATAATTTGAATGTCTTTTTATATATGTATATGATAATGTTACTGTGCATTTTCCTAGAAGTGGGCAAAATCACCCCTTGTAATTCATTTTCAAGCTTGACATTTGCCAAGGACTTTTGATCGTAATATACATTTCTGTACAGTATACTTGATCATATGGGCTTTCCTTTTTCATTCATTAATTTACTTCAGTGTCACGCACATTCTGCTTTCGCCCAACACTGCTTGCACAACGGAGTAATGGGTCAGCCTCCGAGATTGATTGGATCTCTTCAGGATGAATAATGGTGCTACACTTTTTAGAAGCCAAGACTCGTGAGACAGCATTTTTAAGTGACCGTTTCAGGTCGAGCGTGCAAGCGATTTGACCTGTTGTAAGTATTGTGGGCTTCTAATCACGCCCACCACTGGATCATTCATAGGCTTGCCTTTCAAAAATCCTTTGTTATCATTGGTAAATGCTTTATGTTTGTCCCACCTTGGGGCGGTTTTGTTACCGCCTAGCAAATTGCCCCGTTACATAGATAATTGCACGTTTGCTGATATGTTTGACTGTGAGCGAACTTCTTTTTCTTTTTGTGTCTCTCCTTTGTGCTCATGTCGGTCATGGTGCTTTGAATCAGCTCACTTATGTTAACTGTTTTACTTTTCAATGTCAATTTAAGTGCCAAGAAAAGTCCAATTAGGAATTTACAATGCTAATAGCTCTAACTCGAGCAAACGCGGGACCCACTGCATTGCAAATGCTTGCTTCAGTTGACAAAGGTTTGTCAACTCCCCAGACACTCCTGTATGCCCACACACTGCCTTCCAATTAGACTAATTGAGTGCACAGCTCCCAAATGGGGTCTCAGCGCTAAGAAGCAAATAGTACACATCAATGGTGTGTTTAATAATTAAATAGCTGGGTTTTATTCTGAGATCTAAACAGGTTCTTCATCAATATTATACACAATGGGAGAGGTAGCTTGTTCCAGGCCGTAGCTTTCAGTGCACCACATCCTGCTTGTGCTTGGCATGAGGTTGCAATTTTTGGCTGGATTCAAATCAATTCCAAAAATGCCACCGGTATAAATGCAGGAATGGGGACATGGATTGTTGAATGGGCTTTTAGCAGATTCAAAGATGGCAGTGTGTGGGCATACATATGCATGCATGTGCTTGTGCGTGTTTGGGTGGCCTTCTAATCATTCCGCAAAACCTTATTACAGGAATACTGTGGCCCGTATTTATACTTTTTTTAGCGCCGCATTTGCGCCGCTTTTTGACGCAAAACGGCGCAAACCTACAAAATACAATGGCATTTTGCAAGTTTGCGCCGTTTTTGCGTCAATAAACGACGCAAATGCGGCGCAAAAAAAGTATAAATACGGGCCTGAATGACTTTAACCTGCGAGTCTGCATGAGTACACAAGCCAGGTTACCTGTCTTTAAATACTTTTGTAAAACATTATTACAAAAAGATTAAAAGACGTCTTCCTATGTATGCTCACACGTGTTCAAGCACAGGCACCCAGTTTTATTGTTTTTGTAAAACATTTTACAAAAACATCTAACAAACATTTTCATTGGCAAAACCAATAGGCTTGACGCTAACACAAGACCGAATGGATTTGCCTATGCTTGTTCTTTCCTGCACACACCTCTTAGAGAATGGTCGATGAATTTCATAGTAAGATATAGCGGTATAGTTAGGATTTTTATGCTCCTAGTGCAAGCAAAGAAAATGGGCAACCTGACTACTGTTTGATAACAAAAAAAAAGTCTCACTGGCCCTATCTCACTCTGTGATGAGTTAGCAAATGTCCTCCTCTCATTGGCTGAAACTTGACTCGGTTAGCCAATGAAAGGGGACCTTCAGTTTCTTCCTTGCCTCCTGCCACTCGTTGATCCTGTCTTCACCACTGTGATCTGCCATGTAAAGGTTTTAACATGTTTGGGTTCATATTTGTATGTATGAATTCATGTGTATTTGTGTGTGTGCTTATGAATGGGTGTGTGCAAGTGTGTTTGTGTATGTGCTAATGAATGGGTGGGTGTGAATATAAGTGCATGTGTTTGCTTGTGAATAAATGGGTGGACGTGACTATTTGTCTGCTTGAGTGCTTATTAATGGTTGGGTGTGAGTGTGTGCACCTGTGTGTGCTTGTGGCTGGTGGAGGTAAGCATGCAAATGTCTGCCCACCCCACTTGTACTTTAATTGACCAGCGCCCCTGAAGATGAGGAATTCTATGTTATAAACCTTCTGGTGGTAGATAGCAGCGTCTTTCCAAATATGTGTAAAGGGCCCTCCTGAACCAATCAGAAAGCCCAGTGCACAGAGATTTGTAATGCAATGTGTGGTCTCATCCAAAGATGTGGAGTTAGTTTTCTACACTATAACAGTACTCGTCAGCCAGCGGCTACCGACCACACTCCGTCTGCTGCACATGCGCAATATGCTAGCAAAAGTATTTTCTCACTATCTCTGATTCCATGGGGTAGCGAAGAGGTGATTGCCTGGGCTGGCTCATCCTTCCACATGAAGAGCAGCAAGTGTTCCTCAGCATGGCTTCTTGCAGCTGCCTGGAGTAGAAGCAGCTGAGTTTTAGACTTGCAAACTGCAAGGGTGAGACCACACTTATCAGTGACCTGAGAACTTATGTGTTCAGATGAGATTCTGGAATCTGACCTTCTCAAGTAGTTAACATTATTGCAAAGGATCAGTCCCCTTTAGCCACACTAATAAAATATTCATATTACTTGACACAGCTTGCTAGAGCCTGTCACCTGCCAGGAGCTGCAGCTTCAGCTAACTGTTTAAATAGGTAGGTATGGAGCAATAACAAGCCTCCCCTCAATCAACTGACAGCATGGTTCTCTTGGACAAATGCCCTTACGCAACTTTGGGGGTCATTCTGACCTCCGTCCGCCAAGGTACCGCCGTCAGAACACCGCACCGCGGTCGAAAGACCGCGGCGGTGATTCTGGCATTTGCCCTGGGCTGGCGGGCGGCCGCCAAAAGACCGCCCGCCAGCCCAGGGCAAATCAACCTTCCCACTAGGATGCCGGCTCAGAATTGAGCCGGCGGAGTGGGAAGGTGCGACAGGTGCAGTTGCACCCGTCGCGTCTTTCAGTGTCTGCTGGGCAGACACTGAAATACTTTTTGGGGCCCTCTTACGGGGGCCCCTTCCGTGCCCATGCCATTGGCATGGGCACGGCAGGGGCCCCCAGGGGCCCCGCGGCACCCCCTACCGCCATCCTGTTCATGGCGGGAGAGCCGCCATGAACAGGATGGCGGTAGGGGGTGTCAGAATCCCCATGGCGGCGGAGCGCGCTCCGCCGCCATGGAGGATTCAGACGGGCAGCGGAAAGTCGGCGGTACACCGCCATGGCGGTAATTACCGCCATGGTCAGAATGACCCCCTTTGTGTCATTGCTGAGAGGTAATCAGGTGCCCAAGGATAGATAAATGTGGAAAGCCAAGATCATGTATGCCATCAGAAGCATAACAGGCATTTATTTACTAGGTTCTGTCTGGGTGGGGTTCTACATTAAGGCTTCCAGGGTCGGCCCCCTATTAATTTAAGGCATAGGATCTGATCTCCAACCTCCCCTCTCCCACCATGGGGCTCTCTTGGCAGAGACAGTTAAAAAAAATACTGAGGCCCTTATCACGAGCTGTGCGGTAATTTGATTGCAAGTATTTTGCATCTCAAACTATTGATAAAGTGGGCATTTTTGTAATTCCAGGATGTGAAATTATTGCATGATTCTAAGGAATTCTAAATACACTATCCTAGGGAATGGGGAAAAACATCTGAAAATGGTGGTGACGCACCAATTTCCGCATGTGATTCCTAAACTGCCGACCTTTCAGTGAGGACAAATCCCACCAGGTTTGACCTTACATTGTTAGTCCTGTAATACATACAGTAGCATTGGTTGCATAATTACTGTATACCTCACACTAGTAAATTCTGGAGAAACTCCTGTATCTGCCTAAATCGGTATTAAAGCACAATTCTAAAGTGCGCCTACCATGTTATAAGCACAAATAAAAGGTGCAAATGTTACAAAAACTGAGGTTTTCATGACACTTATGCTCATATTTATCTTTTTTTATACAGCGCATTTCAGCAAGTCACTTTGCTACGCTGCCCTGCATGAAGGAGAAACATTTGACACATTCCTGTCTTAGCTTCCTAGCGCCAATGCAGACACCCTTGTGTCATGTTGCACCATTGTCTGCATTGTAGGCAGGATTGTTTTTGTGCAGAGAATTACACCTTCCTGCACAAAACAATCATGAGACGCACCCCATCTTTCCCTGTGTGCTGCAGAATGCAGCACAAGTAGAAAGACACAAAAGGAGAAATAAATATATTTCTCCTCATTACACCTCGCCTGGGAGACACACCATTTTGATGCATTTCCAGGTCTACCATTAATGGTAAATCTGGGATTGCGCCAAAATCCATGGGTAGATGTATAGGTACAACATCCACGCTCCATCCTTGCAATGCCTCCCTGGGACAGATTAATGCAAGGCAGCGATTTGAGATGATTTGCTTAACTCTAGATTGATCAAGCCATGCAGGACCACACAAGATGGCCTTTAGTTGCTTGATAAATCTCACTTAGGTTTTGTGTCACCCTTGTACTGCCTTGCGTGGCACAAGAACGACTTAAAACCTTTTTAAATCTGGCCCTTATTGTTCAGCAGTACTTCTCACACAGTCATCCATGTAAACAATGAGGTGTAACAATCATTCAGCCATGGACCATCTGGGCATTGTGGCATTCACAGTGGTGCTTGTGTATGGCTATGGGGTGAGTTTGGGGATTGGATTACAGCCACATCCTGTCCAGGCTGCTGGTGGCAATGTAGTCAGTCCCTTAATGCAGTGATTGCCAAAAGTCTCAGATGTACGCAGGGGTATTTGCAAAGGTAAACTACACTTGTGAATAATTTACAGGTTATTTTTAAAACATGTATTTGTTAGCATTGTCGATAATACCTTGGATACAGAACAATAGGATTGTACTACTGGGTGGCCTTGGCTTCTCATAAGTAACTACCAGTCATGTTTACTTGTGTAATTTACTCCAACACTTTTGAGTAAGTTTACTACATTTGGATATTCACAAAATCATAGTTTAAAGTTACTCAAAAGTGTAGACGTGTACGTCTCCACCCCCTTAAGATGCAAGTGTATTTTACTATGCCAAAAACAAAACAGCAGTAAGTCCAGCCCCAAACATGCCAAACCACTGAAATGCACACCCTCCTATAGAAATTAATGGAGGTAGAGACTTAAAATAAAACCCAGTAGGATATAGGGGGTCACGGTGTTAAAGCGGCAGTAAGACAGCCAACAGGCCGGCTGTAAAAAAATGGGAATTATGACCGTGGCGGAAACCGCCAACAAAGACAGACACTTTAACACTCCGACCGCCACGGCGGTACAGACAAACAGCGCGGCGGTCACCGGCAACAGACAGGCGGGAGACAATGTACCGTCCACAGTATCACAACCTACCAATCCGCCACCTTTTCCGGGGTGGATTCACTGAGGGCAGCAGAGGTGACAGGGGCAGGGGCTGAGGTGCCTGGTGCGAAGGTGATGCCCACCCTCCTGGGTGAGCGGGCACAGGGCGAAGGCTGAGGGGCTGCTGGGAGAGCGGTGCTGGTAGGGGGGTGGCGGCTGTACCTGTAGAAGTGGGGGGCACAGATTTTGCCGCCACCACAAGGGAGCTCCCATCGGAGGAAGAGTCCATGTCGCTGGTTGCTGATCTTATGACCGCAGTGAAGCTCCCCTCGCCCTCTGTCCCACTGGTGTATTCTGAGTCCGTGGAGTGGCCCTCCATGGCCATGTGGGATGCAACTCCTTCATGCTCCGGTGCCACTGTACCTCCGCCTGATGATGCTGATGCACACAAGAACAGGGAGACCACAAAATGGGGAGGACGACAGAAGAAAGACAGGTTGAGTTCATGGTTTACTGCTACCGTTGGCGGACAATACAGACACAGAAGCCCCCTACACTACGCCGCGCTGTTGGGTTCTACAGATGCAATTCCTGGGATATATCCTACATGGCTATAGTCGACATCTGCACACATAGATGACACAGGGGCATGTATACCTGTACTTGGCACTCTACAGAGGTGGGGTGGGGTGCCACATGGCCTGCATTACGGAGGGGCCTAGCCTACGGAACTCGCCCTGACCTAGGGAAACCCACAGCCCTCCTCCCCCACCCAGATACCTTCACTGCGCGAAAAGTCCGCTGAGTGTTGTACTCACCCCCTTGTGTCTGCTGTGATGCCCTCAAGCGCCCTTCCAACTCAGGGTAGGCCACCGCCAGGATCCGGAACATCAGGGGTGTCATGGTTCGACGGGCACCCCTCCCACGTTGGGAGACCATCCCCAGCTGAGCCTCCGCCGTCTTCTTGCTCCAGCGGCGAATGTCCTCCCATCTTTTCGGCAGTGGGTGCTCCGTCTGTGGTAGACCCCCAGGGTCCGGACGTCCTTGGCGATGGCCCGCCAAATATCCTTCTTCTGATGGGCGCTGACCTACATGAAATGTACAGGGGAAGAAGAGAAGTCATTACCAACTGCACCGTCAAGGTGAGTGGCCCACATCCCTAGCCTTGCCATGTGGCACATGCATTCACAGTCCTTCATGCACGCAGAACTGTGCCCCCTTCCTTCTTACAACCAGCCCTCTCCACACAGGCATAGCCCCCACAACGTGCTCCCTGTGTACTTACCTGTTGGTCTGGAGGACCGTAGCGTATAGTGTACTGGGGGAGGACCCCGTCCACGAGCTTCTCCAACTCCTCTGCAATGAAGGCAGGGGCCCTTTCCCCAGACGCACGAGCCATTGTCTCTTCCAGACCGAGGTCACAGCAGCGTAGATCCTCTCCTGTTGAAGATCAGGTATCAAGTGATTGAGCAGCTAGAAAATGGTGGTCAGGTCCGTAGCGGTCATGTCCGCAGCGGTGCGTACCATCACCGCCGGCGTACATCGTCATTGGCTCCTGGGACCCACAGGGTCCAATGTTAACCAGTGCAGCATTGCGCCGAGGTCTCCGACTGCCTACCGCGACGGTGTAGAACGCAAGCACAGTTACCTCACATCCCATTGTCCCACTTTAGAGGTCAGCCAGCTGCCATTTCAGGGGCCCACAAGGACTGATTCACAACTGCGTCACACAGACCTAGGCCTTGACGCACTACACAAATACAGGCCAGATTCTGTGTATGAATGGTGTTCTGTGTAGACTGTGGGTACATACTTCTGAGTTGTTTGACTCTGTGGTCGCTGTTGTCCTTCCTAGGCACCGTCCACTGGGACATGTGAGGAGATGGCGGAATCCTCCGGTGTACCGACCGCTGGTGGACCTGTTGACAATGGAGGAGCGACATTTGATCATCACCTACAGGTTTGACCGTGCCACAATCCAGGAACTGTGTACCCAGTTGGAGCCAGGCTTGATGTCAGCAATCCGCCATCCCACAGGGATCCCCCCTCAAGTGCAGGTGCTATCAGTGCTCCATTTCCTTGCGTGGGTCATTTCAAACTACAGTGGCCATGGCATCAGGGATGTCCCAGCCTATGTTTTCCAACGTGTTGTCCAGAGTGTTGTCTGCCCTTCTGAAACACATGCGGAGCTACATCGTTTTCCCTCAGGTGGAGGATTTGGCTACAGTTAAAAGTGGACATATCCCCAACATCATAGGTGCCATTGATGGGACCCATGTAGCTCTGGTCCCCCCCCCACAGGAGTGAACAGGTATACAGGAACCGGAAGAGTTATCATTCGATGAATGTACAGATGGTATGTTTGGCAGACCAGTACATCTCCCAGGTAAATGCTATGTTCCCTGGCTCTGTGCATGACGCCTACATCCTGCGGAATAGCAGCCTCCCTTATGTGATGGGTCAACTCCAGAGGCACCGGGTGTGGCTATTAGGGGACTCTGGTTACCCCAACCTGTCATGGCTACTGACCCCAGTGAGAAATCCCAGGACCAGGGCAGAGGAACGCTACAATGAGGCCCATGGGCGGACTAGGAGGGTGATCGAACGCACATTCGGCCTCCTGAAGGCCAGATTCAGGTGCCTCCATATGACAGGTGGTTCCCTATTCTACTCACCAAGGAAGGTGTGCCAGATCATTGTGGCCTGCTGTATGCTTCACAATCTGGCTTTGCGACGACAGGTGCCTTTTCTGCAGGAGGATGGTCCAGATGACGGTGTTGTGGCAGCTGTGGAGCCTGTGGACGGTGATGAGGAGGAAGCAGAGGAAGAAGACATTGACAACAGGGACTCAGTTATCCAGCAATATTTCCAGTGACACACAGGTGAGAACACATTCCTGCCTACTACAAGTACTTTCACACTTCTACCTCTATCCTGTCTGTCGATTTCAACCAGTGTATGATAACTGAGTTGTACATTTCCATTACGGTTTCACAGGTGTGGTTACCAACGTGTGTCATCTGCTTACATTCCTCATGGACTTGAGATGTGTGACATAGGTATGTTGACATTACATTTGAGAACGGATTTTGTCACTGTCATTGCTAATACACATTTTCAAAATCACAGACTGACTTCAGATTGTTTTGTGCTTCAAGGGTGTTTATTGAAGTGCTAAATATTGGAGGGGGGTGGTAAAATGGTGAGGGGTGATGGTGGAGGAATGTCCATGGCAGAGTCCAGTATATTAGTCTCACAGGTGCACTGCCCATGTGGGCATAGGAAGTGGAGGTGGGGCAGTTCTAATATGGACAGGGTTACAAATTGGGACAGTGGGATGACAATCAGGGTGGTTTCACTTCTTGGCGGGGGTCTTGCCATCATGCTCTGTCCTGTTCCTGGATCTCAGGGACCGCTTGCGGGTGGTTCTCCATCTGCAAGGGGTGGGGTGCTGGTGTGGTGGTCCTGTGGCGGTGCCTCCTGTCCACTAGCGCCGGCGGAGGTGGTGGGCAGTTCTTCGTCCATGCTAGTGTCAGGGGCCCGTTGGAGTGCCACAGTGTCCCTCCTGGTGTTAAGTATCTCCTTCAGCACCCCTACGATGGCGCCCAGGGTGGTGCTGATGGTTCTGAGTTCCTCCCTGAACCCCAAATAATGTTCCTCCTGCAGGCGCTGGGTCTCCTGAAACTTGGCAAGGACCGTTGCCATCGTCTCCTGGGAGTAGTGGTAGGCTCCCATGATGGAGGAGAGGGCCTCGTGGAGAGTGGGTTCCCTAGGCCTGTCCGCCCCCGTCGCACAGCAGCCCTCCCAGTTCCCCTGTGTTCCTGGGCATCCGTCCCCTGGACCGTGTGCCCACTGCCACTGCCCCCAGGTCCCTGTTGTTGGGGTGGTGGGTTATCCTGGGTTCCCTGTAGTGGTGGACACACAGCTGATTGACGTGTCCTGGGTACGGAGGTATGGGCCCGCTGGGTGGGTGCTGTGCTGGTGTTACCAGAGGGTGGAAGGTCTGTGGTGGCCTGTGACTGGGTGTGGGGAACCGACTGTCCCGAGGCCCACGATGGTCCGGGCTGGTCATCTGGATCCAGTTGGACAGAGCTGCTGTCATCACTGTGGGCCTCTTCTGTGGGTGGGGTAGAGATGTCTGGACCCTCCTGTCTGGTGACGTTGGGTAGTGGTCCTGCAGGGGTGTAAAAGCATGATTATTGCATCTGTGTGTGTCATGGTGTGCAATGGGTGGGTGAGCATGTACCCCAGTGCTAGCATTCCTGTGTGGGGGCTTGTGTGATGATGGTTGAGGGGGGTGTTATGGGTATGTGCAGTGGGCATGCTTTAGTGAGGGGTGTCCATGCTTTGTTGTGTCATGCAGGGTTTGGTGTTGGAATGGGTGGTTTGTGTTAGTAGGACATAGGTGAGGAGTTGAAGTGATAGGGGAGGGGGTGAGGGTGGGGGTCTGTGATAGCATGCAGGTAGGGTGGGGGATATGATAGTTAAGATTTGACTTACCAGAATCCATTCCTCCACCGTCTCCTCCGAGGCCCTCAGGATGCATAATAGTCAAGACCTGCTCCTCCCATGTTGTTAGTTGTGGGGGAGGAGGTGGGGATCCGCCGCCAGTCCACTGTACCGCGATGTTGTGCCTGGAGACCACGGAACGCACCTTCCCCCGTTGGTCGTTCCACCTCTTCCTGATGTCGTCCCGATTTCTTGGGTGCTGCCCTACTGCTTTGACCCTGTCGACTATGCTTCGCCATAGCTCCATCTTCCTTGCAATTGAGGTGTGCTGCACCTGTGATCCAAATAGCTGTGGCTCTACCCGGACGATTTCCTCCACCATGACCCTGAGCTCCTCCTCCGAGAACCTGGGGTGTCTTTGCCGTGCCATGGGGTGGTGTAGGTGATGTGTGGGGCGGTGTATGTGATGATAAGTGTGGTGATATGTAGTGGTGTGTGGTGTTTTGTGCGTGGAAGTAGTGTGGGTGATGGTGTTGTGTGTCTCTGTATGGTGGGGTTGTCTATGCTGTGCTGTATCTCTGGCCTTCGTCTAAATTTTTGGTCGTAGGGGTTTGTGGGTGATGTGGGTGTGTGTTTTATATAGTATTGAGTGTGTGGGAGTGGTGTGTGTTTGTGTATCAGGTGTGTGTATTTCAAATTGTCCAATGTGGTGGTGTTTTGGAGATGTGTGTGTTTTTTTAGCTCCTTAGCCAAGTCTCAAAAGCAAATGAAATAAAAAGAAAAGGGGGCGGTTTACGTTTACCCTGACCCCTGGTACCTCCCAAGGCTTAAAAGTATTCTTTATGGACTAATTCTTAATGGTTGTGGGTAGACCTGCAGTTCCCTGCTTGCAAGAGCAATGCGGGCTCCCGCAGGATGCGGGGAACCAGCTAGAACTGCGGGGCCCTTCAGGCTGACTCTGTGGTCCTGTCACTCTCTCCCTCTCTCCTCCATCCATTAATGGGATGGAGGAGAGAGATAGTGATTGTTTAGTTAGAATGCTATAGTTAGGTTTTGATGCACGGCAGGACAGATTCACCTACTGGTCAAGGTCTTGGACTGCTATTTAGTAGGTTGAAGATTTAAATCCTGGTATCTCATGGTAATGTGTCTTCTTATTGTGTTTTGAATGTTAAACATTCCTAATGAAGGAACATTTCACAATGGTTGACTGACCAACATAAATGGATCTCAGGAGGTCAATAGCCTCCTCACCCAGGGCAGCAGGGCTAACTGGGACAAGGCCTGAGGTGCCTGGGGCGAAGGAGATGCTCACCCTCCTGGGTGACCGGACACGGGCAACTTGATGAGGGGCTGCTGGGAGGGCGGTGCTGGTACGGGGGTGGCGGCTGTACCTGTAGCTGAGGTGGTCACAGAGGTGTCCGCCGCCACCAGGGAGCTCCCATCGGAGGATTTATCTGTGTCCAAAATGTCCAGTAGCGGATGCCTACAAGCTTGGGAGCAATATTATCACTTCAGAACCCTGCCCAACATAGGACCTACTCTGTAATGTCAAGCCTGGCCTAGGGGCACCCACTGACACACATCCCCACCCAGGTACCCCTCTACCACGTGTAGGTTGTAATGATGGGAACTGTACTAACCCCCTTGTGGTTGCTGTGATGCCCTCAAGTGCTCATCCAGCTCCAGATAGGCTACCACCAGTATGCGGGCCATCAGGGGATCAGGGTTCGATGGCACCCCTTCCTCTTTGGGAGGCCATCCCCCGCTGGGCCTCTGCCGTCTTCCATGCCCAGCATCTCAGGTCCTCCCACCGTTTGCGACAGTGGGTGCTCCACCTGCTGTAGACCCACAGGGTCCGCACGTCCTTGGCGATGGCACACCATATACCCTTCTTTTGATGGGCCCTGACCTGCAGAGAAATACACACAGGAAAAGGTATCAGTCAGACCATCCTGCCTGTTACACTTATGGCCCACCATGCCCCTTCACATCACCATTTGCACACACAGGGCCTAGCACACATGCTGCACGCCGCCCAGTGGACATCCACCCACCCCCCCACATGAGGCCTTCACACACACCACTCCATGCATTCATTCATGCCCCATGCATCGTACTCACAGTGTACTCACTTGTTGGTCTGGAGGCCCATACAGCAGTCTGTACAGGGGTAGGGCCCCATCCACCAGTCGCTCCAACTCCACCGAGGTGAAGGCAGGGGCCCTTTCCCCAGTCACACGGCCATGGTAGGTTCCAGAAACATGTCACAGCAGCACATGCAGTGTAGGTCCTCTCCTGTTGAAGGTCAGGTAACAAGTGAGTGATCAGATAGAAAATGTCTGTTATGTCTGTGGCGTTGCATACGGTCACCGCTGGCATACATCATCATTGGCCACTGTACCCCTTAGGGCCCAATAATAACCAAAGTGGAGTTGCGCGGTGGATCGCGACCGCCTACCACAATGGCGCACAACGTCAGCGGAATTACCTCACTTCCACCTGTCACTCCACACAGGACAGGCGGACGCCATTTCAGGGGGGGCAGACCCTGGATAAAAACTATGTCACTGTTTACAATTGGACATACAGCACAAATGCCACTCATACATTATAAAATAACATCATGCATTGTACTGTTGTGGCTACAATGGACAGTTTGTGACCGATCCTCACTCTTTTGTCCATGGATTTCTACTGCTGAGGATGAAGAGGAGATGGAGACATACCCCCATGTACAGACACCTGGTAAACTTGGCAACAATGGATGACAGGCATATTATCCTCACCTATAGACTTGACAGGGCCAGAATCACGGAGCTGTGAGCCCAATTGGAGCCTTACCTAATATCTGCAATCCGTCATCCCACTGGGATCCCCCCTCTTGTGCAAGTCCATTTCCTGGCAACTGGTTCCTTCCAAGTGACAGTGGGCTTGGCAGCAGGAATGTTCTCAATAGTGCTGACCAGAGTGTTGCCTACTCTGATGAAACATGTGCAGCTACATTGTTTTCCCCTTGGTGGAGGATTTGGCCACAGTGAAAGCTGACTTCTATGCAATGGGACATATCCCCAACATCATTGGGGCAATTGATGGTACACATATTGCATTTGTCCCTCCCCTGGCAAAATTAAAAGGGGTTCAGAAATTGAAAGAGTTTTCACTCAAATAATGTGCAGATGGTGTGCTAGGCGGACCAGTACATCTCCCATATCAATGCTAAGTATCCTGGGTCAGTGCATGATGCCTTTATTCTGAGGAATGGCAGCATCCCAAATGTGATGGGCCAAATACTGAGGCACAGGGTGTGGATAAAAGGTGAGCCCTGGTTCCCACCCAGTAGATGTTGGGGTATGTGTATGGCGTGGGCCACATGGGATAGTGTGTGGCTAAATGTTGTCCCTCAATATTTGCAGGTGACTCTGGTTACCCAAACCCATCATGGTTACTGACCCCTGTGAGGAATCCCAGGACAAGGGCAGAAGAATGTTACAATGAGGCACATGGGAGAACAAGAAGGATTACTGAACCTACCTTTGGCCTCCTGAAGGCCAGGTTTCGGTGCCTTCATCTAACAGGTGGATCTCTGTGCTACTCACCCAAGAAGGTCTGCCAGATCATTATGGCATGCTGTATGTTGCTCAAGCTTGCCTTGCGTCGCCAGGAGCCTTTTCTGCAGGAGGAGGAGGCTGGAGATGACTGTGTGGCAGCATTGGTTCCTGTGAACAGTGAGGATGAGGAGGCAGAGGATGAGAATGAGGACAACAGAACAGCAGTGGTTCGACAATACTTCCAATGACACACAGGTAAGACAGTGTTAGTTCCCATTTCATTGACAAATATTTGTATATCTTTGGCACTGACATGCTGTTATTTCACACTTCTATGCCCACATACTGTACCCTTTGGCAAATCATTTTGCAGATGTTGGTGCCCCACTATCCCTCCTGGTGTGATCACTTCAGCCAACTACAGGTCTTTCCAATCTGAACATTACTGTACATTTGAATTGCAATGTTTGAACGTGGTGATACGAATACATACTTCAATACGTTTGACATACTCCATAGTTGTATTTTGTCAAAGGATTTTTATTTTATTTAAGTGCTAAGAAGTAGAGGAGCAAGTGCATTGGGATGAGGAGATGATGGAGGAAAGTCCAGGGTATTGTTCCAGTCTATTTGTAGCACAGGTGCATTGTCCATGGGGACATAGGAAGAGGAGCATTGGCAGTTCAAGGTGGACAGGGTGACTGTGTGGGACACTAGGGTGATATTCAGGAGAGTCACATTTCCTAGTGGGGGTCTTGGCAATAGTTTCTGGCTTCTGCCTGGATCGCAGGGAATGTTTGCTGGGTGGTTCTCCTTCTGCAGGGGGAGGGGTGCTGGTGGCCTGTTCGTCCTGTGGCGGGGCCTCCTGTCCACTAGCAGCAGTGGAGGTGGAAGGCAGTTCAGATATCTGGCTAGTGTCAGGGGCCCGCTGTAGTGAGGCTGCCCCATCATTATGTTGGCCATGTCTGCCAACACCCTTGTTATAGAGACCAGGGTGGTGTTGATGGCCTGCAAGTCCTCCCAGATCCCCTGGTACTGTTCCTCTTGTAGCCGCCTGTTCTCCTGCACATTGTCCAGTATCTGGCCCATCATGTCCTGGGAATGTTGATAAGCTCCCAGGATCTCTGCAAGTGCCTCCTGGGGGGTCGGTTCTCTGGGCCTGTCCCCCCGGTGCACAGCACTCCTCCCATTTTCCCTGTTGTCCTGTGTCTCTGCCACCTGAACCGTGTGCCCACTACCACTGACCCCAGGTCCCTGATTGTCATGGGTATGAGGTGTGCCCTTGCATCCCTGTAGGGGTGGACACACTGACGTGTTCTGGGGACAGAGGTATGGGTACACTGGGCGGGTGCTGTGGTGGTGTTTCCTGGGGGGGGGGGGAGGCTCGGTGGGGGTGTGTGACTGTGGCTGGGTAACCGACTGTCCAGAGGTCCCTGATGGGCCAGGTTGGTCATCCAGATCCAGGTGACCAGAGTTGCTGTCATCACTGTGGACATCTTCTGTGGGTGGACTGGATATTGGTGGCACCTCCTCTCTGCTGACATTGGCTGGGATACCCATGGGAATGTAAATGCTTTGTTACAGTTTCTGTGTCTGACATATTGTGCATCCGTGGCTTACCCTCTTTGGTTGTATTTGCCCTGGCTGCTTTCACCTGTGTAAGTTGGTATGTGGTGGGCTAGCTGATTCTCTCTAGTGTGCATACTTTAGTGATAGGTTTCCATGCAGGTCTGTGAGTGGTGTCCATGCATTGGTATGGCATGCAGGGCTTGGCATTGGGATGAGTGGGATGTGATGGTGGGGTGTGCGGGAGGTGGTGGGAGTGAGGGTATGTGATGGCATGCAGGTGGAGGGTGATAGTACTATAGAGTTGACTTACCAGAGTCCAGTCCTCCTGCTACTCCGGCCAGGCCCTCAGGATGCATGATTGGCAAGACTTGTTCCTACCATGTTGTTAGTTGTGGGGGAGGAGGTGGGGGTCCACCGCCAGTCCTCTGGATAGCGAGCTGGAGTCTTTCTGCAATGGAATGTACCTTCCCCTGTAAATCGTTCCACCTCTTCCTAATGTCATCCCTGGTTCTTGGGTGCTGTCCCACAGTGTTGATCATGTCCAGAATCCTTCTCCATAGCTCCATCTTTCTAGCAATGGATATCTCCTGCACCTGTGCTCCAAATAGCTGTGGCTCTACTCTGATGAATTCCTCCACTATGACCCTTAGCTCCTCCTCTGAGAATCGGTGGTGTCTTTGTGGTACCATGGGTGTTGTGTGAGCTGTGTAGGTGAGGGTGTGTTGGATAATGTGTTGAGGTGTGTGATGGTGTATAGGTGATGGTGGTGTGTGGCTCTGGTCTTGTCTGTGGTTGTGGGGTCTGTCTTGTGCCAATGCTTTGTATTCGTAAAGGGTTGTGGGTAATGTGGGCGTGTGTTTTATAGTGGTGTGGGTGTGTGGGTGTGGTGTGTGTAATGGTGTCAGGTGTGTGTTGGTTGAATTGTCCAATGTGGTGTTTTTTTGTTTGTGTGTGTGTATTTTGAGAGCGGAGGTATGTACCACCAATGGTTTACCGCCATTGAATGTCCGCCATGGTAATTCGTGGGTCATAATGTGATGGGTGTTGTTCTGTTGGTGTAACGGTGTGGGTTTGGATACCGCCAGTTTATCACTGACCTTTGGTTTAAAGGAATTGTGTATGTGGCTGAATAGTGACGGATTGGTGTGTGTGTGTCATGATATGGTGAACGGATGTCTGCCGCAGTAGCGGTATCTTGGCGGCAGTCAGTGTGGCGTAAGTGGGATGGACCACCAATGTGATAATGAGGGCCTTAGTGACTTCAAAGTGTCACATTAGCAAGATGTTTGCGTCTAATGTTATAGTTATGTTTTGTTGCTCAACAGACCTGAGTCACCACTAGTGTACAGGTAAAGCTCTTGGACTGTCACTCAGCAGGTTCAATGTTCAAATCCTGATATCTCACGGCAGTGTGTTCATTTATTTGCTCTTGTTTTTAATGTTAAACATTCCTAGTGATGGAACATTTACTTAATTAATGACTTAACAACTTTAAAGCTTCACATGTTATAGTTATATTTCAGTGTCACACTAGCAAGATGTTTGTGTCAAATGTTATAATTATGTTTTGATACACACCACAACAGAGTCACCTCTGACCTACAGGTAAAGTTCTTGGACTGTCACTCCGTAAGTTGAAAGTTCAAATCCTGTTATGTCATAGCAATGCTACTGTTTATTTACACTTTTTTTTAATGCTAAACATTCCTTGTAATGGAACATTTATATCTTTTCTCTGTCACCGTCTTTGGATTGAATGTCATAGAGATATCTGGTCACTGCACAGTAAGGAGTTATCTGAAGCCTAGTGGCTAAGGTACATACAGAAAGGTGCTTTCTTTGTAATTATGAAATACAGTTTTTGTTAAATTTGTCAGAACATTTCTCATTCTAAATGGCGCTGGTTGAGTGGTTGTAGAGAGTTGGCCACAGGACCTGTTCGCGGACCAGGCCCTGTGGGTGATCCCTGCCGCACAAGGCTGAAGGTCATGTGTGGCATGGGGTTGGGTGGTTATAGAGGGTTGGCTGCAGGCCAGGTCCTGCAGCCAGCCTCCACTGCTCACGGCCGAAGGCCATGCATGGCAGTGGTTGGATTAACATATAGTAATAAAAATTACTTTACGTTTAAAAAAACATAGAAATTCAATGGAAAACACAAGCGTCACAAGGATATTATAGATAGAAAATAGCATGGAAAAAAAAAAGAATTCACTTAAAAACAAAGGTTACAGTGACGTTATAGTTAGGCTCATAATTTCAACATACAAAACCATAGAAATTAATCAGTTATAGTTAGAGTTTTTTCAAGAAACTATAACTCGTGCCCTAAGGTAACTATAACTCACATTCTCGCCATGCACTGCTAATTACCACAGGTATTACAGCACTCCTGACATCTTTTATAACATCATTGATGATATCACTGTAACATTTGCAGTAACAATACTGATGAGAAAATTGTGCATGGCGGTCCACAAGTTATAGTTACCTTAGTGCAGGAGTTATAGTTAATTGAAATAACTCTAACTGCTGAATTTCTATGGTTCAGTTCATTTAAATTGTAAGCCTAACTATAATGCACCCGTAACCTAACTGAATATATACATATATAGATATATTGATATATCTAGATAAAAATATGTATAACAAAACACACTCTACAATATAGTACTCCACTCCACTCCACTATACAACATGCCACTCTACTCTACAGCACACCATTCCCCTCTATGAGAAGCCACTCTATGGAATAAACACTGTATGCCATGGTACTCTATGCCATGACACTGTACAGCTTCAAACTCATCAACTTGCGACTCTATGCTACTCCACTCTATATCATGACACTCTACACCGCAAAACTCAATGCCATGTCATTCTACAACTTGACACTCTTTGCCACTCCACTCTATGCCACAACACTCTATGGAACTTGACTGTACACCACTCCACTCTACAACACAAAACTGTGCACCACAAAACTATGCCACAACACTCTATGTCACAGCACTCTAGAACTCAACACTCTAGCCCACTCCATTCTACGCCACTCCACTCTGCACCACTGTACCCCACTTCACTGTACGCCACAACATTCTACACCATGACACTCTATGCCACGGCATCTCCGCCATGACAATCTATGACATGCCACTCCATTGCCCTACTACACCCCACTCCAACCTACAATGCTCCCCTCCACTCTATGGAACTCCATGCCACTCCAATCTATGATATGCCAAGCCACTATACAACATGCTACTTTATGCCACTTCACAGTATGCCCATCTACTGTAAGCCACTCTATGACACACCACTCTATGGCAAGCCACTCCACTCTACTCTACGACACACCACTCCAACCTATTTCACTCTACTCTGCAATACTGTAGTACATGCCCCTCCACGCCACTCTACTCTATTGTATGACACCCTAGTCTATGACACGCCACTCCATGCCACTGTACAGCATGCCACTCCAGCCAATTAAACTGCATTCCATTCTACGTCACACAACTCCACTGTACTACAAGCCACTCCACTCTACCACCCGCCACTCCACTCTATGGCACTCCACTCCCTAAATAAATCTCCATGTCACTCCCCTGTAGGATACATCACTCCACTCCAGTCTACATCATGGCACTCCACCCTACGACATGCCTCTCCACACTACTCCACTTTATGCTCCTCCAATCTAAGGCTCTCTTAGACATGCCATTCTATGACACCACTCCACTTTACTCTACGACATGCCACTACACTCTACGGCACCCCCTCTCCTTTACAACAAATCATGCCACTCTACACAACTCCACTCTATGCCACTCAGACCTATGCGCCTCCCCAGTGCACACCATCATACTCTATGTGACAGCACTTTATGTCACAAGACTACGTCACAACACTCTATGTCATAACACTGAGACACAACAGTCTAGTGCACTCCACTCAACAGCATTCCTCTCCATGTCACTCCACTCTACTTCACTTTCCAAATTCTATTCTACAACATTACACTCTATGACACTCTCCTCCTCTGTACTCTTTGACACTGTACTCCACAACACTCCACTCAATGGTACTCCATTCTTCGATTTGAAAAACATTCTGATAAAAGAAAAACAACACTGAAATTAAATGAAAAAAACTAAGATATAGTTTGATTTATAATTTTGTATACAAAACAAACTGAAACAGCACAAACATTATACATTCTAAAATAATAGTTAATAAATAAAGTTATAATTTACGCTCCAGCCAAAAGTTACAATAACTAGCAGACCTCTATACACAGTGTTGTGAACTTACTAAGCAGACTTTATTAACTATAACTCATTCCTCTGCCATGCACTGTTTATACCCTTTCACATTACATTACATATACCATGTTAAATCATAGCATTCATAGCAACACTCATGATATCTCAAATGACATCATTTATGAGAACACTGGGCATTGTAGAGGGAATCATGGATTTAATGACCTTGGGGACTTACTGTTTTTTTTTTTTAATGCTGGGGGGCTTCAGGGTGTGGTTGTTGCCCTGCAACTTCTACAGACATCACCAAGCAATACAAAATATGTAAATAACCCTTGCAGGGCACTATGGGGCACTCCTTCATGGAGCAGTGAATAACAAATGAACGGCTCTACCAATAATTTATTATTCATTTTTTCAACAACAAATATTCTTGTGGGAGTCCCAGTGCCCAACCGGGACACCCACAGTATAGTTTTGTTTAGGGGCAATGGGTGAGCCCCAGGGTTCCTGGGGCCAAAGCTAACTCCCCAGCCAAGACTCATAGCAGGTACAGGTGGGACCCAGCATTTGCTTTTTTTAAGTAGGTGCTCAAGTGCTTGCCCGGGACATGCACAACTACTGTACTGTTAGGGGCCATGAGCGAGAGCCCTGCGGTCCCCGTGGCCCCAGACAGTAAACATAGTGTGTACAGGTGGGACCTTTGGGACCCATCTGGGGCACCCACAACTATTTACAGTTGGGGGCTGTGGGGGAGGAGACCTAGGCTCTGTGGTACTAGTGATCCTCCCTTGAGAGAGCCAGTCATTTTTTTTTTATTTTGGTGGGCACCCACACTCCAGGGATCATTGGGGGAACCGATGCAACCCCTTGGCCCCTGTTTCTCTAGCATCCCTCCTTGCAGGAGCTGGCCACTTTCTGAGTTGTAGGGGGGTGCCCTGGTGCTCACCCATGGCACCCACACTCCAATGGTCATTGGGAGCCATGGTACCAACACTCCAATGGTCATTGGGATCCATGTAGAGAGACCCAAGGCTCCTCTGACCCATGCCGGGTACCCAGGCAGCAACATACTATGTGCTGGATAGGAGCCAGAACTTTCTCTTTGCTCCCACCTGTGCAGGAGAAGCACTTTTTGACTGCTTCTGCAAGGCAGGAGGCCAGAATGGTTTGGGGAGAGGACCTCCATGCACAGCCAAATATCTATATTTATTGACCCAGGGCTCTGGGCCACCGTGGAGCTCATATTAATTATAATAAAAATGGCAGCTGCCATTATTTGTGTGCAATCTCTTGGGAGTATCGTGTATCACAGAAAACAAATCACACTTTTGGCATTGGGGAAGTCCTTCTAGAACCCCCCACAAGGTCTAGGGGACCAGGGTAACCATATTCTGCCCCTGCCGGTGTGCTGTACTGGCAGCTGCAATATTTCTTCTCATGTTGCGTCCAGCTAATGCAACCTCTTGCTCCCATGAGAACATCACTCCCAAGGGAGCAAGGTGGCCCAAATGAAAAAAAGTCACCTACGTCAATCGGAATGCTCGATCTTTTGAAGTTGAGCTCACTGTATTCCCAGGAAAGTCACTTGAACCCAATCATCCAGAAATACAAATATGTTTGTACCATAATTTCTCAAACATTATTGAACAGATTTATACCAAATCACAAAAAGCACCCAGAACTATCTTCCTAGCAAAACAGTCAAGGGAAATGCATAGATGCATGGAGTTGTTGTGTCTGGCACCAGCTTTTTTCCAGTCCCCTGCTTGATGAATTACACCCAAAACATTCTGTGAAGAAACTAGGCAAAAAAATGCTTTTTTTGGTTTGTAATAACTTTGGTCCTGTTTGACGAATCTTCACGAAACGTTACAAAAACAGAATTCACCCTCCTCAGCATCTTCCTGGAAAATTTCAAGTTCATCTGTCCACTGAGGGCTGAGAAAATATGGAGGTCCCAAAATGCAAAATACCCGTACATTTTCCATGGATATCTGTAATACAGACTACAGTAAAACTGCTGAATGGAATTACACCAAAATTGTCAAGAAACTAGATCTTGGTCCTCAGACTGTTGTAAATTTGTTCAGTAGTTTTTGAGAAATGAATGATCAAAAATAGTTGTAGATTTTTGCATTTGGGCTTATGAGAGTTATAATATATTGTGGATAATTGTTTTAAGATAATCATACTTATGTATTAATGTGTGAAATAATGTAACAATAAAATTAATGTTAACAGGAAAATTGCGCTTTACGTAGTGGCCGTCATCGAGCGAAAGGCCTGCACACTAAACTAACGTTGTAATGGAAAATATTCTGTCTCTTAAGAACATGTTTTCTGCTAAAATAAATGCTGACATGTTATGAGTATTTCTTGTTCTCTGCACAGACACGGTCACAGTGCAAAGCTTATCTAACATTTAGGGGGTCATTCCGACCCTGGCGGTCATAGACCGCCAGGGCCGGGGACCGCGGATGCACCGCCAACAGGCTGGCGGTGCATCCAGACCAATTCTGACTGCGGCGGTAAAGCCGCAGTCAGAAAAGGGAAACCGGCGTTTTCCCGCCGGTTTTCCCCTGGCCTGAGGAATCCTCCATGGCGGCGCTGCAGGCAGTGCCGCCATGGGGATTCCGACCCCCTTCCCGCCAGCCTGGTTCTGGCGGTTTTGACCGCCAGAACCTTGCTGGCGGGAACGGGTGTCGTGGGGCCCATGGTGGCCCCTGCAGTGCCCATGCCAATGGCATGGGCACTGCAGGGGCCCCCTAACAGGGCCCCACAAAGATTTTCAGTGTCTGCAAAGCAGACACTGATAATCGCGACGGGTGCAACTGCACCCGTCGCACCCTTTCCACTCCGCCGGCTCCATTCGGAGCCGGCATCCTCGTGGAAGGGGGTTTCCCGCTGGGCGGGCGGGCGGATGGCCTTCGGGCGGTCGCCCGCCAGCCCAGCGGGAAACTCAGAATGACCGCCGCTGTCATTTGACCGCGGTGCGGTCATTCGGCGGCTCCCGCCAGGCGTGCGGTTACCGCCGCCGGCGGGAGTCAGAATGACCCCCTTAGTGTTCCTATTTTTGAAACATTTGACAACTGTCTGGTCCCTTGTTTAACAGACTCCATTCCATGAATTTGAATATTTATCTGTAGTTATGTTTCTAATCCATGTGTTTTCATCAAGGGAAATGGTGCAATGAGAAATGTTTCCACATCTTTGTGACCACTGTCTAGTAAAAGCAAATCTGAAAGATGCCAAACAAAAGGGCATACAGATGCAGCTGGAGAAGGAAGTGTGCAAGATACATTTTGTAAAAGTTTGAATTACGCAGAAAAAGCAGAAGCCAATGAGTGTCTTTAAAGCTAACATTTATACAATTTTAATATCTGATGTGTTTGTAATAGGATGTGCTTTCTTTGGAAGATGTATTTATCCAATAGGAAATGTTTAGTAAGTTTAATGTAATGGCAGTCGTCATTTGTCATTTATGGCATTCTTTCCTGGGTTTCCAGAGACTTCACTTTGTGCACTTGGTATGATCTGTCACTTTGCCACTTCATGCTTTGCCAGTCTACTGACATTCTGGTACTTTTTTATTTTTCTGAATTTACTATGCCTGTTCAATACTAAACTAATGCTCTGATGGTTTAGTAATCTTTTAGTCCAAATTCTAAACCACCCCCTACACTGTTCCTGTCTTGATGCTGATACTGCTGTCGTCCTGACTAAGTAGAAGTTGTATCTGATTACCTTAGGCTAGGTAATTATGAAAGATCTGTACATTGTTATTTATTTATTTTTTCCAGGTACTAACTGCTATTCTTTTAATACTGCTGCTATTTTGATAGCACCATAGCTAGATGTGTTTCTAAATTCATGTTACTAAATCCTTTGCATGAAGCCCATCATGTTAATGCTAATTAGTGATTAGTGAGGGTTTACTCTCATACTCATGAATGATCATTGACTTTTCATTCATTGATTCAATGTATTCAATTTCTCTTGCTCAGATTCTATTTCTATTTCTATTTCTATTGTTTTGTGCATTTTCTCTATTGAAATAGAGAAATTCTCATTGCGTTGATTAAGCTTAGATTTCATTCGCTGAGTCAAACAGCCTTTAGTGTTTCTTTACATGTATCAATTGAGTTTGAGATCAATATTTGTGACTTTAGCATTGTTAATATAGGGAAATAAATGTTTTTAACTTCTTAATAAACTGGTGTGGTTATTAATAGTTGCACTGATCATGGTCTGTCTTCATTAGTTTTATAATGATGTATAGTGCATTGGTTGATATTTGATCTGATGCCTCTGACGTTTTCTTTCAAGCAGATTTGTTTCGGTCCATCGCCTTATAGCATGAAATCCGCTATCTAGTCTGTTGTGACTAACATATAGCCGGGATTTCTGCTTTAACAGGCTCACTAGAGTGTTGCAAGCCTCCAGTGAGAGCACAAATTAAAAAATGAAGCTGTATGATTGGTCAAGGGGCCCATCTTCCCATGAGCTTTCAGGCTCTTGTGGGAGCGAAACACTCCTGCAAGTCCTGCAAGCTCTCTGATTGGCTGGCTGTTGGAATTTTAGAAATGGAATGGCTGCCAGTGCTGTTTACTGTGAAACGTTGGAGGTGTTGTGGAAATGAATTAACTACTGTGATAAAAATAAATGTATATTGTTCCTCACTCATTTTTACAATCTAACGGGGCTCTCACAGGATCAGGAACAGTAAAAAGGGGTAGATGAGTTCTCAATACACTCCACTAGTATCAATGCATATTGTGATCCTTGGTTTTGAGAGGAAGTGTGTAAGAGATACGTATTGTGATGAGTAGAAGGTTAATTCTTTTTTTTTTAAAGTTACAGTCTTGGCAAGACTCTCACAGGATAGGTAGGAATAGGAAAAAGTCGGTGATCTTTGAATACAATTGAGTATGCGCACTTGTTATTGTAGGAAGTAGTCTTACTGGAGGTGGTATTGATCAGAGTTTACTATTTATGCCCATTGGCTTGGGAAGAGCGAGTTATGGTTCTTCCTACACCCTGCTATGTACACCTTCATCTGAGAGATAGGTCTGAAGGGAGCAGGCAGTCCTTAAACACACACTGCCTCACCCACCCATCATTTGAAAGAGAGGTCTGAAAGGAAAGGCCAGTCCACCCACATACCCGTCATCTAAGAGAGAGGTCAAAAAGAAGAGACCAGTCCCTTCCCACATACTAATAAGCACAACCGTCATCTGAAAGAGGGGACTGACAGGAGAGGGTAGTCCTTCCCCACAAACTACTATGCACACTCGCCATCTGAGAGAGAGGTCTCAAACAAGAGACCAGTCCATCAACACCCCCTACCATGCCCCTCCGTCATCTAAGAGAGAGGTCTGAAAGGAGAGGCTAGTCCATCAACACACCCTACTCTGCTCACACAGAGAGAGGTGTGAAAGGAGAGGCCAGTCCATCCACACACCCTACAATGATCATCTGTCATCTGAGAAGGAGGTCTGAAAGGAGAGGCTAAGCCATCCACACACCCTACTATGCACACCCATCATCTGAAAGAGAGGTCTGATAGGAGAATCTGTGAATTTTTAAGTTTAAAAAAAAAATGTACAGCAAGATACATAAGGGCTGATTTAGAGCTTTGCTGATGGGTTACTCTGTCACAAACGTGACGGATATTCCGTACACTGTATTAGGATCTCCATTTTCAATAATCGCATTGTAATATGGTAGATGGGATATCCGTCACGTTTGTGCCAAGCTCTAAATCAGCCCCATTGTCTAGCTGTTATTAGCTACTCATTACAAGAATGATCAATATCTTTCTGGTCCATCACCAAATGTTGCTAGTTCAGAACCTGGGTACCATGCCAGCCAGATAAATTAATAAGGCTGACAAAATCATGCAAAATACAAACATACAGCCTAAACAGTCTTTCATAGAAAGGTTATGAAGAGCACACTCTGGAGCACAAAAAATAAACTTTTTTGGCAAAGTTTACCTTGTGCTGTTTTCCTTTAAGCCAGTCACATTCAATGCATTGATGTGGAGGCTTGAAATCTGTAGTACTAGTTTCATTTCTGAGAGGCTGGTATTGGGTGGCCAAAATCTGCCGTAGGTTTTGCAGGTGTCTCTGAGAGGCTACCCATTTGGAATTAAGGAAAATTGATGTATCTTATAAACTCTTCAAGTGTCCCTTCTGGCACAAGGCATAACAGCACCTCTTGCTGAAGAAAGGTCGCCGGCCCGGAGGTTTAATTAGCCAAGCATTGTGAATGTATTTGGAAGGATGGTATGGCTGGAGCAGAGTTTGTTTTCTGTGTTCGCCTTCAGGATACACATATCAGAAGCTTGTGCGTGTGGCTAGTGCTAGCGCAGGTATTTTAATAAAAAATATTAATGAGTGTTCATGTATTCTGAGTAATGGATATGTTTAGAAAATAATAATGTAGAAAAATAATGCACACATTTGAAAATGTGATTACGATGAGTGGCCGCCAGTGTTCACGAAGTGTACTTATTAATAGCTTAAAACTGTGAAATGTTGAATATATGTTTGACTAATGTAATAATATGTCATATTATTAAAGATTATGCATTATTTATTAGTTTGATTAATTGTAGGCCTTAACTTAGCGAAGGTCTTGGCCTACTTGCCAGGCCTCATGTCAAGCTGTATTTCTTAACGTTTAATAAATGGCTGTTCTAGAGAGTTAAACTGTTATTTTTCATTGTATTGTTTAAATGTGGTCATAGCTGAGAAGTTTTCTCATGAGAACCGACTACTAGAAGATGCTGTTCTTGCTAATGTAACATTTTGTATGTGTGAGACTGACTTTCTCAGGAGGAGAACAATGGAGACACTGACTGGAGTAGAAGCTGCAACAATATTGTTACCTGATGAGCCGGATGATGAGGACATTGCAGGACAACCAATCAACGACATATGAATAGAGTAATAGTAGAATTCATGGATTTGGAGTTTTAGATTTATTGGACAAAGTGTGAACATGCAATTCCTTTATCAATAGGGATTTGAGACATAGTTTTAGTGGTTTTAATTTAAGGGGACTGAACTGAGAAGGCCCAGCATTCGCCATAGGTTTATTGCCCATTTTCTTGCTGGCCAAATAAGGTCAAATGACCACATGTACGAAGATCCGGTTTTGGGACTGGCAAAGTGCTGGTCTTAGCGAATCACAATTTGCGACTCGCAAAACCGGATGTACAACAGTGTCAATGACACTGTCTGTGATTCGCAATGGAGTCGCAAATGACCTACCTCATGAATATTCCCCCTCCCATTGCGTCCCCATTGGGAATGACGGCACTCACAGGGATGGTGGCCTGCTGGTGTCAGCAGACCATAATGTCTGTGACTGCTTTTAAATAAAGCAGTATTTTTTTTTAAATGCATTTCGAAAACAAATATGAAAAGCAGGCACTGAATTTTTTTTTTCGCATGCATTCACAAAGGGGAAGGGGTCCCATAGGGACCTCTTCCCTTTTGCAAATGAGTTAGCACCAATTTGAAATGGGTGCTAACTGCGATTGTTTTGCGACCGCATTTGTGGTCACAAGACAATCATACATACCATTTCGATTCGGTATTAAGAAGGGACACCCTTGACACGCCCCTTCCTAATACTGAATCGCAAAACCCAAACTGTGATTGGGTAACAAGTTACCGAATCTCAGTTTCGGCTTTGTACATCCCAAAAAGCATCTTTCTTGTTGCAAACGAGCAGATTCTGCGAATCAGCCCCTTTGCGACTAGAAAAATGCTTAGTACATCTGGCCCAATATTTCTTGTGCGTCTTAACTAGAGACGTGCTGAACTTTGATGCTGAATCCTGATGCCTTGCTGATCGACTGATGTCCTGAGGACGAAGACTGACTCAGTTTGCTGATCCACTTTGAGGACAGGTATTGTGAATTAGACTGATGATTATCATGCATACTTGCTTTTTCTTTCTAGGTACCAACCACACTGTTTTGATAGAGCCATAGTTAGATGTTTTTCCAAATTTGTGTTACTAAAGTGTTTTGTATGAAACCCAACATGCTGATGCTAATCTGGTGTTAGTTAAGGATCCTCACTAATGAAATTCTGCTAATAGGGAATAATACTTAATGAATTTCTCTGCTGAACTCGAATGTATGTAATCACTCTGGAGCAGTAGACTTTGTTATTATTTTGCACCATAACCTTAGAATGTGTTGTAGTTCAAGCTTTGATTAGGTTACGTTTCCTCCGCCGCTTTGGACAGACAGTATTGGTTCTGTATGTGTTTCATTTGAATTTGAGATTAACCTACATGACTTTAGCATTGTTAAAATAGGGAAATCAAATTTCTAACTTTTACTAAAAGTTCTGGTTATTCATGACTGAAAGGTCATGGTGTGTGACAATTACTGACTCTATTGATTATTAATGTCATTGATTGTTGTTGATTATTGATATTGTGTATTGGTTACTGATCATTGATTTACATGTACCGGAGTTATGCTGGAAACATCTTAATTGTGAGTCAAAAGGTTCATCAACCTATTTGCGTCCCCTTGTAAGTTTACTTATTAAGGTCAGACGCGCTAACACTAGTTGGTAAAGCACATTAAACAACAGGAGTGCAAATATTCAGCACATCACTTTTGACAAACAGCCAAATTTACTACAGCATAAGAAATAAAGTGATATGATGCCTCTAGAATTATAAAAATGAAACTACTTAACTGATAGCTCAACTAACAATAGGATAGGATAGGATATGGGAAAAAAAGAAAGAGAAAAGAATAAAGAAATCCAGGCTATACCTCAGATATGCATCTTAAGTACACAACTCATAGCAAAGGCTTCATATTTCACAATAAGCCTTCTCCAATACATCTGGAGTGCATTATACAAGGAGAGATGTTTGAGTTCCAGTGTTTCAGAATCCGTTTTTTTCGGCAGCCATATATCACTACCATAGACAGCATTTCTGCCTTCAAGCTAGATAAAGTTTGGATGGCTATGAGTGAAATAGTAGAGTCATGTAATCATTGCACATCTGTGCAGTGCTCTACCAATACCATCATCCATTCTGGCCAACACTTCACTCTAGGGGCTGTATTACCAATATGGCACATGTTCCTTGTTCGTGCTAGGGGGCACCTTTCAAAAGGTGTGCCCTGTGCAAACAAAGAAAGCGTGACGTATTATTATGAATGCGCTGCCCCAGTACATTCATGTGAGATACTGAGCGGCTTTGAAGTAGTTGCTTTGTGTTTCACTGTCCAGGTGGTAACCCGCCTGCACTTTTAAGAGAGGATTGAGATCCCCTTGTAGGCGGGTGCAGTAAGTGACTTCTCATACCTGCAAGTGAATATCCGATGGGTCTGTAAGACTCCCTTGATCCCCTCCAGAGGGCTGCCATCAGAGGGCGCACTAACAGTGTGCCACCTTTTTGAGGTGCATTATTAGTGCGCCTGCTGAGAGCATCTTTGCCTTTTTGCCCACATCTATAATACTGCGTGGGTGCAGAGACAAAGAGATTCCCTCATTTGTATGGGACCATGCCCCCATGCAAATGAGTGAACATCCTCTGATGATAGTGTTGGTGCTACATGTGCATCAGTGCTATCAGTATTCATATATTGTACTGTCCTTAATTTTATCTTAAAATGACATTTACTAAACCAGAAAGAAACCATAGAGTTTGGTTGCCATAAATATGCAATCAATATCCAAGATCTAAAATAAAAGGGTTTTGTTTTTAAGTTTCAAAGCTGATTTGGGCCGTATAGAGGCACTGGCCTACATACATTCTGACCTGGGAATATTTTCTTTCATGGAGCAGAAGTATTTTTCATAGGCTGTAATTTTTCCTTAACGGGTAGAACATTTTACTGAATAGCTTTACTTAAGTAGAAAATATTTTCAATTTAACACCAGTCAGATATTTCCTGTCTGTTATCTTTAAATGAGAAATTAGAATTTTTCTCCATCAAAGCTCCTTAATAGTGGAGCACAGATAGAAAACCAAAGCTGTCATATGTTTTCCCCATGTTCAATAATTTTCTGCTCACCACATGGAGACAGGTAATCGTTCAGGTCTTGTGCCATCAAGCACACTGTAAGTGCCACACAGGACCTGCCAATGGCTTTAAATAGGGGGCTCCTCCATTAGGGCAGAGGAGCGTAGCCCCCCCCCCGCCAGCAGCGGCTGCTGCAAAACCTTTAAAAGAATAGGATAATAAACTTTGTTTATTATCCTTTTCTTTTAAAGGGGCAGGGCCATGGGGTGAAGATCAGCGAGGGGGAGTGCTCAGCACTCCCCCCTCACTGCGCATGTATGTTTGGTCAACTGTCTTGAGCCGGCCAAACACACATGCGCAGTAGGCTCTCTCAAGCCTGGCAGCACAGTTGCTTGGCTTAAGAGAGCTTGCACAGGCTCCCAGTCTGCCCGGGAGTGCCATGAATGGGCACTCCCAGCCAATCCTGATGCTGCTGTGAGCAGCATCAGGATTGGCCGCAGGGCACGCTGGAAGCCTGTGCCTGCAGCCGCGATGAGGGACAGAGAAGCAGCGTGCTGCAGAGGAGGTAAGTGTTTTTTTAATTGAATTTTTATTGACACCCCTGCACACGTGCTGCCCCACTCCTTCTCATTGTCGCGAGCCACGACTGGCTTTAAAGGGTAAAAAACAGCAGCCAGCTAGAGGACTATGATTTCAGACCCCAACTCTCTCACAGAGTTATAGTGTACATGTGCTCAAAGGACATATATTGTGTGTGGATGATGTATCAAGCATGGTAAGCTTGCTCACCGTGCTCGAATGCGCAGACACATGCACATACCCACACACATAATCAAAACACAAACACACACAGCTTTTTTCCCATTGCTCCAAGGGTATGCCATGTGGACTAGTCTCCAAACGGTGCAAGCTGCCCCTCCCTTTTGGGTCCATTAAAAATAATTATTTCTGAAGTTTCCGAATGTATGGATTAGTCTCCCTCTATTGTTTCGTCATGTTTCTTAAAAATGCAAGAAGACATTGGAATGAAAAAGATATAAAGTGAGAGATCAATTGATAGATGTTTTTAGAGCTACCCCTAAGTGCACAAAAATACATATATTAACCTTTGGGGTCATGCTCAAGCGAGCCAGCTTAAAATTATCAAATGAGGGTTTTCCTTGCTGGTATTTCGGCACAGCTCAGCATAACACACCTGCTTCTTTGTTGAATACACTGGTAGACTATGCAGGTAGGTAATTATAGGATATTGAAATAGGGGCAGAGGTAGGTCAGGGCAAAGTGCATCCCATTCATTGCGCAGTGTGCAGCATATATTTGAGTTTAAATGTATCATCTCCGCTTTAGAATACAAGGTTTGGGGCCATTCTCTTTTATATGGAAACATGAGCTCTTCACTTTCCAGAAAATTACATTTATCTTTTTAGTTTTCTATGGCAGAATGAACAAAGAAAAAAAGATAACAAAAACTTCAGTCTAATTTATATACATAGGTTTACAATATCAGATTTACACTATCTCGACAATTAGAGCTTAGCCCAGTACAGACAAAGAACTTGTTTCAGTGTTCGGCAGATAGGGTGCTCCGTCACAGACACGATGGAATTCACTGTCCTCAAACATATAGTCCACCAACTCTACATTGAGTCGGGCATACGGTCAATTTTATGACGCTGGTGTCCCTGATAGCTCTGCCACCGTAAAACGTACGTCCATGGTCCTAAAGAGTAGATGACTTTGGCGTAACCCGATTTAGTGCAAACGGTCTGATTTTTTTTGTCCTTTTCTGGTTGTAAAACCTGACGGTCATGAACAGAGAAAAAAGTAATGACACCCTACACCCAGGGACAGAACCAAGAGGGTATAGGAGTCATTATTTTTTTTCAAAAACAAACTCCTGCTTTGGGAGTTGGTTTATGAAAAAAACAAAAAAGTTGTCATGGTCCAAAGTCTCGCAAGTTGTGTCTCTAGGGCCTTATGGTCACGAGCCAGTGGTCATACTGATATATGTGGTAAAGTACATTACTCAAGCACTGGAAGTAAAGCACTGGAGGTAAATACTGGTTGAGTTGTTATCATAGCTCATGCTTCTGTTCCTTTCTGGCACATTCGAAACTGCAATGGTGTGTAAGTGCTATCAAAGATATTTATGTTGCCATGTAACTGTGTTCTCTTTAAGACACTCGTGTCATCATATAACTGTGTTGCCCTTATTCTATTGCAGAAATCATGCTACTGCATTATGGGGACTTCATGTCCCAGCATCCTCGAGTGGCAGCCATCTTGGGAGGGCTCTTGTATAAAAGGAGTCCCGCCCTAGGCCACATGCTCTTAGCGTGTGAAGACTCAGCGGATGCAGCCTTCGTGTGGCTCCCACTTCATTCAAGGAACCGGCAGACATAATTCCCGATTTTGCTCCTGCTACGAAGAGCAAGGCCCTTGCTCAGCAGCTGCTGAGACTAAAGAATTTGCCAAGGGTCCATTTTAGTTCCCTGCCTGGGCACAGGAGATAGCTTAGCTTTTAGCTTGCGGACCTGCTGCCCTTTTTACCTAGTCCCTTTTGACCAATTTATCATGCTCTGTTTTATTCTATTTAATTGTTTATGTGCATTTAGAACTGCTTGCAGATGAGTTAATTTTAGAGAAATGTTTTTTGTTTTACTAATGAGTGTCATTCTGAGAAAGCCTCATTATTGGTGATGTCCGTGGGTAATGTCATCATGCTCTTTTGTTTTACGTTGACAAGAACAGAATGCGCACAGGTATTTGTCATGTAATTGCAGACACAATTTTGCGCACACAATTTGATGTTTAGGTACAGACTCACGTCAGGATCCCTGCACAAATAATAACATGTGCCTTATAAAAACACTTCACAAGACCAAGGTCATTAGAGGGGGTTGCACCAGGATGCACCATATAGACCCCACGCAGCTTTCCAGCAAATCTCAGCCTTGTGTCTATGATTCCTGATCTGGAGACTAAGGGGCTTGTCTCATCCCAAGGTAACAGGGTGAGGGAATTTCTCATGGACACTGTACTGGCAGATTAGGATTATCATGCCCAGCTCTCGCTTTTGGGTAGGGTTTAGACCTTATTACTAGGAATAGCATACTTCATGTTTATTGTAATATGTTGGGGGTTTCATATTTACCACTTTTATGCTCACCATTCTGCTTCTGTTATTTCTGATTGTCATAATCATCGCAGCACATGCATGTTATCGTACAGTACGTGTTTTCAATAAATATATTGAGGACTGTTCTGCATCTTCTTCATTGCCTGTTTGTGTGTAAGAGACATTTCTAACAAGAGAAAAGGGATGAGATTTGTTACACCATGACTTCTCAGTGAGATATCCAGAGTCCATGTGCTATCCTGCCAGAAATCATCTTTACTACTTAGGGTTTGTGTGTTGTACTGCTGGGGAGCCGGGAGGTTTGGGCTGACAGCTGTAACTGGTGTAGGAGTGACTCAGTCACCTACAAACGAAAGAGTTGCCACCCCTGATCCAGCAATCTCAAAGGGAAGTGAGAGACATTCATGACAAATTCCTGTGTGCCGCAATTCCTTGGAGGCTTTTCGAGATTGCACAAATCTCACAGTCAAGAATGCCTCCAGGGATCTACAACTGTGACACTGTGATACTGCAAAATAGGTAAGGCTGTTCCTGCATTTAAGGTGAAGCACAATAATAATCATTGAAACTGAAAAACCTGCATGCAAATCTTTTGCCCCAAGGAGCACCTGATAACCAGGGAGACTTTTTGTATATAAAAAAGTGAGACATTCTATAAAGAAGTGCTTTTGAGGACACTTGGAGTATTTGTGGCTTGACAATTTGGGGAAGGTATCCAAATTTGTGATTAATAGGGGATGCTAACCTCTGTTACAGATGATCAGGAAACTCCTCTTCTGACATATACAGTGCTGTTTTGTGGCATGTATTTGTTGCTATAATGTATTGTCTTCGCACATTATATCTGCGTGAGTTGAATATTGTGTAGGACTAAACCATGGAATTGTTTGCTTCAGCAAAGCTCGACCCTCTATCCCTAGAACACACCATCAGCTAAGGGCTCATCATACTACACCAGCACAGGTGATTCAGGTTTTCATCTTACATACGTATACTGAAGGGTAAGGAAAGTATAGCACTATTATGAATTACTATTGTTTTATTTTGCATATCTCCCTCCCTGCTGTGTCTACACCACACACCCTTTCCTTCACCTGGCCACACCAACAGTCTGTGCCATTACAGCATGCAGACTTGGTGGTGCCTGGAGGTGGACTTCTGAATCATCATGCACGCCCTGAGGAACTCAAGAAGCATTGTGACAGAAGAACAAGCTTACCGATTTTGTTCTTCCCAGGCATGTACGATATTCAAAATGGCCACCTTAGACAACACCATGAGGCCTTACTCCAGTTATAACAAAAATTTGCAGATTCTAAGGTGACTGCTTCAGCATGAGTCGAGAAGGTTGTGAAGTTACAACACAGAGTAGAATCATGCGGAGGAACAGGAGACAGGAATCCCTTTGATATCCCTTAAGGGAAATTCACTAGTATGATCTAAACCACTGCAACTGGAACAGATGTATCTTCAGGGGTTGTCCCCCCACTAATATCTCAGTCACTGTTTCACCGCAGATACCATTAGCTGTCCCTGAAAGGTTCACAGGAGATTCAGAAAAAGTGCAGATATTCCTAAAACAAATTAAGCTCCATTATAATTATAGATCTGCAGCGTTGCCAGACCCACAATCCTGCATTGCCTTTCTTTTCTCCTATTTAGCAGGCAGTGCTTTCTCTTGGGCAGTAATGTCAGGTAGAAGTGACAATCCCATTTTCAAGAATTGGAACGACTTTGTTAGGGAATTGAGAAGGTCTTTGATCAACGAGCAGCAACTCTATCTGCAGGCAGAGAACTATTTGAGATAAAACAGGGCAACAATGACCTGATTACCAATCCAGTTCAACCATCTAGTTGCTGAGACTGCTTGGCCTAAGGAGAAGCAATCTGCTCTGTATTACCAGGGTCCCAAAAAGGAATTGAAAGATGTCTTGGCTCAGGTAGACCCCCAGTCCATGACATGTACTGAGTCAATCATCCTCACACTGCAATTAGGCAATAGACTTTCTGAAAGGAAGTGGGATAGGAGATGTAGTGAACGATCTGGCCCTAGATACAACCAAACAAGAACCATGGTATGCAATTCCTCTAAAGACAGCCAGTGAGCTGAAGGAAATTGGGCTTGTATGCTCGGCTCTAACCAAAGAGGAGAAAGAACTCTGGTGACAGAGTGGGCAATGTCTATAATGTAGCAAGAATGGGCATTTTGTGAAGAACTGCCCAACTAAATCTACAGGGACACCTGTTAAAATTATAAACACAATTGCAGCCTCTGCGGAAAACTAAGTGTCTCAGAATTCAAGGAAGTGAAACTTTTGAGCAGATTAAGAATCCCTTCACTCAGTTTGCAAGTCTGTGATCACGTATCACATTTCAAAATGAAGATGAAAGTAATTCTGGAGAATGAGCAACAGCATTCTATAGTGGTTTTACTGGACTCTGGAGCCACTGGCATTTTTGTAGATGCAAACCTTGCAAAACGTTTCCAACTACCTTGCGCAGCACAGAAAAGGCCAAGGTGGTATAAACAGTGGATGGGCACTTACTGACTTCTGGTTCAATCACCATGCAAACTGCTGAGCTTAATTTAGTGTTTAATTTGGCAGACCTACAACATTCAGAAAAATTCCATTGCAATCTCATCAGCGCTCAACAATGTAGGTTTATTCTGTGAATGCTGTGATTGATGTCACAACCGGGATATCAATTGGACTACTCAAACTATCAAAGCCTTGTCCTCTTATTGTACGCAACACTGTATAAAAAAAACATAAACTTACCAACTGCTTTAAGACAGTTAGGGCCTGATTTATATATTGACAGACAAGTTATATCATCACAACAGTGATGGCTACCCCATCCACCAAAATCTAAATCCAATTATATCCTATGGGATTTAGATTGTGGCAGCCAGGATATCTGTCACTATTGTGACGGAGTAACTCATCTGCCAATATACAAATCAGCCCCTCTGTAGTGACTGGGGAAGAGAAGGAGGTTGCTTTACCAAATTACTATTGGACATTTAATTAAGTGTTTAATGAAAGACAAGTCGAAGAGTTACTCCTACATCGCTCTTACAACTGCCAGAATGATCTGGTTTCAGTGCCAGTGGTCCCAAGCTGTTGCATTTATGCATTGTCTGAAAATGAAAAAGTTCACCTCCGAGAGTATCTTGACAAATACCTGGCAAATGATTTATTTGACCAGCCGGGTCTCCTGTGACATCAACTCTATTCTTTGTACCTAGGACAATAGAGAACATTGAACCTGCATTGACTACTGTGTGCTCAATAAGGTAACAGTAAAGAATAAGTATCCACTCCCACTTATTCCAGTATTCCTAGACCAAGTCTAGTCCATAGTTATTTACACCAAGTTAGACCTGAAGGGAGCAAATCAGTTTGTTAGACTATGCAACAAGAATAAATGGAAAACCGCATTTAAGACCCAATATGGCTTATTTGAATACACTGTGACGCCATTTGGATTGTGCAATGTGCCAGCGGCTTTGCAATTTTTCCTGGAAGATGTGCTTTATGAGTAGCTGATTCATTCGTCATAGTCTACATACACGATATCTTGATCCATTCCAACACAGAAAAAGAGCAGGTTGAAGTAATGAGCGACTACTTGAATGTTGGACAAAACAGATTTAAAATTGATAGTTAAAGTAATAAGCGACTACTTGAAGTTGGTCAAAACTATATTTGCTATAGTGAGTACAAGTGTCGCCGACAGCAACCAGGGAACTGTCATCAACTAGAGCAGGAGAAAGTGCCAGCAGAAGTCTTTTCAAGGTTTGAAACCAGACATTCTAAAACGGCTTGTTAAGTCACAAGAACAGATTAAGTCACAAGAACATTACAATGTGAGTGCATAACAATCTTGAAGCATAATACAAGAAATCATAATATAAACTAACAGTCAACATTAACCCTTATGAATGAAAACTATTTATATAATGTGAATAAGACAAAGTCATCAAATATTTTGGGAAGATTGATCACGGTTTCTGCCATTCAGAATTGAATTCATCAGGAACAACATTGGATTCATCATTAGCAGATATTTTGTTATTAACCTTCACAGTGAGTCCATTTGTGAATTCTGTCCTTAGTAGCAGAAAATCACCCTTGATTGTGCAATAACGATTTTGGACACAGCTGTCTTCATCGCCTAAATAATGAAGTAATGAACGTTTACTTGGATGTAGTATAAACAAGTTTAATAAATACAAGTGCCCCCAACAGCAACCAGGGACCCGTCATCAACCAGGACAAGGGAAAGTGTCTGCAGAAGTCTTTTCAAGGTTTGAAAGCAGACATTCTAAAATTACTTGTTAAGGCGTGAGAACAAATTAAGTCATGAGAACATTATAATGCATGAGCATAACAAGCTTGAACCATAATACATGAAATCAAAACATAAACTGAATGGTCAACATTAACCTTTATAAATCAAAATTATTTATCGAACTTGAATGCGATTTGTCAATAACATAAATCACCACACATGTGCACCTTATAATTATGATTCTATCAGTTTTACAACAACATCAGCTATACGGTAAATTGAGTGAATGTCATTTTGATGATACTAATGTTGAATTCCTGGGAGTAATTTTGTCTCCAGATGGTTTAAAGATGGCTGAAGGGAAGAAACAAGTTGTCCTCCACTGGCCAGTGCCTAGAAATGTCCAAGATGTGCAGATTCCTCAGATTTGTTATTTTTTATAGGAGATTCATGGACCATGTCTCCCAGGTTGTATCGCTGATAACATGCTGAATAAATCCCCCGCCTTTTGAATGGAGTCCTGAAGCAAATGATGCATCCCTTCACCTCAAAACTGCTTTCATTTCCGTGCCCACGTTGACTCACCCAATGCCACTTCTACCTTACATAATTGAAGCAGATTCCTCTGAGGTGGTTATCGGAGCTATACTTCCTCAATGGAATAACAGCACAGGGCAGCTACATCCAGTAGCCTACATGTCAAGGAAATTAACAAACACAGAAATAAATTATACTAAAGCTGAGCAAAAGCTCCTGGCAATCGGCGAGGCCTTCAAAGAGTGGAAACACTGCTTCCTCATTGCAAAGCATACTGTCACCATATTTACGGACCACAGAAATTTGCAGTTGATGAAAACAGTGAGAGTACTCACCCACATGAACTCAGATGAATGTTGTTCTTTGCAGAGTTTGATTTTGTAGGCACCTTCTGTCCGGGAACAGAAAATTGTAAGGCTGATGCATTGACTAGGCAGGATACCTTTGTAATCCATCTAACAGAACTTCTGCAACCCATTATAAGTCCAACCAAAGTTTTGAATGTGATCTCTACCGAGGATTTCCTAGATGCAATAAAAGACCATTTTAAGATACTGACTTGTAAGCCTTGTTGCAAGAGGTAAAAGGTAGACACATTAAACTAGGCTTATCGAGTCACAATTCCAGGTTGTACATAACAAATCAAACCTTGCGAAAAGTGCTTTTCCAATGGCATCACAACCACCTTTGTGCTGGTCATTCAGGTATACAAAGGACAAGACAAGCTGTTACACAAAACTTTTGGTGGCCTACTCTATATCAAGATGTACATCAATGGACAAGAGACTGTGAAACCTGTGCTAGAGTTGAATCTGATCATGGAAAAGCAAAAGGGTTATTACTTCCTTTTTTACTACACCAAAGGCAACTTGGGAGCATTTCTCATTAGACTTCAATACAAACTTGCCTAACAATCAAGGGTATACCTCTATGCTAGTGATAATAGACCATTTTACCAAGTAGGGGCTTTTTATTTCCTGTAAGAAACTTCCCACATTTAGCCAATCGGACCAGGTCCTACTGCACAACATCATTCATCGCCACAGTATCCCAAAGACAATTATTTCTGATAGAGAAATACAGTTCACTGACAACACATGGGTGGATTTACTGTGGCTGGCAGAAATTGCCTATAATTCAGCTCATCATTCCACTCTCAATGCATCTCACATGGACAGCAAGTATGGCTTTCATCTGAATTTCCTTCCAATGCTGTGCCCACGAGAGTAAGAAACTGTTCCAGCCATGTACTAACAGAGCCAGCATGTCCTGAAAACTAATGCTCAAGTAACAAAGCAGTTAGAAAGGAAAATAACCCATACAAGGCCACAGCTTATAGAACTCAAAACCCCAGGCCTACGTACATTGTAGGCAAGAACCTTTGGTTGCCAATAAAAAACATTGTACTTCACAAAACGAGAGCCTTTCATCTGAAATTCATTGGCCTCATACCATTGTCCAACTGATTAACAATATCACTTTTCAACTTCAATTACCTTCACAACTTTTATTCATCCAGTATTTCATACTTCCCTCTTAAAACCAGCTACTCAAGGATGCAAAATCAAACCTATACCTCAGCTGGTGAATGGACAGGAAGAATATGAAGTTTGTTGCATTTTTGAAGTTCAGAAACGCGGTTCCAAACTATGGTACTTGTTTCCTGGAAAGGTTATGAACTAGACAATGACTCTTGGGGACCGGCTGAGAATGGTAATGCTCATCAGTTAGTGATCCAAATCCATGCACTCCAGCCTTCCAAACCAGGCTCTTGAGACTGTTTGAAAGGTATTAGTGCTGTCATGGTCGCAAGGCTCCCAAGTCACATCTCTAAGGCCTCATGGTCATGAGCCAATGGTTGTTCTAATATATTGGTAAAGTCCATTACTCAAGCACTGGAGATAAATACTGGTTGAGGTGTTATTGTAGCTCATGCTGATGTTCCTCTCTGGCACATTCTCAACTGTAATGATATGTAAGGAACATGCCATCAGGAACACTAATGTTGCCATAAAACTGTGTTGCCCTTATTGTATTGCAGTAATCATGCTTCTGTTTTATGGGGACTTCATGTCCCAGCATTCTAGAGTGGTGGCCATCTTGGGAGGGACTCTTTGTATGAAAGGAACGTCACCCTAGGTCACGCACTAGTTATTGCGTGAAGACTCAGTGGATGTGGTCTGCCCAGGGCTCCCGCTTCATTTGAGGAACTGGCAGATACGGTTCCCGATTTGGTTCTCGCTACGGACAGCTTGGTCTCTGCTCAGCACCTGCTGAGATTAAAGGATTCCTGTGTGCTGCAATGCCTGGGTGCCTTTGGGAGACTGGCTGATCTCATGGGGCAGTACTCTTCTGTGCTAATAAAATTGTGACACTATGATACTACAAAATAGGCAAGGCTGGCCCAGCATTTAAGGTGAAGTACAATAACAATTATTTAAACTGTAAAACTTGCATGCAAATCATTTTCCCCAAGGAGCACCTGGTTAACTAGAGAGACCTTGTGCATATAAACAAGCGAGACGTTCTCTAGAGAAGCACTTTAAGAACATTTGTAGTATTTGTGACCTGGCAATTTGGAGAAGGTAGTCAAGTATGTGATTAATAGGGTGTTACTACCCTCTGTTACATATGATCAGGAAACTTCTCTTTCAACATATACAAAGCTGCTTTGTGGTACGTATTTGTTGGTATAACTAGAGTGAGTTGAATACTGTTTAGGACTAACCCATGTTATTGTTTACTGCTCCAAAGCTCAACCCTCTATATCTAGAACACACTTTCAGCTACGGGCTCATCATACTGCGTCAACACAGGAGATTCAGTGTTTAATCTTACATATGTATACTGAAGAGAAAGGGAAGTACTGCATCATTACGAATCACTATATATATATATACAGATTCCCCTCTTCGCTGCTCCTACCCCACACTCCCCTTCCCTCGCCTAGCCACTCTAATAGTCTGTGCCTTTGCCGCATGCAGACTTGTGGACTTCTAAATCATCGTGGCAGCCCAAAGGTACTTCACAAGCATTGTGACATAAGTTTGATAAACAACTGCCTAAAAGAAGATAGCTGAGCACCAAACATTCACAACCTTCAGAAGAGGCGCCAAGGCTAAGACTCCTTTGAATGCCCACAGATCACGGTCAAGCCAGTGGTGAATTCAAAATATGGTCGTCTTCTCTTCAATAGGGTGGTGAAAGTAATGTCCTCTGCCATCCTGAAGAACGGAGTAAAGGCCACCAAGGGATAAATCTGCCCCATAATACCTTAGTGATTAGTTCTGTGCTGTGCAAGCTGAATTGGGCAGTGCTTCCAGAACTGATTTCCCTCCAGTTGGCCCCCCTTGTTTACTTCATCCTGTCTCTAGTTGTGCACTTAGGACAACACAGAACAATATTCAGTAGCTGTGAGGTAGCATGGAGCCTAGGGGGCACCAACCACCAACAACACAGCCAAGTAGCTCAGGGCATCAACATTTGGAGGCCTAATCAAAAACTGTATTTTGTAGCACATTTAGTAATAGTAATACTATAATAGTAGTACTATCATACTGCAATTGTACTGTAATAGTACTAGTAATAGTAGTACTATCGTTCTGGAAAATCCTATTCATGTGCCTATGTGCAGAGGCTTTCAGCTCTGCCTCCGCCTCTCCTCTTTTATGTGCAGGGATTTCTGCTTCAACTGTGGCGATCTCTGCACAGGTAAGTATATGTTTTAGCATATATTTCATATGCAGAGATCTCTGCCCTGACTGCAACGATCTCTACACATGTGGGAGGAACAGAGTGGAGTGCCTAGAAAATGTGAACTATTAATGACTAAGGGGAGGGGTTAATGAAGAAGTTCAGGGTGGTTCACGGAGGGTTACGAAGATGTCTGTTTAGGGAGGGACATGCACCCACCCACAAATGAGTATACCCCTTGCTAGTCACAGACTGCACTTCTATAGTTAATACACAAAAAACAGTAGTAAATGTGTTCCAGCTCAGAGATGTAGTAATCTCAGCAGCACACATGACAGACCACTGTGCTACAACACCGCCCAATAGACAAAATGGCAGCTAATGTTAAATTAAATTAAACTAAATTATTTAAACTATGTAAAACTATAAATACGTGTATTTTAAAGTAAAAAATTACCTATATATAAACATATTTATTATTTTAATTTTCAAACATGTTAATAACCTTTTAATATTACAATTTATTGTAGCAATAGCATATTGGTGATAAAGTGGTAGTAGTACCGCCAACAGGCTGGCGGTAACTACTGCCAAATTCTGACCATGGCAGTGATATCTCCCATAGACAGCCAATGTACCACACCGACCGCTAGGGCAGAAACAACAGGCACCAGGCTGGTAGCTGCCTACAGCCAGGCGGAAGACAAAGTGCCGCCCACCATATTATGACCCTGCAAACCGCCACCTTTTCCGGGGCGGTACCAACGTCATCAAAAGCCTGGCGGAAACAGAGCACGAAAGTCAAAGGACTCACCATTGGAGACACAGGGAAGAACCACGCCAACATGGAACCAGAACTGCAAGTTTTCCCGATGATCTTCTCCGTCATACTCCACCTGGAACACCAACGCCGGTGCAGATGACGTCGCTGAGTACAGTCGCCTAGCACACAAGGGAGGGGGGAGTGACACACACACACACAACACACACCCGACACACACACACACCATACACACAACCATAAGCATTACAAAAACAATTTGATCACAAAAATCTGCAGAATAATGCGATGGCAACAGGAATTTACGAAAATGATTGTAACCAGTCAAACAATAAATTCAACAATCCGATTTACACATTAAAGAGATCTGTACACATGTATAAAAAAGGGACAATGCCATCCCATAGTTCACAGGGTCCACATGGCTACAAAGCAAAGTCCAAGCCCGAATCCTGCCCCAATACGGAGAGAACACTGCAGGGGCATCAGTTGGCAAATATGCAGGCACCTCGGGGGGAGGCACCTCAGCCAGATGCGGAAACAAGCCCACTGGTTCTGGAGGGGGCAACATGCCCTGTGCTTGGTCCTGGGGAGTGCACGGCCACAGTCTCTCGAGTGGGTGACTTGCCCAATGGTTCTGGAGGGGGCAACATGCCCTGTGCTTGGTCCTGGAGAGTGCAAGGCCACAGTCTCTCGAGTGGGTGACTTGCCCACTGGTTCTGGAGGTGGCAATATGCCCACTACTCTGTCCTGGGAAGTGCAAGGCCACAGTCTCTCCAGTGGGTGATTTTCCCACTGGTTCTGGAGGGGGCACCACGCTCATTACTCTGTCCTGGGGAGTGCAATGCCACAGTCTCTCGAGTGGGTGAATACCCCACTGGTTCTGGAAGGGGCAACATGCCGTGTTCTTGGTCCTGGGGAGTGCAAGGCCACAGTCTCTCGAGTGGGTGAATACCCCACTGACTCTGGAGGGGGCAGGCCGCACAGCAGCCCTTGGAGGCTGGACTATATAGCGTCCGCTGGCGGTGATGGCTGCACAGTGGAGGTTGTTGTGGGAGGCTCCTGCTCAGCCCCTGCACCCTCAGATGGCTGCACTGTGGTGGTGGCTGTGGTAGGCTCCTGCTCAGCCCCTACACCCGCCGATGGCTGCACTGTGGTGGTGGTTGTGGGAGGCTCCTGCTCAGCCCCTACACCAACCGATGGCTGAACTGTGGTGGTGGTTGTTTGAGGCTCCTGCTGAGCCCCTGCACTCTCTGATGGCTGCACAACCATGGCTGGCGACGGGGGCTGCGTGCCAGCTGCTGGTGCAGGCTCCTTCTCCTTTTTTTGTGGCTGGTGAAGACTCCTTCCTCTTCCTTGTGGCTGGTACAGGCTCCTTCCCCTTCTTTGTGGCTGGTGCAGGTTCCTTCCCCTTCTTTGTGGCTGGTGAAGGCTCCTTCCACTTCTTTAAGGCTGGTGCAGGCTCCTTCCCCTTCAGCATTTGAGGCCTGGAATCCTTTCCACCACGAGTAGGTGCTGCTACCACTGGGCCTGTGGACTGTTTGGCTGAGGTGCTTGGCTGGGTCCTTGCTACTCTGCCGATACGTGCAGGACTGGGGGTGGAGGGGTAGGGAAGAGGTCAATATGGAAAAGGAAAAGTTTTTTAGGCACATTGTGTTGTCCCCTCCAGTCCCTGCCACGGTGTTCCCCTTGCCCTCCGTCCCACTAGTGCCCTCCAGGGTCCTGTAGGATGCAGCTCCCTCTGTCACCGGTGCCTCTGCTCCTCTGCCAGATGATGCTAATGCAAATGAGGACAGGATAACAAAACAAGAAAGGTGGAGAGAGACAATGGATACACTGGGTCAATGACTGCACCAACACCACCGTTGGAGTACACGGCACCCTCACACCCAAGGAACAGTCCTACGCACTATGCATTGCACAACCAGTGAAATGGCTACTCAACAAGGAATGAGGAGGGGCACACACTGCCAACTGCACGACACCTGGGAACCACACAGGCCCTGACTAGTAGTGAATACTAACAAGCAAGGTAAGCAGTATTTCACAATTAAACCATTGGCCACCAGGGGAGATACACTGCTATGTCTAGCCTGGCCTAGGAGCACCCACTGACACACAACCACCACCTGGATACCATACCTCCAGCCGTGAGCTTCAATGATGGCCACTGTACTCCCCCTTGTGGCTGCTGTGATGCCCTCAAGTGCCCATCCAGCTCAGGATAGGCCACCACCAGTATGTGGGCCATCAGAGAGGTCAGGGTCGGATGGGCACCCCTTCCTCATTGGGAGGCCATCCCCAGCTGGGCCTCCGTGGTCTTCCGTGCCCAGCATCTTAGGTCCTCCCACAGTTTCCAACAGTGGGTGATCCGCCTGCCATAGACCCCCAGGGTCCACACCTCCTTGGCAATGGCACGCCATATTCCCTTCTTTTGATGGGCGCTGACCTGCAGAGGCAATACAGAAAGGAGAACACCATTAGACAAACAGTCCAACCTGTCACACAAATGGCCCACCATACCCATTTCCATCACCATTGGCACACACATAGCCCAGCACACAATGTGTACATCACCAAGAAGACATCCACCCACCCCCCTTACACGAGGCCTTCACACACACAACTCCATGCATTCATGCCAAATGCATCTTGCCCACAGTGTACTCACCTGTTGGTCTGGAGGCCCATACAGCAGTCCGTACTGGGGTAGGACCCCATCCACCAGTCAATCCAACTCCTCAGAAGTGAAGTCTGGGGCCCTTTCCCGGTCACACGGGCCACTGTAGGTTCCAGACACAGGTCACAGCTGCACATGCACTGTAGGTCCTCTCCTATGGAAGGTCAGGAAACAAGTGAGGAATATGATAGAAAATGGCAGTTACGTCCACGGCGGTGCATACCGTCACTGCCAGTGTAGGTCGCCATTCACCCCTGTACCCCATAGGGCCCAATTATATCCAATGAGGAATTGCATGCTGGTTCCCGACCACCTACCGCCATGGCGCACAACATCAGTGGCATTACCTCACTTCCACCTGTCCCTCCACACAGGACAGGTGGATGCCATTTCAGGGGGGGGACAGGCCTATGGATTAATGCTGCTTCACACGATAAATAGGCACATACTTCCCAAATTACACTGTCCCATAACATGTTTGCAGATTGCGGACTGCTGTTTTGGCTCCATTGTTCAGTTTGTGACAGCCTCCTCACTCTTTTGTCCCTCAGATACCTACCACTGCGGATGAATAGGAGATGGAGACATACCCCTTGTACAGACCCCTGGTGGACTTGGCTACACTGGAGGACAGGCACATTATCCTCACCTACAGACTTGACAGGCCCACAATCATAGAGCCGTGTGCCCAATTGGAGCCTGACCTGATATCTGCTATCCGTCACCCCACTGGGATCTCACCTCTTGTGCAAGTGCTATCAGTTCTCCATTTCCTGGCAACTGGTTCTTTCCAAGTGACAGTGGACTTGGCAGCAGGAATGTCACAGTCAATGTTCTCAAATGTGCTGACAAGAGTGGTGTCTGCCCTGATTAAACACATGTGCAGCTACATTGCTTTCCCCGGGTTGAGGATTTGGCCACTGTGAAGGCCGGATTCTATGCAATGGGACACATCCCCAATATAATTGATGCGATTGATGGAACACATATTGTATTTGTCTCCCCCCGCCAGAATGAACAGGTGTTCAGGAATTGTAAAAGTTTCCACTCCATGAATGTGCAGATGGTGTACTTGGTGGAATAGTACATATCCCAAGTCAATGCTAATTATCCTGGGTGGTTGCATGATGCCTTTGTCCTGAGGAATAGCAGCATCCCAAATGTGATGTCCCGAGTACAGAGGCACAAGGTATGGCTAATAGGTGAGCCCTGGTTCCCACCCAATATATGTTGGTGTATGCATATGGTGTAGGCCATATAGGATAGTGTGTTGCTAAATATTGTCCCTCAATATTTGCAGGTGACTCTGGTTACCCAAAGCTATGATGGCTGCTGACCCCTGTGAGGAATGACAAGACAGGGGCAGAAGAACGTTATAAAGAGGCACATTGGCGAACCAGAAGGATTATTGAAAGGACCTTGAGCCTCCTAAAGGCTAGGTTCTGGTGCCTCCATCTGACAGGTGGATCCCTGTGCTACTCATTCAAGAAGGTCTGCCAGAAAGTAGTAGCATGTTGCATGTTGCACAACCTGGCACTCAGGTGCTGTGTACCTTTTCTGCAGGAGGAGGAAATTGGAGATGCCCCTGTGGCAGCAGTGGGCCCTGTGGACAGTGAGGATGAGGAGGCAGAGGATGAGCATGTGGACAAAGAACATATGTGATCCGTCAGTACTTCAAATGACACATAGGTGAGACAGTGCAACTTTACATTTCAATGACTTTGGTCCTATTCTGTGTGGCATTGGCATGCTAGTATTTCCCTCTTCATTGCCCACTTACTGTTACCTCTGGATGTTCATTTTGCAGATGTTGGTGATTTGACAAATACTCCTGGTGTGATCACAATAGCCAGCTACAGGTCATTAATTCTATGCTCATTCTACGTGTAGTTCATTTGCAATGGTTGTAGCTGTTTCAATCAATACATATTTGAAATACATGACATACTCGAAGTCGATTTTTATGAAAGGGTGTTTATTGTAGTGCTAATATGTAGAGGGGAAAGTGCAATGGGATAGGGTGATGATAGAGGAAAGTCCAGGGTATTGTTCCAGTCTGTTTGTAGCACTGGGGCATTGCCCATGAGGACATAGGAAGGGGAGCAATGGCAGTTCAAGGTGGAGAAGGTGACTGAGTGAGACACAAGGAGGACAATCAGGAGAGTCTAATTTCCTAGCGGTGGTCTTGGCAAGTATCTATGGCTTCTGTCTGGATCACAGGGAACGTTTGCTGGGTGGTTCACCTTCCACAGGGGGAGGGGTGCTGGTGGCCTGTTTGTCATTTGGCAGGGCCTTCTGGCCACTAGCGGCAGCAGAAGTGGAGGGCTGTTCAGATGACTGACTAGTGGCCGGTGTCCGCTGGTGTGGCACTGCCTCCCTCATGATGTTGGCCATGTCTGCCAGCACCCCTGCTATGGAGACCAGGGTGTTGTTATTGGCCTGCAAGTCCTCCCTGATCCCCTGATACTGTTCCTCCTGCAGCCGCCTGTTCTCCTCCATGTTGTCTAGGATCTGTCCCATCATGTCCTGGGAATATTGGTAGGCCCCCGGGATCTCGGAGAGTGACTCCTGGAGAATCAGTTCCCTGCTCCTGTCCTCCCCCTGGCGCACAGCAGTCCTCCCAGTGTCCCTGGTTGCCTGTGCCTGTGTCCCCTGAACGGTGTACCCACTGCCACTGACCCCAGATCCCTGATTGTCTTGTGTGTGAGGTGTATCTCGTGTCCCAATACAGGTGGGCACACTGCTGATTAATGTGTCCTGGGTTACAGAGCTTTGGGGACACTGGGTGGCTGCTGTGATGTTGGTTCCTGTTGGCGGAGGCTCTCTGGTGGTCGGTGACTGGGCTTGGGGGACCTGCTGACCAGTGGTCCCTTAGGGGCCAGGTAGCTCGTCCAGATCCTGAAGAACAGAGTTACTGTCATCACTGTGGGCCTCTTCTGTTGGGGGACTGGATAGCGATGGCACCTCCTCTCCAGTGATATTGGCAGGGGTACCTGTGGGGATGTAAATGATGTATTATGCTTCATGTTTATGATATATTGTACATCCCTGGCTTCCCCTCTATGGTTGTAGTTGCCCTGCCAGCTTTTGCTTGTGTATGTTGGTGTATGGTGGGATTATTAGGTTCCCTATGCCGTGCATGCTTTAGTGATGAGTGTCCATGCAGGGCTGTGAGGGGTGTTCATGCATTGGTGCAGCATGCAGGGTTTGGCATAGGGATTAGTGCGATGTGATGGTGGAGTGTGTGGGATGGAGTGGAGTGATGGGAGTGAGGGTATGTGATGGCATGCAGGTATGGGGGGATGATAATTGTTGAAGGTTGACTTACCAGAGTCCAGTCCTCCTCCGACTTCAGCCAGGCCCTTAGGATGTAGTATTGCCAAGACTTGCTCCTCCCATGCTGTGAGTTGTGGGGGAGGAGGTGGGGTTCCATCACCAGTCTTCTGTATAGAGAGCTGGTGTCTTGCTGCTATGGAACGTACCTTCCCCCGTTGGTAGTTCAACCTCTTCCTGATGTTGCCCCTTGTTCTGGGGTGCTGTCCCATGGTGAGTCATAATGTGATGGGAGTTGTTCTGTTGGCGTAACAGTGTGGGTTTTGGGACCGCCAGTCTATCACTGACCTTTGGTCTGGCGGATTTGTGTCTGTGGCTGAATTCTGTCGGATTGGTGTGTGTGTGTCATAATATGGTGAATGGATATCCGCCATTGCGGCGGTAAGTTGATGGCTGTCAGTGTGGCTGTAAGCGGGATTTACCACCAGTGTCATAATGAGGGCCAATGTCTTAATCTGTATCTTATGGTCAGTAAATACACCATTGTGAAGCAGTGGTCCATCTTTTTAGGTATCATGGACATCTGCTGCACATTTGATTATGTGGTGAGGTCTACACAGGGCGGTGGGGGGTTAATAAGGGAGTTCTGGGTTTCCTGAGGGTTTTACAGTATGACCTCTCTGCCACTGTAGTATAGGGAAAAAAGGGGTTGCACTGACCTGTTTAGCACAGGTAGGAGAGTACGGCAAGAGTGTCTGCTTGCCCCAACGCGTTTTCTCTAATATGTCACTTTGTTAGATGAGGTGTTGATGGCCAAGGGCATAGACATCCCAGTTGTTAAAATAAAAGCTGATGTCAGCACTAACCTAAGCACATTATGCCATTTTTAATTAGTGGATTCCGAGAGGGCTTACATTTTTAATGGCGAGTTATATTGATTTTATGAAAATTTCTGAAGGTGAGAGTTAACTCTAACAAAAGTTACACAACAGCCTGTTGTCCAAGTAACCTTACAATGCACCCAATGTCCATAGGTGACAAACCCATATTACGAACAAGTGAGTTCTCATATTTGGGGATCACCTGATTTGTATTACATCTGGTACACTTGTATAGCCAAAGGCAGAATGAGTTTTAAGCATAGTGTTGGGTTCATAACCAACTGCGAATCTGCTCTTGGAAAGAAGACAACTTTCCTCTTTTCGGAAATCTATAGTAGGACAATGGTTCTGGCTTATGGGCTTTAAACAAGTCTTCAGGTGGGATCAGGAGGTGGTTGAGCAAGTTAAAACACAGACCAAACTAGGCCAGGACTAGAACCATATTTGGATTTGGAATTTTGCTCTTAGGATAGGATCTTTCTAACCAGATTCAGGTTAAGGATTATCAGATAACGGTTATGCTTTCATCTTGGGCAGTGTGACCGCTCACCTATTCTTCTCGGCTAGTGTGACGAAAGCTCACTGCAGAGTTTTCTCCACTTTTTTAGTCTACAGATTTCATTCATGTTTTTACTAAGTGTTTTTTCAATCCTACTACTGAGGGTTTTGGGAGTGATTAAATGTAAACTTGCCTTGTATTTGCAGAGGCTGAGCACACATGCGATTTGTGATAGTGTCAGTTATTTTCCTAAAAGTGCCCTAAGTACAAGAAACAAAATGTTTTTTGCAATCAAAAGAGAAGACCGATGTATGAATTTTAATGTTATATACTTGTATTTATGATCTTATTTGTTAGTATGGCTATTTATTAGCATGTGATCTTTGTAAGGTATTGCTTTTATGATCATGATATATAATGTACGAATAAAGCTTATAGTATAGGCATATGGTTATTCTCTGTCTTTATTTAATTCTCATCTGCAGAACACTGAATGGCCACTTAAGGTATTACATTAAGCAGCGGAGTTGAGCCACATCTAGAGGAATAACATGAAACAGGATGGGCCCTTTTTCACGTTTGGTACATGGGGTGCATGCAAACACCACTGACTAACTTGTAGATATTGAAAAGGATGCTTTACTGAAACAGGTCCACAAAAAGAAATACATTCCTGGGCAAAATGACTTGCAAAACTACCACCTAAGTAACATTCAGTAAACTAATCAATACCCTATCCCCAATACTACTGTCCCATCCGCCATCACCCACCCCACCCCACCCCACCCCATCTGTATTTAGAGATAATGCAAATCCTTTTGACCTTAACAATTTTAGGCCCTTATTGTGACATTGGCAGTAAGTACCACTTACCGCCATGATGACTTCCGCCAACGTACAGCCACCGCAGCGGATTACCGCCACCCATATTATGTCCCACACATAGCATCCGTCTCTATACAGCCACACACACAAGTCTGCCAGCCCAAAGGTCAGTGATAAACTGGCGGTAGCAAAACCCACACCGTTACGCCAACAGAACTACGGCCACAGCATTATGATTCACAAGTCACCGTGGTGGTAAATCTTCGGCAGCAAATACCGCCACGCTCAAAATACACACACTCAAACAGTACAATACCACATTGGACAATTTGAATAACACACAACTGACACACATACACACACCACACCCACACACCCACACCACTATAAAACACACACACACACTACCCACAACCCTTTACGACTCAAAACAATTGCCACAAGAGAGATAGCAAGACCACAGAAAAGACTACAGCCACACACCACCATCACCTATACACCATCCACACACCTTACATCACACACCCCAACACAACACCCCACACACCCTCACCCACACAACTCACACTACACCGCTGGTACCACAACGGCGCCCCATGTTCTCAGAGGAGTAGCTAAGGGTCATGGTGGAGGAAATCATCCAGGTAGAGCCCCAGCTATTCGGATCACAGGTGCAGCAGACATCCATTGCTAGGAAGATGGCGCTATGGCGGAGAATCGTGGACAGGGTCAACGCCGTGGGACAACACCCCAGAACAAGGGATGACATCAGAAAGAGGTGGAACGACCTACGGGGGAAGGAGCGTTCCACAGCAGCAAGACACCAAATAGCTGTACAGAGGACTGGCGGTGGACTCCCACCTCCTCCCCCACAACTAACAACATGGGAGGAGCAAGTCTTGGCAATCATGCATCCTGAGGGCCTGGCAGGAGTAGGAGGAGGACTGGACTCTGGTGAGTCAAATCTCCATTGCTATCACCCCCCCTACCTGTATGCCATTACAAAACCCCACCCTTACCCTCACTCCCATCACTCCACCACCTCACACACACCCCACCATCACAACCCACCCCTCCCAATACCAAGCCCTGCATGTGAAACCAATGCACGGACCCCCATCACAGACCTGCATGGAAACCCATCAATAAAACATGCACACTAGAGAGAATCACCTAGCCCACCAAATAACAACTCACATAAGGCAAAGCTAAAAGGGCAATAACAACCATAGAGGGCAACACACCCATGCACAAGATGACACACACAGAACCAATAACACTGCATTTACATTCCCACAGGTCCTCCACCCAACGTCACTGGAGAGGATGTGCCAGAAACATCCAGACCCCCCCACCCCAGAAGAGGCCCACAGTGATGACAGCAGCTCCGGACGTCTGGATCTGGATGACCAACCTGGCCCTTCAGGGATCCCCTGACAGTCAGTAACCCAGGCACAGTCCCATACCACCACAGAGCCTCCCCCCCAGGAAACACCAGCACAACACCCACCCAGCGGGCCCATACCTCTGTCCCCAGGACACGTCAATCAGCAGTGTGTCCACCACTAAAGGGACCCCTGGGCACACCACAAACACAGGACGATCAGGGACCTGGGGTCAGTGGCAGTGGGCACACGGTTCAGGGGACAGAGACACAGAACAACAGGGAAGCTGGGAGGTCTGCTGTGCGACAGGGGGAGGACAGGCTCAGGGAACCGACTCTCCAGGAGGCACTATCCTGGGAGCATACCACCATTCCAGGAGACGATGGGCCACATACTGGATAACTTGCAGGAGACCCAGTGGCTGCAGGAGGGACAGTACCTGGGGATCAGGAAGGACTTGAAGGACATCAACACCACCCTGGTCACCATTGCAGGGGTTCAGGCAGACATGGCCAACACCATGAGGGAGGCAGTGGCACACCAGCGGGCCCCTGACACTAGCCAAACCAATGAAGAGCCTTCCATCTCCGCTGCTACTAGAGGACAGGAGGCCTCGCCACAGGAACAACAGGCCACCAGCACCCCACCCCCTGCAGAAGGAGAACCACCCCGCTAATGGTCCCTGCGATCCAGGCAGAAGCAAGACCCCGCCAGGAAATAAAACTTTCCTGATTGTCACCCTTGTGTCCCACTCTGTCGCCCTGTCCACCTTGAACTGCCATTGCTCCAATTCCTATGCCCCCTTGGACATTGCATATGTGATATAAATAGACTGGACTCTATCCTGGACATTCCTCCACCATCACCCCAGACCATTGCACATCCCCCTCTACCTATTAGCACTTAAATAAACACCCTGTATATATAAATACAAGTATGGAGTCTGTCAAATGATTGAACTATGTATTCGTTTAACAAGCTTTAAACACTGCAATACAACTGTACAGTAATGTATACAACAGGAATGACCTGTAGTTGGCTGCAGTCAACACACCAGGAGCGATAGTGGGGCACAAATATCTGAAAATAGAGATGCCAAAGAGTACAGTAAGTGGCCATAGAAGTGGAAAAATCAGCCTGCCAGTGACAATTTCAAACACAAAACTGTCATTGTAAAGTGAAATTACAGTGTCTTACCTGTGTGTCATTGGAAGTATTGTCATATTATTGCACTTCTGTTGTCCTCATCCTCATCCTCTGCCTCTTCATCTTCACTGTCCACAGGGTCCCCTTCTGCCACACACCCATCTCCAGTCTCAACCTCCTGCAGAAAAGGCACCTGGCGAAGTAAGGCAAGGTTGTGCATCATACAGCATGCCACAATGATCTGGCAAACCTTCTTGGGTGAGTAGTACAGGGATCCACCTGTTAGATGGCAGCAATGAAACCTGGCCTTCAGGAGGCCAAATGTCCTTTCTATTATTATTCTTGTTCGCCCATGTGCCTCATTGTAACGTTCCTCTGCCCTTGTCTTGGGATTCCTCACAGGGGTCAATATCCATGAAAGGTTGGGGTAACCAGAGTCACCTGCAAGAATTGAAGGACTACTGTTAGACACACACTAACCCTTAAGGCCCCCACCATACCCATATACCAACACCTACTGGGTGGGAACCAGGGCTCACCAATTAGCCAAACCTGCTGCCTCTGGAGTTGAGCCATCACATATGGGATGCCGATATTCCTCAGGATAAAGGCATCATGCACAGACCCAGGATACTTTGCATTGACATGGGAGATGTACTGTTCCGCCAGGCACACTATCTGCACATTCATGGAGTGAAAGGTCTTTTGATTTGTGAACACCTGTTCATTTCTCCAGGGGGGGGACACAAATGCAATATGTGTACCATCTGTTGCCCCAATAATGTTGGGGATATGTCCCATTGCATAGAAATCAGCTTTCACTGTGGCCAAATCCTCCACCTGGGGGAAAACGATGTAGATGCCCATGTGTTTAATCAGGGCAGACAACACCCTGGGCAGCACTATTGAGAACATTGGCTGAGACATTCCTGCTGCCAAGCCCACTGTCACTTGAAAGGAGCCAGTTGCCAGGAAATGGAGCACTGATAGGACTTGCACAAGAGGAGGGATCCCAGTGGGCTGACGGATAGCAGATATCAGGTCAGGTTCCAATTGGGCACACAGCTCTGTGATTGTGGCCCTGTCCAGTCTATAGGTGAGGATAATGTGCCTGTCCTCCATTCTTGCCAAGTCAACCAGGAGCCTGTACACGGGGAGTGTCTCCATCTCCTATTCATCCGCAGCGGTTGCAATCTAGGCGGCAAACGGTGAGCAGCTGGTCAGTATTCCATATTTTCAAACACTACACTGCATTGTCTGTTGTAACTGTAACTGTATATTGTTGGATTTGCCCAAATGGTGCATATATGTACTGTGATGCAGTTAGGTGCAATGGCCTGCCCTCCCTGAAATGGCATCCGCCTGTCCCTGTCCTGTATGGAGGGACATGTTGAAATGAGGTAATTCCGCTGACGTTGTGCGCCGTTGCGGGAGGCAGTCGAGGACCGCCGTGCAATTCATCATTGGATCCCATTGGGCCCTAAGGGTTACAGTGGCCAATGGTGATGTACGCCGGCGGTGACTGTATGCACCGCAATGGACAAGACCGCCATTTTATATCTTGAAAGGATATGGAGAGGTCCAAGAACTCCCTTCCTTAGTAAATGCCAAAGTTGAATAATGTGGAAACTCTAGATCTAGGGGTATGGACCAAACCCCTGTAAGTAAATCCAAGGTTTATGAAGAGATGAGAACCCACATTGAAGTTATTTTATATATCGAGAAGATCTTTATTCATAAAGTTGGCAAATTCATTCCTGTCATAATAATCGATGGTTAAATAATCATTGGCATATAAATGTGTCCAAATGTAGCAGCCAACACGTGTTTCGCCCCTTGCGGTAAATTTACCTGGGGCTTTTTCAAGGCAATGCAGTATTCAATATTATGACATCATATCATTTTGATCAAATGGTCCAAATACTATGTTATCTTTCTCTTCCGAGAAGCAGCAGCGTGTTGCCGGGTCCGCGTCTTACTTAGACGCCATCTTGTAAGACTGAATGCTGTATGGGCCACCAGACCAACAGGTGAGTACAGTGTGAGCATGATGCCTGGGGCATGATTGCATGGAGTGCTGTGAGTGAGGGCCTCATGTACAGGTGGGGTTAGTGGAAAGGCCCTGTGCAGCATGCTGCATGTATGGTGGGCAATGTCTGTGCGTAAGGGGAAGTGAGGGCTATGGTGGGCCATGAGTGTAACAGGCAGGACGGTCTGACTGATACATTTTAGTATGTGTATTTCTCTGCAGGTCAGTGCCCGTCAAAAAAAGGGTATATGACGTGCCATTGCCAAGGATGTGCGGACACTGGGGGTCTACGGCAGGCAGAGCACCCACTGTCGCAAACAGTAGGAGGACCTGAGACGCTGGGTAGGGAAGACAGTGGAGGCCCAGCTGGGGATGGCCTCCCAACAAGAAAGGGGTGCCCGTCGAACCCTGACCTTCCTCATGGCCTGCATACTGGTGGTGGCTTATCCGGAGCTGGATGGGCGGTGAGGGCAACACAGCAGCCACAAGAGGATGAGTACAGTGCCCCAATATACTACTTGAGCGTGGTGGGGTGGCATCCGGGTGGGAGATGTGGGCCTGTGGGTGCCCTAGGCAGGCCGGACATGCAGGGTAGGGCCCATGTTGGGCAGGGTCTGATGTCAACCTCCTCCAACCAAGCTAGTAGGCATCCACTACTGGGTAGGTATCTGTGGGTCTCAGGTATGCTGCAATTGGCATTAGGTATCCCTGTCTGTGGGCTGGTGACTAGCATTGTGACAGTTAGTGCATTGCCTTGTGCGTAGGCCTGTTCCCTGTGTGTGTGGGTGCTGTGTACACCGACTGAGGTGTTGTTGCCGCCACTGACCAAGGGTATCCTTTGTCTCTCCCCCCTCTTTTTGTTTTGTCCCCCTGTCCTTATGTGCATTAGCATCATCTGGCTGAGGAGCAGAGGTACCGGCGATGGGGAGAGCTGCATCCCACAGGGCCCAGGAGGCCAAACCCGCCGACAGTGAGGGCACCAGTGGGACGGAGGGTGAGGGGAGCACCACGGCGGAAAATGGAGGGGACAGTTCTGACAGTGATACCTCCTCCGATGGAAGCTCCCCGGTGGTGGCAGACATCTCTGCGCCCACCCCAACTACAGGTACAGCTGCCACCCCCGTACCAACACCGCCCTCCCAGCAGCCCCTCAGCGTGTTGCACATGCCTGCACACCCAGGAGAGTGGGTATCTCCTTTAGCCCAGGCACCTCAGGCCCTGCCCCAGTTGGCCCTGCTGCCATGAGTGAGGAGGCTATTGACCTCCTGCGATCCATCTCTTGGGAAGTCAACCATTGTGAAAGCCATCCAGGGGCTGTCAGCCCATTTGCAACAAACAAATGCATTTCTGGAAGGCATTCACTCTGGCATTGCGGCCCAACAGAGATCAATCCAGGCTCTGGCCTCCTGTCTGATGGCAGCCATTGTCCCTGTTTCTAGCCTCCCCCCTCCAACTTTAACTGCCCAGTCCCATTCTCCTTAAACCCAACCCATACCAAGCACACAGGCAGACGAGCATGCACACAAGACAACAGCCAAGAGTGTCAAGGGCAAACACAAGCACCACACTTCATCCCACAGGCACTCACATAAACACCATCCAGTTGCAGACACACCAACACCACTATTTCCACTGTCTCCCCCTCCTCCTCCTCCACCACCTGCCACCCAGTTCCGTCCACACTCACACCTGCATGCACTACATCATCATCCACTACCAACATCACCACACAAAGCAGAACACACACCTCACTGATAGACACCTCCAAAACAGCCATGCACACGTCCCCTGTGTCCTTTCCCACTGTGTCTTCCCCCCTCCTAAAGTACACAAACGCAAGCACTAAGACACCCAACAACCATCCACCTCACAACAGCATACAGCCCATGCACCTGCACCCAAAAACAGCAGACAGACTCCTCCAAGAACCACTCCCTCATCCTCCACTCACATTCCTTCTCCCTCTTCCCACCACAATGTCTCTAAAAAACTGTTCCTATCCACCATTGACCTCTTCGCTACCCCCCCGTCCTGCACATATGGGCAGGGTAGGAAGAACCCAGCCAAACACCTCAGCCACACAGTCCACGGGCCCAGTCATCACCACACCCACTATTGGTGGAAAAGGATCCAGGCCACACGTCCTGAAGGTGAAGGAGCCTGCACCAGGCAGCTTCAAGGGAAAGGACCCTGCCCCAGCTGCCAGAAAGACCAAGGAGCCTTCCTCAGCAGGCAAGAAGGGAAAAGAGCCTGCCCCCGCTGCCAGGAAGACCAGGGAGCCTTCCCCAGCATGCAAGAAGGGAAAGGAGCCTGCCCCAGCTGACAGGAAGACAAAGGAGCCTGCCCCAGCAGGCAAGAAGGGAAAGGAGCATACTCCAGCAGCCAGGAAGACCAAGGAGCCTGCACCAGCAGGCAGGAAGACCAAGGCGCTTGGGGCAGGAACTGTTCCGGAGCCCCCACCACCAACCATGGTTGTGCAGCCATCCGTGGTTGTGGGGGATGGGCAGGAGCCTCCCCCCACCAGCAGCCCCACCACCACTGTGCAGCCGTCTGAGTTTGCAGGGGATGGGAAGGAGCCTCCCCCCACCAGAAGCCCCACCACTACTGTGCAGCCATCCGAGGTTGCAGTGGATGGGCTAGAGCCTCCCCCTACCAGCAGCACCACCACCGCTGTGCAGCCATCAGCGACGGCGGACCATATGTAATCCTGCCTCCATGGGCTGCTGTGCGGCCTGCACCCTGAAAAGCCGGAGGGTATGAGGGTATGGCGCCCACCTGAGAGACTGTGGTCCAACACTCCCTAGGACCAAGCACATGGCATGTTACCCCCTCCAGACCCAGTGGGGAAGATACCCACCTGAAAGACTGTGGCCCATCACTCCCCAGGATCAAGCACAGGGAACGATGCCCCCTCCAGAACCAGTGGGGAAGACACCCACATGCCAAACACTCCCCAGGATCAAGCACAGGCCATGATGCCCCCTCCAGAACCAGTGGGAAAGACACCCACCTGACAGACTGTGGCCCATCACTCCCCAGGACCAAGCACAGGGCATGTTGCCCCCTCCAGAACCAGTGGGAAAGACACCCACCTGAGAGACTGTGGCCCATCACTCCCCAGGATCAAGCACAGGGCAATATGCCCCCTCCAGAACCAGTGGGTAAGATACCCTCATGCCCACCACTCCCCAGGAACAAGCGCAAGGCACAATGCCCCCTCTAGAACCAGTGGGGAAGACACCCACCTGAGAGACTGTGGCCCATCACTCCCCAAGATCAAGCACAGGGCATGTTGCCCCCTCCAGAACCAATGGGGAAGACACCACCTGGGCGACTGTGGCCCATCACTCCCCAGGACCAAGCACAGGGCATGTTGCCCCCTCCAGAACCAGTGGGGAAGACACCTACCTGAGAGACTGTGGCCCATCACTCTCCAGGATCAAGCACATGGCATGTTGCCTCCTCCAGAACCAGTGGGTAAGACACCCACCTGAGATACTGTGGCCCATCACTCCCCAGGATCAAGCACAGGGCATGTTGGCCCTCCAGAACCAGTGGTCTTGTATCATCTCCTGGCTGAGGTGCCCCCCCACCCCCATCCCCAGCCCCCTGAGGTGCCTGCCTTTTTACCAACTGGTGCCCCTTCAGTGTTCTCTCCATGTTGAAGCAGGTGACATGTGTGGGCTTTGACTTTGGCCTGTGGCTATGTGGACAACGCAAAAGGTGGACTGGGCTGTCTCCCTTTTTCTGTACATATGTATACATCTATTATATTGCCTAACTTATTATTTCTACTGTGTTGATCTTATTACGAACACTGTTGTGAAATCGTTTTTTCCTTGCATTATTCATCCGAGATACAGGTTAAAATAGTTTTCATAATGCATCTGGTTGTGTGTATGGTGTTGGGGGGGTGTTGTGCGTGTGTGTGTCACTCTCTTTTTCCTCCCCCTCCCTTGTGTGCTAGGCAGCTGTACTCACTGTTGTCATCTTTGCCGGCGTTGGTGTTCGTGGTGGTGCAGAACGTAGAAGATCATGGGGAAGACATGCAGTTCAGGTTCCATGGCGGTGTGGTTGTTCCCTATGTCTCCAATGGTGAGTCCTTTCCCTTCTGAGGTCTGTTTCTGCCAGGATTTTGATGTCATTGGTACCGCCCCGGAAAAGGTGGTGGTTTCCTGGGTCATAATATAGTGGGAGGAACATTGCCTTCCACCTGGCTGTTAGTGGCTACCGCCATGGTGGCTGTTGTTTCCGCCCTGGCGCTTGGTGTGGTACATTAGCTGTCTATCGGAGATCTTTCTGCCATGGTCATAATTTGGCAATAGTTACCTCCAGCCTGTTGGCGGTATTAGCGCCACTTTAACACCAACAGCCAGGGTTGTAATGAGGGCCTTCATGATTTTTCTCCTTGACAAAGCGAAGAAGACTCTTGATAGAGCTTCTAAAATGCTGAACCCTTCCCTTTTTACTTACTATTGCCAACCTTAATCACCTGTTTCTTTCTAATTTCTGATTTTCTTTTTCCAAATTATTTTGTTCTTTTTGTGCTTTTTACCTTTTTGCCCACATGTGCTTGACCCAAAACCTTACATGGATTTGCTAATTCTTAGTAATAACCCTGCCTGGGTTAAGAAATTGTGCAACTGTAATTGCTAAATGTTTGACAGAATTAGACAGCGGTCAGTCAGTTAGTAATTTTTTTGGGATCATTATTTAAAATCTTTACAAACGATCGCCAGGCCATCTTTCTCAGTAAAATAAAAGATGATCAAAGATAAGCAAACATGAAAGATAGTTCATCGTTTCAACATACCTAATAAACAATGAAAAAAAACAGCAACTATTCATTATTCTATTAAAATTTCACAAAAATGTAAAAAAAAAAAAAAAATGTTAGAAGATTAAAGTGATGATAAAGAAGCTCAGAATAATAAGGTATTACCAGCCATGAAAACAATGAGGTTGACACAGGTGCATAATTCAGGAATAGCCACTATTCCGCAACCGGCTGAGTATTCAAAGACAGGTTTCCTATTAGCATGCAGAAAAAGTGCATATGCCAAAGACAGAACAGCATCAGTAGGATGGAAACAAGTGGTGTCTAAGTACATGATCAGTTTATTACCTGCTCAAGAGCTTCCCCAATCTAACATGCTCAAGTACTTACCCAATCTGATTTTCTAGGGTGATGAGTCTAGCCAGTCCTTGTGTATTCTTTCAGCAGCTTTTGTAGCTGATGGACGTACTTTCCAAATGTGGCCAGTTCAGATGGCTTCTCAAAGGCAAAACCAAAATTCCTGGCCTCATTAAAAGTTCTCATTCCATGGGTTAAAAAGAGGGGATTTAGCAAAGTCTGATGTGCATTAAGCAATACCAAAAAGCAGCATAATAGATGGGTATAAGACTCAGTTTGATAGCAACAATGCCTGCAGTTCGCATTCACAGACAGAGAGTGCCATTTTAGGTTCATGCCTTAAATCTTAAGAACCAGCAGCCTTACCGCCATGATTTACGCCAGGCAGGCTTTTCCAATTTTGCACATTAGATATGGCTGTGAGGTCAGAAGCTGCAGACATTTGTCATAAGATAATACCACTGCCGCTGTCACCAGTGTGCAGTTACATTTGGCCAGATCACTTGTCATGGAGAGAATGTTTAGCTACTTTTTCAGTACAGTTTTAAGCGCAGTATTAGAAACCGCCAGTTTACATAATTCCTTCTGATCTAATTAAAGGGTTCCGAGTGCTTTGGATAAGCTGTATGACCAAGGGTTCATTTTTAAGTCAAAGATTGGATGTAGAGCTGCTTTTAATGTATTGGACGGGGCCTTGATGATTCTACAATCATATTTCTAAGAAACGCCCACGTTGGCTCGCTTTTGCCGTTTCATTCCAAGTTCCAATCTGATCAGGCAAACTCTTACATATTGAGGTAACCTAAACACTCTCGTATAAGCCTTTACTTGTAGTTTTTCCACTTTTGTATTGCATTGCCCTGGGAAGGCTTCATGACTATAATTTAACACCGGTAGAAGAGATGCCCTAAGCACTCGCAGTATCGGGATTGAGGAGAGGCTTTCTAATAAAGTATTAATCTGGCATACTATTTTGATTATCAATTTAGCCTTTGCTTTGAGATATCATAAGTGGGTTTTGTCAGCCACACTCCTAAGTTGTTGTATGATTTTGCAGCATTGATTTTTAGAGGGGCCCAGATTCCAGGTGTAGTTCAGTTTTTTTGGCGCCCCCCCCCAATGATTATTACTTTAGTCTTCCGTACATTTGCCTTTCTTTTGTTTGTCTAGCTGTAGTCATGGAGGGCGGATAATGCTTTTTGAAGCCCAATTCTGGAGTGGTCTAGCAGAACAATATCATTAGCATATTGTAACTGCGTGACTAAACTCTCCCAATTTGGGCGGGATCAAGTTTGTGTGTTTTAAAGCCAGGGTCATTTCTGCTGTATACAGTGGGGTGAGGGTGCAGCCTTGATTTAGGCCATTGTTTTTAGAAATTTTCCTAATTACTGTAGTTTCTGACAACTTGACCCTCACCCAATTTGACGTGTAGAGTGAAGCTGTTGCCTGCAGCAAGTTATTCAGGATGCAGGAAGCTTCCTTCATAATTGATTTCTATCCACCGAATCAAATGTGGCGGAATAGTCAATGAAGCAGGCATAAACGGGGGGCGACTTCTTGCTGGAGGCTTGATGTATTAGATAGGAGTGTCGCATAGGCTCTTATTATTCTAATGAGACTACTGTATTTTGAGTGGCAGAATCGCCCATGGTGTGGGAGAGTAAGTCTAACCCACTACAGGTGACACCTGTCGCTCCAATCCGGGTTTTGCTCCGGCTAACTAGCAGTGCCTCATCTCTACCCGACGGCAGGGATTACTGGGCAGCCGAGTGCATTACATAATTGGTTTCTCAGGGAAGCCGTGGTCACTCAGGTCTCATCCGTTTCTCTTAGTCACCTTGGTCTCATATATAAATGATGAACAGAGGCAGTATTTGTTTTAATAATGACTTTAATAAAACAACTGCATCTTAGATAGCAAAGCGTGAGCTGCAATAACCAGGACGACACAGCATGACAATATTAAAATTGTGACGAGGAGAGTGAAGCATAGAAATAACGCTAGCAAATTTTCACTATGGTCAATAGACTAACTCCTACCTAGGCTATGATAGAGCACAGCATGTTAAGCTCTAATTCTGCCTTTCAGGTTCCCCTGGGAAGACATCATCCCCCATACCTGAGCAAAGGCCTGCGGTCTGCGTTAGCATCTGTAGCGAAGCATTCGGCAATCAGCATACAGTCGTGATTCTCTTGCTGGAATCTCCCTCTAACGTGTAAGGGACAGGGAAGTGTTTTTATAATAAAACAGCTGATGTTCTGAGAAAATGTCCTTATGTAAATATGTGTATTTTCTAAGAATGTTGGAGACTAAACTTCTACCACGTTCACCGGCAATGTACCGTGCTGTAGCCTTGGAATAGGCACAGAGTGAGCAAGAATGTCTTGTTTGAGAACAGAGTGCTGGCCTAGGCAAAAACATTTAGATAAACAGAAAATAAAACAGGACCATAAAAGTGGCTATTGTAACAATAATAAAGTAAAGCCAAATAAAATATATCTAGGTTATAGTGCATAGCGGCTTGGCCTAGTGTGTTAAAATAACGTGCATGGAGCTATAGCTAAAATGGCTACACAACAGGAGAGAGTCACTATATTATCTGTGGTTGAAGAGTTTGCCCTAAAGCCTGCTTGGCATACCAGGACTATCCTGTTAGCTTCCGCCCTATTTTCCAGCTTTTTTAGAAGATCAGAGGCATGCACCTTGGCGTTAATGGATGGCTGGATCCTGCTTGTCACCGTTCTTGTATATTGGATGAAAAATAGAACCCCTACAGCTATTGGGAACCTCCAGAGTCAGCAAGCATGTGCAGTACAGTGTTATGAGTGTTGTAGACCACAACTCAATATTGTTCTTAAAGACTTGGGCAGAGATGCTCTTAGGGCCTGGAGGGCCTGTTGTCCTGATGGTGTGCAAATGTTTTGAAACTTCAGTAGCGTTGGTGCAAGCTCTCATTCCAGTATGGTGACTTGAGTGCAGGGCATATCTGGGAGGCAGACAGTGGTGCAATTATTAACTCTGTGAAACTTATTTACCAGCTGTATCCAGTTGCATTCATAAATTATGTAGATTCTAAGGCCTTTTTGACTCATTCTGTTTTTAATATACCTCCATGGATCCACCAGGTTGCTTTTACTCAGCAGAGAATAGAGGTATAGCCACTCTGTCTGCCCGTTTATGTTTTGAGGACCCGACCATATGCTTATGCTGTCTGGATAAAGTCCACAACTTTAGCAATATTTCTGATTTAAGTGTAAGATTTTTAGATTCATGGCACAGTTTCAGCAACCAGCAAATACTCTGCTTGCTCTCCGTTATGGAATGCACCAAAGGGTGGCCCGTGGGGAGCCTCCATGAGGATGATGCAGGCCTAGGCTTTGAATGACGTCAGTCATGATGTTTGGCCAATTACTCGGCAAGTTCTCACCCCCCTGCAACGTAAGATGTGAGCCCCTGATAGCTGTCCATCCTTTCATTTTTTGCAGCAAAATTGGCCCTCATTTTATTTGCTGTATTAATTGTAGGGTTTCATCGCCTTTTGAAGTCCCCAATGTTGCTGGACTGTCAAGCCAGGACAAGTGCATACTCAGCACTGTGCATAGAGGTAAATGATGGATCTCTTCAGTATAAGGAATTTCAAAAGTCTCCCAGGCGCCTGAGGATGTCATCCAAGGTGAAGATGTAATCAAGAGTACTTTTCCCCTGGAAAGATATTTAGAACTTTGGCACCACCAAGTTTTTTTCAAGTGTATGCTGAATAAACTTGAGGACATGTTTATTGAACAGGCATTGTAGCTGTTTGGTTACTGGACATGCCGAGTAAAGATCGTCCTCAGTTGCCCCCAGATGCCTGAGATTGAAATCACCACAAATTATGGTACTGTAGCTGGCGTGATCAAATAATATCTCATCTAGAGTTTCAGTTTATCAGAATATCCCCTCTGCTCTCCCTAGGCCGAAGGAATTACGGGAGAGATTACCTAATACGATCTTTATCCAGTGGTCTTCAATTTTTATGCCTTCCAACGTAATTGATTGCATCATGTCTTCTTGGGCTGCAACTTTTTGCACTTTCAAGTTGAGACCGATATTAAAACAAATCGAAAGGCCGCCTGAAGATCTCCCAAAGATGTTTCTTTTTATTGCTGATTGATGTACTTCATGACATCTGGGGATTATCAAAGGATCTGTTGACATGTTTCCTGAAAGCAGAGTAAGCCTGCGTCCATAAAAGACTGATTAGATGGAGCAGCTTTAAAAAGCCGAGACAGCCCGGTGACGTTCTGTGACAGTATTTTAAGATATTGTCTCCTTTATGATACTTGGTTAGTAATGCTAGAAGCAGTTCTTTGAGTTGTTAAATAGTGCAGATGGGAGCCCATCTGCACTGCTATGGTGGACTCGTGTAATTATTGCAACTACTGATTTATGTGGTCCAGTCTCCTAAGGCATAGCTGGATGGATGCTTAACTTAGGAGATACTGGCTGTGGGATATCCGGATGTTTTCGTATCGATATAGATGCTAATAAGTTGTGGTGAACGGATTGCATAGAGTCTGTGCTGCTGGGATGTGATGGCATTATTGTGTTCGCTGATCAGTCCTCTCTCTTGGCCTCTTTCAGTGGTCAGAGAGGGCTGGAGGTCTAGCAGTTGGGACGTTTTTGGACATCCTAAGTCCTTCTTGTCTGACTTCCTTTCCTTAAAGATGGGATATACATTAGTTGAGGTTCACCATCCTTTGTTCATTGGAGTGCTAAGAATGCAGTTGTTCTTTTACTTCTTTGTTTTTTTCCTTATTTAATCTCTTTTTGGCTCTCTTCGGTAGTGCCCTTGACCACTGGGTCCCCACTCCATCCATGTCCTCCTTAGTATTACAGCTGTGGTAGGGCTGTTCCTCCAGCCTGAGTTTTGATTCAATGGGGATTTGTTGAGTAATACCATGGGCCTCAAGTTGGGCATCCACCATCGGAGGCGTGGGGTAATTAGTTGTTATATCCTGTTGGAGAGAGGCTCTCATAAGCATGGTTAGGTCTGAGCATGCCAAACCATCCAGGGTTGCTATAATGTTTACTGTGGACTCTGGGAGCAAATTTGCCAATTTCAGTGATGCAGTTTCAGAGTCAGATAGTTGTTGCCCATATTTAGCCGTGGTATGGAGAGCTAGTTTCCATTCCGAGATCACCGAGGACAATACTTCCAGCAAGGTAGATAATTTGTCAATGATTGAAAGGTAAGTGCATGTTAGTGGACCATTTCTGCCTCTACTGGTAGTGGCACTGAGCCCTCTTTGTTTGAGGACAGTAAGCCCAGCCTCCATCTTAGTAATGTATATAGCTAAAGTTTGTATAAGGTCCAATTGCACTTCTACCTTATATGACTTCCAGGTAAGAGCATTTATTGTGGCAGACAATGTTGCATTAATCCAGGCCAGTAAGTTGTTCTGGTCACGGTCAGATTGGGGGACAGGTGGCACTGTCTTCTTATGGCCACGAGAGTGGCCCATATGACAACAATCCTGTACAAAGTGCGTCTGGGCATGTTCTTGCAGTGGATCTATGCTGTATGCAACACTGGAGTTGACATTGACATTGTTGACTGCAGTATATATGGCCGGAGTGCAAGCTAGAAAACCTTCTTGTTCCCCTGAGGAACCAGATAGCTTCGCTGTTTCAGCTGGTACTTGATATCCTGCCCTGGGCCCCCCTCCCCGGAGGGGTGCAGCATTCTTGTTCTGTTGATTTGTGAATCTGAGCAGATGAATCAATTGAAGTAGTAGGAGCAATGAGGGATACCCATTGCTCCTGCAACTGAAAATTGGCATGAGGTGAAAGAAGACTAGGACTGCCGGTTATGCTGATGCAATCAGCACCCTGTTGTAATCATTACTCAACGTTTTGAGCAAGGTCCAACACAAGATCTGCTGCCATGCTGTCTGTAAGGCTTTTTTATGATATTTCAATGATTGTATTGTTCTCCAGCTGTATTCCTCCATTATTTATTTGTTCAAAAGGTAGTGATGATGGTGAATTAATGGCCTTTGTAGTACTTGAAATAGCTGTGGAGCTGGCCGAGCTGGAGCTAGCTGCAATGGTAAATCAGGTAGGTTGATTGCATTCAACCTTTTCCCGATGAACTCCAGTATTGATAATGATGCAATATTTGTTGTATTCCCTCTCCTCCCTCTCCTTCCTCTGCTGTTGGACAGTTTGCCATGCACTGCTACATGAGGCCCCACCTCGTTGTCATCTGCTGCACCAAGAGCCCCCTTGGCCACCTGTTGACCTGACAGGTCCTCTGAGTGCTTGCGGCAATTGCAGCTGTTGGGCCATGAGCTGTTTGAGGTGCTGGAGACTCGACTCGTAAGCACCCATCGTTTGCCTTTGCCTTTATGCCATGTGTTTGCGTAATGCCCTCTCCTTCTTTCCATTATGATCAATTGCTGCCAAAAAGACAATAAATAGAAAATCCTCCACTTAAGTAGGCGTGTGTTTAATATATTTGGTGAATTTGTTAACTTCCTTACTCTTTTATCCAGGCTCTTAGATAGCTCTTGTGTTGGTCTGTGCACCACGGGGGCACTAGAGTTAGACTTTAGTGTAGACATCCGTGGGCAAGTGTGAATGGGCATCAGTAACTTGCAGACCCCTGAATGCAAGTGCAGTACAGTATCAGCCAAAAGGTTGTAATAGATTCTCATTACCCTTCTTGACTTCTTTTGAATCACTTTTAAAGATTTTCCACAAACCACAGGGGAATATCGGGATACCAGTTATCTGATGCCTTGTTGTGCTGTTTTTACCACAGGACTAGCTGCCTTTCTCTCCTTTAGACCTCGACACTAGCTCCCTCTGCTATCCCTCTGCTAATCAGAATTGCTTGAAATGTCTTTAAAATCAGTTCAGTAATCGTCAGGTGTGACGTCTTGATTAGGTTATTTCATTCCTTCTTCCGGGGCTGCACGGTACTAAGTGAGCCTCCAGCAGCCTATACTGGCCTCTAAGGGAGGAGCTGGGAGAAAACCGGATTTGATAAGCACAACTGCGAGCAGGGGGGTAGCCTCACCCCCACAAGCTGCACCTGGTCATAGCCAGACCGCTTCTGTGAGGATGGTCTCCCCTTTATGCACAGCACCTAAAGCCGGGGTCTCACAGCTAATGGCTGGACTCTCACAGTTAACAGCTAGTGCAGTGAGCCAGGAGCCCAAGAGTAGGGCAGCTTCTGCAGAAGCCTGTACTGAGTGTTGAATATGGTGCATCAGGGATCCTAGATAGCAGGTTACACAAGGCGGACAGCGGGAGACCAAAACAGTGGATCCGAAGGTTGGAGGTCGAAAGCTGCAGTTCCAAAGGGGGACCGGTGCTTCCGCAGTTTGGAGGGGGGGACGGGTGCTGCTGCAGCTGGACCAGGCACCGTTCCTCCTCCTCTTGTGGCTCTCTACTCACCTCACAACTTTGCCATGGTGCTGGACCATAATTCCGCCTCACTCTGTCCGACCGTCTGTGCAGCAGCAACAATGTGCCCCATCAGCTCACTGCGTCACATCAATTCATGTCACTTAGACATCATTTGTTTTCTCTCTTGCAAATTTTCTTATTGCTTTTGTGTGTAGCCTTAATCAAGCGTTTAGCCTTTTTGATGCTAGTTTGTTTGAAATTCTGTAGGAGGTTAGGATTGCCTAACATGATTCTGTACATTTATGGTCTTGTCTTGAGAATTAGCTATGTTTCTCTGAGCCTTGATTTGGAAAAACACCTTTGGACTTTGTTTCACACTGGAGTTTTCCTTGTGTGGCCTCATTGGTAATTCTGCCATTCCAAACTGATTTGTCCTGAAATCGATATCTTTACACCCTTATGCAGGGTGAAAAGATCAATTTACCCCGTTTTAAGCATAATCATACAAAGGAAATATGCAGCATGCGTCATTTACAGTTTTTTTCCACCTGCTGCAAGATACAGCATGGTGCAGCCACTGGTTATCCTCATTATGAGTTTTGGCATTCTGCTCTTTCATTATAGGGCCCCGTGAATAGCTGGACGCAGTCCAGTCTATTCACAGGAGCTTTTGTGCCAGATGGAGACTGCCTGGAAGCGGATAGGCGGCTTGCTGGGTGGGGGTGGGACAAGAGGGAGGGTACAAAAGGGGTGGGTTAGGGGGGATCAGCCTCTTTCGGTGCCAGCTGAGTCACGCTGCGCGAGAGTTGGCTGATTGGGAAGGTAGGGAGTCAGCAGTTTAGGGCAGGCAAGTGTTTTTGGGCCCCGTGGTGGTTCCACGACCACCGGGGGGTTTTACAGGCTGTGTCCATTTCCAATGCGGTTTGCATATTTGTGAAGTCCACAAATTCGTATTTTGGGACCGGCGCGCGTTTTTTAATACACGTGCGCCTTGGCAACCTCGTGTTCTCCTGTGCGCAATGCCCGGGGGACACGATATGGAAGCGGTGAAGGCCGCGTTAAGGGTGCTCGGGGAAGCGGGCTGCAGAGACCTCCTGTGGTCCGGCGTCCTCGATGAGGCCTGGGTGGGGATGACGCGCGTGCCACGAGCAGCGGCGCAGGACGTGGCAGCGGCTACGGCCGCGTGCTTATCCCCGAGAAAGAATGCCAGAAGAAAAGGGATGAAAGGGCGGGGGCGCTGCACTGACGCCCCCCCCTCCCTTGTTAAGGCAACAGGGCACACAAGGGGAGCCCCAATTGAGTACAGGCCAGGAAGTGGGGGCCACAGGTGGGAGGGCCAACACGAGGCCTTGGCTGGCCCTTCTGGGGAGGTGAAGACGTACACAGGTGCCCCAGGGCAGGTAGGGCTTGTGACAGGGAGGTCATTGGGGGCTGAACAGCCCCTTGACCTTACCTAGGTGGAAGGCTCTGGAGAAGGGACCATGTTGGGCACGTCAGTGAAGGTGGGGGAAGGCGCAGGTCAGGCCCATATGGCAGGCAAGGCTGCAGCAGTCAGGGGGGGCATAGGTGGCACGGCAAGTAGCCATGGCAACGCGAGTGATGAAGAGGGTGCTGCTAATTTTGGCAGTCCACGATGCACAAAGGTGGCTGGCCACCAACCATTTACGAATTGGGCAGCTGTGGACATAGAGGCACAGATCCTAGAGCAAAGGCAGCTGGTGGAGGAGACGGAACGCAGGTGGGAACGGTTGTGCATGGCCAGAAGCGAGGCGGAGGGCAGGTCCAAGAAGGCGAAGAGGAAGGTAGGGGAGCCAGGCGGTTGCCCAGATGAGTCCGTGGGGACAGAAAAAGGTAGTTGGGTATGGATACCCCAGGAAGAGCAGGGGGCAGGACAGGAGGCTGGTGCGGCCAGAGGGCGTGGCAGTGTGACAGCAGCATCTGGCGCACACGGCCAGACGCGGCGACTAGAGTCTATGCCCACATCAGAGGTGGGCAGAAGGGTGGCGAAGCCAACCGGGCACAATACGGCCCCTGGACGTTGTTCAGAAGCACTAGAGGGGTCCCCGGCGGCCTTCTCTACACCGTGGGAATGCAAGAAGGACACGACTGGCTTGCGCCAGGGGGGTTCCAGAGCAGGGTTCGAATGCAGCATGGAAGAAGCGAGTGGCGCAAATGAAGGTATGGGGATGGATGGAGAAGTGGAGCTTGAGCTTGATTATGAGGATGAGCTGGATGATTGGGAGGAAGGCGAGATTCAGGAGAAAGAGGTGAGCAGGGTACAAGGGAAGGGGCAAGGGTGCAAGAGCGGTGCAACCCCCTCTGCTGTTTCTGTTTTACAGGTGCCTTTGTCGGAGCAGGGACACGTGGTGCCCGGCAAGGAAGGTGGCAGGCGCAAGCTATCGTCGGAGGCTGGAGCGACGGCTGCAAGGTAAAAGAGAATGGTGGGCACCATGGGTGGCCACAAAAGAGCCAGGGGGTGCAAAACAGTATAAGTCGGTAGGGGTGGGGGAGAATTCAATGCACCTTCAATTGGAATCTGGAGGTAGTGTGGCAAGTGGGACAGACAAGGGGAAAGATGAAGGAGCGATAGAAAAAGAGGGGGGCGAGGAAAAAGGTGATAAGGGCAATAAGGAAGAAGAAGAAAAGGGGGGGCTGGACCCAAGAAAAGGTTACCTTACATGGGTCTCGCAATGCCTTTAGGGTCCCATGTGGCCGAAAAGACAAAGGCAAGAATTTGGAAGCACAAATATGTTGATGTTTTCAAACTCCTGCATAGGGATATTCAGGCTAAAGAGGGTTCTAAGGAGGAAGAATGGGAGTTGGCACGGAGGCCAAGAGTTCCACTAACCATGGATAACTGGACTTCAGCTTTTCTCATTTATACCAGTATATATTGTGAGAAATACCTTGACTGGGCTATTACCATGTTTAAATACATGGACATAATTAGGAAGGCTCAGTTACATTTCAGGGGTTTTGCCTGGCTGAACTACGATGAGGAGTTCTGAGCCAGAGTTAGTATCAACCCAGAGAAGCCATGGGGGGATGTGGATTCTGAGTTATGGATGCAGTGGATGGCCTCATCACATTCAGCTGCATCGACGCATACAGCTAGTGGTCTCCCAGTGGTGTATAAGCCTTTTCATCAGCGTCCCGCTCAGGGAGGGGCGGGGGTGTCTCAGAGAGTGCGGGAAGCTACACCAGGAGCCTGTTGGAACTTTAACAAGGGATTCTGCTCTAGGCACCCTTGTAGTTTTAAGCACGAGTGTTCCATATGTGGGGGCAAACATCCGGTCATGCAATGTTTCGCACTCACTAGTCTGGCAGAGCAGTGGAGAGGGGCAAGGGGCAGAGGGAGTCAAGGCGCTACTGCACCAATGGGCACCTACTCCAATTAGACGTGAGGCATTACTGCATTGGTTGCGCGTGTACCCAGACACGGACACAGCGCTCAGATTGTAGTGGGGTTTTAGAGAAGGTTTCCAGGTGGGTTATCAGGGTCCACGGCAGAAGAGATGGGCGGAAAACCTGCAGTCTGCAAAATCTATGCCAGAGGTAGTGTCAAGAAAATTGCAGAAGGAGGTAGCGGAGGGCAGAATTGAAGGCCCCTTTTACGGGTGGCCTTTGGAGGATCTGATGATCTCACCCTTGGGAGTAGTACCGAAGAAGAGCAGGGGGGAGTTTAGGCTGATACACCATCTGTCTTGGCCGGAAGGGGCGTTGGTGAATGATTTCATTGCACCAGAGGACACCAAGGTGGTATACGCCACTGTGGATGATGCCATACGGATCATCCGGGGATGTGGAAGGCACACAGAAATGGCAAAATGTGACATAAAGGCAGCTTTTCGGCTCCTCCCGATACATCCAGCAGATTTCTCCTTGCTAGGAATGCAGCTGGGAGGTGCGATCTATGTGGATAGAGTCCTTCCTATGGGGTGCACGATCTCATGTGCCCTTTTTGAGGCTTTCAGAACATTCTTGCAGTGGGTTTTTGTGCAGCACAGTGGGCACCGTACGGTGTCACACTATTTGGACAACTTTTTGTTTGTCGGGTCAGCGCAGTTAGGTTCCTGTGGCAGGGCACTTAGGTTTTTCAAACAGATGGCACAGGATTTCGGTTTACCTCTGGCGCCGGAGAAGACGGAGAGACCCAGTAACATTTTGACCTTTTTGGGGATTGAATACAAGGGTTTTCATTACTCGCTTGCTGGAGGAAAAGGTGGGGGAGATGCTGGCTTTCTTAAGGGAGGTCAGGGTGAGGCACAAAATTGAGCTTCGAATGGCACAACAACTTCTGGGTTAACTAAATTTTGCATGTCGGGTGGTTCGAGGTGGCAGGAATTTTGTAGGTGCATGGGCCTAGCCATGTCGGGGGCATCGCTCCCACACCACAGGATAAGGTTGACGGTAGGTTTGAGGGAGGACATCAGGATATGGGAAATCTTTTTGACACAATTTAACGGGGTCTCTGTGGCCTTTCGAGAGGAGGACACGGTGTGGCAGGTACAGATTTTTTCGGATGCGGCTGGGGCAGCAGGTTTTGGTATGTTCTGGGATGGGCGCTGGTGTGCAAAACTGTGCCCTGTGCATTGGCTCAGTCAAGGTAGGAGCATTGCATTCCTCAAATTTTTTCCCATTTTGGTTGTGCTGGCAGTATGGGGCAATGAATTGGTGAACAGGACGGTGATTTTTCATGTGGACAATCGGACTGTGGTAGAGTTGGTCAACCATCAGAAATCTAGGGATGTGAGAGTATTGAAATTGCTCCGAATCTTTATGTTGCATTGTTTGACTCTGAACATAATATTGAAGGTGGCGCACATTCCTGGGGTAAACAACTCTATCGCAGATTTCTTATCTCGTTTGCAGTGGCAGCGTTTTCGACAATTGCCACCCGGCGTGGATGAATTCAAGACAGCAGTTCCGGGAGACATTTGGGAATGGGGCCGTGATGGTCATGGAACTGGTGGAAGGTCGCTGGCAGAATCCACCCTTAGGAGTTATTGTCTCGCGTGGTTGGAATTTCAGGACTTTGAAGCTTACAGGGGGCCATTTTGGAGCCAGGAGCGGGTGGTATTGGAGGCGCAAGTGATGCGTTTTGTTCTATTTTTGATTCACAAAGGTTTATCTCACACTACGATTGGGGGCAAACTGGCAGGGGTGTCTTTCTACAGGAAGATGTTTTTTGGTTGGGATCCGGCAAAGAACGATATTCTGGGGAAAATGCTGAAGGGTTGGGGGAGGGTTCGTTCTAGTTCAGTCTCTGTTCGGGAAGCCATCACTTTCGATTTGTTGTTAGAGATTTTGCATGTTTTGCTGGTGTGTTGTTTTAATGCTAAGGAGGTGGCGGTATTTCGACTCTGCATGATATGGATGTTTTCTGGTGCTTTCCGAGTGTCTGAGTTGTTGGGGGTAGGCACTGCATGCGGGGTAAAGAGATGTGAGGTGCAGCGCAAAGGGGACAGGTTGGGGATTTGGTTGAGGTGCTCCAAAACTGACCAGTTGGGCAGGGGTAAGTGGGTTTGGTTGGAAGCAGGAGGAGTATTGGATGCCTGTCCGGTGCGAGAATGGGACAATTTTGCTGCAGACAGTAAGAGCCAAGAGGTCTGGATCTTTCAGCATAGGAATGGTACCAAAGTCACAGCTTTTCAGTTGTGGTGTGTTTTGAGGATGGCTGTGCGGAGTTTGGGAAGGCAGGCGGGTAATTTTGGTACACATTTGTTTCGAATAGGGGCAGTGACGGAAGCAGCTGAGTTGGGGTGGGACTGGGATAAGATCAGGCGCATTGGCTAATGGCGCTCAAAGTGTTGTGAACGATATGCCCGAGTTTAGTTTCATTGGGATAACAGGCTGGGCCAGGGCTGTGAGCTAGGGGGCAGGGAGAGCATGTGGCAACAGGGCTCATTTTGTTTCTCGTTTCAGGTTGCGTAAGGGGCCCGGAACATATGAAGTCAACCACGTGGCTGGTGGGACAATCCTTCATGCACAGGGTGGCCAAGTATGCAGAGAAACAGATCTACGGACGATCTTTGGGATTACCGAGTAGCCGGCATGAGGTGCAGTGGTGGGGGAAGAGCGGCATGAGGTGGGGCAATCTGCTTCCTTTTCTCACTTCACTTTTGCCGACTTGGTGATTTCCGGATGTGCTGGTCATACACCTCGGGAAAAACTATTTGGTCCGCCTTTCAGGGCTCACCCTACTGCAACACATGCAACATGTATGGGACTTGCTTAGTGTGGGCGTAATTTGCGCCACGAAGAATATGGCGCGGGCACTGAAACACAGGGCAATTGAGAAAGTGAGGAGAAAGCTAAATAGGGCCATGCAAGTTTTTTGTGGAGCCCATGACATTAAGGTTTTGAGGCACAAAGGTTTGAAGTAAGACGAGCAGGTGCTTTTCAGGGGTGACGGTGTGCATCTCTCCAACATGGGGAATGCACACTATTTGATGGAACTTCGGTTTTTGCTCACAAATTTGTGGGGAGAACGCTTTTGGCAGGGACCATGAGTTGCAGTGGGTTTGCTTGTGGGGCAGCAAAACGCCAAGTGGGTTGTTGCTGTGTGGCAGTGGATGGGGGATGGGGGAGGGTGGAGAGTCAGATGCGGGCTTGTCCACCCTTCCAGTGGGGGGAGAAAGGAGCAGAGGAAGGATTACAGATGGGGGGAGGTCAGAGTCAGGCAAAGGGTAAAAGGGAAAAGGGAGATGCATGGAAATAGAAGTGAAGTTGGTGAGATGCGAAGGATAAGTGGCGGTTTGGAATGCAAATGGACGAAAGGGGGTTACAAGGTTAAAATAAAGTTTTGTATAAAGTTATGTTTGTATTTTGACATGTTATATTTTTAAGCAAGCCTGTCCTAATAAATGGCCTTTTACACCAAAAGAAGGGTGTTGGAGTCTATGTCCCGATAGGGCCCTGTGAATAGCTGGATGCAGTCCAGTCTATTCACGGGAGCTTTCGGACCGGATGTAGACGACCTGGGAGTGGATAGGCGGCTTGCTGGGCGGGGGTGGGACATGAGGGAGGGTACAAAAGGGGTGGGTTGGCCTCTTTCGGCACCAGCTGAGTCACGCTGCGCGAGAGTTGGCCACCCACCTGCCCTGCATTTTTTTTTAAAGAAAAAAGGGGGGGTTTGTTGGATGCAAGGTCAGGAAGTGTGAAGGAGAGACGAGGATGGGGGGTGGGAGTGGGGGGTCATTTCTCTTGCCAGTTTTAGGGCAGGCTGCTTGGCACGAGCAGTGGATGGGGAAGGGTGGAGAGTGAGATGTGGGCTTGTCCACCCTTCCAGGGGAGAGAAAGGAGCAGAGGAAGGATGACAGACGGGTGAGGTCAGAGTCAGGCAAAGGGTAAAAGGGAAAAGGGAGATGCGTGGAAATAGAAGTGGAGTTGGTGAGATGCGAAGGATAATTGGAGATTTGGAATGCGAATGGACGAAAGGGGGTTACAAGGTTAAAATAAAGTTTCATATAAAGTTATGTTTGTATTTTGACATGTTATATTTTTGAGCAAGCCTGGCCTTTTACACCAAAAGAAGGGTGTCGGAGTCTATGTCCCGAGAAGCACAACCACACACAAAGTATTTCTCTTCAGTCACAGGTTGTACCTCCTGTGAAGCCTCATTTTACTACACAACTGGTTAGTGTATCATTCACACTGCAAAATAAATGCCACGTCGCAATCCATTTGTGCTGCAAACTGACCGACTGTAGTGTGACTTGGCCATTAAAACACTGGGTCCAACTTCATACTCTCCTATTCTCTGGATGTATATTAACCTGAGGTATTTAGATTGTACTTAGTATTATAACTTTAGTGCCTACGCCTCAACAATTAGGTGGTATTGTTCTGCTGGCTTTCCCATCTTTTCATCAAGCCATCATTCATCAATGCACAAGTTGGCTGCAGGCCATGTCTGAAAGACTAAGGCCCGTATTTATACTTTTTGACGCTAAACTGCGCTAACGCAGTTTAGCGTCAAAAAGTTTTGCGCCGGCTAACGCCATTCTGAAGCGCCATGCGGGCGCCGTATTTATTGAATGGCGTTAGCCGGCGCAAGCAGACCGGCGCTGCCTGGTGTGCGTGGAAAAAAACCACGTTCACCAGGCAGGGCCGGCGTAGGGAAAAATGGCATTAGGGCGTCTTAAAAATGGTGCAAGTCAGGTTGAGGCAAAAAAAACTTCTAAACCCGATTTGCGCCATTTTAAACGACGCCCTAGCACCATTTACATGACTCCTGTCTTAGTAAAGACAGGAGTCATGCCCCCTTGCCCAATGGCCATGCCCAGGGGACTTATGTCCCCTGGGCATGGTCATTGGGCATTGAGGCATGTAGGGGGGCACAAATCAGGCCCCCCTATGCCAAAAAAAAATATTACAAAAAATAAAAATGATACTTACCTGAACTTACCTGAATGTCCCTGGGGTGGGTCCCTCCATCCTTGGGTGTCCTCCTGGGGTGGGCAAGGGTGGCAGGGGGGATCCCTGGGGGCATGGGAGGGCAGCTGTAGGCTCATTTTGAGCCCACAGGTCCCTTAACGCCTGCCCTGACCCAGGCGTTAAAAAGTGGCGCAAATGCGGGGTTTTCTGCCCCGCCAACTCCCTGCGCGTGATTTTTGCCCGGGAGTATAAATACGACGCATTTGCGGCGCAGTCATTTTTTTGGACGGGAACTCCTACCTTGCATCTCATTAACGCAAGGAAGGCGTTCAGGCTAAAAAATGACGCTCTTTCCTCATACTTTGGCGCTAGACGTGTCTAGCGCCAAAGTATAAATATGGCGTTAGTTTTGCGCCGAATTTGCGTCGAAAAAAACGACGCTAATTCGGCGCAAACGGAGTATAAATATGCCCCTAAATACGTTGTTAATGATTTTAAGACCCCTGCAGATTTCCTGACATTTGTTGGACCTCGGTGGAGTTCGCAAACCCAGCACCAGATTTGAAAACACAGCAGGAAGTCCAAAAAGTGTCCAAGTACATTTGCCATGGTTTCGCCGCTCCTTAACCAGGGTTTACAGGCTTCTGAAGTAGTGCTGGGTGCTGCCAAAGTCAAAGAGCAAGTTGAGAACCTCCCAGTTTCCCCAACCATAGACAGGGACCTCTTTAGCTGTCCCATGATGAAGAGTTCAACGAGTTCTTTCTGGACCACTACCCTCTCCCCATGAAAATTTGTCTCTCTGTCTCTTAGGGATTTTAGGTTGTCCACCTGCACCTCCGCCTCCTCCAATGCTCAACAAACCATATGAATAAGTTGTCTTTTTGTCTAGTTGCAGAAGTCTGAGGCCCTCTTACAAATTGGTCATTGTCCTTTCTTGTCTCTGTTAAGCAAATTGAAGAGCCACAGTGAAATTTGCCAAATATATCTGCCCTACTTCTTGTGGTGCTACGGACTGATCTGGCAGAGTCTGAGTTGGTTTTCAAGAGTGGCCACTGATTGGTACTAACAGAGGAGGTCTTTGCTACTCCAATATGGATAAAATTCAAACTTTCCACCATTATTTTCAACTTAAGTATATAGACTGTAATCTACATCAATACATCTCTGGACCTCGGTTCTGAGTCTTTTGAGTCACGTCCCACCCTGTGGTCCATTACTATGTGATAGGGGCGGAGGGTTCCTCCTGGAGGACACCCTAGAAGCAATCCCAAAAACTTTTGTAAATGTTTGCTGCTTTAATCTCTTCTTTCAGGTTGCAAAATCATACATTGTCTCAACGTGGCCTGTTTTCCATGTAATCTTCATTTTCCATGAGAACTTGAGCATGCATTTCTCAGTCAACAATAGTGTGCATGAGCTGACCCGTTTACGTGTTATTGGCCAGTTGTGATTCAGGTGCTTCAAGCCTGTGTTTGAGCAAGCACGTGTCTGTTTTGATTTCCGGAATGTTCTTGCCCAAGCTGCTCTCAGGGTAGTCAAATTGTTGGTGAGAGTCCTTTTCAAATTCACATTCTCGTTCAGTAAGGTAAACCAATGGACATCTCATTGTGAGAAATTCTGGAATTGCCATCCTTATTTGCACTTGTTAGTTGCACGGGCTGCTGCCTTTGGTGTCTGCAAGTAGTATTTTGTGCCTTCCCTCTAGGAATTCTTGAGGGGAAGCAAAATGCACTTCAACTTAATCAATCTAGGCCCTGGAATCAGACGTGGGTACCCTTTCCTGCTAGAGGTTCAATATCTTGTCTTTAATGGGTTAAGGCACCTGAATACCTTCAGAATGCACGCGTTGATATCCACAGAGTAGCAATACCAGATGGGCAGAGAGCCATGCTGCCCCAGTCCCTGCACCTCAGGCCACACAAGCAGGCCTTGCCCAAGAATTGCCAGATGTTGCCAGGTGTTCAAGTTCCCAGAAGGTTTTTTGTGTCCTCCGCTCTCAGTCTCAGTGGGGAGCCACCTCCTCCAGTTCACTCCACACTCCATAATTGGTTTCACTGAGCGGCATTAGACCCAGCATAGTAAGCTCTATCCTGGGGGACAGGATGATCTGAGGCCACAAGCCACTACATCAACAGTCACTCCAGGATGTGCTCTGTGTATCCCGTGGAGGTCCACCCTCTTTCACCCCTCACCTTCTGTTGTGTGCTATGCTGTGTTGTTGGCAGGAGGTCATTCCAGAGGCTTATCTCCTGTGCTATTTCATGCTGGATAGCTCATCTTACCCTAGGAATCATGTAGCCAGAGGCCCTAAGGCAAAGGGGGATAATCTTGAAGTCAGGGTGCAACATCGACCACTGATTGTTCCACCAGAACCTGCATCATCTGGCCATAATTTCCACCAGGTAGCCATCCCAATACCATGCCGGTAGTGCCATGCAGTTAAGGCTCAAAGAGGAGCTGCAGAATACCTCTTATGAAGTCTGAAAGGTCAGCAATGCACTGGGTGTCTTGGAGGAGTTGCTATTAAGCCATCATCTTGATAAAACGACTGCCCCTCCACTCCCTCCCCCTTGACTAATCATCACAAAACCTGCTCTACAAAATCCATAATTTATAATTTACTACATTTTTGTTAAAAGATGTGCAGGGTTATTGTAGAGCACCAAAGTTAATAATGAAATAAAAAATGCCTTAACTGCAGGAGTTTTAGGGGGTGGGGAGTATTCCTCCACTTTTGTGGCAGAGTACCCTGTCCCAAAACTCTAAACCAGAGCTATTTCATTTCAACCTTGCAAGGAAGGTAATTGTTTTGGCCTATTCTAATCATTTATAATTACCGTTATAAAAGTACACAAATAAATGAACGTCAAATACTGTAACTCTTGAAAGCCTGTGTTTTTTACAATACAATTTTAAATCTCAATATATTATGGGCCGTATTTATACTTTTTTAGCGCCGCATTTGCGTCGTTTTTTGACGCAAAAACGGCGCAAACTTGCAAAATACCATTGTATTTTGTAGGTTTGCGCCGTTTTGCGTCAAAAAGCGGCGCAAATGCGGAGCTAAAAAAAGTATAAATACGGGCCTATATTCCTTAAACATTTATTCCCTTGAGTATGTAATCGTGTACCGATCTATTTTCTACTCTAATCCTACTGTACAAGAGAGAAAAAACATTTCACTCTCTGGAAAGCTTTACTCTGTCTTACCATCACCTATACCTCTATCAATCTATCCTCTCTCTATACTCTCTGACTCATCCCAAACCTCATTCTACTTCTATGATCTCTAAAATAACCCTTCCCAGACTCTTCCCTTCTCAACCCCTACTGGCTCACCCTAAACCTCAGTTTATGACTATGATCTCCAAAACAACCCTACTAAACTCTCCCTTGTTTATCCCGCCTTTGACTCATCCCAAACCCTATTTAACTACTATGTTCTCCCTAATCCCTTTCTACAGACTCTTTCATCCTCCTCTACGTTACTCATCCCAAACCTCATCTTACTATTAAAATCTCCCAATTAACACTTCTGGATTCTTCCCCCCTCTATCCCTTCATTATTCTATGCAATCCAACTAACAGACTCACATGTCCTCCACCCAATTTAACTCATACCTCCCTATCCTAATACTAATAGTGTACTCAAATTCCCCTATACTAATCCACCACTAATTCTTTTGGGTTCTGGAGTAGCGTGCTATTTGCCAAAAAGCACTTTGACATCTCCTCAGGGGTTATATAAATACAGTTACAATTACAATTATAATGTATCTAACCAAGGTGTGGCTATGTAGCTATGAACTCAGCGGTGAGCCTATATCATACAGCACCTTCCGGGGCAGTTTAGAAAAGGGCAAGTCAAGCAAAACAATAGGCCTTTTTTTGCTGCATACCTTGGCTTCTGACCATTTAAGTAAAATTTAAAAAAGTGACAAATGGGGAAGAAAAACCAAACTGCAACAGGAGGCACAGTGGGTGGTATGGATAACCAGACAAAGACTCACACTCAACTTTTTTGTAAGAGTGGTGGATTTGGTGATAAATTAAATCAAACTGTCAGTGAGTGACTTTCTCTAACAATGGCACCACCCCTATCCCCATGCCCGCCTTTGCCTATTACCCTTTGTAGGGTACTTGAAATATCATGCCTGGATGAGACAACAGATGTGACACAGGTCCGAACATCTCCAAATAAGGTTCAGGGCCTAAGTTCTGAGACAAGGTTATCCACCCTCCCTCAACAGGAGGGTAGAAGCAATCATGAAGGCAGCAACTTTATGCCAGGCTCTCAGGCAGTCCAAACCACCAGTCTGCCTAATATGGGAAGATCTGCCAAGTGAAGGAAGAGAGCTATAAAAACAAGTAGAGTATTGGCCCTGCTTGGATTAACTGTTTCAACTCAAACCTCTTTTTCACTGGATGATTCTTGTGCTCTGGTAAAATCGTACGTATGTGATCTGCTGGATAGCAAACTGGCTCCCATCTTGGCACCTCTAGAAGCCATAAATGCTAGTTTAAGGCAATTATCGCCATTAAAAAAGTGAGAAGAAGTTGTGGATTCCAGAGGGGTATGAATGTGCTGCCTAATTCCGTCACTTTGCTATCAACTGAGTCATTAGGTGCAGTTTTAAATAATGTAGGAAGTTTGGATCCTCGACCTGCTTTAACACTGAGGTTTGGACCAACAGTACCTCAATTGACCAAACAAGCGAGACATCAGCTTTCATTACATCAAGAAATGGTTCCTAACAAAGCGACTTTTAATGCAGCTAGAAACAGTTCTGTTGGAGTGATCCGGTATATTATTTGGCAGACCATACACTTTGGCCCACCCCAACTCTCCCCCAAAGAACAAGATCACTGATGCCTGTACCCATCAATCTGAATCAGAGGGATGTTTATACCAGAGACCCAAGCCCACTAATCTCCCACAAGACTTCAGGTCCTCTTGGTATAGCAATGGCAAATATGCCCTGATTAACCATGAATGTCCCAGAAACGACAGCTTCACTAAAGAACAAAGTTATGTGTTGTTTCAATAACAACATAAACCACAAACTGGATTTTGTGTGGGAAATAATCATGGTGAGGAGGGTGGCAGGAATAGGCCCATGGGGACACTGTGATTGTGAATTTCCATAACCTCATGATAGTGGGGCATACTTTATCACAAGTACAGGTTGGTATGATCAACTATAGACCCTTGAAGACTTTGCCCCTAGAGTTATTTTACAGGCACCTATCTTCAGTTTCTTTGAAGGAAAATACGGAGGGAGTGTAGCAAGATGACTGTTGCCCGCTGTGCAGGGAGAAGCCAGGAAACACAGGACTCTCTCTGGAGTGTCCATGGGGCATATCCCTTCAATACTACTAATGTGAGTTTGTTGACCTATCTGCTCTCACTACAATATTTATCACTGGTGGTGGCCCAAAGCCCTTTCTCTTTTCGCCCCCTCACAGGCACTCCCTTTCCTGGTATTTTCCAAAGAGTGATCCTTACCTGAACGTCTGTCTCATGTACTTCAGTCCGAGGTACACCGTCCAGGAGAATGAGCGGGGCAATGACTGGGTACCAACCTGCAGAGAGAAGAAAGAAAGCCAATAAGAAAAGAATAATGCACAAAACTGTAACCATAATGTAAAGGCATCACAAGTGAGAGACATTGTAAAACAAGAAGAATAAAACCCACTGGAGAAGAATAACATAACAAAGTATTCTGTGTTTGGTGGAACATAAAAAGGCTGATTTTTTTCACCTCTATCATAGCCTATCTACCTTTTGGTGGTAACTCCCAACCCGGCAACTCGCTGCAGGGGGGAAAGGCAAAATCAGAATGTATCTTCCTTTTCACTCCAACTGGAGAATCGGTTTTCAGCCTTATCTGGTTTGGATTCAAATGATTGTCGTGTTCTAGGTGAAAACAATGATTCTGTCCATGTTTTGGCTCAAAACAAGCAAGCTGAGATGCAAGAAACTCTCCATTGTGATCCTTCTGAAGTTTTGTTAACCAAAGGGCAGAACAAGGTATGTGGTTATCTTGGAGTAGTGCAGGTCTCCAAAGCAAGCTACTAAATGCAGACTGGCTGTCTTTTATTGGGACATTTGATCAGCGGCTGCATAACTCAAGGTGGGGGACAGAGATGAGGTAGAAATTAAAAAACAATAAAAAGCATTTACCTTGCCTCCATCCCTGCCGCCTCCTGCTGCCTCCTGCTCCTCTTCTTCTGGTGTTCCAGCATTCACTATAACCATATTAGAAATCTTGAAGTTAAGTCAGTAGAATCAGGATCCTGTTTCCAAATCTTAAATCTTTGTGCCTCTAAGCAGTTCAGTATCATTTAAATTAATGTTTACTTAGATTTTTTCAGGTCGCCTCCAATTTGGATCATAATAGAATCGGATAGGACAATTAAGAAATGGATGGACAGGGAGAATATGACAAGTTCTATCATTTGGGCCGGGGATTTTAATATTCATAAATGACAACATGCTGTAGATATTATATGTGGCTTTGCAGATGACCAAGTTTTGGATTCGGACCATTTTATGCATACTATATGTAGAGAAGCCCTAAATGAGTTGGTTTTGTCTCTTCATGTAATCTTTCCCTCGGTTAACAAGAAGTGTGAGAAGCAAAATCTACGCACATTTACAGGTCAGGGGCAGGGCTCTATAATTTATTTTGTTCTGGTATCAAGCGATTTGGCCCAGAACCAACTTGAAGAAATCCAATCCTTCCCATTTAGTGATCATAACTCGATCAGTTTAAGGATCACTCATTTAAAAATGGATAGACCATCACCAATAGTAGAACCACTGGCTATCTCAGCAGCAAAAAAGTGGTACATTTGTGGTGGGATTCTATGGACCCGAAGGAATTTTCAAAAACGTTGATTATAAAAAAATCATCAGCTCTTCGGTTGTCGCTCGGTGTCTGCCATTTATTTCAATATTTTATGTGATGCTATTGCATGTGGATTAACCTCAAATAAACCTACCAAAAACCGTCAGTGTCATTCTTGGTTTTCAAAAGAATGTACAACCACTCTCCAGGTACCAAAATCAGTTGCCAACCTCATGCCATGCAATGTATAAAAAATTAAGCTGGCGAGATCTAACAATAAGCAGGTCCGAAAGCAGAGGAAGTATAAACTAAGGACAAGAGCAGGGGAGGATCTCCAGGAGGCTTTGCAGTTAAAGGATTCCTCCCTTTTTTGGAGCATAGTCAATCATCTTCTCTTTGGGGCGAGTCCTCCAGGCAAGTTTATGCGCAATATTACAGAATGTGAATGGATCGATCATTTTCCTATGGTCTTTAATCCAGAGCAAAAGGCCAGTTTGAAGGATTCAGGAAAATGGTTATTTCTAAAGATGACTGGGTTACTGACCTAGTTGATTTAGCAGCGGAGACAAATGCCTTTAGGAATCTGCTAGTGGTAAGGGCCTGGGGCTGGATGGGGTGCCAGTTGATTTGTATAAATCCAATTTAGGCCTTTGGACTCCCCTGTTCACAAATGTATTGCACGCTGCATTACGGGGTGGGTCTGATCCTCTCCTGGAAAGAGTCAGTAATGGTTCCAATTTTCAAAAAGGGAGACAGGTTTTCCCCTGCCTGTCATCACCCTATCTCACTGATCAACTCAACGGCTAAAATCCTGGATCAAGTCATACCAGGGACGTTAGAGCCTTGGGTGGAGAATATGTTTTTTACCCCCTTGCAATAGGGATTCCGACTCGGTTTGGGGACATCTGAGCATGCACTCAATCTAAAGCTTATCCTAGATAAATATGTGACTGTCAGGAGAGAGATTTAACACATGGCTTTCATGGACCTCTCCTGTGCCTTTGACATGGTTGACAGGGACCTACTGTCGGGAGTGATGGCACAGGAAGGTATAGACAAGCAACTATTGCCCCTCATAAGACAACCATATCAGGACACATTTATGAGAGTAAGTTTTTCTATGATGGGGGACTGCACATCTTCAATTAGGATGGTAAAAAGAGTACGACAGGGCTGTATTTTAGCCCCTTTCCTTTTTTTGTTCTATACTGTATAAATTCTGTAGGCACTACTCTAACAAACTTCACTCTTGGTACCAGTTCTGTTGTATGTGGAAGACCTGGGCCTCAAGCTCAAAGTTAACCAGCAGAAGCCATTCATTATGGCTCTCATTACAACCCTGGCGGTCAGTGATAAAGCGGCGGCAATACCGCCAACAGGCCGGCGGTAATAAATATGAAATTATGACCACAGCGGAAACCGCTCAGACAGACAGCCACTTTAACACACCGACCGCCAGGGCGAAACCAACAGGCACCATGGCGGTAACCGCCTACAGCCAGGCGGAAGACAATGTTCCGCCCACTGTATTATGGGACACCAATCCGCCACCTTTTCCGGGGCAGTACCAACGACATCAAAAGCCTGGCAGAAACAGAACGCAGAAGGGAAAGGACTCACCTGCAGAGACTCAGGGAAGAACCACGCTGCCATGGAGCCTGAGTTCCATGTCTTGCCCATGCTCTTCTACCTTCTGCTCCATTACGAACACCAACGCCGGCGAAGACGACCACGGTGATTACTGCCGACTAGCACACAGGGGAGGGGGGAGGAAAAAGAGAGTGACACACACGCAACACACACACCCCCAAGACCATACACACAAACAGATGCAGTAACATTTCATATTTACCCCATACTCCTCAGGAATATTGCAAGGACAAAAGGAATTGATTAAAGTGAGTGTAATAAGATAAAATAGTATAAATACGTGCATCCAAATTAAAAAGTATATACATATTTACAAATGTAGGGACTCAGTCCTCAATGTTCTTGGGCCACAGGGCCACATCACATAGTCCAAGGCCCCACCTTATTCCTGCAACAACACAGAGAGAACACTGCAGGGGCATCAGGTTGAAAATAGGCAGGCACCGCAGGGAGACGGGGAATAGAGGGGCACCTCAGCCAGAAGATGGTACAATGCCACTGGTCCTGGAGGGGCCAACATTCCCTGTGCTTCATTGTGGGGAGTGCAAGGCCACAGTATCTCAAGTGGGTGATTTACCCACAGCTTGGTCCTCGGGAGTGCAAGGCCACAGTCTCTCAAGTGGGTGACTTGCCCACTGGCTCTGGAGGGAGCAACATGCCCTGTGCTTGATCCTGGGGAGTGCTAGGCCACAGTCTCTCAAGTGGGTGACTTCTTCCATTGGTTCTGGAGAGGGCATTGTGCCCAGTGAGCTTCATCCTGTGGAGGATGGGGTGAGTGGATGGCTTCTCCACTGGTTCTGGAGGGGGCTTTGTGCCCAGTGAGCTTCATCCTGTGGAGAATGTGGTGAGTGGATGGCTTCTCCATTGGTTCTGGTGGGGGCATTGTGCCCAGTGAGCATCATCCTGTGGAGGATGGGGTGAGTGGATGGCTTCTTCAACTGGTTCTGGAGGGGGCATTGCGCCCAGTGAGCTTCATCCTGTGGAGGATGGGGTGAGTGGATGGCTTCTCCACTGGTTCTGGAGGGGGCATTGTGCCCAGAGAGCTTTATCCTGTGGAGGATGTGGTGAATGGATGGCTTCTCCACTGGTTCTGGAGGCGGCATTGTGCCCAGTGATGCAGATCTTGGGGAGTGCATGGTCACAGTCTCTCACCTGGGTGTCAGACCCACAGGATTTGCATGGGCCATGACGCACAACAGCCCATGGAAGCAGGACTACACACTGTCCGCCTGCAGTGACGGCTGCTCAGTGGTGGCTACTCAGTGGTGGCAGTGGTGCTGCTAATGGTGGAGCTGGAAGTGGTGTGGGGAGGTTCCAGCCCTTCCCCTGCAGCCTTGGACGGCTGCCCACTGGGGCTGCTGCTGCTGGCGGTGGTGCTGGTGGCGATGCTGGAAGTGGTGGGGGGAGGCTCCGGCCCTTCCACTGCAGCCTTGGACAGTTGCCCACTGGGGCTTCTGATGCTAGCAGCAGTGCTGTTGGCGGTGCTGGCAGTGGTGGGGGAGGCTCTAGCCCTTACCCTGCAGCCTCGGATGGCTGTCCACTGGAGCTGCTGCTGCTGGCGGTGGTGCTGGTGGCGGTGCTGGCAGTGGTGGGGGGAGGCTCCAGCCCTTCCCCTGCAGCCTCAGACGGCTGCCCACTGGGGCTGCTGCTGCTGGCGGTGGTGCTGGTGGTGGTGCTGGTGGCGGTGCTGGCAGGGGTGGGGAAGGCTCCAGCCCTTCCCCTGCAGCCTCGGATGGCTGCCCACTGGAGCTGCTGCTGCTGGCGGTGGTGCTGGTGGCAGTGCTGGCAGTGGTGGGGGGAGGCTCCAGCCCTTCCTCTGCAGCCTCGGACGGCTGCCCACTGCACGCTGGCCTGACGTGAGGGATGGGGGGAGGGCTAGGGAAGAGGTCAATGTTGGTGAGGAAAAGCTTCTTAGGGACATTGGGGCGGGAAGGGGGAGATGGTTTGGGAGTGGAGGAAGAGGGAGTGGTTGTAGGAGGTGTCAGTCTGCTGTGTTTGGGTGCAGGGGCATGGGCTGGATGCTGTTGTGAGGTGGATGGCTTTTGGGTGTCTGAGTGCTTGCGTTTGTGTACTTTGGGAGGAGGGGGCACAGACACAGTGGAAGAGGACACAGGGGACGTGTACATGGATGTTGGGGTGGTGACTGCCAGTGAGGGCCGTGTACTGATAGGTGTGGTGGTGATGGTGGTAGTGGATGAGGATGTAGTGCATGCAGGTGTGAGTGTAGACGCAACTGGGAGGGAGGTGGACAATGAGGAGGAGGGGGCCCCAGTGGAGTCAGTGGATGTTGGTATGTCTGCTTCTGGATGGTATTTGTGTGAACGCCTGTGGGATGAGGTGTGGTGTTTGTGTTTGCCATGTCCACTCTTGTGTGTTATCCTGGGTGCAAGCTGGTCTGACTGTGTGCTTGGGATAGGTTGAGGCTGGAGGCTTGAAACAGGGACAATGGCTGTCATCAGAGAGGAGGCCAGAGCCTGGATTGATCTATGTTGGGCCTCAAAGCCAGTGTGAATGCCCTGCAGGAATGCATTTTGTCTGTTGCATTTGGGCTGCCAGCCGCTGGATGACATTCACAATTGTTGACTGCCCAACAGAGATGGATCGCAGGAGCTCAATAGCCTCCTCACTTAGGGCAGCAGGGCTAACTGGGGCAGGGCCTGAGGTGCCTGGGCTGAAGGAGATGCCCACCCTCCTGGGTAAGTGGGCACGGGAAACTCGCTGAGGGGCTGCTGGGAGGGCGATGCTGGTACAGGGGTGGTCACAGAGGCGTCCGCCACCACCAGGGAGCTTCCATTGGAGGAGGTATCTGTGTCAGAACTGTCCCCTCCTGTCTCCGCCGTGGTGCTCCCCTCACCCTCTGTCCCACTGGTGCCCTCACCGTCGGTGGATTCGGCCTCCTGAGTCCTGTGGGATGCAGCTCCCTCCGTCACCGGTGCCCATAAGGACAGAGTGACAAAACAAAAAGGGGGGGGAAGAGACAAAAGATACACTTGGCCAATGGCGCCACCAACACCACCGTTGGCGTACACAACACACTCACACACAGGGAAGAGCCCTACGCACTAGGCAATGCACTACCAGTCACAATGCTAGTGACCAGCCAATGTATAGGGACACCTAACGCAAATTGCAACATACCTGAGACCCACAGACCCCTGCCCGGTAGTGGATGCCTACTAGCTTGGTAGGTGTACTTTCACATCAGAACCCTTCCCTACATAGGACCTACCCTGCAATGCCAGGCCTGGCCTAGGGGCACCCACAGGGCCCACACCCCCGACCGGATACCACCCCACAGGTGTAAGTTGTAATGATGGGCACTGTACTCACCCCCTTGTGGCTGCTGTGATGCCCCCAAGTGCCCATCTAGCTCCGGATAGGCCACAGCCAGTATGCAGACCATCAGGGGGGCAGGGTTCAACAGGACTCCGTCCTTGTTAGGAGGCCATCCCCAGCTGGGCCTCCGCCACCTTCCATGCCCAGCATCTCAGGTCCTCCCACCGTTTCCGACAGTGGGTGCTCCGCCTGCCGTGGACCCCCAGGGTCGCACGTCCTTGGGGATGGCTCGCCATATACACTTCTTTTGATGGGCGCTGACCTGCAGGGAAATACACACAACGAAAGGTATTAGTCAGACCGTCCTGCCTGTCACACTCATGGCCCACCATGCCCTTTTCCATCCCCATTAGCACAGACATGGCCCCCCATACATGCTGCTTGCTGCCCTGGGCCCATCCACCAACCCCCCCTGCACGAGGCCTTCACACACACCACTCTATGCTTTCACGCAGGATGCATCCTGCTCACAGTGTACTTACCTGTTAGTCTGGAGGCCCATGCAGAAATCGGTACTGGGGTAGGACCCCATCCACTAGTCTCTCCAACTCTGCCGAGATGAAGGCAGGGGCCCTTTCCCCAGTCACACGAGCCATGGTCAGTTCCAGACACAGGTCACAGCAGCACTTGCAGTGTAGATCCTCTCTGGTTGAAGGTCAGGTAGCAAGTGAATGCACAGCTAGAAAATGGAGGTCACGTCCACGGCGGTGCGTACCGTCACCACCGGCGTACATCACCATTGGCCACTGTATCCCATAGGGCCCAATGATGACCAATGAGGAGTTGCATGGCGGTTCTTGAACGCCTCTCGCAACGGCACACAACGTCAGCGGAATTACCTCATTTCCACCGGTCCCTCCATCCAGGACAGGCGGACACCATTTCAGGGGTGTGCAGGCCATAGATCCTAAATGTGCACCATTTGGTCATCTCCAACAAATTACTGTTACAATCACAACATGCATTGAACTGTAGTGGTTGGAATGTAGAGATAATGACCAGCTGCTCACTCTTTTGCCCCCAGTTTGCAACCTCTGTGGATAAATAGGAGATGGAGACATCCCCCCGTGTACAGACCCCTGTTGGACTTGGCAACAATGGAGGACAGGCACATTATCCTCACCTATAGACTTGACAGGGTCACAATCATGGAGCTGTGTGCCCAATTGGAGCCTGACCTGATCTCTGCTATCCGTAACCCCACCGGGATCCCCCCTCTTGTGCAAGTGCTATCAGTGCTCCATGTCCTGGCAACTGGCTCCCTCCAAGTGACAGTGGGCTTGGCAGCAGGAATGTCTCAGCCAATGTTCTCAATAGTGCTGACCAGAGTGTTGTCGGCCCTGATTAAACACATGTGAAGCTACATCGTTTTCCCCAAGGTGGAGGATTTGGTCACAGTGAAAGCTGATTTCTATGCAATGGGACATATCCCCAATATTATTGGGGCTATTGATCGAACACATATTGCATTTGTCCCCCCCAACCCCCAGCGAAATGAACAGGTGTTCAGAAATTGAAAGAGCTTTCACTCCATGAATGTGCAGATGGTGTGTTTGGCGGACCAGTACATCTCCCACGTCAATGAAAAGTATCCTGGGTCTGTGCATGATGCCTTTATCCTGAGGAATAACAGCATCCCAAATGTGATGGCTCAACTCCAGAGGCACAAGATGTGGCTAATATGTGAGCCCTGGTTCCCACCAGTATATGTTGGTGTGGTGGGGGCCCTAAGTGTTAGTGTGTGGCTAACAGTCGTCCCTTGATATTTGCAGGTGACTCTGGTTACCCCAATCTCTCCAGGCTACTGACCCCTGTGAGGAATCCCAGGACAAGGGATGACGAACGTTACAATGAGGCACATGGGCGGACAAGAAGGATTATAGAGAGGACCTTTGGCCTCCTGAAGGCCAGATTTCGTTGCCTCCATCTGACAGGTGGATTCCTGTGCTACTCACCCAAGAAGGTCTGCCAGAGCATTGTGGCATGCTGTATGTTGCACACGCTTGCCTTGCGTCGCCAGAGGCCTTTTCTGCAGGAGGAGGAGGCTGGAAATGGCCTTGTGGCAGTAGTGGATCCTGTGGACAGTGAAGATAAGGAGGCAGAGGATGAGGACAACAGAAGTGCAATTACATTTCAATACTTCCAATAAGACACAGGTAAGACAGTGTTGATACACATATAATTGACGGTTTGATGTGTGACATTGTCACTGGCCGGCTGTGTATTCCTACTTCTATGGCCACTCACTGTACCCTTTGGCATCTCTATTTACAGATATTTGTGCCCCATTATTGCTCCTGGTGTGTTGACTGCAGCCAACTACAGGTCTTTCCTATGTATACATTACTGTATGGTTGAATTGCAATGTTTAAACCTTGTTAAACAAATACATACTTAAATACTTTGACATACTCCATACTTGTATTTTTTCAAAGGCTGTTTATTTAAGTGCTAAGAAGTAGAGGGGGTAGTGTAATGGGTTGGTTTAATTATGGAGGAAAGTCCAGGATAGAGTCCAGTCTATTTGTATCACAGGTGCATTGTCCAAGGGGGCATAGGAAGGGGAGCAATGGAAGTTCAAGGTGGACAGGGTGACAGAGTGGGACACAAGGAGAGTCTTATTTTCTGGTGGGGGTTTTGGCAATAGTCTCTGGCTTCTGCCTGGATCCAAGGGAACGTTTGCGGGGTGGTTCTCCTTCTGCAAGGGGAGGGGTGCTGGTGGGCTGTTGGTCCTGTGGCTGGGCCTCCTGTCCACTAGCGGCAGCAGAGGTGGAATGCTGTTCATTGGTTTGGCTAGTGTCAGGGGCCCGGTGGTGTGCCACTGCCCCCCTCATAGTGTTGGCCATGTCTGCCAGCATCCCTGCAATGGAGTCCAGGGTGGTGTTGATGTCCTTCAAGTCCTCCCTGATCCCCAGGTACTGTCCCTCCTGCAGCCGCATGTTCTCCTGCAACTTGTCCAGTATCTGGCCAGGCGTATCCTGGGAATGTTGGCATGCTCCCAGGACCGCAGTGAGTGCCTCCTGGAGAGTCGGCTCCCTGGGCCTGTCCTCCTCCTGTCGCACAGCAGTCCTCCCAGCTTCCTTGTTGCCCTGTGCTTCTGTCGCATTAACCGTGTGCCCACTGCCACTGACCTCAGGTCCCTGATCATCCTGTGTTTGTGGGGTGGCCTGGGTTCCCTGTAGTGGTGGGCACACTGCTGATTGACATGTCCTGGGACAGAGGTATCGGCCTGATGGGTGGGTGCTGTGGTGGTGTTTCCTGAGGGGAGAGGCTCTGTGGTGGTGTGTGACTGTGCCTGGGTAACCGACTGTCCAGAGAGCCCTGATGGGCCAGGACGGTCATCCAGACCCAGGCGAGCAGAGCTGCTGTCATCACTGTGGGCCTCCTATGTGGGGGGGTTGAATGTTGCTGGCACCTCTTCTCCGGTGACATTGGCTGGGGTACCTGTGGGGATGTGAATGCAATGTTATTGTTTCTGCGTTTGCCATATTGTGCATGGGTGTGTTGCCCTCTTTGGTTGTTGTTGCCCTGGTAGATTTGCCTTTGTGTGGGTTGCTATTTGGTGGGCTAGGTGATTCTCTGCAGTGTGCATGGAGTGGTGATAGTTGTCCATGCAGGTCTGTGAGGGGTGTCCATGCATTGGTGTTGCATGCAGGGCTTGGTATTGGGATCAGTGGGTTGTAATGGTGGGGTATGTGGGAGGTGGTGAAGTGATGGGAGTGAGGGTAAGGGTGGGGGTTTGTGATGGCATGCAGGTAGGGGGGGTGATAGTAATAGAGATTTGACTTACCAGAGTCCAGTCCTCCTCCTGTTCCTGCCAGGCCCTCAGGATGCATGATTGCCAAGACTTGCTCCTCCCACGTTGTTAGTTGTGGGGGAGGAGGAGGGGGTCTACCGCCAGTCCTCTGTACAGCTAGTTGGTGTCTTGCTGCCTTGGAACACACCTTCCCCCGTAGGTTGTTCCACCTCTTCCTGATGTCATCCCTTGTTCTGGATTACTGTCTTACGGCATTGACCCTGTCCACGAATCTCAGCCATAGCACCATCTTCCTAGCAATGGATGTCTGCTGCAACTGTGCTCCAAATAGCTGTGGCTCTACCCGGATGATTTCCTCCCCCATGACCCTTAGCTCCTCCTCCTGGAACCATGGGTGTAGTGTGAGTGGTCTGGGTGAGGGTGTGTGGGGTGATGTGTTGGGGTGTGTGATGTAAGGTGCCTGGATGGTGTATAGGTGATGGTGTTATGTGACTTTGGTTGTGGGTGCTCTTGCTGTATCTCTCTCTTGTGGCAATTCTTTCTACTCGTAAAGGGTTGTGGGTAGTGTGGGTGTGTGTGTTATAGTGGTGTGGGTGTGGTGTATGTATGGGTGTCAGGTGTGTGTGGGTTGAATTGTCCAATGTGGTGTAGTTTTGTTTGAGTGTGTGTATTTTGAGTGCGACAGTATGTACCGCCAATGGTTTACCACCATTGAATGTCCGCTGCGGTGATTCGTGAGTCATAATGTTGTGGGCGTTGTTCTGTTGGCGTAACGGTGTGGGTTTGGATACTGCCAGTTTATCACTGACCTTTGGGCTGGTGGACTTGTGTGTGTGGCTGTATAGTGATGGATTGGTATGTGTGTGTCATAATATGCTTGGCGGTTATCCGCCGCTGCAGCGTTATGTTCGCGGTAGTCGGCATTAAGCGGAATTTACCATCAATGTCATAATAAGGGCCTATGTATTGTGGCCCTTAAAACCGTAAATCGAAATGCTTTTCTTTAGGAGGCAGACCTATTAGAAAAACTCCTTCCTTTAATTACTTGGCATTTCTATTTGATGAAAATAGGAAATGGGACAGGTTAATAACTATTAGAGCACAAAAAAGGGGCCCACTGCAGAGGCCATTTTTAGGTTTGGATCCAGGCTAAGACATAAACCAGTACAGGAGCTTCTTCAGATTTATAATAGTAAATGTGTAGCTATAGCCACCTATGGTGCAGGGGTATGGGGGTTTGCTGCTACAGGGAAGCTCCAAACTGTGGAAAATAACACCTAGAGCAACTGTGAGCATTATTTCACACACAGAATTAGGAGCTTCCTATATAGAAGCCCATATCAAATTGGCACCTCTATAATTTTGGTTGAAGATATGGAGTATCCCCAAAGCACACTTTTCCAGGCAGGTATTTTTGGATTGCCTTAGCCAGCACATTGTGATATTAATTCCATGGTTATCTTACATTAAAACGCTTTTTATAGTCTTGGGTGTTATCAGTATTCATACAACCCAGAGCAAAGTACCCAAGACTTGAGATTAAGATTAAAACAGAGGTATGATTCCCATAGAGAGGATTCCAGACTTTTGGATATTTTGGACATGGAAATTAGTACCACCCAGGGGATGGAACCATATCTGTCATGGATCACAAAGCCTGAACATAGATTGTATCTGATCAGATTAAGGTTGAGCACAGTTCATTTTTTGGTGGCTTTCCCTGTCGCCCACATGTGGTATTTATCCATGACCCTTTGCCCATGTGATGAGCACACAGCCCAGTCCACTTTGCACTTCATACTATTTTGCACTTTATATAAGTCACCTAAGTTAAGGTTTTTACGCCATGTATTAGCAAAGCAGCATTTTACTTCACACAAGGAAGGTTTATTGTATCTGCAGAGTTTGTCATCTACAGAAATCTGTGTCTCTGTAATTGATTAGACAATTGCTGCCATGTCAATAAGGAACATGTATACATTTTAAATATTGCTTTATTGTTTCTAAAAAGATTTAAGTTTTTAGGATCATGTGTCATGTTTCTAGAAATGGATAGATAAACTGGTGTTTTTAATGAGAAGTAGTGAGACACTATTTAGGGTTTTACCAGAATGCGTTGTAATTTTATGTACTTTTATGGCCTTTTGGCTGAATAAAGTTATTTTGATGATGATGATTATTAGAAGTGGGGTCTTTGGTTGGCAGTTAGGTTACCCCTGTCAAAGCAAGGACTCTCACTCTAGTCAGGTTAAGTCACACACAATCCAAATTATCCTATGCCCGCCCTCTGGTAGCTTGGCACTGTGCAGTCAGGTTTAATTTAGAAGCCAATGTGTAAAGTATTTGTGCAATAAATCATGCAATAACACAGCATAGCACCACAAAATACACCACACAGTGTTAAGAAAAATATATAATATTTATCGGATAAGATGCAGGTCAAAACGATCAAAAGGCAATAAGCATACGTTGAGATATCACTGTAAAAATGATATAAAGTGTCTTTTAGTTTCTTAAAAACAATAAATGTCTCTTGCAAGCACAAAGTACCTGGTTTGCATTCAAAATCTCCACAAGGGACTGCAGAGGAGGCGATGCATGGAAAATGGGGAGGTGTGTGTCGGTTTCGCCCCTTCGCACTCATACTTGCATCATTATTTTTTATACAGGGGAATACTTTACGTCGATTTCCGGCATGCAGACTTGGATTCTCTTCAGGTTGCGGTGTTTTTGGACGTCGCTGGGACGATGCGTGGAATCCTGGGTTTGCGGAGCGAAGCCACAGGTGCTGTGTCGATCCAGTGGACATTGCGTGGAAATTTCTCCCACAAGGCAGGTGATGCGTCAATTCCTCTCTGGAAGTCGGGCTGCGTCAGTTGTGCATCGATCCAGTGGGCTGTGCGTCAAAGTTCCAGTCGCTACGCTGGCGCTGCGTCGATCTTCTCGTTGTGAAGTCAGGCTGCATCGTTCCGGTTCAGCGTGCTGTGAATTTTTCACCGCAAATCAGGCTGTGCGTCATTTTTAGCAGAGTGTGCGTCAAATTTTTGCCGCACAAGGAGTCCAGTTACAGAAGTGAAGTCTTTTTGGTCCTGAGAGTTCAGGGAACAGGAGGCAAGCTCTATTCAAGCCCTTGGAGAGCACTTCTCAGCACAGCCAGATGGCAGCAAGGCAGCAGTCCTTCACAGAAAGCAGTACAGGTGAGTCCTTTGTGCAGCCAGGCAGTTCCTCGTGGCAGGTCTGGTTCAGGGATTCTTCACCAGCAAGTTCCTTGTCCAGACGTGTCTGTCAGGTAGAGTATCTATCCCAAGAAGTGTCTAAAGACTGTGGTTTTGGGTGCTCGTCTTATACCCATTTTGGCCTTTGAAGTAGGCTTACTTCAAAGAAAGTCTCACTTGTTTGTGAAATCCTGCCTTGCCCAGGCAAGGCCTCAGACACACACCAGGGGGTTGGAGACTGCATTGTGTGAGGCCAGGCACAGCCCTGATGTGAGTGACCACCCCTCCCCTTACTCCTAGCACAGATGGCTCATCAAGATATGTAGGCTACACTCTAGCCCCCTTTGTGTCACTGTCTAGAGAGAGGTGCAAACAGCCCAACTGTCAAACTAACCCTGACAGGGAATCCACAAACAGGCAGAGTCACAGAATGATTTAAGCAAGAAAATGCCCACTTTCTAAAATTGGCATTTTCAAACACACAATCTTAAAATCAACTTTACTAAAAGATGTATTTTTCAATTGAGAGTTTAGAGGTCCCAAACTCCACATGTCTATCTGCTCCCAGAGGGAATTTACGCTTTATTCATGTTTAAAGGTAGTCCCCATGTTAACCTATCAGAGGGACAGGCCTTGCAACAGTGAAAAACGAATTTGGCAGTACTTAACTGTCAGGACATATAGAACACATTAGTTTATGTCCTACCATAACCATACACTGCATCCTGCCCATGGGGCTACCTAGCGCCTACCTTAGGGGTGTCTTACATGTAGGAAAAGGGAAGGGTTAGGTCTGGCAAGTGGATACACTTGCCAAGTCGAATTTACAGTTTAAAACTGCACACACAGACACTGCAGTGGCAGGTCTGAGACATAATTCAGGGCTACTTATGTGGGTGGCACAACCTGTGCTGCAGGGCCACTAGTAGCATTTGATTTACAGGCCCAGGGCACCTCTAGTGCACTTTACTAGGGACTTACTAGTAAATCAAAAATGCCAATCATAGATAAACCAATCACCAGTACAATTTACACAGAGAGCATATGCACTTTAGCAGTGGTTAGCAGTGGTACAGTGCCCATAGTACTAAAGCCAACAAAAACAGGCCAGGACAAATAGGAGGAAGGAGGCGAAACGTTTGGGGATGACCCTGCAAAAAGGGCCAGGTCCAACAATGATGATGATAAAAGGCAATCCCTTCTCATTGTTCCTGAATTCTGCTGTCTGCATTTCATGCAATAATTTGTAGAAATTCTGAGTTATATGTATTAAGTTTAGATGCCTTCAACGCTACGTAACAGGTGCTCGGCTCTGTACTGATCCACTACAACCCTCCATGGTATGCCTCCAGATTGTTGCAAAAGCTCACTGGCTTATGGATGGCATTTTGATATTGTTAGTTTATTTATTTATAGAATAGTGGGTAGCGCTTCTGTCATCTTATCAGTAGAAATAGATTTTGATCTATTTCTAAAGGGAGTTTTTATGAAACTCAGAACTTCTACATTGTAGGCCAGGGTTTCTACCTTTTTGCAATGGGGCATGCACAAGACTTAGCAGTGCTCCATGACACACAATGCATTAAATGGTTGCACTGGTCACCTTTAGCACACAGAGGATGTTTGGCACTAAAAATTAATGTAAGCAGCACCAACATTTTTTTGCATCTCTGAGCACCAAACCTAACTCCCCTTGGCTATATGCAAAAGGCGGCAACCACTCAGAGAAGCCAGAAGTGCAATAGATTTATGCACAGAAGTTAGTGTGACCTGGCTTTACGGGAACTCCTAGGGCCAAATGAAAGGAGGTGCAAACAAGAACTAGGTAGAATATCATGTGATAGTGTTATCTATAACTTGTAATTTCCATGAAAGGCTGTTTATAAGGCTTACTTTTGGACAGGTGTTCTTGTGTTGAAATTTGAATAAGGGGGTTTTCCTTCAGTACTAATATCAAGCAAGTCAGTGCTGGCATACCTTTGTGTTGTATCACAAAGCATATTTAGCATTGTGCTAAAATGGCTTTATTAGCTCGATCACAACTCATGATGTCATGGATAAAAAACTCTTACATACTATGGCGTTAAGATATCTTTTTACCCGTGTAATGCATGTTGCTGCGGATTTTTAGTTCGCTCCTGCTCCTTGAATTCTAGTTAAGTGTGGTCTCAAGTTATCCAACAAAAGGAAATTCCAACCATTGGTAGATGACATGGTTCTGTCCACTGGAGATGTTTGCTGGTAGTGAGAGAAAGAGGCCGTCTGTAGGCATGTCGAGTAAGAGGATTATTACATTTTACAGTTGTTTCTCTAGTTCTTCTATATTACTTCCCAGACTCTGAAAATATACTAGTGTGAGCAGTTCAGCACCTGGTTACAGAACACCTAATGAATTCGCATTCTCTTGCTTATTTTTCTTCTGGTCTGCTGTAGTTCTTAGGATACCACACCACCCAGTTGAGTTAAAGTGCTGTCTGAATGACTCCCTATAGCCTTTAAAAGAAAAGGCTTTTACAGCTCTTGACATATCAATAGGTACTCTATGAACTGGTAGAGCAAGTCTGGGGAAAGAAGCCACTGACGTCAGATCAGACCTTGTTTACTTGGCCTGCTGCTGCTCTCTTCCCTTGTGCTGGCCCGCAAACAGGCTGCCTAGCAACCGGCAGGATTTTTGCATAATGGTGTTTGATATCTAGCATGGATTTTCTACTGGAAATATGCCTTTCCAGTACAAAATCCTATGCTTAGACAAATTTAAAAACAATCCACATATTGGATGTGTGCTGTACAGTAAGCACACATTTGGAGTTTAAGAGCACATTATTCATAATGGATTTGATAATCATCTTGGCAGGATTGAACTCTAAAATCACCAGCTACCTCTAATATCACTAGCTGCATATCTCTGATTAACATTTGGCTTCTATTTATAGACAGGCCTATCTCCCCCTCTCTCTTTCTTTCCTTTTATAACAGCCACTTGATCTTCCTTCCGAGTGTTCTTTCGAAAACAAGTGTATTAGCTTAGCTCCACATTCACAGAGTCTAAACCATGAACTGTTTTACATGATAGCCAATAGTAAATGTAACAACATTCGTCGCCAAGGCTCCTGTACATCAATGTTCAATAGTGCTTTGCATTATTCTGTATTTGTCTTTTGTTTATCTCACTCGACTTAACCTCTGTAAATAAAACCTGCCACCTCCCACACTTCCAGTATCATCATAATACTTCCGGCAACACAAGTACCCTTTTAAAAGGTGTAACAAATCATTGTAATGCATCTGCACCAGACACTATTCGTTAAACATCAAAGTAATCAACGCTTAACTCAGTTCATCAGGCGAATTTACACGAGTGCTCATTCAAGGAATCATGCACTGCACCCATCTAGGGGCAATAACATTTTTCCCTAATTGTGCTTGTTTCCCTAATGTAAATGTTTCTCTCCGCCTCTAACCAATTTATGGACACATTAAACCACGTCGCCATGAAGGGGGTATTAGTGTTCTTCCAGATCACTGTGCCATTGGGTTTAAATAAGCTTAGTGCAAGCAGGGGTGTAGCTACCAGTGGTGCAGCTGGGGCCCTGAGGCGTGAGGGGGCTAAACCAGATGTGCACCTTTAGGCCCATATTGATGGGCTTTGTTGCGTAGGGCAGTGCAGCAAGTCACCTTGCTGCTCTGCCATGTGCCACCGGACAGGGCAGGAATTTATGGTATTTACATGAATACCTCATGTTCCTGTCCTTTCCCCTATTCTGGCACCCTTTAGACAGCCTAGCGCCATAAAGACACCCAGGCACCCTTCCACCATGGTGGAAGGGTGCTTGTGTTGCATGAAGGATGTTGTTTGTGTAGATAGGGACACCTTTCTGCACAAAAATAATCCGGAGAGGCTTTTTCTTCTATGTAAAGAAGTAGAAGTAAACACGTTTCTCCTTGTTACACATCTCCTGGGGAGGCGCATCTTTTTGGCACATTCCCAGGTTCACAAGTTCTTGTAAATCTGGGAATACGTCAAAATCCATGGGTGCTAAATGGGAACACCCATGCAACATACATAGAAATGCCTCCCTGGTGCAGAGTATTGTAATGCAGTGATTTGGTCTGTATTACATTACTCGAGATTTATGAAGCCATGCAGGGCCACACATGGTGGCCTTGTGTGGCTTCATAAATCTCACTTAACCTCTTAGCTTCTAGGCCTTTACCCCCCACCCCCAGTGCTGAGCCCTTTATTGACTATTTGGGGTAGTTCGCGCTTAGGCCTTCATAACTTTTTGTCCACATAAGCTATCCACGCCAAATTTGCGTCCTTTTTTTCCAACAGTCTAGGAATTCTAATGGTACCCAGAGTTTGTGGTTTGCCCTGGAGGAGACCAATAAATTAGCCAAAATACAGTGAAAATTTAGTTTTTTTCAAAAAAATGGGGAAAAAGGGATGCCGAAAATGGCTTGTGGTTTTTTCCCTGGAAATGGCATCAACAAAGGGTTTCTGGTGCTAAAATCACCATCTTCATACCTTTCAGGAACGGGCAGACTTGAATCAGAAAACCAAATTTTTCAACACAATTTTGGCATTTTACTGGGACATACCCCATTTTTACTATTTTTGGTGCTTTCAGCCTCCTTCCAGTTAGTGACAGGAATGGGTGTGAAACTAATGCTGGATCCTGGAAAGCTAAACATTTTTTCTGAATTCAGCAAGGGGTCATTTGTGTAGATCCTACAAGGTTTTCCTACAGAAAATAACAGCTGAAATAAAAAAATATTGAAAGTGAGCTGAAAAAAACAGCCATTTTTCTCCACGTTTTACTCTGTAACTTTTTCCTGCAATGTCAGCTTTTTTAAAGCAATATACCGTTACTTGTGCTGGACTCTTCCGGTTGAGAGGATATATAGGGCTTGTAGGTTCATCAAGATCCCTAGGTACCCAGAGCCAATAAATGAGCTGCACCTTGCAATGGGTTTTCATTCTATACCGGGTATACAGTAATTAATTTGCTGAAATATAAAGAGTGTTGAGAAGCAGTGATTATTTGCACATCTCTGACTTCCGGGGTGCCCATACTAGCATGTGAATTACAGGCCATTTCTCAAATAGGCGTCTTTTTTACACACTGTCTTACATTTGGAAGGAAAAAATGTAGAGAAAGACAAGGGGCAATAACACTTGTTTTGCTATTCTGTGTTCCCCCAAGTCGCCCGATAAAAATGGTACCTCACTTGCATGGGCAGGCCTAATGCTCGCGACAGGAAACGCAACATGGACACATCACATTTTTACATTGAAATCTGACATGTTTTTTGCAAAGGGCCTAGCTGTAGATTTTGGCCTCTAGCTCAGTCAGCACCTAGGGAAACCTACCAAACCTGTGCATTTTTTAAAACTAGAGACCTAGGGGAATCCAAGATGGGGTGACTTGTGGGGCTCTGACCAGGTTCTGTTACCCAGAATCCTTTGCAAACCTCAAAATTTGGCCTAAAAAACACTTTTCCTCACATTTCGGCGACAGAAAGTTCTGGAATCTGACAGGAGTCACAAATTTCCTTCCACCCAGCGTTCCCCCAAGTCTCTTGATAAAAATGGTACCTCACTTGTGTGGGTAGGCCTAGCGCCCACGAATGGAAATGGCCCAAAACATAACGTGGTCACATCACATTTTTTCACAGAAAACAGAGGTGTTTTTTACAAAGTGCCTGCCTGTGGATTTTGGCTTCTAGCTCAGCCGGCACCTAGGGAAACCTAGCAAACCAGCGCATTTTTTGAAAACTAGAGACCTAGGGGAATCCAAGATGGGGTGACTTGTGGGGCTCTGACCAGGTTCTGTTACCCAGAATCCTTTGCAAACCTCAAAATTTGGCTAAAAAAACACATTTTCCTCACATTTCGGTGACAGAAGGTTCTGGAATCTGAGAGGAGCCACAAATTTCCTTCCACCCAGCGTTCCCCCAAGTCTTCCGATAAAAATGGTGCCTCACTTGCGTGGGTAGGCCTAGCGCCCACGAATGGAAATGGTCCAAAACACAACATGGACACATCACATTTTTTCACAGAAAACAGAGGTGTTTTTTGCAAAGTGCCTACCTGTAGATTTTGGCCTCTAGCTCAGCTGGCACCTAGGGAAACCTACCAAAACTGTGCATTTTTTGAAAACTAGAGACCTAGGGGAATCCAAGATGGGGTGACTTGTGGGGCTCTGACCAGGTTCTGTTACCCAGAATCCTTTGCAAAAACTCGAAATTTGGCTAAGAAAACACATTTTCCTCACATTTCGGTGACAGAAAGTTCTGGAATCTGAGAGGAGCCACAAATTTCCTTCCACCCAGTGTTCCCCCAAGTCTCCCGATAAAAATGGTACCTCACTTGTGTGGGTAGGCCTGGTGCCCACGACAGGAATAGATCACACAACGGTCAATTTTGGTCCTTACATGAGGCAGCTGTTGACCCTGGGGTGATCCATTCCTGACGCAGGCACCAGGTGTAGGCACTCAAGTGGGGTAGTGTTTTTATCAGGACAGGTGGGGAATCACTGGGTGGTAGGAATTTTGTGGATCCCAGCATATTCCTGTAGTTTGTGTGACAGAAATGCGAGAAAAATAGAGTTTTTATTCAACATTTCAGCTTTGCAGGGTATTCTGGGTAAGAAAACTTTGGGGAATCCACACAAATCACACCTCTGTGAACTCCCCCGAATGTCTAGTTTCCAGAAATGTTTGGGTTTAGTGTGTTTCTCTATATGGCCGCCGAACCCAGGACCAAAAACACAGATGCCTGCCTTACAAAACCAGTTTGTTTTGCAATAGATAATTTTGATGTCTCCACAATACGTTTTGGGCCGTGGAATTTGGGGCTGAACTAAATTGGGGGGCTCCCAAGAGAGCACTCTCTCTCTCTGCTTGCCGCTGCATTCACCTGCTCTCTGGGTTGGGCTAACCCACTATTACCCAGTTGCACAGACTGCTTGCGAAGGGACAGCAGGACTGTCCCCATCACCTCCCTCATAATTTACTGGAAGAGGAGTTATCGAATGGGACTCCTCCGACTGAAAAGTCACTCCCAGAGTCTGCACCATTGTCCTATCCCTCAGATGCTCTCTCAGTATCTGATGTCTCAGTCTCTGATCCTATGTCAGAGCTGTCCTCTATAACCCGAGTGACGGCAGCAGTCATTCATCAAGATGCCATCTCTGCTATTGGCTAAACTGTTGCTCTAAAACACTAGCCTACGTAGACAGTCACAAAATCGATGGTGTGTGTGAGATACGTGCAACAGTACAGGCCACCTTACTTGCACTTCTTCCCTCAATCAGCACGTTCTTTCAAGACACTCAAAAAACACCTTGTCACATACCATTCGTCACCGTCTTTAGCACCTCCTGCGCCCAGTCCAACAATCATTATTGGTGCTCCCACTCCCTCCTCCTTGGATTCCCTCATTACCACCCAGCAAAAGTGCCCTTCATCTCTCCATAGCCGCCCTCCACCCCGCACATACATTTCATTTGTATTATAGCGCAGGTAATGGCTGACTTTACTAATGTACTCAGCTATTTACATAAAATACCGATTTGCTCTTTGCAGTAGGCATATAAACCTTCTTTATGGCACTAAAACTGCCACTAGACAAGTCTGACCCTTTTGTAGCAGAAACATAATCACAATACTTACTTGACTTTTTTATTGCTGCCTAAAAGCTACAGTTGAAAAGCGTCAGTTGAAGTATGTGCATTGCTTTGAAGAGGCAAGCTGCAACTGCAAGACAACTGGTGGCAAATCTCTCTCTATATATATATATATATATATATATACATATATACATATATATATATATATATGTATATCTATAGATCTATCTATAGATATATCCATGTAGATAGATATATCTACATAGATATATCTATATATATAGATCTATATATATGTATATATATAGATCTATATTTTTTTTAGTTGTTGTATGGTTTCCTTGGGGGCCAAAATGGCCCCCAGGGAAACCCTACAACAACTAAAAAAAATATTGCCCCCACAGGGGGCCGCCCTGCCCACGGGCGACCCCCTGTCCATTTTTTTTTTTTATTTAAATAAATAACATTTAGCCCCTGAGGGGGCGTGATCGCGCCCCCCCGGGGCACCTACCTTTTAAAAAAAAAAAATATGCCCGCAGGGGGCGGCCCGTTTTCTGAGGGGGCCGACCCCCCCAAGTGAAATCCCTGGTGTCTAGTGGTGTTTCCTGGCCCGGGAAACAGTTTCAGGAAAGCCTCGTAAGAAAGGGGAGAGTCTTCTAATTGTTCTGAACCTGTGGTGTGTGAATGCCATATCTAATTGTCCTACACCAATGGTGTATGGAAGAATGCTTTCTTTTTCTTACACCAATAATTTAGAAATTCTTGCACTACCTGTTCCCCATCTATGGTTTAGGGATGCTTCTTCTTCATGCTCTGCATGTGCGGCTCATGGAAGCCTGCCAACCTCTCCTGCATTGTAGAGATTGATGCACATTACATTCTGCATTTTGTCTTTGAAGCCATAGTGCGCTGCCTACAGTTTGGTAAGAGAAGAGCTCTGGTGCCTAGCTTAAATACTGCTCCCAGAGAGCTAAGTAGTAGGCAGTAGCAGTGTGTGTTGGCTGGCTTGGTTGGCAGAATTACTGAAGCCTCTGTAAACAATCTGGTACAACGTACTTTAATTTATGCACATGGTACCCAGCCACAGAACCTTGAGCTCTGTTCATTATTATATATTCCTTGAAAATAGATAAAAAGTTGATCTCTGCCTATCTCTCTCAAGCACTCCTCCCCCCATTTCCCTTAATACACCTGTTTGTACCCTCTCTTCTGTGTCTCTCATTCAAAGCTGCCCCCATTTTTCTCTCACTACAAGAGCACTCTCAGTTCAAGGGCATAGCAGACAAAGGCCTTGTCCTGGAGCCTGGATGAGTTGGCAGTGATTGGGCAGACAAGGCCGAAATGGGAAACAAAACATTTTATGATGTGCTAGAGTGTCTGAAAGATCAATTTTCCCCCGTGGGAAACAGCACATTATGGCCCATATTTTTACTTTTTGACGCAAACCAGCGCCGGCGCTGGTTTGCGTCAAAAAATTTACTGCTGGCTAACGCCATTCCTACGCACCATGCGGGTGTCTTATTTAAGGATTGACGTTAGCCGGTGCTGCGGGCTGGTCTTAGTAAAAAAAATTACTCAAACCAGGCAGCGCCGCCGTAGGTGAAAATGGGGGTTGTGCGTCAAAAAATGGTGCAAGTCAGGTTTGAGTCAAAAATCATGACTAAAACCGGGCTTGCGCCATTTTTTGCCGCACAACCCCCATTGAAATGACTCCTGTTTTAGCAAAGACTGGAGTCATGCCCCCTTGCCCAATGGCCATGCCCAGGGGACTTCTGTCCCCTGGGCATGGCCACTGGGCACAGTGGCATGTAGGGGGGCCCCCCATGACACTTAAAAAAAATAATAATAATGCTTACCTCAACTTACCTGTACTTACCTGGGATGGGTCCCCCCATCCATGGGTGTCCTCCAGGGGAGGGGGTGGGTGGTAGGGGGTGTCCCTGGGGGCAGGGAAGGGCACCTCTGGACTGAATCCATGGTCAGAGACCATGGAAGTGAGCCCGAAGGTCCCTTAACGCCTGCCCTGACCCGGGTGTTACAAAACAGTGCACATTAAGCTGTGCGCCGTTTTTTAAGGCCTGCTTTCACCTGTGCGTCAAAATGACGCTGGAGTATAAATAAGGCGCACAGGCCTTAAAGTCATTTTTTGGGGCGGGAACACCTACCTTGCATGTCATTAACACAAGGCAGTTTCCCGCATCCAAAAAATGACGCACCCAGAGGAATATTGACATCCGCAGGGTCGGGCGTCATAGTATAAATATGGTGCACGGTTTGCGCCGAATGTGCGTCAAAACTTTTTACGCACATTCGGCACAAACAGAATGTAAATGTGCCCTTATGTCACTTCCAGAGCCAGAGGACTCTCTGATGCCTTCAATTTACCCTTTAGGCTGAGTGTAGCTACCATTTGCACACTAGATGCAATGGTACAATGACCCAGGAGAGTGAAGAACCCACAACTCTTTAAAGAAGTTTTTTTACAGTTCAACCTGATATCAATGGGGGCCGATTTGTCTTGCTTGCACTGGGGTGAATGTCATCCTTGCTACAGCACTGAGGGTAAGGTCTACAAATCTCTCTGATACTCTATCTTCTTGAGAACATGTAGACCCAGCATGCTGGCATTCAATGTATCAAGTTCCCCGCATTCTGTAATTTGGGTTATTGCAGCAAAAATCATATCTCAGTAAGATATCTTATTAGCAAAGTTAGCCATATGAGCATTGTGAAGGGGGCGAAGGATATCAGTCTGGCATTGGTCTGTTCCTGATAGAGGTCAGGTAGGCCCTAGTAAGAATAGTACATTGTATATATTTAAATCGTGCATTGCACAGTACCCTACTAGGTAGGTAAGTATTCTTCCCCACCCTGATTCATTCAACATTCTAGCAATCACAGTTGGGTGGAGCTTGTCCCATGTCAGATATATGGTATAGATGTACCCTGCAGAGCCATCTGACTAACTTCCTGCCACCACCAATAATATATACAGTGTAGTGACTTCATGTGTAGATAATCCATATGTTCCAATTAGCCACAGCTCCCACAAACTAGATTTAGGCGCTGATTTAGAGTTTTCCTGGTAGAGGCAAGTCATTCAGTATGGCAGTTTACTCTTACCATACCTAGGGTCCTCCTCCTACCAAATATACAGTTTTCCACAAGCCCTGTGGACAGCTTTAAATACTGGCAGGAACCGCCATCGCAGCAGGTCCAGTCAATGTTCTAAAAGCTTGACAGACTGCACCTTCAAGCATGACAACCACCTGTTAAACTTTTACAATTAGATTTTTTCTGAAAAATAAAACTTACTTCCAAATCGGGGCTTTGTTCTTGGAAGAAGTAAAACTAACAGCATTCACATGAAGGGAGTTGTCTCCCATAATGTGGGATCATTATTTTCTTATTCCTCCTCACTGCCAGGTTTACCTGATGGTGACAAAGAGCAAAAAAAGGCGTACAACACCTACTAAATTATGTTGTTCCATTCACACCTCAGTGAAGGAAGGGCCCCTATTGCCAATCTGTGGAGATATGGTGCTAAGTCTATAAGTCCTGGGTCTTGGGGTTTTGAGTTTCTGTTGGTTGGGCCAATGGTGGGTATCTTCTGTCACGCCATAATTTTCCGCCCTATCTCACACACCTTCCAGTTCAGTGAAGTAGGTACAATGATTAGCAACCACAAACCGCTTTACCATAAATAGTATGAATATTTTAAGCCACAAGACCGCAGTTTTTAGGTCTCGGCTAGACAGTGCATGCACTGTCTTGAAGAGATGTTGTGCATACTTTGTGGCCGTCTGCCCGTCCATAATCTTTTTATTGGCTGGCACTATCATCACTCTCATATTCCTTCTCCCCATTTGTTCATGACATGCATTTGTAATGCCTCTTCCTGTGTTTATCCCTCCTTGAGAGCATTGACCAAGGACACTATCACTCCACTGCTCTCATTTTAGGATCTGTTTCAGGAACTATTTTGTTTTTTGCAAAAGAGCACCTAATACAAATGCACATGTTTTCACTCGACCCAAACTCCTCTGTAAACAGGCATGCAAATCTTGTTCTTATCCCTTCACATTTGCTGCGCATTCAGAAACTTAGGTCAAATGTCAGGCACTGTTTTCCAAGGGCTCCTGTTCCATCCCCCAACCCTCTCCCACTTTGCAGCTTCACCCATCCCCCCAACTCCTCATCACTGCTTTCCCCCTTCGTCCATCATTGCTTGTTTTAAATGCACTTCCAAAACTGTCTAAGAGAATATAACAAGCATTATAAATGGTACCGCAGTGGGCTTTGCTAGATACTTCATCTACTGCACAATTTTAATTGCTTCTGATAAGATTCAGGATGCTGAAAATGATGTCCATACCCACAGCCCCCTCCCCATCACAGGGTTTCCAGAATGCCCTGGATGCATCTGATTCGTCTTATTGAATGTTGAGGAGGGCTTCTCTATGGCTAGGCAGGGAAGGAATGGATGGGTGGGTATTAGACCTGACACACTGAGGTAGTGTTTCCCCAATCTTTTTTGCTTTTTTTTTAATAGGTTTTGCTGATTATCCCTTAGTGCCCTTAGGGTCCTAGGCACTTTCCCACTGTAAGTGTAGTGTGAAAGTGCATGCGCACCTTTCTACATATATTACAAAGTGGCACTTTCCAGTGTGTGTACTCGTGCCCACTAGTGTTTTAAACATGCATCCAGCCTGCCATAGCAGGCATGTGTGTGCGCACTTGCACCTATGGTGTTTCTTATACATGTGTCCAGCCTGCTACTGCAGGCTTGTAGGTGTGCAGGGGACGAATGCCTCTGGAGTGAAGGACACCCATGTGTGTTTTCACATTTGAGAGCTGCTCTTCCCATAAGTTAACATGGGGAAGTTTACAATTACTACAAGCTGAAATAGTGGGTTGCAGTAGAGCAGTGTCATAATGTTTTCTATCATTTGACAAACCCCTTACCAAGGTAAAGAGGGTTTTATCAATTATAACTTAGAAATGTCACTTTTATAGAGTGGGCATTTCTATGCTCTAAAACGCTTTGTGTTCCTTTTACATTCAACGTTAGTCCATACTGGAGGCTGGGGGAGCACATCTGTGAATTCCCCAGTTACAGCAATAAATGTTGGGCACCCAACTGGAACAACAGACCCATTTGAGGGCCTGGCTAGCTAGATAGATTGGAGGGAGAGGTTTTGACACTTGGCCTCTCGGGGACAGATCATGGTCCCACTAACTATTAAGATCTGCATTCCACAGCCCCATGGCAGACAAGACTGAAATTAGGAGGAGACATCTGTGGTTTAAAAGGTAACCCTCTGAACCTCCCCCAACTTCAAAGGCACACTACAGTATAACTACTGGCACCACACTGCAGCAAAGGAGAGATATGCCTGTAGGGACGCAGGACAAGAGATACTGGAGTGTGTGGTGCACACTGCCAGAGGAATCCATTGTGCACAAGGAGTAATTACTTCCCTTCAAAGGGACTGTACACCCTTCCTGAATCGTGGCTTGCCTAGGTCGACTACCTGATGCTGTGTGGTACCCCAAAGTGTGCTCTCCAAGGGCTTGTTGGCTTGCCCCCTGTTCTTTGGTGTAGGTGTCAGGGATATCAAAGACCTTCTGTGAGGAATCTACACCTTCTACTCATGACATCTGGAGAGGGGTGCCCTTTTACGTGCCAACATAGTCTGCTGGATCTCACCTGGTAGCAGTGGATTAAGCGTGGAACCAAGTATTGTGCCTTGAGACTAAATTGCATGGTGCGTAGCCCTCAAATTAGTGCCCACAGTCAAGGAGTGTGGCCCTTCACTGTGGGGCCGTGACACGCATAAGCATCTTGTTGGTAGTGAGCGGATTCACCAGTTGCGGGACCCGGCGTGGCCCGCTTCATCTATCATGCTGCATCTCTCTTGTGTGACACCCCAACTGCATGCTCATTGTGTGCAAAGTCCAAATCTCAGGTTGCAACCCTCGAAGGTGGGGACATACCCGTAGCAGTGCCACATTCTACCACGTACGGCACAACTGAACTTGCACCTCTGTGTGAAACCGGAATTGTCTGATGCAACTCAAGACATCATGCATGAGACATTGTGCCACATTCCAGGGAGGAACAGAATTGGTACCTTTCTGAGTATGATTAGAATTGTCTGGTGCGACTCAAGTCATCACCAGACCTTGTGTCTCATTCCATAGAGGCAGAGGTTGGTAACTCTCCATGTGTGATCGGAATTGTCTGGTTCAGCTCAGGCCATCATGCACCATATGTTGTACCCCACTTCCAGGGGGGCGCAGAGGAGCAGAATAATGTACTGGAGTGCCTGGTCTGGCTGGGCGCTATTGTTAACAGCGTGCATCCTAAGGTGTACCTCTCCCGTGCTTTGTGGAACAGGGCTGTTGCTGGAAGACCTGGTGCAGGGAACTTTGAATGAACTTCCCAAGTGGGGGGGGGGGGGCGGGGGGCAAAACATTGATTTGTCGACTGCTGCCTAATCAGTCTGTAATCTATTTTTTCCCACCTTTCCCCAGGACCCTGAATAAATGTGTCTCCGGCCGCGATCAGCCTAGTACCCTGGGAAAGGTTTCTTCCATCTCCAGCCTGTGAGGGCAAGGTAGAAGGGGTTGGTTGAAGGGTGGAGGAGGGTTTGGGCCCACAGGTCTACGATTACTGTAACAACTGATCTGTCAGATATCAGTGAACTGCAATAGGGTATTAGGAACAAGTGTGTGCGTGTGCTTGCTATACAAGTCTGCTTGATATCCGCATTGCGGTGTAAAGAGAGTGTGTAGGAGTGTCTGCCTGTGATTAACTGCACCGCACTGCAGTACACATTATTTCCTTGTGAAAAGGTTATCATGGTTTTTACCCGTGCGGCCTAGACCTCCAAGGCTATTCAAAAGTGCTGTAACTATCTGTATATACACATTGCTGCTATTATTGTGAACCGCAGTGCACCCTATCACTGTATGGAATTGAATGTGAATCATTGCTAGAGTGGGTCTCGTTCAGTTGGGCACTGCATTCAACTGATGTTGCTTTAATACGGTTGAGCCTAGTATTGCTAGTGTTGTTTCCCAATGTGATTTATGCCCAGATGTACCTTATGTACATGTTGTGTTAGTTATTGTCTTTATTGAATACAAATCTTGTTTACATATGCAATGTGTGAAGCCTCTTTTGTGATGCTCAGTGTATTTGTTGTGTCAGAATACTGTGCCAATGCTTTACACATTGCCCTTGTGATAGGCCGGACTGCTCAGTGCCAAGCTACCCAAGGGTGAGCACAGTTTTTACAGTGTATGTGAGCACCCACTCCTGACAGGAGTGGTAGGTTCTGCCTGGCTGGGGCCTTGTCTCAATCAATCAGAACATGCTGCCTCCAACAGTGAAGGAAGAATGAATGCCACTGGGCCCCTTCTCTCCATCTGACTCCACCTTAGCGACACTACTGGCGACTGAGGCTATTGTCATGGTTTAGAACTCCCCAGAAACACTCATTCTCTTTTCCAAAAGCTTGCTTCAGGAGCCAAGCCATTGTTGGTGCAGAAGGTACATGGTACTGGAGTGTGATGGACCGGCTTCACCAGATACCAATCTGCAGGACAGAAGCATATTTTCCCTGCTATCAACCTTGGTAGGTCACTGCTTAAGCAGCGTGAGAAGCCTCTTCCTTCCAAGAAGCAAAAGCATTAAATCCTGAAAAACCATTGCATTGCTCAGCTGTAGCATCTTTTTACTCAGACAAACATAAAATTATTCTGGAGGACTTTTGTAGGGAGAAGTAAAAAGAAACCTGTGTCAACCTATAATCATTCTGTTGGTCCTCACACTGTGGTGTGATGCTCAACCCCTCTTCACAGCCCTGCTGTGTAAATGTCTAGCAGCAGAAATCTGTTCAGAGGCCAGCTGGCCTTTGTGGAAATAATGAGATTTACAAACAGCTGGTGTCTCTGGAAGGGAGTTGAGAGGGATAATACATGGTCATTCCATGGTGAAGCTGGATTTTGAATTGCAATTCTGGAAATGCTACTTTTAGAAAGCTGACATTTTTTCCCTTAGCTATTTGGTGCCTGCTGCATGTCTCTTATCACACGTAGCTGATGCTGCTGCCGTTTCTCATTCGTTAGGTCTTGGCTCAGAAGAGCTTTTCAGACAAGTTACGATGCCACTTCTATTCAACAAGACAAAAAACATTGATATTGACAACGCCAATAGCTCTGGGATTGCTAAGACCTATTGGCTTTGCTAGTGCTTGTTTCTTCATTACGAGTGACAAATGCTTATGCTGCACAGCAATGGTGTAACCAGGGAAAACCATCACAGGGGAATTTTCAATCTTGATTCAGCCCATTTTCATTACAGCCACCAGAATCGTATCTCTGTTCCAGTTATTTAGGATCCAAGCCATCCTTGATGTTGAGGGCAATTCTGGACGTGGACCCCTTGCTGGCAGTCAGTGGGCAGAATCCTCAACAAATAAGAAGGACAAAGATTGAGGGGGTCATGTCAGTTTTCAACCAATATTTGATACAGTAAGTAGTATCATTGCCCTCAAGCCCTGTAGGTAGCCCAGTGATGATCCCTGCAAATTTTAGTATAAAGAATGTTCTCCAAGAATTAAAGCCACCTATCAATAGGGCAGCATTTTCTGTGCCTTGAGCCAGCCCCCATTTGTCCACACAGCAACATATGTTTGCGGAGTGAATCAGTAACTCAGACACACAGCAGTAGTCAGACAGAAGCCTAATGCCTAGCTCCCATTATGCCATCATTGTCCACCCACCATCATGCACAAGACATACACGGCATCCCCATCCAGCACTATTTTATCACTAACTCTGAGCTGTAGGAATGTAGAAGGTGCTGGGGCCAGAGAAGGACCTCATCCAAACCAGCGTCGCCATGCACAACAATTGGCCATGGGTTCCTTCACACGGCCCATTCCAGCTTGTTCATCAGGCAAGCAGCACCGATCCATTGCAGTGCTAGCCAGCCCCGATTTCCTCTGAGATGGTCCACTCTTCCTCAGTGGGTTCGTTCTTCTGGGGTGTATGCACTGCATGAAGAACCGGGTACAGTTGGGGAGAGGCCCACAGGCAATACCTGCAGCAGCTTTCATCCACAGTAGCATGCATGTGCCTGCTTCTATTTCCTTTTCAACACCTCTCTCCTGGCCAGGGCAGCATGCCCTCAGCTCATCAGCTTTAGAGGAACTCAACCCCCAATGCGGATAAAGGTTGATATTGTGTGCATGGTACAAAGTTGTTTTTAGGTGGCTCCTAGCCACGCACCCACTCTTCCTCATGAGTTGCATAGAGGCCGAAGCATACCAAGGCCTTGATTATTGATGCTCCTTTATTAGCAATGTACACATAAACACCTACTTGCACAACCATCACAACTGCGAATAATGTGATGTTTAGTGCACCGGCTGCTACCAGATGCAATAAAGACCACAACTTTGGAATGTTCCCTGTCAAATGTTGACTGTTTGAATCTCCCAACAATTATCAGGGTAAAAATAAAGGCCCGGTGACCATAAAGGCATGCGTATTTTTGTGTGGAAAGAATCAGAATCTGCATGTTTTACCCCATTTTTGAGAGCTCCAGTTAAATGTCTGTTCATAACAGGCCCGATAAATACCACACCACTTTCTTAGGCACTTGTAATTAAAGCATTCAATTTGTGTTTGCTATTTTAACATTTGCATTATAGCTATAATTTCGGATCATTGTTATAACAATTACTACCAACCCATATCGATAGGGCTAAAATACGCTCGGGAAAAAACAATATTAATTCACTATTTATTCAGCAAATGTTGAAGGGCAATTTAATAAACCACTGGACTCTTAGAAATGTTGGAGCCTTGTAGGTTGAACATCTGCTGTAGAATAGATGTTCATTTGCTGGACTAACGAATTCTGTCAGCAGAAAATTCCTCAGCCGTCTCTAGAGGTAGTGTCGCTTGGTAACCTTCATTCTCAAGCGTAACATTGAAACAAACATCTAAACAGGACCATTACTCCATCATGAGTGCCATTTGAATGCAGAGAATATCATTCCAGTGGGTGCTAGTCATACACGTTAAATCGGTGCATTAGCCACTCACATAGCTCCTAGTGACTTCTAAGAATAGTTCAGGTCATTAATTTAATAATGGAACCTGCCAGGTGCACTATCGTTCAGATAAGGTGAACATTACAGCGTAAGGCTGGCTCCATTTGTTCTTCCAACCTCTGAGTTTACTCCGGCAACTGACAGCCAGTGAGATAACACCATGCTGTCATCCCCCAGCCCCCATCCCTGCCTCACAATGCTTATTGACCCAGGCCAGTGTTCCTGTGTACCTAACTTGTGAGTGTTCCTGCCAAGAAGAAAACATCCAGAATGTCCAGTAGCTTAACCCTGTTATCTAATTGAGTGGTAGGCTCCGTGAGATTGAGTTACAAAAACACCTAAATTCAAATAAGGACGCTGAGATAAATCTATCTGAAGGATATATTTTCTGCTCAAATTCACAGACCTAGAACTCTAGAAATTTTAACATTCCACGCTATTCTGGTACTTTTTAAGTGTCTGCTTTTTCAAATTTAGGATTGGGGCACAGGTCATTGGGTGTTCTTGGGAAGTCCTCCCTGCAGAAGTAGGGGAACATTCACTAATTCTTAGGTTTCTTGGTGTTGACACACCACTTGCTATTTGTTTCCCATTTTGAAAATACTTGCAAATGTACTTGCTGAAAGGGCCGAAGGAAGTATTTTTCTAAACTGGAAATGGAGAGGAACACTCCCCCAAATGTAAGTGCGTTCAGGCAAATGGCACTCTCCACGAGAAAAAATATTTTAGACAATTTGAAATAAAAAGAAAAAAGTTACATGTGAAAACGAACGTTTGTGTTTCACTAACCTATGTGCAGCTTTAGTTGGCGATTCTATTCGTGTCACTTTAACACAGAAGAGTATGCTACTGCAGGCTACAATTGTTATAGCTTTCCAGAAGAAATCAATGATTTTTTGCAGAATGCCACAATTGTCAGACATTTGCTCCAAATCTAGAACTAAATCAACCGCGCACATTTCTTTTTTCCTTTCTTTTTTGTGGGCCAGACCACCTGCTTTCAGTCTTCTGCCTCAAAGAGCCTTACACACAGGATAGTGGCAATTTACTGTACTTACTGTGTACATTTTAGGCCAGTACCCACTATTCTAATGTGAAATAGTTCGTTGATGAAGCTCAACTCTCAGCATCAACCAATGCATCTAGGGAGGGTGATGATGTAGTTGGGGGAAGGGGTTTAGTTTAGTTAAGGTATCTCGCGACCCTCCCTACATATCAGTGGCATCATCGGAAGCTTGCCAAAGAGGTAGCAGCAAAGTGACATATTTTGTCATTTTCTACCAAAAATATAAGGAAAGAGAAAAAATTAAATACTCTTTATTAAAATCAACATATATAGGAGCTGTAACCTCTTTCTGAAGTTCTGTGTTTAGTTTTATTATGACAGAACTCCTAACATCAGAAGAAGAAAATGATGTACCTACTAGCTTGTAATAACTGGCTACAGTGACTCGGAATGTCATCAGTTACCACTCTCCAGGCAGCACTGAATAGATTTTTGTTTTAATCGCTGTAATACACAGCAGTACACTGTCTCTGTGAACTGACAGCAGGTTGTAAAACACACTGGGCTGTTCTAACTTCTTACCTATGGAGAGCCCACTGTCCTAAAGGTACTACTATAAAATACTGCTACTACTTTGAATAGCAAACAATCTTAAACTTACACAAAAGTGTAAGTTTACCTTTGTAAATCAGGCCCTTAAAGTTAATAGTAATATGCAGTGCTTGAAATGGAAAAATAGAAGTGCAGGTACTCTGTACGTGAGTACCTGCTTGTTTTTGAGAAGTGCTGGCACTCTTCAATTAAAAGTATTACTTTTTTCTTGAGAAGTGCAGGTACTCTACCTCTCAAAATAAAGAAGTGCCAGTACTCAGTACCAGCCCATTTAAAGCACTGGTAATATTGTAATTGCGGAGACTCTGCAGTCAGGATGGAGAACTCTGCACATAAAATGATAGGATTGTTCTTTCTTTTTATCTGTACAGTTCTCTGTCCCAACTGAGTCTCTGCACTCGTAAAATTACTAATAACTCGTAGTTTATGAATAGCAAAAAAATGTAAACTTACAAAAAAGTGTCAGTTTACCTTTGTAAATCAGGCCCAACGTTCCTGCTTTGTGCATACAGAAGAAGTAGCCATTTTCCAGTGCTCCTCTTCTTGAACCAGTCATCCATAAATGTAGCACCTTCTCATGGGCCTCTGGCACAGATCAACAAAGCAACAAAAGCGACAGGAAAAACAAGAAGGCATCTTGAGAGGTAAGAGGAAGGGTAACAGAGAAATATTATGGTAGAAAAGTAGATGCCATGTTCTAACACCATGTTATAGCAATTTTAAGGCACGGGCAAAGTGGGCCATTGTCTAAGGCCCCCATCTTCCAAGAAGGTCCCTAGTAAAGTGATGGGGATAGTCGTAAGTCCTGCCTCTATGATAGTGCGTATAACTTTTTTTTTTTTTAATTTATAGCGGGAATGCCCCTTCACAGCTGCTTAATGCACATTTTGTGGTTTGAAGCAGTCAGTGAAATTTAAAATATAAAATAATCTTTCTGTCTAATGTCAATCTCCTCACCAATCTCTTTACCACCTCATCTCTTCTATTCAAACCCTTTCCCTTTACCAGTATGTCTCTCTACCTAATGCTAAGACCTGTCTACAGTCTCTCTACTTCAGCTCTCTTCACCTCACTTATGATTATCTGACCTCTCTCTCAGTCCACCTCTGTCTACCCCACCTGTCTCTTTACAATTTCACCTTTTTTTCTAACACTCTTGGGTGCCTACCTGAAGATCTCTATTTCACTTCCCCAAATTCAATCATTCTCTATACTACTTCCATCTTTTTGTACCTCATTGGCCTGCTTCCATCCAACCTCCCTGTACCCTTCATCCTTCTTCATCATCTATCTCTCAGTCTCATCTCTTTTCCTACCCCACCTCTCTGATCCTTTCTTCATCTCTCTTTATCTTGTTTCCCTCAACCCAGCTCACAGCCTCATAACTCTCTACATTACCTCTCTCCCAGTATCATCTTACTACCATATTTGACTCCCTCCCAATACCTGATCCCTCAGGTTACATCACTAATTCACTCACTCACGTCACCAATTCCCCTGTTTCTCCCCCTGTCTACATCATTTGTTTTTCTCCTTCATTGTTATCACTCTTTCTCAATCTTTGCCTCTAATTCTCAAGTAGTACCTCCTCTCCCTCTATCATCTCTCACTTCACCACCTTTTCTAACTCAGCTGCTCACCCTATTCATCTCTGCTTGTTTATATGTCTTTCTATCTGGCCTGTGTGTCTCCACATCCCTATCTCTACTCCACCACTATCTCTTGCATCATTCTCTCTCTGCTACTGTACCAACTTCATCTCTATTTCTGTATCTCACCTCTCTTACTCTACTTCACAAATTTTCTCTTTTATTCTCCTCTCTCTTTCCGTCCATACCTGTCTTCTTACTTTTCTTTGTCTCACTACTTTCCTTATCCTACGTCTTTCTAGGTTTTCACTTTTTTACCCTTTTCTACGTCACCATTCTCTCTCTAACTTGAACCTCACTACATGTCTCTCAATGTCTCAGTTCCCTACCTCTCTAACTCTACCTGTCCCTGTCCCCAGCTCCTCCTAACTCACTTGTCTTTCTACGTTATGTCCCTCTCTTTATCTCCCATTGGTATACTCCATCCCTCTTGCTACATTTCCTTCTTTTTGTCTCTAGCTCTCTCAACCTCTCTACCACATTCTAAACTTTACAGATCTCTCTACCTTGTTTACTCTGCATATATTCCATTAGCTATTCCTACCTCTTTCTGCCTACCTTACCTTTATTTTTCCCTATAGGTCTCGCTACCTTCAATCTGTATATATACCTCATCTCAATCTCTCTTCTTCTACTTCACTTCTCAAGGTACCTCTTTCTGGCCACCTTACTTTTATTTCTTCCTTATAGGTTTCTCTACCTCCCCTATCTATCTAGGTCATCTCAATCTCTCTCCTTCTACTTCACTTCTCAAGGTACACTATTCTCTTTATTCTGCCCCTTGCCCTCCTCCCATTTCTCATATTCAGCAGAACTGAAGGCCACTATCTAGCCAGAGGAGTGTGCCCAAAGAAGAGGAGGGATATAGCAGGAGAGGAGAATTAAGATTTTACCTGAATGGTGATTATCCTTGACAGGGCCCGCTTTAGCGCTGGCAGCGCCCCGTGCAAGAATCGTTTTTGGTGCCACCGTGATCTCCTTCTGCACAGATTTCCACACTATCACTATCCAATAGTGCCAGTCATCTCTCCATAGCCCCTCTGTCACGTGTGTTTTATTTGATCTTATAGCACTACTAATATCAGTGTAGCATTTCTGAGCACATTACATCACACACTCATTATGTAGAGACAATGAATCGTGCGTGTGTATATCAGTCTATAGGAAATTTTACATAATACAAAGGGGATTACACTGTGTAGAAATCATACGCCGTCCAACCTAATAGGCAGTATATTTTAAGAGTTTTCGTCTGGAGAAGCATAAACAAAGGATTTAAAATGTATCACAACATTTTGCATTTGGACAATGAAAGACTGGAAACAACATAACTTTCTAACCTATACCATGCAGTGTACATGCATCTCTTTAATCACAGTTCATAGGTCACTGTGCTATATCAGGATTTTAACCTATGAACTGCAAGTAACAAAAGCATCTCTGTGAGAAAAGCAGTAACTCTTTGTGCTATCCATATAAAATACAGTTCTGTGATTTACATGGTGCACATTCTTTGTAGCAGGCATATTCACCCTCTGCGTTACCTTCTGATGAGTCAAATCTGCCACTAGACCAAACTCCTATGTCTCTCTAGAATGAAGATTAATAACTAGAGTTATCTTGACCACTTGACACACAAGGAATTCTGCAGCAGATGCTTTAGAATGCATAATTTATTTCTACACACAGCGCCCCGGCTCCAAGGTCAGTGCCAGGGTGTGGCTGCACCTGTTGCTTCACCCTAAAGCTGACCCTTATCCTTGAAGCAATAGGTTTGTTTTAACTTTTCACAGGAATGGCAGTTGTAAAGGGGGAACATCCTGCAATACAGTTAACATTTTAAGAGCTATGTGCATGTCTTATTTTAATAGTATGCACCAGTGTGCTACACATACACCAAGTCATCCTAAACCCTGTCATTTTTTACAATGGGGGGTAAAGCTGATTATATACTTGTCGCATATTGGGTACTGGTTTAGGGGGGTGAGACCCTACTCAAGCTGCAACTACAATTTCTGACAGAGTGAAGTCACATGCAAGCACAAAGTAACCTAAACTTAACCCTCTAGTAGCTTGGCAGAAAAGCTGTCAGGTTAAGCTTAGAGGCAATAGTGTCAAGTATTTATGCAGCACGTCAAACAGTAATAAAGTGAAAACACAACACAAGGAAAATCCCACACCAATTTAGAATAATAGAGTAAAATGTAAAAAAATTATTTGAGATCAAAACCACACAAATCCAATCATTGAAACTGGAGATATGAAGTTTTAAAGAATTAAATGAAAATAGCTTAGAAGCTCAAAGTGCCAACTGTGGTAATCTGGTGGCACTGGACAAAATGACAAGTTCAGCTTGACCATTATGGAGCATAGGCCAGATACAGAGACCAAACTAGGGAGACAAAACAAAGTACTTAAAATGCTGGTTGCTGAGTGTTGTGAGATCCTGCGTCAAAGATGCATCACACAGCGATGGTTTCGAGGTAGCTGCAAGACAGCGATGGTGAGTCCTGCATCCCCACGGAGGAGGCCATGACAAGGGTCTTGCTATGCAAAGTTCTGCATCGAAGTTGTGTTGCGCACTCTACTGGAAGGAGTCCGGAAGTAGCTGCGGGACTGTGAGGTGGAGTACTGCGTCATCGTCAAGGATGCCGTGATGAGGGGCTTGTGATGTGAAGGCCTGCCTCTAGGATGTCCATGCAGTGGCGGATAGGAGGACACCGTGGGCTGCGATGTAAGCTCCAGTGTTGGGGATGCATCGCGCTATGGTAGTCCTGAAGTGGCTGCGAAGAGATGCATTGCACTGCGTCAGTTCTGCTCGGAGGACCCAAGCTGGCCTGATAGATCACCTTCAGGCCCACTCTCAAGGGTCTAGGGCTGGGTTGGCACCACTTGGGGTGCAGGACTGACAGCAAAGAGTCCTAGTTCTGAGTTCAAAGTAGTTGAAGCCTTTTCTGTCCCTGAAGCTCTGATCAGAACGCCAGCCAACTAGCCCTTGCAGTAACTCTGGTGGGCCTAGGAACAAGATGCACGTCCAGTCTTTTTACTCAGGGAGCAGGGCAACAGAGTAGCAATCTTTCATGCAGAGCAGCACAGCATTCTTTCTTCCACAGGTCCAGAGGTGTACTGAAGAGATTGGTTTGAGGGTCCATTATCTCTAGCTGGTGCCCACTGTGAAGTAGGAGAAGGTTCTGGAGGTTTCCACCCCCAGAAGGGTTTTGAATTTCCTGCCTCCTTGCCTCATCCCATCTTGTCAAAGGGCACAAAAGACTTATGTCAGAACCCTTTGCGAGTATGCATGGTAGATCCTTTATGATGTGAAAGTGTGGTGACAGCTCCCCCCGACTCATCAGGTCAGATGACAACTCCGCTCCCCCATCCAGTCAGATATGGCCTGCTAGCTACTATTCTACTTTGTCTTACTGTCTGTGAGCAATACAAAAAGGCCAACTGTCGGCTACACATACTCATGTGACCAAGGGACCGGCTGCAGGCAACAAATGGTTAGGATAACAAAATGCCAACTTTCTAAAAGTGCCACTTTCAGAATTGTGAATTAAAATCCAACTCTAGCATTAAAGAGGTGTTTGACTTACAATTTTAAGACACCAAACTCAACATTCATACATGCTCCTAATTGAAAGTTATCACTAACTAAATGTTAACTCAATGGTATCCTACGGGAGAGGCAGGCCTTGCAGTAATAAAAAACACATTTAAGAGCTTTTCACTGCAAGGACATGTAAAAGTGAAAAGTACATGTCAAACTTTTTAAATATGCTGCACCTTGCTCTATGGGCTATTTAGGGCCTACCCTGGGGGTGACACATAAGTATTAAAGGACTGCTTAGGCATAGCAAGAATTTTACTTTGCCAGGTTGAAATGGCAGTTTAAAACTGCACACACAAGCTGCAATGGCAGGCCTGAAACATGTTTAAAGGGCTACTTAAGTGGGTGGCACAAGACGTACTGCAGGCCCAGTAGTAGCATTTAATTTACATGTCCTGGGTACACATAGTACCACTTTACTAGGGACTTACTAGTAAATTAAATGTGCCACTTGGGTGTAAGTCAATTTCACCATGTTAGAAGAGGAAAGCACATGCATTTTAGCACTGATTAGCAGTTGAAAGCTGAACAGAATCCTAAGGTCAACAAAAACGAGATTAGTGAAAAATGGAGGAGTAACGCAAAACATTTGGGGAGAACCGCCCTAAGGCTGACAGGTCTGACAGCACTGAAATCAATGCAAAATATTGTTGTTGCCTGACAAACAAAAACTAGATCCAAGTGTGAAAATAAATAGTTTATCAATGCTTACTCATGCTGTCTTTTAGTATTATTTGCTGGCAAACACCGGGCAACTTAAGCTTTCTGCTGTTTTTCCATGCTAGTGTTACATATAATTCAGTATTGTTTGGCCTCAAGAGGACTTAAATTATCTGAAAATGAGTAATATAATCAAAGTTGTCCCAAAGAGGGGGTCTCAAAATATGACTTGCCTGAGGCCTCAAGAATGTATTAAACGGAACAGCTCCATTTTCCAGTGTACCCCTGCGGAGAGACTGCATATCTAGCAAGGGTAGGATGCAACGAGCATTGAAATAAAGATGAAAGCCTAGCAGAAACCCACACATAGCATCTTTTCTGAGGTCATAATGCCCCTTAAAGTATGATTAAAAATTAAGTGGTTTTGGTCAGTGATTAGGGATCCCAGTTGACAATTTCACTAAAAAAATTGTGTTTCTTTTCTTCGTTTTCATTTTACCACCCAATGCGTTTTAAGAGTTGAAGTCCTGGTAGCAGTACCATTAAACATACTCATCTAAAAACAATGATTTCTTAAAGGACTCCAGCATTGCGTTTTCTGACATTGAGACATCTGGTAACCTTACACATGAATAAAAAATGAATCACTGTGAAAGAGAAAGGGTTCACATATTGTAAAACATAACTTTTAATTGAAGTGAATTGCACTCCACCACAACAAATAAGGCCACAAACGTATTAACGCCCCCCTGGTTGCTCTGACACATAGCCTTCAAGTTTAACTTAGGAAAAAGTGTAAAGTATTTAGTAGTAACTAAACAGCTAAAATTCAACCACTTTAGAAAAACAGATAAAAATGTAGGGAGTAAAATAACAATAAAACATCAAAAATAAAATATGAGAGCACAAAGATATTAATTTGAAAGATTTCAGACAAAAGGCACCAAGAAGAAGAATAGAGCCAATCAATAGTCACTGTTCATGGTTGACTGGGGTATAGGTATTGTTAACGCGTCCCTCTATGTCAATTTATGCACATTAGGACTCATTTTAGGCTGATGAATCTTTGGACCCAGTGGTGAGACACCGTAGAACGAGATAGCTGATCAATATGTCAAGCAATATATCAATGATATTATCAACATATATCACCACAGTATACTTCACTTTAGACATTGATTAAACTGTCGGCGCAACCATGACCTTTAAGTCATGGATAACCACACCTTTATTGGAGTTTTGTGAATTTTATTACCTATTGATTACAATCTAATAGCAAGAGTATTAATCTCAAAACCAAGAAGCAAAGAGCATAGTCACGATATGGCAACTGTGACAAAATTTTGACAATGCGAAGATCACAAACATAAAAGCACCAATGTAAGATATACACAAATCAGAATGAATAGAACATCATATTCGTCTCAGTTCAGCATAGCACAACGTCAGTCGCGTTGGTTACGTCAGTCAAAGGTGAATGCCTAATCTAACCACTAATTAGCATCAGCATGATGGACTTCATGCAAAACAATTTTTGAACACTAATTTAGAAAACATCTGACTAGGGTCTCTATCCAAAAATACAGCAGTTGGTACCTAGAAAGGAAAAGCAAATAGACAAATTACAATAGCAATTGTCATAATTACCCTCCTCGGAAAGAGTCAGCATACAGGATCAGTCTTCGTCTTCAGGACATCAGTTAGATCGCCGTCAATCTATTTCGTCTAAGGAACAGGGGACACTTCCCTCATAAGGAGGAAAAGTGTAATGGGGCAGTCTATGGATAAGGATGGTTTATTTAAGTCTCAAATCACCAAACAGAGTGACAGAGTTTCTGGATGTAATCAATATCATTCCCTACCTAGTTCTCTCGAGTCTTCTGTGTCATGGGTTTTTATCCCTCTTTTGCAATACCTTCCCCCAAAATTCTATTGGATAGTCGCTACACCCCACTATCTTTAACCTATCAAATTATACATTAGGTAATGCAATTGTCACCCCACGATAATTTATAACACTTTGATTGGTCTTAATAATTGACGTCTTCGTAGGTGGCACATCGAGGGTTACTTCATTCTCTGGCACATTCTTCGGGTCAAAAGTTCTCTTTTCCATGGTCGATTGCCCTTGGATGTTTCAAATAATGTTGCAAAAACATATAAAACTTATACTAAAACAGCTAGCATGCGGGTGAGAAGATTCCTAACTTTGCAACATAAAACAAAGAAAAGAACACATGCTGGGTCATGGCCTTTTGCGAATCAGCACACTGGAGAAACAGAAAAAATATGCTTTAATATGCGAGCTACACAGCTAATTCTTCGGCTCACGCTAACTTAAGACTTATGGATTCTAATAAATGCAATATTCGTAGGTGTTAACGTATTCAATTAATCATAGTGCAAGCATTTATTTCTTATAGTCGACATTAGTATATGTGTACAATAATTTCTTCACTCTTATAAGTATGTTTAGAATACATCCAAGCGAATAATATTTTATGTTTTGTTATTGCAGCATTGGTAAGTATAAGCATTTCACATCTAATGTATATAATATTTAAACTACGCTCTCTCAGTCCCTCCTCTGATGACGCTCGTCATCACACAAATCTTTCTTTGATCCTTCATTTCTAATTTTTCGCATAATACGCATTTCAACATCTTGCCCTTTATGTGAGCTTTCCCATATCTCATTGAACATTTTCTCTCTGTCACTTTCTTCATTTTTCCTGGTTCTCTTCGTCCAATTTCTCTTTATTTTGTCATTAATTTTGCATGCCCACCATAATCCTAATAGACAAACCAGAATAATTAATAAACCCATCAGAATTTTTTGCAAGTAGCCCATTCCAAATATTAGTAAACCAGCTCCCAACTCGGGCAATTCCCTTTCCAAATTTCTCCCAAACACCAAGTTCTTTCAAATCCTTCAATTCTGTACTATCTCTAGTAAGGTTAGTAAGCATGCTTCTAATTTTCTTACTGTTATCCGGGATAAATGAGCAACAATGACACTCATTAAGCATTTTGCAGACCCCTCCACTCTTTGCTAAAAGAATGTCTAAAGCAAGCCGGTTTTGAAGAGTCATAGCCCTTTCTGCAGCAAGTTCAGTATCCATCAGGTGTATAGCCCCTGTAAAATTAGGCAACATGTTATCCACTATGGTAGACAACTTTTGAATTTTCATAGAATTCAAGATAACCCCTACTGATGGGATTATGGCTCCAAATATATCACCAATGACAGCCGCCACTGATTCTCGTTTTTGTCTAGGATGTTGTAATTCAGACGTTTTAGGTATTTGTTTTAAGTCATCAATTTGGTATATCTTTGGGAATACTATCCCCAAATAACATGTCCCATACCATCCCTTAGGGAGACGGTAATAAGCATTTAGCCCACAGATGTAATAGATTCCAGGGATTGCTGGATCTTGTCCATTCACCATAAAGGTCCATTTACTCTAAAACAAAAACACATGCCTACATTTACTCGTACCCACAAACAAATTGTCTTGATCAGATTTTGGCCTATATACACAGAGCCTACCTACATGTAATGCATCTATAGCTAATTTGCATTGCGTCTTGATCATTTGCATATGTACGTTTCTCTAATCCTTTTTCTAATCTTTCTTTCAATGCTTTGCGTCTATCGTCTGTGTGATCTAGAAAGCTTTTATCTACAGGTGACAGTAAGCAAGTCAAATTGTTGTGATGTGCATAAGCAGTTCCAAATGTAAGTGTTGGCTCAAAGAATCCCCTATTTTTATATCGTGCTCTTTAGCTAATTTATTTAAGAATTCAATCACAGGCACAAAGGAAAACACAACATCCAAATTCGAATAAAAGTATTGCACATGCTCTTGATTATAGAATCTTGTTAGTAGCAAGCTGCAACTAATTCCATAAGTAAGAGTAAGACTATGATAGGTAACCCCCTCCTGCACAGATGAAGGAATTTTAGTACATACATAACAATCTTTCGCATCCATGGTTTCCACATACTCATTTAGTAAGCGATAAAAGACATTAGTAGAAAGTTCTCCCTTTGCATTAGTCCCTTCATGCATATGTCTTGCATCCTGCTCAAATCTCTCCCATGAAGTTAGTGTAGTAGTTTTAGGTTTTGAAGTTGCGTTAATAGTTTCTCTCTCTCTCCATGGCATTCCCACAATCACTCCCACAATTATCACTGCACACACAACACCTATTATAAGGCCTAACCAACCACACACCTTACTCCCCTTGCTACTATTTCTATTGTAAGCCATGTTCGTATAGAATCAGAATAGCAGATCGACAATCAACTTGAGGATAAACTCTTTTTTTTTTTTCTGCGTATAATACAGCGTCTTCACTCACTCCAGGACCCTTTTAGTCAAGTCAGGTTAGCAGCTTGTCGTAATCAGGTTTCCTTAAAAGTCAAATTCGGTTTTAGTGTCACTTCCGGTAGTTTCTAGAGTCCCTTTCTTTTTAGATTTCAAAATTTCAATTTAGCCAAGTTTTCCTTTGAACTTGTTCAGGTACCGTAATATTGGCCTGGTACTTCTCGATCAAAACAGAATGCTAGGAATTCTTGTTGCCATTCAGAGGTTGTAGCATACGCCCATTCAGGGCCTGTATATCTTCTGTTTGCGATTCTTTTTCTTTTTAACCTTCGTTCACCTTGTTGTTCTCCTTCACTCAGATCATCTGCTTGAGAAGTATCACTCTCTTCTATTATTGTGTCATTTGATGCTTCCCTTATTTTAAGGAGTTGCTTGTCTGGCCAATTGTCACCTCTATGTGTTTTTACTCGATGTTTTCCTTCAGGACGTTGGACAGCACCCTCCTCTTGTGATATGGTGTTTTCTCTTGACGGACCGGCAACTGGTTCAGGGGACTCTGATACGTTTGGATTTTTCTCTACGGTTTCTCCTTCTCTTTCTTATTCCGGTTCTATGTTGGGTTCAGACTCTAATCCGTATTCGTCTACTTCTGGGAGAACTTCTCCTTGACTTAGTTCTCCTGCTGCCTCTACTGAGATGGACACTCTGTCACCTCTCTCGAACTCATTGATAGTTTGAGGGACAAGGCTGTTCTCAGTGGGCTCTCCGGTAGTCTCAGTTTCTTCTTGATTGTTCTCTAACCCTGAGACCTCTCTTTCTAAAGTTGCTGTGCCGGAAACTTCAAGTTCCTCTTCAACAGGACACGTTTCCTTTTTTGTATGACTGGCATGTATCCAGTTGGGAACCCCGGCACACTTCACAGCAGTGGTGGTCGTTAATATTACTTGATACAGCCCTTTTCAACGTGGTTCTAGACACGATTTTCTCACGTGCTTCTTGACAACCACCCAATCACCATCTTGTAGAGAGTGGCCTGGATCGCCAATCGGCGGCAACGTGTTAGCTTCCACCTGGTGAGAAAAAGAGCGAATCACGTCAGCCAAACCTTTGCAGTAATCCAACACCATATCATCTGTAATATTCACTAGTGCATTTGCAGGTACTGCTGGTAATCTCATAGCTCTGCCCATGAGGATTTCATGGGGGGACAGTCCCGTTTTCTTGTCTGGGGTGTTTCTCATTGACATCAGCACTAGAGGTAAGGCATCTGGCCACTTCATATTAGTTGCTGCGCACATTTTTGCCATTCTTGATTTCAAAGTACCATTCATCTGCTCTACTAATCCTGATGCTTCAGGGCGATAGCTACAATGCAGCTTTTGTTCAATGTTGAGTGCAGCACACAGAAGTTTAATCACCTCATTGTCGAAGTGTCTTCCCCTATCTGACTCTATAGGAACCGGAAACCCGAATCTTGGTATCAGTTCCCTAAGTAGTAGTTTTGCAACTGTAAGACTGTCATTCCTTCGTGTGGGATATGCCTCGATCCAATGACTGAAAACACACACAATCACCAACACGTACTTCAATCCTCCACAAACAGGCATTTCAATAAAGTCCATTTGCATTTTGTTGAATGGACCTCCAGCACTCCCAATGTGGCTCAATGTTACCACAGTTCCTTTCCCAGCATTCATCTGTTGACACCTATCTGTGGCAAGTGATTTCTGCGGCATTTCTGAATTTTGGATTGAACCAATCAATCTTAAAGGATCTGATCATGTCATCTCTTCCCAGATGTGCCTGCCCATGATAGAGCCGGGCAAACTGTGACAAAAGGCTATTTGGCAAGACTAATTTTCCCTCCTCTGAAACCCATAGATCATCAGCTCTTTGTACACATTGCATTCTTTGCCAAGAGCGTTTTTCTTCCTTGCTCGCGCGACCTTGTAATGTTTTTAGTTCATCTAAGGTGTCAACCACCCGTAATGCTAGATTTAAACACGTATCATTTTCAGTTTGTGGTAACAATTCCCATTGCTCCTAAACGATATACAGTTCAATGCACAAAATCCTGCGACTTGATCTGCATAGCCGTTTCCCATAGACACAAAATCTTGTGATCTGATGTGAGCACTGCACTTCACCACGGCAATTTCAAGAGGTAACAGAATCGCGTGTAACAAATCTCTTATTTGTTCACCGTTTTTCACAGGAGAACCAGAGGAGGTCATAAAACCCCTCTGTGACCAAAGTTGGCCAAAATCATGCACAATTCCGAATCCGTATCTGCTGTCAGTATAGATAGTGACTTTCAAATTTACCGCTGCATAGCATGCCTTAGTAAGGGCGATTAATTCTGCCACTTGTGCTGAAAACACTTTCTCGAAACAGGAGGCTTCGGCGATGCCAGTTATGGTACATACCGCATAACCAGCTCTCAGGGTTCCTGCAGAATCTCTTAGACAGGACCCATCGACAAACATGATGCAATCATTTTCTTTCAATTGAGTGTCCTGAATATCTGGACGAGGCTTGGTGCACAACTCAGTCACCTCAAGACAATCATGTTCAAATTCTTCCCCACCTTTAATTTCAGTATTTTCATCTGGAAGCAAAGTTGCCGGGTTCAGTACAGTGCATCTTCTAAGAGTGACATTAGGCGACCCCAGTATGATCGTCTCATACTTAGTGAGACGTGCATTTGTCATGTGCTGAGTCTTAGTTCGTGTCAACAGAATTTCAACTGAATGTGGAACCATTACTGTCAGAGGGTATCCCATGACTATGCCTTCACATTGTAAAAGGCTCTGACCAACTGCTGCAACTGCTCGCAAACAACCCGGTAAGGCTGCTGCGACAGGGTCTAAGGTAGCTGAAAAATATGCTACAGGGCGATTTGCATCTCCGTGGACCTGTGTTAAGACAGACAAAGAACAAGCATCACGTTCATGACAAAACAACAGAAAAGGTTTCTCGTAGTCTGGCATTCCCAATGCTGGTGCTCTGCACATGCATTCTTTTAATTCTACGAATGATTCAAGCTCCTCTTTTGACAAGGTTATAGTATATGGCTCATCCTTGACTTCCTTTCCTGTCAGTTTTATTAATGGTTTTGAAATGATTGAGAAGTTGGGTATCCACTGGCGACAGTAGCCCACCATTCCCAAAAACATCCTGACATCTATTTTTGTTGTTGGGGGATTCATTTGCAAAACTGCTGTTATCCTTTCTTTTGATATTCTTCTGGATCCTTTCTCAATCAAATGTCCCAAGTATTTTACTTCTTTCTGACAATATTGTAACTTTCTGGGTGACACCTTGTGTCCATTCTTTCCCAGATGATTTAGTAATGCAATGGTATCATATTTACAACTGTCTCTTGTTTTGGATGCAATTAGCAAATCATCGATGTACTGCACAAGAGTTGAGTTGAAAGGCAGCACAAGAGGTTCCAAATCCTTTTTCAATATCTGATTGAAGATAGATGGTGACTCTGAGAACACTTGAGGAATTCTGCACCAACTGTACACCTTATTCAGGAATTTGAAACTGAACAAAAATTGGCTGTCCTCATGAAGAGGTATCGAAAAGAAGGCTTGTGATAGGTCTACTACGGTAAACCATTCAGCATCACAGGGAACCTGGAACATTATTACTGCTGGGTTAGGTACCACGGGGCAACATTTTATCACAATTTCATTTATTTTTCTCAAGTCTTGCACAATTCGAACCTTTCCACAGGGCTTCTTTAAACCCATTATGGGAGAGTTACATGGACTGCTCAAGACCTCTTTCAGAATTCCCTGTCTGAGAAAGTCTGTAATTATTTCTGACACTTCAATAAGGACGTCTTGGGTCATGTGATATCGTGGCACCTGTGGGAACACTGCATTCGGTTTTATCTGAACTTTGACTGGTTCCACTCCCTTTATTAATCCTACTTCTTTCCCGGTCAAATCCCACACTTTCTCTGTTACTGTTCCTTGCAGTTCGACAGGTAGATCAATCAAAGTATGCATTGGGAATAGAGTAATCAAAGGGTAGTCTTCATTTGTCCCTGTTTCCTCCTCTATAAATTGACTTTCATCTCCCTCATCGTCACTATTTGTCTGTACTTCAATTCCATCGTTGGAACAGGTGATTGAACATTTTGTTTTACAGAGCAAGTCCCTTCCCAGTAGGGATACTGGACTTGAATCACATACAACAAATCTATGTAGCCCTTGGAAATTGCCAATTTCAACTTGTACCGGATCGGTAATCGGGTGAGTCAAGTACCGATTTGCTACTCCGACCACTCGTATAGTACGCCCCGAGAGAGGCAATCTTGGGACTTCTGCACTTCGAACTGTAGAGCGTGTAGCTCCTGTGTCAACCAAGAATGAAACCTTATAGCCCATCACCTTTCCCTCTACATACGGGCCTCTCTGATCTACCTCTAGGGATGCTGCAAGCCTGCACTCTTCACTGTCTGAACTATCATCTGACCAATCCTCATTCATCCCATTTTCACCTCGTAGTGGGAACTGTTGTACAGTGTTGTTTTGATTTGTTACCTGACCTGTGACCTGCTGAGGAAGCATCACCTGTTGCTGTCCCATCGGAGCCATTGGTAACTGCATTTGCTGTCTAGGCACCATAGGAATCTGCTGTTGTACTGGTTGCATTTGTATTGACTGAAAACGCGGCATTTGCATTTGCTGCATGGGCTGTACCCCTTGCATTTGTACCAAATTATTCTGAAAATTTGGATTTTGATGTCTTATTTTCGGACCTCATGAGTTTTGTAATGTACCAACATTAGTGCTTTGCTGAACTGTGCCATGCTGCACCATATTTGGACATTCCCGTTTCCAGTGCCCCACGCCCCGCACGCGTGACATGGTGACATCTTTTTCACTCCTTGAACATCATTTTGGATAACATTATTCATGTCCGCACCACGGTTCACAAACCCTCGATCTCGGCCCCTCAGTTGGGACTGAACACACCATTCATTTGCGGTTGGAGCTGTATCATCTGTTGAACTCCATTTCCCTGTATTCCAGCCTGTGCGGCCCTTCTCTGCATCACCATCACCTTTTCCTTCAACTTTTTCTGCTTCAACTCAATCTCGTCACTACAGTACTTTGCATACTGCAATACCTCATCAACCGGTTTAGCTTGCCAACAAATCAAATGATTCTTAATCATTTGACTGACCTCCGGTCTCAATCCTTCGACGAATCCAAACACAAGGTGGTTCATATCCTTCGGTTCGATAGTCTCAGTACCACTGTAATGCTTGAAAGCTTTTAACAATCTCTCATAATAAGCATGTATTGACTCCTTAACCTCTTGAGAAGTCCGGTCGATTTTCTGCCAGTCAGTCACCTTCGGCGACACCTTTTGTTTCAAAAACTCAATCACTTTATGATAATATTTCATCACCTCTTCTGAAGGTGCCCCAGTCACCTTATCTCTCGCCGGCTCCTTCGTCGGCCAATACCCCTCTCTTGCACTCGAGCCACAAATCAGGCGGAACAATGATCTCAAACAAGGTATTCAAGTCTTCCCAGAGACACTTTGCAAGTTTCACAAACCTGTCTGTTTGTTGATACCACTCGATCGGTTTCTCTCTCAATCTGGGAAAATCATTAGTAAAGGATAGAATATCTCCTCTAGTCCATGGCACATGTACTAAAACACCACCAGCTGTCTCTCTCATAGGTAATATTTTTACCGATTCCAAATTAGGCGAGGTCCTAGCTTGATTAGACCCTGGGCTGTCACCCTTTCCCTTATCTCTTTTCTTTGCCCATCGGCCTTCCCATTTCTCCAATGCACCCCAAATTTGTGCACTCTGCAACAGCTCTCTCAGATGTGCCTTCATGCCTGCGAATCTCATGTGTTCAAAATCTTTTGAGTCAAAATCTAGTCTGTAACTCCTTTTCAAATGCTTAGGGGCATATTTATACTCTGTTTGCACCGAATTAGTGTCATTTTTTTTTTACTCTAGTTCGGTGCAAAACCAACTCCATATTTATACTTTGGTGCTAGACCCCTCTAGCACCAAATTTATGGAGTTAAAGTCATTTTTTGAAAGTGGAGACCTACTTTGCCTTAATGAGATGCAAGGTAGGCGTTCCCGTGCAAAAAATGACTCTATGGCCTTAACGCCATATTTAGGGGCATATTTATACTCTGCGGCATATTTATACTCTGTTTGCACCGAATTAGTGTCATTTTTTTTTACTCTAATTCGGTGCAAAACTAACTCCATATTTATACTTAAGGGTCTCGGTGGTTCATTTACTTGTTCTCCCGGGGCCATTATCTGTGGAGTTCCCATAGGCCCTCCACTTATCACCTCCTGAGTCATCACTCCCTGGTCACATACCCCTGCTTTGCCTTGTGCACACAATGGCACTGGGGGACCAACAGTAATGGGTAACGATATGGCGGCAGGTGTCTGACCCGGACCCAGACTTCTTGGAGCAGCAACTCCATAGGTCTGTTCCAATGTACCCGGAACAGGTACTAATGGTGGTCCCGCTACACGGTTATACCCTGGTATCAACTGTGGTTGTGGTTGAGATATTAATTTCGGAGTTGATTCAATCTGTATTAGCTTTGGCTTTGTGTATATCGGATCCGGCGGCACTATCAAATTCGTAGTAGTCTCAAGCACTGGGACATCAGGGTAGATTCTCTTTATCTGTGGTGGTGGCTGCAACTGTATCGGCATGTCTGGTGCAGTGGGTACACTGTCACCATTCTGTATCAAAGCTGTATCGCTAGTCTGTACCGTATCAGTAACTCCCTTTTCCTGCGTCTGGTTTCCAGGATCCAGGCTAGTACTTGGAGCTCTGTCGCTCACCGCATATGGTGGCGGGCGATCATGTAACAATCTATCCATAAATTCCTCATCATCTGAATCATCTTCCTCTTCCCAGGATCTTTTATTTTCTTTAGATTTGCCTGAATCTTTGTCGGTTTTACAGGAGGCTTTCTTTCCCTGCTTTTCTTCTCCCTGAGTTATCGCTGGGAATAACTTCAACCCGTCTACAATTCCCCATCTCCACATTTTGTTCTCATTGTCCCACCTAGCCTCTGCATATGATTTTTCTGCCCTTCTCAGTCTTCTCTGAAACTTTTCTTGTCTATGTTTAAGAGCCATCAAGTCCCAAATCGCCAAAGCCTCATATTGTGCCGTTCTTGGAGGTGGTTTCTGCGTACTTAACATCCACCTTAGATTTTCTAGTACCTTTGGGTTAAACGTCCCATGTTCTGGGAACGCTAGACACCCCTCTTTCTCTGTTTGCGCCACTGTTTCATCCATAGACAAGGCGCAACACCCTTTTCTTCCATAACCGTATAAGCTGGAGTACCCTCAGGTGGTGTAGGTTCCCCATCAGTTGCAACAATATATACATCTCCCTTTAGAGCGCTCTTGAATGCCTTAACAAAATTCATTTTTGCGATTCTCTTATTTTGTATTTAATCAGAAATGGCTTAGTTCCCAAGATACTCTTCGCCTGCCTTTCTCAACCTATTGCCTCTCACGGACGGCAGCCAATCCATGCGCGACCCCTCTCGACATCTGACCTATCTCAGCGCGGCACCACTGAGGTCACACTCACACACACTGCTGCTGACAAAGTCTTGCGGCTTGTCCGCTCCTCACTGAACCCCTACAACTCACACAAACTAATGCAAATTATTGCGAGCACCTTAAAATGACAACACAAATCTGTCGGTTTACTACAGGAAAGGTAACACATTTGCTTCAGAACTTTACAGAGATTTCACTTGAAGCCTCAGCCGCTACTCTCTCCTTATCAGTTCCCGCATACGCAAGCAGAATTTGACCCGCAAATTCTACTCTCGACTTGTCAATGACTCCTTCTAGTGCACTTTAGAATTTGTCAAATTTCCATAGAAGGTTTCATACACACATTATAACTCAAACTCGACTTGTCAACCACGCCCGATTGACCTATTAAACCACACAGATTACAACATAAACTACATTTGTCATCATACTCCGGAGTTCTTAGACCTCAACAGGTCCGTACACAACAACCAACCACGTGGATAATTTTGAGCAACAAGCGCTACATTCACATGAAGCACGCCGACTTCCCTACTCTCAAACTGTGGAGTACGCCCACTCCTGCTAAACAACACTTAATTTGGCCTAAATGCACACAAATTTTTCACAATCACCTGCAAAATGCATAAGCTTAGGCAAGCGCAGAGACCCTAACCACACACTCCACGGCGCCTAGAACATTCCCAACTCATTTAGGCAGGCCCCATCGTACCTCCGAATTGCATTATCACAGAAAAACAAATTAAACAATGAATCTCCGTCCTAGGGCCCCCAAGGGCCAAACCGTCGCTCTGCTACCAGAACTGTTAATGTGTCCCTTTATGTCAATTTATACACATTAGGACTCGTTTTAGGCCGATGAATCTTTTGACCCAGTGGTGAGACACCGTAGAACGAGATAGCTGATCAATATGTCAAGCAATATATCAATGATATTATCAACATATATCACCACAGTATACTTCACTTTAGACTTTGATTAAACTGTCGGCGCAACCATGACCTTTCAGTCATGAATAACCACACCTTTATTGGAGTTTTGTTAATTTTTATTACCTATTGATTACAATCTAATAGCAAGAGTATTAATCTCAAAACCAAGAAGCAAAGAGCATAGTCACGATATGGCAACTGTGACAAGATTTTGACAATGCGAAGATCACAAACATAAAAGCACCAATGTAAGATATACACAAATCAGAATGCATAGAACATCATATACGTCTCAGTTCAGCATAGCACAACGTCAGTCGCGTTGGTTACGTCAGTCAAAGGTGAATGCCTAATCTAACCACTAATTAGCATCAGCATGTTGGTCTTCATGCAAAACAATTTTTGAACACTAATTTAGAAAACATCTGACCAGGGTCTCTATTCAAAAATATAGCAGTTAGTACCTAGAAAGGAAAAGCAAATAGACAAATTACAATAGCAATTGTCATAATTACCCTCCTCGGAAAGAGTCAGCATACAGGATCAGTCTTCGTCTTCAGGACATCAGTTAGATCGCCGTCAATCTATTTCGTCTAAGGAACAGGGGACACTTCCCTCATAAGGAGGAAAAGTGTAATGGGGCAGTCTATGGATAAGGATGGTTTATTTAAGTCTCAAATCACCAAACAGAGTGACAGAGTTTCTGGATGTAATCGATATCATTCCCTACCTAGTTCTCTCGAGTCTTCTGTGTCATGGGTTTTTATCCCTCTTTTGCAATACCTTCCCCCAAAATTCTATTGGATAGTCGCTACACCCCACTATCTTTAACCTATCAAATTATACATTAGGTAATGCAATTGTCACCCCACGATAATTTATAACACTTTGATTGGTCTTCATAATTGACGTCTTCGTAGGTGGCACATCCAGGGTTACTTCATTCTCTGGCACATTCTTCGGGTCAAAAGTTCTCTTTTCCATGGTCGATTGTCCTTGGATGTTTCAAATAATGTTGCAAAAACGTATAAAACTTATACTAAAACAGCTAACATGCGGGTGAGAAGAATCCTAACTTTGCAACATAAAACAAAGAAAAGAACACATGCTGGGTCATGGCCTTTTGCGAATCAGCACACTGGAGAAACAGAAAAAATATGCTTTAATATGCAAGCTACACAGCTAATTCTTCGGCTCACACTAACTTAAGACTTATGGATTCTAATAAATGCAATAGTCGTAGGTGTTAACGTATTCAATTAATCATAGTGCAAGCAATTATTTCTTATAGTCGACATTAGTATATGTGTACAATAATTACTTCACTCTTCTAAGTATGTTTAGAATACATCCAAGCAAATAATATTTTATGTTTTGTATTGCAGCATTGGTAAGTATAAGCATTTCACATCTAATGTATATAATATTTAAACTACGCTCTCTCAGTATGATTTCTGGCCCATTGTCCTGCTCCTAGATTTTACCTCCTGACTGAGGTCCTAATTACGAGTTTGTTGGTCCACGGACCGCCAAACTCGCATTGCCGGTCAGACTTCCGCAATCCTGGTTGCCCAACTGCCGGATTACGATCTTGGAGGTCGGACTGCCAGAAGATCGCTGCCTCCTCTGGGATCAGTGATCACAATGGGTTGGCGGTGGTCAAAGTCGTGGTCACCCACATCAGTGCAGAGGTCGGCAATGCTGTGCTGATCACTACTTTGCTTTCCGCCAGCCTTTTCATGGTGGAATCATTGCCATGAAAAGGGTGGTGGAAAAGCAGTGCTGGGTCCCCAATGCTGGCACCCTTGGAAGGTGCTTTCTGAAGGTGCTGTGTGCAAAGGCATTGGTCTCTGGCAATGCTACCACACTGTTTCCACAGGCTGACGGTCAGAAATGTAATATGAGGTTTCCGCCCTTCAACCCAGGGAAAACATCATAATACGACGATGGTGGGGCCGCCAGCTTGACGGCTGCCTCACCTCCGCCTTATTGGAGTTGTGGCGGTTCAACCATTCAAATCCTAATCAGACCCTTAGTCTCTGAAATGGAAGTCGAAGTTCTCCAGCAGATTTGCAGGCTGTATCCGACAAAGTCCTCTTGAAGCCAAATAGATGCTGGATGAGGTTCAGCTGAAGCCAGTGGTGGTGTGGTAAAAGCTCAGAGTGGAAGAAATTCAAATTTTGCAGCTGCCGAAGTCCTAGCATTGGGGGGGAACTCTTTGTGTCTTCTCCCAGTCATGATTTCTACATTTGATCTAAGCTTGTTTAATGGAGCTCAAAACCCTCTACTAGGGAAAGCCTGAAGCTGCAGCTGATAAAGTGGCTTCAAAATCAGACACCTTTTCTGTGAGGCCCACTGATCTTCTAGAGGTCTTGGAAGTTCACAACTTTTCCGAACCACAACTTTTCAGTTTTCTGGGGCAGCTTCGTTTGGTCACTTCCAAGGATCTCAGGAACAGCACCTATGGTCCAGCTGAGGCCACAGCAGGGTCCAGTCCAGTTCCAGTTGTGACTGGTGAGCTGGTCACTTAAGGAAAAAGACACTTCCAGCTTTTAGTGTCCCTTAAGCCACACAGGAGGCACACCAACTGGCCCTTGGAGGCCACTTCTTAGTTTTGAGTACAAGTGGGAGCAGGTCTAGCCCTTCAGGTCTCAACACAGGTCTCAAACAGCAGGTCAATTCCTCTTTTGTTCTTTCGCCCAGGTACAGAGAGTGTTCTGCTGTGCTGTGGTATGGTGTCAACTTTGTAGGCTTCAGTGTCCAATGGGCGAGAGTAAATCCTAGACATGTCATAACCAAAGAGAAAATGGTTCCTGGGCTAACCCTTCCCACTTTTGCAGCTCCTTCTCTTTGCCTTACTGCAAATTATCCCACTAAGCGGGTGTCAAACTGGCTATGTGTGGCCTATTGAACAAAATGCTCCTGTTCCCCAAGTCTCCCTTTACACTTAACTGTGAATGGGCAGGCATCACCCTTGTTCCTTTCAAGTTAATGAAGTTCCTTGACCTCTCTCAGCTATACTTTCTGAGATGATAACTGTCACATACCTCACAACCAGATCTTACAGTGAAAAGGCCTAAACCATTCCGTTCCGGGAACAGTTTTCACACATCATTAAGTGGAAGCACAACAGGGCCATCTGCCGGGAGGTTAATAGAAACTTTTCTGCAGGAAGCCCAGGTGGGTAAATTGTAACTCTTTAATAGTGACTTTTATTTATAATTTTCTAAACTCTAACTTCATCAAATAGTTGAATTTTCCTAATAAATATTAAAAATGGTTTTAATCACATTTGTAGCTTATTGCAACCCAACATAGGCATATAATTGTATTATGCACTTCAGATTTCCTCATAGAACAGCTACAGCCCTTCACAGTAAAATAGCCTTTGGGGGCTAGTCACAGTAGGTACATGGCAACATTAATTTCTTGCACGCACCTCTTTTACATTCTAGGCTACCTTCCCTTTGGGCTACACAGCCTACATGGAGGTGACATAGTTAATATTTAAAAGTAGGGGTTTTCCCTTCAAAAAGCTTTATTTTGACAGTTTTACCTGCACCTTTAAAAGCTGCAGGACTCAAGCTATACACATAGAACTAAAGCCATGCTCTCTTTGTAAGCTTAGTGGCTTTACAACATGTGCTGCAGTCCACCTGGAACTTTTAACGTTTCCATATCATGGGGTATTTCTTGCACCATATAATACATTACTTAGTGAGATGCTAAATATGACAAATAGCAGTTAGCCAATTTCAACATGTTTTAGGGGTCAGAGCCCATGCTCTGGGAATTTGACAGCAGTGCCTTGGTGTGCAAAGTTACAAAAACAGCAGCATCAGTCCAAAAAATGGGAATGAACACATACCAAGAGGCACTTTCTCTCACCTAGAATGAAATTAAAATCACAGATGCCTACAGCTATGCTGGCAACATGATACACTGCTACTTTATAATTGTAGGGTTACCCACAGGTATAATTCCACAGGGAAAATTTGTATTTCATCAGTGGTAGAAATGGGGACTTTGGTTGGCAGTTCGGTTACCCCCTGTTCAAGTAAGGACCTTCACTCTAGTCAGGGTAAAGGAGAATCACCCTCAGCTAACCCTCGCTCACCCCCTGGGTAGCTTGGCACAAGCAGGCAGGCTTAATTTCTGAAGCAAGGTGTAAAGTATTTGTACCATCACACACTACAAAATGACACAACACAGGTTTAGAAAATTAGATAATATTTATCTAAACAAAACAAGACCAAAATGACAAAAATCCAACATACAAAAGTCAAGTTATAAATTTTAAAAAGAATAAGTGTCTTAATACTTGGAAAACAGTGAGAATGCTGTTATTGCACAAAAGTACCTTGGTAGCATCAAAATAAAGCCACTCGAAAAAGGCCAGCGATGCGTCGATTTCTCACTCGTAAGGAAGACCGTGCGTCGTTCCTCCTCTGGTCAGGTCAGCGTGCATTGTTTCTTCTCTCCCGCAATAGAGTGATGCGTCGATACAGATGGGTACCTCAAGTCTGGGCAGAGTTTGCATTGAGTTTCAGCGCCCAACGATGTTGCATTGAAAACCGGTCACACTGTGTCAAGAAACGGCGCTGCATGGTGGAATGTGTCATTAACAGCAGCCGCTGTGGGTCTTGCACATCATCTCTCTAGCTGCGTTGCATCGATCTCCAGCCACAAAGCAAGTAGAGCGTCTTTTATCAGCTGCGAGGCCGGCGGCGCCTCGTTTATCAACTGTGAGGCCGGCGGAGTGTCGTTTATCAGCTGTGAGGCTGGTGTGTCAAAAGTTTCCCCGCATGGCGGTCTTGGCGTGGATTTCAGTCCTTTTCCACCAGCTTCACCTTTCCAGGGCCCAGAGACAGGTTAAGCCACCACTTGACAGCAGGCAGGATTCTCAGCAGAAAGCCCAGGTGCTGGCAGAGAGAAGTCTTGGATGTCCCTGAGACTTCAACAACAGGAGGCAAACTCAGTGCAAGCCCTTGGAGATTCTTCACCAGTGGGAAGTCACACAAAGGTCAATCTTTGTCCTCTCTCAGGCAGAAGTAGCTACTGCAGGCCAACCCAGCAAAGCACAGTCACAGGCAAAGGGGCGGTACCCCTCCTCCAGCTTCCAGCTCTTCCTCATGGCAGAGGTTCATCTTGGTTCCAGAAGTAATCTGATTTTCAGGAGTTTTGGGTGCTCTTCATATACTCCTTTTTGCCTTTGAAGTAGGCCTACTTCAAAGAGAAGTCTCTGCTGTTTTCAAGATCCTGCCTTGCCCAGACCAGGCCCCAGAAACACACCAGGGGGTTGGAAACTGCATTGTGTGAGGCAGGCACAACCCTTTCAGGGGTGAGTGCCCACTCCTCTCCTCCCCTCAGCCCACATGGCCCATCAGGATATGCAGGATACACCCCAGCTCCCTTTGTGTCACTGTCCAGAGGAGAGGTGCAAACACCCCAACTATCAAACTGACCCAGACAGGGAATCCACAAACAAACAGAGTCACAGAATGGTTTAAGCAAGAAAATGCCTACGTTCTAAAAGTGGCATTTTCAAACACACAACCGAAAAACCAACTTCATTAAAAGATGTATTTTTAAATTGTGAGTTGAGAGATCCCAAACTCCACATGTCCATCTGCTCCCAAAGGGAATCTGTGCTTTAATAATATTTAAAGGCAGCCACCATGTTAACAAATGAGATAGATAGGCCTTGCAACAGTGAAAAACGAATTTGGCAGTATTTCACTGTCAGGACATGTAAGGCACATAAATACATGTCTCACCTTTAAGATACAATGCACCCTGCCCATGGGACTATCTAGGGCCTACAGTAGGGGTGCCTTACATGTATAGAAAGGGAAGGTTTAGGCCTGGCAAGTGGGCACATTTGCCAAGTCGAATTGGCAGTTAAAAACTGCACACACAGACACTGCAGTGGCAGGTCTGAGCCATGTTTACAGGGCTATTAATGTGGGTGGCACAACCAGTGCTGCAGGCCCACTAGTAGCATTTGATTTACAGGCCATGGGCACCTCTACTGCACTTTACTAGGGACTTACTAGTAAATCAGATATGCCATTCATGGATAAGCCAATGTACACATATGATTTATACAGGGAACACGTACACTTTAGCATTGGTCAGCAGTGGTAAAGTGTCCAGAGCAAACAAAAAACAGCAAAATCAGAGCCCAGCACACAGAAACAACCTGGGAAGTAGAGGCAAAGAGTTAGGGGAGACCATGCCAATGATACCAAGTCTAATAATCAGCCATACATTTGTAGAAATGATCTAGTTTGCACTAAACATATGTGTCCCAGAATTTGTATGTACATTAAAACAGCAAACTGAGACCCTTGTTTCGGCTTCGGCAGTCTTTTTTTAAAAACGAAGCCACAGCAGCCAGCATACTGCCAGTGTTGGTGGTATGCTGGCCACCCTATTAGGAGTTTTCCACTGGGCCAGTGGCCGAAAACAGCATTTCAGCCCACTGGGCCAACAGAAAACTCACCACAACATTGGTGGTGAAAAAGTAAATGTTGTTTATGTGCATCTGCAATGAGCTCGCAGGAAGCATGGATGAAGGTTTATTAAATAAGCTGAGCAGGACGTGGAGTGCGCAGAGAATTGAGATAGAGCAGGGGTGTGAAATGCAAAGCAGTATAAAGCTGAGAGGGGTGAAAGTGAAGAAAACACATGCATTCCCATGGAGTGCTAAAACCAAAAGAAAGAAGTAGCTTCCTGATGTGAACTTCAGAAGAATACAAACCATCTAATCAAAAAGGATGGTAAAGAGGATATGTTCCTTGGAAGGGACAAGAAGAGGAAGGAAAGCTGTAGTATAAGCAGCAAGCAAGTTTGACCAGAAAACACGCCAATGAGAAGCGATAGGATGACCCAAAGCCCACTATATTTACATTGTATTGCAGGAAATAGATCTTAAACAACAGACAGCTAAATCTGTCTATGGAGGAGAGCTAAAACATGCAGATTATCTCTGAACATAGTTGGACTAAGTACTGAAAGCTGGCCTAGAAATTATTTGGATTCTAGATCCAATTTGATGCTGAATTATATTTTAATTTATTGATGTATTTGTCGCTTTATGTAGGAAGATATTTACAACCTTTTATACAGCACAAAGCTAGACACACTGGCAATGTAGCCATGCACATCTCGAAAGGTGGAATGTTATTGCAGAATTGCGTTGTATATGGAAGGTAAACCTATGAAAGACCAAGGTGCCAATTAAAGTATTTTTGACCAAAAATGTGAGTTTGCAGCTGTGAATATCTCATTTACGTCTGCTTGGAATTCACAAAGGGTTTCCTGGCAGGAGTCAAGGCATTTACAATTTAGGCCTCCTATGCCATTAGGGCAGAGAAAATAGGTGGGAAGTAGGCATTCTATGGTGTGGCTTGCCTTGGACCTTTGAGAGGATCCACATATATGTATATATGTGTGCATACCTAAACTCCAATCTGATTTCTTTCTGCTGTGAAATGTTCAGAGATTTACAATAGCCAAGGGCTACAGTAATTCCCTTTCATGATGGGAAGGGCAACGCATGAGTCCTCATTTGCTAAATGTGTTTGAAAGAACTTTCTCCGCAGGAAAATATTTTGTCCAGGGAGAAAAGAATGTCGCTTTGCACAGAAGGCAACATTCACAGTTATGATAGTGGGATATGTCACGCTACATTCCTAGTAGTACACCTGGAACATTTCATTTTCACTAGATCATCCTTCCAGGTGTTTTGCTGGGAATACATTTGTTTAGGAACAAAACATAAAATAAGTTCAGGCAGACATGAACATCTCCACCCCTATTTTTTTTTTTTTTTTAATATGGACCAAGTATTTAAACTTCCGCTGCTAGGCAGAGAAATGATAGACAAAAGCGTGGCTCGGAGTGTTACATCTCCTCTGAAGGGCTTTAAGGGAGACAATCATACTCCCATAACCGGGCATATCATCTAGACCTTTATTCTACAAATGGTAAGGATGGACTGAAAATCTTTTTGGGCCTATGCAGTTACAAGAAGTCATGCTCAGGCCTTCTCAGACTACCTTAAGACACCTTCTTCTCTTAAGTAATCTCCAAGCAAGTCCAAAACAATGCTGATTCTAGAAAGCATTGATGTAACCTATGTCGACACAGTAGCATAATCTGTTAACAATTCTTCATTTCTTCCAGTCGGACATCGCACTTTCATTTTTTGGCCCATACTGTTATTCTACAGAAATAGAGCCAGGACCCTAGAATGGCATAGCACTGGTTGCAGGTTGATGTTCTGTTTTTAGTTTATTTGTTCACAAACCTATTTAAAGCACGCAGCACATGATCTTTAGGTCTATATATTGTCCCAGTTTCTTCAATGATACCTTACTCCTTTCAAAATAGTTACAATATATGAATTTACTGGTTCATTTTTATTGACGTCAAGAATCTCCTCTGGTGATGGCAGAAGATTGCCTCCAGCAGTAGGTCCATAGCATGGGTCTGCCACCAGCCCTAGAGAAATGTTTCCGTGCAGGGCATATCCTTTGGAGGTTTTATTGTGAGACATGCAGTTCATGAGATGTACATGTTTATTAGATTTGTGACTACTGAAACGTAACCACAGTCTTGTCTGGTATCCCAGCTCCCAAATGGAACTGAATCATGTTCACCGTGATAAGTATATCATAACATATCTGTCTTGCTAATCTAAAGTGATGGTAAAGTCAGCCTCAAACTATACTTACTAACATGCTAGGGAAATACAACGTTTTGATTGCATCATGTAGGAAAACTGGTAAGTGATAAGATCCCTAAAGTATTGGAGGGGGTTCAATGCTAAGTGTTCCACGGGTATCCCCACACATCATTGGTGACCTTGAACATTCTGGTCACCTCTGGAAGAGGGACTTCATCATACATTTGATTAAGGAGAGTGGGTAAGATTGTGGGTTGTGGAAGAAAAAAGAGTGTAGGGAGACCAATATAAAAAGTAACAGTGCTTGATTCAACCTCACTCAGAACTTTTCCTGCATTTGAAAGATTTTATAAAAAAAATACTGAAGCAAATCAGGATACTTAACTCATTAATTCAGTGTCACCTATGGGTTAAGTAGCTTTTCTGTGAGTGGTACAAAAAATACCAACTCATATTACTGTGTTGGCCAGTCATTACATTAAGTAGCACAACTATATATTCTGTATGCTACCCTGGTATATCAATCAAAAACATAACTATGATCGTCTGGTTTTGAGATTCAATATGTATTTTGAATAGAACATACAGCACCTTGTGAAACATGTGTTTTTAATACATACGAAGTCCTAATGAAAATACAGAAAAAATTCCCAGAGTTGTATCAATGTCACAAGGTCGGATCAATACTCAAAAAAACTGTGGCACATCCCATAATTCAGAAGTGATGATTTCATATTGCTGAAGTTTAAATGAGAACAAATAAAAACCTTCAGGCTTTTCTTTCCCTCGGAATTTTTTCAAGGCTCATGTGCATTTTGAGGTGTTTTTTTATGAAAGAAGAGTTTTCTCCTTAAGTGTTGGAAAATAGACCGAAATGATTAAGCAGATGGTACTTTTTAATAGACTTGGATGAACTTTGTTCAAGTAAAGAATGTATTCTGGTGCATTATACAATGTACCAACTGAAAGTGAGTTAATCTGGAATTAACCAAAACATGCATCAGTGTATGTTTTAACGGCAGAAATCTTTTACTTAACATGCGGCCTTTGATAATTCAAACTAAACTGGGTTTTGGAAGTCATTGTGCTTCACAAATTCCTATATATGTGCTGGAAAGATAGATTCAAGCAAACAGACAGTTTACTGATTAATCTTCTTCAAACAGGGAATTTCAAAATGAAATGCTGTCTCTCTAAACAAGATAACAAATACCACAGGGGGGCTTGACTTTCTGAATCATGACATTTACCATCAGGCGTTCACAGTGCAATGATTTAAAATGTATCAAGGCTTTAAAATGTGCACTTAACTAAATACTATCGCTCAAGAACTTCTGAGAGAGGTATCATGAGATATCTTTGAGGCTAGAGTGCTCTTTTCTGTAGGTTTTAACTATTTTATAAACTGAGGCTAGTATATCATACTATCATCCCTTCCAGTTGCTCTGATGTTTATTACTGTTTTACTCCATATCAAATCACATACTAAACTGAACTCTGAGGTGCCTCTTCAAAATCAATACAACAGGGAAGATTTGGAAGAGCTCAAAGCTTCTGACCTATGGTATGTTTACTATATATAGGGATTCATTCTGAGACCCTGCAAAATCTGTATGGATGCTCAAAGCCTCCATCATTTCCACATGTAAATCCCACCAGAACCCTATGGACTTGCCCTCTGTTGACAGAACTTTGATGCTTTCCAGAAGGACAGCCCCTTCTCCGTAGGCAATAGTGATTCCAGAGACTAATTCAGTCCTCTAATTTTGTATTTGATTGTCAACCCTTCAATCTTTATTTCTTGGAAAATGTGTGTTAATTAACTCTATTTAAGTGTTTGTGTTGCCTACCTACAAACGAGTAATGCAATGCTGTCTGTGCCCATTCTTCCTCCTTCTACACCATTTAAGGTAAGTAGTAAAAATGCTCAAAGACTGACTCATTTTCATATAATTCTTTCATAGAGATACACATCACAATGAAGGGTGTCAGTGCATCACTCTTTCTCTCTCTTCTGCCCTGCCCCACCCACCCCACATTGGCAATAAATGATACAAGTGTGTAAATCAATGTACAGGATGTTTCATAAGACAATGAGAGTTTCAAGGTGTAGGAGTTACACATCATCTTTCCTAGTAGGGATCATACCTTAAGAGTGCATGGTGAGAGAAACACAAAGTCATGATTTAAAACGTAATGCACTGCTTGTCTGTATTAATAAGAATTTTCTTTTAGCAGCCTTATAATAACAACAGTTTGAGAAAAAACTATACATTTCAAAACCCATGCCTTGCAGTTTGCGTGCACCACCTTAATGACAGTTCAGAGCTCACCGAGTTATATTACAAGGATTGCAATTTATGAACTGCGGGTATAAAATTATCTCTGTGTCAAAGGCAGCAACCTACATACCTAGCAACATAAAATACAAATTTGTCCCCTGCATGTTACCCATTGTGATTTGCAGGAAACACATTCACCCTTTACGCTACTTTGCATGTCAAAACTATGCTTAGACAAAACACAGATCACTGCAGCAAGCGCATTAACCACCAGAGTTATCTTATCATTATTATTATTCTCTAAGATTTACTCTGAACCCATCGCTCTCTGCAGCAGGTGCCTTAATATGATATTTTAAAATGCAGTTTGCTACCAATTAAGCCAGAATAGGTTTACTCTCACGTTTCTCCTTTTGCCAATTTTTTTTGTGACAGAGTTTTTGAGAAACAAATGTATAAATTGACTGTCCGTCTGCTTTTCATGACTCTGCCCTTCATGCCTCTGCCCGCTTTTTGTTGCCACACCTTTACTCCCAATTTATGGATTCCGGAGTAATGTTTTTCCAATTTTAGCACCGTTTTGGGTTAAATAGGTTCAAATGATGAGAGATGATGTGAATACAGCTAAAAAATTGAGGCACTGATTCACATATGTACGATTCATTGTATGTGTGTGTGATGTAATGTGCTCCTACACTCTATGCTGGTAAGAGAGAGCTACAAAACAAATGAAATACATGTGAAAGAGGGGCTATGGAGAGATGAGAGGCACTGTTAGAGGGTGAGGGAAACACTGAAGAACCCCAATAAAGATTGACATATTCTGGTGCACTGTGTGGTCATCATTTACTGTGCTTTGATAACGAATACAATTGAATTTATAATGACAACTATGTTGTGGAGTGCACCTGTTTTTCTCAAACCTTCCTGGGGTGGGCGATCTACCAAAGCCCGGTTCTAGTGGTCAGGCTCACTCACGGCACTCGCTATGCAACCAATGGGGGCTGGTCGGACAAAATTTGACAGGGCTGCTTTGGGTTCTCAGTCGGCCCTGGCCATCAGTGATGTAATCAACGTAATTTCTGATGGCTTCTGCTACATCATGTGTGAGGTTTGTGCTGCTTCTATTGCAGTTCCTTTGTGTGGTATTGACTGTCCACCAAGGCTCGGTAGGTGTACATTTTCAGCAATTAAAGTTGTTGTGTTTTGTAAGTCACTCGTCCACCTGGCTTACTTACTTAAGTATGTGTGCTTTGAAGGGCAGACAACTCACTGTATAATTCATCCCATTACCTAATTTCCATAAACTTGACATAGTATATCTTTTTAACTTCAACTCTTGAGTTATTTCTATCGGGTTACTTCTACATTGACACCAATACTTTGTAATTTTCATTGGCACAATTCAAATGTATTATGTCAACTGAGGAAAGTAGATTTTAGGGAAATTAAAGCGTACTAACACTTTACATCTATTAAACTATTTGTACCTTACAATGACTGTGCAACTTAGATCAACAGAGTCACTGTGATATGGCAAAGTATGAATACATATGCTATAGTGCCTGAAATATGGCAATAACACATCGCCTGTAACTCAGCTGGTCAGTGACAGGCTCAGTTGTTGGTAAAGTCTGACCTAACACTGATGTGACAACTTACTGCAGTGACGGGTGAAATGACCCCATTATGGTCAAGAGAGCATACTTAAATACTTCAAATGAAACATATGACAACAGTGTTGATTTTTGGTGGTGATGAGTTGTAAATACAAACCACACAGTACAGAGAGAGTTTGCACCTTCCTCACTCCACGGGAAACACAGCTTTTACACTCTTAACAACTTTATCCCGCGCTGACAGTTTGCCTCAAATTTGAGGTAAGCAGAATTAAAAACTCAAGATTTCAGGTTGCCGAAATCTGTAGCAGAGTGGTGAAACGATCCAAACGTTTGCCAGGAAAAGCCCCAAAGCTCCTGGTTGAAATTTCACAATTTTATTAAAATATGATGGTCTTACGGTTATTTGGTGCATTTTCTACTATAGTGAATTTTCATCGTCATTCCTGAGATAAGAGGCAAAATGTACGTACTTTCCATGTGCAAATTATGCTTATTTTTTTCTCCAGATCTGTGAAAAAATAGAGAACCCATCAAAGCTGATTGTGTGGTACATAATCTCTCTCCCTCCCCATATCCGTAATCACAAGGAGAGAGTAGGGTAATAAAAACAAACAGGCAAAAAAGCAGCACAGAGAGCAGATGCTGTATTATGCATCAGTGAGTGGGCCTTGGCCCTTCCACTTAGGCAGATCTCTCTCTGGCCTGAGAGATGTAAATTAAAAATGGCCGTCTACCCCCCCACACCCTCTGTCCTCGCCAGGACCACGATATTAAGACTAAACCATTGGTCATTAGTGTCAGGGTTTTAAAAAACACACATCAGTTTTTTCACCCTCCCAGCAGATTGCCCAACTGCAAGAGTGAATTACGATCAGTAGTTCTGCCTTACAGAAGGACATGGAGTAGTATTTGCTCTCAAAACTCCATCGCCTTGGCCAAGGGAGAGAGGGTCGTTTTAAAAATGATAAGGAAAAATGGGGCACCGGAATCTATACAAACTTCCATGCCCCACAGCATTATGCCTAACATCTGGCGGTACACAGTGCTTTTGGAATAGATTCAGAAAGCCTACATGGCGAGAAAGCCTTACTCGAAAGAGGAAGTGCAGTAAAGCGAGTGCAGGCAATAGCGAGTTAGTGAGCCTCGGTGCTGCGGATATAGGGGCAGCATCAGTAGGCCGGACAGCGCCTGGCTTGAGCAGGAGTGGAAGTGGTGCGGAGAAGAAGGGAAGTGGCAAACAACAAGGGCTGACCCGAGGATCCAAGTGGATTTACGTAACCATCTGGCCAAGAGGACAGTGAGGTGTGCAGCATGAATTACGCATTGTCAGGCAGCATCCCTGGAGTGTGAAAGCGGGCAGCCTAGTGGCGGGTGAAGCTTGTGCTCAGGGGACCTCTCTTCCCTGAGACTATCAGACTCTCGTAGAGTCATCTCTGGCCAAAGCGTTTGGCGTCAGGCAGCCCCTTGGCAAACTCTTTCTGCTGTAGCCTGTAGCCCCACCCACCTCACTTATCCAAGCACTCGCCGTTTATAGCTTATAACCTGTGTTGAGTCCATTGAATCATATGGCAGAGTCAACCTTCTGCTTTTCTGCTGCATCCCCGCCTGCTCTCCGCATGCTTTAGTCCTGCCCAAGGAAATGTTGAGTCTTGGGCCCTAGGCCCTCATGCTGCCACATAAATGATACAGACACATCATTACAGTAACTGGCCCAGGGCACGTGCGCGTGGCCTCTTTTATTAGCAGGCTCACCTGACTGGTGACACCTATGATGGATGGATGTGGGGTGTGTGTGGAAGCCAGCCATCGAGGAGTGGCTGCCTGAAACACATTATTATTGCAAAACTTGACCATGACCAGCTGGTCACAACATCCCTCCCAAAATGTATTGAAAACAGACAATGAGTCCACCATGTGGGAAAAAAATAAAATAACACAACAAAACACCACTGAGTCTCTTTAGGTTGTTTTCAGGACAGGATGAGTGGACAGGTGCAGCTGGGAGCACCTGGCATCACCGCAAGCCTCTGTAGTTTAACCAGACTACTCTGGGCACAAAGGGCAGAATAGATGAAGTCCGGATCTCTCAATCGCCAGTCCCTGAGATTACAGTTCACCTAAGCACTGGACCACATCCAAGTCCTTCTTGCAGCCACAAAGGGTGGTTGTCTCAGGGTCTGTGTGCTCTGGCCATACAGAACTCACGTGCATGAGCCTTCATCAGATAGACTTTGGGTGACCAGTCTCCAACGGCAACCTCAGTGCCTGTTTTGGAGCTTCTTCTGACTTATCTCTTTTGTTGGGATTCCCCTCTCTCCGGAATTCACTTGAAGCCCTTGCCCCTGGATTGCCATGGACTGTGTGTGCTGTGTAGGACCTCTTATAGGTCCAAGGGGGTCACAGTGGAACTCCCAACAGGGCCACATCCAAGCCTTGTGCAACCCCAATGGTGGATAGTCCAATGGTCAAGTATGCTCACTTTGGCAGGTCTCAAGTTCACAGAGGCTCACAGAAGATTTCTGGTTGGCCAGCCTCCACTGGTGCAAGGGATGCCTTGTTAACCTCTGGTTGTTTTGCAGACATACAACTCCACTCTGATGGTGTAGTTCTCCTTAGGTGGTTCTGGTGATGCACCTGGTAATGATGACAGTCTTTACCAATGGATAACCTGTGCTCCAGGTGGCGACGTCTTTCTTAGAGTGACAACGTTTATCACTTTTTCCTTTCTTCTGTACACCTGCTGTTGTCGGGATCTTAGTGTGACATAACTATCACACACCTTTCTTTTCGTCTTTCATCTTCTTTGTAATATAGTGCTGTGGCCTCATGCCACTCTCTTCTGTTCATCACTGTTCCTTGCGATGGGGCATTGTGCCACTCTCTTCTCCTTTGCAGACCAGGCCTCTCGCTGTAATGTGCACTTCACATGGACCTCCCTGGCCAGGTCCTGTTCATATGACCATCTATCTCTACACTTTCTTCCAACCAGGTGTCTTGCTGCGATCTTCACTTCGCAAGGATCTCTCTGGCTGTGTCCTGTCCTGTCTGTAGGGCTTGAATCTTGTCCTGTCAATAGGACATGATTTCCCTCTTGGACCTCTCGCAGTTCCTATCCTTTCCTCAGGGATCTTCTTGGCGCTCCGCTCCCTGGATAGGGGGTCACCTTTCTTCCTTCCATTTGTATTCACTCAAGGGCTTGGCGCTTACCCCTTAAGACTGCAACATCACAGTGCCTGCTCCTTCCTCTGTTCATGGTTGCTTGGCCAACGGTGGCCAACCAGTGCTTCGGGTAGTCAGCTGGTGTGGCCTTGTTCGTTCGACATTGGCTTCTCATTTTGTCAGGGCTCTCTCTCCTAGACTCCTGTCCTTGCTGTCAGGTTGGCTGGTGCAGCCCACTGCCCACCTCTGATTTAGCACTCCCCGTTCTTCTTGCTGGGTGCCTTCTGATGGCGGTTTGCAGGCCCGCAGTTCTTTCTCGGGTGGTGTCCATTCACCACCAGGGGCATGTGGCGCTATCTTTCTAGCTTCGGTAACAGCAGACAGTCACTATGCAGGTGTGTGCACAGCACATGTTGGTTATCATTGGCCACTAGTGCTGTCCACCGGGTGGGTAGCTTTTGGCAGCTGGTCATCCCTTGAGTGTCTTTGGTCTCTCCTCCCTAGGTTGTGCAATGGTCGCTCACCTCTTTGCCTCACCTTCTGCAGAGACCTTGGTTAGTTTTGTATGCCCTGGGACTGGGGGCAGCGTGCATTCTCTCTATTTGGCAGTCAATGTCAGTGGGTGCTGCCACCACTTCAGGTATGGGCTACGTCACCCTTCTTAGCATTGCGGACCGTTTCTTTAGCCAGTGCATACTTTATCACTTTAACAGGTGCAGTAACCACCACTGGCCACTAGGTGCCTATTTTCTCCCTGCCACTTCCGACAGAGGTCTCTCCTCTGCAAAAGCCTTCCACCATCTTCCAGGCCGCTGCTTAGGGCCTCCACAGACGATCTGTGTAGGTGAGTGTTGGTGCCTCTCCAAATGCCAGGCTCTGTGAAGCATTCTGGCATGCAAATCTGTATTTATTTCCATAGCCTTTTTTCCACTTAGTCAAGGGCTGCCTTCTTCGAAATCACTGACATGCTGCAGCTTTTCTCCTGCGGTGCAACCCACAGCCTTTCTTTTGCCTCAACGGGGCACCGTGTTTGTTGGCCGGCAGCCTCGGTGTATCTCGCAGGCAGCTACACTCCTTTTAGCCCGGTATGATGCAAGGGCTTCTTACTCTTTTCCTTTGTGGGTCCTTCACCTGCTTCCTTGCTGGCAGAGTTTCATTACCACACGCGGGCAGTGTAGGTGCCCCGGGTTCTTGCAGCACTCTTCCCCTCCCAATGGGTCACTTCTTCATCCAGCTTCATCTCTGTTCTTCTCGCGGGCCTCTCCTCATGCCCGGCGGGTGTGCAGTGATGGTCTTGGTCCGCCATGGCCTCGCAGGAAACGTGGACATGGGTCTTAATGCCCCTCTTCACTTTTATTTAAAGTCCTCAATGAGTGGGAGGCAGCCTATGGGCATGCATTGGGCATGGGCCAATATATTGCTATGGCCATGTCCTATCTCGAAGGTCCGGGCCTGTCTGATGTTGGCACTGCTTCCTCATAAGATCGTGAGACTCGTGGTTATTTAGCCAGGTGCGAATCATCCCCCACGAGGAAAAGCCGTGTTCCCGGCTCCATGGCAGGTGGGGTCTGACCCGCTTTGTAGTAATTGTTGAGTCTTGGGCCCTAGTCCCTCATGAAGTCCCACAAATGACACAGACACATCATTATAGTAACTGGATCTGGCCCAGGGCATGTGCGCCCAGCCCCTTTTATTAGCAAGGTCACCTGACTGGTGACACCCAGGGTACGACGGGCACCCCTTCCTTGTTGGGAGGCCAGCCCCAGCTGGGCCTCTGCCGTCTTCCTTGCCCAGCGGCACAGGTCCTCCCACCGTTTGCAGCAGTGGGTGCTCCTCCAGTCAAAGACCCCCAGCGCCCACACCTCCTTGGCGATGGCACGCCAAATATCCTTTTTCTGATGGGCGCTGACCTGCAGGAAAAAGACAGCAGGAAAGGGAATTAGTTAACCGTCCGGACCGTCACACTCATGGCTCACCATATTCCTCCCATCCCCGGACGCACATTCATTGACCACCATACATGCAGCACTCTGGCCAGGATGCCTCAGCCCCCCTCCTACATGTGGCTTAAATACACAGCACTCCATACATTCATGGCCCACGTATCATGCTCACAGTGTACTCACCTGTTTGTCTGGAGGACCTTAGAGTAACGTGTACTGGGGTAGGACCCCATCCACTAGTCTCTCCACCTCCTACGCAGTGAAGGCAGGGGCCCTTTCCCCAGACACATGAGCCTTTGTCGCTTGCAGACAGGGGTCACAGCAGCATTTTCAGTGAAGGCCCTCTCCTGTTGAAGGTCAGGTAGCAAGTGAGTGAAGAGATAGAAAATGGTGGTCGCGTCCGGGGCGGTGCGTACCGTCACCGTCTGCGTACATTGCCATTGGCTCCTGGAACCCATAGGGCCCAAAGATAACCAATGCGTAGTTGCGTGGCGGTCATTGACCGCCTACCGCAATGGCACACAACGCCAGCGGAATTACCTCATTTCCACTTGTCCCTCCTCACAGGTCAGGCAGCTCTCATTTCATGGGGCACAGGCCATGGCACCTAACTGCGTCACAGCAGACATTGGCACAGCAACTGACTCTCGGATTCACATACTGGTTCTGTAAATGTAGAAATGCATCATTATTGCACTAGATGTGTGATTATGACCCTCTGCTCACCGTTTTCCTCCCTAGGCTTCAACCGCTGAGGATGAATAGGAGATGGAGACATCCTCCAGTGTACAGAGCCCTGGTGGACCTTGCGACAAAGGAGGACAGACACATTATACTAACATACAGACTTGATCGGGCCACAATCTAAGAACTGTGTGCCCAATTGGAGCCAGACATGATTTCAGCTATCCACCAGCCACAGGTATCCCCCCTCTAGTGCATGTCCTGTCAGTGCTCCATTTCCTGGCAAGTGGTTCCTTCCAAACAACAGTGGCCATGGCATCAGGGATGTCTCAGCCAATGTTCTCCAACGTGTTGACCAGAATGTTGTCAGCCCTGCTTAAAAACATGTGCAGCTACATTGTATTCCCCCAGGTGAAGGATCTGGCCACAGTGAAAGCTGACTTTTATGCCCTTGGAAATATCCCCAACATCACTGGTGCCATAGATGGTACACATGTATCATTTGCCTCCCCCCCCCCCCGGAGAAATGAACAAGTGTTCGGGAATAGAAAAAGCTATCACTCTATGAATGTGCAGATGGTGTGCTTGGGGGACCAGTACATCTCCCATGTGAATGCCAAGTATCCTGGCTCTGTGCATGATGCCTTTATCTTGAGGAATAGCAGCATCCCATATGTGATGGGCCAACTCCAGAGGCACCGGGTGTGGCTAATGGGTGAATCCAAGGTCCCCACCCAGTATATGTTCGTGTCTGGGTATGGGGTTGTCCCTAAGGGTTAGTGTGTCTAACAGTTGTCCCTTGATATTTGCAGGTGACTCTGGTTACCCCAACCTTTCATGGCTACTGACCCCAGTGAGGAATGCCAGGACAAGAGCAGAGGAATGTTACAATGAGGCACATGGGCGAATAAGGAGGATAATTGAGAGAACCTTTGGCCTCCTGAAGGCCAGTTTCTGGTGCCTCCATCTGACAGGTGGATCCCTTTACTACTCACCCAAAAAGGTGTGCCAGATCATCGTTGCATGTTGCATGTTGCACAACCTGGCCTAGAGACGCCAGATGCCTTTTCTGCAGGAGGTTGAGCCTGGAGATGGTCTTGTGGCAGCAGTGGAGCCTGTGGACAGTGAGGAAAAGGAGGCAGAGGAAGAAGATGTGGACAACAGAAGTAATGTCATACAGCAGTACTTCCAGTGACACACAGGTAAGACACTGTAACTTCACTTTACTTTTCAGTTTTGTGTTGGACATTGTACATGGCAGCCTGATTTCCCTATGTCTATGGCCACCTACTGTCGCCTTTGGCATCTCTATTTTCAGATATCCGTGGCCCACTCTGGCTCCTGGTATGTTTACTGCTGCCTCCTAAAGGTCATACCAATGTATATATAACTGTACATATGACTTGCAATGTTTTAAGATTGTTGTATTAATACATATTTCAATCATTTGACCGACTCCATATTTGTATTTGTTCCAAGGGTTTTATTTAAGTGCTCATATGTAGAGGGGGATTTGCAATGGGCTGGGGTGATGGTGGAGGAATGCCCACTTAGAGTCCAGTCTCTTGGTATCACAGGTGCATTGTCCAATTAGGCATAGGATAGGGAGTAATGGCAGTTAAAGGTGGACAGGGTGACAGAGTGGGACAGAAGGGTGACAATCAGGAGAGTCCTATTTCCTGCCGGGTGTCTTGGCAATGTTCTCTGTCTCCTGCCTAGATCGCAGGGACCGTTGGTGGTTCTCCTTCTGCAGTGGGTGGGGTACTGGTGGCCTGTTGTTCCTGTGGGGGGACCTCCTGTCCACTAGCGCTGGCCGAGATGGAGGGTTGTTCTTCGGTGTGGCTAGTGTCAGGGGCCAGTTGTTGTGTGCCACTGCCTCCCTCATGGTGTTGCCCATGTCAGCCAGCACCCCTGCAATGGTGACCAGGATGGTGTAGATGTTTTTGAGGTCCTCCCTGATCCCCAGATACTGTCCCTCCTGCAGCCGCTGGGTCTCCTGCAACTTGGCCAGTATCTGACCCATGGTCTCCTGGGAATGGTGGTATGCTCCCAAAATGTTGCTGAGTGCCTCCTGGAGAGTAGGTTCCCTGGGCCTGTTCTCCCCCTGTCACACAGCCGTCCTCCCAGCTTCCCTGTTGCCCTGTGCCTGTGTCCCCTGTACTGTGTGCCCACTGCCACTGACCCCAGGTCCCTGATCGTCCTGTGTTTGTGCGGATGCCTGGGGTCCCTGTAGTGGTGGACATACAGCTGATTGACGTGTCCTGGGGACAGTGGCATGGGCCAGCTGGGTGGGTGTTCTGCTGGCGTTTCCTAGGGCGGAGGGTCTGTGGTGGGTTAGGACTGTGGCAGGGAAACTGACTGTCCAGAGGTCCCTGATGGGCTAGATTGGTCATAGTGATCCAGGCATGCAGAGCTGCTGTCATCACTGTGGGCCTTCTCTAGGGGGGCTGGATGTTGCTGGCAACTCCTCTCCGGTGATGCTGAGTAGGGCTCCTGTGGGGATCAAAATGCAGTGTTATTGTATCTGCGTGTGCCATCTTGTGCATGGGTGTGTTTCCCTGTATGTTTGTGATTGCCCTGTCAGCTTTGCCTTATGTGTGTGGTGATTTTGTGGGCTAGGTTATTCTTTCTAATGGGCATGCTGTGGTGATGGGTGTCTATGCAGGTCTGTGATGGGGGTCCATGGATTGTTGTGGCATGCAGGGCTTGGTATTGGGATGGGTGGGTTGTGATAGTGGGGTATATGTGAGGTGGTGGTGTGATGGGGTGAGGGTAGGGGCAGGAGTTTGTGGTGGCATGCAAGTAGGGTGGGGTATATAGTAATAAAGATTTGACTTACCAGAGTCCAGTCCTCCTGCTACTCCTGCGAGGCCCTCAGGATGCATGATAGCCAAGACTTGCTCCTCCCATGTTGTTAGTTGTGGGGGAGAAGGTGGGGATCCACCGCCAGTCCTCTGTACAGCTATCTGGTGTCTTGCAACCACGGAACGCACCTTCCCCCGTAGGTCATTCAACCGCTTCCTGATGTCATCCCTTGTTCTGGGGTGCTGTCCCACGACCCTGTCCACGATTCTACGCCACAGCTCCATCTTCCTAGCAATGGACGTCTGCTGCACTGTGATCCGAATAGCTGTGGCTCTACCCGGATGATTTACTCCACCATGACCCTTAGCTCCTCCTCTGAAAAACTGGGGTGTGTTTGGGGTGCCATGGATGTGGTGTGAGTGATATGTGTGAGGATGTGTGGGGTGATGTGTTGTGGTGTGTGCTGTGAGGTGCGTGGATGGTGTATGGATGATGGTGTTCTGTGGCTCAGATTGAGTTGGTGCTCCTGGCTTGTTTCTCTCTATGTTGGCAATCTTTTTTTTTTTTTGTTGAAAGGGTTGTGGGTAATGTGGGTGTGTGTTTTGTAGTAGTCTGGGTGTGTGGGTGTGGTGTGTGTATGTGTGTCAGGTGTGTGTAGTTTGAATTGTCCAATGTGGTGGTGTTCTGTAGGTGTGTGTGTATTTTGAGCGTGGTGTGTACCGCCAATGGTTTACTGCAGTTGAAAGACCACCACGGTGATTTGTGGGTCCTGATACTGTGGGCGTATTCCTGTTGGCATAACGGTGTGGGCTTTGATACCGCCAATTTATCACTGACCTTTGGTGTGGCAGACTTGTGTGGGTGTCTGTATAGTGGCGGATTTCTCTGTGTGGGTCATAATACCCGTAGCGGTATACCGCCATGGTCACGGTATCTTGGCATCCCTCTGCACGGCAGTAGGCAGCATTTACCGCCAGGGTTGTAATGAGGGCCATAGTACTGGTCTCCAACACCAGCACTATTTACATACCATTGGTGGCACACAAACTGCCACAACAGGCCCACAAGAAGTCTAACTGGAACACACAGGCACTTTGTACCCTGTGAGGAGGGAAAGGAAGGTGTTGAACAGAGTAAATTATGAGATACTTACGTTGCTCCTCTGGGGTGAGCAGTAGAGCGGACCATATAGGGGAAGAAACTTGCTCACAAGCCTCTCCAGCTCCTCTGGAGAGAAAGCAGTGGTCCTTTCACCTGATGGACATGGCATGATTGGTCCTGGAGGTGGCACACAGCATCTGAAGTAGTGGAGGTGTTGCTGGCAGCAGTGTCAGGAGTCAGGTTGTTGATTTTGCACATTGCGGCGTATACTTATGCCACATGCGGGCATCACCGTCGACGGACATAGCCATTGTGCAGCTACCACCACAGGCAACAATGTTGGCCTATGGCTGTGTCTGCCGCTGTTTGAAACCACCTACCGCACAGATGAGTTCCGCTGCCGGCCCTGGGTGGTTTCTGGTGTCCAGTGGGGTACGTCAGGCATCTGCCATTTTGGCAGCTTGAAAGACTGCTTATGGCCCTGTTATATGCATCACAAAAACACAATAAGTCTTTTCAACCTCCTGTCTACTGTCCATTGCCAGACCTTCAGACCATGGAGGAATGCTATGTCATCCAGCTCTACCGCCTGAATAGGCAAATAATAGTGGATTTGTGCCATCAGTTGGAGCCAGAACTGATGCCAGCTAACAGTAATCCATATTGCATGCCATCCACTGTACAAGTCATGTCAGTATTGCACTTTCTGGAAATAGTGGCCTTCCAACATACAGTGGCCCTATTTGGTGGTATATCCCAACCTATGTTCAGTCTGGTGTAGAAAGATTTCCTATCAGCAATGTTGAAACATTGATAGCTATGTCATGTTCCCTTGATGTGAGGATTTAAGCAATGTGAAGACTGACTTCTAAGGTTTTGCCCGCATCCCACATGTGCAGAGAGCCTTTGATGGCACACATGTTGGCCTGCTGCCACCATAAGCCATGGAACAAGTCTATTGCAGCAGAAAAAATGGCCATTCCATCAAAGTGCAAGTTGTCTGTTTGGTGGATCTCTACATCTAAAATGTGTGTGCCTGTTTTCCTGGACCAGCCCATGATTAATTGGTAATGCAGAACAGTGCCATACCCCAGCTGATGTCACAACTGCTACCAGAGAGAGCCTGGCTGGTTGGTAAGTCACATCTGTACTGATTGTGTGTGAGCAATGTCAGGTGCTACAATCATGAAGTGAGTGACACATTGTTGCACTTTTGTCCCCTTCCTTAAAAGGAGACTTAGCATATCCAAACTGTCCTTGTTTATATTCCATTATCTGAACAGGACTGGTGGAGCCCTCCTCTACCTACCTGGGAAGGTGTGTCAGATCACTGTGGCATGCTGAGTGCGCCACAACATCGCCCTGGGGAGAAATATCCCATTCATCCCAGAGGAGGGGGCGTCTGCAGTGCCACCAGGTGCGAATCCTGAAATGCCAAAAGAGGGTGACAATGTTAAAGAGGAAGGAGCTGACTTGCGAGAAGATCTCATCCGCAACTATTTCTTGTGAGTGTAAGTATGCCATGTGCTGTATTGACTGTGTCTGTAACATGAACTGTAGTTTTGGGAATGTGTGGAGTTTAGTGTTTTTGAAACAGTGAGGAAGCTGATACTCTGCAAAAATCAACCAAAGTCTGATTGATAATATAGCTTTTGCATAGCCCCACCTTGATGATGTTACTTTGTTTATGTCAGTTTCTTTGCAATGTAACTTCTTTTCCTGATGCTTGCTTTGTGACTTGTGACATACGTATAGTTTTAAGCATATACTCCTTGTTTTGTTCTTTGTACAGGTACCTTCATCATGACTTCTTCATGTGGACATTTCAGAGTTGCGACATTGGCAGGTATCTGATACTGTTCTGACATACAAAGTAGGCATGGATTGTTCCAGGTAATGTAGGTCCCAGAATTTGGGTGTATGAGACCTATACCAAGACAGTTTACACAGTGTTTGGGTGGAGGTTCAGAAGTGCACATTGCACTTGTTTTGTGTCCTGTGGTGGGCATGATGCATCTTGTATGTCATCCTGTGGTCATCAAATACGTAGTCCTAGCTTATGACCAAGTCATTGTTCCCTCAGATTGACTAAACTTTTTGGATGACCTGTATGTAGCTGTAGATGTGTTTCATCATTGTAGGCCACAGTGCCTGTGACAAAACACTGACATATGTTTGTGTCATATCACCAGATGCATGAGTGTTAGATTATAAAGGCCCTGTGATCCAGAACTGTTGTACTGCCATCTGTCTGAATATTGGATTATGTGGTGTTCGATTACTTTGGTGTGGTATGTGATAAGGCTCAAGCTAGTAACATCAACCACTTCATGTTTGCCTATTCTACAGGACAATGTCTAACAAATCCCTTCCTATCATGGTCTGGTGGTCTGTATCTGTAAATATGTTCATTTGCTTAGCATGAGACAATCATTTATGATTTACAAGAGTTCAGATATATTGACAGCATATGTGCTGAACACTGTAATATATGTTTTAGTTTGACCAGACACTTGTATGTAAGTGTTTGTGTGGGATGGCTGTAATCCTGAGCTGAAACTGTGTACATGCAACATAGCCCATAATAAACAAGTACCTTGGATCATCACTGTATGGTTCACATGATCCGACATAGCTACATGGCTAAATATCAAAGTAAAATCAGCAGGGGATCAGCTGGTACAGAGGCAGGGGTGTCTGTGACTGGTTGTTCCTCTCGCAGGGCCTCCCTTCCTGTGGCTGCTGCTGATGTTGATGGGCCTGTTGTTGATGAGCCAAAGGCAGGAGATGATTGGTTTTAAAAAGCACTACTTGGGGTTGGGTTCATGTCCCTCAACACCCCTGTTAGGGAGGCCAAGTTGGAATTGTGGACATCCATCTGTTCACACACGTCCCTATGCATGTCCCTCTGTAGCTGCTTGATTTCCCAGAGTTCAGTCAACACCTGCCCCATCACTCCTTGGGACTCCTGATAGACCTCCAAGAAATAGCTGAAGTTGTCTTGGCCAAGAACAGCCCTAGTGGTCTCACCCCACTGGCCCACTGCATCCCTTCCACGTATCCTACCCCCAAGGGCATGTGCCCTTGCCACAGGGAGACCTCTCCAACTTATTAATGGACCCTCATTGTCCGCTGCAACTCAGGATCCAGGATTGGGGGTGCACAAGATGCTGAAAACTGTGCTAGTTACACAGGTTGGTGGGGGGAAAATAGTTTCCTGTGATGTTGAAGGAACAGGGCTGGGAGGTGACGTTGTGGGCACAGTGAGACTCACTGTTGCCATCTGACCAGGTTGCCCAGATGGACCAGAACCATCCTCCACATCCACAAGTCCAGGTGTGTTGGCATCACTCAGGGCTTCATCTAGGGGAGGTAGTAGTCTGTTCTGTGGCCTCAGTATGCCTACCGGCAGATCCACCTGTTGATGAAAAGCATAAATTTTTACCTGTTGAACTATGACATTTACCTCCAAAGCCTTTGTTTTACAGTAAGCATAGACCTTGGACAAAGTTAAGTTGTAGGTAATCCAATTGTGCCAAGTAATCATGGTATTGGGTGATTTGACATGACATGTATGAAGCATGTCAACGCAATTAGACTCAAGCAGCTGATGAAATGTGCAGATCACTTGCACTTTGGAAGATGGCCTGAAATTGACATGTTATCACCAGTGCAGCCAACACAGTGGAGAGGCACGATATGGCTTTGACCATTGTGAGGCCTAGTTGAGTGAGATGCAAGCAAACCAGGACTTTGTTGTGTAGGTGACTGGAGTCATCTTGTACACAGTGCTATGTCAATGTGCCTGCTGACCCATACGAATATGGTAATGCATCTTGGGGCCTTAGGAATACTTGTTGTACACACTGTGTACAGTGTCATTCCTGGCCTCAATAGTTTAATCTTGGTTTAACAAGTCAAGATGGAGCTAGGTAGACAAGCACTTCTTTGACTTAAGCATGATCTGTATCTTGATCACTCCTATGTGAGTACACTTCAATTGAAAGTTCAGAAATGAGTGTATTTGGGCAAGTGACCACTGGACTGGTGTTTGGAGTTACTGGAACAGGGCCTATTGTGCTTTGCAGTCAGATCACTCTTGTTATTGAAACAGTGACTTCTGTGAGTTGCAGTCAGGTCACTCCCTCTACTACACACACTTGACAAATGGTATCCACCCAGGTGAGTACACTACAATAGAGAGAGTTCACAAAAGGGGTAATTTGACAAGTAACTACTGGGCTGGTGTTTGGAGTTACTGAAACAGTGCCTCCTGGGAGCTGCAGTCCGGTCACCCCCCCTACTATATACACTTGACAGATGTTATATTCACAGGTGAGTACACTTTAATTGAGAGTTGACAAACTAGGGTATTTGGACAAGTGACCACTGGGCTGGTATTTGGAGTTACTGGAACAGGAGCTCCTAGAAGTTGTAGTCCATTCACTCCCTCTACTACACACACTTGACAAACTGTATCCTCCCTGGAGAGTACACTACAGTTGAGAGTTCAGAAACAAGGATATTTGGGCAAGTGACTCCTGGACTGGTGTTTAGAGTTACTGTAACAGTGCCTCCTGGGAGTTGAAGTCAGGTCACTCTCTCTACTCCCCAAAACTTGACAAACGTTTGGTATTACATATCTGTATGTAGGCTGCATTTAGGTTTGAGCATACGTTTACATTTTGGGACATAAAATGAATCCTTGAATGCGTTTTTGTGAGATTTCCAAACACCATTCTGACATATGACATGTGATGGGCCTTGGTAGCTATGCTGTTGGATCCAAATATACAGACAGTGGTACAACTCAGATACTCTGAGCATTGAATTTTGTTGAGGTACATGAACAAGACAGTGGCAACAGCTAAGCTGTGAGTATGCATGGCATTGCAATTGTGTGACTTTATTTGTGTGTGACTTACTAGACTCTACCCCCCCAGTTATTCCTGTCAAGCCCTGAGGATGCAGGGTGGCCTCCCAGAGAAAGAGTCCTAACAGGGCAATGGGAGGGCCACCAGTCTTCTTGGCCTCCACCTGCTGCCTGGAGACCATGGAATTGACCATGCCCCTGAGGTTGTTTCACCTCGTCCTAATCTCCTACTTTGTGCGCAGGGTGGTGTCAACTCTGTCAACTATCCTACCCCATATTTTCATGTCCTTCCTGAGAGGAGTGTGCTGGACTTGGGCTTCTAACAATTGTGGCTCTACTACAATGATTTCATCCACCATGACTCTCAACTCATCCTCTAAAAATCATGGGTTTTTGGCCCGTGACATGCCTGGAAATTAAAGAGGGTGACAGTGACTAAGTGAACAAGACAAGTGAATATGGGAGAAAAGAAAGACGATGTGTGTGAAAGGTGTAAAATGGGATGGGGAAAAAGGGGGTTCCTTTGACAAAAATGAGCGAAATGATGTGTGGTCTGTCTTGCTATGCTGCAGTGGAAATGCAAAAGATTGTGGTCTGTGAAGGGGTGTATTTTATAGCGTCCTTTACAGGTGCATCCACTTCGCCAATGTGTGTCAACTGTGTTGTTTTTGAATTCATCTATAGTGCACTTGTCTGTTACTTTGCTGAAGCCAGACCGTGGTCGTCGGCCGCCACTGGCTGACTGCTTGCGGCAACTGTGTGTTTGTAATAGGCTTGCCGTTTTGCTGCTGCACTGATTGCACTGGAGGTCAGACCACGTAAATCCAAGCCGCTGCTGGCAGTCTTCCTTTTTTGCTTGACAGATGGTGGTCCTACCTGTATGAATCATAATACGGTGGTCTGGGAACCGCATGATCTTTTTGGGACCGCCAACATGGCAGTCTGGTGGCCCGACTGCCAAATTCGTAATCAGGCCCCAAATCCTAGTATAGCACTTAGCAACACAATAGCTTTAACTAGGGCTACCACAACATCTTGACAGAGTCATTCACAACAGTCCGATGCCACTTGCGTGGGAGTGTGGCTGGTCATGGAGTCGTACGGACCCCAGGTACAGTACCTTCGAAAATTAGGAAACAAAGACTTTGCATAGAGTCAGGGTGGTGAGGCATCACTGGAGTTGGTGCAATGTTGGTTTCTTACTGATACTGTGGAAGGGAGGCATTGGTTCCTTATTTCTAGGCAGCGGAGGTGAGGCATTGGTTCCTCAAGGTTGCAGGGGAGGTGATGTGGCATCGGTGGCGAGGCATTGTTTCCTTTCGACAAGGTGGGGTTGATGAATCCAGCAGGTCAAGACACGATGCGTCGACTTCATGGTGTCACAATCACCATACGGTGAAATTGGAGTTGGGTGTTACAGGTGTCAGTGACACTGCACTTGGGAGTTACGCTGTGGATGGGAATTCGCAGTTGCTGCGGTGGCGTCAGGCCTGCAGCATTGGTCTCCATCATTGCCATCAGTGGGGACCACAGCTCGGGTCTCAGCAGCTGAGCGGAGTCAGACAGAGGCACCTGTTCTGAAGTCGCTCTGGATTTAATGTACATGGTTTCATCTTGGTTGCACCAGAACTCACTCCCAAGGGTCCAGGAACTGGATTTCGCACCACTTAGCAAGTCATGAAACTCAGCAAGAGAGCCCAAGTGCTGGCAGATGCAGTCTGTGATATCCCCAAGACTTACTAACAGGAGGAAAGCTCAGTCCAAGCCCTTAGAGACAAAGCCCAGTTCTTTCGATCCCAGGACAGAAGCAGAAAGCAGTGGGCAGCACAGCAAAGCAACAAGTAGAGTGGAAGTCCTTCCTACAGCATCCAGCTCTTCTTCCTGGCAGAATGTCCTCAGTCCAGAAGGATTCTAAATTTGTGGGGTCAGAGGTCAAGTACTCCTACCCATTTCTGCCTTTGAAGTAGGAAAACGTCAGAGAGAAGTGTTTGTAGTGCACAAGACCCTGCCTTTCCTGTCTTGACTCCGGACACACTTCATGGGGTGCAGTCTACTTTGTGTAAGGACAGGCACAGCCCTATTCAGGTGCACGTGTCAGCTCCTCCCACCACTCTAGCTGAGGAAGACCCACCAGGATATGCATGGCACACCTCTGATCCCTTTATATGGCGGTTTAGAGTGAATTCACAAACAGCCCAACTGGCATCCTGGCCCAGACATGTATTCCACAGCCAGGCAGAGACAAAGAATGGATAAGCAATAAAATGCTCAGTTTCTAAAAATGACATTTTTTCAAAAATGACAGTTTGAAAACCAACTCCACCAAAATATGTATTTTTAAATTGTGAGTTCAGAGACCCCAAACTCCATAGCGCTGTCTGCTCCGAAGGGAAAATGACAGTTAAAAGATATTTTGTGGCAATCCCCATGTTACCCTGTGGGAGAGATAGGCCTTGCAATAGCGAAAAACAATTTTAGTAGTTGTAGGAGGCCAGCCTGGCTTGTAATGGGTACCTTGGGTACTTACACTTTATACCAGGTCCAGTTATCCCTTGTTAGTGAAGCAGTAGTGTTCCAGCAGCTTAGGCTGATAGGGGTAGCTATAGCAGAGCAGCTTAGGCTGAACTAGGAGACATGCAAAGCTCATGCAATACCACTTATAGTTACACAGTACTTAAACACAATAAAGACAATAGTCTGTGTTACCAAAAATAAAGGTATTTATTTGGGTGACACAGTACCAAAAATATCTTATAGACAATAACCCTTCTGGAGGTAAGTATTATACACAATATATACACTAGACATCAAAATAAGGTAAGTAATTAGACATAGGATAGTGAAAACAATGGGAAATGCTATAGAATGCAATGGGAGAAAATAGGACTTGGGTCAACACAAGCCGTATACTAAGAAAGTGGAATGTGAATCACAAACTCCCCCCTAGACAAGTATAGTGTGTGCAGAATCATTGGGGGAGTACGCATACAGTAAAGGTAAGTAAATTACCCCACCCCAGAGCCCAGAAAAGCAGGAGTAAAGTACTGCAAGTTTCCCTAGGACACACTACACCTCGTTATATGGATTATTGCAGTAACCAACCAAGTCTGCAAACAACAACTGCTGCATGTCTGGACCTGAAGACCTGCAAAAGAAGGGGACAGAGACCAGAAGTCGAAAGAAGTTCCAAGAAGGACAGGAGCCCCTACCAACCCAGAAGAGGGTGTAAAAGACGAGTCCCTGGTTGGACAAAGACTGCAGGAATGCACCCTAGGAAGATGCCTGCGGGTTCCTGCATGCTGCAAAGGATGTCCCACGACGTGAAGATGGATGCAGATGTGATTTCGTGTTGGAAGTCGCCAACAAGCCTTGGTTACAGCAAATATGCATTTTGCATCTAAATGGCCCTGGCCCAGGACGGACCTGGGGGCCTCAACTCTGTGTGAGGAGAAAGAGGGTGCTCTCAGGACTTTAAAGAACCCTCAGGATGCCAGGCAGCAACCACGGAAGTCCCAGGACACGGGGACAAAGGAGGTGCAAAACACGGTTGGTGCAGCACAACAAAGGAAGGTCCCACACTGCCGGAGAACAACTCAGTGAGTGAGCGTCACATGTTGTAGTGCTGGGGAGCTGGGCCAGGCTGTGCATGAAGGAATTTTGCAAATAGTGCACAGAGCTCTCAGGAGGTGAAGAAGACGCAGTACACAGGTGTACTGTTTCTGTCAGGGAATGCAAGGTCTTACCACCTCCAAATTGAGTCAGCAGGCCCTCAGAACAGCCTATGTCGATGGCGTCCACCCTCTGTGTTCTTAGGAGCAAGCTCGTCGCTGTGAGAGGCGTCCCAGGATACCGGTCGTCATCTTGGAAGGTACCGACGTGAGCAGGAGAGTGACTCCTTCACCCCGTGGGAGATTTCTTCGGTCCTTCTGGCGCAGGATGAAGACAGGGAGTCCCCAGAGCATGAACACTTTGGAAACTATTGCAGTTGCTGGCTGGAACTGAAGTTGCAGAAGAATAGTATCCCTTGTGGATACTTTGTTGCTGTTACAGCGGTTCCTGGAGTGGGCTGCGGTTGATCCGAGGTCAGAGGATGAAGTAGTAGTTGCAGAGGATTCCTGAAGGAAACTTGCAAGCAGAATCTGAAGAGAACCCGCAGGAGAGACCTTAAATAGCCTTGAGAGGCGGATTGGCTACCTTATCAGGTAAGGACCTATCGGGAGGGGTCTCTGATGTCACCTGCTGGCACTGGCCATGCATAGCCCTCCATAGTGCCCCCACACCTTGCAAAGCAAGATGGCTGAAGTCTGGGACACACTGGAGGAGCTCTGGGCACCGCCTCTGGGGTGGTGATGGACAGGGGAGTGGTCACTCCATTTTCCTTTGTCCAGTTTTGCACCAGAGCAGGGGACAAGGGGTCTCTAAACCAGTGTAGACTGGTTTATGCAAGGAGGGCACCATCTGTGCCCTTCAAAGCATTTCCAGAGGCTGGGGGAGGCGATCCCTCTCCTCAGCCTGTAACACCTATTTCCAAAGGGAGAGGGTGTAACACCCTGCTCTCAGCGGAAATGCTTTGTTCTGCCTTCCTGGGACTGAGCTGCTCATATCCCAGGAGGGCAGAACCCTGTCTGTGAGGTGGCAGCAGCTGTAGCTGCAGTAAAGGCTCATAGGGCTGATTTGCCAGTACTAGAGGCCCATGCTGGAGCCCCCAAGATGCATGGAATTGGCTCCCCAATACTAGATTTGGATGGGGGGGACAATTCCATGATCTTAGGTATGTTACATGGAGTTACCATTACCATTGTGAAGCTACATATAGGTATTGACCTATATGTAGTGCACGCGTGTAATGGCGTCCCCGCACTCACAAAGTCCCGGAAAATGGACATGAACTATGTGGGGGCACCTTTGCTAGTGCAAGGGTGCCCTCACAGTTAGTAACTTTGCACCTAACCTTCAGCAAGTGAAGGTTAGGCATAGAGGTGACTTATAAGGTACATAAGTGCAGCGAAAATGGCTGTGAAATATTGTGCGCACTATTTCAGGCAGGCTGCTATGGCAGGCCTGTGCAAGGGTTTGTCTGAGCTCCCGATGGGTGGCAAAAGAAATGCTGCAACCCATATAGGTCTCATGGAGCCTCAATGCCCTGGGTACCTAGGTACCATATACTAGGGACTTATAAGGGGGGTCCAGTGTGCCAATTGAAATTGGTAAATTAAGTCACTAGCCTACAGTGACAAATTTGAAAGCAGGGAGAGCATAAGCACTGAGGTTCTGATTAGCAGAGCCTCAGTGACACAGTCAAGCACTATACAGACACACACATTAGGCCATAAACTATGAGCACTGGGGTCCTGACCAGCAGGATCCCAGTGAGACAGGCAAAAACATACTGACATACAGGTAAAAATTGGGGTAACATGCCAAGGAAGATGGTACTTCCCTACAGCAGTATTTCATTATCAGGACATGTAAAATACCCCAGTATATGTCCTACCTTTTAAATACACTGCACCCTGCCCACTGGGCTGCCTTGGGCCTACCTTAGGGGTGCCTTGCATGTAGTGAAAGGGACGGTTTAGGCCTGGCAAGTGGGTGCAATTGCCAGGTTGAAATGGCAGTTTAAAACTGCACACACAGACACTGCAGGAGCAGGTCTGAAACATGTTTAGAGGGATACTCATGTGGCACAATCAGTGCTGCAGGCCCAATAGTAGCATTTGATCCCAGGCACACATGTTGCACTATACTAGGGACTTAATGGTAAAACAAATATGCCAATCATGGATAAACCAATCATCAGGTCAATTTAGACAGAGAGCACTTGCACTTTAGCACTGGTCAGCAGTGGTAAAGTGCTCAGGGACCGAGAGCCGGCAAAAACTAAGTGTAGCACATAGTCAAACACATATATTTATTTTAGTTAATTAATTTGTGTTCATATCATATTCTTTCAGAATATGTAATATTAATATCAATATTGAATGTTAATTTTAAAGCAAATCTACATTGATTCAAGGCAAGCCACATTTAGTTAAACAGTGAGCATTTTAATATACACATGGCTTGTGTTCATTTCGATATGTGCTTCATTCATTTCAAAGCATGCTATATTTATCTCACATAGTTTCATATCCATTTCAATAAGTGTCATATTAATTTTAATGAATGCCATATTAGTTTTGATATGGCTCATATCAACTTCATCATATGTCATATTCATTTGAAAATGGTTCATATAAATCTTAGCATGTGTCATATAGCTTTAAATGAATGGCATATTCGTTTCAGTAGATGTCATATTCATCTTGACACCTGACATTAGAATTTTAATATGGGTCATATCCATTTCAACATAGGTCAAATTCATTTCAATATATGCAATATTCATGTTGATGTGTATGATACTGATTTCAAAGCATAACATTCATTTTGGCAAGTTTCAGCATTGGTCATATTTAGTTTAAGGCATGTTGAATTAATTTCAAAAGGGCTCATATTAATTTCAATGCATGTCATATTCATCTTAGCATGTGTCATATTCCTTTCAATAGATGTCTCATTCATATTAACGCATGGTATTGATTTTAACATGACTCACACCAATTGCAACACATATCATAATCATGTCAATGTGTATCATATTACTTTCCAAGCAAACCATATTAATTTTTTTTATAAATGTAATGTCCATTGCACATTATATTTCTTTCTGAATAATCCTTTTAATTTCAAGCTGTCATATTCATTCCAATGTGTGTTATATTCCTCTTGGCATATGTCAGTCATTTCAAGAAATGTCTCATTCTTTTTACAAATATTGTATGTTTTTCAGTGATTGCTTTATTATTTACAGTGAGGGCCATATTTATTTCAGTATGATTAAAATATATTTCAGTATATCTCTTATTCAATTCTGAGTGTGTTATTCATAATAATCACTAAGTAGCATATTCACTTTGCCTGGTTTCATATTTGTTTTGGTTCAAGACAGATTCACTCTGCCAGGTATCATATTCATTTTGACACACAGTACATTCATTCTGGTGTATGTCATATTCATTTTGCAACACGCTATGCATTCTAGGAGGTGTCTTATATAGGGAGCTGTAATTTTGACATGAACTGCTTCCCATACCATGCCATGTGTGAAGCAGACATTTGCATTCTAAGAATTCCAACCCACACATGTAATGAAAGGAAAATAAGGTACAATTCTATGATATGAAAAGTACTTCTGCCCAAATGTAATGAATTACTTGGCTGATGCCACTAATGTGGGTCAGTGGGTGCAGGTGGGGCCTACAGCTACTCTTTTTTGAGGACCAGCACTTAATTTTCCTTTTCAGATTTTGGCAAGAGAGGGAAAATACATGAGGGGTAAAAAGGGAGGGATGGAAAAACTGAAATATGTGATGTGGGAGAGAGCAAGAACAGCAAGAGTGAATTTATGGCAGGGAGCATCTGGTGGTGGATTTAAGAGGTAGGAAGTGGACTCAGGGCAAAGCATTCTAGGCAATAGTGCTGGCTGCTGGCTTTTGAGGAAATCTTTGGGTCCCAGAGCTTAGTCTTATACAGATTAAGCAATGGGGCCACCCAACACCAATGTAGACTTAAGGAAGCAATCTACAGTCAACGCCAAGTGTCAACTGGAGAGTCCGTATCACATATCGCAGGTTTTCTTATCATCCAGAATTCTTAGTAGGATAAGCATGCCCTCCTTAAATCTGTACAGTTGTTTGGAATTTGTAAAATAACAACCCCCTATATGAATTATATTAATTACATTAGTAGTTTCCTTAAAATAAGCACATACTCATTGTTTGTAATAAAAAAAAACAAGTAGAAGATATGTTCACCTAAGCTGCCTTTTTGCAATGTGAAAAGAGTTTTGTTCCTCCTGATGCCCATTCCTCTCACTAGTGCATCAATAAATGGATGAATGCCATTGAAGAGGAAAATCAACATAGTCCATGACTAACCTTTGCAATCAACTGCTGAGTGTACTTAAATGTGACTTCCTTTTTATACTGGAACTCATCAGAATGCTTATTTTATGCTATATGTAACAGAAGCAGGCTTTATTAATTATTATTTCATTTAAGTTTATTAGAAGTGCTGTTCTAGCATCTGATGTCTCAAACCTCAATTAGACATCCTAAGAAAAAGGTACAAAGAAACAAGATGGTTTTTCCAGTGAAGATTCGGTTGATTTTAAATCTGTTCCCTAAAAGCATCACTCAAAAAGGTGTCATGGTATAATGTATATAAATAATGAGATAACAACTATACAGTATCAAATACAGGGCAGACTAAGGACCAAAAGCCACCTTGGCAAATATGTTCAAACCAACTCACTCCCTCTCTCCTCTCCACCTTGCTCTTGTCTTCTGTCTCTTTCCTCGATCTCTTTCATTTCTCGCCTCTTTTGTGTCAGTTCTAAATTATTTGCAGTAGTGGGAGAAATTGGTAGCGGATCCAGCAGCAACTTGCTGCCTTCAATAAACACTGGCAAAGTCAATCTGTCTTGCCTTTGGGATCTGTTGCTTTGTCAATGGTTTTAGTATGGCTAATGAAAACAGAAAAATACCTACATGGTGGAGTTGCTTTCAAGGTCCGCTATTGATATGCCCCCAATAAGTCTTTCTGATCCAAACATGACTGTCTGACATACTTCGACATAAAAGCCTTCAATGGCTCCGGCCCGATTACATGCATATTAAATGAAGCACATAATTCATTTAATTTCATAACTCCAATTTTGTTAACTCTTCATACTAACTCAGATACAATATTAAATATATCTCTCCCAAATGCTGTGGCAAATTCAGTAAGGAGCATCAGCTCCCTTTCTCTGTCTGATATCCCTGCCCCCCTTTTCTTCAATGGGAGAAAACAAACTTCCACTGCAAGGAGCAGGGAGATCAATTACTACTGCCTGTCCAGCTGCTGATGCTAGGTAGAGGCCAATCTGTGGCAAGAGGTAAAGTTTTTTCCAGAAATAAATTGATGATATCTACTTTATTTTTCACACATCGAATTTAGAACCTAACCCCATGGTACATAGTGGTGGCCAACCAGTCCTGAAAACTTTCCTCAGCACTCTTTCAGACATGAAACTAGAGAATCTCTCAATGATTTTTGATAACGTTAAGACAGGTTCCCTGCTGCATACTGCCCTCCATTTACCCTAGCTAAAGTTCTGGGTTAGATCCTGCGACCCTACTTGGCATCTTGAATATTTCCTTAGCCGAAGAAATTGTTCTGATATTCTGGAAACATGCCATGGTAAAGGCCCTTTTAAAAAAAACTCATCTTGACCCCCTTCACCCAGGGAATTATAGGCTCATTTCTCTGCTGCCTGTCTCAAGCAAAGTCCTGGAGAGTCATGTTAACAAGCACCTCTCAGAATATCTAGAGGGCCACAACATCCCCCACCTCACCCAGACTGGGTTCAGACCTAATCACAGGACAGAGACTGCACTCCTGGCAGTGGTTGAGGAGGCTAAAATGCTGCTGGATTGAGGAGGATCAGTTGTGATCGTCCTCATCGATATCAGTGCAGCATTTGATATGGTCAGTCATGACATTCTTATTGAAAGAAACCACAGTGTGGGAGTTGTGAGCCGTGCCCTCACCTGGTTACAATCATTTCTTAGCAAGAGGACCTCTCAGGGATGTTGTACTTCAGACATCTTTTCATTGAATGGTGAAGTCCCTCAGGGCTCCTAATTAAGTCCTACGCTGTTCAATTTATATATTCGTCCTTTGGCCGATATTGTTCTGTCATTTGATATTTCTTTAATCTCATATGAATAACTGGTTTTTGCCCTTTCTCATAAGCAGGATCCCTGCTCCCCAGCCTTAGACCCTGTTTAGAAGCTGTGGCCAACTGGATGAACAACTCCGTCCGGAAATCAAATGGGGAAAAGACGGAACTCATTATTCTTGAAACTCCCCACACCCTCAGTTGGACCAGGGATGGCTGAACCTCAGAGGCATTCCTCCTTCTCCCAAGCTAGTTACAAAAAGTCTAGGCTTTTGGTTAGACAAAACATTAACCATGGAAATTCAGGCTACGAAATTAGCTGCAACATGTTATGGCATCCTCGGGACACTCAGGAAAATTCTTCATCTGCTCCCTCCATCTTCCAAAAGAATAGTAGTCTAGGTACTGATTCTATTTCACCTGGACTACAGGAATTCCTTGTATTTAGGAGCCCCAAAAATTGGTAGCGAGAAACTTGCAGGTCATACAGGATGTGGCTGCTCGATTGCTCTATAATATTCCTAGACAAGAGTCAGTCAGGCAAGCTCTCCTGTCTCTCCATTGGCTCCCTGTGGCCCAAAGGGCGAAAATAAAATCACTCTGTATGGCTCATAGGGCATTTCTTGACAACACCCATTTGATTACCCAATCTCTGATTTCACCCTATACCCCTACCAGAAATCTGCAGTCCACTAATTCCTGGTTTACTGAAAAAGCCAGAAGTGGAGGTCAGTCCTTTGGATATAATGTTGCCAAGTTATGGAACTCCTTACCCTAAGGGCAACCAACTTGGAACTTAATTTTCGCAGACACCTGAGAACATGGTTGTTTCTTCCACCATTAATGGTGAGATCAACTAGATGCATACTTATCGCTGAGGTGCCTACAGGTAGCCATGCACTCTAGTGCAGAAATGAATGAATGAATAACTGCACGACCACCTCCAGCCAGAACCCAAGAGTAGGTATGAGAGTGAAAGAATCTCATCCAAAAATGGCTGCTATCTCGTGAGCCTATGTATTGTTTATATATATTTGAGTCAGATTCAGAGCAGGGCCTCCGGACCAAGTTAACTATGTGAGACATGTGAGGTAAAGAATAAACACAGAGTAGTGGGCAATGAGATGGGACATAGCTAGGATTCTCAAAGATGCTCAGATATATGATTTGGGGCATAGCTGCTGTTGTTTAATCCCTGCCTGCCTTACTTGTTGTCCTTCTAGGACCGAGCAACTTAGTCTTCACATATGATGGAAAGGTCATCACAATGAACAATATCATTACCTGATGCCACCATGCCACCTCTCTCTCTTCACCCCTATCTCTGTGGCCTTCTTATCCACTGTGTGCTTGCCTTTACTGCCTCAGCTGTCGGTCTCCCTTCCTATACCCCTTTCCCCTCTCTTATCTCACAACACTGCAGCCTCTGTCTCATAACTGTGCCTCTCATATTCTCAGCCAGTTTAGAAGACAACAATGTAACTTTTTTTCTGGAAAGAAACAAAAACAATTTTGATGTACTGTTTAGGCCCAGAAGGTTTTTGCAGACATAACCAATTACAGAAATAGGAAAGGGACTCAGAAGATTTACTGTACTTAGACAAGCATTTTTTGCCCACAGTTTGTGTAGCTGTAATGAGGCATGCTTTTTTCCATATCACACAGGAAAAGGATGAAACTATTGAGGAGTATGTATCTGCTTTAAAACAACTTGTAATAACATGTAGGTTTGGGAACCTCCATGATGAATTGGTGAGGGACCAAATTGTCAAGTACACTAAAAACAAATCAAATCAGGATAGGCTGTGGGTTGAAGGAGAGCCTAGCCTTAACAACATCATGGTGATTGTGAAAAAGGCTTAACAGTGTGCAAAGGTCACCCTAGAGCTGGATACAAAAGACAGGGGAGACACATTTAATAAAATATTGGATGGGAAAAATAAATCTGTGCAAAATCAAGGACAACTGAACTTGAGAGGGAGAAATGCAAAAATGATCACTCCACTGATCCCACGGTAGTAGCAATGGGCATTCTGCTAGATGTTCAAGATGGCGACGCCAAACATGGTCACATCCGTATAAACCTTGGTCCAGGTGATAACAAATATTGGCAAATCCAATAGGATTGGCTTCAAACAAATGTCTCCCAGTAAATCACAACAGCACACTTTCAAGAATGAAGTATTCTATTCAAAATGAAATCCCATGCTGGTCAAGGCTATTGAAGTAAGAGCAAGTTGAAGGAAGGTAGGGTGAGGTGGTAAGTCGTACAGACAAAAGTAGCAGTGGACATTCTGCTACATATGATAAGTGCCTAGTGAAACCAGTCAAGTGTTTGGAATGTGGTTTATTAGAGCATTTTGCTAGAGTGTGCAAGCGAAAAGAAAGAAACAAAATTAAAGCAAAGTAGCTTGTGTGAGGGAGAGTGAGGAGGATAATTCTACATCAGATGACAGTATTAATGATGTTAATTGCAAGTTGGGGATAAAATAAAGACAATTCTGAAAAATTCTGGTGATGGGGTAACAAACCCTATGCTAAGTTACTTTTGGTGGAGTATTGGTACAAGTAGCAGCTGATCCCGATTCACCTTACACAGTTATTGTAGAAAGTGTTTGGCTGACACAATTTATTGCAATAATTGGTGACCATTTGGAACCTCCAGATATTATTTTTGAGAGATATACAGGTGAAAAAATATTGATATAATAGGTCTGAGACAATTAGTTTTCAGATTCAAAAATATTACTGCACTATGCAAACTCTATGTTGCCAAAGAAGGACCATCTGTAGTTGGATGGAAAAAACAAAGAAAAATCAATATCATTTTAGACCTAAACAGTCCTTAGCAAGTGTTTGTTGCTTGTGAGGAAGAGGGCACTACAAAGTGGGGTTTGGATGAGTTCCCATCTGTATTCAGTGGAAACATCTGTAATTGAAGGGCTTTGTTCATCAAATTAGGTTGAAACATAATGCTAATCCTAAAGTTCATAAGGATGAAGTTAGAGTTGGACAAACCTTTCGGAGGTCGCCTTATTGAGCCGGTGGAGGCATCCAAGTGCATTTCTCCATTGATAGTAGCCAGGCGTGCAAATGGGATGCTATGTGTTGATTTAAGAGGGCTTAGCAACAATATAATTGTGGACCAATTCCCTTAGCCTCAGATTGATGAAACACACATAACCAGTTAGTTCTAGGTTCTGGAAGCAAATATCTTACTGCCTTTTACACACTGTTGGGAGGTTAACAATTCCATAGTATGCCATTTGGCTTAGCATCAGCAGTTTTTCTAAGGCTCATGTCACAATTGTTCTGAAATAATAAGGCGGTAACATTTTCCAAGATGATATTGTGATCATGGGAAAGTCCAAGAAATATCACAACAAACTCTTGAGAAAGGTATTGATCATACTTAAGGAAAGAGGATTAACTGCAGAAATTATCAAGTGTAACTTAGCAGAACGTAAAGTCACATATCTTCGTCATGAAATCAGTGACAAAGGGATTAAAACTGAGGACAAGTTTGTGTAAGCAATCAATAAAGCACTGTCACCTAAAAAAGGATTACCTCAGCTTATTTGTGGCTTTAGCAGAGTTTTATTCTAAGTTTGTTAGCAAACTTTCTGAGAAAACATATGTAATGTGTGCTTTCTAAAGAATTAAAGCAGATTTAAAAAGGTCAGTTCCATGTAGAAAATCTTTTGTGGAGATTAAACAAGCAATGAACACAGCACCTACCTTGCAAGGCTTCAATCCCACTGCAGAAACCTTTGTCACAATGGATGCATGAGGGAAAAGGTCTGGGTAGTCTTCTCTCTCAAAAAAGTGATCATGAAGGTGAAGTGGTTATAGCTTTTGCATCTCAATCTCTATCACACACAGAGGAGAAGTACTCTGTAGTTGAGAGAAAAAACCTAGCTTGTGTTTGGGATCCGGAGCAAATCTGCAAATTTTTTAGGGTAAGGAGATTTATTGTAAGATTGGATCATAAACCTTTGACAAAACTCCTGACTGCTGATGACTTATCTAGAGCTTCCACAAGAATTGCAAGATTATAAATGCGTCTACAAGATTTTATGTATGAGAACCAATATATGCCTGGAACAAAATAATATCACTGCAGAGTTTTTAAGCAGGTTGTCACTGCCTCTCAGGGAGGTGGATAATAGTACTTGGAATTATACTTGTGTTGCAGGGAGTTTTACACACAATGAAGTTAAAATTTTACAAAAAGGGGAATGGATGAAGGCATATGAGGTAGACAACTTATTGAAGTATGTTGAAAAAATACTTAGTCAGATTCAATAAAAATATTAGACAAGAGCATGTACAGTGAATGTGCCAGGACTGACAAATACTGGTGGATAAATATTGATTTTGAAAATATGAATGAAGAAGTGGACAATGAAGATGTGCAAGAAAATAATAACATTACAAGGAGCAGTGGTCAGAGAGTATTGAGACTAGTATGTTCCTCTTGATGAAGGTAGTGTGAGTTCTAGTGATGAAAGGGGTTATGAAAGTATTAAGGTGAGTAACCATAAAAGTCATGTAGAAGGTATGAGGGCAAGCACCTTTGGAAGAAGTATTAAGAAGCTTAAAAATGTATAAGATTAGGAGTCTGATTTATATCTCAGTGGAGTGGTTACTCAGTTGCAACAGTGACGGATATCTTTTCCGTCGAAATCTAAATACTATTGTTTTCTATGGTATTTAGGACAGGATATCTGTCACTGTTGTGATGGAGTAACTCCTCTGCCGAGATTGAAAGCAGGCCCTGTATTTGTAGCATGTAATGTTTCATGAACATTTAATGTTTGGTACTTGTTTATGTTGTAAAGTTTTACATATGGTTATTACTTTTCATGTTTTCGTTTTTTTTGTTTTGTTTTATTAAAGGGGAGGGATGTATACTATTTAATAGTTGCTGGTATATATGTTATTAGAAATAGTGCATGTCATGGGAAATATAGTATTAGAATATTAACAGTTTTCTAGCATTTAAGTAGGCTTGGGTAATGTTGGGGACAGATGATGCTGTGCTTTTATTGTGGATGTACAGGCCTGCCAAGATGTACGAGGTTGCCAATAAAATGAAATATTTACAACTTACCTGTGTCTAGGAACAAGCACTACAGCATCCACAAATCTGAAATATTATTTTTTACATTTACTGATTCTAAACTCCCATCAGTAGCACCGATTAGCTTAGCATTTTATATTGCAAAACAAATAAAATGGCAAAAAATATATATTGAATTCATGGGCAATAGAAAAAGACACACAATTTCACTTTCCAAATGCAATAAGTAGCCATTCAGGTCATTTTAAATTAGGTTGGCTTCCATCAGTGAGTTACTTGTGCATTATCAAAGGGTCATCTCAGGGCGTAATAATATGTTAAAAATTTGAACGCAGCCCAAATAACTTGCACTCTATATATATTGACCTTAGCTCACTGAGTCATCACTACAAATGGTGACACTGCACACTGATAAAGCGTAGAGCAGTCATAGGTCATAAAATCATGGCGGCAAATCTGGGTAGGAAAAGTGAGTAAATATAGATAAGATAAATCGACCAATTTAACATCCAAACATTGAACCGCACTCTGGCTACTATATGTACTCTCATTAACTTGATTAGTCATCTGTGCCCAGATGCCCTAACCAGGAATAGAGAATCAGAGATTCAAAAGCTAATGAGATCCAGACAACTGACTCAAACAGCTTTATTATTCTGGATTTAATGAGTTATTTTTATTTTCAAGAACATATGTACATGTTCATCTGCACACTTCTGACTTGCAGCAAACAATGCAGCAATCAGGAAACTTTAGGAAGATGAAACACAGCATATTAAGATTAGACCATTGACCCATCATTATGGGCCGCTGAGATCAGTATCTGTGGGGTGTGCAGAGAGATACAGATCCAGGCCAATTTAACTTGCCTGGGGTCTGTGGACCTTGAATCCTCAGGTCTACAATCTCCAGACCCCATAATTTCTGACCAGAGCACACCGGACATGTGTGTGATTATGCAGCAGCTGTGGACAAGGTGGGAACTGCAAATGCTCCCCTCAACTCTCCCCTTGCCTGCTCTGGCTTTTCCTTTGCACCTTCTGCCACTAGCACTATGGGCATTGTGAAACCCCACTCACCCATTTACCACCTGCTCCCAGTAGGTGGTTGACTTGGGTATGGAATTCTGCACAGAAGGACAGGAACATGTGGATAGGCACCTGGTATTCCTAGGCTTGTGTGTTATCATTCCTGTATTACCATTCTTCTACATGAGTGGACTGGAATGTAGTGAATGGAAGGGTTGATGGCGATTTTTAATATAATTTTTCCTGATAAGAGGATTACATTTGCAATAGTTTCCCCCTCAGCCAAAGTGTATTACATAGTCATGTGATTACTTTACTTGTGACGCAATTATATTTGGCACACAGCATTCTCAGGGGCATTTGTTGTCAAGGAGAAATATCTTATCTTTATCTGTCAATTCATGTTTTACTATGAATCCCTCGTTTTCCCGTCTGTATGTGGAAGCCACAAGTTACTTGTCGGGATCCAAAGTATCAAAGGGCCAGATGTACCAAAGGGTTTTACCCATTCTGTGTCTATGGGAAAATGTGTTTGTACATATGGCCCAAAGTCATTTTCCCATTTTGTGTCTGTGGGAAATGTGTCAGTACATACATGCCCTGGTTCTTTCGCTGCTTGTTTCTCTCATCATCTCTCATTTTTTCACCAATGTTAATTTTTCCTCTTCCTTTACACACTTCTTTCATTATTTTTTCTTTCCTCTTTATCTTTCATTTACTAGCTTCCTTCCCTTTTTAGTTTTGTCTCACTCATTTGCTCTATTTCTTCTTAGTTGTGTTTTGTTTCTCTTGTTCTTTCTTTCCCTTCTTTCTTTTATTTCTTTGTGACCCCTTCTCTTTCTTCCTGTTGTATTACTTTGACTTCTTTTTTTCTGCCCCATCCGCTTTCTCTCCTGAGGCCTAGTTATCAATGGAGCAACAGGTGCAGTGGCACCTGGGCCCAGAGACTTACGGGCCTCTCTGAACTCTATCTACTGCTGTATTTTCCTACTGAAATTGCAGTTAACCATTTTCCTTTCTTACTCCAGGGCCCCTGACACCGTTACTACACCACTTGTCCTCTCCATCTTTACTCCCAACTCCCTCTTTCCTTTAATTCTCCAATCCGTCCCGAATTATATTTTTGTTATGGCGTTTTGACCATTACACACTAATACCAAAAGTTTATTTCTGATAAAGGTTTATGTGATAATTGTATATGTTTTCAGATAGAGAAAGAAGGTAAATGTAAGTGCTTTATTTAAATGTTGGGCCACTGGAAATATATGGCAGGAAAAGACGAAATTATGAGGCAGGGCTGGCCAGTTGATGTGGCAAGAAAAGTCCAGTAATGAATCTACAATGCCAATAGCTCTAACTCAAGAAAATGCGAGACCTATTGCATTGCAAATGCTGGTGGTTTGGCTGTGCTGTTCTTTCAGTCCCTGTCCTGCGGTTGTTATAAACGTATTCTTGTAAACTCAGCATCTAAGTGATCAACTCTCTTTGCGTTTTAAGATTCCCTGAATTCCTGTCAACCCTTTGTGTGTTGCTACATATCCTGTGGAACAGTAAATGTCGACATAATCGTCCGGCACGTGCCCTTGTCTGTCCCCTGCCCTTTGTTCAGTACTGCAATTGCTTGTATGGACTGTGAACCTATCTGTACGAGAAACAATTAATTTTTGATTGAAAGAACGAGTCACTACATGTTTAAAAGTGAGTAGAGTTGAAGCACCTTTTGTACAAAGTGATTTACTGCTGGTTTTTAACAAACGGGGTATGAATGTACGGGCACGTCAAATTCAGTGATTCATACCCTGTAGTAAAAGAAAACACAAAAACAAGATTGCAAGTGCCGAATAATTAATTAATGAGGACATTTTGACAAGGCAAATAAATACGTCTATTCCGTATTTCCCTTCTTTCCAAATTCAATGTTTTTTTCTCTCGTCTCTTGGGTCAAAGTCTAATGATGGAAAAAAGTGCCACTGTCTCAAATAAGTGCAGGTGGGCCCACGTACAACCACAAACCCACATTGCTGTAGTAGTTACAGCCATTTTGCAACTCATAGGAGTAAGAGCAATAAACAAACATCAGTTGGGTTAAATGGTTTCCTCAGCAGCAATGGCAGCGGATGCGTGGAGTGTGAAGCAAAGCTCTGTCGCTACTACCCCCACAGGTCTCTTAATCATGGGGGGAGGGGGCTGTATTGCCCGGCGAAATGAATGTGAGCCAGCTGACAATGGGGGTGAAAGCTGGGAACCCTGTTTTCCCCCCACCCTGCCCTCGCTGGGTGCTGATGTTGTCGGTGGCCAGTAATTGCCAGGCTAGGGCTGTGTAGAGGAGTGGGAACGGCTCGTGAGGACCCACGCTTGAAGAGGCGGGTCGGTCCTGCCAGCAGAGGCCACCGTAGCAGTTCCGGAGGGGCAGCGGGACCAATGGGGGACCTTTCTGGGCCAGTTTAGCCATAGGCTGGGCCCACATGGAGGAGTGGGCATGAGGTCGGAGGTGTACATAGTTGCTGACAGATGCCGGTTGTGCCTAGAAAGAGGGCTGCATTATTAAGTGGCTGGTTTTAGGAGGGGATGAGCCCTGGTCCCTGCTCCCTCCACCCTGCCACGAGACAGTTAGAGCCCACTTGGATGCCCATGGAATGCCCCTCGCAAGGGATGCCAGTGGGGGGCTACAACAACAATGAAAGATTAGGCTTGTGACAAGAGAGCTTGAGTGGTGCAAGATGTCCAGGTGAGGAGCCCATGGTCATTGGACAACAATTGGGCTGCCCTCCGGAGCGGCTCCTCTGAATCAAGTGGGGGCTCTGAGACTGTTGTGGGAAGCCAGAGGGTTCGAACCCACTGGTGGTCACCCCAATAATGGTGAACCCAATGAGCTGCTTTAGCCCCTGGGTTGAAAATTTGATGGAGTATGGAGCAGCGGCGGGGCCTTCGTTGCAAGTGACAAGGGCAATGTCCCCTCTGAGAGATGGTATAACTGGCCTGCGGAAGGATTGCCACCCTCTCACAGACCAAGGACTTTCCATATTTTGTAGAGGATTGCTCTGTAGATTTCTGGTGAAGAGAGACAGTCATTTCGAGAACTGGGGAAGCAGGGGTTGGAAGATCATTCCATAAAGTGATGGGGTTGGGGTAGTTTTGGAGTCAGGGGGTAGATTGGGGCATGGCGCAATTATGGGGTAGACTCACACAGTAGGCAGGCAGATCTGAGCATTACACAGACACTTCACTCTTACGATGCAAGGGAAAGACAATACCTCATTGACCTTTCAGTCATGGAATATAAATGCACTATGCAATAAATTGAAGAGAGGGTTTTTTTTGAAGTTTGTAGCTTAAATCATGGTGGTTAAGGGTGAATATACTCAGGCAGGAAGAATGAAAGGATGATTGAATAAGTGCTTCCTTGGCAAATAGATAGGGAGCTTTTCTGGAGAGGGTCATGCTGCTCACCTACTTCACTTACATTGTTTTATGGTTATCAAAGCTATGATTCAAAGTGGGGAGTATTTAACTTTTTGATCTAATCCCATCACTCACTCTATTAGCTAAGCCAGGCAGATGTTTCCCACCCATCTTTATTTATAAAATCCCTCCCGGCCTGTAACATTTCACCACAGATGACCGAAGTGCTGTATGGTTCAATTTGTGACTGCAGTGTTGGCTGTGCAATGCGTGTCTGCATCAGTTAATGCAGCATTTCCAAAGTTTTCAATGCATTGCAAACCAAACACACAAGATGTGTTTCGCTTCGGCCACAAGGGGCCAAATGTAGGAAGTTCCTATTTTGCGAATCGGAAATTGTGAGTCGGTGCGACTCGCAATTTCCGATTCGCAAAATCGGATGCAGAACGGTGTCTCAGACACCATCTGCGATTCTCTATGGGGTCGCAAAGACCCACCTCATTAACATTAATGAGGTGGGTCGCATTTTGCGACCCCATAGCGAGTCCCTGCACTCACAGGGATGGTGGCCTGATGAAGACAGCAGACCTCCATGTCTGTGACTGCTTTTTAAATAAAGCAGTTTTTTTTTATTTTGCAGCCCGTTTTCCTTAAAGGAAAACGATTTGCAAAATAAAAAAATAACGAAACCATTTGGTTTAGTTTTTTCAGAGTCGGCAGTGGTCCATTGGACCCCTGCCTGCTCTGAAAAAACACTTTGGGCAACATTCACAAAGGGGAAGGGGTCCCCTGGGGACCCCTTCCCTTTTGCGAATGGGTTACCACCAGTGTGACACTGGTGGTAACTGCGAATTGCTTTGCGACCGCATTCTCTGTCACAAAGCAATTTGGCATCGTGATGCGAGTCGCAAATAGGAAGGGGACACCCCTTCCTATTTGCAAGTCACATTCACATTTTGCGAGTCGGTACCGACTCGCAAAATGTGAATGTGCATCGCGATGTGCATTTTGCATGGCGCGAACTGCGATTTTCGCAGTTTGCACCATGCAAAATGCTTGCTACATCTGGCCCAAGGTCACCTCTTAGCACTTCACTCCTTTATTCCTCCTAAGTTCTTCCATCCTAACCCACCCAAAAATTGAAAAATCCATTCTTGGCATGTGTCACATTTTAATAACCATGTGAAATGATTGCAAAATATATTTCATGCCTGTTCAGATTTTTCCCTTTAGAATTTGTCTATTATAGTGACTGAAGAAGCCAAAGCTTAGGCACATGATGAATCGATGATCAGTGATCCCCCCACTATGCTATAGCAAAAGTTCTACCCACCACCTATTCCATCTATCTTACTCTGCAGAAGAGTATGTGGCTCATTATGAGTTTGGCAGTCAGAGAAGTTGACCGCCAAACTTGCAGGGATGAGGCGGCTTTCAACCCAGCTGCTGTAAGCCACTCGTGTTACAGTGTTCGCACCCGGCTGACCAGTGGGAACACTGTATTACAACATTCCTGCCAGTCTACCCTGCAGGAACAGTGTTACGGTATTGGTCTCGGGTCTGAGGCCAAGACCATTGCACACCAGCGCCATCGGAATGGGCACTGTCTACAAAGCAGATAGTTTGCATTCCAAGGGTTCTGGGCAGGGGGACCCCAGCACTGTACACAACATGGTTGTGGCCAGGGCAGGCACACCCTCCCACTCCCCGACCCCTGCACTGCGTTGCAGCCAGCCTTTTCATGGCGGGGTCCCCGTGATGAAAATGGTGGCAGAAACTGTACTCGTGATCAGTGCGGCAGTCCCAACTGCTACCACAACTGCAACCATGACTCTGAACGCCATCAGCCCATCGGGAACCATGTTCCTGATGGAGATGGCGGTTCAACTCCGGTCTGACCAACAGGATCCTAATGTGGCGTGCGGACGGCCTGGAGTGTGGTTGTCCGACTGCCACCACAACATTGCCGGTCCTTGGACCACCAATGTCGTAATGAAGCCCTAAGTCAAGTTTCCTTTACTTATTGCCCAGCGAATTAATTTGTTGGAAATAATTTGTGGTGGTGGGTGAGGCAAGTGAGCAAAGTGGGAGATAGGGCTAGATGTATCATTAATTCAAATAGCGATTATCAAATTGCATTTTTTTGCCAATCGCAATTAAGTGATCGCTATTGGAATGTACGAAACTCCAGGAGTTTCACATAGCGATTCGCAAGGGCTCGCAAATGGACCTACCTCATTAATATTCTTGAGGTAGGTCACAATATGTGACCCATTGCGAATGGCTACAATCACAGGGATGGTGACCTTCTGGGCTCAGCAGACCACCATGACTGTGATTGCTTTTAAATAAAGCAATCCTTTTTGTTTTTTTAAATGTAGTCTGTTTCCCTTAAGGAAAAACAGGATGTGTTTAAGAAGGAAAAATGAAAAGTTTTCTTTTCATTTTTTAACAGTAGGCAGTGGTCCATGGGACCACTGCCTGCTCTTAAAAAAATGTTTTCGCATGCATTCACAAAGGGGAAGAGGTCCCATAGGGATCCCTTCCCCTCTGCGAATGGTTTACTACCAATTAGAAATTGGTGGTAACTGCGATTGTTTTGCAACCACAATCACGGTCACAAAACAATCATACATACCTCTGCGATTCGGTATTAGGAAGGGACGCCCTTGGGATGCCCCTTCCTAATACCAAATCGGTATGAAGTCGCAAATCCAATTTGCAATTCGGTAACAAGTTACCAAATCACAAATTGGACTTGATACACACCAAAATGCATTTTTGCGATCATGAAAATATTTGATACATCTGGCCCCAAGTGCCTGATTTGTTTTCAAGTTTGGCATAAGGGATACTCTATGCTTATCGTGCCAAATACAATCTATGTAGCCCGTTTCTTTCCCTGTGGTGCAGTGCATCGTTTTCCCCAACATTGCATACTCATATCCACATTTTATATGTGACGTGGTTGACATAGTTTCTTATTTATTATTCATCTGCCTCTTTGGACATAGAGTAAAAAGTGAAAGGCAGTTGGAGAAGAGCAGGGTCATTAGAATTAAAGATAGATAATTGTTAACTACAGCTGCCCCAGCTGCAGACAGTAGCAAAATACCAGAAGCGCTGGAAAGCATATTTCCATTAATTTAGCACAGGCACTTGTACCCCATATTGCCTAATGCCTTACTCATAAATGAGGGGTCATTTATTATTTATTTTCCACTCAAAGTATCTGTTTAGTTACTAGATAAGCCACTGTTCTTTAAATCTTGTGTTATTCTGTCTTAATTTGTTTCTACCAGACAGTCAGTGCTTTTTATGTTATGCATGTGTGGGTAAACAAATATAATTAGCCCTGTGACTCTCCTAATCATAATCACATCAAATTCCAATGCCCCTAGGGGACCAGCAATGTACTGCTACTCTGCCACCCACTACTTAAAAAAGAGGTGCTTGCACAAGGCACTGCTCGCAATTTCTCTTTTTTCTTTTTCTTTTTCTTGATATAGCTACTCCTGCTGGTCCACTGCCCTCTGTAACTATACTGACCACTAGGGGGATGATTGCAATACCTATTTGCCTACAAAAAACTAGATACACACAAACAACATCTTTTTCAGTACAAGTTAATTACTAACTAAACAAGTCCACTTCAATCCATAGTTCTTCTCTTACCCGAATAGATGAAGTGAGGGCTGATACCTCATTCATTTTGCTGCAGGGTTCCCCAAGGTGGCATCCTATCTTAACTTAAGAGGGCAGTAGTAGTAGCAGGCTAGCACACTAAAAGGGAAGACACAAGGTGCCACTCCCACATATAAGAACTCCAACTGCAGGATTAATCAAAGGGTTATCCTTCACTATCAACTAGATTGAAAGAAAACAGAGAGTTAATGGGACAAATATTATATCATAACTTTAGGAAGACTGAGACCAGACTACCACAATGACAGTAATTGACACCCAACAAAGAAGACCTGATATGATACTAAAAACTATCTACATCAACATATTTTGAGAAATGGGACCTACTATTTAAAAACTAAACTTAGGAAATGAAATCCTTGATTCAGGAGAAGTGGGCTCGGGGTCAGGAGAAGTTGAACAAGGTTAAGCATTTATGCAACACAGTACGAAAAGCCTTTATGACGATGTTGATTGGGCTGTTGTGCAATATTGCTCAGTAATAGAAGATCATGCACTGAGTTGTTGTCACTTTCACCACATCCGCCCGAGAAAGTTTGTGATCCATTTATGGTATAAAATTAAGTCACACCTCAATGAAGCACACAGCCTGGAGGAAGAGCGATATGGGCTTGATGAATAGATGGGAAAGGGGATTTGGAAAAGATGTGACAAAGACAAACACTCCACACAATAAAAAACACAACTATTTGTCAGAATTGTGGAAGGAAAACGGTTAAGTATAACATAATTCAGTTGAATGCATTGCAAACAGTCCTTCTCCCCCAGAGAGACCCAAAATAGCATATCTCTAAATGTTATGCGTCTAGGGTTGAAAAATACAAATTATAGAGGATTGAAGATAACCACCCAGTTCTAAAAATTATGATTGTTAAAAAGATAATGAAACTGTATTTCCAAATCGGGTGGTGCATCTCCATTCTTCTAGAATGTCCTTCACTCTTGGGTGCATGGCTGAACCTTTCCAGTAGGTAAGCAGAAGTGTTGAGCTTTCACCAAATTTTGCTCATGCAGGAGAGGACCAGGAGAAGGCCTGCAAATTGAAAAACAGTAACTGTATTATAGAGTAAAGGGGAAGACGAAAAGGAAGCAAGATTAGCTTCATAAGTAAGTCAGAAGTGTACCAAGAACACTCAGAGACAGAGCAGAGTATAAAGAGGAGCTTCACGTTTGAGCCTGCAATGCAGCAAACACACACTCAGCAACATTTCCCAAATCATCACACCTCTCTTCAGACCACAGGGTTGAGTGAGTACTAGGCCTCAGAGTCTTAAACATCATCATGGTTTCTCTTTGAAGTTGATAACTTTCTACTTCTAGCTGTTAAGGTAGTCCTGCCCTGAGTCCTGCCCTGAGTCCTTCCATTCTCCTCCGCCTGCTCCTGATTCTGAGTAACTCCATCCCAGTACCAAACCGAGCGAGGTAGACCCGTGTAGTGCACTGCTGTTGAAGAACAAATAGAGAAACAGATTTTGAGTGTTTTGTGTTGATATGTGTTTGGTAACTAAAGTGACTGATCTGGTCTTTGAGGAACCAGAAAAAAGGAGTGGACCTTGCGGGTAAATTTCACTAAGCTTGAGAGGCCATTCATTTGCAGGAAAAAATGATCACCCATCAGCCCCAAACATTGCCTATCATTGAAATCAAGCAAAAAAAGTTGTTGAACACCCTCCCTCCCTGCTAGCCACCATATACATCATTAATCATCACTCACAATCACTCAATATATTATTGGTTCAATAGTTCGTAGTTACTTAATTCAATCCAAACACGATGGTTGATAACAAAATATTATTGCCTCTTTGATGGTAGAAACACAATGGAGTTTGGCTTAGGCACCTGTAGTTTTTTACTCAATGACCTCTGGGGCAGCCTGGCTAGATGATGTAAAAATAAAAAATGATGGGCAATGGCATGTGAGGGAATGTGGGGGCTTCTTTACTGCACCTGGGTCCAACTCCAATCCGGCCATATATGTGATTATTAAATGGTGGGGAAGCATAAATCTGACACAAACAATGTTCACCAGCAATTTTTGTTGCGAAGAAAGAAAGAAGCTCAACAAGGAATAATTCAAAAAGTTCTATTGTGGCACTGGCATACTCAATCTGGGAAGCAGAGTTTGTCCTCAAAATCAGGTGGTTTACCCAGAAGTTGGTCAGCAAACACACTTGATTCTGGCCAATCATTGTCTTATTCCACCTGTGGTGTATCGGGAACAATGTAATCAGGTGGTATAAAATGCTGGTTCATTTTGAACATAGTTATTCACTCCACATTTTGAGGTGAGAGACTGGTCTTTCCCACTGTAACAACTATGCCAGCTGCACTGAATACACGTTCAGAAGACACATTGGCTACAGGACAAGCCAGATATATTATTGCCAGCCTGCTGAGCTCTGGCCATTGGTGCATCTTCCCCCACCAATACACCAATGGGTTTTGATCCACATACACCTCTTTTGAGTTAACCCGATACTCCTGGAACATCCTCTGAAGTGTCATTAGTGCTGTCACTTGCTCGACCTCTTTTGCCTTCACCTCTGCATTTGACTTAAGATCTGCCATTTGAAACCAAGCTAATGCAGAGGTTGAGTCTGATTCTTATGATGTTGTTGTGGTGTACTTGCTGCTGGTGTTGGCTGCTGTGAGACAAGACTGCCTTATGGAAGTTGAAGGCTGAACCCCAGAACTGCGGAGTGGGACCCCAAGTTCCAGCCATTCTTTTTCTAGCTCTCCGGCTTCCTCAACATTCCACCTCTTGTATTTTGAAACATCCCCTTCAGAAAAAGAAATGAAAGTGGGAAGAATGTTTTTGAAGGGTGGATCAGGTAGTGTGGAACAGATGTACTCTTTGGATGAGATAATATAATCTTGCAGCCTTGCATTACAAGTTAAACAACAGTTTAGGCTCTCAACCAAGGCATGCACTTCTGAGTTTTCGTTCACACCTCCGAGTGTGAACATTTCAGAAACCTTTAGCTGCTCCTGTAGCAGATGCAACAACAGTATAGCTTGGCCCATTGTACTGTCCTCCTTGCTAACTTCCTGCGTGAAAACCTCAAAAGGGAGCAGCATATGTGTCAGGCATTTGAATAGGCCCAATTTTCCACATCCATGGTGATAGCTTTCCCAATTGTATCCCCTCCTCTTAGAATGACATAGTCATTGATATGTCTGTACTGATCAAACAGACCTTGAAAAATATGATAGGTTGAGTTCCAATGTGTTGTCACCTCCTGTATCAGGGCTTTAACTGATACTCTTTTACCACACTGAGTAATCCACAACTGCTTCCAGGCCTTAAAAGAATGGCTGAAATGAGTGCAGATTTGTTTTCAGGTGGTTAGTATGTTGCTATGTCTTCTTTTTTTAAAAAAAAGTCTTCCACAGCCAGGTTGATGTAGTGCTCCAAACACAGGACCCTGAAAAAGTCACCATCTGCCATAACCTTGATTGTGTTACTGCCATCGTCTGTGGAAACAAATCCAATCCATATCAGCCATTCAAACACCTTGCTATTAAATTAATCCAAGATGTTTGTAGTTGTATGTAATTTCTCCATGGCGAACATGGCTATTGTTGCATGCAGCCAACCTCTCTTAAAAATGTCTTCAGGGACAAGACCTGTAAATAGCTCTTGCTTTGCCCCCACTACAGAAGTCCAGTGTGCAGTGATGCACATGTAATCAGTAGCCTAGGAACTGGACCACATGTCTGTTGTCGGGTGGGTAGTGTGGACAGCACTTTGGTGCAAAGCTTGTCCAACCAATTGCAAGACTTTGTGATGCAGTGTTGGAACAGCACCTCTGGCAAAATAGGTCCATCTTGTAACTTTCCATTTTGAGCAGATGGCTGCTACAACCTCTATGAGTCACACTACTTCCATATAAGAAAAAAGGGAAGAGGTTCAGCGCAATTTTTTTTGCCAGTTTCTCATTGTACAAACATGCCACTTTGTGGTTGTGGTCATAGGCCCCTCCTGTCTAAACAGGTCCATATTAGTAGCCTGGATTTTATTATTTTGTGAGGCCACTGACGCAGGCGACTTTTGAGATACAGGTGGTCGTAGACTCAATGTGCATCATGGTGCAGTCACCGTATGTTGTGGTGTCTCCATCTTACTCTGAGTCTTCCTGTGCCATTGTGAGGTCATTGAGGTGGGTGATTCTGGTGAAGTGACTGCTTTGCATGAAGATGTCACCCTCTTCTTCCTCAACATCCACTGTGATTTGGCCATTTGTAGCTGATGTTTCCTGGCTCTCCTTACCTTCCCCACCATGACCATGTTCAGCAATTATTTTTAGGGTGCTCCTCCCATCAGATTCTGTGATGTTTTTTCATATGGGTTGTGTGGTCCTGGTACCATAATGTGAACAAGGCTTACCTCAACAAACACTCACATGGCAAGTGGGGCATATCACAATGTTCTCATCCAGTTTGCTAATCATAAAAAACTAAAAGAGTAGTTCTCCAAACTAGGGAGAAGCACTTTCTTACTGGGCAACTGGCAATGCCTGAATAAGAACTGGAAGTAGATAGGTGTGTCGATTACCTCTCTGCTGTGCATACTTCTACTGAGGTAGAGGTTGGTGCAAGTCTCTGCTGGGGCCTTACAAATATGGGAGTTGATGGTGCGGCCTGTGCCCTCGGATCAGGTTGGATAGTAATGTCGGACTCTTCTGCACCGTGCCAGCTTCCACATTGACTGGCTCATCATTATCATCCTTCTCACCATCATTCCCTTCCATGATTCTATGGCTTTTTGGAACTTTATTTTTCTCTTATGTCTCTTATGTCTCCTGGAGTCTCCCAGACTCATTGTCATCAGAAGTAGTGCTTGGAGAAGATGGTGAAGTAGTACCCTTTCTTTTTCTTGCTGGAGATCTAGGAGCCATTGATTCTAAAAGAGTAGATTCTTGCTTGGTAGGAAGCTGGGCCTCCTACTTTGCTCCAACTTCAGGAAGATCTACTTTTGCTGGCTTCAGCTGCTGTCCACTTTGCTCTGTTTCCTGAAATGATTGGGGACTACTTTGCGAAGGGGGTAAATCAAATTCAGCATCATTGCGTGTCATCGTTGCCATTACTCCAGTGGCTGGCTTACTGACAGACATGGTCTTGGATGGTGTTGTTGATGCTGGAGTGCTGCTCCTGAGTTCCTCCCCGGAGGCAGGTATGGCAGGCACTCATCTCTTGAAAAAGACTGTGGTCGGCACCCAACTAGTGGAAAGCTGCTTCTTGTTATTGACCCTTTTCTTGGGAGCAACTTTCTTTGGGGCCATCTTAAAGCCTTCAGTTGGCAGTGGCACTAAGATGCACAAGTGGAAGAGATTGGAGGACTAACTGGCCCTCTCTTTGGCAGAACGGTGGGTTATGTCTCTTCTCTTGTGCACCTAAAAGCAACCAAGCAAGAAAAACATGCAGCTAGTGAAAGGTGGCATTGTTGCAGGTTGAAATAGTATAGACAAATGCAATATTTGTGTGGTTTGTTACTTATGTAATGAATCCCAATTTCATCAAATATTGTAAAGTCCAATCACACCATCACACCATAAAGTTTCATTTGAAAGCAGGCAACACTACAAGGAGATGTAGCTCCTTGCTTTATATTTATCTGTAAAGGAGATACCTGTGGTAGTCAGAAAGAGGGGCATGGGTACATGGAATGATCTTTAAAAAACCTATGGTGGCAAGGTGGTCCAGGGGAAATGGAATAATCATTAAAAATGATTTATGCTGCTTATATGTCAGCCGTGCACTACAAACAAGGTGTCCAGGAGTAAATTGAGTTATTATGCACCTAAAGAAACCAAATTATTTAGCGTGGCTGTGTGCCTCTGGTGGATGGATGAATGGATGGAAGGATAGAGGGATGGATGGCTGGATAGACGGATCAAGGCAAAATTCAGAATTAAATCAAAAGAAATTAAGAATTAACAAATTAAGAAAATTAACAAAGATTTTAAAAACTAAAATAGAAATTAATGTAAAAACAAGAAATAAAAAAATAAAATAAATATATGTATATATATATATATATATAGATATATATAAAAAATAAAGTAAAAATAAAAATAAGATTAAGATTAAAATGGAATCGAAAAATAAAATAATTTTTTAAAATATAATATTAAAATAAAGAAAATGATCAATAATTGCCAGTGTTTGTATGCAAGCCTATGGCAAAGGCACACTGGCTGCATGCACAAAATGGCTGCCAGCCACAAGGCCAAACAACAACATCAAGTAAAAAGAAGGTCTGGTAAACAACGAACACATGCAAGACTAAGGCAAAGGGACACAGGCTGGATGCACAAACTGGCCATAAGCCACATGGTCAAACAGCAACAACAAGGAGCAAGGAGGCATGGGGAACAAAGAATACAAGCAAGCCTATTGCAAACACTTACTGGCTGCATGCACAAAATGGCTGCCAGCCACATGTTCAAACAACAACAACAAGGAGGAAGGGGGCCTGGCAAACAAAGAACACATGTAGGTCTATGACGAAAGGACACTGGATGAATGCACAAAATGTCCACCAGCCACATGGCCAAACAACAAGGAGGAAGGAGGGATGTTGAACAAAGAACACATACAAGCCTGTGGCAAAGACAAATTGGCTGGAAACACAAAATGCCTGCCAGCCACATGGTCAAACAACAACAAGGAGTCATGGCAAAACAAAGAATACATGCAAGCCTATGGCAAAAGGGAAACTGGTTGAATACACAAAATGGCTGCCAGACACATGGCAAAACAAGGAGCAAGGAGGCATGGGGAACAAAGAACACATGCAAGCCTATGGCAAAGAGCCACTGGCCGGATGCACAAAATGGCCACCATCCACATGGTCAAACAACAACAACAAGGAGGCACCTGGAGCAAAGAACATATGCAAGCCTACGGCAACGGGACACTGGTTGGATGTTCAAAATGGCTACCAGTCACATGGTTAAAAAATAACAAAGAGCAAGGAGGCATGACAAACAAAGAAAACATGCAATCCTATGGCAAAGGAATACTGGCTGGATGGACAAAATGGCCACCAGCCACATGTTAAAAAAAAAAAAAAAGGAGCAAGGAAAACAAAGAACACTTGCAAGCCTAAGGCAAAGACACACTGGCTTTATACACAAAATGGCAGTCAGCCACATGGTCAAAACAGCAACAAATGTGAAAAAGGAAGCTTGGAAAACAAAGAACACATGCACGCCTATGGACATAGACTATACAAAATGTCCCCTGGCAAGATGGCATGGAGAACAAAGACAAATGGTGGACGATGACAAACACACACACACACACACTGGCCATAAGGAGGCATGGTAGTAACACCAAGGAAAACATCAACATTAATTTAACAATGCAAAACATGGTCAAACAAAAAACAAGGAGAAAGGAGGCCTGGAAAACAAAGAACTCATGCAAGCCTATGGCAAAGGGACATTGGTTTGATGCACAAAATGGCCACCAGCCACATGGTCAAACAACAACAAGGAACAAGGAGGCATGGGAACAAAGAATACATGCAAGCCCATCTCAAACGTACACTGGCTGCATGCACAAAAAGACTACCAGTCACATGGTCAGACAATAACATAGAGCAAGGAGGCATGGCAAAGAAAGAACACATGCAAGCCTATTGCAAAGGGACACTTGCTGGATGGACAAATTGACCACCAGCAACATGGTCAAAAAACAAGGAGCAAGTAGAACTAAGAACCCATGCAAGCTTATGGCAAAGAAACACTGGTTGGATACACAAAACGGCTGCAGCCACATGGTCAAACAGCAACAAATGTGAAAAAGGAAGCATGGAAAACAAAGAACATATGCAATCCTGTGGACATAGAATACCCAAAATGTCCCCTGGACACACGTCCTGGAGTACAAAGACAAATGGTGGATGATGACAAACACACACACACTGGCCATAAGGAGGCATGGTAGTAGCACTGAAGACAACACTAACATTAATTCAGCAATGCAAAATATGAAAATTAACTGAGCTATATAAATTTCATTAAAACCATGCACATCCTCCTATGCCATCAAATATTACCGCACAACATATACACTTTAAAAGAAAAAATGAAATGCAAACAATAGCCAAAACGTTTATCTTAATCCAATGTCATAAATTAAGTTTTAAAAACATATACCACTGAAAGATTTATTTCATGCACTGATGACTGCTAGTACTGGGATTACTGGCTAGATGGCCCTTTGGAAATCTAGGCCACATAGTAAAATAATATTGAAAATGTTACAAAAATGTAAAAAAGATAGTGAACTGTACAACAATTTTCCTTTACAAAAGATGAAAAATCTGCAAAATGCAAAATAAATAGTAACTAGGCCCATACTTAAACGCCAGGCCACCCACCACTATAAATGTTGAAAATCACATTAAAGTACAAAGAAATACTGGTTTATGCCAAAGCAAACAAACAGCACCCTTATTCAATAGATTTTTAACTTACTTGTGTGTTTTCAGAAAAAAAGTCCTTAAATACACAGGTATATCCAGGAGACAAAGAGAGTGATCCTTCCACCTTGAAATTTAAGTGAAAAGTGACCAATAGATAGACAAAGCACTGGGCGGAGCATGCTGTACAGGAACAGGACGTTAGAGTCTCTGGGGCACATCCTTCCTGTTTGAAAAAATAGAAAAAAAGGCTCCTCACACTAAAAAACAACTTGAAGGGTCCATTGGAGAAGAAAATCCACACAAAAAAACTATTTTTCACTACACTAAAATGTATCTCGGGTATAAAATCTACTCTAGGTGTATTCACACTTGCGAGCCAGACTGTTTGGCTGCCGTTGCAGCCGGAATCAGCTTGGGGAAACATGATGTCTCGTGCATGCAGCTGGAACCGAAGCAAGCATACGCAAAGTCTTACGCGCACTCGCTAGCAGCTCATGACTATTGTGGCACTCGCCAGAGAGCACCAATACCGAATTTCGCATGTACGAATAAACTCTGCTTTGCACCAGATTACAGAATTCAGCAACTCTGTACTGCTCCATATAGCACAAAAGTGCCCGAAATCCGTAAACTCCGCCGGCAGAATGCAATTCTAAGCCTGGGCCGGGCCTATTTTAGACCCTATATTACTTTCTTTACATTCGGGAGTGAACCTCATCAACACCTCTTAACTCCAACCTGCTCATTAACCCCTATTTACCAGTTTCTTTACTTTGGTGGAGAGTGAATCCCACTAATATCCCTTTAACCCTGAACCATTTGTAACCCTTATTTACCACTTCCTTTACTTTTGGGGGTACGTAACCCAACCACCATCTCTATCCCCATTTATAACTTTAATTTCCTTTGGGGCTGAACCCCCACACCCTTTTTAAACTTACATCCCACTTTTAACCCCCTATATATCCCCTTTCTTACTCTGAGATCTCTTTTAACCCTAACTCCTATACACTCACCAAGTCTTACGTATGGATTCAGTGGCAGAGTCTGCATGATAAAGGTACCAGGAGGTAAAGCCTGCATTAAAAAGGTTACTTACCCCAATGAACACTTAACCCTCTACAAAATTGATCAAACAATGGGTGTGGTGGAGGGATAGCTAGCTCTATTTACATATCTCTCCAGCACTACAATAGTCAAGGATCCCTCAGCACCAGAGTGTGAATCCTTACCTTTTCTTTGGTCTCCATTCCAAAATTTAAGGACACTCCTCCTAATCTACCGACCACCTCCACAAAATGCACCATTTATGGATACCCGACTAAACTCTGTTTTGAATATCAAAATTTAACATTCTGCTCAATATATCCTACAAGACCTGGTTTGCTAAACTGGACCGCCACTGGACGGCTGAGAAATGCCATGACCTTGAAGTGCTCAATTACCACCAGCTCGTAAATGGTGCCATGTATGATGCAGCCAATTCCCATAATGTTCTGTTTGCATCAAAGGATCTTATGTTCGTCTATGAAACACAATACATCTCTTGAAGTAATGACCTTATCGCTTACTTCAAGATGAACCTTCCAATGCATCCTCCGCGAGCAACTATACCTAATGATATTGCCTTTAACAGACTATAAAAGAGTTGAAACATCAACACATTCTGGAAAGAACTACTGGCAGCATGACCCCTTAAGCCAGTAATCTCTGGAAACCACTTTCATCACTAGTTAGAAGAGTTCTCAACAACGTGACTCCTCTTAAAAATTCTACAAGGAGGTAGCCATGACGGAAGGTGGGCTAGCTCAATCCAAATTTAAATCAATCAAGTCTTATTTATAGAGTGCAGCTTATCACCCGCAAGGGTATCCAGGCACTTTGCTGTGGGTCTCATTCGAACAGCCAGGTCCTTAACCCCTTTTTAATGTCGGTCAGCGAGGGCGAGGTGCAGAGTTGGAGGGTGTTGCAGGCTTGGGCGCGAGATGGGAGAAGAATATCCTCCGATGTGGCAGTGGTGTATAGGGGGGACCTGTGTGAGGGCAAGGTGTGGGAAGCAGAGGTTCCTAGAGGAGTGGTGGTAGTGTTGCCAGGGGTTTAGGTAGGCACGTCCCTGATCATGGAGGGCTTTGTAGGCATGTGTCAGGAGCTTGAATTGGCATCTCTTCTGGACAGGAAGCCAGTAGAGATCTTTCAGGTGCTGGGAGATGTGGGTTCTCTTGGGTAGGTTGAGGATCAGTCTGGGGGTTGTGCTCCAGATTGGCTGGTGTCTTTTATTGAGTTTGATAGAGGTGTCTGCATAGAGTGCGTTACTGTTGTCCTATCGACTGGTGATGAGGCCATGCATTACTGTCTTCCTGGTGTCAATGGGGAGCTACTTGAATATTTGTGGAGCATGTTGAGCGTACGGAAGCAGGCTGCAGACACAGTGTTTACCTGTCATTTCCAGAGGGCAGTGTGTTTGCTGAAGATGGGAACTTCTGTGTTGTCCGTGATGAGTTTTAGGCAATTATCCCTCATCCAGGCTGACACGTCCTTCATGCAAGTTGGAATGGATGCTAACCTTCATTGCAGAGTGGTTGGCAGAGAGCGATAGGACTAGATGAGTATCGTTGCCGTAGGAGATGATGTTGATGTTGTGCGTTCTCACGATGTTTGCGAGTGGGGTCATGTAGATGTTGAAGAGATTGAAGCTGAGTGATGAGCCTTGGGGCATGCCGCATATGAGGTGCTTGGCTAGTGCTGTGAACAGGCAGGAGGCTGACTTTCTGGGTGCGCCCTGTGAGAAAGGAAGCCATCCATCTGAATGTGTTGTCTGTTATTCCAATCTGGCATAGGAGATTGATGAGAGTGTGGTGGGAGACCGCGTCGAAGGGGGTGGCGAGGTTGAGCAGGATCAGGGTGGATGATTCTCCTCTGTCAAGTAGGGTACAGATGTCATTGATCAGAGTCGACTCTGTGCTAAATCTACAGAAAAAAAGAAAATCTAAATACAAGGACAGTGGGGGAAACGTGACCACAAAGACAAAAACATAGTACTAAGGCAGTACAGAATCTATAAGGCTACCCTCAAAAGTCACGAATTAGCACTATTCAAATGCCACCAACTTACCAATAGAACTATAAAAAAATTTCAGCAAACTCAGAAAAACTGATTGCATGGTATATATTACAAATGAGTCTCAAGAACTGTGAAACTTGCAGAACAACTGGTAAAAAAGCTCAGGTTCTTGAGACCCAATTTCTAACCATGAAAGCCTGCAACTCGATCACAAATCTAAAACATGCTCATCAACCATTTTATCTATAAAAATCAATTAAAGTAGTACAACAATCAACCCTTCTGCAGCTATAGCAGACAGAGAAATACTCTATGAATCTTTGAATCAATTAATCACTATCATCTGGAGAACTCCCCACTCAAACCACTCCTGAAGAAGCAAAATTCTAAGGTCCCAACAAATTATTGACATATGTTGAACAAGCTATTTTAAGATAAACTGATAGAAAAGGCAGCATTCATACAGATGTTATATTTCCTGGAGAAACACAAACTCCTTTCTGACCAGCAAACAGGTTTATGACTGGTACAGGCACAGAATCAGCATTAGTTGCAATCTGGGATCTTATTTGACCTCTCTCCAAATTGTCACAGTGTGGCCCACCAACTCCTTATTCAAAAGACCAAATGACACAGGAGTACAAACAATATAGCTCCTAGTGGATTTAATCAGTCTTACATTACAAACAGAACTCAAAGTGTGACCTAGCCTTCCTACCTATTAACAGATTCCCGTACAGGGAAGGTATTGCCCAAGACTCAGCAACTGTGCCTATTCAATGTCTATGTGGCCAAGCTCCCTGGGGTTATAAACGCATTTAAACCTACCTGTTACAGCTATTACAATGACACCTAGATATTCTTAAACTGGAAAAACCATCAAACAATAAGAAATTGGGCCTTAGTAAATGCTGACAAGGAGTCAAAAAATGAATGCAACAAAATCATCAGCAACTAAATCCCAACAAAACTAAGATCTTAACTGTGAAACAGGTAAACCAGCTATTCAACTGAAGCTTTGCCAAAGGGGATAGGACCGCCTCCTATTACACAAACAGAAGTAAAGATCCTTAGATTGGTTCTGCCTTACAAACGCACTCTCAAAAGACTGCTCAACAATGTGGCAAAAAAAACCTTACAAATCAAGAGACTGTACTATTGCCCATATTTATACTTTTTGACGCAAAACTGCACAGATGCAGTTTTGCGTCAAAAATATTACCGCCGGCTAATGCCATTTCTTTGCGCCATGCGGGAGTCAAATTTATACTTTGACGCACGGCTGCGCAAACCACAGATGTAATTTTTTTTACTCAAACCAATGCGTCACGTCGTAAAAGAAATCAACGTTAACTCGACGAAAACGACTGTGAGCCGGTTTACGACGTCGCAAATTGCGTCAAAAAGCAGCGCAAACTCAGCAAAATGTGCTGAGGAGAGCCAAAATGGATCCCAGATGCTTGCACAGACCCCAGGAAGAAGACAACAGACCAGGAACCAGCCAGGAGGACCCACACAAGGCCCAGGACAGGGAGAAGAAGAAAAGAAAGTGTTGCTTCAGTGCAGAGGAGCAGGAAATTCTGGTGAAAGAGGTGACGGAACACCAGCACCAACTGTTTGTCACCTCAAAGTTGCCAATCAGTAGGAGAGAGGCAATATGGCAACAAATTGTTGACAAGATAAACAGTGTGGCAGAAGTACGGAGAACAGTCATCGAGTGCAAGAAACGCTGGCATGACTGCAAGCGCAGGAACAAGGAAAAGATGGCCAGGAACAGGAAGGCAGCACTGCAGACTGGAGGTGGGAGTCCAACACCGCAGGAGGCCCTGGACCACATGGAAATTATGGTTGCAGCTGTCATCCCTGAGGAGATCGTCACAGGGTTACAAGGACAGGACAGTGCAGATTACCAGGAGACAACACACATGCAGGGTAAGTCGCATGGGGAATTAAAATGCACAAATGTTAACTGTAAGCAGGGGAGGTGGACGTACCTACTACACAATGCATGTAAGTCATGATATTCAGGGAGTGGCATGGGTAAAGGGGCACGGCACGGGGGATGGGCTGTACAGAGGAAACCTGGGGCACAATACTACACTACACCTACAACCTTTGCTTGGGGGTATGCTGCCATGCCAAGGATGTTGCGAAGGTAAAGCCAGGCTAGGAGGGCAGGGTACAATGTTAAACTGGCAGCCCATCACACATCAGCCAGTATTCTCCTACATTAACTAGGGCCCAATTAACAACCTCTGGCCCTATCTGCAAGTGGAATGTAACATTGACAACAGTTGCCACTACAACCTCTGCTGTGTGTGTTCACACACACTGTACATGACTTATATCCTGTACATTTCACATTTGAAGGGCAATAGCAGAGGACCACAACTATTTCACACGTACATGTTGGCAACATGGTTCACTGCAGCATATGGCACACAACTAAGACACCATCAGTCGATAATGGAACAAAAAGCATCATACACGAGGCAGTGGATGAGCAATTGTAATAGTAACATTAATGTATGGCCAGACCCTTGACAGCAGTAACTGTTACATCACCTATCTTTGCAAGGACTATGTGTGACTAGAATTCCATAGAAGTAGAACATAGATAGCACAAGTGCCACACCTATGACAAGCATTGCGCACATGACATTCCATGTACATGTCAGCCCATGTCCTAAGTCCTGACACACCCATGTTCCCGGTCTCACCCCACCCGTCTTAAGAGGTCCCTGGAATGGTAATATGTGTACCCAGATAATCCCTCCTCTACACACACACAGACTCACAATTTTAGTCCAGTGTGCTTCACCCTTTAGTATGGTATGCATAGTCATTGTACTTCTGTCTGCATGGACGTCAGGTTAAATAATGCACTGGCATGTAGTCTCTAAGCCCTGTCATCACCTGTAGATTGCTTCCCATGTGAAAGGTACTGTTGGCCATTTGAACTTGAATCTCACCTACAGGACTTGTGAGAGACTGATGCAGCACACACCTGTGAGAACCTCCATGCAGACCAGCCATTTCAACATGCACTGCCCTTGCAGATGCTTGGAACAGCATAGAAGCTGCCATTTTATCGATTACACTGTTATGCATTGCCATAAAAATCAGCTGTGTAACACAGCCCTTGGGTTAATGTGTCACCTTCCAAAACACAGGACAAACACAGTTTTCCATGCCAACTGTCTTGTTCCTCCTCTGACCAGTCTCAGTCAGACCACTGAGTATGTACCTTCTGAAATTGCTGGATCCTGATTGACCCTGCATCCTGTTAGCCTGACTGGCTCCTGTCTGTGCGTTACCCTAAAGGTTCCTTGTGGCTACATATGTATCATAGTTGCTTTCCCAACCCTCACATTCCTCCTGGGGTATTTGGTCAGGTGGGTCTACAGTGCATACTCAAATACATTGTATAGCATTATCTGTTTATTTATCGTACCATTGTTGGGAACTTGTCTCCAAATACCCAAATCATGGCCTATCCCTTGTCTGGGTCTCATGTATGCATGAGTGCCAAATTGTGACAGTGTACCATGGCCGTATGCAGGGAATGGGTATGGTGCCTCCAGCAGAACCAGCAATGTCAGATAATGTGCATGAAAAGTCCACACATGTTCACATTGCTCACAACATATTGATGGGCTGTGTGTGGTGAATAGCTGCGAGAATAATCAGCACAGAGGCTATGATGTTCCCAGAGGCAGTGGGAATTTTAGAGGCCAACCTGTGTACAAATGTTGTTATGACACCTGCAGGTAAAAGAATACTGAGATATTATCTTACTCAGCACACCAAGTTTGCCCTGTTGACAGTCTCATAATACGTCTGCAGTGACAGGGTATGACCATCCCCATGTGGGTTCTCAAATCCTCATTGGCTTTACTTCCATTGATCTCCGAAGGATACTCAGCAGATACAGGAATAGCCGCCACAGACTCATGACTAGACCGGGACATAACTGTGACAACATAGACCCCTAAAAATATACAGGCTAAACATTGGCCCACACACATGAACCAGACACCTCTGTGCAATTGATCACTGGAAATATGTGACCACATGCTGCTTTGTCTGCTGGTCCTCCACTGCCGCAGAAGAGTTGTGGCTCAGTTATATGACCTCAACTGTGGCGTGACATTACAAATGTGGTTTATCTTTGGCTCTCCGTGTCACAAACACGGTACCCACTTAGTATGTACATGTGCCTGACTCATGGTGGGTTCACTAACAAGTGCCTAGGAAGCAGTATCCAAAATTCCAGGACATGTGATGGCCAAGTTTTGGACCATTGACATGAACAACCGTCTGCTATCTATCTGGTGCATGCTTTGTCATTTGTGGTGTTTATGTTACCCCAAAACTAAAAAAGTGCACACAGAAGTTGTTACTACATGTATGACTAACACATGTCCTCTCTCATTTCCATACTGACTTGCATCTGAGGGTTGGACACATTGACTCCACATGCATACAAGCATATTTGCAATAATGCATCTTGTGATGGTCATACAGAGGGTCAACAACAATATTAGGAGCCAAATCACACACATTGAGCCATAGGCAGTGAGGTATTGTACTTATGTGTGTCACCTTGCTATCCTCTCCTGACGCCAAACATGCCCAATTTGTGTAATACATATATGTAGGCCACACGTTTGGCCATCTATTGTGTCAGTCAAGAGTGAAAATCCTGTACATGAAGTAGCGGATCACTGTCCGCAGTAGTATGATGTGTCATATGTGTCCATACACTGTCATGCCCAAAGTGGGTGTAATCAGCCTATCTCAGTATTGTCACAACTGTAATGTACCATTACAATGGTAAAATGACCCAAACTCAGTTAATGCCTGAAATTGTGCTGCATACTCATCAAAAAATGACACACATGCGTCTACAAATGACGCTTATGCCCAAAAAACTACGCATAATGCCCTGAAAGAACCATTGGCCCTGAGCGGTATCTTCCACACTGTACCTCTGAAAATTGGTTAAGTTTGAAACAATTTTTAACCATATGGATGCGGGCTTAAATCTACTCCTGTGCGTCAATAAAAAATGATGCGCAGACTGTATGCGTTAAAATATTTTGACGCATGACAAAAAAACGCACCGCATTTTAGGCAGGAAGTGATGTAATAGGATATCCTGTTTACAGAATAGGTACAGTGGGTGTACTTTCACTTTCACTTTGCAGTCTGTGATATTTCCCGACTGTGTGGCTGTGTCTCGGTTTGTCTCTGTGCATTTAGTGAATTTGACTCCTGTGTGGTCTTTTTATTGTCTTTTTGTGATTAAGAACTTGTTTGGGTTTCCTGTCTGAGTGTTTTTTGTGGTCATTTGTGTTGTAAACTATTGTCTTTGTTTTGTTGGGAGTCTGTTGTGGGTAGTGTTAGTTTGGGTATAGTTGGGCTGTGTTAGTACTGTATTTGAATTTTTCCTGTCCTACTTTCCCCCTCTCCTTTGTTCCCCTTTATCCCCTATTTCTCTTTTTGTACCATTATGTCAGGTAGGCCTCGCCTTTGCAGGATGGGAGAGGAGGAGCTGGGTGGGTTCATTTGGCTGGTGTACCATTTCCTACCCCTGATGATTGAGCCAGGTGGGCGTGTGATACAGGGGTATCACACTGGGGCACTGAAGCTCCGGTGGGCAAAGGTGATGCATCATCTGCAAAGGATTTACAACACACCCAGAAACGACCACCAGCTGAAGCACCGCTGGGCTGACCTTGTCTCCAGGGAGCAAGATCTGCTGGACCACCTGGGGATTGTGATTGGTGGCCCTGTTGGTTAGTACAAATCATGTTAATGTGCACGTTTAAATGCTCGGTAGTGACACTAACTGATTTTTACAATATCTGCCGGCAATGTTGTTGAGTGTGTGGAATGCTACTGAAAAATACAGGGTCATAATTTCTACTTTGTTAAGGACCACAATTGCGAGATGCTTGGAAGCAAGCGCTCCGCAAACTTACTGAATACTTTTGTATTATGTAAGTTAGTGCCGCCTTTGTGTCAAACAGCAACACAAATCAGGTGCCAATTATGTATAGATATAGGCCATAGTTGCCTGTGAGGTATAGAATTTTCCGACACCTTACCGTCATTTGTTGACGCAACAGCTAGACTGACTTTCTATACACAACAGGAGCCTTAAAATTAGTGCAGGCTTCACGTCAATTGATGATAGCAATGTGGCGCAAACATATGTCTTATGTGTGATAGTGAGTGTGTAAGGAAATCAATCATGGAAATCCCGAAAATCTTAGGAATTATTGTGCCCCTCCTTCATTTCGGATACTCATCTGATCTGAATTTGGACACATAGGTAACAAGTTCTAGCTGCGCTCAGCTAACATCTTAGACTGGTATTTGGAGTTTGTAGTGCCACATTTAAATTAGGGATGGCTGGCCAAAGGTATGCACATGGGTTCATATCTCTATGGTTGGTGCAACTCATCATAGCTGTGCCACATCAAATGAAGAAACTGTAACAAATTGAGGGCTAACAACTGTCCCGGGCCCTCTGTACATTGTACCTGTGTGTCATAAATTGGTCATAGTCACAATGGCTGGTTGACTGGTAATGCAGTCTTCACGGAAAGTGGCTTTGGATGTCACTCATGGATACACATGATGAGACAAATACACTCCATGATTTTGTCTGCTCACTAATGAAGGAGCATGTTTGCCACCACATGATAGTTAGGGCCACTGCATGTGTGCAGATATGTGTGTATTACTCACTGGAGTCCCTGGGTCTGTACATGTTTGCCGTGGTATGTAGGATGCAGTATCATCATGTCTGAGAGGCTTTACTTTCTGATGTAATCTTACACATAGTATTTGTCTTTGGAATTGTTGTACAGTGCACAGACATTGAGCACATTTCTCCGTTCCATGCCTTACAGGTGGACCAGCACCCTACACTGTTGGCGAGGTGGCTCGATTTGAGGACCCAGACATCTCCAGTAAGTGTTGATATGTCTGTTATGTGTTGTGTTTGCTGGTGATATGTCATGGACTCCTGTGTGTTGGCCACATAGCAAGGTGTGATGCGCTGGCCAATCATTTGTTTTGTTCCATGAGTGGAATATCATTTTATCACCATTTTTGAGTTGGCCAATCCTTATTGTATTGTCATATTTTGGTATTCTAGGTCAGTCCTGTAGGCACGGCAATGTGAATAAGGATGAGTCATGTGGATAAAACCTGATACAGAAAAAGTCGCACTGGACCATACTAGTGAATTAGTCAGCCAGTCAGACCGAATTCTCCCAGAATAGGGATGCCAAAGTCTTACCCACAGACTTCTGCTTCCCTATTCACTAATGAACACATTGAACTGTATGTTAAACTTCCTAGCAGCATGTAGCACCATATGTAGTGCTACGAGTATGTGGCACTTGAGCACAATGGCCTAGGTGTGCATGCAACTCATGGCCAGAGGTGTTCTTGCATCTCTCTGTTTGTTGTAAGTCATGGCTTACTGGTAGTAAATGATGTGGACAAAGGCCTGCGTTTCCAAACATGAGTGTTGATGGGATTGGTCAAGGGTTAGCTGTCTCCTATTTGGAGATCCTCCTTACATGTGGTGTGTGTTCTGGGCCAAACCCATGTCCAGCTTTCCTAAGCTTCCTGGGTGTCCTTGTTGTTAGAAATTATTAGTTGATAGTCCAACCCCCCCCCCCCTTCCTCCCAGACACAGGCATAGGGTTGTGAATAGTGTACCTAGCACTGATGATACACGTTTGGTACACAGACATGTAAATCAGTGAATCACCTGTCTGAACCTAGTATACCTACTCATGACTAGCATATGCTTTCTATACTGGTAAGTCCATTTACAACTCGCAGATCGTGTGGCCCTAGATTGCCATCCGGTACAATGACATTTGTAGCCCTGGCAGTGGTGGAGGCTGTGCAGCATGATTTTTAGCTGACAACTGGCAGAACTATGATGCCAAAATCATGCCAGTTGTTACCCATCTTGTAGGGTTTGGATGTGCTATGTGTTATAGGACCTTTGTAGGCTGGCTTGCCATGTACTTCCTCAGGACAATCAATGAACTGTATGATGATATGGGCTGTTACAAGTACATTAGATGTATTGTCTGATATACTTCTTGTGCCATTTCACACAATGCAGTACCTAATGTTAGATTTTCTATTTTTCTTAACAGCTGCAAATATGACTCCTATCCAGGTCACGGAGTTTCAACGGCGGGCAATGAGATACCGTGACATACTTGATGTCGAGTCTGGGTACCGCAACATGACCCAAAGATATAGCCATGAACGAGCCTCCGGAGCCTGGAGGGCATTTGCACAAGGCGGCCCTTCTTTGTCTACCACAGCCACCACCAGCACCACCACCACTCAGGTGGCACCAACAGCAGCTGGAACATTTGCGGGACCATCAACGGCAACTGCTCCTGGACCAAGCACAGCACCATCTGCAGGGCAGCCTACAGCCATTGCCACAACACAGGCCCTTACTTCCTCGGCTGGCACCCAGACCACCCCTGCTGCAGCCATTGACCCTGCTGCTTTTTCACAAATGCAAAGGAAATTGGACCGTGTCCTTAGAAAGATGACCAGACTGCAGCAGGAGGTGCGACAGGTCAACCGGAGGGTGCGTTCCATCAATAAGACCCTCCGGAGCGCCAACCTATAGACATGTAGACGGACATGATTCCCTCCCTTCCCTCCTCTTTCCTGGTTCTCATACTTTGTGGGTTTAGGGGGCTTAGTGTTAGTTTAGTATAGACTGTTAGTTTAGTTAGTGTTAGTGGGTGGGGGTTCCTGAATATTTCTACGATTTATTTTTATGTGTGCTGGTGGGTGGGTGAAGGGCAATGTTGGGGTTCTTGTGTTTAAAAAAATAAATGTACAAAAAAAATACAAAAAAATATATATATTTGTTTAGTATAGGATAGTATCTGTTTAGGTTAGTATCTGTTGTCCTCCATGTGTCGCGTCTCATAAGGGGGGTGGGGGGTTGATGTTTAGATCGTTTGGTTCAATGTGATAAGTAAGTTTAGTGTAGATTAGGTTAGGTAAGGTCTTTCCCAGAGTTTTCACTTCTGTTTTTACTGTTTAATAAATATCTAGGTAACCCTTTACAGTATGTGTCAAATGCTTGTAGATCAGGGCCTTGCCATGAATGAACAGTGTCTCTTTTGTATTAGATTATGGCCCTCATTCTGACCCTGGCGGACAGTGTTAAAGCGGCGGCCAACCCGCCAACAGGCTGGCGGCCGAAAAATATGAATTCTGACCCTGGCGGGAACCGCCAACACAGGCCGCCGCTTTAACACTCCGACCGCCACGGCGGTACAAACAAACAGCGCGGCGGTCACCGCCAACAGGCAGGCGGCAGACAATGTACCGCCCACCCTATCACGACCCACCAATCCGCCACCTTTTCCGGGGCGGGAGCCCCGCCGATAAAAACACGGCGGAAACAGACATCTCCAATGGAAAACGCTTACCTCGACACACTCCACGCGGAATCGGAACAGCATGGAACCCGAACTCCACATCCTCCCAGCCATTGCCTTCCTGCTGTTCTTCCAGGATCACGAACCACGCCGCAGACGACAACGGTGAGTACTGCACCTACGACACAGTGGAGGGGGGAGGAGGAAAGGTTACGGGCACACACATACGCAACACACCCACCCCCACCGAAATACCTACACACCTATGCAGATAAAAAAGTCAGAGTGACACCCCCAACCCCCCCCAAACAAAGACAAAAGCCAATGCATGTAAAAGTAGAACCATATTATTGCAACAATAAAGTATAGCGACCTTAGCAATATATGAAGAATGAATACACATCTAGAACTCCATCCATACAAGCAGCAAAAGTCCGGCCCAGTCAATCAAAGTCCCAAGGTCCGTGGGCCAATGTTCAGCAACACATGGGCAAAGCCCACACACGAGATCCAGTCCATTGGAGAGAACACTGCTGGGGCATCACTAAAATAAAAAGACAGGCACCTCAGGGGGAAGGGAAGGGGGGGCACCTCAGCCACATGAGTCCACGACGCCAGATCCACGAAGGGCCTCCATGCCCACGGTGCCATCCTGGGGAGTGCAAAGCAACAGTCTCACAAGTCTCTACAGTGGGTGGATTGCCCACTGTGCCATCCTGGGGAGTGCAAAGCCACAGTCTCACAAGTCTCTACAGTGGGTGGGTTGTCCACTGTGCCATCCTGGGGAGTGCAAAGCCACAGTCTCACAAGTCTCTACCGTGGGTGGGTTGCCCACTGTGCCATCCTGGGGAGTGCAAAGCCACAGTCTCACAAGTCTCTACAGTGGGTGGATTGCCCACTGTGCCATCCTGGGGAGTGCAAAGCCACAGTCTCACAAGTCTCTACAGTGGGTGGGTTGCCCACTGTGCCATCCTGGGGAGTGCAAAGCCACAGTCTCACAAGTCTCTACAGTGGGTGGATTGCCCACTGTTACATCCTGGGGAGTGCAAAGCCACCGTCCATCAGGTGGATTACAGAGACCACTGGTCATGGAGGAGGCATGGTGGGCAGAGTGCGTCGTGAAGGCCTGCCCAACACAGAACCGGGACTGCCAATGGGCCAGCGGTGCTTGACAGGAAGGGCCCAGCGGAGCGGTGCTTGACAGGAAGGGCCCAGCGGAGCGGTGCTTGACAGAAAGGGCCCTGTTCAGCGGTGCTCCTCACGGCGGGGCCCTGTTCAGCGGTGCTCCTCACGGCGGGGCCCTGTTCAGCGGTGCTCCTCACGGCGGGGCCCTGTTCAGCGGTGCTTCTCACGGCGGGGCCCTGTTCAGCGGTTCTGCTCACGGCAGGGCCCTGTTCTGCGGTTCTGCTCACGGCGGGGCCCTGTTCAGCGGTTCTGCTCACGGCGGGGCCCTGTTCAGCGGTTCTGCTCACGGCGGGGCCCTGTTCAGCGGTGCTCCTCACGGCGGGGCCCTGTTCAGCGGTTCTGCTCACGGCGGGGCCCTGTTCAGCGGTTCTGCTCACGGCGGGGCCCTGTTCAGCGGTGCTCCTCACGGCAGGGCCCTGTTCTGCGGTTCTGCTCACGGCGGGGCCCTGTTCAGCGGTTCTGCTCACGGCGGGGCCCTGTTCAGCGGTTCTGCTCACGGCGGGGCCCTGTTCAGCGGTGCTCCTCACGGCGGGGCCCTGTTCAGCGGTGCTCCTCACGGCGGGCCCTGTTCAGCGGTACCTGTCTTCTGTTTCCAGTGAACCACACCTGGCCAATATTTGCCGCTCACTCTGCATCGGACCTTTCCGTTGCGGGGCCCTCCTGTGATGGAGTCCTGGGGCCCTGGCTCTCCTTCGATACCCCCGGAATGGGGCTGGTGGGGCCCTCATGGCCAGGTCGGCTGCTCCCTGCCCTTTGCTCCTTGCTGCCCTTGCCCTCCTTGGCAGACTGTCCGTGGCCCTTGGCTCCCTTACCCGATGTGGCAGGTGACGGTGCAAGGCTACCCTCCTTGGGGGCAGGCGTATCAGGCCTGTCGCGCCTGCCCTTCAGTTTCTTGGTCCTATTCCCGGGGGGGCTGGCTGTGCCTTTGCTGCTGGACGATGTCCCAGCCCAAGGAAAGGGCGGACTCCAAAAACCAGGCACGACGTTCTTTGGAGTTGCTGGGCTGGTAGTGGCTGAGGTGTTTGTGGAACTCTTACGGGATGGAGGGGGTGGGTCAGGTGAGGAAAAGAGGTCCACTTTGGAGAGGAAAATTTTCTTGGGAGCCATGGGAAGGGTGGCTGGAGTGGGTATGGGAGTGGAGGAAGAGGATGTGGTTGTAGGAGAGTCAAGTGTGCTGTCTTTGGGTGCAGGTGCTTGGGCAGGAGGCTGACGTGAGGTGGATGGCTGTTGTTTGGGTGCCTGCCTGCGTTTGTGTGGTTGGGAAGCGGGGGTGACAGACACACTGGGAGAGGACACAGGGGACGTGTACATGGCAGTGGGGGTGGTGACTGCATGTGTGCGGACTGGTGTGGAGGGTGTGCTGGTGATGGGCGCAATGGCTGATGGTGGTGTGCTTGCAGGTGTGTGTGGAGACGTCACAGGGAGGGAAGAGGGAGACGAGGAGGTGGGGGACACAGAGGAGGTAGTGGCTGTTGGCATGTCTGCATCTGGATGTTGCTTGGGTGAATGCTTGTGTCTCCTGTGGTGCTTATGTCTGGATGAGCTGCCCTTGGGTGTTGAGGTGTGTGCAGGCTGGTCTGTAGGTGTGGATGGGATATGCAGAGGAACAGGGGAGTGGGACTGGGTGGAGGGAGTCAGAAGAGGGAGGCTGGAGACAGGGACCATCGCTGCCGTCAGTGCTGAGGCCAGAGCGTTGAACGATCGTTGATGGGCAGCCTGACCCGAATGAAGGCCCTCTTGGTATGCATTGCTTTGATGCACCTCCCTCTCCACACCCTGGATGGCATTCAAAAGGGTAGACTGCCCAACAATGATGGTCCCCAGGAGGTCAATGACCTCCTCACTGAGGGCAGCAGGGGTGACTGGGGCAGGGCCTGAGGTGCCTGGGGCGAAGGAGATGGCCGGCTTCCTGGCCTTGCGGGCACGGGCCGAGGGGCTGCTGGGAGGGCGGAGCTGGTGTGCTGGGTGGCGGCTGTACCTGTTTCTGCGGTGGGCACGGATGTTGCCGCCACCGCAAGGGAGCTCCCTTCCGAGGACGTGTCGGTGTCGCTGCCGTCTCCACGGGTCCCCGTGGTGGAGCCCCCCTCGCCCTCCGTCTCACTAGTCATGTCGGAGTCCGTTGCATGGGCCTCCGGGGCCATGTGAGATGCAGCTCCCTCTTGCGCCGATGCCACTTCTCCTCCGCCTGATGATGCTAATGCATACATTCACAGATAAACAAAGAAAATGGGGGGGGTGGAAAACATAAAGACAAGTTGAGTGCATGCATTGGGGACACCGTTGGCGGAGAGGACAGACACAGAAGCCCCCTGCACTACGCTGCGCACTTGGGGTACACTACTCATTCACTGGGACATGCTCTACAAGCCTATGGGCGACAACTGCCCACACAGTATACACTGGTCCATGAATCGCGTCACTAGGCACCCTACAGAGGTGGGGGGCGGGGGCACAGGACCATACTTCACGGACGGGCCTATCCTACAGAAATCGCCTTGGCCTAGGGATACCCACAGCCCTCCTCCCCCACCCAGGCACCTCCACTGCGCGCAAAATAGCTGAATGTGCTGGTACTCACCCCCTTGTGTCTGCTGTGATGTCCTCAATCCCCCATCTAAATCGGGGTAGGCCACCGCCAGGATCCGAGTCATCAGGGGGGTCAAGGTACGACTGGCACCCCTCCTAGGTTGGGAGGCCATCCCCAGCAGAGCCTCCGCGGTCTTCCTGCTCCCGCAGCGGATGTCCTCCCACCTCTTGCGGCAGTGGGTGCCCCTTCTGGTGTGGACCCCCAGGGCCCGGACGTCCTTGGCGATGGCATGCCGAATGTCAATCTTCTGAAGGGTGCTGACCTATGTGACGTGTACAGGGGGGGAAGAGAAACATCATCACTTTTCTGCATGCTCGATGTGAGTGGCCCCCCCTCCCCAACCTTGCCATGTGGCACATGCTCTCATCTGTCGTGCCATGCATTCGTCATTCACTGCCCTCCCCTCCATCGTACATCCTCCCCACTCAGGCCAGGCATTGGGCACTATGCATTGCCCCCCGTGTACTCACCTGTTGGTCTGGAGGCCCGTAGAGTAGCGCATACTGGGGGAGGACCCCGTCCACGAGCTTCTCCAACTCCTTGGAACTGAAGGCGGGGGCCCTTTCCCCAGTCGCAGCAGCCATTGTCACTTCCAGACCAAGGTCACAGCAGCACTTGCAGTATAGGTCCTCTCCTGTGGATGCTCAGGTCTTGTGTGGTCAAGCAGAGAGAAAATGGCGGTTACGGCCGCCGCGGTGCGTGCCGCGGCGGTGCATACCGCGGCGGTGCGTACCGCGGCAGCCGGCACTCACCGCCATTGGCTCCTGAAACCCATAGGGTTCAATGTTGTCCAATGCGGCTTAGCGCCGCGGACTGCGACCGCCTACCACCACGGTGTGCCACGCTTGCGCAATTACCTCACTTCACATTGTCACACTTCACAGGTCAGGCAGCCGCCATTTCAAGGGCCCACATGGCTTCATTCCTACTGCGTCACACATGGCTAGGCCTTGCACCGACAATCATACTAGCCATTCAATCCCGAGAGATACGTGTACTGGGCATGTTGTGGGCACTTACCTGTGGGTTGCTTGACTCTGTGCTCCATGTTGTCCTTCCTAGGCATCGTCCGCTGGGACTTGCGAGGATACGGAGGAATCTTCCCGTGTACAGACCGCTGGTGGACCTGTCGACAATGGAAGAAAGACACGTCATACTCACCTACAGACTCAACCGTGCCACTATACAGGAACTGTGTGCCCAGCTGGAGCCAGACCTGATGTCACCCATCCGCCAACCCACAGGGATTCCGCCTCTAGTGCAGGTGCTGTCAGTACTGCATTTTTTGGCAAGTGGGTCATTTCAAACTACCGTGGTCATTTCATCTGGGATGTCTCAGCCTATGTTTTCGAAGGTGTTGTCCAGAGTGTTGTCTGCCCTGATGAAATACATGCGGAGCTACATCATTTTCCTTGAGGTGGGTGACTTGCCTACAGTGAAGGGTGATTTCTATGCCCTTGGACACATTCCCAATATCATTGGTGCCATTGATGGTACCCATGTGGCTTTGGTTCCCCCAAAAGACGATGAGCAGGTGTACAGGAACTGTAAAAACTATCATTCTATGAATGTCCAGGTGGTCTGTTTGGCTGACCAGTACATCTCCCATTTAAATGCCAAATTCCCAGGGTCAGTGCATGACGCGTACATCATGCGAAATAGCAGCATCCCTTATGTGATGGAACAGCTACAGAGACACCGTGTGTGGCTAATTGGTGACTCTGGTTACCCAAACCTGCCTTGGCTATTGACCCCAGTGAGGAATCCCAGGACCAGAGCAGAGGAACGGTACAATGAGGCCCATGGGCGGACTAGGAGGGTGATTGAGCGGACCTTCGGCCTCCTGAAGGCCAGGTTTAGGTGCCTGCATATGACTGGTGGATCCCTAATGTACTCACCAAGGAAGGTGTGTCATATCATCATGGCCTGCTGCATGCTTCACAACCTGGCTTTGCGACGCCAGGTGCCTTTCCTGCAGGAGGATGGTCCAGATGGTGGTGTTGTGGCCGCTGTGGAGCCTGCGGAGAGTGAAGAGGAGGAAGACCAAGAGGACGACACAGACAACAGGGACAGAGTGATACTGCAGTATTTCCAGTGACACACAGGTAATAATCTACTCCAGGATTGTATTATATCTGTAATTGTAGTGGCTCTCTACTGTCTGACCTTTCACCCCAATGTATGGTAACTTAGTTGTGTATATCACTTCCTATTTCAGTGATCTGATCCCCACGGAGTGCCCTCTGGTTTTTTTCCCCATGGACTACCACTGTGTGACACTGGTATGTTGTCATCACAATGTAACTAGAACTGTTTTGTTGGTTATATCGAATACATTTGGTTTAAATAAATAGATAGCAGAATCCAGTTGGTTAATGTGCAATAATTGTGTTTATTGAATTTTTAAAATAGGTGTATGGTTCAAACAGGGTGATGGTGGAGGCATGTCCATGGCAGTGTCCAGACTGTCGTTCCTACAGGTCCATTGTCCATATGCCTGTGGAAGGTGGAGCAGGGGCAGTTCAAGGTTGGACAGGGTAAACAAGTGGGACAGTGGGATGACATCCGGGGGTTTCCGTGCATGGCGGGGGTCTTGACATCCTACTCTGTCTTCTTCCTCGATCTCAGGCCTTTCTTGCGGGGTGGTTCTTGTTCTGCAGGGGGTGGGGTCCGGGAGGGCCGTTGCTGTTGTGTCGGGGCCTCCTGACCACTAGCGCCGGCGGAGGTGGTGGGCTGTTCTTCCTCCATGCTAGTGGCAGGGGCCCTTTGGGGGGCCACATGGTCCCGCAATGTGGTGACAATCTGGTTGAGTGCCACCACCATTGTACCCATTGCGGAACTGATGGTGCGCAGTTCTTCCCGGAACCCCATGTACTGGCCCTCCTGCATGGCTTGGATCTCCTGGAACCTGGCCAGGACCGTCGCCATCGTCTCTTGGGAGTGGTGGTATGCTCCCATGATGGTGGTGAGGGCCTCTTGGACAGTGGGTTCCCTAGGCCTGTCCTCCCTCTGTCGCACAGCAGCCCTCCCAGTTCGTCTTTGTTCCTGGGCCTCTGTCCCCTGGACGGTGTGCCCACTACCAGTGCCCCCAGGTCCCTGTTGTTGTTGGGGTTGTGGGTTACCCTGGGTGCCCTGTACTGGTAGACACACCGCTGCTTGACCTGTCCTGGAGACAGAAGCATGGGCCCGCTGGGTGGGTGCTGTGCTGGTGTTTCCTGAGGGGGGTAGGTCTGCTGTGGCCTGGGGCTGACTGAGGGTAACCGACTGTCCAGAGGTCCCCGATGGTCCGGGCTGGTCATCAGGTTCTAGGTCGACAGAGCTGCTGTCATCACTGGGGGCCTGTTCTGGGGGTGGGATGGACAAATCTGGACCCTCCTGGCCGGTGTGTTGGCGTTCGGGCCCTGCAGGGGTAAAAGAATATGGTTATTGATTTTGTGTGTGTCGTGGCGTGCGATTTGTGGGTGCCCTTGTCCCCCAGTGCTGGCAGTCCCATGTGGGAGGAGTTGTGAGGGTGGTTTGTGGGGGGGGATGGGTATGTGCAGTGGTCATGCTTAGGTGATGGGTGTCCATGGTTTGTGTTGGCATTCAGGGGTTTGGGTTGGGTTGGGTGGGTTGTGCTGGTGAGACATTAGCAGGGAGGATATGTGCTGGGGGGTTGGGGGTGAGGGTGGGGGTGTGGGTTGGCATGCTGGTGGTTGGGGGGGTGAAGTAGTTGAGATTCGACTTACCAGAGTCCATTCCTCTGCCTACTCCAGCGAGGCCCTCAGGATGCAGGATGTTCAAGACCTCTTGCTCCCATGCTGTGAATTCGGGTGGAGTGGGTGGGGGTCCGCCGCCAGTCTTCTGAACAGCGATGTTGTATCTTGACACCATCGACCGCACCTTCCCCCGTAGGTCGTTCCAGCGCTTTCGGATGTCTTCCCGATTTCTGGGATGCTGTCCCACAGCGTTGACCCTATCGACGATCCTTTGCCATAGCTCCGCCTTCCTGGCTATTGTGGTGTGCTGCACCTGTGTGCCGAAGAGCTGGGGCTCTAACCTGATTATTTCCTCCACCATGACCCTGAGTTCTTGGTCCGAGAACCTGGGGTGTCTTTGGGGTGCCATGGGGTGGTGTGGATGAGGTGTGGGGTGGTTTTTGTGGTGATGAGTGTAGTGGTGTGTGGAGTTTTGTGCGTAGATGTGGTGTGGGTGATAATGTTGGGTTCCTGTGTGTGTTGTGGTTTGCGTTCCCTGTGCTCTCTCTCTGTGTATTGCGCCGTGTCTCTGAATTTCGCTTTGTGGGGGTTTGTGGGTGATGTGGGTGTGTGTTTTATATGGTGATGGGTGTGTGGGAGTGGTGTTTGTATGTGTATCAGGTGTGTGTATTTGGAATTGTCCAATGTGGCTGTGTTTTGTAAAGGTGTGGGTATTTTGAGCGCGGCGGTGTGTACCGCCAATGGAATACCGCGGTTGAAAGACCGCCGCGTGGATTCGTGGGTCGTAATGGCATGGGCGTGTTTGTGTTGGCGTGACGGTGGAGGTTTGGTCATCTCCAGGTTATCGCTGACCGCTGATGAGGCGGCCTTCAGTGGATGTCGGGTTTTTGGCGGTTTGGCAGTTGTGGGTCAGAATGACCGTGGCGGTTTACCGCGGCCGCGGCGGGATGATGGCGGTCTTCTGACCGGCGGTAAGTGCCTTTTACCGCCATGGTCAGAATGACCCCCTTTGTGTCCTATGCTGCAAACAAATCCCAACTGAGCTGTTACATTGGCAGCTACCCCAAAGCTATGTAGCTAAGATTCGTCCATTCATTGCAACCACCAATCACGGTTACTATGGATCCCAAAGTGTGGTTTTTTCATGATGTATGTTTTCCATGTCACATACTGTGCTTTCAGATTTGGTATTGGGGACCCTGTGTTAAGTCTGACTGCAGTCTCATGTCCAAGGAAATCCTTATAAGGTGAGTGGCAGTAAGCTCTCTTGTAGTATAGTGTACATAACTCACATAGATCATTTGTTACACTGTTCAGAATGATTACTTATTTGGATGTAAACTCATACACCTCCATTCATGCAGTTTGGTGTGTGTTAGCTTAAATTTGTGGGAAATGTCACATACGTTAGTTTTGCATTGAAGCAACAATTTAAAGGCACTATTTTCTGGATTTGACATCCCTTGAGGAAGCGTTATTCTGTCCAACACAGCATTATGGTGTAGAGTTTCTCGTTTCCTCAGAAATAACCCTCAGGAAGGGCAGAGTATGGTAGAATCCAGGCCACTGTGCATAGTTATCAGGCCACATTATTTCAGGACAGTTGTATTGACAATCTATGATAATTGACAGGAGGCTAAATTCACTGATCTACTGCACGGTTGATGTGTCACATTACACTGAGACAAAGTGGTTGTGTAAGTGCTACTTATTGAAAAGTGCTGTAGTGCTATATGTACATTGTCAATGATTGTGAGTCCATTATAGTGACATCTTCCATTGTGATCCTACACAAGTGCAAAAGGATCTGTCATTGGACATGCTGGGGTGAAGTGTCAGAGATAGAGGACTTGCCAATGAGTTAGTGAGAGACAATCACAGGGCAGGCTGACAAGATAAACAGTGGTTTGCAGAACAGTGCTTGAGTACTGTTGTTGCAAGACTGGCATGTTACAAAGCGCAGAACCTTGGTAATAGGTGGCCATGTGGCATGGATTAGTGCTACTGGGTACTCTTACGTGTGAAGGTGATCATTTTCCTGGTCTTCATCTTCTGATGTGTGTGTTGCCTCCTCTGCTCTTGGTGGTGGTGGTTGTGAAGGGGCAACACACACCTCAGTGTTTGTGTAGACCTGGAGTCAGACATCCCGGTAGCTGCTACCTGTGGGGGTCTTAAGGGCAGTACTGCTGCAAGGAGGATCTGCTGGTTCTTAAGAATAGCAGCCACATCACGATGGTAGGCAGCCAGGTCGGCCCTGAGGGGTTCAATGTTGCATTCGTGCACGCGTTGACAGGATTGCTGTTGTAGGTGTTGGGTCAACTGTATTACAGCTGTGCTGATTTCCTTCAGCCTTTTTTCTACTTCCTGCAAGATAGTTGTTCGCCCTTGCATAGCTGCTGCCTGTTCTTCAGTTGACATCATGCACAAACGCACCCCCTCTAGGCTGGCTGCCATACTTTGCATCCCTACCCGCACCTCCTTGGCCAGCTCCCACTGTACTCCGACTACAGTTCTCTCAAAGCTGGTGCTGGTGTCATCAGAGTCCTCAGTTGTATTGGAGCTGGCAGGTCGTACAATTGTGGTGGTGGTTGGGTCCTCTGTGATGGCTGCTGTATCTGTGCTCCTCCTTGTGACTGAAGGTGGGGTTCAGAGGGTTCCAAGGACCTCTTGGAGGGTCTGCTGGCTGATGCTTGTCAGCTCGTCATCCATGTCATCAGGATAGTCCTGGACAGGCATATCTGCAGGAGATCCATCATCCTCTGCAATGAAATACGGTACAATTAGTGTGTCAGTGTTGTGGGCTTTGTAATGTGATATGCCTGCCTTGTGATTATTTTCACATTGTGATCTTGGTTCCTGTTCACTGCTCCTGTTTTTCAGATGGGCATTCTCCCAGGCCTATGCCCCACCTGCATGTCACATGTATTGTGGTCAGTTTGTGGACTTGTCAGCATCATCTCCTCTAAGTGTTGATTCTGGCCAAATAGTGATTTGCCACCTTCTTGTCCTACTCAACCCTCCATTCTCATGGTGAGGCCTTTCACTGGCTGTGGGTGCTCTGATCGCACTAGCACCACACTTAACAATCTGGACCTGCCCCAGTCTCTGATCTTTCACTTCCACCTATATGTAGTTGAAATGTAGCGTATACTATGTATAGCATTGTTATGGCACAATATGGATGTCAGCATTGGTAATGTGTACTGCTGATGTTGGGGAATGTGTGGTACATTGGATTGCCCTGATAGTCGTAGCAGTGTCCTATTTCTTCCTCTGACTGTGCAGGTGTATTTCTGTAACCAGTTACATGTGTCTTCCCCCTCAATGCTGTTGTCTGAGCAGTATGACATTTGGGATGTTGCATTGTGACCCAGGCACAGGATGGACCCTGACATATGCAGCATGGGTATGACATTAGTGCTGTGTACCTCCTAAAGTGGATGACATTGGCTGATGTTTGCGGCAACTATGGACATTCACATTTGACAGGACTGGAACATTTGTCTTGTTTCAGGGGATTGTTAACATTGTCATCCTAAACCATCTAATTTGGGTGTGTTTGATCCATGGGGACGTTACTGCCATTAGCTACTTGACCAGCACACACAGAGGAGGTGGTAGTGGCAACTGTTGTCACATTCCAGCTGTCGGTATGGCTAAAGGTTGTTGATTGGGCCCTAATTAATGTAAGGAGTATAGTGGCTGACATGTGACGGGATGCCAGTTTGACGTTGTACCCTTCCCTCCTGGCCTGGCTTTACCTTTGCAACATCGTTGGCATGGCAGCATACACCCATGGAAAGGTTGTAGGTGTTGTGTAGTGGTGTGCCTCAGGTTTCCTCTGAACGGGCCATGGCCGGTGCCGTGCCCCTTTACCCATGCCACTTCCTGAATATAATGACTTACATGCATTGTGTAGTAGGTATTCCCCCCCCCGCTGGCAGTTAACATTTGTGCATTTTAATTCCCCATGCGACTTACACTGTATGTGCGTTGTCTCCTGGTAGTCTGCGCTGTCCTGTCCTTGAATCCCTGTGACGATCTCCTCAGGGATGACAGCTGCGACCATCTCCTCCATGTGGTCCAGGGCCTCCTGTGGTGCTGGACTCCCACCTCCAGTCTGCAGTGCTGCCTTCCTGTTCCTGACCATCTTTTCCTTGGCCCTGCACTTGTAGTCATGCCAGCGTTTCTTGCACTCGATGACTGTTCTGCGTACTTCTGCCACACTTTTAAACTTGTCAACAATTTGTTGCCATATTGCCTCTCTCCTACTGATTGGCAACTTTGAGGTGACAAACAGTTGGTGCTGGTGTTCTGTCACCTCTTTAACCAGAATTTCCTGCTCCTCTCCACTGAAGCGACACTTTCTTTTCTTCTTTTCCCTGTCCTGGGTCTTGTGTGAGTCCTCCTGGCTGGTTCCTGGTCTGTTGTCATCTTCCTGGGGTCTGTGCAAGCATCTGGGATCCATTTTGGCTCTCCTCTGCACAAATTGCTGTGTTTGCGGCGAGTTTAGACGCCATTGCGTAAAAAAATGCCACATATCCGGTTTGCGGTGTCGTAAATCGGCTCACAGTCATTTCCTTTACGACGTGACGCTGTGGTGTGCATCAAAGAAAATGACTCACACCTGTGGTTTGCGCCGCCATGCGTCAAAGTATAAATTTGATGCCCGCACGGCACACAGAAATAGTGTTAGCCGGCGGTAATATTTTTGACTCAAAACTGCGTCAGCGCAGTTTTGCGTCAAAAAGTATAAATATGGGCCTGATTGTTTTCACAACAATGCACAGTGAATTGTACAACACAGACATCCATGCACCAATAAAGCCCTAAACACCATCTGTACTTTCCTCTGATCCCCACTGTGGCCAATCTGCAACTAACACTCTTTCAATTATACACCATCAGAGCACATGGAAGGTTATAAAAACTGGAGAGCTTCCATTTTCTGGTCATTGTCACAAACTAATATATAAATTATTCATATAGAGTAGTTACATACTCAACAATTGAAAAAGATTTTAGGCATTGCAAGGGTTACTGAAAGTGCTATAAATACCAATGCAGTACAATATTGTTGAAATAATAATGATCATCTTGCACAGCTGAGTAGTCGTAATTAGTTTACTAATGATCAGAAACACATTCTATCAATACCTGTCAATGTGAGTGAGGGCAGCAAATGCCACCTAGGCTCCTGGTCCCAACAGGTACATTCTAAGTGATGTAACCGCACTTACTGATGAGGTACCCTCATACAACCTCTGACTGAGAGAAAACATCGGTGAATCTTCTATAGCAAACTACAACACATTCTCCAGTGTAGTTTTTAAGGAAGGATTGTCTTTTGTGAGTGCACATATATACATCTGATTACTAATACTCATTAAACATCTCACTATGAGAATTTATTTCTGATATGATGCTGGATGACTTGGTTTTGGCACCAGTGGGGTGTTCTAAATGAACCTTTTTTGTATTTTTATATTTGTTTTTGTGTTGGTTCTGGTATTCTGTAAAATGGATTTGTTAGTCAGAATTACATTTTGTTGCTGATGTTTATACTTAATCAGTGAACTCTATTTATTTATTTTTTATTTTTGCAAACCATTTAACCTTAGTCCAGGGACTAAGGAAGAAGTCACTGCTTTTATAGATATCACGTGTCACTATTCAAATGAAACCCTGAGTTTCATAAGGAAGAGATGGACGATGAGCAGCTACATACTTCACTAAAATATTTTGTACAGGTTGAGTAACTACAGCCAAAACTGTTGTTAACATGTTAGATGACCAGGTGTTTTATGGATAATGCAATGTTCCTTGGAGTGTAAATAAAGTACATATGTGCAGAGCAACTATTTTAAGGTGTTTTCTAAAATCATGGTTGAGTTTGTTAAAGAAAGCATAAAAAGTCAGACAAAGGCTACCTTTGTAACAAATATTGGCAAAGCCAGTATGTTCAGCTTTAGCATAGTGCATGTAATTATGTAAGCATGCGCGACCACACATACAAGCAGTAGTCTATTCACAAACTAAATATGATTTTCATTAGACAATACATATTTCCCAATTAATAACCCCATAACAAGTGCCCTGGAACCCAGAACCCTTGGAATTACTGGCATATATAATTCCAGAGAGAGAAAATTAATGAGGAGAATGGGATGCGCTGTGAGGTTGTCCTTAGTACAGTATCTGTACGAATTTCAGCAACTGAAGCATAGAGTTGAAACAAAATGGATCTGCAGAGTTACTGCAGATTATGAAATCCAAAAGGGCTTGTAACTCCCATTACTGACCCATCAGGACTGTCAGGATACTTGAAATGAGGACCTAAGTAGACTGGATAAGAACCTTCACCGTCAGGTAAAGGTGCCAAAGCATTAGATATGAACAATAAGCCTATGTACACAGACACATTAAAAAATCCCCGCACACAACGATAACAACTTTTTATATAGCACTTCATGCACCATTAATGCCAAGCACTTTAAATGACAGACACTATTATTAACTACTGAAATGGTACCATTGCACTGACCCCTTAAGGATGATCTGTGGGTCACAGCAAATGTCAGAGGCAAGCGTTTAGCTCATTAAGCTATCGTGCCTGAAAATAGGACCATCCCTTACCAAGCCTTTTAACTAGAGCTATAAAGTGTCAGTATGGTCTATGCATTTCGTTTTGTGACCGGATATTTTTTCTGTATCCTGATTTATACCCAAAATAAGTTTCCATGCCTGTGTGTTTACAAATAGTATGTGCTCATCACATAGAGAAGCACTGGTAAATCCAATAGATCTCACCCCTACGAGAGCTATTGGCTTTGGTTCTGTTTTGCCATGTTGTACACCAGTGTGGCTGCTGTTCATCGTGGTTAAAAGTTAGTGGCATGGAGTGTTGTAAAGTGGGTTTGTTGGAATGTCGTAGAGTGCAGTAGGGGGAGCAGAGTGTCACAGAGTTGAGTAGAAAGGAGTAGATTTCAGTGGTTCAGTGGCAGAGAGTATCGAAGAGTGGGGTAGGGAGCAATAGGGTGGAGTGGGTTGGAGTGAATTGAGGTAGTGGGGTGGACTGGATTAGAATACAGTGGGGTGGATTGGATTAGAGTGGAGTGGATTGAAATGAGGTGCAGCGGATTGGACTGGGGTGGATACAAGTAGGGTGGATTTGATTTGATTGGGTGAGTTGATTGGATTGGAGTGATAGGGCTGGGGTGGGGTGAATTGGACTGGGATAGAGTGAGGTGTATTGGAGTGAAGTGGACTGGATTAGATTGGAGTGGACTGGATTGGATTGTGGAGGGGTGTATTGAATTCACTGAATTGGAGAGGAGTGCATTGGATTGAGGTGGGGTGAATTGGATTGGAGCGGGGTGGATTGAATTGGATTGGATTGGGATGGGCTGGAAGGATTGGATTGGAGTGGGGTAGGGTGGGGTGTACTGAACTGAGAGTAAGTGGAGTGGATTTGAGTCGAGTGGGGTGGATTAAAATGTGGTACTGTGAATTGGATTGGGGTGTAGTGAGCTGCAGTGGAATTAATTGGATTGGAGTGGGGAGGGCTGGATTGGATTAGTGTGGAGTGTGCTGGATTGGAGTGGGTGGATTGGAGTGGGATTGATTGGAGCAGGGTAGATTGGAGCAGGGTGGATTGGAGTGAGGTGGATAGTAGTGGGGTGGATTGAATTGGTGTTGGGTGGGGTGGATTGGATTGAATTGGGGTGGATTGGAGTGGGGTAGGCTGGAAGGATTGGATTGAAGTGTGGTTGACTGAAACAGGATGTGGTGGGTGGACTGGAGTAGAGTGGACTGGATTGGAGTAGAGTGAGTGGATTTCAATTGAAATGGGATGGGGTGGATTTGGGTTGGGTAGACTGGAAGGGGTGGATTAGATTGCAGTGGATTGGACTGGGGTGGGGTGGATTGGAATGGGGTGGGGTAGACTTGAGTAGGGTGAATTGGAGTGGGGTGAATATCATTGCAGTGAGGTGGATTGGATTGACACAAGGTGAATTGAATTGCCGTGGTGGGATAGACTGGAGTGGGGTGGACTAGAGTGGGGAGGATCAGATTGGGGTGGATCACATTGGGTGGATCAGATTAGGGAGATGTGGATTGGAGTGAGGTGGATAGGATTGAGTGGGGTGGGTTGGATGGAGTGAGGTGGATTAGGGTGGGGTGGATCGGATTGAGTGTGATGGATTGGATTGAGTGGGGATGGATTAGAGTGGGGCAGAGTGGATTGGGTTGGAGTGGATTGGATTGAGTGTAGTGGTTTGGATTGGGATGGATTGGATAGGGGTGAGGTGGATTGGATTTGGGCAGGTTGGATTGGATCCTGGCGGGGTGGACTGGAGTGGAGTGGATTGTGGTGGATTAGACTGAGTGAGGTGGATTGGATTGGAGTGGGATGGATTGGATTAATGTGGGTTGGATTAGATTGGATTAGAGTGGATTGATTGAAGTGGGGTGGATTGCATTGGTGTGGGGTGGATTATTGGAAAGGGGTGGATTGTACTGGGGTAGATTAGGGTGGGTTGGAGTAGGGTGGATTGGAGCTGGAGTAGGCTGCAGTGGAGTGGGGTAAACTGGATTGGTTTGGAGTGGGATGGATTAGGGTGGTGTTGATGGGTTGGAGTGAGGTGAATTGGGTAGCAGTGGACTTGATAGGAGTAGGGTGGTTTGGCGTGGGTACATTGGGTTGGATTGCATTGGAATGGATAGGTTGGATTGGAGTAGTGTGGGTTGTTTTGGAGTGGGGTGGGATGGATTGGAGTGGGGTGGGTCAGATTGGAGTGGGGTGGATCGGACTGGAATGGGGTGGTTTGGACTGGAGTTGGGTGGATTGGACTTGAGTGGGGTGGATTCGGTTGGGGTGGATGGGGTGGGTGGATTGGATTTGGGTGAGGTGGAGAGCAATAAGGTGCAGTGCATTGCATTGGAGTGGAGTAGACTGGACTGGGCTGGATTGGGGTGGATTGGAGTGGGGCTAATTGTTTTGGATTGGAGTGGGGCAGTCTGGAGTGGGGCAGACTGATTTTGATTGGAGTGGGGCAGGTTCCATTAGGGTGTATTGGATTAGAGTGGGGTAGAATGGATTAGAGTGTGGTGTATTGGGATGGAGTGGGGTGGATTGGATTGCGGTGAGGTGGATTGGATTGTAGTAGGATGTACTGGTTTGAATTGGAGTGGGGCTAATTGGATTGGGACGGATTGTTTTAGACTACAGTGAGGCAGACGGCACTAGGGCAAATTGGAGTGGGGCAAATTGTTTTGAATTGCAGTGGGGAAGATTGTTTTGGATTGGAGTGCAGCAGGCTGCAGCAGGGCAGATTATTTTGGATTGCGGGGATTAGAGTAGGGCAGATTGTTATTGATTGGAGTGGGGCAAACTAGAATGGGGCAGATTGAATTGGGTGGGTTGGGAGGGTTGGAGTGGGGTGGGTTGGTATGGGGTGAAGTTGGGTGGATTTGAGTGAATTGGATTGGGGGGGTTACAGTGGGATGGATTGAGGGTGTACTGCATGGTTATGTGTTAAAGCATCATTTCCAAAATTACCAATAACACAAAAAACCAAAGATAGTCGCCATCTTTTGAGAACAGCACCAACTGGCAAAAGCAACATAAAACATGATCGCATGGGCATGTTTTTGCCAGGAGCAAGCCTTCTGTTTGCAGGGCACCAGATGTTAAAAAAAAAATACAAAATAGTACTTCAATCACATTAACAGCACTGATTAAGTTGAATCAATCAGTGCTTGGCCCCTGCTCCACGCAGAGGAACAGAAATTATGCTTGGACTACAGTGACGAATTACGAGGCTGCAAAGAAGAGTGCCATGCTAGTAAACAAATGGTAATGACAGGTGGGCTCCAAACCTTTAACTGTACGCGACAGAGTCTTGCAAGTGTAACGCGTGCACTAGCGCATGCACTCACAGGCCTGACCCTAAAAAAGGTCAACAACACAGTGTCTGCAGGGCAATGGGTAGTATGCTGGCCCGTCTATGGTTAGACATCAAATATATGCAATGCACAGTGACCAGTCATAATTTGCACAGCCCAGTCCGAATCCATCTCATTGCTCCATACCATGTGTGAAGTGCAGCATCAGTCCACGTTTAACTTACTTTGCATTCTGGCACTTGCAGTGCAATTTACAGCAGCACTCACAACAACTACAACTACCAGAATACACAGCAAAAAACATTGACTGGAACATTACATCAAGCATGTGCACTGCTACCCTGCACAACATGACTGTGACAATGCAGGCCACCTTGCACCATGTAGTAACTCAGTCTCACTTGTGCCTATGCACACTAATCTAGAAGGTATATCCTCAGAATAGAAACAACTCATCTGAGAGGGAGCTCAGGTGTGGGCTATGGGAGGTATCTACACATAGGGAAATGGCAAAAAGACATGCTTAAGTACCCTGCATGAAACTATATTGCACCCAGCTAACCTGGCATGCAGGGTGAGTGCACACAGGTGTCAGCAGCCATGGAAGGGACCACTGTAACTCCTTTCATATAATACATTGGACTGGGTGGGGAGGGAAATGCAGGAGATGCACACCAGAGGATAATGGGCATCATTTACTAAGAAGTGATGAAATGTGGTGCTGGTCTTTTCAAAAGGGCAGGAATGCGTAGTATTTACAGAAATACGACACATCCCTGTACCTTTCTCTGCGCTGGCAAACAGACTGCTGACTTGCCGCCAACAGAGGCACCCTTGCCCCATGGTACAAGGGTGACAGCATTGCAGGGATGATTGTTTATTTGTAAAAAGAGACACCTTCCTGCACATAAACAATTATATATGCCATTTTCCTCTTTCCACGTGCACTACATAGAAAGAGGAAAAAAAAGAAGAAATAATGTTATTTCTCGCTTTTGCACCAATTTAACATCACCCCAGAGGTGGCATAGGAATCTGATGCATTCCCAGACTTGTAAATCTGGGAATGGGACAGATTCCATAGGTTCCATGGGTGTTGAGTGGGAACACCCACAGCAACACCCATGGAACGCCCCTTTCACGCTGTGTCATGCATGAAAGGGATACATATTTACAAGGCCATGTAAAGCCACGCAAGGTGACTTTGCATCGCCTTGTAAATATGGGCTGGCACACTGCATCACCGGAACGTATAAAAAATTACGGTCCAGTGGCACAAAAGGCACTGAAAATGAGGCCCAATGTATGTACAAACTAATAATGATGTGTGGGCCTGGTGGGCAATTGCTACTGCTGTGCATTATAGGTGTTGACTGGCCATGTCAAACTGCCAATTGGTCCGATTTGAAAGACTGTCCATACTGCAGAGGTGGGAATGGACATGTGTTCTGCAATGTAGCCTCATAAATACACACGCACTGCTGGGTCTGACTGTGCAACACTTCTGTCATACCTAGGGAGAGATGACAAAGAACAGCCCACTGGGTTACTACAACCTACATGTCATGTGGACCTGGGGGAAGATGTAGCACATGCCAGAAGGGAGTATGATGCAACATTGTCTCAAAGTGTCACATGTATAATTTTGTGGATGTCAAACAGGCGCCTAACAAGAAATACCTAGAACCACTTAACCATAACAAATGACAGGCATCATGGAAGCACCCAGGCTGAAGTGGGTGGGACTAGTGAAGTGGGAATTATATGTAGGTACTTGCCACTATTTGCAGCACTACTACCATGTGGGGTGATGCCTGGCCCATAGCTTTCAATAACAAAAAGCAACATGTATCACCATTGAATATGGTCACACATAGGGGGTTATTCTAACTTTGGAGGAGGTGTTAATCCGTCCCAAAAGTGACGGAAAAGTGACGGATTTACCACCAGCCGTACTACGAGTCCATTATATCCTATGGAACTCGTAATACGTCTGGTGGTATATCCGTCACTTTACCGTCACTTTTGGGACGGATTAACACTCCTCCAAAGTTAGAATAACCCCCATAATGTGTTGTAGGCATGTGAGAATGAATGTATGATCTGGATAGCATAACTGTGTGGCATTAATCTGTGTACCAGGACCCAAAAGTAGCTAGTTAGAGGAGGCATGTACACATACAATGTGGTCAGCCTGAGTTGCATGACCTGTGACATCCTGCAGATAAACAACTCTGAGCATGATGAAATGGGGGGAATGTTAGTGACTGCCATGTACTCAGTAGGACAGAGCTCATCCCCTCAGACTCGTTACAAAGTGCTTGAAGAACAATGCAGAGATACTGCCATCTGTAACGGAAATACAAGTTCAAACACAACACAGTTGAAATGAAGGTGCTACATCTGAAACCTTGACTGTCAACCTGATTACTCATGTTAACATCTAACAGAGCTCATCATTAATATTTCTGTACCTCATTGCAGAGGATGAACCAGTATCTCCTGGCCAGCTGATTGTCCAGGACTTTACCTATGATGTGGATGATAAGCTGCAAACCGTTTACTCAGACACCCTCCAGCAAATCCTGTATGCCATCCAGATACCATCCTATGGCGCAGGGAGGCTTGGCAGCGTTGTAGGTTCTCCAGAAGACCCATTCAACATCCAACAGACATCACCTGCCAGCCCACCGACTGCCCTGGACTCCCGGACCCACTACTAACATTTCAACAAACTGTGGTAGGAGTCTAGTGGGAGCTGACAGGTCAGGTGCAGGCAGGAATGGAGACCACGTTGGGCAATCTAGAGGCAGTCCACAGGTGCCTCCGTCCAAATAAGGACAACTTCTCCACCATAAGAGGAACCTACTCTCTACTCTGTGGCCTCCAGCAGTCCCTGGCTGACATAGCTGGTATGGTGAGGCAGAGGCATGAGCAAATGCCCTGCCAAAGTAGCACCAGCAAGGTTGCCAACCAGCTGCGGACAATCAGGAACATCTTGGATTCCATGGAGCATAAGCCAGACTCCCTCATTGCCACCATGTGTGCCTACCACCGTGACGTTCCTGCTGTGTTGCACACCCAACAGATCCTCCTTGCTGCTCTGCTGCATTATGTGTTGCCACAGATAAAAGCTGCTGTGGACACGGGATCCACATCTTCAGTCTGATGTGTGTGAGAGCCTCCCTCTACTTCAACACCTACAACACCCCTGTCACAGAAGACACCACATACATTGGAGAACAAAGATGAGAACTGCACATCTTTCACCCAAAAAAGTGCCTGGTAGCATTTCTCTGTGGCACATACCCACTTTTACCTTTGCCTTGTGCTTCAGATCATGCCAGTGTCAAATCAACTGGCACTGTCCTCAATTTGACTCTCCCTCTGTTGACCTTACACATTTGTTGACTGTTACTGTGGCCAATCTATCGTAATTTAAATGCGGTCCTCCTCATTACTGAAGCACCCCTCGCCTACACATGTCCAATGACATGTTCTCCCCGTAGACTTTGTCTGGATATCCACTGGTTCGAAACATCTATTGGGGTTGTTGTCTTATGAATTATACCTATGAATGTCATATCATTTTCACATGTTAATAAAAGAACAACTACAATCTGTGTGTTGTATGTGTGTCTGAAGCAGGACTAATATGAACATGTTGCATTGTATGATGCAAATACACTGACTACTTGCCAATGGGACATGTGTGGATTGGAGCCATGAACAAGGCCACACAGAGAGAGGTGAAACATATTTGCTGAACATGATATGTATGTTGACTAACAAGCAGTTACCGAAGATGTCAAGCATGAAGTGCAATTGGTATCAAGCAGTCATTGTTAAAGCTGATTTAACTTACACTGCAGGGCACTGACCTACGCATTGATAGTAGCAACCAAACAACATTACTGTGACAACCAAATGATGCAAGTGTGAGTGTGTAAGGGACAGGATCAGTGTGTGAGCAAAAAAAAAAAAAAATCCTTGGAAGAGAGTGAGTGCAATATTTAACATCCCACCAATGCATGTCCCATGACTTACCTACACAGAGAAACAGTATGTGAATACCTGTGTTGGGCTGTGTATCCATTCACATTGAGATTGTCACATACACTGGTCAATGATGTTGGTAAATAGCTCATGTTATTCCATGGCAAACCTGACAGGTACCTGTCCATAGGCAAATCACCTAGTCACACATGTTGCCAAACACTGCTGGCAAAGACAAAGGCATGTACCTCACCTTACCTCATTACCTGAGTAGACATGGTAACTCCTACACAGTAAATCATGATAGAGACTTGTACGTAGCAAACAACAAAATGTAATAAAACCTTAACTATCTGTAACTAACACTGCCTAACCTAATAAACCCAACTATCCTAACCTAACCTACACCACTTTATACTAAATACTAACTGCAACTGCTTTAAAGTAACCTACATTGCTCTATACATTTAGCACCACATTACAAACATCAACCCTCACACCCCCTTATAACACATCTACAAAGACAACAGAAAATACAACTATACCTCAACTATCTACACATTTAGACCTAAACAAATACAGATTTTTTGTTTTTTTAGACAAAAATGTATTTTTTATATTTTATATGTTTTATAAACCAATAACTTACACATCAACCCACAGCCACAAAAAATCCTAATACATCCAACCCCCTCCAAATGTACCCACCCCCACTAAAAAATACAAACTACTAAACCTATCCTATTCTACACTTACTAACCTAAAATAAGCTATGAAAAACACCTACAAAAAATTAAATAAAAAAACATATACAAGAGGAAGGGAAGAATGGGTCCCTGTGGTTCATCCGGCCTCCTAGCATCGCCGGACTGCCGGCTTAATCTCCCTTAATAGGATGAGCATGTTGTCCATTTTGTGTTCCAAGACTGCTACACGAAATTTGAGGTCAGAAATCTCCTGACACATGTCCTGTTCAAATCCTGCAGTGAGTCCTCTAGGTTGGAGCTTGGGAGACATGTCCTTGTGTGTGGCTTCCTGCGGCGGTGGATGGCCCTGGTCTTGCAGACCCACCCTTGTCTGCTCCCTGAGATTTACTGATGGTAGGCCTGTCCAGATTTGATGCCCCCCTGTGGGAATGTTCCTGGATGTTTTCTTCTTCTCAAAGGTCTTGGCCATTCTACGATAGGCCTTCTTTACTTTCCAGATGTGCTGGTACCTATCTTCCCAGATCTGGTGCTGCCTTTTTCGTCTCTGGGGTAATTATTTTTATTTATTCATAAAGAAAACATGTCATACAAAGGGTAACTTTTAAAATTACCATCAACCATGATATGTTACTCATATCTTCAAACTCCACGTGTTGCACTTTCCATATCCCAAATATATCTCAAAGGTCAAAGTGATCATACATCAGCCTAATATCTATCACCTCCAATATTATTATGCTCAAAGTACCAATGCTAAGCAAATGTTGCGTAATATAAATGCACCGTCTTGCAACATGTAGGCATGACCATGTCAGCATTGAGTATGCTTAGGAGCAATGCTGTTCTGTGTCCATGGTATGGTACACACTTCATGTTGTAATGATCATCAGTGTCCCTTCTGTATCCTGCATTTCCCTTGATTCCATTGGCATTAGAGAAAGTAAGATGAGCAAGATCTGAAAATTACATGTATTGTGTCACAAGGTTAGGTGCCTGATATGGTATGGACACATATCTGGACACATTGCTACATAGAATTTACATGTGCCAGATACAATATGCAAGAATGGAGGGTGGATAGCTCACTCACATCACAAAGAGATGTATGAAACAACTCCAATATGAACTCCAGTAGGTACAAGGTGTTTCTGTGCCCTGACTTTTTCAATACTCCCAGTGTAACTATATGCGTCCCATTATGCAGCCTATTGCCTGCACACGTCTCAGGGATTTATATCACCTTGATGCACACCAGCAGTCAGCACAACCATTTGATGGGTGTGTGCATGCATGCCCTACATCTCATCTGCACAGGGATGTTGAAATATCAGTGGCTAATGCTGTCCAAAGTATGACATTGTTTGAAGTACATTTTGGAGACTCATCTGGCCAGCACTAGCTGAAAATGGTTTGGGTACTGGCTTGTCACATGACTATGCAGTGCAGACATTCCTCTGGTCCAACACACATTGTCATATCTATGAAGATGACAGGGGATAGTAATGTTGATCTATCCAACATAGCGTATGGGGCATCACACAACTTGAGTGGGCATTTCAAGGGTGGAATGTTCACGTCTGTCCTGCTACACTTAGAGACTTAATTCACAAGTCCCTCAGTCCTGGAAGAACATCACTTTTTGTGAGGGTCATAAGGGAACACACAGCAGGATCAGATTTGACAAACAACATGATATCACCTTGCATGGCTTGTTGTGACCCTGTAATTAAGGTACATAGGGCCTCATTACGACCTTGGCGGTTATTTGGCAAGACTGCCGTGGTGACGGCTGCCAAAAGACCACAATGTCGGTGATGATCCGACTGCCGTATGAAGAGTAACACAGCTAACTCTGCCAAAATCCAGCCAAATTTCTGAGACCGCCAGAATACTGCAGGGCGGGAAACAGGGGGCACACCACCAGCACTGCCAGCCCACCACAAAACCTCTGATCAGATTACGATCCACAAATCACAAGAGCATTTTTTACATGGCGTAAAACCATTGGCAGTGCGAAACGCAGCGGTCAGCAGTCACATTAGTTAAACACCACACCACTTGGGATAGTTTGAAAACCCTACACCTGAAACACATTCACACACCCGACATACCTACAAGCTGCACCATATAACAAACCGACTCACATCAAAACAATCCTTTGCAACCAGAACACGACACACAGCCAGAGACAAGCCCCAAAAACTTTATACCAAAGCACACAATAGACACCCTACAAATTTCACTCAGCACTCATCCCACACCTGCAAAACACACACAACACATAATTTAGTACCTCACACAATACATACCAACCATCACCCACTCACATCACAGGACCCACACCTCATCACCTATTCTATTTTCTTCACAATTTTCACTAACTTACTGTCTCGCCCATCTCTACATCCCCACGTTTCACTGATGATGAATTTAGGGTCATGGGGGACGAAATTACCAGAGTAGAGCCTTAGCTGTTTGGAGCACAGGTCCAGCAAATATCAATAGACAGGAAAATGGAGTTGTGGCAAAGGATAGTCGACAGGGAGAATTCTGTAGGCAGCTACCCACACACAAACCGGACAACAGGAAGAGGTGGAACTATCTTAGGGGGAAGGTCTATTCCATGGCCACCAGGCACCAGCTGGCAGTCCTCAAGATTAGCGTTGGACCCCCACATACTCCCCCTACTTTCACATCTTGGGAGGAGAGGGTCTTGAACATCCTGCCTCCTGAGGGCCTGACAGGAATACCTGGGGTAGTGGAGTCTGGTAAGTCACTACACCAATAATGTCACCCAAATGTTTTGTCTTGCATTCTCACTGATTACATTTCCCCACTTCAATAACCAAACAACCCACCACCCCTATGTTCAAATGTCTTAATACCCCTCTCTGGCAAGCCACATGTCAGCTAACCTCACCGAGGGCCACAGTCTTTGTATATGGCATGCGAAGTACAGGGACTGACAGCATTACAACTCGCAGCAGGCACTGTTTCACCTGTAAGAAAACCAGAACAGTGAAATTGCCTTGTTTGTTAAAGTAACAATCAATTGAACCCACCGGAATGCTACAAAATTGAACAGTTTATGGCAATGACAGCAATACTATGGCACACTACCAGTACTATTACAAGCAAAACACAGCTACAGCTGTGTTCCCTACTAAACTGGCCTTTGAAATTACCATCCAAACAATGGCATGTACTCTCCTGGGGGGGAACTATATAGGAAGCTGGATGTACTTGCAGTACACCCATACAGAGGCCCAGGTTAAATGGTAACCATTCTGTTGGCTAGCTTTGTTACCATTGTATATTGTGCAGCTGTGAGTTGACTCAGTGACACCATAGAACTTACTAGGGGATAACTTTAAATTATCATGTCAAATCATGACAAGATATGAGTCAATCAACAGTCCTCTAACCATCAAGGTACTCCAACAGCTTCAAACATGGTGTATATAATTGGAATTCTCTGTGTCTGACATAGCTCTAACCCAGATTTTGAAGCAGCTGTCATTGCATCTCAGGGGATTATGTAAGGGCTTTGTATGCATGTCACATAGTATGTCTAGCTGTCAAACTTAAATATCACTTGTTGCATTACTTTCAGCAACTGTGTGTTCCACTTCTTCTACAGGTAACCTTGCATTCTCCCCATGAAGAGGACATAAGAGACTGCCACCACCCCTCTGGACGGAGGCCCCAGTAAGGAAAACACAACTGGATGTTTGGACATTGGGGATGAAGCTGGCACATCAGGGACACCTGGTCAGTCAACAACTGTGAGCTTCACCCTGCCCACATTGACTCCTACCAGCCCTGTTGCATCTACATCACAGGCAACTATTCACCCCTAGACCTGTGTCCCAAGAGCAGTGTCTTCCATCGTGTGTCCCCCAGTACAGGTTCCTGTGCCTCAGGTTGCAACCCCAGACAATGATGGACCTGGCAGCAGTGGGCGAGGACAATCTGTGCCAGGGGCACAGGCACGTGGGGGTAGGGTGCATGGGAGGGGTGGTGTGGGCCAGAGCATGGAGGCTCCAAGGGACACAACTGGCCAGGACACCATCTCCCAAGTCTTGGGAGCTTTCCAACAATCACAAGGTGTGATGGTCCAGGTACTGACCATGATGAAGGAGATCGGACAGCTGCAGAGGGACAACCACCAGGAAGTCATGCAGCAGTGGCAGGCACAAAATGCCCACATGGCTTCCATTGCAGGGGTGCTGAGAGACATTAATACCAGCCTGAGAAGGTTTTGTACTCAACATATGGCCTCTTCCACTAGCAATGAAACATCAGGCCCTTCTCTATCTGTGTCAGCTAGTGGAATGGAGGCCCTGCCAGGGGCTGGATATGCCTCAGACACCCTACCCTCTGTAGCTGAAGAACCCCTCCCCGGCAAATGTGGACATCCCCCCACAACACCCTGGAGGAACAGATGCCAAGACCAAAACCATTCCCAGGAAGTAAACCTCAACTAATTGGTTCCCCTTGTGTGGCACAGATACATCCTGTTTGCTGTCCTACAACCAATCTCTATTTCCTATGGTACAAGGACACTGGACCTGTGTTTCCAAATGGTGTAGCAGCTACCCTGATGATTTCATATCCACCATGACTGAACCAATCACTGTTTACTTTGTTTTGTTTGGGTTAAATTGCACTCGATTTGCTGTGCACTCTCCAGCTACCACTTAACCACAGATCATGGGTTAGAGATTTTTTATCAACTATATACTTCTGTCAAGTATGACAACTCTTGCACAAAAACATTTCTCTCAAATGTAAAACCTTTGTCATGCTCGTCGCACATGTACTGTACAACCAGTCTAGATATCGCATTGACCAACTACAATATACATTACTGAAATCACTTGAATTACACATACCCCACATATAGATTGCGAAAATGCCAATTATCACACAGAGAAGTACTGCTGCTAACTTCAGTGTTTCAGCATAGGTGTCATACACTACCAATCCACAGACTACTGAAGTTAGTGACCTATCAGTCTTTCACTATCCCGGGAGGCAAACATACTGCTTCAACGTATCATCAGCTTAAGCCTTATCACATACCATGCCATTGATCCCAAATGATCATACCCCATGAAACAGAGGTCAGTACTAATGTACCCAGTCATGGAAACTTCCACTTACCATGGTCAGGTATCTGTAGGCTTGCCACTCACCTATGACAGCCATCAGACACATGCACATTAGTCTGCAAAGACGAAACACACTAATAGCTACATACAAGTTAGTTCTCATCCAACACAAAGCATTATGATGTTAGAGGGTATGGATACCACATTATGTCATGTGTCAAAGACACCATTGACCCCCACCTCCAATACCAAACAGGTCTTTGGTGTAGAATAGAAAACTACAATCACACTGTCCTGACAGTCTGGGCATAGAACTCACACACCACAAATCTCATGCCTGACAGTACCTGGTGCAATCCATGTTCACTGTCAGTCTGCAAATTCCATCTGCCCGTGACACTGTCTGAAATTGCCAAATGAGGATGAGCCAGAAAGCCAATCTGCAATCTGTAAATGACAAACATAAGGTACAGGCAACATTGATACATGTACATGAAAAAGCCAATTCATATGTACAAATGTAACTCTGATTGTGCATTGTGTAAAACTTAGACTATGGTTATTACATTTCTGTACACAACTCCATGTAACAATCTGCATGCATATCTGAGTCATGAGCTTGGGAGCCACTTATTACCTCTCTGATGGTCATACTAAGAGCCTTATATGGCATTCCTAACCTCACCAGTTCCTTACTGATTCACTTTAATTATATCACATCACATACCTAGAATCTACAGAATTGCTGATTGATGAGATTAGCCCTGATGTCTCCAGCTTCATCCTCATCGTGCTCATCCTCACTTGGCAAATTTGCGTTTGCACCCTCGGGAACAGCTGGCTCATCCTCATCTGGTATGAATGGTATCTGACGTCTCAGAGTGAGGCTGTGGAGCATGCAGCAGGCAACAATAATTTGACATACTTTGTTGGGTGAGAAGAGGAAGGATCCTCCAGATGTATTGATGCAGCAAAATCTTGCCTTCAGGAGCTCAAAAGTAAGCTTCACGACACACCTTGTCCTTACATGGGCCTCAGAGGAAGCGGTCTTCCCCTGGTGTGGTTGGGCACCTCTCTAGTGTCAACAGTCAAGGACAGTTTGGGTAGACAGAGTCCCATGTAAAGAATAGTTACAACAAGCCAAACATAAATCTTGGACATCCACCTATCTGGTAGGAGATGTAAGTTACAAACACACATCACATATGTGACTTACCAACCAGCCAGGCACTCTGTGTATTGTCGTGTCATCAGCAGTGGGATATTGTTGGTTCTGCATGACGAAGGAGTCTTGAACTGATCCCGGATACTTTGTAAAAACATGTGAAATGTAGAGATCAGCCAAACAGACCACTAGGACATTGATGGAGTGGAAGTTATTCTTGTTCCTATACACCTGTTCATTGGCATTTGGGGGAACTAAGGCTACATGGGTCCCATCTATGATTCCCACCACATGTGGAATGTGTCCCAAAGCATAACAATCAGCCTTTACATGGGCCAAATCTTCACATTGTGGAAATTTGCTGTAGCTGTCCAGGTGTTTCAATAATGGAGACAGTACAGACTTCAAAACCAGACTGAACATAGGCTGAGACTTCCCTGCAGTTAGGGCCACTGTATTTTGAAATGACCCAGTGGCCAGGAAGTACAGAACTGACATGAATTATACAATGGGAGGTATGCTGTAGGGATTACGAATGGCGGACATCAGATCTGGCTCCACCAGAGAGCCATGATTGTCTGCCTATCCCAGCTGTAGATTTGAATAACATGTCGCTCCTCCATGGTCTGCAGGTCTGCTATTGGAAGGTACAGTAGAGATTTTCTTGCTCTTCTCATGCCAGGATAACTATGTGGGAGAACACCAGAATGTAAGTGTATCACTCAATCTGTACAGCATAAGTATGATCACACCTACTTCACATATAATGCTACTTATTGACACATGAAACGGTGAAAATGTTGTAGTCAGCACATACCTAGGGAATATTTGGCTTATTACTGCATTCAGATCCCCTATCCACTATCATCTTTTTTAAATGGAGAAACATGTCACTGAAAGTGAATGTGACATTAACGTACTTAACATGTTGCACATATTTGGTACACCTATACCATTTTAAGTTTGCCGTTACTCTGCTGACAATACTGTTTCATGTACATAACTCAGGATACATCAGTTAGCCAGCCTCTACATAATACATGCACATTTCTACATGGTTGCATAAAGGCAGCAGAGAACACAATGTCGTAGATACGTTTCACAGTTAGTGATGCACCTTTCAAATCTTTATTGTTCATCTATGAGCCTTAAAATGGCAGCTGCCTGATCTACTGTACTGGACAATAGGAAGTGACCTAACTCCGACGGCAGATGTCATCATGGCGGTAGGCAGATACAACCACGGTGGACATTGCCATTGGAACACATTGCTGCCTTTGGTGGACTGGGGCCAATGGCAACTTCCTCCGGCAGAGACGGTCCTGTACATGGCAGATGTGAACGCCATCTCAAAGTTCTTCCCTCACTTTACTCCTGACACTGCTGCCAGCAAGACCTCCACGACCTGAGCTGCGGTGTACTGCCTGTGGATCAATCATGCCACATCCTACAGGTGATATGCCCCCTGCCACCTCACCTGACAAGCTGAACTAGCTTGTGGAGGAGGTCCTATCCCTGTATGGACAGCTCTATGGTGCACCAAAGGAGCAAGCAAGTGCAATGCAATACCAAAGTTTGAATTGTTGTGTGTATGATGATGTTATGAAAATGTGGTTGAATGAGGGATTAAGGTAATATGTGTGTGTAGATGGATATGTGCACATGTTCATATATTTATTTTGAGTCCTGATACATAGTAGGGAGTGTGATGTATGTACCCTGACCCACCTACAAACTTACACATTACGTGATATGTGAAGGTGGTATAAAAAATGCTTGGACAGCTGTACAATGTTTAGAGACATGCTTGTGGTCTGGTCATATGTTTGATGCCAACATCTGGTGCTGGATATGCATGTTGTATACCTGTCTCAATATCACACATAGCCTGACTGTAAATGGTCATTCCACATAGAAGGGGATGTTGAAGGAAGTCTGTGTATGTCTACTTGCACTTAATAGTATTTTCACCCTGCTTGTTTTGGTATGGTGCATGTGGACATGACATTCTCTTCTTGTCTGTGTCATCCATGCAGGTCAACACCCATCAGAAGAAGGGGATTTGGTGTGCCTTCACCAAGAAAGTTAGGACTCTGGGGCTCCACAACCGGCAGAGCACCCACTGTCGAACGTTGTGGGGGACCCTGAGAAGCTGGGCCCAGAAGACTGCAGAGGGCCAACTGGGCATGTCTTCCCAAGGAGGATCGGGTGCCCGTCAGACCTTGACCAACTATTGGCCTGCATATTGGGATGGCCAACCCTGAGATGGATGAGCATTTGAGGGCAGCACTGCAGTCACAAGAGGGTAAGTACATACTCAACACATTTTCATTCTTTTACCAGGTTGGTGTGTGATGTGAAGAATCTAAGCTGTGACAATGTGGTAAATGCAATGGGTTAAGAATTCTCTAAAAAACACATAGATGTACAGTCATCAACATTGTTACACAGGTGAGCACATTTTATTTTGTATAGGAACAAATTACTCACTTATGCTGTCCCCTCTGTAGAGAAGCATATGATGATGCACATGTGACTGTCGTATGGGCACCACTATGCAGCTTTTCATACTCCTTCCCACCTGCAGGTCTGTACTCCCAATATCATGATGGTAAGTTGTCCAGGTCTTTGCCTTCTGACATTTCGCACGCCATACTTGCAAAACGTAATCAGAGCTGTTACAAGGTGAACCCCTTTGGTAAGTGAGGGATGTACATAGGCCTCTGTAATGTGTCATCTGAGTAGACATCCTACATCTAGGTAACCATGGAGATATTGCTAGACTCCTATTGGATCACATACATTGATATCAGAACTATGAATATTAGTAACGTGTTCATGTTCTGTCAATGGGAAATGGCTACACAGCTATTTCCTTAGCCATAGTGTTGTAGGTATGATGAATAGTCTAAGACATTTTCTTAACAGTTACAATCTGAATTGGTTTTTGCCAACATTATGAGTACATTGTAAGGTTCTGTCTACAATCACACTTGCTATGTGTCTTAAACATACCTTCTTTTGCAATTTTGGATATGGTTTGAATGCTCTTTGTATGTAAACCTATTGTTTGCACTAACTACATTGAAGTGCAGGGGTGGTAGTTTACACACACATGTTGTTGGAATGGGATATGTAGGCAGGCATTTGGCTTGCATCAATGTGTATGTCCCTATCATGGTAGCCTCAGATGTAGGTTGGGTCTCTTATTTTTTCACAAACAGATGTAAGGCTAATCATGTCTGATGTGTGAATGGCGATAATGCCACTATGTCACTGGGATATTGATGGAACAATAGTATGATACCTTGAACTATTTGTCACCTTCCTGCACATGACATGTGTCAATTGTATTGAAAGATTAGTTATACTACCTGTGGGTGTGTGTGGGTTAATGCTCAGGGCTAAATAGGCCCTTAAAGGCCCTCAAAGAGTGCAATACTTTGTTTACAGGAGGACAATGACTAGATTACATCCGCCCAAAGTATGTATCATCCTTTCCTACATCACTATTGGAACATATGTTGGTGACATGTGTTCTGACTCTATCATACTCCAACTTTGTATATGCCAATTAGAGTAGTTGCATGTTTGCTGATTTCCAATGTGGAGGTTGTGACCTCAGTGACATGAAAGGGTTATGGCTTGTATGCAACATGCTGTCTTGTGTTTAACATATGATAAGGTCTCTTTCCTGGTACATGACATCAGGTCAAAGTGTTAATCTGTGTATGTGATATGTGGAAAATGATGTTCCCACAGTTTCCCATAGTTTGGTTATTCACTAACTATGTCGGTGTCGATAGGGACAGAGTATCATGTGGCCAAGTTAGCTTATCATGGTATAGTTAGTGTGCCATGGCCCGGTTAGTGTGATAGCTCTATAAATATGATGGCATTGTAAGTGTGAGATAGGTGGCTTAGCTGGTGTGTAACAAGGTTTTTATGTAGAGGTGTACATTGTGTCTTGTTGTGGCATGATGTTGGCACAAAACTGGTTGTTCCTGGGGACGTAGTACAACTAGATGTAATGTTATTGATGTGTACAGTGTGATGTAAGTGGTATGTAAAAATGTGATGACCTTACCTCACTTTCTGTTTTCCAGCATCAGTAGGCGAAGGAGACAGGGCACAGCCGAGTGGGGAAGCTGCTGGCCATGCAACCTCTAGTCATGAGGACACCGATACAGCGGGACCCAGTGGTCCAGAGGATGAGGGGAGTGCCACAGGGTCCTGGATCCACTTTATCATTCTCGGAATCCTCCTCCAGTGGACACCCCCTGGTGGCAGTGGACCCATCAGGAGCCACCCCAGCACCATCTCTGTCCACCACAGCCCTTTCTATCACTGCCCTGTTAACCTTGCCCACTCACCCAAGAGGGTGGTCGTCTTCTTTGCCACAGGCACCTCTCCCTCAGCCCCTGTTAGCTCTTCTGCCCTCAGTGAGGAGGCTATTGACCTCTTGAGGTTGATCAAGCCGAAGCACACAGATATACAGGCATGCATCCACCTCAACATCCAAGGGTAGTGCAGACAAACCAAAGCACCACAGGACACAACACCAGCATACATACAAGCAATATTCAGATACGCACACAGCAACAGTCACAACCTGCCCTGACACCCCATCACCCCCGCATTACAGACAGCACACCTGACACACCTGCAGCCACCACACCAATATTCACAGATCCAGCCTTTACACCTACCCTACCTGCAGACAGAACCCTAGCAGACCCTCAGACATCCACCCAGTCACCACACCTGCAGACACCACAACCACATCTGCCAGCATTCAGAACCATACCTGCAGTCACCACCATAACAGGCACTCACCCACCTCAGCATCTCCCAGCACATCAACACCCACCTCAGCCCAAGACACATAAATGCCCTCTCTCACCCACCCAACAGACACCCACAACCCACAAGCATACCTCCCACAAGCACTCACCCAAGATATCCACATCAACACCTCTTAGAACCACTTCCTCTCCCTCCACACCCAAACCCTTTTGCCATGACCGTCCCTGTGAGTGTAAAAAATCCTTCCTTTCTCTGTTTGCCCTTTTCCCTCACCCCGTGACACCCATGAATGCTCTGCTTCTCTCCTCAAGGCTATCCCCTCCACCTTGAAGACTTCCCCTAGCCCCCGCAAGTACGCATACTCCTGCCCCGCCAGGAAGTCTACCCCTCCCAAGAGGACCTAACCCTCAGCCAAGCCTAAACGAAAACCGCACCTCCCAAATCAAATCCACATAACCCCCCCTTCCAAGCCTCAACCTAAGCCCAACCCCCTAGCCACCACCATCCCAGATCATCCCTGAGGTGCCTGCCTGCCCCCTTGATGCCCCTACTTGTGAAGGTTACATGGCAGTCAGGAGTTAGGGCACCATATGGTGCCTTTGGCAATTTACAATTGCTTTGATATTGGACTGGCTAATGGCCATGTATTTATCTATTTTTACCTTTCACTAATATAAAAATACCAACTCGTTGTTGGTTTTCAGGTTACATCTTTGTCCTGCATTTCCTTTCCTAGGTTAAAGTTGTTCCTGGCTGACATTGGTTGTGTTCCGGTATTTGTGTGTGTGTGGTGCTTGTGCTTCATGTATTGTATGGGTAGTATGTGAGGGTGTGTGTAGTGTTTTTGTTCCCCATAGATAGGATGTGTGTTGTGTGATGGGCATGTGTATGTAGTAGACACGTTGTTGGCAAGGTATTGTGTGGTGTTTGAAAGGACATCTGTTTGTTGTGGTGTGTGGCTTTGTGTGCTTTTACTGTGTGAGTGTTTGTGTGTGTATTGTACATGTTATGATAGGTACGATGTGCTGTGTGTGTAATGTGTGTGTTGATTGGTAAGTTGTGTGATTGTGTAATTGTGTGTGCTCGTTCCCTGGTTGGTTGGCCATTGTGTTGTATGTGTGATGAGTTCCTAGCTACTGTCTGTTGTGAGTAATTGCCAATGTGTTAATCACTGTGCGGTTGTGTTTTTGTTGTGACTGTTGTTATGTTATATGGTATTGTGCGAGACTTGGTTGTGCTGTGTTGCTGTGCGTAAGTGTATGTTTGTGACATGTGGTGTGTGTGTTGTAGCTGCAGTGTGTGTGCTGTGTATGTGTGGTTGTATTTGTTGTTAAAGGTTAATGTGTGTGTCAGTGTACTGTTATGTGTGAGTATAGCCATCTCAGCCCCTTCGCTACGGTATATTATGTAAGTGTACAAAATTTAACAATATACAACAGTAACAGGTAAGTGTGTGTACTTACGGTTGTTGTCGTCATCTTCGGTGAAGATTCCGTAGTCTTTTGGTGAGCAGGAGCAGCGGGATGATGTCTAGTCCTGGTTCCATGGCGGCTCTGGATGAGTATGGCTTCCTGAAGGTGAGTGTCTCTTTTTATACAATTTGTTTCCGCCTGGGTTTCCGTGGTGGTGCGACCGCAGCAGACATCTTGGCAGTGTGCAGACTCGTAATAGGTCTGATGAAAATATGGTCTCCTTCGGCCTACTAGTTCCTTCATTCGTCCATGGCGGTCTGACCACAGTGGTGGCGCCGGAGGTCATTTGGCTGTATCCTATGTGGAATACCACCAGAGTCATCATGTGGTAGTCTTCTCCACCAGCATGTTGGCGGTCTGACCGCCACCGCCAACATGGCGGTCCTAGGTCCGCCAAACTCATAATGAGGTCCATAGTCCTATTGTTATTACTGTATTGTAATCCTAAAATAGGCTAGCCATACACATTGGACATAAATTGTAGTGTGAGCAACAACAGCATCTCTGTCCATTTGTAATGCATTTGTTAGGTATACCATCCCCTGCAATATTCACCTATGAATCCACAACCACATGTGTTCACAGATTATGGGACCATGGTCATTGTTCTTTGGTCATACCAGCAAGCATATGTCCCTCAGTCAGAGGCAACTGCACATCTAAAATACAACCTCTACCTTTCCATCTAGATTTTTATGGAACAAATGGATTTTGAATTGGAACAAATGCACATTGAACATGGCATTGCATGAAGCAGCCAACATCACACACAATCCTTGTGCTACAAAATATGCAATGACACTCACTGGTAGCATCTCCGTCACAGAAGCTCTCAACCTCTCCAGCGGTGTAAGGTTCTGGACCACCTAGAAGACATAACATGAGACATTGCACTGTGATGGTAGAACACATACACTACAGGCAAATATTGCACATTACACATGAATTGTGATTGGCTATGTAACCCTTCTGGTTGGAACAACTAAAATGACTAATTTGACATGCCTCGATAATACACAAAGGTAAGGGGGGCATGTACACAGCAATACATACTTCTGATGGGCACATTGTCACACCATTTGAAATGAATCACTACCACAATATTTCACAAAGGTAGCAGACGTCCATGGCACTCTGCACCTAAATAACTGACATACCACATTCAGCAAGGTATATTAACACCTATGCCTTACCCTTTTCTTCACATGTAGATAACTACGCTATATACATCACAAAGTAGCCATCCTTGTTCTCTCATTTAATGAATATCAGTATCTGTCAGTGCTGCTTAGTTAGAGACATTGACAATACATGTCCTGTGCATCCTCAAAGCTCACTTTTTGCATTTCAGACACAAACATGTATGGTATGGTCAGATGTATGACTTTCCAATTGTCAGACACCTTGTACAGAATTACATACATTAGGCTTCACTTACATGAGACATGAACTGGAGTGTCACAAAAATAGGACAGCGCCTGATAAAGCACATACCCCAGTGCAGCACAAGTTACCAAATGTCCTTGTGCCAGGCCAGGAAATGGAAATGTGCACACTTCCTCAGTTAGGGCACAGCAGATCTGCTAACTTGTGGACTGTGGTGCTACCACAGAAAGTGTTCACTAGGTATGATATGACCACTGGTCAGTATGGGCGCATGACAGACCAATATTTGGAAGCCTCTATGGCATGCTCCATTAAAATAAAAAAATAGTTGTGGGGCCATGGCATTTGTGTGCTGACTTATATGGCCCACTGACACTATGGGGGCAATTTAGGATGCTCTAGTGCCACCCTGTGCCAAAAGAGCACCATTTTTTCAACTTTTTGGTGGTGAAGTGTGCCAACTCATATTCAGAAGCCCGCACCAAGCCATCCTGCATGGGTTATCTGGGCTTGTAAATATGGACCCCTGTCACGCATAACACTGCATGAAACACTTGCGTGCAATATCCATGGAATCGGAGATAATCTGACACAATCTCAGACTTACAAGGCTGGGAATGCAATCGATTCCTATACCACCTCAGGGTGGTGTCAAAGTGGCACAATAGGGAGATGTTACATAATTTCTCCAGATTTTTCCCTCCTCTCTATGTGTCAAGCATTCTCTAGCACTCATAGAAAGAGGAAAACACCATTAATGATTGTTTATGTGCAGGAAGGTGTCCCTTTCTACATGTAAACAATCATCCCTGCAATGCAAGCATCCTTGCACTATGGCACAAGAGTGCCTGTGTGGACGCTAGACAGAAATTTTGTGCCAGCGCAAGGGAGAAGGACAGAAATGCGCCCTATCCTACAGACACAGCAAATTCTTGGCCTTTTGTTTTGATGCAGTGTGGCACAGCAAAAAGGTTTGCAGTGCAGCCCTGCACCAAACTCAGTAAATGAGGCCCTATGGGCACAAAACATGTATAGGCAAATGAGATCCAAAAAATTAATCGCAAACCATGTGTACTTAACAACAGTTCCACCAACTTAAGTCCCTAGGTAGTCCACCAAGTCACCTTCTCAGCTTATCAGATCTGCTCAATGATGCTTTATTTGGTGGGCAGTCTCCTCCACCTCAAACAGCCTCTGCATATGAAAGCGAACCTTCTCCCACTGTAGCGTTTGTGCATCGGTCTGTTAACACTGTATGACTATGCCTCCCATGGCCACTATTTTGGGAAGGTAGTGGGTTACCAACCACAGGAACCCACCAAACTCATCAACATTCATTGTCTTTGCCCTTCCCTTTCCCAACATGCCCTTCCCAAACACACTGTGCACAACCAAAAAACCCAAAAAGTCAAAACTACCCCCAACTACCCTTAACAACAATAATACCCCAAAGACGTACACCGAACAAAATAAGGTACAATACAATACAAAACACAAATACAAAGTACAATGTAGACGTTGGGGACACTACAGGGACAACAGATAGCATAACAAACTCCAACAATACGACTCTTCTCTCCAGCAACACCCACAACACAACCTCTACCAAACACAGGCAAGTAGACTGTGAGTTAAAGAGAAACTGAAATAAATTTCACAGTTCCTTGTTTGCAGCATGGCTGATCCATTACAGTTTTTCACTCTTTAAGCCAATGCATGGATTTCACACAAAGCTTGTCAAAGCACTATGCGGTAATTAAGACGTGCCGGATGGGATGGGTCACCTTTGTCTGATGGGATGGCTGAAAAAACACGAATTGGGCTCATGCGTCTTTTTCTTTGACGCAATGGTGCAAATGTATGTTTTTAAGTTTAGTTTGATGTCAAATGCATGTAAACAATTACTGGGCTTGCTGTGTTGTCATTGAATAGTTGTGGTTACCTACTTCCTGTCTTTGCATGTGGGCAGTGTGTGTTTTGATAGCATACAGATGTGAGAGTGCATGCATTACTCGAATCGTACTAGGCATATGGACCAAGCCCTCTGTTCGTGCAATGGCACACCTTATAATAGTTGCCCCATGTGCCAACTATGTCTTAGCACCTAATTACTTTGCTTGACATAACCCCACAAATGCTGCATTCTTGCCCTAGCATGGGGTCAGCACACCCACATTTAAGACAGCGCAGCCTTCTGCCAATCTGTGCTGTGTCCCAAGTGATGGATTAAACCCAAATCTGTGACTGGGGGAGAATGTTAGATTTTTTCCGCATTCCATCCAGCATCTGTTTTTTTTTGCTTTTGTCACCCTAAGTAGGAAGGGTATGCCCAGACATGGGTCCCTCGCTCATTGTGCCACTGGATTCAAGCTAGCCTGGCTGATCACGCGTGATACCCCAAAACAGGTCCTAGGATGCTTGTTTCTGGTCCAGGAAAGAACTGGCCTGGCAGTTCGGGCTGGACTGTTCCCATGGGGAGCAGGGTCAAGACTGATTTTCATATGGCTGGATCCAAACTGGGGTGGTGTGGTGAGCAAAAAACACAATGGAATAAACCCAGATCTGTCACTGGGGCTGAATGTTTGATTTGTTCCGCATTCCGTCCATCATCTGTTCTTTTTGCTTTTGTTGCCCTAAGTGGGAAGGGTATACCCAGACGTGGGTCCAATATTCACTTCACCACTGGATTCAAGCTAGCGTGGCTGATGAGGGGTGATACCCCGAAACTGGTCCCAGGATGCTTGTTTCTCATCCAGGGAGGACCTGCCCTGGCAGTTCAGGCTGGACTTTTACCATGGAGAGCAGGGTGAAAACTGATTTGCACTTGGCTTTGTCCAAACTGGGGAGCGTGGTGAGCAAAAAAAAGATGGCTTAATCCCAGATCTGTGACTGGGGGTGCATGTTTGAATTGTACTGCATATTGTCCACTATCTGTTTTTTTTGCTTTTGTCATCCCAAGGTGCACGCAGCAGGCTGTCAGGAAACTTGGGGTGGGGGTTACACTCTTCCATACAGGCAAGTGCTTGGATTGCCTTGACACACATGGAAAGGGATGTATTGATAGGGCTGTATGCAACCTATACCCCTTCCACGGGGCTCCCATAGGGGGACGCACTGCCAGTGCTCCTCAGGAGATCGATTTTGCCTACAGCCCTATATCTTACATACAGCAGCCAGTCCAACTTAGAGTGACAATCACATCAGCATGGGGCCAGGCGCCCCTGCACAAGAAGATGCCCCCTCTGTTGATGCCACAGCCACTTTAAGTGTCCCTACGCCACAGCTTTGTCATGAATGGAGGCACAAGCATGTGCAGCACCTTCAGGCATTTCCAGGAAATCCGGGGACCACAAAGTGTGTGCAAAAGATCATTGTGCACATGCAGTACTTATACCAATCAGCACTTGGTCTGAATACCGTAGCACTTAAGGGGCCATTTTGAAATGGGGTGGCACGTGAAGGTGCCCTGAATAGTCACATTTCCATCATTTGTGGTGCACATGATTCTCACACATGGTGCAATACTAGACCGTCAGGCATGCCTTTGCATGACTTCTGATATACTGAGGACAGCAAGGCAGCGTATATCACACTATCACAACACTCTGCATCAAGGTGGTGCTGCTTGTGCGTAGCAGTAGGTGTTCACATGCAATACCCATGTAGTTTGACATTTTGACAGGCAATGACACTCAAGTGGACCAGGCTCACTCCCTAACTTGTCAGATATCCCCAGTAGAGCCTGAACATGGATGTATCAATTCATGTAACCTTGCTCATCTATTTCCATGTGTCCTGCATTCAGTTGCCCACATTGGCCATGTGGGACTGTTCCACAAATGGCTTATGTGCATGTAAGTGTTGAGAGAACTGTTTTGCAAACTGACAGCAGATTGGGTGGAGTTGTACGCCTTTTGAACAGCCCCATGTTGGCATCCAAATATTTACATATGTCGTCCTGATGATCCATGGGGGCTGTCCTGCAATAATGCACCAACAAAGTTCCGGCAATATACCAATTACGCTTAGTAACACTTGTGAGCCTCATGGGGTGCGTTAATTTACTCCATATCTATGAGTACATAATGTTCCACATGGCTAGCCTTTGCATAGTCTCAGGGATATACGTGAGAGGCTTTTGCCACAAGATGGGCTGAGAGTGAGGTGACACCAACGCCACTGGTCTGTGGTACCTAGGCTCATATCGGTATGACTTGCCATCCTAGGATAGCTTGCAGTTGCACTGTACCTACTCCGAGAGTGACCAACATCGTGTGTTTTAACCACTCTACAGTGTAAGTAGCATGCAGGTGACAAATTGGCTCCTTACATTCGCTATAAATATGTGTTTGAATTAATGACCCATGTTGATAGGTGCATGCCAATGGTTGCCAGAGACACTTCAGAAGCACACACCGTAACATGTTGTACCACACAAGCATCAGCTGTATGGCCTTTTATTTAGGAGCATATGTGTTGCACATTCACACTGCAACAGCTCCTACTCATTACTCACAGGCTTACTCTCAAAATTGTGGATCACAAAGTCAGTTTGTCCAGCCACAACTAGTCAGGTGGAGTCCAGTCACATACATGTTTACCATCGACACTCATCACAATTTGTGTATATAATCTGTGATTACTTGAATTTGGGTATGTATTCAGACATGGGTGGTAATTATGCGCTTTTGTCGGTCACCTGACCACCATGGTAGCAATGGCGGTTAGTCCGCCGCCAGGCCAATGGTGAAGACTGCTATATTACGGATTTGGCAGATTGGTTGAAGCCAAACCACCGAAATGCCGCCTGTACCTCCAGGGTGGTTGTTCCGCCGAGCCAGAGCTGAGCACCTCAGGCCAGGCAGTAGCCGCAATGCCACTATCAGTATTAGGACTCTGTAGAGCGCCAGCATTTTTGTGGCAGTCGTACCGCCACGAAAGTGCTGGCGGTCATGCACCCTGCAATCTCCATTCCTGTCACCGGCAGACACCCCCCAACATGACCACACACCTACATACACACACCCCCACTCACCACGCATTCACTTACATACAGTCGCACCCAAACACTCACTCAGATTCACCCATTCACTTGCATGCATGCACTCGGACATACACATTTACTCACATGCACTTACTCAGACATACACATTCACTCACATGCATGCACACAGACATACACATTCACTCACATGCATGCACTGAGACATACACATTCACTTACATGAATGCACTCAGACAAACACATTCACTCACATGCACGCACTCAGACATACACATTCATTCACATGCACGCACTCAGACATACACCCCGTCCACCACTGCATTCATACACATGCACACAACACTCACATTCACACAATACCCCCCAACACTCCCCTTTCTAATGATCAACTTACCTTTTCCGGCGAGGAGGTCGTCTGGGAGGGAATGGGTCCTGGCATTTTCCACCGCCAGGACTGCATTGCCGACAGGACTCCGCCACGCTGTATCACATATCGAAATAGGGCGGGGGAGGCTTGTTGGCGTGGTGGTTCTGGCGGTGGAACTGGCTCTCTTCCTCCGTCAGCCTGACTGATGGGTTTTGGATTTCCACCTGTAAGCGGGCATCATTCTATAAGTGAATTCAACTATCCTTCACAAATTTGAGGCTGTACAAATAGATAACTGTACAAGAAACACACACAATAATTGCACATTACGGGACAGATTAACGAGCCCCTTGCAGCACATTAGCAATGCTTTAGCGTCATTTGTTTATGCTAAGGTGGCGTTTTGCCCGTGCCATATTTACAAAGTGGCACAAGACATGCATTACGCGACTTTGCATGTCCCTTGCGCCACATTATGCCTGCGGCAGGCATAATGTATGCAAGGGGAGCTTTCCTCCATTACGGGGGCTTTAATGTTGCAAAGAAATCTAAAAGTAATCTTTGCACTATTGTTTTCAGCATTTTTAATGCCTGCTCAGAGCAGGTGTTAAATGGGGGCACACCTTTGGTTACAATGGGCCCCTATGTACTGTTCAGGATTGGGGTCAAAATTTAGGTGCTAACTCTGAACAGCACATCAATAGAGTCAAACATTCTGACGCTATTGCCACCTATACTGCGCCATGTTGCACCGTATTTTAAGTACAGCACCCACATGGTGGTGGTGGGGGGGCTAAGGGGTGCTGGGAAAGGGGCACTGCAATGGGTTCATCGCCACTTTTCTCAAATCTGCCCCATCTACGTTAGCACACCATGTTCATTGTGTTTGGCAATGGAGGACCATTTGGTACAGGTTGTTGCCATGCATACTAATTTAGATGTACAAGATGTTGTACAGTGCTGTTTGTCACACATAGCTGCATACATTTTCTGTGTAGCAGTTAGTAGCAGATGTGATGTGAGTGTTCAGATGTTTGCTGTGACCATGAAGTTAACTTATTTACACACTGGTAGTGCTTATATGTTTATTTTCAAAGAGGTACACCAATTCATTTAGTCATAATAATTTTTTGACATTGTAAAAATCATTCACATATTTGTGACAAAAATTAGTAGTATATGGTTCATCCATCGTGTTGGTGCTACTGTTGGGACATTTTGTGCTTGCTCCTCATCTTCCTCATCCTCCTCGTCTACAACATCCTGCTCCTCATTGTCATTGGGCTATGGGACATTTGTCCATACACAAATGTTATGCAATATGCAGCACACGAGTATAATTTTGGAAACCATTGGTGGTGAGTAGTTTAATTGTCCCAGACATTTACTGGCACATGAAGCGGTATTCGCAGACTCCTAGAATCCTCTCTACAACGGGATGTGTACTGCTTAGGGCATGCTGAAAGTTCCACTGGGCTTTTGTATGAGGTTGCTAATGAGAATACATCACCCATATCTGAAGACAATGGGGGTTATTACAACTTTGGAGGAGGTGTTAATCCGTCCCAAAAGTGATGGTAAAGTGACGGATATACCACCAGCCGTATTACTAGTCCATTATAACCTATGGAACTCGTAATACGGCTGGTGGTATATCCGTCACTTTACCGTCACTTTTGGGACGGATTAATACCTCCTCCAAAGTTGTAATAACCCCCTCTATCCTTTGTCAGCTGCACAGAAAGTAGGGGTGAAATTAGTAAATAATCATGACAGATGGATCCACAGTCATATACTATCTGTTATGTGTCCTGATTGACTCATACACTTTGCCAACAGTATGAGACGTGCTATGACATTGTTTTGCATACAAACCACTCTATTTCACTGCACTACACATACAGTACTGTCCTCTGGGATACACACAATATTTGTCATACATGTGAGTGTGAATGCCATGAATGTGGTGATTTGTCACCAGTAAGAAGGGTCCATTTGTCATTGATGAGTCAAATTTCTCACACTGATCTTTCGTCTTGGTTTATGACTGCTATTTTCATATTAAAGCGTCATGTTTGGCCCCAATCGGTCATTATTTTTTTACTCAAGCAACGGGATTAAAGATATGGCATTACTTTTTATACAAATGCATCACATTTGTGCCTAAAGCAAACGGTTGAGAGCTAAATATGCCTGATTTTGTCAATTAACCATTACCATTTATTTAATTGTTGTTAGCCTATCCGGCCATAACAATGATCACACAATAAATATCAATCCATCTCACTCCTAAAAAATCACATTAAATAAAACATCTCAATAAAAAGAGAAAACTGTGCTTTAGTTTTTGATTTAACGTGTGCCGAAATGTATCCGATTTGCCCTGCATTATCATAAAACTTAATACGTAGCCATAATTTGCATAAAACTTAACTTATTCTAGAAAAACATTATAAATCTAATATTTAAATATCTTGTCCTGGCACAAATCATTTGGGACCTTACGGTGACTGACAATCGTTTAATAAAAGCCAGATGCCTAACCCAGTTTTACAACACCCTGCCAATTTCCCAGGCTAGATGGCTATGGGGTAACACATGTAGTTATGTTTGTGCCGACTGTGGGTGCATTGTTGAGCGTAGCTTCCATGCTTCCAATATATAAGTTGAAACTTTTGTCACAATGTGTTTTTCGTCTGATCGCATACATAACACTTCCGCCTCATTGCATTTCCTAACTCCGTAGGATCTAAAAAGTGGACGTAAATACAATTTGCGGAGTTTAAGCGTGAAGTGACATAATAAAAGGAAGTGGGAAAGTGTTTCTGGGCCACCGTGAAGACATGGACAACATTCTAATCTATCCGAAGGAACGGGTTGCCATCTGTTGGTCACCGCCATCACAGGTAGTGTACCCATGCGGAATTTAAAATAGAGAAGCCTTTTTTCCTCCGGATAAATACTGTCTATAAATATTGCTGGTTTAAGCTCTTGGTTAAACAAAATATAGCGCTTGAATAAGGGGCTAAGTGTCTCACACATACTCTCAGTCTTTTTCTCCCAATATGCCTTTTTTATGACAGCTAAACTAGGCCTTCTGATTTTTTCTGGATGGAGCCAAAGGTCTTTCTGGCCGATAGCAGCCAGGGTAGTTGAGATGTGTTTGAACCAAGGCAATTTCAGATGGCTTTGTAGCTTCATGATGTCCATAAGTACGTCTCTATATGGTTTAAGTTCCACTTTTGACCAAATACGGATCCAGTATCTTATTGGAGAACAGAGCAATGTAGTCCTCAACCTTTCTCATTTGTAAATCAGTTCTTATTGCGTTCATTGGTGTGGCATTGCCTAAACAAAGTAATCGGTGTAGAAATTTGTTCTCGGTTACTTGTATTGATGGAGTCTTTCTGAATCCCCAGATCTCTGCACTGTAAAGTGCTGCGGCTCTTGCTTTTGTTTTGTATGCGAGCAATGCAGAACTCACAGAATGGTTGCCTGTAGCTCTTGCAAATCTGAGTACTGCTCCCGCTTGTTGGGCCAAGGAGATGCTACTTTTATAAATTTGTGGTTTCCATGTCTGTTTTTCATCTAATCTGCAACCCAGGTAATCATAAGTAGCCACTCGGGCCAAAGGCTTGTTGTTTACCCTAAAGGTCGATTGCATCGTCTGTTTTTGGATAAGAATCATAAACTTTGTTTTCCCCTCATTAATTACCATGCTCCTTGAGGTGCAAAATGATTCGAAACCCCTGAGTAGTCGATGCATTGCTATCTCCGTTCTTGCCAGTAGTACAGCGTCATCAGCAAAGAGCAGGATAGGTATACTTTCATTGGCTAGTTTTGGTACGTCCAGATTTAATTCCCTCAGGTCTTGACTTACTTCATTTATATAACAATTGAATAAGGTTGGGGCCAAAACACAGCCTTGTTTTACGCCTCGCTCGATTGGAATTTCTGCCGTATAATCATTTCTCGTAGTATATCTGACCCTGGCAGTATTTCCTGTGTGCAGTAGAATTAACAGCCTTAAAATGTTTCCCTGTATGCCCATTTCCGACATTAAATGCCATAAAGTTTGGCGGTTTACACTGTCAAAGGCTGTTTGAAGGTCCACAAAGACCAGATATAATGGACAGTCTTTTAGGGTGGCGTATTTAGCACAGATCATATTTAACTTAAAAAGTTGATCTGTTGTACTTTGGCCTCTCCTAAAACCAGCTTGGTGTATTGATATTAAATCTCCATCCTCTAGCCAATGGTCTAAGCGCGACTGAATCATTTTGGCAAAAATCTTTCCAACGCTATCAAGCAGTGAGATAGGCCTGTAATTGCACACCATGTCCCGAGGACCTTTTTTATGAATTGGAACAATTATTGATTTCTTCCAGGAAGTAGGGATTACCTCGTGGTGCCAAACACTGTTGAATAGACGGGCTAGGGCAGGTAGCCATAACGTTAGCTGGTTACGGTAAGCGTCTGAAGGAATACCGTCTGGGCCTGGAGCCTTGTGCGGCTTTTGGAGAAGAATAACTTGTTTAATCTCTTTCTCACTGAATTCCGGTATTAACTCCATTGCACGTGGAGTGGCATGGGTTGCTTGCATGGAATTTGTACTGGGGAGTTCGTTAGGGACTAGTTCGTTCTGGGGTTCGTTTGCTGATCTAACAAGCCAGTTTGAAGGTACTACATAGGTCTTTTGAAGTGGAAGTACCTTACTTGATCTTTGATTTCTGCCTGCCGGCCCTTGAATAAGACTGTTTGGGTTATTGGTACTCCCGGATGCCGTCTTGGCAACTTCCTGGTACAAGGCGGTGAAATGCTTTACCCAAAGTTGTGGGTTGATATTCAGTTCTAGGTTTTTCGAAGGGCCTTCACACCCCCACCTGACTATCTCCCAAAACTTTTTGCAGTTCCCTGCCGATATTGCCTGCAGTAGAATTTTCCAGAGTTTATGTGGGAATGTCTTCCTTTTGTGTCTCAATAATTGTTTGTACTGTTGCCTGCATTCATGAAAATATTGCTCATTAAAATCATTCGAATGCCGATTCTTTAGTGCTTGTGATAAGGTCTTTTTTAGTTTCAAACACTCTTCATCGAACCAGCCCTCCATCGTTTTAGGATTAATTTGAGGATGCTTGGTCTTTTCCTTTGTTGTTTGTAATAGCAGATTATTGAAGTTATGCAGGAGGGGTAAGGCTTCGTTAACTGCTAGATTTAAAAACGTGCTGTGTAGTCGCAACCAGGTTTGACTGGGTGTGCTCGTATAAGGTTCATCCTCATTTGATCTTAATATGTTTTTCCTATTTGGTCTCATAGTTATTGTTAATCTATTTCCGTTGAATGGAGACTCGGCCTTCCCTGGGCTCATGTCCGGATGGACTATCTCCATTAGCAGTGGGTCGTGGTCACTCTCAATCCTGTCCCTTATTTCCATATCAATGACATAATGCCAGGCTTCGATGTTTATTGCCATGTAGTTGATTATACTTTGCCTTTTTCCAGTTCGAAAGGTAGATTTGAAAGTTCTATCTGAATTTGTTCTTCCATTTAAGGTGCGGATTCCTCCTTCTATTAATGCTTCAAAGATTAGTTCTCCTTTCTTGGAGTCTTTGCAACATTGGATGCGGGGCGTTGGAATATTCCAAGCATGGTCTTCCTCTACTACTTGTTCATCCCAGAGGATAGAATGAGGTTTAGTGTTGAAGTCACCGCATATCAGTAAAAAGGTTTTTCAAGGCTGGGGAGAGCGGTTGTTCATATGACCTAGTGCTGGGTTCCTCCAACCCGTAGTTCTTTTATTTAGGATGTGTTCCTTAAGGAGCCGCACACCTGGCATGACTTGGACCCGGCTAATAGGAGGGAAATACACATTTACTATTTCGAGTGACCACTCCTCATATTTTACTGCAAGCGTCTGGATTTCCTTGCTTAATACAGCATGGGTTACTACGGAGTTTCCCAGTAGTGAAGTTCTGATCCAAATGATCAGGCCTCCCGTTAGTCTTCCTTTTTTTTGCTTGATAGCGGGTGAGTGGAAAGTAGAGAACCCATCTAGGTCAATAGCATTAATAGCCCAAGTTTCTTGGAAACAGCTGATGTCTTGTTTTTTAATGAATTCAACCCAGTCCTTATCTTCCATTTTACTTTTTAGGCCTGCAATGTTCCAGCTTAGAATTTTTAATATGGGACTAGTTTTATCTTTTATGTTCAAGCCGTCCATTTTTTGCTACAAGCTTCTAGATGGTTGATCTTTGTAATTCTGCGACTGTGAAAGGTTACCCCTGCTGTTTCTAGGGGAATTGGCCGACAGGCAGAACCTCATATTGCTCAAATTTATTCGTTCAGGGAGTTGTTGTTTGGAGCTAATTGCTCCCTCGAGTATCGAACCAGAATTGCCTTTTACCTCTTGCCTACCCAACATATTTTGGTTTGATGCTTTTCTAAGAAATATTGTTGGATATGGTTCCTTTTGTGGAATAGCAATAGATATACCCCAGGTCTTCATCATGTTAGAACATTTTAGGATCTGTTCTGCTATCCAAGGTGAGGCCCAGACTGTTTCTGTTGATTCCCCGTTCTCTAATTCTTTTTTTGGTATGAATCTTACTGAGAGGAGGTCTTTGGTTGTTACATTCTGTACGGCTGGCAGGGAATTGACCAAATGTAGGATATTAGACCTGTTCAGGATGTCATGACTTCCTCTTGAGGAGTACTCGGGGATAAACGTGATCGTGGCTTCAAGGTCTTTAGTCATTTCAGTGCGGATCCCAATATGCCCGCTACCTCCCTGCGACCGTCTTCCTTGGAGTTGATTGTCTTCGTTTTGTCTGTTATGAGTGGTAACTGCCCGACCAGTCAGTGTTCGTTCTACCTGGCCTTTTTCCCTCCCAAGTTGCAAATCTTTGTTCCTATGTTCTTCATACGGTTGCCTTTTTGGGGACCAATTATCCCTTTTTCCTTTAGTTTCCAGGTCCAGCGCTGGGCGCGGTAGGGCAAGCGAATCAGTAATCCACCCAGGCTGGTTACTGAAATTGAGATTTCCGGCGCTAACCTGAGAGCAGTATTTTACCTTTGACTGGGGTGCGGGAACAGGGGCAGTTGTATTGTCCACGCACTTGGTTGTTCTTATACTTTGTTTGCTTCCTATACACTCTGGGGTCTCTGCCCTTCTGCTTTCACCTTTGCTGTTGTCTTGTTCTGCCCCCTCAGTACTGGAGTTCAGAGGCTGCTGGCATTTTCCATAGTAGTCTCCTACTGTATTTGAGTAATGTACCTGGGCTGAGTGTTCTATTTTTGTAGCTGGGAGGTACTTATCGATGCTGGTACTTGATTTAGATGTTTCTGGGCTCCATTTGGGTCGTCCATTGACTAGGGAGTCGTTTGCCTCATTTGTCCCATGATTTGTACCTGGATCTTTTTCAGACCTCCTTCCTTTATCTAAGTCATGACCGAAAGCTTGATGTCCCCTGGGGCCAATAGGTATGCGGTTTATATGGGAATGGTGAGTGCAACTTTTGTCGCATAGTAATCCAGGATTTTTATTTATGAAATTAATGACTTTGTCAGTAGGTTTCTCGTGACTCTCGAGACTCTCAAACTTGATGTTTTCATCTCTATGCTGCTGTTGGGCAGGCTCAACACCTATGTTCCTGTTTTCCGCTATTAGGCTTATCTGTTGTGGCGTGTTTAAAGCCTTTTTTGCTAGTAGTTTTTTATTTCTTCTAGCTTTTTTCCATGTGTTTTTCCGTCTGCCTATTGGTTGAGACCTTTTAATCGGGGTCCTTTTTTCTACTGTATTTGAGGCTTTGATTCCAAATTCAGGACTTCCGTTGGTTCTCTCCATCTTGTCTGACTGGTTTTTTGCATCTGGGCGATTCTCTCGTCCTGGGCCAGAGTGCCCTTCTCTATCTTCTCTATCTCTTGGCCTTTCAGTTAATCTAGATTCTGTTTTTCCTGACTCGTGATTGCACACCTCTGTGCTTTTAAGGCTATGTTTGCAATCTTCAATTATGTCTTTGATTACTTTCGGGACTTCCAGTAATTTTTCCAGCAGTGGTCCACAGGCTTGTCTATCCGTCTTATCCATTTTGTCAGCCATTGCCTGATGCAACAGGTTTTCCCTTATTACGCCCTCTACTAGGGCCATCCTGTAATCTATAGTCTGTATTGAGGTTGTAAATTGTTTAGTCAGCTCAAGTTGATCGTCGAATTTTTGAGACTGGGCCATGATCGTTGTTGCAATTGAGCCCAGTGTTGTACATATAACTTTCATGATGCTGAGAATTGGTTGATCTAATGAGAGATCATCTCTGTTTCCCCGATTTTGCCCACTTTGCTCATTGGTTATCTGACCTTCTAAGTTCTTGTCGTCCTCTCCTCTGTGGCCTTGTATTATGCTGCCTTCCAGGAAATTTAGATCTTCCGACGTTATACTGTTTAGTTGAGGGTCTATATTACCAATCACGGAGTTGTCAGGCGAGGACAGCTCCAGACTAAAGGAACTACTAATGAGTCTGCACAGCTTTAAATTAGTTTTTACAGTTTGACTTTCGCAGTGAAGCTGTGGCTCTGAAAGTTTATGGGTCTGTTTAGGTGGTAGTTGTTCTATTTCAGGACCCGTTATGTTTTGGAATTCTATAAGTTCTGCTTGGGCACTTCGTGAAGGGAGTGTTAATGAGGAATTCCCGAAGTTTAATAGACCCATTTGGGGTTCAGGATAAGGTGAATCATTGCTTTTTCTTTGCTCTCCCGGAAAATTGCCCCACTCTGGGAAGTTATTTGACTCCACTTTGCCGTCCCTGAGGGGGTTATTCGTTGGACAGGATAGTCGTGATAAACCATCCGATCGCTGCTGGAATAGGCAAGTATCCTGGTACCCGGTCTCTGAGAGCTCTAGTTCATCCCCCCCCATGTTATTGCCACCCTTTTCCCCCGATGGCTGTAATGGGAGGTCACTAGCTTTGGAACTTTGCATTTGCGGCTGTTCAGAGTTTAAGTTCACTTGGTTATAATAGTTAGTAATGGTGTTTATCTTTAATTTAGTTTTCCTTACTCCCGCGGTCTCACCCGGGCCCAGGTGCATTGGTGTATACTGTTGTCTCCTGCACAGGGGACTTACAAGGCCCCCCGCAGATTCTCCTGCAGTTTCTCCTGCGTTCAGTATTGCACACTCCATATCATCGGAGTCAGTATGGGCTGGCAGCAGAGACACTGACACCGCTTCTGGTGTCCCACCCAACTCTCCTCCTGGTTCGTTTTCGTCGCCGGGAATCCCAATTTGGACACCCTCTGCTGTGACCTCTCCTTGGTTTGTAAATACCCCCTGGGATATCTGGACGATTCCATGATCCTGGTCCTGGACCTGGTCTAACCCCAGATCTTGTGAACTATTAAGTTCCTGCTCCGAATTTGGGAATTTCACTTGGTGAACGAGTGCCTCATTGGCCTTCCTGGCCTTCTTTGTTTTTCCTCTTGTCCCAACCATCTTCAAGGGCTACGCCGTTCTCCGTTCACCGTCCGCCGTCCCCCCACTTGGTTCCTTACTTACTTACTACCTTACTTTAGTCTTAGTCTTTAGGAGAGACCACCAACCGGGCCACCAACAACACCGGGTCCGAGGCCGAGGCTAGAGCGGGGGTTGGGTATGGCGATGCGACTAGACACCGGCACCAGGGGCCGTAGCTGAAGCAGAGGGTAGAAGGGGGGGGGGATCAAATGGCCAAGGAGTGGCCAAGGAGTGGTCAAGAAGTGGCCAAGGAGTGGTCAAGAAGTGTCTGCACGCCAAGATCCGACCAGGGAGCCCCCCAGAAACAGCAGGAGTAGCTGCTCACCCGATCTCACCCAGTCTTTTTCCCGGTCCCTCCCGGTCTGCTCCCGGTCTGCTCCCCTGGTCTGGTCTACGGGGGGTTCACCAGGGTCCACCGGGGAGGACAGCAAAACTCCCTCTGACTCTCTAACTCTCCTTCGGGCTCCTCCTGACTCCTCCTGGCGCCTCAACCCGGGTCGAAACAGCAAGTCTAGTGCTGAAAAGGAGCAGGGAGGCACCCGCAACCGGAATGCAGCCGGGACACACACCGGCGAAATAGGTCTCAAAGCAGCCCAAAATCACTGCAGCAGCGCGTCCGCGTCCGCGTCTTGCACTCAGCAGCAGCAGCTCCGGGACTCCAGGACGTGAACCACCCTGATTTTGTCATGTTTGGACACATATTTGTCTGATATGTATGTTTTGAGTACAACACAATTCTTCAATGGGCAATTACACATTGCACATAACACTTTACAAAGATCAGTGCATTGCATTTGGCACTTTGAGGATGATTTTGGCTTACAAATATAATTGACATCTGTTGTGCTTTCTTATAGTTTCCAATATGTGGCTGAGTTGTTGTTTTAGAGAACTGTAACAAAGACACTAAGACAAATGATGGTTGTGATTATTCATTATGATGTGAAAGCACTGTCACAGATGCTTTAGTGATACATTCACAGATGTGATTTAAGTTAAAACAAATGGGACAATGTGTGTGCATTTGTGAGTGCCTGGAGCAGAGTTCTGGATGTCTCCATGCTCAGCTGCCTACTCCTCATCCTCCATCGGGTCTTCCTGTGGTTGATCCCCATCCCAGGGGACATTCGTGCACACACAGATGTTGTGCAGCATGGAATACACCACTATCATTTTGCAGACTAGGCAGGGGTGTATTGCAATCTACCCCCAAAAACACCCAAGCAGCAGAACCTGCCCTTGAGCAAGCTAAGGTTCCACTCCACCACATTACATGTCCTTATATGCTTTCTCTGGCACTGTCTGGGGGTTGGCATATGGGGTCATTACCCACTGCTGTATTCCATAGCCTTAATCAGCTGAAATTGAAAAACAAAACTGTGTCAATGTTTAGGATAACTGCATTGGGTACATTCCTGCACATGTGTGTTATGTGTGGTGGTATTGTCATGCACTTCTCCATGATGTGATTACATGATATGTTACTCTTATTGGTGTACTGGTGTGTAGATAAGAGTCCTCAATCAACCTATGTGATGTCAAATGCAGTGCAGAAGCAGAAACATCATACAAATCTACTTCCTGGCTGTCCTGTTAATGCAGCTAAATTTTGTGATGGCTATTTGCTGCCACTCTAGTCTACTCATTGTTTTTTTATTGTTTAGCACCAACGATATTGCATTTCAGTAAAGTGGAACAGTGCAACCCAGTAATGATGCATTGTACCTCCAGCAGTATGTCTATATTAGAATATCATCGCAGTAAATGCAGATATTTTGTACACAAGGTGGCACATCAACGCATTATCTAAATATTATGTGCACTGAACCCAATCCTTTTAAAACCTTGCCCTATCGAACTGTATGCATTAACTAGTGTATGATTGGTAGTGTTATTCTCAGTGGAGCTGGTGGAGCATATGTTGTTGAGTGCAGGGTACATTTGGGGAAGTGTGGGCCTTCAGGGGGATCTCTAGTATTTCTATGTACTCGGGGTGTGCACTGACTCTCCTTCGTCAGAGGCAGTTCCTGGCACCTTTTATCTTTCCGATATGGCATCCCATTTGAACAAGATGACCTTTTTGCGTAGTCCTCTAAATTCCTCTCAACGGATAGCCTCGCCTTCGGCCTGCCCCTAGCTTTATACTTCCTCTTGTCAATATTTGACCTTAGGGACCTTGAGGGAATTCCAGTGTTGTGTCATGACTCATTTTGTCAACAATATGGCTAGATTAGCAACTCTTACTGTGGTCAGGGAGCCCCTGGGTCTAGGATGCAGTCCCAGCATACATTGCAAAGGTGTATTCCACTGGTCAAGGCCAGGGATGGTTGTCATCACTGTGGCTATGCCTATCCAGTATGAGTATATTGCAAGGCAGGACCATAGCATATGTTGGGGGATCTGCATCTAAGGCCTTACATTTAGGACATATTAAGGAGGCAGAAGGGAAAGGTGACACTCAGCCTATGGGGTGTTAAATAGGCCTTATGAAACATTGTGAATTGTATGAGCTTAGACCTCGTGTAGCAAGAGACTTTTCTGGGATATTCTAGTAAGTAGGCCCAGTCCTTGTCTAAGGATTCAGAGACCAAGTCCATTTCCCATTGAAGAGAGCATACTAATTCTTCCTTATTGGTGGATGGGAGTCCACTTTATATCACAGAAGAGTTATATAGCCTCTTCCATTGGGGGACTAAGGGGCATATTTATACTCTGTATGCGCCGGATTTGCGTCATTTGTTTTACGTAAATCTGGCGCAAATTTAACTCCATATTTATATTTTGATGCTAGACCCACGTAGCATCAAAATATTGGAGTTGGCGTCATTTTCTGCCTGCGGAAAACTACCTTGCATCAATGAGATGCAAGGTAGGTGCACCCAGGCAAAATGTGACTCTAAGGCCCTTGCGCCTTATTTATCCTCACGTGCAAAAAACACGCATTATTTAATTATTTAATTAATTATTTATTTAATGCCTGGGTCAGGGCAGGCGTGAGGGGACCTGTGGGCTCATTTCCATGGTCGGAGACCACACCTAGAGTACACCTAAGGATGGGGGAACCCATCCCAGGTAAGTCCAGGTAAGTAATTATACTTTTTTAAGTGCCTTGGGGGGCCTAACTTGGGCCCCCCTATATGGCACTGTGCCCAATGGCCATGCCCAGGGGACATAAGTCTCCTGGGCATGGCCATTGGGCAAGGGGGCATGACTCCTGTCTTTATTTAGACAGGAGTCATGTCCAGGAGGTTGTACATCAAAATATTTTGCTAGTCAGGTTAGAGTCATTTTTCCGATATACTTTGACGCACAACCCCCTGTTTCCCCTACGCCTCCCCCACCTGGTTAGCGCCACGAATTTTGACGCTAACCAGGCCTTACCACTGGCTATCGTTATTCCTTAAATAAGAGGCTCGGCTGGCATCGAGGAATGGCGCTAGCGGGCAGTAAACCTTTTGACGCAAACCTGCGCTAACGCAGGTTTGTGTCAAAAAGTATAAATCATGGCCTAAATGGGTTAGTCCACTTGATGTTAAGTGTTTACACTACATGTGTGAAGGGGCGCAATATGGTTGAGACTTTTTTCTTGGCCCTCTTCCCTAGGTAGGTATGTAACATATGAAACATGGCTTTACAGACACATGCATGGGTCCATTGTCATTCACAGAAGGTGGTGGTGGCCTACATGACATTAACACAGGCCTTTGCGGGTCAAAGATTATCCAGGGCAGATGTTGTGATACCATCCACACAGTATGCACTCACACATACCAACTGAGTGACATGGTGTTACGACTGCCATTGCCAGATCCCTGAGTGCATGTCATGGTGGGGGAACATTGTGTACATGTGTGACTGCATTGTATTCAATATGTGCACACACCACATGGATCCTGAAGATTTGGGAGTGGTCTTCTGCAGTTCAGCTACACAACTTCCTGCACTGCATGACATCTCTGGGAAAAGAATTAGTACACGACATTTGGGCCTTCTTGCACTTTAAAATTCCTTTCAAATAGATTTGAACACAAGTTGCCTGGCAGGTACACATTCACACTTGCATCAGGGGTTACAGGGGTTCTACATTGCATACAGGATTTTATTAGTGTGTGGGGGAGCACCTTCCCATCAATGCTGCTGCCTCAGAGGCACAGTGAGTGATGGATGTGTGCAGCATTACACAGCGCACATAGGGCATGGGAGTGATTGATGATTACGATTCATTTAGACAGTTACACATCACCTACCCATGAGCTGTGGTTTGTCACTTTGCACCTAGTTCTTGATGTGGGGTCCATAACATCCCTGATGGTCTGTGGTAGTCTCATGGGACACTTCCACAATGGAAATGGAACATTCCCCCGCACACAGTTATGGTAGGCAAAATTCATGCCTGCCATGCATTGCTACTTTCCTTTTCACCATGCAACATCTGCAAAACTGACTTTCGGTTTATTCACATGTATGGCTGGGGGATTTGCATTGCGTATGTAACCAGATGCCTGGTTATGTATGTGGTACAGCCCTCATACTGAAGTCCCTATCTGTGTTGGCAGACATTGACGTGTGTATTGTCTCACCTATTTCAAATAGTTAGTGGGTCTGTTAGGCACTTGAGTTTTGCTTACCTACAAGTAGGCCATTTCCATATTGTCCATCCTGGAGCTGCTCATTCATGATTGAGTGCTGGAATATGCATGCATAATGCACACTGCTAGCGAATTTTGCCACCACATTTTTAAATACCTCTCGGTGGTCAACAATGGCCTGGAAATAAATATAGTGGGTGTGTTTCCTGGTTGTGGCAGAGATGGGCAGTTGCAGCAGGAGGAACCAATTGAACAAGCATGCATAGCACCCAGCACATGTGGGAACCCAGCGATGGCATAAAATCCTTGTTTGATCTCCTACTGCAGTTACTGGGTGTTGGGGAAGAAGATGCAGTGGGGTGTCAGGTGGATAATGGCATCCAGGACAGAGAGTAAGAATGAGGGAAATGATGGTTGAGAAATTCCGCCCACTCTGGCTGCTGGCTGGAAGGACCCCCGAGGCCAGCAAGTGGAGTACAGCCAGTAGTTTTGTCTGTGGAGGGATGTTGGTAACCCAGTCTAGTGTAGCCTTGAGTCTTGGCACAATCAGGTGCAGCAGCCATACTATAGACTCCTTCTTCAGATGGTAATGAGTAATTACATTTTCCTTCCTGAGTCCAATTAGTGACATACTTTGCTGATAGATGCACTCCCTTCTTCTGAGCTGCATCTGCGGTGCAAGTGGTGGTGATGGTGGAGGTGATGGTAGTGGTGGTCTTTTTGCTGCTCCAAGCTAGAGTCGGAGTTGTCCAGGGTGTCCTAGAGCTTTCCAGAGTGATTTGGTTATGTTCTCCTTGTGTACAAGTGCCAGTGTGTGATTTTTATGCCTGGTCTGACAAGATGTTAATTTTTTTACGCATTGGAGACTCTGCGTGACTTTTGCCAAGGAAGAGTGATTTTTAGAAATCCTCGTATCTACGGCTCTGTCAGTTCTGCATGTTTTTTTTAAGAAGGAACGCCTACCTTACATATCATTGTCATTACCTAAAGCGGCCGGACCTGGCACTAGGAAAAATTGATGCACGGAAGGGAAAAGTGACACTAAAGGCCTCTAGCGTCACTTTATAAATATGGAGCTAACAATGTGCTGCTGCTGCTGCGTCAAAGAAATGATGCAGCCCAAGCGCCATATAAATAAGTCCCCTAGTCTCTAAAAAGTGGTCATATTAAAATCCTAAACAGAGTAAGAGTAGTATAGTAAATTAACTAACAAGTATAAACGTAGAAATGTATGCTAGATTTTTAGGGTCGAGCGCAAAGTGCTCCGTTCCTGGTGTAATCTCTCTGTAGGCTTTTAACCACTCCCATGTCAAGCCCATCAGTTTGGTTGGTTTTGTGGGCTTGCCTTTTAATATTAGCTTGATTTAATTAGTGAAAGGCATGCATACGTCATGCCTTTTTCCAGTGTTTAGCCAGCCTCAAGCGCACCGGCCAACTATTGAAAACATATGAGGCTCCATGTTTTCTGCACTATTTATTCTGAAGGCAGAAGGATCTCGCTGGGCAGTAGCAGAGCACTTTGCATGGCATCGACCCAGTTATACGGATATTTGCACTTTTACCAGTTTCATGGATAATTGCACTTTTGCTGGTTAGATGGATAATTGCACTTTTGCCAATGCGTTTCACTGCGAGTAAACTTCCTTTTGTGTGTTTTCTTTGCGCTCCAGGTGGCCGTCGGCTCGCTTATGTGAAACGGTTTTACTTTTCAGTTCATTTGCAAGAAAAGTTCGGTTAGGAGTTTACAACTCTAATAGCTTTAACTTGAGTAAACGCAAAATCCATTGCATTGCAAATGCTTGTTAACTAAGGTATTCTTTACATGTTCTTTTTTAATGAACGCCAATTGTACATCTAGAAATAACCAATCCAACAAATAGTTGCTTTTATACATAGTTATTTTCCTATAAAAGGGCACACTTCCAAAACACTTCTAAATTCGAAATTGAATGTAAGTTTTCTCTTAGCTGGCATTTCTCACATTATAGCTTGTCCTTGCATGTGTTTTAGTGTTATAGCGTCTATTGCTTTGTGTGCTTGATTTCAGAGAAAAAGAGCGATCGGCTTGTAGCCGCCTGAATACGGCAGAAAATTTATCAGTTTTATGGATTTTCTCTGCAGCTGTTAAAGGAATTCTAGCTTTGATTCAAAGTTTTTTCGAACCAAACTGTTGCTACAGGCGTGTTATCTGATTTATATTTTATTATAGTAACGTATCTTTCATTGTAATCGAAGTGTGAATGTGAAGTGGCTCTTATGATCAGCAGTTGTAACGATTTTGAATTTGAGTGTTTCAATTGACACAGAAATGACTTTGCCTATCGACAGCATTTCCGGAGAAATCCTGTGTACTATAAATGTTCATAGGTTTGAAGATATCTGTTTTACCAGTATATAAAAGCAGTTTTAGAAAGTATCCCAATATTTCCTATGAACCACAAGAGTGAGCTTGCTTTAGGACATCTACTCAATGGTTTTACTTACACCTACCTATGCCTCCCCTACCTCCTAATGATGCCTTTCTTATTCACCGCTACATACTCCTAACTTTCCTAATCGTATTCTTAACTGATCAAATCCTAAAGACTTCTACTTGCTAATACACTTACTCGTATTTCTCCTCCTGGCAGTACTCCTTCTTACTCCAACACGTGCTCCTACACTTACTTTTACTACTATACTTACTCTTACTGTTACTTCTACTTAAGTCTACTCTTTCTCCTACTAATGCCTAGTGTTACTTCTACTTCCAAAATTCCAATACTCTGGAATTTATATGTGGTACTTGCCAGATCATTAACCCACCATAAAAATGAATATTGAAAACCAGTGGAGAAGGCTTACAGCAAAACTATCCGCTAACATTGTTGCTGTGGTATTGCAAGTTAATAGTCAGATCCTCAACCTTGACAGCCACTCTCTGATTGTGTGGCACAAACCTTCTTTAAATGGCCTATAGTGACAGTCTATACGTTATCCTAGCCATGCTGCCTTCTGTGGCACAAAAACTAGGAATTCACCTATTGCCACCAACTAAAACTAAGGGGCATGTTTACAAACCCCTAGCTCCACTGGAGCTTCTCTTTTTCTGATGCTCCGGTGGCGCTGTGCACTGCTCTGTATTTACAATGCGGTGTTAAGCCACTTTTTATGCCTTAATGCCACCTTGTAAACACCGTCCCTTAACACGCAGCACTTTGCGTGTAATGGTCGTGCAATGGGGGTTGCTGTGGGTGTTCCACAGCAACACCCATTGCATTTTGACGCTGCCCCAGATTTACGAGATTTCGTAAAACTGAGGCAGCGCCAAAATCTAATGCCACCCCATGGGTGGCATTAACATGGCATAACGGGGAGAAATGCTTTAATTTCTCCTCGTTTTTTGCTCGTTTTGTGCTCTTTCTATGTGTACTGCACCATGGGGGAGCAAATCACCTTTACAGATTGTTTTGTGCAGAAAGGTGTCCCTTCCTTTACAAAAGCAATTTCCACCGCAACGCAGCAATCTTTGCACCATGGTGCACGGGTGGCCGCCTTGGCGCTGGCAGCTAATTTAGCCCTGGCACAGGGAGAAACACAGGGATGCCCCCTATTATTTTAAATACAGCGCATCCCTGCATTTTAGAAGTGGCGCGCCACTGCCAATTTTGAAGCAGCCGCACTGCACCGCTTATAGTAAATAAACGCCTAAATAGCATCTTCAGAGAAGTGTATGTGCACTTTTAACCTGTTTCTTTCAAAAGATCAATCACACAATCTCGCTCTGACCCATTGCACCCTCAACTCTCTCACCTGGTCCGTTAACCTGTGCCATCTCCACAGTGGCGTAGCGTGCGGGGTGCAGGGGGGGCCGGGCGCAACATCTGGGGGGGGGCGCGCTCGCACTCGCAGCTCTCTGCCCCTGCCTGGCTCACTCACGCAAATTACTTGCCTTGCCCCGGGTGCTGACAACCCACGCTACGCCACTGCATCTCCATGCATCAGAAGTACTCACGTACATATGTGATTTATATAGCACAAGCCTAGCAATGATGGTAGGAAGGGTTGTGCAGAAGGGGGGAGCTTTGTTTTTTAGCAGCATATTAAATCCTGGTCCTAATTGCCTGGCAATCCACCCTTCGCCTCCATAGTTACTGAAACCAGGGATATCGGTAGATCTGGGGTGGGTCTGGGGCGCAAAAATACATACCATTTGAAGTTTTTGGAGAATAAAACGGGAATCAGTGATTTAACACTGATCCCCTTTCAATGTTTTTGACCGATTTAACCCGGAGATTATTCCTGCTTATGGCAGACAAAGCTTCCAGGTGAATTGCTCCTGAGCCGCAGAGCTACCCTAGATCTTGTGATTGCGATGAGGCTGGTACTGGTAGCTCTTAATACTACCCTCAACGGGGCTACCGCAGAACTCATTATGAGGCCCTCATTCTGGCAGCTGAATGTGTGGTGCTGTTAGATAGCCAAGGTTAAAAGTATGCAAGTTGCTGCTACTGCGTTTTGACTTATAAAATGTAGATAGGAGTGACCTACACGACATTTTGCAACTTGCAACAAGGATTATAACCGCTGTGACAAACCCATAAATAAAATGAATACATTTTTGCACTGCATCAAGGACAATAAAGTCCTCTTGACATGGAAACCTGCGGAGTAGTTTGCAAAAATGCATCATTTATCCTGAGAGCAGGAATCACTTATGTCAACTGCTCTCCAGAATTTCCTAGATTATTAGTAGACCCAACCACAAGAAGCCGAAAGTAGTAAGAGGTGCTGCCCTCTCTAGAACTAGTGCTAACCAACAGTAATCTCATCAGAAGACACTTATTCCATGGTATCTGTGTCAGCAAAAAGGCTGGCTGTGGGTTCTGGTGGTGGCAATCTCGCTGGGCTGAATAAACATGACATAATATAGCATAACACCTGAATTTATTTGTAAAGCACACACTCGCCATTTGGTCTCTTGGCACTACAAAAATAGATGTTTGTTACCTAATTTCATAATTGACTTCAAAACCATGAAAGACTACTGTAAAAAGAATTGCCCGAATTCGAATTTGTGACCATGAGGTCGAACACAACCTGAAATTCATCCCTTTGAAAAAAGAGCAGTTTGCATAAAAATAATGTAATCAATAACCGAGCTCATTTAAGGGCGCGCAAGACTCTCAGTATTTGTCATAAAATGATTAGCACATGGAACCATTACAAGTCATCTCGAACAATATTTTCCAGTGGGAATCAAGTAATTTTGGACCATTCATTCCAGCCAGCCTGTATGGTCCCAACTCTCAATCAGGCCCTTACAATTGTTTGCTGATATAAATGACAGGATACTGATCCGGTGATTGATAAGGTAGTAAAGAGTGCACTTTGGAAACGTAATTTACATGAGTGGACAACAGATTTACAGGTGATTCGAAGAGTCATGTAACAAATGTTATTCTTGGAGGGTTTATAAACTATTGTGCCAGATTTATTAGAACATGACGGTAGGCAGCGCTGCGCCAAATTTTGCAGCGTTGTGCACCATAGTTTTCAAAATACAGGTAAACACCATAGACATTAGAATACCAAGCACCCCTGTGTTACCCCTTGCGCTGGTGCTAAATTTGCTGTTGTGCGCCAACGCAGCCACCCGAGGAAAGCATTTCTCCTCGTTGTGCCATGCTAACGCCACCTCAGGGTGGCATTAGATTTTGGCGCTGTCTCAGGTTTACGAAAACTCATAAATCTGGGGCAGCATCAAAATGCAACGGGTGTTGTTGTGGGCACACCACAGCAACACCCATTGCATGCCCCTGCCACGCAAAATGCTGTGTGTGAGGGGGCCGTATATACAAGGAGGCGTTAAGCCACAACAAGTGGCTTGACGCCACCTTGTAAATATTGTGCTGTGCATAGCGTCACGGGAGCGTCACCAAAAGTGACGCTCAGGTGGCGCTAGGGGCTCTTAAATATGCCCATAAATGTTTTATATATTTGAACACGACCATTTGTATCGGAAAAGATACTCAACTGTTGAACTCAATGACAATAAAAATAAATGAACAGGAGGTTGAACTTCTAGCCACGTGGTCTACTACACTGACAAAATCATCCTAAAGAACAATGACCTCTTTCATTTCTGTTTTCAACCGACTCATTTCCTTACTATGCATGAGTAAATTATTTTGAGGGTGTTGCTGCGGTCCTTTTATAATCACTGCCACATTCTTTGTGCATTTGCTGTATTATGACTGTGAATTGAAAGATCAAGCTACAGTAGGCTTTCAACCATATGTGAATTGCTTCGGAATCTGCAATAGGAGAGCTCTTCTATATGCCAAGCATAAGATCCCACTGCTATTACATTTAGGAAGTAACTTTAAGTTGCGAGTTCATAGTGCTGGTCTGTTTCCTTTAAAATACTTACATTTGAACAGCACACATTCTCTGAAGGGAAAATCTAATCCAACATTTTGCGCATGAGCGTCTCTTGCAGTTGGTATTGCCAGGAGTCCTGGAAATGAATAGAAAATATTTAAACAAGGGGGTGCGTGTGTACTGGTGTCAAACGAGCATGTTAATGATGTGCAGACTGTGTGCATAAGTGTTTTTCATCTGCTCCCTATTACTTGGATCTTAAGAAAATCCTGGTTTATTTGAAAAATAATCAACCCACTTTAATATACGTGCTTTATCCGAAGTGGAGGACTTCCTTCTTTACTTCTGACATCTTGCAAGTGTATTATTTCTTCAACCTCTGATTTCAAAGGGCATGGGGCTTTGACCACTAGAGTGTGCATCACAGCCACAATCAATGTTATTATAGGAGGAAAGACACTATTTTCTGAGAGGCCTACTTCACATGGACTCATTGGCAGCCCAACACCTATTGTGTGTTGGAGACATTTGAGGGGACCATCAACTGCATTAGGGCTCTGTGGAAATCCAAGAGATACTGTCATTTGATTAACAAATAACCTATTGAAAAACATAGAAAGGAAACATTTCCCCTCCTTCCGAAACGGCACAACCACGATTGACTCTCACTGGTCCCAGTTGGCATGATGACTCCTTCCAGCAGACCATTGGACCAGCCGACTCCAGCAGGGATTTTGCCCCTGCTGCTCTGTGTGTGGCATGCAGTGGCTAATACACGCCACAACCATGCAGCCAGGATGCATGTTTACTGGCCGGGCAGAGCATTGCTCATTGGAGTGGGAAGATTGACATCATCTCTCGTTGGGGGACTGGACTGCCCAGTTCTCTCCAGGAGGACTCGGCTGACCACTTCTCTCAATTGGCATATATGCCCATTAATTTTCAGTCATCCATCACTCATTCTCTCCCCCTGCATAAGTGTGCAGGGCAGAGGGACAGTTAAGCCAGAGTGCCCAGCACCACTGCTCTTTCCAGCATTGGACGGTCGATAGCCAGAGCCTCTGGGGATGAAACCTTCTATCCTCCTGTTCACTCTCTGACTCTCTGCCCTAACATCCTTCTGAGGGAACAGAGAACAGCCAGTCACTTGGACCTGCAGATTTCATGACAGGCCTCCGAATACCGTGCTCCAGGGACTAGTGCTTCCTGTAGATTATGCAGAGAATAGGCATTACTTTGCCAGTTTTGGAGTAAACTTGAACTAGGGGCTAGGGTGTTTTAGTGTATCTGGTGGTGTGTCAATAATGTTATCAGATGGCCCTCGTGGTATAAGCTCATTCATTTCCAACCTAAAGCCTTCATTTATACCAGGCACTAGCAATGCCATTGGGCCTGACTATTGAATCAAAATGCCTATTGTGTCATTGATTGTCTTAGACACTCAGTAGGCCATTATACATGCACTCTGTCCCTCATCTTTGTACTTATACATCCATTTACTTACTCATTCTTTCATTCACCTACAGACCCGGCCACAATAAAACAGACACAGAAATTCAAAAACATATGCAAGATGACTAAAAGAATACTAGTAGAAAAAATAAAATCATGCTGTCTTTGAAACATGGCAGGTATATCCTTGAATTAACAAAACCAAACATAGCAGCAGCAGTCCATCTTGCAGAGGTACTGTAAATAGACTATTGTTGTTCTGAAGTTCCTGGATGGTCGCCAGAATTAGAACCAACGTGTTGGCTGTCTCTGAATGGTAAAACAAAGATACACTGTGGATAACAGCATTCCTGTTAGAAATTGGGTCTCTAGTTGGCAGAGGTATACACCCTATCCAAGTACGGACCACAATCCTAGTCTGGGTAAGTCAATTACACTACCTAAAATAACCTATGCTCAACCTTTGGTAGCTTGGTGCAGAGCAGGCAGGTTTAACCTAGAAGGCAAAGCGTAAAGTATTTGTACAGCACACACGCAGCAAGTACAGTGAGAACACCACAAAAGGGCTCCACATGTGGGCCCGTCTTTGCCCGTCAGCGGCCGAAAGACACTGGGCTGGGCCTACCCTCTTGGTTTTCATTTTATTTGTAATTTTTAAGTATTTGTTTTTTCCTTCATTTGATTTTCCCTTTGAACCTAACATTGTATATTTATATATACTCATTGCTAATTTTTAATCATCTAGGGGCATATTTATACTCCATCTGCGCCGATTGTGCGTCAAAAATGTTGACGCACAATCAGCGCAAACGTTGCCCCGTATTTAAACTTTGACGCCCGCGGACGTCAAAATTCCGCCCTGTGCGTCATTTTTGGGATGCAACAACCCGCCTTGCGTTAATTATATGCAAGGTAGGTGTTCCCGTCCCAAAAATGGCTTAAACGCCCGTGCATCGTATTTATGCTTTCTGGCAAAAATGACGCACGGCCGAGAGGCGGAGCCAGAAAATGACGCACAGCCCGATTTGTGTCAAAAGATAACACCTGGGTCAGGGCAAGCGATAAAATAGGGCAAACACACCTGTATTTAATCAGAACACACAGAACAAACAGCAGAGCAGCAGAGCAGCAACAGGGAGCCATGGAGGTGATCCTAATCCAGCGTGCAGCGACGCAGAGCCCAGCAGCAACAACAGCAGCTACAACAACACCAGCAGGGACCCCAAAGGCTGCGCAGAAGGCAGGAGAGGATATTCCGCCCCAGAACCACCCTTCAGGGCCTCAGGGAACACGACATCATCCAGAGGTACCGGTTGAACTGACAGGCCATTCAGCAGCTGCTGCGCAACATTGAACTGCAGTTGGCCCCCACTTTGGTGACACCCCGCACCATACTAACAGAAACCAAGCTGCTTGCCGTACTTCATATGCTGGCAAGTGGCTCTTTCCAAACAACTGGTGCCCTGGTTGGCGGAATATCACAACCATCATTTTCTGCCTTTTTGCCCAAAGTACTGGATGCCATCATTCGACTGCCACCCTGCCACATCTGCTTCCCTAACACACTGCAGAAGCAGCAGGAAACAAAACAGGGGTTCTACCTTATCAGTGGCTTCCTACACGTCCTTGGTGCAATCGACTGCACACATGTACGCCTTGTACCACCTGCTGCAACTGAACACCTCTACCGCAACAGGAAGCACACACATTCCATCAACGTGCAGGCCATAGTCGGTCACCAGGGATTGATCACCAACATCGTGGGAGTGTACATGACTCATACATCTTCAGTCACTGCACCATCAACAAACACTTTCAGGATGGATGGTATGGCAATGGACTACTTGTTTGTAAGCACAAAAACCTACTTATATACGCACTGCACAGCAACCCTCTAGGACACACAACACATACACCACAACAGCAATATGTGGACAGGAACATACTGAGGACGTGACATCGCTAGCCATGTTTCTTAGCTCACCATTGAACCTGTCACACATCGGAAATTACTGTACAGCCTAATGTTAAGACGTCAAAGATCACAACGTGTGGAGTGCTCAAATGTCACCTTGCAAAAATGACCTTTACATTAATCCATTGCATAAGTCTAAAGGTATGGGATGTCCAGGGTACATTTATATGAACGTGTTAACAACACTGTCAATTTTAACTGTGCATGGAACTACAATCTCACCCCCAGTGAAGACACACGTACACCTGTATCACAAGTCACAATGCTAGGGAGGGCACACTGTACTGCAAATCACAAAACATACTGCTGACAAACGGTTAGCTGACAAACACTCGTTCAGCCAAGGAAACAACACAATGCAGATGGTACATCCTACAAGCATAGGATGCCACATTATTACACAAAAGAGTCACAGACAACACAAGACAACTACTGCCATGAAAGGTCTTTTCAATAGTGCCAGCTACATCAACATGATCCCAATCATTTTCTCTTGCAGCTGATCAGGGGTATGGCATCCAGCCATGGATTATGACACCATTTGGCAACCCAAGTACTTCTACAGAGCGTGCCTACAACAACGCCCATAGGAGGACACACAGCATTGTCGAGAGGACCTTCGGCATCCTCAAGTCAAGGTTCCGGTGCCTCAACATCACTGGTGGTAGCCTCCTATATTCCCCGGAGATGGTCTGTAGGATCATCCTAACATGTGCAATATTGCACAACATTTGCATCAAAAGAAACATTCCCCTCCTGGAACCAGAGCCACACATGCCTGAAGAGGAGGAAGAGGAGGATGCTGGCCTGCAACAGGAGGGGGAACTACAGAGCATGGCCGCTGGTATACGCAGACAGCAACAGATCGTCAATAATTTATTTTGAATATGATCACCTTCACCACTTTAGTTAACAAATTTAAATAAACACCTATTTTAATCACCATATCATGGTCTGGCTATTCCTTTTTGCACACCTTCATCTCTACTTATCAGAATAAGAGTGTTGCCTCATGGAGCATTGCTGAGATACTGAGTAGGACACAGAACATCCCAGAGCTAATGTGATGCCTAACATACAATGGTCACATACACACACACTGTAATGACATCTATCATGTCCATTTCTCCTTTGAAAGCCAATAGCAGAGGACCACAACTATTTCACACATACATGTTAAAATCAAGGTCCAACGCAGCATATGGCACACAAATAAGATACCATCACTCAATAAGGGGAAAACAAGCCTCATACATGAGGCAGTCAATGTGCTTTGGCATCAGTAACAGGAATGCCTGACCAGACCCTTGACAGCAGTAAGTCCAACTGCATCCAATATTTGCAAGGAATATCTGTGACCAGAGTCCCATAGAAGCAGAACAGAGACAGCACAAGTGCCACACATATGAGCAGCATTGCACACATGACATTCCATGTACATGTCAGCCCATTTCCTAACTCCTGACACACCCATGCACCTGGTCACAACCCACCTGTCGGAAGAGGTCCCTGGAATTCTAAGATGTGTACCCTGATATTCCCTCCTCTACACACTCAGACCAACATTAGCAAACCAGTGTGCTACACCCTTTCCTATGGTATGCCATTGTCATAGAACATCTGACTACAAGGACGTCAGGTCAATTTCTACACTGTCTTCTTGTATCAAAGCCCTGTTAGCACATGTAGATTGCTTCCCGTGTGAAAATATCTGTTGGCCCTTAGAATGCAAGTCTCACCTACAGGACTGGTGAGAAACAGATGCAGCCCACACCTGTGATCACCTCCATGCACACCACCCATTTCAACAAGCACTGTCCCTGCTGATGCCTGGAACAGCATAGGAGTTGCCATTATGTCAAATACATCGTTAAGCATTGATACTAATTAAGCCTTGTAACACAGCCACTGGGTTCATTTGTCACCTTCAAAAACACAGGACATACACAGTTTTACATGTGAACTGTCTAGTTTGTCCTCAAACAGTCTTAGTCAGACCACTGATTATGTAACTTGTCAAGTAGCTGGATCCTGAATCACCTTGCATTCTGTCAGCCTGACTGGCAACTGTCTGTGCGTCACACTAAAGTATCCCTGTGTCTACATATGTACACACTTGCGTTAGCAAACCTCTCATTCATCAGGGGGTATTGGGCATGGGCTTCTTCAATGCATACACAAATACATTGTATAGCATCATCTGCCTTTTAACTGTACCATTTGAGTTACATCCTCTTGGAAAAGCAAAATTCATGGCCCATCCCTTGTCTGGGTCGCATTTATGCATCAATGACAAAGTATGACAGTGTCCCAGGGCCGGAAGCAGGGATTGGGTACGGGGCTTTCAGCACAACCAGCAACCTCTGATAATGTCCATGAATAATACACAAATGTCAGGACCATGACAGTTCACACACTGAATCACAGTGCGCACAACATAGTGATGGGCCGTGTGTGGTGAATAGCTGCGAGAATAATCAGCACAGAGGCTATGATGTTCTCAGATGCAGTGGGAAGTGCAGAGGCCAACCTGTGTACAAATGTTGTAATGACTCCTGCCGGAACATGACACCTGAGACATTATCTCACTCAGCACACCAAGGTTGCCCTGTTGACTGTCTCATCACACGTCTTTTGTGACAGGGTGGGACCATCCACATGTTGGTTCACATGTCCACATCCACTTTACTCGCATTGATCAACCAAGGATACTCAGTAGATACAGGAATAGCTGCCACTGACTCATGATGAGTCCTGGACCGAACTGTGACAAATTACACCCCAAAAAATATACAGGATCATCATTGGACCACACACATGAACAAGACACCTATGTGCAATTGATCACTGGAAATAAGTGGACACGTGCTGTCTTGTATGCTGGTCCACCACAGCCACTTGATAGTTGGGGCTCACTTCAATGGCCTCAACTGTGGTGTCATCATACATTTGAGATTCACCCTTGTCTGTCTGTGAAAACAACATGGTACCCACTTCCTCAATGCATGTGTATGACTCACTGTGGGATTCACCAAGTAGTGCCTAGAAAGCTCTTACCAATACTGTAGGACATAGGATGTAGAAAATGTGGACCATTGACATGAACAAGCGTCTGCCATCCATCTGGTGCATGCTATGTCACATGTGGTGTCTACGTGACCCTAAAACTTGGAAGTCCACTTTACGTGTGTTGTTACATGTATGACTAACACATGCCCTCGCTCATTTCCAATATGACTTGCATCTAAGGATTGGACACATGGACGTCACATTCATACAAGCATATGTACAAATATGCTTATTGTGATACACACACACTTGGTCAACAAATACATTAGTTGCCAAGGCGCACAATTTGAGCCAAAGGCATTTAGGTATTGTACATATGTGCGTCACATTGCTATCCTCTCCTTATGCCAAACATGCACAATTTGTGCAACACATATATGTAGGCCACACTTATGGCCAACTATTGCGTCAGCCAACCGTAAAAATACTGTGAAGGGAGTAGCCGATCATGGTCCACTGCAGTATGATGTCACACATGTGAACATACACCATCAACACCATACTGTCTTCAATCAGCCTATCTCTGATGTGTCCCAAATGTAACATAACCAAAAAACAAGTAAAAATGCCCAAAACCAGATAATGCACTGTAATTTTGATGTCCCTAGCGTTATGCGTCATTTTTTGTTTACCATAACTGGATTTGCGTCATTTTTTTTGACGCACAGAAGTGAAATTTAGCCCGCATCCAGATATTTGTACAGTCCATGTACTATTATGTGGATGCGGGTTAATTTTCACTTCTGTGCGTAAAAAGAAATGATGCAAATACAGTTTTGGTAAACAAAAAATGACGCATAATGCGAAAAAGGCAGGACGTTTCATACAGGAAGTGATGTAATAGGATATCCTGTTTACAGATCATGTACAGTGGGTGTACTTTCACTTTCACTTTGCAGTCTATGATCTTTCTAGACTGTGTGGCTGTGTAGAGAGTGTTGTCCTGAGATTTTGTGCTGTTTTTGTCCTGTGTGCTATCTGTATTGTCAATTTGTGAAATAAAAATTGTAGCTGTATACTGTACTACTGTGTTTTGTCTACATTTGTCCATTTATCTTGTGTTTTTATTGTTTGTGGGAGTCTGTTGTGGGTAGTGTTAGTTTGGGGATAGTTGGGCTTTTTTAGTGTTTAGATTTACTTTTTATCTTTCCTTGTACCCCTACTTTCCCCCTTTTCCCCTTTCTATTTCTTTTCCCCCTATTCCCTTTCACTTCCAAGTATGTCTGGTAGGCCACGTCTTGGCAGGATGGGGGAAGATGAGCTGGGGGGGTTCATCTGGCTTGTGACGCATTTCTTGCCGCTCATGATCCAGGCAGGGGGCAGGGTGATACAGGGGTATCCAACAGAGGCATACAGAATCCGGTGGGGAAAGGTGCTGCATCACCTGCAGCGTGTGTATGCCAGCCAGAGGAGTGACCACCAGCTGAAGCACCGGTCGGCTGACCTCATCACCAGGGAGCAGGATCTCTTGGACCACCTGGGAATCATGATTGGTGGCACTGTTGGTGAGTACGAATCATGTTAATGTGCACGATTAAATGCTCTGTGGTGACATGACGGGATTAGTACAATGTCTGCCAGCTAACTTGCTGACTGTGTGTAATGCTGGGGAAATATAAAGAGATCATTGATGCACTATGGCAAGGATCACAATTGCTAGCTGTCAGGTAGCACTTGCTCAGCAAACTTACAGGTTACTTTTCCATGAAGGAATTTGGTGTGGCCTTTTTGTCAGAAAATCTAACAAAATAGGAGCCAATCATGTCTATTTAGGGTACTATTGACAGAGAAGTACAGATGTACCAACATTTAGGCCAACTTTGTTGACGCAATTGCTAGACTGACTTTAGAATCACTACATGATGTAGAAAATGAGTGCTGGCTTCACGTCAATTGATAATAGCAAAGTGGCTCAGACATATGTCTCATGTGAGTCTGGTGAGTGTGGAAGGAAAGCGTTCACGGAAGTACTATGAATGTGTGGGATTATTGTGTTCCTTGATCTTTTTGTATACATGTCAGTTCTGGATTTGAAAACATCATGAAAAGGTGTAAGGTGCCCTCAGCTAACATCTTAGAATGCTTGTTGGAGTTAGTTGTGCCACAATCCAAATATGGATGGCAGTTCAAGTGTATGCACATGGCTTCACATCTCCATGGTTGGTGCAAATCACCATAGCTGGGCCACATCAATTGAATAAACTGTAACACCAGGATGGCTTACAAAAGTCCCTGCCCCTCCCTCTGTATATTGGACCTATGTGTAATAAATTTGTCATGGCCACAAGGCATGTTTGACTGGTAATGCAGTCCTCAAGTAACCAGGCTTTGGATGTCTCTCTTGGATGCACATGATGGGACGATTACACTCCATATTTTTTACTGCTCACCAATTACAGGGCATATTTGCAACCACATGATAGTTATGGCCAATGTATGTGTGCAGATATGTGTGTAACTGTCACAGGAGACCCATGCTATGTACAAGTTGGCCGTGATATATCAGATGCAGTATCATCATGTCTGAATGGCTGCCAGTTCCTTATTCAGCCTACTCATTGTAAATGTTTGTGAAATTGTTGCGCTGTGCACAGATTTTGAGCACATTTCTTCCTTCCATACCTTACAGGTGGACCGGCACCCTACACTGTGGGAGAGGTGGCGACATTTGAGGACCCCGACCACTCCAGTAAATGTTGATATGTCTGTTATGTGTTGTGTTTGCTGGTTATGGACTCGTGTGAGTAGGACGCATAGCAAGGTGTGATGCGTTGGGCAAGCTTTTCTCCTGTTCCATGAGTGGGAATTCAGTTTCTCACATGTTTTGAGTTGGCCAATGCGTATCCAATGTTATCATGTAGGGATTGTAGGCCATTCCTGTAGGCCCCACTGTGAGTACAGGGGTTAGTCATGTGGATGACACTTGTATCACCAGGAGTCGCACTGGAAGTCAGCCCCTGATTTAGTCAGCCTGTCAGACCCACATTTTCTGAGATTGGTACAGCAAATTGCTTTCCAATAGACAACTGCTTCCCTATTTACCTACATAATTTTGAGACAGTAGGTAGAACCTCCTAGCAGCATGTACTTCCACATGTAGTGCTACAAGCATGTGGAACTTGAGCGCAATGGCCTAGGTGTGCATGCAATTCATGATCATGGGTGTTCTAGCAACTCTGTGTCTGATGTAAGTCAGGCCTCACTGGAAGTATATGTTGTGTACCAAGTTCTGCATTTCCTGACATGTCTGACCCTATGAGTGCTCTAGGGTTTGCTGACTCCTAATTGTAGATAGACCTTACCTGTGGTGTGTCTGTAGAGACAAACATGTGTGGAGTTTTCTATACACTCCTCGGTGTACATGTTGTTGGCAAATTATAGTTGATTATCCACCCCCCCCCAAACACGGGCATGGGTTTGTGAATGGGGTACCTAGTACTGATGCTACCAGTATGTTTTCACATACATGTGAATAAGTGACGGTTTGGTTGCAACCTAGTATACACACTCAGGTTTGGCACTTGGTACTTTACTGGCAAGCCCAGTTACAACTTGCAGACCATGTGGCTTTAGTTTTGCTTTCCGTACACTGACATTTGTAGCCCAGGTCTTGGCGGAAGATATGCAGCATGATTCTTAGCTGATAACTGGCAGAACTCAGATTGCAAGTCAAAGCCAGTTGTTACCCATCTTGTAGGTTATGGATGTGCTATGTGTGATGTGACCTTTGTAGTCTGGCCTGCTATGTACTTCCTCAGGGACATTCAATGATCTGTATTGTGATATGAGCTGTTACAAGTACAGTAGATGTAATGACTGATAAACTTGCTGTGCCATTTCACACAATGCAGTTACTAATGTAGAATATCTGTATTTGTCTTCACAGCTGCTCACATGACTCCAAACCAGGTCCGTGAATTTCAGCGCCGGGCCATGCGATATCAGCACATCCTGCTGGTGGAGTCGGGGTTCCGGAGGATGGTCCGGCGATATCGGCATGAACGGGCCTCCGGGGCATGGAGAGCCTTCCCACAAGGTGGGCCTACTTTGCCCACCACAGCCACCACCAGCACAACCACCAATCTGAGCCAGGTGGCCCCACCCACAGCTGCCACTGTTGGTCCGACATCTGCTGGACTGCCAGGCACCAGCATTGTCACCGGTGCAGTACAGCCCACTAGGCCTGGCACCACACCCACACAGACCTCCTCCACCAGTACCCAGACTGCCACTGCTCCATCAGTTGACCCTGCAGCCTTCAACCAAATGGATCGTAAGATGGACAAAGTGCTGCGCAAGTTGAGCCACCTGAGCCGGGCTGTGCGGCACACTAACCGGCGTGTTAAGTCCATTAAGAGGACCCTCCGGAGAGCCAACCTCTAGACTTTTTGCTATGGACATGATTCCCTCCCCTCCCTCCTCTTTCCTTGTTCTTATAGTTAGTGGGCTTAGGGGGCTTAGTGTTAGGTTAGTATAGGATGTTAGTTTAGTTAGTGTTAGTGGGTGGGGGGCCGGAGGTCCTGCTTGTTTCTATTTTTACTTATTACATGTGTGGGTGGGTGGGTGTTGGGCTATGTTGGGGTTCTTGTGTGTTTAAAAACAATATCCAAAAAAACAAAAAAAAATCCCCCCCCCCCAAAAAAATATATATATTTGTATAGGATAGTATAGTATGTGTTTAGGTTACTATGTGTTGTCCTCCATGTGTCCCGTCTCATAAGGGGGGTGGGGGGTAGATGTTTAGAACATTTTGTTACATGTGATAAGTAAGTGTAGCTTAGGTTAGTTAGGGACAGTTGTGGGTAATGAGTAGTCAGGGTAGATTAGGGTAGGTAAGATTTTTCCCTCAGTTTCCTCATCTGTGATTAGCATTTAATAAATATTTGGTTAACCCTTAATTGTATGTGTTGAATGGTACTTGATCGTGGGTTTGGATTCAGTGTACATCAATTTTGTACTATAACATACATGTCCTATGCTACAAACAAATACCAACTGAGCTGTACAATTGGCAGCTAGCCCAGAGCTACCTCGCAAAGTGTCGACCCTTCGTTGCAACCACCAATCACAGTTAATATGGATGACAATGTGTTTCTGTTGATAAGTGTGTTTTCAAAGTCACAAACAGTGCTTCCAGACTTGGTAATGGGGAAACAATTTTAGGTCTGACTGCAGTGTGATGATCATGCACACCCTTATAAGATGAGTTCTCATTGGCAATCTTGTATTCTTGTCTTCATGACCCTCATACATCATTTGTGACACAGTTCGGAATGATTACCTATTTGTATGTTAACTCAGACACCTTCATTTATGCAGGTTTTGTAGTGTTTACTTAGATTAGTGTGGCATGTTTATTGTGTTATTTTTGCATGTTGACAACATTTTGAGGCCACTATTTGATGACTTAGTTATCCCCTGAGGAAGCATTCTTCTGTCCAACACAGCATGGTGGTGTATGGTTTCTCACTTCATCAGATTTGTCCCTCAGGATGAGCAGAGTATGATGCGATCATGGGCACTGTGCAGAATTCTCTGACTACATATTATCAGGACAGTTGTATTGACAAGCTACGTAATTTGACAGTAGGCACATTTCAGTTATCTACTTCACAGTTGATATGTCACATTACAGACAGATTTGTTGTGTAAGTGCTATTTATTGAAACGTGCTGTAGTGCTATCTGTACATTGTCCATGATTGTGAGTCCATTATAGTGACATCTTACATTGTGATCCAACATAAGGGGTTAACAAAATGCTTTTGACATGCTGGGGTTGATGTTTCAGACAGTGCAGAGGGACAGGATTTGGCAATGAGTAGGAGAGAGACAATCACTTGGCTGGGTGACAAGATATACAGTGGTTTGCAGAACAGTGCTCGAGTAAAGTTGTTGCAAGACTGGCAAGTTGCAATGTGCAGGACCTTGGTAAATGTGGGCCATGTGGCAGGGACTAGTGCTTCCGGGTCATTTTCCTTGTGAATGTGATCTGTTCCATGTCTTCTTCTTCTGATGTGTGTGTTGCCTGCTCTGTCCTTGTTGTCGTTGGTTGTGAAGGGGCAACACACACCTCAGTGTTCGAAGACGTGGAGTCAGACATCCCGGTCGCTGCTACCTGTGAAGGTCTTAAGGGCAGTACTGCAGCAAGGAGGATCTGCTGGTTCTTGAGAATAGCAGCCACATCAAGATGGTAGGCAGCCAGGTCGGCCCTGAGGGGTTCAATGTTGCATTTGTGCACGCGTTGACAGGATTGCTGTTGTAGGTGTTGGGTCAACTGTATTACAGCTGTGCTAATTTCCTTCTGAGTTTTTTGCTGTTCCTGCAAGATAGATGTTAGGGCTTGCATAGCTGCTGCCTGATCTGCAGATGACATCATGCACAAACGCACCCCCTCTAGGCTGGCTGCCATAGTTTGCATCCCCACCCACACCTCCTTGGCCAGCTCCTGCTGTGTTCCAACTACAGTTCTCTCAAAGCTGGTGCCAGTGTCGTCTGAGTCCTCAGCTGTATTGGAGCTGGCGGGTCTTTCAATTGGGGTGGTGGGTGGATCCTCTGCGATGGCTGCTTGTTCTGTGCTCCTCCTTGTGACTGAAGGTGGGGTCTGGAGGGTGTCAGGGACCTTTTGGATAGTCTCCTGGGGAATGTTTATCATCTCGTCATCCATGTCATCAGGGAAATCTGGGCCAGGCATATCGGCAGGAGATCCATCTTCCTCTGCTATGAAACAGGGTACAATTAGTGTGTCTGTGTTGTGGCAATTTTGATGTCATGTGCCTGCCTTTTGATGAATTCACTTTGTGATCTTGTTTTGTGTTAATTTCTCCAGTCCTTCAGATGGGCATTCTTCCAGGCCTATGGCCCACCTGTGTGTCACATGCATGTTATTGAGTTATCAGACTTGTCAGCCTCATTGCCTCTAGGTGTTGGTTTATGCCAAATAGAGAATTGCCACCTTCTTTTCCTACTCAAGCCTCCGTCTACATCCATTCTCATGGTGAGACCTTTCACTGGCTGTGGGTGTACTGATGTCCCTGGCAGCACACTTAACAATCTGGACCTACCCCAATCTCTGATCTTTCACATCCACTTAAATGTAATTGACATGTGGCATATCCTATGCATGGCAATGTTATGATCCGATATGGATGTTGACATTGGTAATGTGTCCTGCTGATGTTGGGGAATGTGTGTTACATTGGATTGCCCTGATAATCGTATCAGTGTCCTATTTCCTCCTCTGACTGTGCAGGTGTATTTTAGTGACCGATTACATGTGTCCCCCCCTCAATGCTGTTGTCTGAGCAGTATGACATTTGGGATGTTGCATTGTTACCCAGGCACAGGATGGACCCTGACATATGCAGCATGGGTGTGTCCTTAGTGCTGTGTAGCTCCTAATGTTGTTTACATTGGCTGATGTTTGCGACATCTATGGGCATTGACATTTGAGAGTACTGGGGCCTTTGTCTTGTTTCTGGGGATTGTTGCAGTTGTCATCCTCACCCTCTAATTTAGGTGTGCATGATCCATGGGGCGGTTACTGCCATTGGCTACTTGAGCTGCACACAGAGCAGAGGTGGTAGTGGCAACTGTTGTCGCAGTTACATTCCAGTTGTCGGTATGGCTAGAGGTTGTTAAGAGGGCCCCCTAGTTAATGTAGGGGGTTTGGTGGCTGACGTGTGCCGGGATGTCAGTTTGACGTTGTGGCCTTCCCTTCTGGCGTGGCTTTCCCTTTGCTCCATCGTTGGCATGACAGCATGCCCCCATGGGACTTTTGTTGGTGTTGTGTAATGGTGTGCCCCAGGTCTTCTCAGAACGGGCCATGCCCCCATGCCGTGCCCCTTTACCCATGCCACTCCATGTATTATTTGACTTCCATGCATTTAGTGGTTGGTATCCCCCCCTGCTCACAGTTGACATTAGTGCATTTTAATTCCCTATGCGACTTACCCTGCATGTGCGTTGTCTCCTGGTAGTCTGCGCTGTCCTGTCCTTGAATCCCTGTGATGATCTCCTCAGGGATGACGGCTGCGACCATCTCCTCCATGTGGTCCAGGGCCTCCTGGTGTGCTGGACTCCCCCCTCCAGTCTGCAGTGCTGCCTTCCTGTTCCTGGCCATCTTTTCCTTGGTCCTGCGCTTGCAGTCATGCCAGCGTTTCTTGCACTCGATGACAGTTCTGCGTACTTCAGCCACACTGTTAATCTTGTCAACAATTTGTTGCCATATAGCCTCTCTCCTACTGATTGGCAACTTTGAAGTGACAAACAGTTGGTGCTGGTGTTCCGTCACCTCTTTAACCAGAATTTCCTGCTCCTCTGCACTAAAGCGACACTTTATTTTCTTCTTAAAAGTGTCCCGGTTCTTGTGTGGGTCATCCTGGCTGGTTCCTGGTCTGCTGTCATCTTCCTGGGGTCTGTAGTGGCATCTGGGATCCATTTTGGCTCTCCTCTGGTGAAATGGCAGTGTTTGCAGGTTTTTGTGATGCTATTGCGTCACCAAAAAAACGGCGCATATCCGGTTTGCGGGGTGGTAAATCGACCCACAGTCATTTCCGCCGCATTAATGTCGTTTTGCTTTACGACTTGCCGCTGCGGTGTGCGTCAAAAATAATGACTCCCACCTGTGGTTTGCGCCGCCGTTCGTCAAAGTATAAATATGACGCCTGCACGGCGCACCAAAATGGCATTAGCCGGCGGTAATATTTTTGCCGCAAAACCGCGCCGTGCAGTTTTGCATCAAAAAGTATAAATATGGGCCCTAGTTTTTTAGCTAATAGTGGGTTAAGAATAAGCCTGCATAAGGACAGACTCATATCTATAGACCTGGGTATTAGGGTAATCTGTATAGACAATACGAGTCTAATCAAAGAGGCGGCAAGGATAAATCCTAATCACGGGCAAGAGGAAGGTAGGGGGACAGAACGCTGACACGAAACCCTCCCGCACCACAATAGACTCCTTCTTAGTTAGAGCAGTAGGTGTCATCTCAAAGGAAATTGACCTTGTGGAGAGACGCCTATCCCTGGGGGCAGCTGGATTTGGTGATGGGATGGGGGAATCTTAGCACCACATGAACATATACCAGACATCCAGCCCCCATTCGACACAGTGGCCTAAATGATCGGGGATTCCCAGATTGAGCCTATGACCCCGAGTGAGAACCCTACATCTTTTGGTGAGTCACCTATTATAAAAAGGAAAAGATGATGCAGAAGGGGGGCTGATAGCTATTTAGGACCAACCAATGGCTGAAAATATGGTATCCACTGACTGGAAATATCTCACATCCCTCCTAGATAATTTGCTTAAACCTATCTATAAAAAAATTTACAAATTGGAAGGAGAGGTGGGAAAAATCCTGGATGCCTGCCAGAAACTTCACATGTCAACAATGCCTCTTAACCCTCCGAACCCTGTGGCACAGAATATTATCATTGACACATGTCACAGGGCACAGATACTTTAGATCTGCCAGGTATTGTACCATGCCCTGGTCCTAGGGCTCCTATACAAGGGCAAGTAAGGGACCCTCTAGACACAGGCCATCCTAGGCAATCTAGAGTGGCACAAAACTTGGTAGCACCAGGACAATTTTCCTCAAACCATCAGATAAACAGGACAGCCCACCCACTCATAATAGAAGAATTGCCTACTGTTAATCTACCCCCGGAGTCATGTCCCTATGTTATTATTATGACCATTGTTCCCCCTCTGTGGCATGATCAGAATGAGCAACAGGGTGACCTGAAGAATAAAGTTATGCACTGGGTAGCACAGATTAATTTATTTTCAGTGAACAACGCCCACCAGATTATCCTAACCAGAAGAGTAGGATGGGTGGGCCCTTTGGAGAAAACTCATGGGGGGGGGATTGTATAAATATAAATTTTAGAAACCCCTGGATGGCGAGGAACATCCTGAGTAGGGCCTCTTCTTGCCCCCAATACAGAAGTTACCGGATTTTGCGCCCAAAAGGTGTATTTTATAGACATCTGCAACCGGGCAAACTAAGATTTAGACCCGCGCCCGCATGCCGTCACAGCCTATACTGGCATATCCAGGCCCAGAATTTATTAACAACACACACTCTACCAACCCGATACCATTTTATAATAAATACCAGAAATTAAGCTCTCTGTCAGATAATGACTGACTGCTATGTATGGGGTCAGTAGACTGTGAGAGGATGAGGTTTAGGGCAGAGGTATCAACCACACGTAAGATGGATACGAGCCCCAACAGGCTATTAGTACAGACAGAGGTATCAACCGCACATAAGGTGGATACGAGCCCTAACAGGCTGTTATCCCAGCAGGGAATGAATGATATGGGCAACAGTGATACATCATACAATGGGGATGGGGATACAATTGATGCAGCTTTAAAAGTACCTAGCAGTAGTAGGGTAGAATCCCGGAACCAGGGGCCTGTCGCTAAAACCAATGGGAGCCACTATTTTGCTACATGGAATGTGCAGGGCCTACGTGGTAAAATCAAGTCTAAAGAGTGGGGCTCATTAATTAGTAGGTTAGACATGGTCTTCATCCAAGAAACTTGGTGCACAACGCCTGTCTATGTGCATGTATTCATCTCACACTCATTGGTAGGTACACCATCACAATCTGGGAGGGCCAAAGGGGGGCCCCTGGTGCTTATTTCTAATAAACTCCCTCTAGTGGTTAAAAAGACGTATATGGACTCCACACATTTCCAATTGCTATGGCTTAAGTATAAGAATAAGATAGATATGGTCATAATCAACTACTATAAGAACATCTTTGACCCTACCCGCTGCAGGGCTATCCATGCCGTGGAACAAAGCCTAAATAAGTTTTTATACCCTATCAGCTCTAACCCCATTATTATTTGGGCTGGGGACTTTAATATACAGCCTTGCACTCGTACTTCCCCTTTGTCATGTGGACTTATTACCCCGGATGGGACAGGATTTTACCATTTTTGCCACAGTGAGTATGGGGAGGCCCTTAATCTGCTGCTGTCAAATTTTGACTTAACGCTCATGGAACGTAAACGCGGAGCTCATAAGGAAATAATCCCAACTCATAGGGGCCCCAAATTCATCCTCCGTTATAGATCACATTATTTTGTCATCTTTTGCAGTAAATGGCTGAGACACACCCTATACTGATCTGACCCTCCTCAGTGATCATGATCTGATTATTCTCCATACTTTTTTTGGGGGGGGGGCATGGGATTTGTTTTATACCACCCCTAATCAGATTGAAGTACATAGGACCACTGGGGTGAGACGGAAATGGGAAGATATAGAACCTGCTGATATTCTGAGGGATGTCATATGTGGCTGTCCATATGAAATTGGCTACTGCTTGCAGGAGGATATCGAGGTACCTATGTTACTAAAATGTTTTGATATAATTATCACTTATATACAGGGGCTCCTGACTTATATCCCACAATATAAACGACTGGCACATAAAAAGGGGTGGTTTAACCAGGCCTGTACGAAAACCAGGAAGATCCTTAAACTGCATTTCAGACATCTCCTAGAGATCCAACAGTAATTAAATCACTCAGAGAAAATTATAAGAAGACACAGGAACTAAGGATAAAGGAGCTAAGGGAAGAGGCATGGACCAAACTAGCCGTAGTGCAGGGACCCACAATACCAAATGTTTTGGAAAACAATTAATGCTCCCTTCCTTTCAGAATGGATGCCTTCAGATCTGGGATCAAGTGTGGTCTGTGCAACATGGGTGGCTCACTACTCAGAGGTCTTCAAGGAAGGGACCAGGTCTTTAGATTCATTTGGGCAGATTGAGTTGGGACAACCCCACTATCCCAGATCACTATAGATGAGGTTCACTCTGCCATCTTAACAGGCGCTGAAGCTAAGGCTTCAGGACCGGATGGCGTACCAGTGGATGTCTTTAAACACAACATACAATTCTGGGTACCAATCTTGACCAGACTATTCAATGCTGCCTTATCCAGCGACTTCCCGCAAGCATTGTACAAGTCCATTATAGTACCAATATATAAGAAGGGAGATAAGGCCGACCCTAAAAACTATCGACCAATCTCACTACTGGAGCCCTCACTGAAAAAGATTAAGTAGAATCTTATTGGAAAGACTAAATGACTGGGTCATAGAAAATAATATCCTATCACCTGTCCAGTTTGGCTCTAGGAAAGGTCTAGGAATCATAGAACAATGGGTTAACCTAGACCTAATCATAGGGAAGTACACCAAAGCCAAAAAAGGCGCCATATACCTGTGCTTTGCAGACCTCAGTAGTGCATTTGATTTAGTAGAACATGCTCTTTTATGGCCAAATCTAATTGAGGTAGGAGCCCCAAGGTGAATCATCAATTTTCTGGCTCTCTTGTACAGTGATCTGACTTGCAAAGTCCATTTTTGCCAACTTGGAGAATGCACTACCTCTTTCAAGCTAGGAAGAGATATCCGCCAAGGTTGCATCCTTGCCCCTCTATTCTTTTCTTTATATATGAATGGGGTAGATAAACATTGAGAGGGGCTACAGGCAGACTTTCCGAAGGAGGCTGGATGCCCAGGGCCTGCCCTACGTTATGCAGACGATGTTGTCTTGATCTCAAGAACACCTTTGTGGTTCAGAAGTTAATGTGTGGATTGGAACAGTTTATGACATCCAAGAGAATGATAAATAATAAAACCAAAACATTTACTATGGTGTGTGGCAAGAAGGTTAAGAAATACAGAGGCTTTTACATACAGAACACAGAGATTAGTACTGCCAACTGTTTTAACTACTTGGGAGTATTGTTTTCTAGTAAAAGACAGTGGGATCATCTGGTTAGTGTGGGCAGGAACAAACTTAGGAGAAATTCAGGTGCTATATTTAGATTTACAAGAAAAGTAGGCAACCGCTCTATAGGCGTTATGCTGGACATCTACAGGGCTAGAGTAGTTTGCACAGTTGCACATTGTGCCATGGTGTGGGGCTATACCAAAAGCACTCCTCTACAAATAGAGGATCATTTTTTCTTAAAACGCATGCTATGTCTACCGACAACAACCTATAACTGGATTATGCATCAAGAAATGGGCATACATTATTTAGATGTGCTACAGGTGAGACCTTTGCTCTTGTGGCACAGCATATGGTCTAAGGAAGCATCAACTTTTACCAAAGATCTTATATTAGACTTATGAAACTAGACCATGCCACGTGTATACCCTGGCTAGCTTTTATTGAATCCTCTTTTAATTCAGTTTTTAATAGATCTATTAAACATAACCCAGAGAAAATGCTGTCACTATAAAAATGAATCAAGGACTTTTTCCTAACATATAAGGCAAGCTCTAGGAAACTAACTGGATCTACCAAAACCACTGTTGATTTTTACTTGTCCTATTCACTGGATATAAGTAGGTTTGGATATCTCTCCATAGTCACCAATATGCAGCACAGATTTGTGTTAACAAGACCGGGCATTGCTCACCCCAAGTGTATGCTATAGGGTGGCAAACTTTATCCTAAAAGCAATTCATGTCAGGAAAAGTCTTCTTGCACTCTAAAAATTGCCCACTGTAATGTTTGTATTTTATTTATCTATTTTATGATTCTGAACCTTAAAATGTAATTTTCAATATATCATGATTTTATTGATTCTTGTTTTACAGTGTTATTGTATTTTATTATGTGCTTTTATCGATTACCCTCGGTATAGCCGAATAAAGATTATGAACTTGAACTCGACTCCATATGTATTTATATTGACATAGATTTATGTATGTATTCTTGTATGTAGGTATGCACAAATCCACCCTTAAAAGCCTATTGCCTTTAGCAGATGCCTTCTACAATAAGTATATAAAGCCTACTTCCTTTGCCATAACCTTTTTTTAAATAGATCACATTTAAGGAATCTGACATAACTTTCCCCAGTGAACTCAGAAAGCCTCTGGCCTTCACCAGTGACTCGACATGAAATACAACACATCCCTAATGAAGTGTGCATAAACTGGTAACCATCAGGCATACATTAATAAAATTACAAATATGTATACAATTGCATTTGACAAAAGAATATAGACCCCTCTCAGCAGGACCTACAAGAATTGTCACAATGAAATTCTACTCCTAGGGTTTGATGGAGGGATAACCAGCACCAAACCCCTTACCTACAAAGCTAATCTGTGGGATTTCATGTGACAAAATATGTACCTCTAGGGTAAAGACAATACACACTTGCGTGCCTATGAACTTTAACATATGCTTTTTCACCATAGGTTGCTACCATACATATCTCAGTCTTGCTGTGTGGATATAAGCTTCGCCACAAGCCAAAAAGTGCTATACAAGTAGTCTTTTTAGTAAAAGCATACACATTTTGCCCAATCAAATTATGTATTCAGGGGAACCAACATGTGGGTGGAGCCTCAGTTCCTCCCTCAGGAGAACTCTGACATGTATTTTTGTTGATCACATTAGCTCAGGAGACAGTTGAACTAACCTAAATATTCAGGCAGATTAGTGTAGCCCTTGGCATCCAATACTGTTGGGTCTGCAATCATTTCTCATGAGTTCCTCCTTCTATCTGGTCTACCACCAGAGAAAAAAAACACACTGTAATTTATGTAATTATCTAAGACAGTTTAACAATATTACAATGTTATGTGTGTGCCCCTGAAAAATCAAGCTCAGGCAACCATGCTGCTCATGACACAGGCAGCTGTATAAATAAACAAAATAATAACAATGTTGTGAAGGGAAATTACAATTTACTCTGGAAGCGCACTATTTCTGCCTAATCAAAACATGTAGGCCTGGCAACTAACATGTGGGCAAAGCCAAATCCCATCACTGTAGTAATCCAGAAAGCTTTTCTTTAGGTTGATTACATTCCATCTAGAAATGGCTGCGCTGTCACACCAACTCTACAGAATGAGATTTGGGCTTGTCGTATTGGTTTAGTTCACTTGGTCTGTCTGTCATACTCAAGGCAAAAATAGTGATTCATCAATGACAAGCTTGGGACTATCCCCATTACAAGAGGTTATACAGCAGCCTTAGTTTTATGTATAGCTCCTCTAGGTGCTTGTGTGAATTTTAAGTTTTGTTGTCTGTGTGACAGTAAAATAAATGGGGTTGAAAGCATGGGGTCCCGTTCTATAGCAGTGCTGTCTCCTCACACTGCTCAGAATCAGACCTCCTCCGGATAGGGAGGTGAGACTCCATACCTATTCAGTCTTTCGCCCTCCCATGACAGATTAACAACAAAATGGGTGGACCTAAGTGTGACAAGCATGTTGCTAATTTTCTTGAATAAAATGCATGTGGTCAACATCCAACATTTATGTTGAGACCTTGTGTATGTCGACTATAGGGGTTGAGGTAACAAAGGGGCTTTTCCTCTGAGTGGAATGAACAGTGTATAAGGGGGACGTTTTGCAGCAACCGATTAGCCAGAATGGATATCTAGAATGGTCACACCCTCTAAATGGCTGGTCGGGCTGTGGTGACCATCAAACGTCTGACCTAGTGACTACCTCTATTCCAGCTCTACCGATCTTTCAAAGTTACCAGTCTGAAATGAAGATATCTTAACCCAACACTACAGGAATCCAGAAATAATATCTTGACTCAGCCCTAGCCCATTGCATTCTCCAGGCATGCAACGTCGTAGTCACAAATAGTATAGTGAGTGCAGTTGCACTTTACACAGCTACAGCTGAAGGGAGCTGTCCTTGACATCCCAGTTTGTCTGGCTTTCACTACCTAACCCGGGGAGTGAGGACCAGGCATCCTTGCCACACCATGATGAATCTCTCTGGCCTGGCATTCCTGTGTAGTTCACCTCTGGTGTTGCACCTGAGTGCAGGAGTTGTAGTAAGGTGTAGGTCAGGCCTGCATGGATGCGAAGGCCGTATTATTGGGGGCCTGATATGTTCTCAAAAACATTCCAGGTGTTTTTTTTTTAAAGATATTTCTGTATTTCGAAGCTATGGGCACTGTATATTTCATACCTGGGAGATGGGTGGGTTTTGACTTGTAAAATGTTTTTGGAGCAGTTTATCTCCAGTGTGCAGCGACTGCAAGCTATCCAGACTTTGTTCACTTAGGGCCAGATGTAGGAAACTCCAATTTTGCGACTTGCAAATTGCGAGTCTGACCGACTCGCAATTTGCAAGTCGCAACATTGGATGCAGAAAGGTGTCTCAGACACCTTCTGCGACCCGCTATGGGGTCGCAAAGACCCACCTCATCAATATTCATGAGGTGGGTCGCAGTTTGCAACCCCATAGAGAGTCCCTGCACTCACAGGGATGGTGGCCTGCTGTAGTCAGCAGACCTCCGTGTCTGTGACTGCTTTTTCAATAAAGCTGGTTTTTTTTTTTCATTTTGCAGCTCGTTTTCCTTAAAGGAAAACGAGCTGCAAAATTAAAACTAAACCGAAACCATTTGGTTTCGTTTTTTTCAGAGTAGGCAGTGGTCCATAGGACCACTGCCTGCTCTGAAAAAATATTTTTTTCAGCATTCACAATGGGGAAGGGGTCCCATAGGGACCCCTTCCCCTTTGTGAATGAGTTAGCACCAGTGTGACACTGGTGGTAACTGCGAGTTGGTTTGCGACCGCATTCGCGGTCTCAAAGCAACTCTGCATTGCGATGCGGTCGCAAATAGAAAGGGAACACCCCTTCCTATTTGCGAGTCGCATTCCCAAATTGCGAGTCGGTACCGACTCGCAATTTGGGAATGAGCATCTCGTGAGGCCGTGTGCATGGCACAAACTGCGTTTTTCGACAGTTTGTGCCATGCAAACGGCTTGCTACATCTGGCCCTTAGTGCCCAATTTAGAACTCGGCAGACTGATTACTCCATCACAATGGTGACAGATATCCTGTCTGCTGAAATCTAAACCCCATAGGATAGAAAGGGATTTCGATTTCGGCAGATGGGATATCCATCACCGTTGTGACAGAGTAACCTGCCACTGGTTCTAAATTAGGCACTTACGGGGTCATTACAACATTGGCGGTAAAAGCCGCTTACCGCCACGCAGAAGACTGCCAACACACACCGCTGCGGCCGCGGAATTCCACCACGGTCATTATGACTCAAAGCCCGGAATCCGCCAAAATCAAGACACCCACACAAATCCGGCACACCTAAGGTCAGTGATAAACTGGCAATAACAAAACCTCCACCGTCACGCCGACAGGAATACACCCACACTACCACGACCCACGAATCCACGCGGTGGTCTTTCAACCGTGGTAATCCATTGGCGGTACACACCGCCGCACTCAAATTACACACACACTTACAAAACACTACCACATTGGACAATTCAAAATACACACACCTGATACACATACACACACCACTCCCACACACCCAATACAATAGAAAACACACACCCACATTACCCACAATCCCCTACGACCACAATTGCGACAGAAGGCCAGAGAGAGACACCACCATTTACAAACTCGCATCCACAGGCACTCAACGCCATCACCCACATAACATCTATGCTCCTCACACAACACACCTCTAAATATCACCCCCCACACATCACAACACACACCACCCTACACATCACCCACACCACCCCATGGCACCGCAAAGACACCCCAGGTTCTCTGAGGAGGAGCTCAGGGTCATGGTGGAGGAAATCATCCGGGTAGAGCCACAGCTATTCGGATCACAGGTGCAGCACACCTCCATTGCTAGGAAGATGGAGCTATGGCGAAGAATCGTGGACGGGGTCAACGCAGTGGTACAACACCCAAGAACTAGGGATGACATCAGGAAGAGGTGGAGCGACCTACAGGGGAAGGTGCGTTCCGTGGTCTCAAGACACCACATCGCGGTACAGAGGACTGGCTGCGGACCCCCACCTCCTCCCCCACAACTAACAACATGGGAGGAGCAGGTCTTGGCTATACTGCATCCTGAGGGCCTCGCAGGAGTAGCTGGAGGAATGGACTCTGGTAAGACAAATCTTTACTACTTCATCCCCCACCCTACCGGATTGCCATCACATCCCCCCACCTTCGCCCTCACCCCCATCACTCCAACTCCTCACACATGTCCCAATATCACAAACCACACATCCCAAACCCAAGCCCTGCATGCAACACCAAAGCATTGAAACCCATCACCAAAGCATGGCCAATGCACATACCCATACACCCCCCTAAACCATTATCACACAAGGTCCTACACAGGAATGCAAGCACTGGGGTACACGGTCATCCACCCATTGCACACCATGGCACACACAGATGAAGTAATCATGCTTTTACACCCCTGCAGGACCCCTACCCAACGTCACCGGACAGGAGGGTCCAGACTTGTCCACTCCACCCACAGAAGAGGCCCACAGTGATGACAGCAGCTCTATCCAATTGGATCTAGATGACCATCCTGGCCCGTCTGGGACCTCGGGACAGTCGGTTTCTCTCACATTGGCACAAGCCACTACAGATCTTCCCCCCTCTGGAAACAACAGCACAGCACCCACCCAGCGGGCCCATACCTCGGTCCCCAGGGACCTGGGGGCAGTGGCAGTGGGCACACGGTTCAGGGGACAGAGGCACAGGAGCCCCAAGGGAACTGAAAGGGCTGCTGTGTGACAGAGGGAGGACAGGCCCAGGGAACCCACTCTCCACGAGGCCCTCTCCAACATAATGGGAGCCTACCACCATTCCCAGGAGACGATGGCAACGGTACTGGCCAAGTTTCAGGAGACCCAGAGGCTGCAGGAGGAACAGTATTTGGGCTTCAGGGAGGAACTCAAATCCATCAATTCCACCCTGGGCACCATTGTAGGGGTGCTGAAGGAACTCGTCAACACCAGGAGGGACACTGTAGCACTACAAGGGGCCCCTGACACTAGCCTGGACGATGAACTGCCCACCACCTCTGCCGGCGCTAGTGGACAGGAGGCACCGCCACAGGACCACCACACCAGCACCCCACCCCCTGCAGAGGGAGAACCACCCCGCAAACGGTCCCTGAGATCCAGGACAAAGACAGAGAACGATGCCAAGACCCCCACCAAGAAATGAGACCACCCTGATTGTCATCCTTTTGTCCCACCTTGTCACCCTGTCCATTCTTAAACTGCCCCAGCTCCACTTCCTATGCCCCTTTGGACAATCCACCTGTAAGACTAATAGACTGGACTCTGCCATGGACATTCCTCCACCATCACCCCTCACCATTTTACAACCCCCTCCAATATTGAGCAGTTAAATAAACACCCTTAAAGCACAAAACAATCAGGAGTCTGTCTGTGATTTCGAAATAGTGTATTAGCAATTACAGTGGCAAAATGCTCATTCAAATGTAATGTCAACATACCTATGTCACACAGCTATAGTCCATGAGGAAAATAAACAGATGTCACACAGTGGGACCCACATCTGTGAAATCGTAAGGGAAAGTGACAACTCAGTGACCATACACCGGGTGAAAATGACAGACAGTAGAGAGGTAGAACATTTAAATCAGATGTAGCAGGCAGTGTTGTCTTCTTACCTGTGTCTCACTGGAAGTATTGCAGGATCACTGTGTTCCTGTTGTCGATGTCATCTTCTTCTGCTTCCTCATCTTCACTGTCCACAGGGTCCACAGCTGCCACAAGACCTCCATCCGGACCATCCTCCTGCAGAAAAGGCACCTGTCGTCGCAAAGCCAAGTTGTGAAGCATACAGCAGGCCACGATGATCTGGCATACCTTCTTTGGTGAGTAGAATAGGGAACCACCTGTCATATGGAGGCACCGGAACCTGGCCTTCAGGAGGCTGAAGGTCCTCTTTATAATCCTCCTTGTCCGCCCATGGGCCTCATTGTAGCGTTCCTCTGCCCTTGTCCTGGGATTCCTCACTGGGGTCAGTAGCCATGACAGATTGGGGTAACCAGAGTCACCTGCAAATGGCGAGGGACAACTGTTAGACACACACGAACTCATAGGGACATCCACAGACCCAGACAACTATTCCCACTGTATTGGGTCCATGTGCTCTCCTAATAGCCACACCTGGTGCCTCTGGAGTTGCCCCATCACATAAGGGATGCTGCTATTCCGCAGGATGTAAGCGTCATGCACTGAGCCAGGAAATGTGGCATCAACATGGGAGATGTACTGATCTGCCAAACACACCATCTGCACATTCATGGAATGGTAACTCTTCCGGTTTCTGTACACCTGTTCTCTCCTGGGGTGGGGGATACCAAGGCCACATGTGTCCCATCAAGGCACCTATGATGTTGGGGATATGTCCCAGGGCATAGAAATCACCTTTCACTGTAGGCTAATCCTCCACCTGAGGGAAAACGATGTAGCTCCACATGTGTTTCAGCAGGGCAGACAACTCTCTAGACAACACGTTGTAAAACATAGGCTGGGACATCCCTGATGCTATGGCCACTGTAGTTTGAAAAGACCCACTTGCTAGGAAATGGAGTACTGATAGCACATGCACTTGAGGGGGGATTCCTGTGGGATGGCGGATAGCTGACATCAGGTCTGGCTCCAACTGGGCACACAGTTCATGGATTGTGGCACGATCAAGCCTGTAGGTGATGATCACATGTCACTCCTCCATTGTTGACAGGTCCACCAGCGGTCTGTACACCGGAGGATGCCGCCATCTCCTCACATGCCACAGCGGACGGTGCCTACGGAGAAGAACAGCGAGCAGAGAGTCAACCAACTCAGAGGTACGTAAACACAGCTTACTCTGAAAATATTAGCAATTTGAAATTAGCCTGTATGAGTGTTTAGGCAAGGCCTACATATGTGTGATGCAGTAAAAAATAATGCCTTGTGGGCCCATGAAATGGCGGCCACATGGCATGGCGGCTGACCTGTAAAGTGGGACAAGGGGATATGAGGTAACTGCGCTGGCGTTGTACACCGTCGCGGTAGGCGGTCGAACACCGCGGCGCAATTCTGCATTGGTTAACATTGGACCCTATGGGTCCCAGGAGCCAATGACGATGTAGGCTGGCGGTGACGGTAGACACCACCGCGGACGTGACCACCATTTTCTCTCTGTTTAATCACTTGATACCTGATCTTCGACAGGAGAGGACCTACACTGCAAGTGCTGCTGTGACCTCAGTCTGGAAGAGACAATGGCTCATGTGTCTGGGGAAAGGGCCCCTGCCTTCAGCACGGAGGAGTTGGAGAAACTCGTGGATGGGGTCCTCCCCAAGTACACGCTACTCTACGGTCCTCCAGACAAACAGGTAAGTACACTGTGAGTATGCTGTATGGGCAATGCCTGTGTGGAGTGGGGTGGATGAAAGATGGGGGGGTGAGAATGAGGCGTGCATGAAAAGACGGTGTGTGCATGTGCGTCATGGCAAGGGTAGGGATGCGGGCCAATGACTGTGACGGTGCGGGCGGTAATATCTCATCCTTTTCCCCTGTACTATTCCTGTAGGTCAGCGCCCATCAGAAGAAGGACATTTGGCGTGCCATCGCCAAGGAAGTCTGGCCCATGGGGGTCTACCACAGACGGAGAACCCACTGCCGGAAAAGATGGGAGGACATTTGCCACTGGAGCAAGAAGACGGCAGAGGCCCAGTTGGGGATGGCCTCCCAATGTGGGATGGGTGCCCGTCGCACCAAGACCCCCCTGATGTTCAGGATCCTGGCGGTGGCATAACCCGGAGTTGGATGGGCGCTTGAGGGCATCACAGCAGCAACAAGGGGGTGAGTACACTCTCATTCTGCTGATTCAGAGTGCATTGTAGGTGTCTGGGTGGGGGAGGTGGGCTGTGGGTTCCCCTAGGCCAGGGTGAGTTTAGTAGGCAAGGAACCTACTTAAGGCAGGCCCTGTGGCACCCCACCCCACCTGTGCACAGTGCCAACTACACCTAGTCAGGCTCCTGTGACATCCATGTGTGCAGAAATCGGCCATAGCCTTGTAACCCATGTCCCTGGGATTGAATAGTGGACTCCAAGTGCACGGCGTAGTGCAGGGGGCTTCTGTGTCTGTCGTGTCCGCCAACGGTAGCGGTATTGCATGCGCTCAACATGTCTTTCTTCTGTCTCCCCCACCCCTTTTTGTGGTCTCCCTGTTCTTATGTGCATTAGCATCATCAGGCGGCGGAGTAGTGGCACCAGAGCAGGAGGGAGCTGCATTCCACATGGCCCTGGAGGGCGAACCTATGGAGTCTGAATTCACCAGTGTGACGGAGGGCGAGGGAAGCTCCACGGCGGGGACAGGAGCTGACACCAGCGATACGGACTCCTCCTCTGAAGGGAGCTCCCTTGCGGTGGCGGGCCCATCTGTGCCCCCCACATCTACAGGTACAGTTGCCACCCCCCCCCACCAGCACCACCCTCCCAGCAGCCCCTCAGCTTTTGCCCGTGCCTGCTCACCCAGGAGGGTGGGCATCACCTTCGCCCCAGGCACCTCAGGCCCTGCCCCAGTCACCCCTGCTGCCCTCAATGAGGAGGCCATTGACCTCCTCAGGTCCCTCACTGTTGGGCAGTCTACCATTTTGAATGCCATCCAGGGTGTAGAAAGGCAGTTGCAACAAACCAATGCATACCTAGAGGGCATTCACTCTGGTCAGGCAGCCCTTCAGCAAGCATTTCAGACTCTGGCTCAGCACTGATGGCAGCCACTGTCCCTGTCTCTAGCCTCCCCCCTCCAACTTCCTCCATGCAGACCCACTCCCCTGTCCCTCAGCCTATCCCAAGCACACCATCAGACCAGCATGCACACACCTCAACACATAAGGGAAGCTCAGGCGAACATAAGCACCTCACATCCCACAGGCACTCACACAGGCATCAGACCCATGCAGAAACACCAACATCCACTGCCTCCACTGTGTCCCCCTCCTCCTCGTCTCCCTCCTCCCTCCCTACCCCGTCTCCACTCACACCTACATGCACTACAACCTCAGCCACTACGTCCATCACCAGCACACCCACCACCACACCCCGCTCACGTGCAGTCACCACCCCCACTACCATTCACACGTCCCCTGTGCTCTCTCCCAGTGTGTCTGTGAGGCCACCTCCCAAGGTACACAAACGCAGCCACACACCCACCCAAGCGCCATCCACCTCACGACAGCCTCCAGCCCATGCACCTTCACCCAAAGTCAGCAAACGTACACCTCCTACAACCACTACCTCTTCCTCCACTACCAAACCCCCTCAGCTACCCGTCCCAGTGTTCCAAAGAAACTTTTCCTGGCCAACCTTGAACTCTTTCCCTCACCTCCCCCACCCCTTCAGTCTCCTAGGGCCCGACTCTCCAGGTCCCAACCTAGCACATCAGCCACAACATCAGCAGGACCAGTGGTGCCAGTAGTCACCTGATTATGGAGTGCACCAGGCAGCAGGGCAGCCAGTGTGACAAGGAGCCAGAGTACAGACAGTCCCCCACCTGTCAAGCATAAAATGTTGGCCAGTGCCCGGCGAGAGAGGGGAAAGAAATCAGCCGAAAAAGTCGCTCACAGGGGTACAGTTGGGAGTGTGGAGAAGGCTGCGACACCATCCAAGCTGGGAAAGGGGCACATTAAAATCGGCAAGTCTGGGAAGATCAGCACGGCGGACAAGACCGCCAGCAGCAGCCCCGCTGCCCAAGACAAGACCGCCAGCAGCAGCCCCGCTGCCCAGGACAGGACCGCCAGCAGCCCTGCTGCCCAAGACAAGACTGCCAGCCGCAGCCCCGCTGTCCAGGACTAGACCGCCAGCAGCCCCGCTGCCCAAGACAAGACCGCCAGCAGAAGCCCTGTTGCCCAGGACAAGACCGCCAGCACCACCACAGGACAGTGAGCGCCAATGATTACTACGCTACTGAGGCCGCCACTGGCAGGATGAAGCACTCTGGGCACCAAGCCCCCTTCAGAACCAGTGGAGACTGTTATCCACTTGAGGGACTGTGGCTTTGCACTCCCCAGGATTGAACAGTGGGCAACCCACCCACTGTTATCGACTTGAGAGACTGTGGCTTTGCACACCCAGGATTGAACAGTGGGCAACCCACCCACTGTTATCGACTTGATAGACTGTGGCTTTGCACTCCCCAGGATTGAACAGTGGGCAACCCACCCACTTTTATCGACCTGAGAGACTGTGGCTTTGCACTCCCCTGGATTGAACAGTGGGCAACCCACCCACTGTTATCGACTTGAGAGACTGTGGCTTTGTACTCCCCAGGATACATCAATGGGCATGGAGTCCCCTCGTGGAGCTGGCGTCATGCACTCATCCGGCTGAGGTGCCCCCCCTTCTCTTCCCCCTGAGGTGCCTGTTTTATTTCTATCTGGTTCCCCTGGAGTGTTCTCTCTGTCTTGTTTGGGTATTGAGCGTGGGCCTCGCCCATGCCTTTTGGGCCCAGTGGTCCACGGACTATGATGGTTGAATCCCTTGGACTTGTGTTCTTGGTGTATATAATTGTTCATAGTGTAAATGTATATATATGTAAATATTTTTGATTACTGTATTTTAATATATTACGATCATTCAACTCATTTCCTTTTGTCCTTGCATTCTGCCAGGTGGGGTTGGGGGGTGTATCTGTGATGTATCAATATGTATTGATGTTTGTGTTGTCGTGGGTGAGGGTGGGGGTATTGCGTATTGCGTGTGTGTGTCACTGTTTTTTCCCTCCCCCCTCTCCTGTGTCGTAGGTGCAGTCCTCACTGTGGTCTTCGCCGCCGGCGTTCGTGCTCCTGGTAGAGGAGCATTAAGATAAAGGCTGGGAGTATCTGAAGTTCTGGTTCCATGGCATCCTGGTTCCTCGTGGGGTGTGTAGAGGTGAGCGTTTTCCCTTCGAAGTCCTGTTTCCGCCGTGTTTTTGTTCGCTGTGAATCCGCCCCGGAAAAGGTGGCAGATTGGTGGCTTGTAATTCTGTGGGCGGTACAGTGTCTTCCGCCTGTCTGTTGGCGGTTACCGCCGCGGTGTTTGTTTGTACTGACGTGGCGGTCGGAGTGTTAAAGTGGCTGTCTATGTTGGCGGTTTCCGCCACGGTCGTAATTCCATTTTTTTTACTGCTGGCCTTTTGGCGGTTTTACCGCCGCTTTAACACCAACTGCCAGGGTTGTAATGACCACCTTAGTGTTTAAAGACACAAATTTATCGAGAAGTGTAGGTTTTGGTCAAAGTTCCCCTTAAGCCTAGAATCTGATGTCTCTGCTTCTCCTGCTGTGGAAAGGGTGATTAACTTTCCAGTAGTGAGCGTTCGCCCTTCTACCCCCTGCAAACCAACAACTCTTTGCCCATGTGTTGTGGTATGAAGGTTAGCGGTCATTTGCAGCAAGTTAAACTATTAAATATCTTTGCCTTTTTACACCAAATTGACTAGCTTCTGCCCAAAAGGGCGGTGGAACCCACATCTCAAGTGGGGAAACGGTAGCCAAGTGTTTCTTAGCCAGTGGGGCTGATACTAAGTGCAACATGCATTAAGGCTACGGGGAGGCAACTTCATAAAAATAGCTTGAAACCTAGGTAAATGACCTGTCACTAAAACGTAAAGTGGGAACGTGAACAACAAGCACAAAAATTACCACAAAGACCATGTGAAGACATGCATGCAGTTAGAAAAATGCACTTCTCATGACCACTTATTTACAGTTTACGGTCTTTAGCTGCTCATAAGTGAGAGGTGGCACTCTCAGTAAGTCACAAACTCGGAATATGCATTTTGTTCCTACACCCACATCATCTCTATTTCACGGTCAGAAAAATGTTGCCCTTGGACTGGCTCCAAGCAGGAGTAGATATAACATGAGAACAATAAAGTGTGAACTCTCTGAAGCAGCAATAAATGACAGTCAAAAGACAAGCCTAACCTAGAAGCTTTTTCTCTATGAACAACAGAAGATAGAGTTTCACCCTTCAGATCTACCATTTTGCAAAAAGGCTCAGGAAGATGTAATCAGCACTTGTTGCTAGCAAGGTTTGTGAAACTGCAAAAAGTAGTCGTTTCTCAGTCCCACTCCATTCATTCTCTGGGTCTTCACCCCAAGCAAAGTTCTGCAGACCATACACTTCCACTGTCTAGGGATGCTATCCCCACCTCCGTCTTGCATCACGCCACAAACAGAGTGATCCAAATGGATTCCACTTCATTTTCATAACTAATACTACGAGTCAAAACCTTATGGGAGTACAATGGAAGACATCTGCTTCAGCATTTGCAGGATCTCTTTTATCAATGTTTGCAATATTTACCACATATACTCTCTCACATTACTAAGATCATGAGATTACTGCTGCCTTTAAGTGCAGCCTAATCCACTCCACAATTTCCTACACATGCATCTAACCATAATATCTTATGCTTCTAGCTTTTGAGTTGATCAGCTGTTGTTGCTAAAGTGGTGATCTAGCAGTTGCCTTGTAAGGGATAGTGTTCACCTGATTCTAGTGCTATGCAAAGTACCCCATATAGCAGTATCTCACCTGCAAATAATGTTTCTTTTTACAGTTCTGCGTCAACAGGTTGCACCCAATCTCAAGAAGGTATCTTCTGTATGAAAACTGACCTAGATTTAAAACTTCAAATTGCCTTTTCTCTCTTTTCTACCTAATGAACCTCTCATTGCTTTCCATCTTCTGCGTGCCTCCTTTCCCTGTGCACAGCCTACAATAAGTCACTTGCATATGTGCCTTAGTCTTTTATTATTGTATTTTTGCAAACACCTCATTTCAAAGAGCACAACCTCACTTTTAAAACTCATACCCATGCAACCTAACAATATTTAATCTTCTGTAGCTCATTTATAAATTACACCAGCCATTTGCGTGAATTCACATACCCCATTAAAGATCACACCCAATTCCATTTAATTTTATCTACCACTTAGAAACTGAAGTAAATGCATGGAATGTTTTTCTTAAAAGTACAAGACTAAACCCAATAACTAGCAAGAACTACTGCAAAACAAAATACTAACTTTGGATTTCAAGGGAAGTTTTCTACTCAACATAAAGCACCCCATTGCCTCACCAGGAATAGTAAGCATTACATATAATCAAATGCAGTACAATATAATACAATACAATATATAACCCTCCTGGCTAAGAACAGTACTAATACTATAACACTCAGTTGTTGGGCACTCAATTGGCGTTCATACAGGCCCCATCGTGATTTCCTTATACTGATTGACACTCTTACACATTCAAAAGATAAAACTGCTATGGGTCATGTCCAACACCCAGTATTCTACAGGTCCACAGCAATAAACTACCCATCACCAACTGTAGGGGCATGAAATAACTGTAGAGATTTGCTACATGCTGGTGGTAATTGGAGCACTTAAATTTAGTCCACCACTGTAGGTCCAAACAAGTTACATACTATGGCCACTTTTGGCACCTACAATGACAATCAGTTATGTGATGATATTAACAAGGGCCACCCCAGCAGATTTCTCCACTATTTCTCCTTCTAACCTATGCCTGTTTCGACCATACACTTTGACTAAAATATCTCACAATGGGAAGTGCAGTGCAGTAACCAGCTAGATGGGCTTTCTTAACAAATAACATGAATGGGCCTGCAGAGATGCTCAAAGCTGCCACCTTACTGAACAAACATAAAATGTGCACCCAATTCTCACATCTCTTCATCCAACAAACTGCTAAGCTCTGTGTCCCACAACACAATAACTGTACCTCAGTGGTCATCATGCATGACATGGAAACAATTCCCACATAGCATTAAAACAAATACAGCAGACTTCCAACTACACACCCTGCACTGTGTAGCATGCCACCCATGAAGGCAAGTTTTAAAGCATCCTAAATGGGGAAATTAGTGGTATATAAACAATGTAATTCAATACATCACATGTCTGCTGTGGTGTAGCTTGTGAACATACTGTTTTGTTTCCTTTCATGTGGACGTATGCATATTGGCTAAGTGTGCTCTTTGTCATGGTTTGGTCCTATATTTTTGTCCTACTCTGTGTTACAGACATGGAGGCAGGACTGGAGTAATGATCAATTTCTTTGGGAAAAGTGCTGAAAACAGAAGGTGAGTCACCAGCTGGACAACTGTTTTCTAAATATTTGTAAGGCTATTTGGCCAAAAGGTACAATAAGCTCAATTTATTATTCTCGTTTGCAAAGTGATATTTGCAATTTCAACACTGACTCGTTTGTCAATAGGAATACAATTTGTGATATTTGCAAATTCAACACTGACTTGTTTGCCAATAGGAATGAAATTTGTGATGCGTATATATACTATTATGTTGCATTGCATATTGTACATTTGCAACACGTGGTGTTGCCAAACTGTCTGTCTAATGGATATTAACAAGTCAGGTAATAGTCCTCCTTCCTACGTGTCATTGGCTGCAACTGCAGGCAGGAGGTCTGCAAAGGACAGCACACACCTGTCTCTGCTTTTGTTTTCCTAAACAGGAAACATTTTTAAAAGCAACCCAGTTCCATTGAACGGACAGGTCCAGTTTAAAAAATGTTTTCCATTTAGCAATACATTGAAGGAGCTGACAGTAGTTCTCTGGGCAACTTGCTGCTCCCACTGAAGTCATCTACACAGTTCTCAAAGAAAGACTGTCCCACATAGACAGCTTCCCCTTTGTGAATCAGCTACCATCCCATCTTGCAAGCGAGTGACTTATCAATGATTTGTGACCATTGACCAGAAGTCAATGATACCCCTTCGTTCCAAATTGCAAATCAGAGTTGGATGCCACCTTCTCACCACCTCCTATTTGGGCCCTAGAAAGGATTGTAAAAGCCCTTTCACGAGTAGATAACAGTTTTCTGATTTTGTAGTTGCAAACCCTACAATCTTTCGTATCACATGGTTTACAACGCTTAGTACATCTGGCAGAGTAGTCATTCATCAGAATGAGTGGCAAGGAGCATATGTGTTTATTGAACATCATTAGAACTAGTATTCTCTCATTTAACTATTTCATTTGTTGGCACATTAGCTTCTGTCCTTAGTATCAAATTACGAACAGTGACTGCTATTAGGGAGGCTGTGTCTGATGGTGAAAACATAGCTTCTGCAATGTAGAAAAACTGACTTAAATGAAATAAAACATATATCTTGGAATTTGAAAGCTAAGCATGTGTGTATATTGGAAGACAATTCACTCCTGATCCCTTGCTGATCGACAGATTTCCTGAGGACGAATACTGATTCTGCTTTGCTGACCCATACCGAGGATAGGTATTAATTGAAATGTGATTATCATGCATATTTGCTTTTTCTTTCTAGGTATCAACTGCGCTGTTTTGATAGAACCATAGTTAGATGTTTTCCAAATTGATGTTATCAAATTGTTTTGCATGAAGCCCAACATGCTGATGTTAATTTGGTGTTAGTTGAGGATTCTGACTGATGATGAAAAAAACTATTGTTTGATGGATTTCTCTGCTTAACTACATGTATTATATCTTGTTAACACAGTTGACTCTGCTATCGATTTGCACTGTAACTTTAGAATGTGTTGTAATTCAAACTTTGATTAGATTGTGTTTCGTCCGCCAATTTGGTCAACCAGTGCTGGTTTTTTATGTGTTTCATTTGATATTGAGATTCAGCTACATGATCTTAGCATTGTTAATATAAGGAAATAAACATTCTAAACTTTACTAAAGGTGTGGTTATTCATGACTGTAAGGTCATGGTGCGTGATAATTGCTGACTCCATTGATTATTGGTTCTATTGATTACTAAAGATTGTTGATTATTGTGTATCAATCATTGATGACGTAATGGAGCTATGGTAAGAACTTCTTAATTGCGAGTCAAAAGGTTAATCAACCCATTTGCGTCCCCTTGTAAGTTCACCTATAAAGGTCTGATGCGCTAACAGTTATGGTAGCAGAGGATGGTTAGTCTCCTTAAGAGCTGCCATAGATGTTTGGTACAGTGACAGGTGTTCTCAGAGGTGGTAGCAGTTTGATGAGTTCGTCCTTCGAGAATTAATTATTAATGAGATTTGGATTTAGTTTTTCAATGATGATAATTGGAGAGAAAATGATGTTCCTGTGAGCCCAGAAATTACTTTCCAAGATCCTGGATCCTGCTAATGGTTGTTTGGGGATGTTCACGGCATTCTAGTGATGGAGTGAGTGAAATAAGTCATGCTTGCACAGCCTATGCAAATCTCAGATGAACTGTGAGGTTTGTGAGGATTTTAGGGACTTTGCGTACTGCAAATGAAGCAGGGAAGTCATTGAACTTCATATGTGTGTGGCGCTTTGTGCTCAAAATTGTCCATGTGGTTGTTGATGTACGGACCCTGCGTGGTCTAAGACTCAGGAGTATATTGAAAAGTGTATGAGACACTAGGTTATATGTTGTAATTTGTCTGGTTTAGTAGGTTGATCGGGTGTGGCCAACAACTAAGTGTGTGAATTAAAGTTCGACTGAGATTTGGCGTGTCCTATGTGCACCAGGACAGATCCATTGAGCAGTTGAGAGTAAAATTTGCAGGTTGAATTTTGCTTGTGAATCTGGGAGACCGAGAAGGAAGGAGTAGCTGTAAGTGTGGGAAGAGCCATCAGTGAAAAATTTGTAAGGTTTCTGAAGCGATTGTGTTACCTTTCCTGTAGGAAACCAGCAGATTTGTTTTGGTGTTTTGTTTTTTGATTAGTGCTCGCAATATTTTGCATTAGTTTTGTGTGAATTGGAGTTTATGAGGACAAGCCGCAAGACTTTGTCAGCCGCAGTACGTGTGAGTGTGACGTCATTGGAGCCACACTGGGATAGGTTGGTTAATGAGAAGGGTCGCGCACAGATTGGCAGCGTCCATGTGAGGCAATTGGTTGAGAACATGGGTGAAAGGAATCTTGGGATTAAAAATCGCTTCCTGATTTGATTTTGAATAAACAAAAAGTACAAAAGATGAAGTTTTTCAAAGCGATGAAAGTGCCTTAAGGGGAGATATTTATATTACAGCGAGTCTAGGCAAGGCTACACCGCCGGAAGGTACACCGGCTTACATTGTAATGGAAGAGAGAGGTGTCGCCCCATGTCTTTGGTTAAAGCAATGGTGCAAATTGACAGAGAAAGATGGGAGCTTAGCGTTTCCTACAAATGGAACATTCAATTAGAGAGTTTTGGAGCATTTACGGATGGAGCTATATGAATCAAAGCCCCTTCTGAGACCAGCACAGTTTGAGGCATTGGTGATTTGGGAGCTAGTAGCCAGACAGCAACAGCAATTGGAATTTGAGAGAAGAATGAGAAAGGCAGAAAAGACTCTAGCGGAGGCTAGATGGGATTGTGTTCAGAAAGTATGGAGAACAGAGACTTTGCAAGGGATTAAGTTATTTCTGGCAATTACACAGGAAAATGTGAAGGAAGGAAAGAAAGCGACTAGGAAGATGAATAAAGGTCCGTCCAAAAGTGAGGGAGCTAGAAAGTCTTTAATATTAGAGGAGGAATCAGACAATGATGCGTTTGTTACACAGTTATTGAGAGATCAACCACCACTATATACAGTACATGAGAGTGGTCCGAGTACTCGTGTTGATCTGACAGCCCTGACACAGGTTAATGGGACAGTGTCAGAGTCACCAGATCCTCGGGGTCTGTGCACGTTCCCAACACTTCCACCACAAGACAGCTCCAATACTCTGATTAGATTTATCACAGAGTCTAAGAGAGTCCAAGTGGGGAAAAGGGGATTAGGACGGGAACAGCTGGGAAGGAGACCTGTAGGAAGCAAAAGGTTAAAACACAACATCAAAATTACATCTCATGAATTCAGTACCATGCTACAACTCTAAGCTTCGTCTTTTCCAAAAAACATGAACAACCCTAGAATAGTCCTAAAACTGACTAGGCTTTAGATGACCGAATACCTGAGGAGGAAACAGGGAAAAGTTAAATAGGACTTTCAGATTCGAGTACTTTCTTTAGCATGAGAATCAGGAAACACTCTGAGCAATTTCTAAACAACCATATGAATCTCCTTTTAAGAATACATATCAGGAACACACAGTATTACATATAGAATTCTGGTATTGTTGTGTTCATCTCAGAAAAAACATTGGGAAGTGAATTGCGCACATTGCAGATTTTTATATGAGTATTAAACACCATAAAGGATTGTGCACCATGAAATCACACAACGTAGATTCAAGGAATAAATCACGCAACGTGTCAACTTGAAATGCTACCAAGAAAATGTCTTAGAATAGTAGCGCACAGTAATTTACATTATTTATACATGAGGAAAGAATTGCGCGTCTTGCCGATTCAAATGCCACCATACAAATATCAAGAAATGGTAGCACACAATGAACAACATGAAAAGCACTTAGTGAAAGAATCGCACGTCTTGTCGATTCAAATGCCACCATGCAAATGCCAAGAAATGGTAGCGCACAATGAATAACATGAAAAACACTCAAGGAAAGAATCGTGTGTGTTGCCGATTCGAATGCCACCATGTAAATGCCAGAAAATGGTAGCGCACAATGAACAGCATGAATTACACACGAGAAGTGAATTGCGCATTCTGCAGATTCGAATGCCACCATGTAAATGTCAAGAAAAGGTAGCGCGCAATGAACAACAAAGTTAAATGCTCATGAAACGAGTTGCACGTCTTGCCAACTCGTAAAACATCATGTAAATGTCAAGAAATATCAGCACGCAATGAACAACCATGTAATAACGAAGTCAAATCTTTATGGAATAAATTGCGCGTCCTCCCTATTTGCAAACCACCATACAAATGTAAAAAAATGGCAGCGCACATGTAATCTGTTATTCATTTAAGAATTAAAATCAAGAATACGAAAATTCTCAATTACGGTGTTGGGAAATATCCAAACACCGTCTTACCGCCTGGAAACAGTGATCACCAATGAGAGATGAGTGCAGAAGACTGGAAAATCCAAATAGGCCGCCGGGACAGGAGCTCAGGAAGAAGCTGCTGCTCTGCACCGGGACCTCTGAATAGTGAGCACTGGGATTTGGGCTGACTCTCTTTTATAGAGTCTTGGCCCCGCCTAGAACCACGCCCAGGCATGTTGCAGGGAAAGTCTCTGAAAGGCCCTGGAAAGGGACCACACCCTGCCACACCCTAACTCACTCTGAATGTCTGCAGCAATACATTGCAAATGTACATTATTTATAAGCACCTTAAAAATGAATCTTTTGGATGGAATTCTGCAATGCAAAAGGTTAAACAATAACATATCATCACAATGCATAAATTACATTATCTTGCGAGTGTTGGGTTTTTGCATTCTAGATGCCCGTAGAGGGCGCACTGTCCTGGTGTTGACAGTACTCCCCTCTCCCAGGCGTGCTCTAGGGCCTGGTTCATCTGGATTGAGACGATGAAAGTGTCTCACAAGTACTGGAGCATGAACATCAGATGCGGAAACCCATGAAATACTTTCAGGGCCATAACCTTTCCATGACATTAAGTACCATAGGTTACGCCCTCTCAGTTTAGAGTCCAACACTTTCTTGACTTCATATTCTTCTTCCCCCTGTACTAGAACAGGAGCTGGATGAGGGTGGACCTTTTGGACTGCCCTTTTTAAGAGGGAAGTATGGAACACTGGATGAATCCGTAATGATTTTGGCAATTGTAGTTTATAGGTCACAGGATTGATTTGCTGAAGAACAGTGTAAGGACCTATAAATTTGGGGTTGAACATGTGCTTCTTTTTGAAGTCTATATGTTTTGTGGAAAGCCACACTTTGTCACCAGGTTGATACTGCGGTCCCTCACAATGTTTCTTGTCATAATGCTTTTTGTATTTTTTTGGGGCTTTTTCTAAATGTTGTTGAATCGATTTCTGAGTTTGATGCAAATGTTGAAATGATTTCTGAGACAGCTGGAGTAAGAGAACTTTCTTGAGGAATTGTGATGGGCAAGGTGTCAGGATGATAGCCAAACAAACCAAAGAAGGGTGTAACGCCAGTAGAAGTGTGGAAGGAGTTGTTGTAGGCTAACTCAGCTAACCAGAGCATTGATGTCCATGAATTTTGTGCTTTTTCAGCGTAAGCACGTAGGTATTGCTTCAAAGTCTGATTTAGTCTCTCCGTTTGACCATCTGTTTGAGGATGGTGGCTAGTAGATAGGGTAGATGTCTCTTGGAGTGTTTTACACCATGTATTCCAGGAGTTGGAGGCAAATTGCGATCCCCGATCGGAGAGGATCACTTTTGGCAGTCCATGATAACGAACCACTCTATTCAGTAAGATAGTTGCCAGTTCACTAGAGGTGGGTAATTTCTTACAGGCAATGAAATGTCCATTTTTCGTGAGACTATCTACTACCACCAGAATTACTGAATGCTGTTGAACCACTGGCAGACCTGTAATAAAGTCTAAAGAGATGTGTTCCCACGGACGACTTGGGAGTGGGTGTAACAACCCTTTCGGTTTTGAATGACTTGTTTTAGTGCGAGCACAGACTTCGCAGTTTTTTACCATTGTTTTTTCATCCTTTGTTAAGGTAGGCCACCAAAAATAGCGTTGGATTAATTGAAGAGTTTTAGGAGTACCAGGGTGACCTGCTGTAGGTATAACATGCAACCAATGAAACACTATCTTGCGAAGTTTGGTAGTGGGCACGAACAAACGAGCATCGTGAAAGGGTAATCCTTGCTTGATTGATCTTTTCGGATCTGCTTGGGCCCACGCCTGCCATTTTTCAACAGTGAATGAATTGCGGATGTCTTCAAAGAAATCTTCTTTTTTTATGATACATAGGACCTTGTCAGGAGCAATGATAGCTCTGGAGGTTTGAACTGCAGGCAATGTGGTAGACTCTTGGTGGGACAAGGCGTCAGCTTTGCGATTATCTTTACCAGGCCGGAAGGTTACCACAAAATCAAACTCGGCAAAAAACAGCATCCAGCGTAATTGCCGATGAGTCAAAAGTCTGGCAGAACTCATGAATTGAAGATTGCGATGATCAGTATATACTGTGACAGTATATTTAGCTCCCAACAAATGATGTCTCCACTCTTTAAAGGCGTCACGAATCGCCAGAAGCTCTTTTTCAGCAATGACATAGTTCTGTTCGGCTTCGTTCAACTTCCGAGACATGTAAGCTACAGGATGAAGCTGACCAGTGTCTTTGTTTCGTTGTGACTAGACTGCTCCTATCGCCACATCTGAAGCATCAGCTTCCACTATGAAAGGTCGATCCGCATCTGGATGAGTCAAGACTGGGGCAGTGGAGAAAGCTTCTTTCAACGTTGAAAAGGCTTGGTCTGCTTCTGGGGACCATACTAATTTTTCTTTCTTTCTTAATAACTTAGTAATTGGAGCCACTGTCTGGGAAAAATGATTGATGAACCTCCGGTAAAAATTTGCAAAGCCCAGGAAACATAGTACATCACGAACAGTCTTTGGGATGGGCCATTCAGATACGGCTTTTACTTTCCTTTCTGCCATCACCATACCTTGAGGGGTAAGGATAACCCCTAAAAACTCAACTGTGGTAACATGAAACTCACACTTCGTTAGCTTGCAATATAAATGGTGTTTACGAAGGGCTGCCCAAATTTTCTTGACATGTTGAACATGTTCATTCTCATTGTCTGAGTAGATCAAAATGTCATCAATGTAAACTATGGCAAAGATATCGAGGTACTCTCTAAGAACGTCATTTAAGAAAAATTGAAATGCTGCTGGACATTGCACAGACCAAAAGGCATGACGGTGTATTCAAAAAGGCCATATCTTGTTTTGAATGCAGTTTTCCATTCGTCACCCTCTCTCATTCTGACCAAATGGTAAGCACCTCGAAGATCAAGCTTCGTGTAGATTTTTTGCTTTCTTTACTTGTTCCAGTAAGACCGGAATTAGAGGCAAAGGATATTTGTTCTTGATGGTGATTTTATTCAAGCCCCTATAGTCGATACAAGTTCGAAGCTCTCCGTTCGCTTTTGGAACAAAAAACAAAGGAGAAGCTGTGGGAGACTTAGAGGGGTGGATGAAACCATTCTCTAAGAATTGATCCAAGTATTTTCGTAAATGTTGATTTTCATGTTCTGACAGGGCATACACACGACAGTTGGGAAGTATCCCCCCTGGGACTTTGTTCTTTCTTCTCAACCTTATTCTGTAACTGACTCACCCTCTCAGCTAGACTATTTGTCAAATCCTTTGATGATACCACTTCTGACTGGAGCTGGGTGATAGCCTTGACTAGCTCGTCCAGTGTGGCCATGCTGAGAACATACACAAACCAGGAGGATAATAATTAGTGGGCTCACTATTCTGTCAGAGTCACCAGGTCCTCGGGGTCTGTGCACATTCCCAACACTTCCACCACAAGACAGCTCCAATACTCTGATTAGATTTATCACAGAGTCTAAGAGAGTCCAAGTGGGGAAAAAGGGATTAGGACGGGAACAGCTGGGAAGGAGACCTGTAGGAAGCAAAAGGTTAAAACACAACATCAAAATTACATCTCATGAATTCAGTACCATACTACAACTCTAAGCTTCGTCTTTTCCAAAAAACATGAACAACCCTAGAATAGTCCTAAAACTGACTAGGCTTTAGATGACCGAATACCTGAGGAGGAAACAGGGAAAAGTTAAATAGGACTTTCAGATTCGAGTACTTTCTTTAGCATGAGAATCAGGAAACACTCTGAGCAATTTCTAAACAACCATATGAATCTCCTTTTAAGAATACATATCAGGAACACACAGTATTACATATAGAATTCTGGTATTGTTGTGTTCATCTCAGAAAAAACATTGGGAAGTGAATTGCGCACATTGCAGATTTTTATATGAGTATTAAGCACCATAAAGGATTGTGCACCATGAAATCACACAACGTAGATTCAAGGATTAAATCACGCAATGTGTCAACTTGAAATGCTACCAAGAAAATGTCTTAGAATAGTAGCGCACAGTAATTTACATTATTTATACACGAGGAAAGAATTGCGCGTCTTGCCGATTCAAATGCCACCATACAAATATCAAGAAATGGTAGCGCACAATGAACAACATGAAAAGCACTCAGGGAAAGAATCGCGCGTCTTGTCGATTCAAATGCCACCATGCAAATGCCAAGAAATGGTAGCGCACAATGAATAACATGAAAAAACACTCAAGGAAAGAATCGCGTGTGTTGCCGATTCGAATGCCACCATGTAAATGCCAGAAAATGGTAGCACACAATGAACAGCATGAATTACACACGAGAAGTGAATCGCGCATTTCGCAGATTCGAATGCCACCATGTAAATGTCAAGAAAAGGTAGCGCGCAATGAACAACAAAGTTAAATGCTCATGAAACGAGTTGCAAGTCTTGCCAACTCGTAAAACATCATGTAAATGTCAAGAAATATCAGCGCGCAATGAACAACCATGTAATAACGAAGTCAAATCTTTATGGAATAAATTGCGCGTCCTCCCTATTTGCAAACCACCATACAAATGTCAAAAAATGGCAGCGCACAAGTAATCTGTTATTCATTTAAGAATTAAAATCAAGAATACGAAAATTCTCAATTACGGTGTTGGGAAATGTCCAAACACCGTCTTACCACCTGGAAACAGTGATCACCAATGAGAGATGAGTGCAGAAGCCTGGAAAATCCAAATAGGCCGCCGGGACAGGAGCTCAGGAAGAAGCTGATGCTCTGCACCGGGACCTCTGAATAGTGAGCACTGGGATTTGGGCTGACTCTCTTTTATAGAGTCTTGGCCCCGCCTAGAACCACGCCCAGGCATGTTGAAGGGAAAGTCTCTGAAAGGCCCTGGAAAGGGACCACATCCTGCCACACCCTAACTCACTCTGAATGTCTGCAGCAATACATTGCAAATGTACATTATTTATAAGCACCTTAAAAATGAATCTTTTGGATGGAATTCTGCAATGCAAAAGGTTAAACAATAACATATCATCACAATGCATAAATTACATTATCTTGCGAGTGTTGGGTTTTTGCATTCAAGATGCCTGTAGAGCGCCCACTGTCCTGGTGTTGACAGACAGCATGTCCGGTGCAGGTTAATGCTAACCTGACACAGAATGTGGTGCAAAGTAGTCCTAATGTGGCAACTACTCCTGTTGCAGTATGCAAAATACTGTAGTGATGAGATTGAGTTGAAACAGAAAAAAGTTGAAAGAGAAAGCAATGGTAATGCAGATTAAAGCAGCTCAAACAGGAGTGCAAAGAATTTTTCACAGCAGTTGCCACAGCAGCAACAGGAAAATATGATGTTTCAGCATCAGATGAGAGGTAGAGGTCATGGAGGCAATATGAATTGTGGTCCAGACTTGAATACTGTATGGTTCTGAATGATGTGCAGGGAATGAAGAAGCTATTCCCATGTCACATTTGCGGAGCCGTGTGACATTGGAAACAGGAGTGTCCGATGATGGTGCAGGAAGGTGTTGTTCAGCAGAGTAATGACATCAATTCATTTCAGAATTTGAGAGGACCGAGAATAAGGGGTGGTAATCCAAATTTTCAGAATAATGTGAATCAAGTGAAAAATGTCCAGCCTATGCAGCAGGTACAAATGCCCCGTGCACAAGTGTCACAGTTGCAGCCAATCTAGCAGCAGGTTCCCATGGTACCTAGACAGCAAATTCAAATACCTCAAGCCCTGATGGAGCAGCAACAGATGATGCTTTCTCAACAGGTCACAGGTGAGAGGCAAAACAGAAGTAGTAGCACAGTGCATCAATTCCTGTTACACAGTGATGATGGAATAAATGGTGAATGGACGAGTGACAGTTCAGATGAGGAGCCATGTGTACTTGCGACTTCCTTAGAAGTAGATCAGAGAGGACCTTCTGTGAAGGGAAAGGTTATGGGTCACAGAGTTTCATTTTTGGTTGACACGTGAGCTGCGCGCTCTACAGTGAGAAGTGCATAAGTTCAGAATTTGCCCCTTTCTGGTAGAACAGTTCAGGTCGTGGGGGTAGCAAACCAGTATTTGACAAACCTGATTACAGATCCAGTTCAAATTGAGATTGGCAATTTCAAGGGATTACATAAATTTGTAGTCTGCGACTCAAGTCCGGTATCCCTACTGGGAAGCGACCTGTTGTGCAAAACAAAACGTTTGATTAATTGCTCAAATGACGGAATTGAGGTTCAGATGAATAGTGATGATGAGGAAGATCAACCCCCAGAAATATAGTGTGAAACTACAAATGAGGAGTACCCCTTCATTGAGTTTTTTCTGATGTTCACAGTGAAAGAGCTCCATCCTGATTTGCAGAGAACAATAAGAGAAGGTGTGGGATTTGACAGGAAACAAGTAGGTCTGATTAAGGGAGTGGAGCCAGTCAAAATTACCATAAAACCGAATGCAGTTTTTCCCCAACTTCAGCAGTACAATATGCAATAAGCTGTTCTGATGAAAATGGCTCAGATAATTGCAGACTTTGTAAAGCAAGGGGTTCTGAAAGAAGTATTGAACAGTACATGTAATTTACCGATAATGGGTTTGAAGAAGCCCTGTGGGAAGGTTCCAATTGTTCGGGATTTGAGAAAATTAAATGAGATTGTGTGAAATGTTGTCCCATGGTGCCAAATCCAGCTGTAATAATGTTCCAAATTTCACGTGATGCCAAGTAGTTCACTGTCATTGATTTGTCACAAGCATTCTTTCCTGTGCCTCTTCATGAGGATAGCCAATTTCTCTTTTGTTTCAAATTCCTGGATCGAGATTATTGCTGGTGCAAAATTCCTCAAGGGTATCCAGCGTCACCTTCCATATTCAATCAGATCTTGAAAAATAATTTGGAGTCATTAGAATTGCCTTTCCAATCAACATTGGTGCAATACATTGATGACTTACTGATTGCGCCCAAAACAAGGGAGGAGTGCAAGTATGATATGATTGCCCTGTTGAACCATTTGGGAAAGAATGGGCATAAAGTGTCTCCACTGAAAGTGCAGTACTGTCAGAAAGTAGTGAAATATTTGGGTCACCAGATTGAGAAAGATATCCAGAGAAAGGATTACAACGATATTGCAGATAAGTCCCCCAACCACACAGAGAGATGTCGGGATGTTTTTGGGAATGGTGGGCTATTGTCGCCAATGGATCCCAAATTTTTCAGTAATTTCAAGACCACTGCAGAAGCTGACTCACAAGGAAGTCACTAATCCCATAGTGCTAGACCAGGATGAGATGAAAGCATTCACTGAGTTGAGAGAGAGTTTGTGCAGGGTTCCAGCGTTGGGTATGCCTGACTATACGAAATCTTTCACATTGTTTTGTCATGAGTGCGATGCATGCTATTTGTCTGTCTTGATACGGGTCCATAGAGGCGTAAATCGCCCAGTAGCATATTTTTCAGCTACTTTGGACCCAGTTGCAGCAAGCTTACCTGGTTGTTTCCGCGCAGCTGCTACAGTTGGTCAAAGTCTTTCACAGTGTGAAGGCATGGTGATGTGTTATCCCCTCACTCTATTGAGATTTTACTGACAAGGCCAAAAACCCAGTTCTTGACTGGCACGAGGTTGACTAGATATGAAATGAGTATTTTGGGGTCGCTAAATGTAACATTGAAAAGGTGTACAGTGCTGAACCCAGCAACCTTACTTCCGAGTGAAAATGCTGAAATTGAAAAAGAAGAAGATGTCGAACATGACTGTCTCGAAGTAACTGAGTTGTGCATAAAACCAAGACCTGACATTAGAGATACCTGACTGGAAGAAAATGACTAAATTATCTTTGTTGAAGGTTCTTGTCTGAGAGACAATACAGGGACTTTGAGAGCAGGATATGCTGTGTGCACAATTACAGGTACCTTGGAAGCTTCCTGGCTTTGAGAAGTGTATTCTGCCCAGGTAGCGGAACTGTTAGCCCTTACTAGAGCGTGCCATGTTTCTGCTCAGTTGAAAGTTACAATCTATAAGGATAGCCCGTATGGATTTGGAATAGTCCATGACTTTGGTCAATTGTGGTCACAGAGAGGTTTCCTGAGCTCTTCTGCTTCACCAGTGAGAAATGGCAAAATAATTAAAGAATTGTTACATGCTATTCAATTGCCTGAAAAGATTGTCGTGGTGAAATGTAGTGCACATCTGAAGTCGCTTGAATATGTGTCAATGGGAAATGGATATGCGGATCAAGTCGCAAAGTTTTGCGCATTGAACTGTATACAGTTCAAAGACAAATGAGAACTGTTACTTGAAGAAGATGAAACTTATGCAAGCTATGCATTGAAAATAATTGACACTTTGGAAGAATTAAAATCTTTGCAGAATAATGTTGACAGGGAGGAAACACGTTCATGGAGCAAATTGAAATGTGTTCAAAGACAAGACGAATTGTGGGTTTCTGAGGAGGGTCAATTTGTTTGACCAAATAGCCTATTGTCTCAAATGGCAAGGTACTCTCATGGTCAAGCATATATTGGGAGAGATGCCATGGTTTGTCTGTTCAAACATGATTGGTTCAACCCATAGTTTAGACAAGTTGCTGAAGCAGTTTGCCATCGTTGTGTCATTTGCCAATAGTAAAACGCAGGGAAAGGGACAGTGGTTAATTTGAGCCACATTGGAAGAGCAGGAGGTCCATTCAGCAGAATGCAAATGGATTTTATTGAGATGCCTGTGTGTGTAGGTTTGAGATATGTGTTGGTGATTGTATGCATCTTTAGTCACTGGATTGAAGCTTACCCTACACAAAGAAATGATAGTCTCACAGTAGCGAAACTACTGCTTAGTGAACTGACACCTCATTTTGGGTTTCCGATCTCTTTAGAATCAGATAGGGGAAGTCACTTCAACAGTGAAGTAATTAAATTACTGTGTGCAGCGTTGAAGATTGAGCAGAAGTTGCATTTTAGTTATCGCCCTGAAGCATCAGGACTGGTGGTTGCAAAGATGTGTGCAGCTACGAATTTGAAATGGCCCGATGCGTTGCCTTTAATGTTGATGTCAATGAGAAACACACCTGACAGGAAGACAGGATTGTCTCCCCATGAGATCCGCATGGGCAGAGCAATGAAGTTACCAGCGGTGCCAGCAAATGCACTTGTCAACATTACTGATGATATGGTGTTGGATTACTGCAAGGGTCTGGCTGATGTAGTCCGCTCTTTTTCCCAGCAGGTAGAGGCCACCACACTGCCACCGATCCATGACCCAGGGCACAACCTGAGAGCTGGGGACTAGGTTGTCATCCGAAAGCATGTGAGAAAGACGTGTTTGGAGCCTCGTTGGAAGGAACCATATCAAGTGGTCCTGACAACTACTACAGCTGTGAAGTGTGCTGGATTTCCGAACTGGATTCATGCAAATCACACAAAGAAAGTGGCCACTGGATCATGAAGAAGCGTTGTTCAGAGTACCAACAACAGTGAGACAAATCTCAGGACCGGAAGGAGAACAAAGAGGAACCGAGACCGGATCTGAGCACGTTGAGAGCGGTTCAATTACTCCTGTGAGAGACAAGAGAGGAGACCTCCAGGAGAGTATTGCAGAGCCTATCTCAACTGAAGCAGCAGGAGAACCTAGTCAGAGGAGGGCTTTATCAGAAGCAGATGATCTTGAAAGATCAACAGAGCAATTGCCAGACCCCGAAGGGGAAGGATTTGAGGTAGATCAAAGTCAAAGTGATCTAACTCCTCCTGAACCGGTTGCAGGTCCGTCAAGAGAAAACACCAGAGAACAAGGAAAACGTTCAAGTTCAGTCTTGAAGAAAATACTGACAAAGGGTCCACTGAAAGAGATAAGTGGCCAGAATCGCAAGTAGAGAAAGGGAAAGGGGTGGTTGCTGAACCAACAAAAGAGGAAGAAGTAGACACAACAAAGAAAGAAGATATAAGTGACGGAGAGCCGAATGGTGATCGAAAAGTGAAGAGAAAGAGAATAGCAAGTCCAAGATATGCAGGTCCTGAATGGGCGTATGCAACTACTAATCAATGGCAGCAAGAGTTTTTGTCTTTTTGTTTTGATCGAGAAGTTCCAGGTCTGTATTTTGGCACATGAAGGAGATTAATGAATTGAACTGTTGAAACAATCTGAGAGACGATTTTAGAGACTGTTGAAAGCAACTGGAAGAGACATTGATAACCTGATTTGACATTTGAAACCTGATTTTGACTAAGCTGCTAACTGATTTTGACAAGGGTTTCTGGAAGTGAAACCTAACTGCTGAAAGAAGAGCTGTCTATTTTTGATTTTGCCTCAAGTTTTTCTAAAAATAATTCTGCTTTCTGATTCTTTACAGATCACCTTGATACGAAAGGAGCCAACCATACTTCTGCTTTTAAAACGACTACTGCACTAACAGCATTAGAGAAGTTTAAGTTAGATGAGAAATATTTGCATGACTATGCTAATGCGCAGGGAGATCTTTCTTCTAACGTTTTCTATTGCTTATTGAGTGAGTATGTTGAGACAATGCATGCAAAGAATTGTTTTGTAATTATGCAGATTTGTTCATCAGTCGAGGAAGGAGTTACATATTGTAGCTTACCTTTAACATACGGTATAAGTTGTAGTCTGTTACTAGCAAGGTTTTTTAACCAGGAGTACATTCAGTACTTCTATTGAAATCATGATGTTGTGTTTTCGTTTGTTCCTATAATTAGGCATTTGAGTAAAGCAGCTAAGGATAATGGCATGGTATTAGTGAGAGGGTTCTTTGAACCTATATTGAGGTGTGGCACAGCTTATGCCCATAAAAATAACCTGACACGCTTGCTTACACCTTTAGAGAAGAGCTTTTTAGATCACACAGTTGACAGGAGAAAAGCGTGAAAGGAGAAACTAGAAAAAGGCTTAGAGAAGAGGATTTACAAGAATGATGATGCTTATTGTGCAATTAAAAGGCAAGGGAAATTAGCTTTAGGTGCACAACACGTAGGGAAGCTCTGTGTATATATAGGCCTAAATCGTCCACTGACACTTTATTTGTGGGTACGAGTGAATGTAGGCATGTCTTTTTGTTTCAGAGTAAATGGACATTTATGTTGAATGGTCAGGACCCTGCAATTCCAGGGATATACTATATTTGTGGATTTAATGCTTATTACCATCTTCTAAGAGGATGGTATGGGACATGTTATTTGGGGATAGTTTTCCCAAAAATTTACGAGATGGAGAATTTGAAAAAGTTTCAGAAATTGACTGAATTACATCATAAGAGACAGAGGAGGGAGTCTTCTTCTGCTATAGTGGGAGATATATTTGAAGCGGTGTTTCCTTCAGTGGGAGTCATTCTGAATTTGATTAAGATTCAAAAGTTGTCTACTATTGTGGACAACATGCTGACAAATTTTTCAGGGGCCATACTCCTGATAGATACGGAATTAGCTTCTGATAGAGCTATGACTCTTCAAAATCTCCTTGCTTCAGACATTCTTTTAGCGAAGGATGGCGGAGTTTGTAGAATGATTGATTCTAGGCATTGTTCGTATATTCCAGATAACAGTAAAGAGATAAGAGACTTACTAATCTAACTAATGCAAGTGCTGATTTGAAAGAATTGAAAGAACCAGGTTTTCAGGAAAAGGTTGGTAAAGGGTTTGCTTCAGTGGGAAATTGGCTCAGCAACATTTGGAATGGGGTTCTTTTGAAAATATTACAGGGAATATTAATTGTTGTGGTTTGTTTATTGGGGATATGGGGGTTCCTCAAATTATGTAAAAGGATTGAATTGAAAAGGTCAAAGAATAATCAGAGGAGGGAAGAAAAGAAAAGGAAAACATTTTACAGGCCAAATTCGAGGGGAAAGCAAAACTATGAAGAAATTGAATTGAAAAAGTTTTAGCTAATGCAGAAATTTGTGGATAATAGTTAGTGTGATGACATATCTAGTCATCAGAGTGGGGATTTCTAGCACAGGTGTCTTTAATAAAATGTATTAATGAGTGTTTATGTATGTTGAATAATGAGTTTATGTAGAAAAGGAAATAACAGAAAAATAATGCACGCATTTGAAAATGTGACCTCGAAGAATGGCCACCAGTGTTAACGAAATATACTGATCAATGATTAATACTTATGAAATATTAAATATGTGTTAGACTAATGCAGTAATATGTCATATTAAGGGTTATGAAGTATGCTTTAGCTTATTAATTGTAAGCCTTAACTTAGTGAGTGCCTCTGCCTATTTTGCCAAGACTCATGTAGAAGCTATATTTCTTAGCGTTTAATAAAAATGCTGACAAAGTGAATTAAACTGTGAAATGTATATTGTATTGCTAAATGTGCTTAACTGATGCGTTTTGTGAGAACCGACTGCTAGGAGATGATGTTCTTGCTAATGCAACATTTTACGTGTAATGTGTGTGAGACTGACTTTCCCAGGACAAGAACAATGAAGATACTGACTAGAGTGGAGCTGCAACAATATTGTTACCTGCCAAGCCGGACGATGAGAACATCATAAGGCGAACCAATCATCAGTACGAGAACAGAGAAATATTAGAATTCATAGATTTTGTATAGTAATGTTATTGGACAGTGTGTGAACATACGATTAACTGACCAATAGGGAATTAGGGCATAGTTTAGGTGACTTTGATATACCAACGCTGCAGAGGGAAAAGATTTCAGATTTTAGAAGACATATTCAGAACTGTAGGAGAGATTTGAGATTTTAGGAGAGAGAGACATTCATACCGATATTGGGCTCATATTCCCTGACTTAGTGAGCCTGATGCCTTGCTGATCGACTGATAGACTGAGGATGAAGACTGATTCTGCTTTGCTGACCCATAACGAGGATAGGTATAAATTGAAATGTGATTATCATGCATATTTGCTTTTTCTTTCGAGGTACCAACTTCGCTGTTTTGATAGAACCCTAGTTAGATGTTTTCCAAATTGATGTTATTAAATTGTTTTGTATAAAGCCAAACATGCTGATGTTAATTTAGTGTTATTAGAGGATTCTGACTTATGACGAAAAAAACTAATGTTTGATGGATTTTTCTGCTTAACTACATGTATTACATCTCGTTACCGCAGCTGACTCTGCTATTGATTTGCAATGTAACTTTAGAATGTGTTGTAATTCAAGCTTTGATTAGATTGCGTTTCTTCCACCGCTTTGGACAGCCAGTGTTGGTTTTCTATGTGTTTCATTTGATATTGAGATTCATCTACATGACCGTAGCATTGTTAATATAGGGAAATAAACATTCTAAACTTTACTAAAGGTGTGGTTATTCATGACTGAAAGGTACGTGATAATTATTGACTCCATTGATTATTCATTTTATTGATTACTAATGATTGTTGATTATTGTGTATCAATTATTGATGACGTACCGGAGCTATGGTAAGGACTTCTTAATTGCGAGTCAAAAGGTTCATCGACCCATTCGCGTCCCCTTGTAAGTTTACTTATGAAGGTCTGACGCGCTAACACAAATCAAGTAAAATCTTCTTAACTTTCCAGGTTCACTTATTTGGTCCTTCATAACACATTTGCTGAGATGTGTCAATGATTTATACTTTGGAGTAATTGTGTTTATCTTGTCATGCTTTGCCAAGTGATTTGAGTTGCTGCTTTTTTTAAACACTTTTTACAGGTGCTGTCAGAGATCAGATAACCAGTGTCAAGGTAATTTTTTTGTTTAAATGTTTAACAGAGCTACATGCTTCTTTAAGACTTTACTCTAGCATTAAGAAACCCCACACACACACTTACAAGCCTTTTTGCCTGCACCAAATCAGAAAATCACAATTAATCCACACCTACAAACAGGATGAAAATGTAGTCATCGCTTGAGCCTTGTCTCTTCCTCAATGCAAGCATCAGTCTATTGAAACGCAATTGCAAAACAAGACATCATGAATGACTCACAAAAGATGAGTGTTAACATAACCACACAACTGAAATTAACAAAGAAATTTTAGAAGAGAAAGACGTCAGCAATAAATCAATGGAGATCTAGCAAAAGAAGACCTAAATGTTTCAGTAAGCTACAGATACAAATGGAGTAAAAAGGCAAGACACTCCCCAATAGAGAGGAATATGTTCTGAGGTATATAAACACTAAGGGCTTCATTTACGAGGCACTGTCGGCACACTGCACCAGCAAAGTGTATTTTTTTTTTTAATGCTCTGGTGGCGTAGTGTGCCATCCTTTCACTACGCCATTTGAGCGTAATTTGTAAATATGCCCTGTAGTGCTGTAAACTGTGGCATCTTTTCAGCCTGAATCACACCTTAGGGCCATGCTAAAGATACTGGGCAAGATTCTTACTATTGTGGACACGATTTGGAGATTTTAAAGTTTGGTGGTGGCAATTCCTAGATAGGCAGGTGAAAATTATGTAAAAGAGAAACGTCTGGAAGAAGGAAATGTCAAATATATATTTCAAGAAGTGTAAATAATGTTTGAATTCACAAGATATAAACTCAGTTTTAGACAGCAAGAAATACTTAACCAAGGCAAAGTAATACACAAAATGGGAGGGAATGACCAGAGTGATATTTCTGCCTTATAGAGTGATGGATGGTATGCAGTACCACAGGTTCACCGAGGTCGGATCTAGTGGAACCAACAACGTTTGACGTCTTCAGAGTGTTGTATGGGAGTGAGGGCTACGGACACCATTTATGAAATCTGTGATATTTCACATCCAGTGAAAAGTGGTCATTATTGCCATCCTTAGTTGACGAGTTACTGCTCTTAGGAAAGGGGACCCTTTGGATTTACTCTTTACATTAAGGTGGTCATTCTGACCGCGGCGGTCGGCGATCGCCGCCCGCCAAGCGGTTCCCGCCGAAAGACCGCACCGCGGTCAAAAGACCGCGGCGGTCATTCCGGCTTTCCCGCTGGGCCGGCGGGCGACCGCCAGAAGACCGCCGGCCGGCCCAGCGGGACAGCCCCTTCAACAATGAAGCCGGCTCGGAATGGAGCCGGCGGAGTTGAAGGGGTGCGACGGGTGCAGTGGCACCCGTCGCGATTTTCACTGTCTGCTTAGCAGACAGTGAAAATCTTTGTTGGGCCCTGTTAGGGGGCCCCTGCACTGCCCATGCCAGTGGGCGGCACCCGTTCCCGCCATCCTGGTTCCGGCGGTGGACACTGCCAGAAACAGGCTGGCGGTAAGGGGGTCGGAATCCCCATGGCGGTGCTGCAAGCAGCGCGGCCATGGCGGGTTCCCTGGGCCAGCGGGAAACCGCCGGGAAACCGCCGGCTCCCCTTTTCCGACCGCGGCTTTACCGCCGCGGTCAGAATCGCCCAGGAAGCACCGCCAGCCTGTTGGCGGTGCTTCCGCCGCACTCCGCCATGGCGGTCATGGACCGCCAATGTCAGAATGACCCCCTAAGTGTTTAGAAATTACAAATATTTGAATGCATCTGCTTCTTTGTTAACTTTTGCTACCCCATAAGCGGGTGTGTTCTATATGTGGTACAAAAAGGAATGTAATGAGGTAAAAAATATAAAACGTCTTATGTGTGGAACTAAGTTGACTCGATTAATTTAATTTGAAGATGGGAACATATGTGTGTTGTTTAATTATTTGGAAAAGTACACCAAAACCGTTAAAATAGAATTCAACAAAACATATCATGTACTGGAAATATGTAATAAGTAATTAAATCTAAGCAGGAGTAATTGTTTTAAAAGTGTTGGCGAAAAGGACGGAGCTAATTTGAAGTTGTAGAAATGACTAAAAGTTCACTTCATAAACAGAAAAATAAAAGAGAAATATATGAAACAGAAATCTTTACAGGAAGTAATCCTGTCCTATGTCAAAAAAGGATGGTACAAAAAAAAAAAAATGGAGTGGTTTGAAGGCAAGTAGGACAAGGAAGATGAATTACGAGAGAGGCAGATAATCTTTGTAGAGCTAAAAAAATGTTAGCAAACTGAAGGACATTTTTAAAGAATTTGACGGGTTACTCAATTGATTCAGAAGCTTTAAGACATTGACTTTAACACATCCAGTTTAGAGTAATGATATCAAGCAACCAAATAGTAGTTGTATAAACACTTGGGGCCTGATTCTAAGCATGGCGGGCGGAGGGAGCCGCCCGCCAAGCGGGAACCGCCAGAAGACCGTCCCGCGGTCAAAAGACCGCGGCGGTCATTCTGGGTTTCCCACTGGGCTGGCGGGCGACCGCCAAAAGTCCGCCCGCCAGCCCAGTGGGAAACACCCTTCCCACGAGGAAGCCGGCTCCGAATGGAGCCGGCGGAGTGGGAAGGTGCGACGGGTGCAGTTGCACCCGTCGCGAATTTCAGTGTCTGCAAAGCAGACACTGAAATTCTTTGTGGGGCCCTCTTACGGGGGCCCCTGCAGTGCCTATGCCATTGGCATGGGCACTGCAGGGGCCCCCAGGGGCCCCACGACACCCCATACCGCCATCCTGTTCCTGGCGGGCGACCCGCCAGAAACAGGATGGCGGTATGGGGTGTCAGAATCCACATGGCGGCGCAGCAAGCTGCGCCGCCATGGTGGATTCCCATGGGCAGCGGAAAGTCGGCGGTACACCGCCGGCTTTCCGTTTCTGGCCGCGGCTGTACCGCCGCGGTCAGAATGCCCGGCGGAGCACCGCCAGCCTGTTGGCGGTGCTACCGCCAACCCCCGCCCTGGCGGTATTTACCGCCAGGGTCAGAATGGCCCCCTTAGCCCCCCTTTGAGCCTTTGCCTCTAAAAGGGTGGTAAGTCCGAAACGAAATGAGTTACCAGCCATGGTAAAACATGTGAATGGCACTAGATCTGCCACACCTTTCGCTCTTAAAGACTTCTGGGATTTGGTAGAATGAGTGCCATATTAAGTCACTGTCACTTTAAGGAAGTAGGGCTGGGACAGTATCTGCCACTACAGGACATGTCCCCTAGGGAAACAAATAGTGTTGTGCTCCGTGGACTTTCATTGCATGGCTTTTATGATGTACAGTGTATATTCGAAAACACCGTCATACAGTATTCTTTAAATACTCTCTATGCACATGCAAAAATACACAATGCTCTTGATTGTTGTGGATAAAACATAAATCAGCATGAAGCAAGTCTAAGGGACATGGCAGTGCATAGTCTGATTAAGTCTGCAGATCATGTTTTAGAGTCTATTGTCAACACACCACAAAATGGTTCTTATAGTCTGGGGCCCATATTTATACTCAGTTTGCACTGAATTCGCGTAATTTGTTTTACGCTAATTCAGCGCAAACCTATCCCCATATTTATACTTTGGTGCTAGACATGTCTAGCACCAAAGTTATGAAGTTTATGCCATTTCCTGTACGTGGAAACCTACATTGCATCAATGAGATGCAAGGTAGGCTTTCCCGTGCAGAAAATGACATGGCGTTAGTGCCATATTTATTCCCCTGTGCTAAAATCTAGCAGTGGGGTGTGGGGGCCTTAAATAATGGCGCAAAGCATGCTTAGCGCCATTATTTAACTCCTGGGTCAGGGCAGGGGTTAGGGGACCTGCGGGCCTTTTTCCATGGTCAGAGACCATGGAAAGAGCCGATAGGTGCCCTTCCCAGGCCACAGGGACACCCTCACCCACCAACACCCACACAAGGAAGACACCTATGGATGGGGGGACCCCATCGCAGGTACGTGGAGGTAGGTATGTTTTATTTATTTTTTTAAGTGCCGTGGGGTGCCTAACTTGGGCCGCCCTACATAGCACTTGACCCACTGGGCTGGGGGCATGACTCCTGTCTTAACCGAGACAGGAGTCATGTCCATGGGGTTCTAACATCAGAAAATAATGCTAGTTTGGGCAGAGGCATTTTCTTGCCACTGCCCGTACTAACGTTATCCTCTGACTCTAAACCCCTCTTTCCCCGATGTCTCCCCTGCCCGGTTAGCGTCCTTTTTTATGACGCTAGCCGGGCCTTACTGCTGGCTAGCTCCATACCATAAATATGACGCCCGGCCGGCCTCTTGGTATGGCGGTAAACTTTTTGACTCTGGACTGCGTTACGCAGTTCAGCATCAAAAGGTATAAATATGGGCCTGGGTGCCTAATTCATAAAGGTAAACGTACACTTTGGCATAAGTTTAGCATTTTTTGGGCATTCACAAACTATGAGTTTCATTTTACTAATACTAATTTTACCCCGGTGGAGACTCCAGACTCATGGTGGAGACCCCACACATAAAAAAAATAAACCTGTCAAATCTTTTTATGTGCAGAGTCTCTCCCATGAGTCCGGGTCTCAGTAGTCATAAAGTTACTATTAGTAAAATTAAAGTTGTAGTTTGTGAATACCAAAGAAATATTAAACTTACACAGAAGTGTAAGTTTACCTTTGTGAATCAGGCCCTAATTATTTTTCAATAGCTGAGAGTTTGCTGGAAACTATGAAATGGTATGTGGTATTTGCCACCAAATCATGCTTCGTTTAATAAAATTACCGATTCTTTATAATTTAAGATGAACAAAACTAAAATAAATACAACTAAAAAGAAGTAGTTAGATGAGTGTACAGGGGAAGAAGAGAACTCATTACCAACTGCACCGTCAAAGTGAGTGGCCCACATCCCTACCCTTGTCATGTGGCACATGCATTCACAGTCCTTCATGCACGCAGAACTGTGGCCCCTTCCTTCTTAAAACCAGCCCTCTCCACACAGGCATAGCCCATACAACTTGCTCCCTGTGTACTTACCTGTTGGTCTGGAGGACCATAGAGTAGCGTGTACTGGGGTAGGACCCCGTCCACGAGCTTCTCCAACTCCTGTGCAGTGAAGGCAGGGGCCCGTTTCCCCAGACGCACGAGCCATTGTCTCTTCCAGACCGAGGTCACAGCAGCACTTGCAGTGTAGGTCCTCTCCTGTCGAAGATCAGGTATCGAGTGATTGAACCGATAGAAAATGGCGGGCACGTCCGCGACGGTGACGTCCGTGGCGGTGCGTATCATCACCGCCGACGCACTTCATCATTGCCTCCTGGGACCCATAGGGTCCAATGTTAACCAATGCAGCATTGCGCTGCGGTCTTCAACCGCCTACCGCGACGGTGTACAACGCCAGCACAGTTACCTCACATCCCATTGTCCCAGTTTAGAGGTCAGGCAGCCGCCATTTCAGGGGCCCACATGGCTTCATTTTCACCTGCGTCACACATACCTAGGCCTAGACTCAACACACATACAGCCAACTTTTTGGATTATGTTTTGTGTTCTGTGTAGACTGTGGGTACATACCTCTGAGTTGTTTGACTCTGTGGTCGCTGTTGTCCTTCCTAGGCACCGTCCGCTGGGATATGTGAGGAGATGGCGGAATCCTCCGGTGTACCGACCGCTGGTGGACCTGTTGACAATGGAGGAGCGACATTTAATCATCACCTACAGGTTTGACCGTGCCACAATCCAGGAACTGTGTACCCAGTTGGAGCCTGACCTGATGTCACCAATCCGCCATCCCATAGGGATCCCCCCTCAAGTGCAGGTGCTATCAGTGCTCCATTTCCTTGCAAGTGGGTCATTTCAAACAGCAGTGGCCATGGCATCAGGGATGTCCCAGCCTATGTTTTCCAACGTGTTGTCTAGAGTTTTGTCTGCCCTGCTGAAACACATGCAGAGCTACATCGTTTTCCCTCAGGTGGAGGATTTGGCTACAGTTAAAGGTGACTTCTATGCCCTTGGTCATATCCCTAACATCATAGGTGCCATTGATGGGACCCATGTGGCTTTGGTCCCCCCCCACAGGAGTGAACAGGTGTACAGGAACCGGAAGAGTTATCATTCCATGAATGTACAGATGGTATGTTTGGCAGACCAGTACATCTCCCAGGTAAATGCTATGTTCCCTGGCTCTGTGCATGACGCCTACATCCTGTGGAATAGCAGCATCCCTTATGTGATGGGTCAACTCCAGAGGCACCGTGTGTGGCTATTAGGGGACTCTGGTTACCCCAACCTGTCATGGCTACTGACCCCAGTGAGGAATCACAGGACCAGGGCAGAGGAACGCTACAATGAGGCCCATGGGCTGACTAGGAGGGTGATCGAACGCACCTTCGGCCTCCTGAAGGCCAGGTTCAGGTGCCTCCATATGACAGGTGGTTCCCTATTCTACTCACCAAGGAAGGTGTGCCAGATCATCGTGGCCTGCTGTATGCTTCACAATCTGGCTTTGCGACGTCAGGTGCCTTTTCTGCAGAAGGATGGTCCAGATGACGGTGTTGTGGCAGCTGTGGAGCCTGTGGACAGTGATGAGGAGGAAGCAGAGGAAGAGGACATTGACAACAGGGACTCATTTATCCATCAATATTTCCAGTGACACACAGGTGAGAACACATTCCTGCCTACTACAAGTACTTTCACACTTCTACCTCTATCCTGTCCGTTGATTTCAACCAGTATATGGTAACTGAGTTGTACATTTCCATTACAGTTTCACAGGTGTGGTTACCAACGTGTGTCATCTGCTTACATTCCTCATGGACTTCAGATGTATGACATAGGTATGTTGACATTGCATTTGAGAACGGATTTTGTCACTGTCATTGCTAATACACATTAATCACAGACTGACTCCAGATTGTTTTGTGCTTCAAGGGTGTTTATTGAAGTGCTAAATATTGGAGGGGGGTGGTAAAATGGTGAGGGGTGATGGTGGAGGAATGTCCATGGCAGGGTCCAGTCTATTAGTCTCACAGGTGCACTGCCCATATGGGCATAGGAAGTGGAGCTGGGGCAGTTCCAAAATGGACAGGGTTACAAAGTGGGACAGTGGGATGACAATCAGGGTGGTCTCATTTCTTGGCGGGGGACTTGGCATCGTGCTCTGTCCTGTTCCTGGATCTCAGGGACCACTTGCGGGGTGGTTCTCCGTCTACAGGGGGTGGGGTGCTGGTGTGGTGGTCCTGTGGCGGTGCCTCCTGTCCACTACCGCCGGCGGAGGTGGTGGGCAGTTCTTCGTCCATGCTAGTGTCAGGGGCCCCTTGGAGTGCCACGGTGTCCCTCCTGGTGTTCATTATCTCCTTCAGCACCCCTACGATGGTGCCCAGGCCGGTGCTAATGGTTCTGAGTTCCTCCCTGAAGTCCAAATACTGTTCCTCCTGCAGGCGCTGGGTCTCCTGAAAATTGGCCAGTACCGTTGTCATCATCTCCTGGGAGTGGTGGTAGGCTCCCATGATGGAGGAGAGGGCCTTGTGGAGAGTGGGTTCCCTTGGCCTGTCCGCCCCCTGTCGCACAGCAGCCCTCCCAGTTCCCCTGTGTTCCTGGGCCTCCATCCCCTGGACCGTGTGCCCACTACCACTGCCCCCAGGTCCCTGTTGTTGTTGGGGTGGTGGGTTATCCTGGGTTCCCTGTAGTGGTGGACACACAGCTGACGTGTCCTGGGTATGGAGGTATGGGCCCGCTGGGTGGGTGCTGTGTTGGTGTTACCAGAGGGTGGAAGGTCTGTGGTGGCCTGTGACTGGGTGTGGGGAACCGACTGTCCCAAGGCCCACGATGGTCTGGGCTGGTCATCTGGATCCAGTTGGATAGAGCTGCTGTCATCACTGTGGGCCTCTTCTGTGGGTGGGGTAGAGATGTCTGGACCCTCCTGTCTGGTGACGTTGGGTAGTGGTCCTGCAGGGGTGTAAAAGCATGATTATTGCATCTGTGAGTGTCATGGTGTGCAATGGGTGGGTGAGTGTGTACCCCAGTGCTAGCATTCCTGTATGGGGGCTTGTGTGATGATGGTTGGGGGGGTGTTATGGGTATGTTCAGTGGGCATGCTTTAGTGAGGGGTGTCCATGCTTTGTTGTGTCATGCAGGGCTTGGTGTTGGGATGGGTGGTTTGTGTTAGTAGTACATATGTGAGGAGTTGGAGTGATAGGGGAGGGGGTGAGGGTGGGAGTCTGTGATAGCATGCAGGTAGGGTGGGGGATATGATAGTTAAGATTTGACTTACCAGAGTCCATTCCTCCACCGACTCCTCCGAGGCCCTCAGGATGCATAATGGTCAAGACCTGCTCCTCCCATGTTGTTAGTTGTGGGGGAGGAGGTGGGGGTCCGCCGCCAGTCCGCTGTACTGCAATGTTGTGCCTGGAGACCACGGAACACACCTTCCCCCGTAGGTCGTTCCACCTCTTCCTGATGTTGTCCCGATTTCTTGGGTGCTGTCCCACTGCGTTTACCCTGTCGACTATTCTTCGCCATAGCTCCATCTTCCTAGCTATGGAGGTGTGCTGCACCTGTGATCCAAATAGCTGTGGCTCTACCCGTATGATTTCCTCCACCATGACCCTGAGCTCCTCCTCCGAGAACCTGGGGTGTCTTTGCCGTGCCATGGGGTGGTGTAGGTGATGTGTGGGGTGGTGTATGTGGTGATGAGTGTGGTGATATGTAGTGGTGTGTGGTGTTTTGTGCGTGGATGTAGTGTGGGTGATGGTGTTGTGTGCCTCTGTGTGGTGGGGTTGTCTATGCTGTGCTGTCTCTCTGGCCTTCGTCAAAATCTTTGGTCGTAGGGGTTTGTGGGTGATGTGGGTGTGTGTTTTATATAGTATTGATTGTGTGGGAGTGGTGTGTGTGTGTGTGTATCAGGTGTGTGTATTTCAAATTGTTCAATGTGGCGGTGTTTTGGAGATGTGTGTGTATTTTGAGCACGGCGGTGTGTACCGCCAATGGAATACCGCGGTTGAAAGACTGCCGCGTGGATTCGTGGGTCGTGATAGCATGGGCGTGTTTCTGTTGGCGTGACGGTGGAGGTTTTGTTTTCGCCAGCTTATCACTGACCTTTGGTGTGGCGGACTTGTGTGGGTGTCTGAATTTTGGCAGATTCCGAGCTGTGGGTCATAATAGCTGTGGCGGAATTCCACGGCCGCGGCGGTGTATTGGCGGTCTTCTGCACGGCGGTAAGCGGCTTTTACCGCCAATGTTGTAATGACCCCCGTTGTGTTTTCTTCCAGATGCAATTTTACCTCCCCATCTTGATCTTTTCAAGTGAGAATAGGGACAAATGTGACTATGTGGTTTTACTTTACTCAAAATCTCTACATTTTTTTCAAAATGCAAACCTGTTTTTTCACACAACTTTTTCTTTATTTTACCTAGAGAAATTTGTGATGCGAAAAACCCAGGAATTTTAGTTTTTCCTACAACTTAGGGAAATATTTACAGAACAAAAATAGCACAACTCAGCGCAACAACTAAAGTTGCATAGGATGCAAGGAGAAATCAAAACATTTCTTTTAATTTGAGCCTGTCTATTTTAGTATATAGGGTTTTGCGGCAAAATTCTGGGTAGTTGCCCTGGCATGCTGAAGCACCATCAATGGAAGATCCTCTTCTTGCAAAGTAGCACACAGAATCAGAAAGCACTATTTTCTCTCCAAAAAAGGGCACTTGTTCTGAACAAAAAATCTTTAGTGCTAAAGAGTAAATAAGATACCAAAACTTTGGACTTTTGTGTATCACTTTGTGAAAGCACACAACACAAAGGTGCCCTTCCGAAACGTCAATTTTAGTGACGGTCCTGCAACGCACACTACAGAGCCATATTTACAAGGCCACGTAAAACCACCCTGCCTGGCTTTTCATGACCTTGAAGAACTGAGGCAACACAGCGCTAGTCAGTGCGCTGCCTACCCCTGCAGCATGGAGGTATTCCATGGGTGTTACAGTGGGTGTTTCCACATAACACCCATGGTATTTGACACATTCCCAGTTTTAAGCGAATTCATTAACTTAGGAATGCATCAAAAGCCTATACCTCCCCAGGGGAGGCATAAGGGAGGCACAACAAGGAGAAATATCTTATTTATCTCCTAGTTTTTCCTTTTTCTAATGTCTACTGCATTCTGCATATCTCATAGATATGGCACATTGCTGCCCTTTTCTTTTGACGCAGGGCAGTAGAGCATGAATCCTTGCAGCGCTGCCTCTGTCAAAACATTGTAAATGAAGCCCAAAGCAGTGGCGGCTAGTGACATTTGAATGCGGGGGGCATAAAAGTTGGGTATTACTTTTATGTAGTGAGTTAAGCGAGCAAGCTTAATGGACAAACTGGGGTCAAGGGTGAGTTCTCCTCCCAAGAAAAATTTAAAAAAAGATTGATAAATGATGCATTTGAAAGCAAATTAGTTTAGGCCCATATTTAAGAGCGCCTAGCGTCTCATTGCGCCACATTAGTGTTTTTTTTTTATGCTAATGTCGCCCAACAAGACCAAAATTGCTGCCCCAGATTTACAAAGTGGTGCAATGCATGCATTGTGCTACTTTGTAACCCCTTGAGCCACATTATACCTGCACCATGCATACTGTAGGCAAGGGGGGCATTCCCCCTTTGGGGGTGGGGGGGGCAAAAATGACACAAAGAAATCTAAAAGATTTCTTTGCACCATTTTTGTCAGCCTTTTTAATGCCTGCTCGGAACAGGCGTTAAAAGGGGGTACACCATTGGTTACAATAGGCCCCTAGGGGCTGGTCATGGTTAGCGCCAAAATATTGGCATTAAACCTGTAAAGTACATCAATAGCGTCCAAAATGTTGACGTTATTGCCCCCTACCCTGCACCATGGTGCACTGTATTTTAAATAAGGAACACACATGGTGGGGGTAGGGGGTGCTTAGGGGAGCAAGAAAAGTGGTGCTGCACTGGGTGCAGCTTCACTTTTCTTAAATCTTCCCCTTAGTAAGAAAGCAACGTTTATAAAGCAGTAGGAACGTATAGTCTTGAAAATTAGGGGCAGATTTAAGAGCCCCTAGGTCCGCCTTGTGCCACATTAGCATAATTTGTTTACGTTAATGTGGCCCAACGAGACCAAAATCGCTGCTCCAAATTTACAATGCATGCATTGTGCCACTTTGTAACCCTTTGTGCTACAATATGCCAGCGCCAGCGCAGGCTTTAAAAGGAGGGACACCATTTTTGAAAATTGGCCTCAATGGGCTTTGTAGGATTAGTGTAAAAAATGTTGACGCTAACCCTGCAAAGCTCCAAACGATCATCAAAAAGTTTGATGCTAGTTCCCTAACTACCGCCATGGTGCGCTGCATCTTAGATATGACACAAACATGGCAGTGTTAGGAGGCGCTAAGGGGTGCAAGAAAAGTAGCGCTGCACTGGGTGCAGTGTCACTTTTCTCAAATCTGGCCCTAAGTCTTGATGAATCTGCCCTTCGGAATCCAAAATCAGGCGCAATTTTCGTTTGGGCCCATCCTCCTATTCACAGCGCTCAGAATGAAACCTCACATAAAATCTATGAACAGGCACAAAAGAGATCTACCCAGATAAGTTAAGCTGTGCTCATCTGCTGTAACTTGCTTTCATTAGAATCTGGTTCTTAAACTATATATTATCATTTATGCACAGACATGACACCAGACTGCCCTACATGAATAAATATGTGCCCACGTTTTCGAGGCGTTTTCTAGCTCCCTCAGTTTCGTGAAAAAAACATCTTTTTAACCTGTCGTCAAACCTTATTCAGAAGCAGCTGCCCCTACATTCTGGCGCACTTGATAAGCTGGATACACCGTTGTCTGGCAAGCCACCAGTTGCTGCTGGCCGTTTTGAGCTGGCCCGGTATTCGGTGACACAATATCGGCCTCTGGGAAGAGGAAGTGGAGCAGCCTGTCCATAAAAAGATGCTGCCCGCCAGAGCTGGAGTTCTATTTATTGTCTGTCTGCGTCTATGTTTATTCATTTTAAATCCCCGTGAAATGTAAAGTGTTTTACACCCCTGGCCCATCCTTGCATTGCTATTCGTGACGTGCAGCAGCCAGGAAGCAATGACTGGAGGGAGTGAAGTGGGATTTTTCTGGGGATTACATGTTACCACAATAATATAATCTTGGTGCTCTGGGCAGCAAATCCAATGGGTGAAGTCGCGTAATTTTTTCATGATCCAGAGACTGTGCACAAAAGGCATCTACTTCACTTTCTTTATTCTAAAAAGTGCTTGTTATTCTAGTACGAGTAAAAGGCTTGAAACTTCAGTGTTTTCCTAGTAAAATGCTCTTTCGCAGAAGTACGTTCTATCTGAGTAAAAGACGGGTAACAAATGTAAGTGGATTTAAATTGCACAGTCCTGGCTGTGGAGTAACTGAGCGCTGTTTAACAAAAGGGGAGTACAATGGGTGGACGGGGTGTTTAGCACAAGGTAGAGGGGGGATTCCTCAAGGGGTGAAGGGAGCAGAGGATACAGTGGGTACTGGGGAGACAGCAGGAAGGAGGTGGAATAAGCATTGCAAGGGAGAAGTTGAGCTGAAGGCAGGGAGAAAGACTGCAGAAAGGAGGAGTGTTGAAACATCCTTTCTTCCACTATTGTGGCAAAGTTACACTGCGATCAAACAAGGATGTTCTTGAGTTCTTTCGAAAGTGAAGGATGGATGGTGCCTGGGGGGGTTTGACTGAGATGGAAAAGCACACCCTCGGGCCTGGCATCTGTTGCTTTCCTTCCCATTCTCCTTGGTCCCCAGCCTGCAGGGCTGATGCTCGCACCTTGGAGATTCCCAGCAGATGCCTTGAACTTTGAAGCCAGTTATGGCGCTGTCCCAGAGCTGACTGCTTAGTTGATCATGCAGAAGGTCATAAAAGTGATGTGGACAGGTAGAGTGAGCCACTGGAGTTCTCTGAAATTAGGCATTAGTCTATTGAAGATTAGTGGTGGGCGGAGCAGGCATTGTTCTACTTTGTGGAATTCCACAAATTGGGTAAAAACTCTGTGGAATTCCCCAGAGTTCCGTGTGCAGCGGAGTCCCGCTAGCCCTACGACCCAGGTGCTGACTGCGCCAGATCTCAGAAGCACTAAGCAGGGTCGGCCCTGGTTAGTATTACTGACCAGGCCCGGCCCTGCTTAGCGCTTCTGAGATAGGGTGCATTCAGGTCAGAGTATGCCGAAACAGCAGCGAAAGCTGCCATTTCAGGCCTCTTGTGCTGACACAGTTGACCAGCTTGGAACCTCCTGCTTTCAACCACACCTGCATGTCACTTCCCTTCACCAACTGCCCTCCTTGACAAACTTCCTTCGGAGGGCCACGCACACCTCTGTCTTGCACCAGTATTGGAATCGCTTTGTCTTTACTTACACAAAGCCCCAGACTTCCCTTTCTTTAGGGCCCAGCACTATTAGCAGCAAACCAGCTCACCACCAACAGCCTGGTACTTTCTCAAAGTGCCTAGCATGGCTTGCCACTGGGCTCTAGGCCACTCTCTAAGGCCACACACATCTGTATCTGGTGGGGGCTGTCAGACTATCACTCAGCAGGTGATGTTGCTCCAGTCTCCAGCTCTCCCTGCTGGCTTCAGCACCGTACCCCAAAACACCACTTCCTTTTCCAGGGACTGTGGAGAGACAGGTTCTTTTCAAGTAGAGCTCTGACTTCAAGTTTCCTTCTTTCCAAGCACAGACCCCTCCATCCACTTATATGCAAATATTGTCCATGCCCAGTGCCGGCTCCCATATGCACATAGAAGAGAAAGCGATATGAAGGTCTTAGCTTGGTCCAGGTCAACTCCAGGGTCCCTTTTGCCACTTGCCAGTTGCCTGGCTCTCGGCCTCCCTCTGCCCCCTGCTCTCTGGCTGCTGCAGACAGTGAAAGGAGTGAGGCCTGGATCCAGTGCTGGTGCAGCCCCACACCAGCATTCCAGCAGCTGGCAGCAGCACCACGCCTGGCGGCTGTCGTCATCTTTGGGTGGAGTACACACAGTGCAGCCCAGTTACAGGCCACACAGCGCAAGTGCAGACTGTCTGCGCTTACACGGTGTGGCCCATAACTGTGCTTCTGTGTCATTGCAGTGAGCTTTGCTCCGCTGCTAGTGGAGATTTTGGTTGAACTCGCGCACAGTGCCAAAAACTCTGTGAACTCTACCAGTGGAGCTCACTGCCCACCCCTATTTGAAGATGCTGAAAACCTTTGATGAGGCAGGCAGATCACTGCATGGAGGATGCTCATAAGTGGATATGTAGGGCTCGATCATGCCGTGTGGCAGTAAAATGCAGCCATTATGTTGAGATGAGTAGGAATTACTCCACCCTGCAGAGCTGGAGCAGTTAATGTAGGCAGTCAAGATTTTGTATGAAGTGAATACTGAAGCTGAGAGTAGTGTAATTGCAGAAGCCTGGGGGTTTGCAGCAGTCTACAAGTTGAAGTGTGCAACTATCCAATATCATTTCGTGCAACAATTCCTGTACCAGATGGTACTGTTTTTTTAAAGGCAGATTTTATTAGCAGATATCTCACATTGTTACAGGTATCTGAGTACTTCAATCTGTGTCTGCAATTCTGCATATAATGCGGCTGTCAACTACAAAACAGTACAAAGTTCAGTAAAAGTATATAGTCAGCTTTCCCACCCTACTCCTGCTTCCCCTTCCCTCCCTTTTCTGAGTCAGTGCCCATTTCTTGAAGGAGTATTATGACTGTGGTTTCTTGTTCTCTGTTTTAGTCATCTGTGGCATTGTCGCGTACTCTCTTTATTCTAATCAGACTACTGGACTTGGGTGGCAGAATCACTTGCACTGTAGGGGACTGAGTCTGAGCCCACTACAGATGACACTTTTTGGCCTAATCCGGGCTTTGTTCCAGCTAACTAGAGTACCTCATCTCAACCCAAGAGCAGGGATGATTGGGCAACTGAGCGCATGACACAATTGACTCCACAGAGAAATCGTGGTCACTCAGATATCATCCGTTTCTCTCATTTACAATAATCTCACATACACAAGGACAATCAGAGGCAGAATATAGTTCAAAAAGGTTTTATTGAAGTAACTGTATCATAGATAATAAAGCATGTACTGCAACAACTAGGACGATGAAGCATGACAGGATTAAAAGTGTGATAAGGAGAGTGAAGCATAAAAATAACACTACCATATTGTCACTAGAATCATTAAAATAGCTCCTGCCTAGGCTACGTTAGAGCACAGAAAGGTAAGCTCTAATTCTGCCCTTCAGGTCCCCCTGGGAAGACATCATCCCTCATACCTGAGCAAGAGGCCTGTAGTCTACATAAGCAGCTGCAGCGAAGCATTCAGCAATCAGTATACAGTTGTGGTCATCTGGGAGGAATCTCCCTCTAACGTACATGGGTCAAAGTAGTGTTTTTAAAATAAAGATGGTGCTCCAAGAAAGGATTCCCACGTAAGAGTATGTATGTTTCTGTGAACATTAGAGACAGAGCATACCACTTTTGCTGGCAACCTATCTTACTGCAGCCTTGAGAAAAGCAGGGTGAAAGAAATGTCTTGTTTAAGAAGGCATTGCTGGCCTCGGCAAAGAACAGCTAGATAGAGAAAATAAAATAGGACCACAAATGTGGCTATTGTTAAAATAATGAAACGAAGCTGAATAAAATATGTCTAGGCTAAAGTGCACAGCAGCAGGCCTAGTTTGCTAAAATACCTTATATGAAGCTATAACTAAAATGGTTACACAATAGCATGGTGTATTGGGTATGCCTGTGTTATTGCAGTCTGTTGGTAGGGCCGGGCGGAACACTACCGGAAACCCCAGAGAAGGGGGTGTTTGAGTGACCTCCCTTTACCAGATGTTACTTGCTAGTACTACCAATTATAACACACTGTCTTGGTTGGGTTTAGCATGAGATAGGCTGTAGACATCCAAGTCTGAAAAGTTGCAAAGCAATTCTTCAGCTGGGTGATCCCATGGCTGATCTCTTTTACCTCTGCACTGAACACGTTATAAAGCACTCACATCAACCCTGCGGCACTGGACTATTTTCTGTGGTTTGCCATGGCCCTGGGGGACTGCAAATTCTAGCGTGCCCAGCAGCAAGGAGAAGGTGCCGCTTTTAACTCTACACTCTATGCGATATAAAGCGCTTCCATCAACTTCGGGGGACTGTCTTCTGTGCTTTGCCATGACTCTGGGGGAATGCAAGTTCCAGTGTGTCCTGAGGCAAGGAGGAGGGGCCGCATTTACCTCTGGCTCAGCGTGCTATAAAGCACTTCCATCTACCCTAAGGCGCAGGACGGTTTTCTGTGCTTTGCTGTGACTCTGGGGGACTGCAAATTCCAGCATACCTGACAGCAAGGTGGAGGGGCCGCTATTACTTCTGCGCTCTATGTGCTTGTAAGGAAATGCCTCTTTGGCATGGTTATCCCCTGACGTTTTGCCTTTGCTGATGCCAAGTTATGATTTGAAAGTGTGCTGAGGCATGCTAACCAGGCCCCAGCACCAGTGTTCTTTCCCTAACCTGTACCTTTGTCTCCACAATTGGCACACCCTGGCATCCAGGTAAGTCCCTTGTAACTGGTACCCCTGGTACCAAGGGCCCTGATGCCAGGGAAGGTCTCTAAGGGCTGCAGCATGTCTTATGCCACCTTGGGGACACCTCACTCAGCACAGACCCACTGCTTGCCAGCTTGTGTGTGCTGGTGGGGAGAAAATGACTAAGTCGACATGGTACTCCCCTCAGGGTGCCATGCCAATCTCACACTGCCTAAGGCAGGGTGCACTATACCATAGGTGAGGACATAAGTGCATGAGCACTATGCCCCTACAGTGTCTAAGAAAAACCTTAGACATTGTAAGTGCATGGTAGCCATAAGAGTATATGGTCTGGGAGTCTGTCAAACACGAACTCCACAGCACCATAATGGCTACACTGAAAACTGGGAAGTTTGGTATCAAACTTCTCAGCACAATAAATGCACACTGATGCCAGTGTACATTTTATTGTGAAACACACCCCAGAGGGCATCTTAGAGATGTCCCCTGAAAACATACCCGTCTTCCAGTGTGGGCTGACTAGTTTTACCAGCCTGCCACACACCAGACATGTTGCTGGCCACATGGGGAGAGTGCCTTTGTCACTCTGTGGCCAGGAACAAAGCCTGTACTGGGTGGAGGTGCTTCTCACCTCCCCCTGCAGGAACTGTAACACCTGGCGGTGAGCCTCAAAGGCTAACCCCCTTGGTCACAGCGCCACAGGGCATCCCAGCTAGTGGAGATGCCCGCCCCCTCCGGCCACGGACCCACTTTTAGCAGCAAGGCCGGAGGAGATAATGAGAAAAACAAGGAGGGGTCACTGGACAGTCAGGACAACCCCTAAGGTGTCCTGAGCTGAGGTGACTCTGACTTTTAGAAATCCTCCATCTTGCAGATGGAGGATTCCCCCAATAGGATTAGGGATGTGCCCCCTGCCCCTCAGGGAGGAGGCACAAAGAGGGTGTAGCCACCCTCAGGGCTAGTAGCCATTGGCTACTAACCCCCCAGACCTAAACACACCCCTAAATTGAGTATTTAGGGGCCCCCAGAACCTAGGAAAACAGATTCCTGCAACCTGAAGACGAAGAAGGACTGCTGACCTGAAGCCCTGCAGAGAAGACGGAGACACCAACTGCTTTGGCCCCAGCCCTACCGGCCTGTCGCCCTACTTCAAGAAAAACTGCAACAGCGACGCGTCCCCCAGGGTCCAGTGACCTCTGAAGCCTCAGAGGACTACCCTGCATCTAAAAGGACCAGGAACTCCCGAGGACTGCGGCTCTGCTCCAAAGAAGATACAACTTTGCAACAAAGAAACAACTTTTAAAGGACTAGGACTGCACGTTTCCCGCCGGAAGCATGAGACATTCCACTATGCACCCGACGCCCCCGGCACGACCTGCGGAGAACCAACACTACAGGAAGGACTCCCCGACGACAGCGACCCTGTGAGTAGCCATAGTTGACCTCCCTGAGCCCCCCCAGCGACCCCTGCAGAGGGAATCCAGAGGCTCTCCCTGACCGCGACTGCCTGCTTCTAAGAACCCGACGCCTGGTAAAGACACTGCACCCGCAGCTCCCAGGACCTGAAGGATCCGACCTCCAGTGCAGAAGCGACCCCAAGGTGCCCCTCTCCATTGCCCAGGTGGTGGCTACCCCGAGGAGCCCCCCCTTGCCTGTCTGCTTCGCTGAAGAGACCCCTGGGTCTCCCATTGAACTCTATTGCAAACCCAAAGCCTGTTTGCACACTGCACCCGGCCACCTCCGTGCCACTGAGGGTGTACTTTCTGTGCGGATTTGTGTCCCCCCGGTGCCCTACAAAATCCCCCTGGTCTGCCCTCCAAAGTCACGGGTACTTACCTGCTGGCAGACTGGAACCGGGGCACCCCCTTCTCCATTGAAGTCTATGCGTTTTGGGCACCACTTTGACCTATGCACCTGACCGGCCCGGAGCTGCTGGTGTGGTAACTTTGGGGTTGCCTTGAACCCCCAATGGTGGGCTACCTTGGACCCAACTTTGAACCCTGGAGGTGGTTTACTTACCTGCAAACTAACATATACTTACCTCCCCCAGGAACTGTTGAAATTTGCAGTGTCTAGTTTTAAAATAGCTTATTGCCATTTTTGCCAAAACTGTACATGCTATTTTGCTGATTCAAAGTTCATATGATACCTGAGTGAACTACCTTTCATTTAAAGTATTGATTGTAAATTTTGAACCTGCGGTTCTTAAACTAAACTAAGAAAATACATTTTTCTATACAAAAACCTATTGGCCTGGAATTGTCTTTGAGTGTGTGTTCCTCATTTATTGGCTGTGTGTATGTACCACAAATGCTTAACACTACCCTCTGATAAGCCTACTGCTCGACCACACTACCACAAAATAGAGCAATAAATTATCTCTTTTTGCCACTATCTTACCTCTAAGGGGAACCCTTGGACTCTGTGCATGCTATTTCTTACTTTGAAATAGTACATACGGAGCTAACTTCCTACATTGGTGGATAAGCAGTGGGGTACAAGACTTTGCATTTGCTGGACTACTCAGCCAATACCTGATCACATGACTAAATTCCCAAAATTGTCATTAGAAACTGATTTTTGAAATTTGAGCTATTTTTCTAAATTTTTAAAAGTCCTGCTAGGGCCTTGCGTTAGTCCCTGTTAGCATTTCTTTTAGAGTTTAAACGTTTTGTAAAAGTTTGAATTAAGTTCTAGAGATAGTTTTAGATTCTTAAAAAGTATTCCAACTTTTAGAAACATGAGGCCTGATTACAACTTTGGAGGAGGTGTTAATCCGTCCCAAATGTGACAGATATACCTCCAGCCGTATTACGAGTTCCATAGGATATAATGGACTCGTAATACGGCTGGTGGTATATCCGTCACATTTGGGACGGATTAACACCTTCCTCCATAGTTGTAATCAGGCCCATAATGTCTGCTGCAGAAGAGATAGTGATGGAACTCAACCTCACCCCTTACCTGCATCTTAGGATGTCAGAGTTAAGGTCTCTCTGCAAAACCAAAAAGATAAAAACTGGTTCAAACCCTACCAAAGTACAGCTCCAGGAGCTTTTGGCAGAGTTTGCTAAAAACCACCCCTCTGATGATGGCCTCACAGAGGGGGACGCTAGTGATGTGGAGGATTTCCCACCCCCAGTCCTAGAGAGGGAGCCAAGGGTTTCTCCAACCCTGACTCCAGAAGTGATAGTGAGAGATGCTGCTTCTCTCACAGGAGAGTCCAGCAACTCTGGAAGCATTGAGGAAAGCCTCAATGAAAATGACCGCCTGCTAGCCAGGTTGGTCAAAAGATTGGCTTTGGAAAGACAGATCCTAGCCATAGAAAGGGAAAGACAAGAGATGGGCTTAGGTCCCATCAATGGTGGCAGCAACATAAATAGGGTCAGAGATTCTCCTGACATGCTAAAAATCCCTAAAGGGATTGTAACTAAATATGAAGATGGTGATGACATCACCAAATGGTTCACAGCTTTTGAGAGGGCTTGTGCAACCAGAAAAGTAAACAAATCTCACTGGGGTGCTCTCCTTTGGGAAATGTTCACTGGAAAGTGTAGGGATGGACTCCTCACACTCTCTGGAAAAGATGCAGAATCCTATGACCTCATGAAGGCTACCCTGATTGAGGGCTTTGGATTCTCAACTGAGGAGTACAGGATTAGGTTCAGGGCGGCTCAAAAATCCTCGAGCCAGACCTGGGTTGATTTTGTTGACTTCTCAGTCAAAACACTGGATGGTTGGATTCATGGCAGTGGTGTAAATGATTATGATGGGCTGTACAATTTATTTGTGAAAGAACACCTGTTAAGTAATTGTTTCAATGATAAACTGCATCAGCATCTGGTTGACCTAGGACCAATTTCTCCCCAAGAATTGGGAAAGAAGGTGGACCATTGGGTCAAGACTAGGGTGACCAAGACTTCCACAGGGGGTGACCAAAAGAAAGGGGTCACAAAGACTCACCAGGGGAAGAGTGTGAGACATGCAAGGGAAAAAGTAAGGAGCCTTCTACAGGGCCCCAACAGCCTGCTCAGGAGGGAGGGTCCAAAGCCTCTTCACAATCCAATTTTGGGTACAAGGGTAAAAACTTTGATCGCAAAAAGGCGTGGTGTCGTAGCTGTAATCAGCAGGGACACCAAACTGGAGACAAGGCCTGTCCCAAGAAAGATTCCACTTCAAACTCTACTCCAGTTAGCACTGGAATAGCCAGTCTCCAGGTGGGATCAACAGTGTGCCCAGAGCAAATTAGGGTTCACACTGAAGATACATTAGTCTCTGAGGGTGGGGTGGACTTAGCCCCACTGGCTGCCTGGCCCCCTAACATGCAAAAATACAGGCAGCAACTCTTAATTAATGGGACTAGTGTAGAAGGCCTGAGGGATACAGGTGCCAGTGTCACCATGGTGACAGAGAAACTGGTTTCCCCTGGTCAATACCTGGCTGGACAAACTTATCCAGTCACCAACGCTGACAATCAGACTAAAGTACACCCCATGGCTATGGTAACTTTAGAGTGGGGAGGGGTCAATGGCCTGAAACAGGTGGTGGTCTCCTCAAATATCCCGGTAGACTGTTTGCTTGGAAACGACCTGGAGTCCTCAGCATGGGCTGAGGTAGAACTCAAAACCCATGCAGCCATGCTGGGTATCCCTGAACTGATGTGTGTCAAGACAAGGGCACAGTGCAAGGCTCAGGGTGAAAAAGTGGTGTTGGAGCCTGGAAAAATGGCCCAACCCTCCAAGAGGAAAGGAAAGAAGACTGGGGAACCAGCTTCAACACAACAAAAGAAAAATAACCTCTCTTCCCAGGAAGAAGTTCTGCCCTCTGAGGGAACTGAGCCCATGGAGCTGCAACCTTATCAGGTTGAGCTCCTAGGCCCAGGGGGACACACAAGGGATCAGTTGTGTAAGGGGCAAGAAATATGTCCCTCTCTTGAAGGCCTTAGGCAGCAAGCTGCTGAAGAGACCAAAGGAAAAATCACTGGAACACATAGAGTCTATTGGTAAGATGCACTCCTATACACTGAGGCAAGAGATCCCAAACCTGGTGCCACTATGAGAGTGGTAGTGCCTCAAGAGTTTAGGAAGTTCATTCTGACCTTAGCTCATGATATTCCACTTGCTGGGCATTTGGGACAAACCAAGACTTAGGAAAGGTTAGTTAACCATTTCTATTGGCCCAACATGTCCCAGAAGGTAAAGAGTTTTGTGTCTCCTGCGCCACCTGTCAAGCCAGTGGTAAGACACATGGACACCCAAAGGTCCCCCTCATTACACTTCCAGCGTTGGGGGTCCCCTTTGAAAGAGTGGGTGTGGACATAGTGGGTCCACTTGAACCTCCCACAGCCTTAGGGAACCAGTAGATCCTAGTGGTAGTGGATCATGCCACTAGGTACCCTGAAGCAATTCCCCTTAGGTCCACTACTGCCCCTGCAGTAGCTAAAGCACTCATTGGTATCTGTTCAGTATTAGGGAAAGATGCGGAAGACATTGTAACGCGAAGGGTTAATTAGCTTGAGCAGTGTAGATGAGTGTAATGCCTCTTGAAACCCCCTCCCAAGCATCGTGGAAAAGTTCATGATATTATTTTCAAGCTTGTTTGTGTAGAAGACTCCGTCTCAACCTTGAGAACGAGAGTACAGGGAGAAGATGGAATGAAAACAAAGGCTGGAGAAGGGCAGAGCAGCCAAGTACTGATAACATAGCTAGAAAATGCCAGAATGAGATAGAATCCAAGCTTCGAGTTATTTAAGCACTGAACTGTGGGTGAGGGATTGGGAAGCTCGCAGATGGAATTGTGGAAGCTGCCATGGCCCAGCGCTGCCTCCCTGTTTGCTCGTGGTGCTTGAGGGGGAGAGAGGTCCAAGCAGGCGGTAGAGGGCTCCCCAGCATGTTGTGGATTAAGTTAAGTTTCCACACAGGGATAAAATACCTTTGTTTCTCTGCTCTATTATTATGGCTGATTATTTATGCCTGCACTGTGTTTATAACCTGAAGTATTCAGCTCGTTTATATTTTGCTTTCTAAACCTATTAGTGTGAACTGCTACAATAACTGAAACATGCATTTTGGTGTGCAGTAAATCAAAGCTTATCTGAAGTATTCACTTCATTTATATTTTGCCTCTTGAACATCGTAGTGAGAGCCTGCTGCAGTAATTGAAACATGCATTTTGGTGTGCAGTAAATCAAAGCTTATCTGAAGTATTCAACTCATTTATATTCTGCTTCCTGAATATCGTAGTGCGATGCATTTTAGTATACAGTTAATCAAAACTTATATCTGTCAATGAATTCTTTGTTTATATATATAAATAGATGCTTTTCATTGCTATTCTTATTCTATCATTGTTTATGTGCTAAATGCCTACATTTTACCTGCAATTCTAGTAAAGCTAAATTGTATTTATAATTGGCGTGTGGTCCTTCATTGAGCGTCCTTATTGACTTATACCGAACAGGTGTCAACCAGTCACCTGGATAAGACATTTGGTACCAGAAGTGGGGTATAAGTCAATAATGCCTCTTTGGGGACGTAAGAAAAGTGAGGCAGAGAGCGGAAGGCAGCATGGGGCAGAAGCCAGATCAATTACCGGGTGGTTAGCAACTGACTCGTTCTCTGGTGGGGCAGGACTCCTGAACCGGTGGGCAGCGCCAGTGGTATGGGAGGCATTAGATGAGAAAGTGACTCCTCTCTTAGTGGAAGATGCAGTTGAGAGTGTGAAGCTAAGAGGGGCGAAGCTGGAGCTGAAACCAGCAGGCAAGTGGGATGGCTTTTCCTGTCTGCGCTCCGTACGATATACAGGAAAACATTAACACAAGATGCAGAGATAATAAAACTGCGGGATGAGGTTGCAGCCTTGCAGGAAAGGCAGTTACTTATGAAAGAGACCATAGAAAGTGCAGTGACTCGGGGTGATCACATGGAGGCAAGGTGCACCGCATTAGCAGTACGAGTAGCAAAACAGAAGATTAGGCAGAAGCCTAAAATGCCCTCAACTGTGCAAGTAAGGGCACTGATGCGCAAACAGAAGAGTAGGCAGAAGTCTAAAATTCCCTTAACTGTGCAAGTGAGGGCATTGGTACGCAAAGAAAATTGGGATCCACATACTTGGGAGGATGAGGTGGAAGTACGTGTAACAGAACTAGGTGGAGTTGAAAGTGGAGAAGGACGTGTAGGTGAAATTGAAGGTGAAAAGGGAGCGAATGGCTGGCAAATACAGAATTCTTGTTTGGTAAGAGATTATACGCATAGTGAGTTGTTGCTGAGAACCCGTATGTTTAGGCAGATGCCTGCAGAGCCTTTGTTTAAATGGTTGGTGAGGTTGTGGGACACTGGAGCAAAAGATGCATTACAGAATCCTTTTACGTTAGGTCCCATCACAGAAGGAGACCCGTTTGAGCTGGAAATGATAGTACAGGAAGATGTAGTGATGTGGAGCCTATGGCAGAGGAAGGAAAAAATGAGGGTGCCACAAGATTGGGCCTTAGTAGCAATAGAACGCATAACTGATGATCGGCCGGTTACTTTAAAAACATGGGTCCCCCTACTAGGTTGGACAAGAGACGGAGGGGTTGGCAATAAAGTAGGCAGAGCGCAGGAGTTTGCCATCGTGAAGTGGAAATGGTATCTGCAGCAGAGGGCAAAACCAGGACCAGCAGGAGTGTTGAAGATACAAGAAGATAAACTAGGGGCAGTGGACTTGCAGGCAATGGCCCCTGCACTAGAGCCCTATGAAATGGAATCCTCACCATTTAAGACAGCCCCGCCTTTTGAACAACTCACTGAAGAAGAACAGCAAAATGCATGGTTCACAGATGGTACCGCCCAGTACTATCAAGGAAAAAGACAAAGGCAAACAGTCACATTCCAGCCTGCTACAGAAACGATGTTGCTGCGAGAAGGGGATAATGAATCAAGCCAGCTTGCAGAACGGCAGGGGGTAGCAGCAGTGATCGAACAAGCCCCCATCAGAGAGAAAACATTTGTGTACACTGACAGTCGGGCCACTTACCAAGGACTAGCAAGCTGGGCCCCGACTTGGCGCAAGGATGGATGGAAAATTAAGGGCACCCCCATTTCGGGAGGCGAACAGCTATGGGAAGAGATGTGGGAGAAAGGGCACAAATGTCAAATCTATGTGGGACATGTGGATACCCATTTCCCATTGGACACTTCACTTGCATCTCTATTCGACAACACCGTAGATCAGATGGCCAAAACGCGAACGGTGGTCATCAACGAGGAAGCTGAAGCCGCTTTAGCAAACAGGGCCCATGCAACATCCGGACATCCAGGAGAGAATGGCACTTATGCATGGGCACAGCTACGACAAATTCCAGCCACTAAAGAACAAGTGCAAAAAGCAGTAAAGGAGTACCCCACATGCAACCGGATTAGACAAATGCCCTTGCAAAAGAAGCCTAGCAGCCATATCAGAAGAGGAACTGCAGCTACTACAGTGTGGCAATTAGACTATATCGGGCCTCTACCAAAGGAAGGAGGAAAAAGCTACGTATTGACCATGGTGGACACCTACTCTGGCCTTATGTTGGGTATGCCCTGTAAGTCTGCAGACCAAAAGCCCACTTTGCGAGGGACAAACTACCTGATAAATCATTATGGGGCACATGATGAGATCCAAACAGATAGGGGCACACACTCTTCAGGGAAAACAGTGCAGGGCTGGGTGCAGGAACAGGGAATTCGGTGGATTGTGCACCTTAGTTATTATCCACAAGCTGTAAGCATGATTCAGAGATATAACGGATTGTTGAAAGAACAGCAAAAAAAGTTATTAGCACATGATAGACTTGCACAAGTGATTTGTGAACAAGCGTACACCCCTCACATTGAAGAAAGATCTGCCCCCCCGATAACACCCAGAGAGGTGAGGGAGGATTTGGAAGCACAGGAAGAAAAGTATGGGTGAACCATCCAGGAAAAAAGCCAGAGGCAAGAGAGCTACTGAGTCAAGGGGTGGGGAGTACGTATATTATACTTTTAAAGAACTCAAATGTACCTGTATTTGTACTTGCAGTGAGACTTACCCCACGGTCGTAAATGATGACATCTGCATCGATGACGTGGTTCATGATTATAACCGGAAAAAGTGTGTGAGTCCGACCGAATATAGTCCGTCATGTCACTTGTGCACCTCAAGCAGCTAACATAACTGATGACCAGGGAAATGTTTTACTTTGCAATGTGGAGGTACCTGGAGGCAAGTGGATGACTGCCAAAGCTGTGACCTGGAAGGTAACTGGACAGCAAATCCGACATGCCAACGGACTGAACAAGGTGGAGATGACACCAGCAACAGTACAGGCTTTGAGTTACATGCTAAACATGATATGTAAATATTGTGATACCAGGACACATGGTGGTTGTTACAATGAACAATAGAATACCAGCCTTCATGTTTTATATAACCAAAAGACACATGGTTAACAACTTAAGCAACGTTTCTATAATGCGATATAGAATAGGATGTAAGCAAGTTCTGCATGCAAGCATAGTTAATCGTATTGTGTTACAGATCAATTTTGTCAAGGGGAATGTCTCAAAGTATGATTTATTATGTGCACCATGGACACCACAGTTATGGCCCTTGCCAAAGTTACGCAATAGAAGAGATCTAGGGTCCTTGATAGCTGGGGCCACCGGAATCGGAGTAGGGGCCCTGAATTCTTTTGATGTTGAAGCCATTAGGAATAAGCTATCTTCTACAGGATATAGTACAGGAGAGGCCATAAAAGTAATTTCTCAGTGGGGGCCTACACACTCACAAGAAGTATGGAAAGTCCTGCGTGGGTTGTATCGTGATTGGTAATGGCATAATTTCACTTATGAACAATTTGGAAAAAGCTTTCAAAGCACCCAAACAATGTCCAAAGGAATTCAGTGCATACTATGGCAAAGTATTGTTAATCAACAGTATGTAGACTTCAAAGCGGAATGGGGACAGCTTCAAGGTGAATATTGGAGACAACAATTGCATTTGCCTGAGGAAATATGGGTAAAGCCTATACAATTCCATTGTGAGGGAGAGATGTGTTATGCTCATTTTGATATAGCTAGAAGTAATCTTCCCCCTGAAATATGGTGCCCCTTTATATTGCTCCCTGTAGTAATAGGTGAAGAATGGTGGATACCTCACACTGACAAAAAAATTGATTGATCAAACAAATCACACCGTAGATCCCACTAGATGTGCAGATTGGTCTAAGGGGTGGGTATGTACCCACACTGGACAGGCGCTATACCCATGCCTTCGCCCAATACCAGGAGAATGTGAATGGTTACCTTATACTATTAATGGCACAGACTTATATCAGATAGGAACAGAGAGTATATGTTACGTTACCAATCATCCCTTACTTATTAACGGATTTATTCAAACCACCGGAGAGCAAGTAATGTGTACGTGCAATATTACCAGCATTATTGACATAAGCACTCACATCTTGTACCGACCAAGTTCACCATAACCACATTACAGATGCAAATGTGTGCGCAGTTAGAGTGGAACATCTCGCTTGTTGTTAAGCTACCCAGATAAGAGGCAATCAAGCACTACGCACAAGTTACCTTTGCTAAATTTGATATGGCAGCTAAATACACCAAGGATACAGCCATACTGATGACCATAAACACTAAACAGCTTATGCACACTGCTTCATGCATCCAGCAAATAACTGAGCACCATTGGCATGACATCTTTTTACGCTGGGCACTAGGAGCTATAAAGACGCTAACTATAGTGTTACAACAGCTAATTTGGTTATTGATTGTTTGTGTTACGCTAATGACTATACTATGTAGACTATATGTATGCACAAAGCAGTTTTTTTACTAAAGATGCAAGCGCTTAGAATACCATTGACCAGTATTAGTAGCAACCTAGCTAGCGGAATGTCAAAGTAAATGATATCCGTTTCAACATGCATCACGCTCATCTAAGGTGTGGAGTGTTCAGTATTAGGGAAAGATGCGGAAGACATTGTAACACGAAGGGTTAATTAGCTTGAGCAGTGTAGATGAGTGTAATGTCTGTTGAAACCCCCTCCCAAGCATTGTGGAAAAGTTCATGATATTATTTTCAAGCTTGTTTGTGTAGAAGACTCCGTCTCAACCTTGAGAACGAGAGTACAGGGAGAAGATGGAATGAAAACAAAGGCTGGAGAAGGGCAGAGCAGCCAAGTACTGATAACATAGCTAGAAAATGCCAGAATGAGATAGAATCCAAGCTTCGAGTTATTTAAGCACTGAACTGTGGGTGAGGGATTGGGAAGCTCGCAGATGGAATTGTGGAAGCTGCCATGGCCCAGCGCTGCCTCCCTGTTTGCTCGTGGTGCTTGAGGGGGAGAGAGGTCCAAGCAGGTGGTAGAGGGCTCCCCAGCATGTCGTGGGTTAAGTTAAGTTTCCACACAGGGATAAAATACCTTTGTTTCTCTGCTCTATTATTATGACTGATTATTTATGCCTGCACTGTGTTTATAACCTGAAGTATTCAGCTTGTTTATATTTTGCTTTCTAAACCTATTAGTGTGAACTACTACAATAACTGAAACATGCATTTTGGTGTGTAGTAAATCAAAGCTTATCTGAAGTATTCACTTCGTTTATATTTTGCCTCCTGAACATCTTAGTGAGAGCCTGCTGCAGTAATTGAAACATGCAATTTGGTGTGCAGTAAATAAAAGCTTATCTCAAGTATTCAACTCATTTATATTCTGCTTCCTGAATATCGTAGTGCGATGCATTTTAGTATACAGTTAATCAAAACTTATATCTGTCAATGAATTCTTTGCTTATATACAGTATATAAATAGATGCTTTTCATTGCTATTCTTATTCTATTATTGTTAATGTGCTAAATGCCTACATTTTACCTGCAATTCTAGTAAAGCTAAATTGTATTTATAATTGGCGTGTGGTCCTTCATTGAGCGTCCTTATTGACTTATACCGAACAGGTCTCAACCAGTCACCTGGATAAGACAGTGGCCCTCATTCTGACCTTGGCGGTCGGCGGAGAGACGGCGGTCGGACCGCGAACAGACCGGCGGTATTAAAAATGGCATTCTGACCGCGGCGGTCACCGCCGCGACCGACCGCCACTTCCCCACTCCGACAGCCACGGCGGTCATGACCGACGGGCTGGAGTCTGCGCACTCCGGTCCGGCGGTCGACCCAAGACCGCCAACGGTATCATGACCCTGCTTACCGCCGCGGTTTCTGGCGGTCGGGAACCGCCATGCGAACCATGGCGGTAGGCACTATCGGGGCCAGGGAATTCCTTCCCTGGCACTGATAGGGGTCTCCCCCACCCCCCACTGCCCCCCCGAGTCCTCCCCCCACACCCTCCACCCCCCTGCCACCCCCCAGAGGTGGTACGAACCCCCTCCCCACCCCCACCCCGACATGCACATACACACACCCCGACATGCACACACCCCCTACATGCACATATACACACCCCTACATACACACATACACAACGGGGACACATACCCGCACACATACATGCCGACATGCGCACCCGCCGAACTACACACATTGCCCATAGGCACAGCAGCACTCCCCGCCCGCATGCACGCACTCACACACCCCCTCTACACACTCCCACGCACACCCCCATGCACGCACACATCACACAACACCCCCCCACCCCCTCCCCTCACGGACGATCAACTTACCTTGTGCGTTGGTCCTCCGGGAGGTGACAGGAGCCATGGGGAGGTGACCGCCAACAGAAGACCGCCAACAGAAGACCGCCACACAGAAATGTGGGTCGTAATTCTGTGGGCGGTGTTCTGCTGGCGTGGCGGTGGAGGTTGACCAGTCTCCACTTTCCCGCCAACCGCCAGTGTGGCTGCTGGCGGTTTTCCGGCGGAACGCTCCCAGCGGTCAGAATGCGCACAGCGGCATACCGCCGCGGTCGGCGGTCTTCACCGCGGCGGTAACTCGGCGGTCTTGCGAAAAGACCGCCAAGGTCAGAATGAGGGCCAGTATCTTTACCAGAGTGGGATTTCCTAAGGAGGTGGTGTCTGACAGGGGTACCAACTTCATGTCAGCATACCTGAAGCATATGTGGAATGAGTGTGGGGTGACTTACAAATTTACCACACCATACCATCCACAAACCAATGGTCTTGTAGAAAGATTTTAAAAGACATTGAAAGGCATGATCATGAGGCTCCCTGAAAATCTCAAAAGGAGATGGGATGTCCTCTTGCCATGTCTGCTTTTAGCCTACATAGAGGTGCCTCAGAAGGGAGTAGGGTTTTCCCCCTTTGAACTTCTGTTTGCCATCCTGTCAGGGGACCACTAGCACTTGTAAAAGAAGGCTGGCAGAGACCTCTTCATGAGCCTAAACAAGATATAGTTGACTATGTACTAGGTCTACGTTCAAGGATGGCAGAGTACATGGAAAAGGCAAGTAAAAACCTTGAGGCCAGCCAACAACTCCAGAAGATGTGGTATGACCAAAAGGCTGCTATGGCTGAATTTCAGCCAGGGCAGAAAGTCTGGGTTCTGGAGCCTGTGGCTCCCAGGGCACTTCAGGACAAATGGAGTGGCCCTTACCCAGTGCTAGAAAGAAAGAGTCAGGTCACCTACCTGGTAGACCTAGGCACTAGCAGGACCCCCAAAAGGGTGATCCATGTGAACCGCCTCAAACTCTTTCAGGACAGGGCAGATGTGAATCTGTTGATGGTAACAGATGAGGACCAGGAAGCTGAGAGTGAACCTCTCCCTGATCTCCTCTCCACAGACCCTAAAGATGGCTCAGTAGATGGAGTGATCTATTCAGACACCCTCTCTGGCCAACAGCAATCTGACTGTAGGAAAGTCTTACAACAGTTTGCTGAGCTCTTTTCCCAACCCCTGGTCAGACACACCTGTGTACCCATGATGTGGACACAGGAGACAGCATGCCTGTCAAGAACAAGATTTTCAGACAGTCTGACCAAGTTAAGGAAAGCATCAAGGTGGAAGTCCACAAGATGCTGGAATTGGGAGTCATTGAGCACTCTGACAGCCCCTGGGCTATCCCAGTGGTCTTAGTCCCCAAACCTCACACCAAGGATGGAAAGAGAGAGAGATGAGGTTTTGTGTGGACTACAGAGGACTCAATTCTGTCACCAAGTCAGATTCCCATCCCATTCTAGGGGCAGATGAGTTAATTGACAAACTAGGTGCTGCCAGATACTTAAGTACCTTTGACTTGACAGCAGGGTACTGGCAAATCAAAATGGCACCGGGAGCAAAAGAAAAGACAGCATTCTCCACACCTGATGGGCACTATCAGTTTACTGTTATGCCCTTTGGTTTAAAGGATGCCCCTGCCACCTTCCAAAGGTTGGTGAATCAAGTCCTTGCTGGCTTGGAGTCCTTTAGTGCAGCTTATCTTGACGATATTGCGGTCTTTAGCTCCAGCTGGCAGGATCACCTGGTCTACCTGAAGAAGGTTTTGAAGGCCCTGCAAGCAGCAGGCCTCTCTATCAAGGCATCCAAATGTCAGATAGGGCAGGGAACTGTGGTTTATTTGGGACACCTTGTAGGTGGAGGCCAAGTTCAGCCACTCCAACCCAAGATCCAGACTATTCTGGACTGGGTAGCTCAAAAACCCCAGACTCAAGTCAGGGCATTCCTTGGCTTGACTGGGTACTACAGGAGGTTTGTGAAGGGATATGGATCAATAGTGACACCCCTCACAGAACATACCTCCAAGAAAATGCCCAAGAAGGTAAACTGGACTGTAGAATGCCAACAGGCCTTTGACACCCTGAAATAAGCTATGTGCACAGCACCAGTTCTAAAAGGTCCAGATTACTCCAAGCAGTTCATTGTGCAGACTGATGCCTCTGAACATGGGATAGGGGAAGTTTTGTCCCAAACAAATGATGATGGCCTTGACCAGCCTGTTGCTTTCATTAGCAGGAGGTACTCCCCAGGGAGCAGAGTTGGAGTGCCATTGAGAGGGAGGCCTTTGCTGTGGTTTGGTCCCTGAAGAAGCTGAGACCATACCTCTTTGGTACTCACTTTGTAGTTCAAACTGACCACAGACCTCTCAGATGGCTAATGCAAATGAAAGTGAAAATCCAAAACTGTTGAGGTGGTCCATCTCCCTACAGGGAACGGACTTTATAGTGGAACACAGACCTGGGACTGCCCATGCCAATGCAGATGGCCTTTCCAGGTTCTTCCACTTAGAAAATGAAGACTCTCTTGGGAAAGGTTAGTCTCATCCTCTTTCATTTGCTGGGGGGGGGTTGTGTAAGGAAATGCCTCCTTGGCATGGTTACCCCCTGACTTTTTGCCTTTGCTGATACCAAGTTATGATTTGAAAGTGTGCTGAGGCCTGCTAACCAGGCCCCAGCACCAGTGTTCTTTCCCTAACCTGTACCTTTGTCTCCACAATTGGCACACCCTGGCATCCAGGTAAGTCCCTTGTACCTAGTACCCCTGGTACCAAGGGCCCTGATGCCAGGGAAGGTCTCCAGGGGCTGCAGCATGTCTTATGCCACCTTGGGGACCCCTCACTCAGCCCAGACACACTGCTTGCCAGCTTGTGTGTGCTGGTGGGGAGAAAATGACTAAGTCGACATGGCACTCCCCTCAGGGTGCCATGCCAACCTCACACTGCCTATGGCCTAGATAAGTCACCCCTCTAGCAGGCCTTACAGCCCTAAGGCAGGGTGCACTATACCATAGGTGAGGGCATCAGTGCATGAGCACTATGCCCCTACAGTGTCTAAGCAAAACCTTAGACATTGTAAGTGCAGGGTAGCCATAAGAGTATATGTTCTGGGAGTCTGTCAAACACGAACTCCACAGCACCATAATGGCTACACTGAAAACTGGAAAGTTTGGTATCAAACTTCTCAGCACAATAAATGCACACTGATGCCAGTGTACATTTTATTGTGAAACACACCCCAGAGGGCATCTTAGAGATGCCCCCTGAAAACATACCCGACTTCCAGTGTGGGCTGACTAGTTTTACCAGCCTGCCACACACCAGACATGTTGCTGGCCACATGGGGAGAGTGCCTTTGTCACTCTGTGGCCAGGAACAAAGCCTGTACTGGGTGGAGGTGCTTCTCACCTCCCCCTGCAGGATCTGTAACACCTGGCAGTGAGACACAAAGGCTCACCCCCTTTGTTACAGCGCCACAGGGCATCCCGGCTAATGGAGATGCCCACCCCCTCCGGCCAAGGCCCCACTTTTGGCGTCAAGGCCGGAGGAGATAATGAGAAAAATAAAGGAGGAGTCACTGGCTAGTCAGGACAACCCCTAAGTTGTCCTGAGCTGAGGTGACTTTGACTTTTAGAAATCCTCCATCTTGCAGATGGAGGATACCCCCAATAGGATTAGGGATGGGCCCCCATCCCCTCAGGGAGGAGGCACAAAGAGGGTGTAGCCACCCTCAGGGATAGTAGCCATTGGCTACTAACCCCCAGACCTAAACACACCCCTAAACTGAGTATTTAGGGGCCATCAGAACTGAGGAAAACAGATTCCTGCAACCTGAAGACGAAGAAGGACTGCTGACCCGAAGCCCTGCAGAGAAGACGGAGACACCAACTACTTTGGCCCCAGCCCTACCGGCCTGTCTCCCCACTTCAAGAAAAACTGCAACAGCGATGCGTCCCCCAGGGTCCAGCGACCTCTGAAGCCTCAGAGGACTACCCTGCATCTAAAAGGACCAAGAACTCCCGAGGACAGCAGCTCTGCTCCAAAGAAGATACAACTTTGCAACAAAGAAACAACTTTTAACCTTTTAGATGCGGGCGTCGGCCACTGGCCGACGCCCACACTCCCTCCCTGGTGTGGGTCACGACAAGTGGCCGACACCAGGGAGGGGGTTAAAAATCCTCCGGTGGATTTTTTATTTTATTTTTTAACCGTGGGAGACGCAGAAGAGCTTCCGTGTCTCCATCCCACCCCCCTCCCGCCCCCTTATGACGTAGAGAATAGAGAACTCTGGGTAGTTCCCAAGTTTAGGTGGAGAGCGGCTTTTGTCATTTTACAGCTCGGCAGGGTTGACACTGTGTCAAACCTATGCTTAAAGACTTTGCTGTACAAATGGCAAAAGACTTTGTCACTATCTAGCTCGGTGTGGATAACACTGTGCTGATCCAATGCTTAAAAACTTTGCTAGATAAACAGACATTTGAGGTGAGCAAATCTAGAGTGTCGCTGGTGTTGCAGGGTGCTCCTTACTAGAGCTGCTCTCCACCTAAACTTGGGAACTACCCAGAGTTCTCTATTCTTTTTTGCATATATATATATATATATATATATATATATATATATGTTTTTTTTTTTTCAGGACAAGCATTGCAGCGCCCATGTGCTGCTTTTCTGACTTGTTGGTGTGTATCTGGGCTTCTAACAACGCCCACCTCACGCCCATCACTACCACTCGTTCGTGGGCTTGCCCTTCAAAATTCCTTTTATTACATTGGAAAATGATTTACCTTTGTCCCTCCTTGGGGAGGTTTTGTTACCACCTTGGCCATTGCCCCTGGTACATGGCTAATTGCACTTTTGCTGTTACGTTTAACTGCGAGCGAACTTCTTTTCCTTTTGTGTAACTCTTCACATGATGCTCATGGTGGCCGTGGCGCTGTGAATCGGCTCTCTTATGTGAAAGAGTTTAACTTTCAATTATCAATTTATGTGGCAAGAAAAGTTGGGTTAGGAGTTTATAACGCTAATAGCTCTAACTCGAGCAGATGCGAGACCCATTGCATTGTAAATGCTTGTTATTCTTGTGTGTGTTGTTTTATAATGGTGAACAATTTCACCGCACTCCGCGAGGACCGTGATCAAGACTCCTTGGTGAGTTGAAACACGTTGGTGGTTATTGACTGCAATAAAATACACGTTTATTTGTACGTGGAGTGCGGTGAAATTTTTCGGCATTAGATAATTTCTAGATTGGTCTTCTCTGTCACTGGGCACCGGCAGTGGAGTGTGCCGCCCAGCAACCCTTCAACCACTTTGTTTCTAAACATATATATATATATGCAACACAAATTGGTTAAAAAGATTGTTGCACAACGCACTCCACTGCCGGTGCTCAGTGATGGAGGAGAGCAACCTCGAAAATATTTTGTGAACAAGAATCCCACCGCACTCCACGAGGTTCAAATTGACATGTTTTATTGCAAGTATAAACAATGAAAGAAAAGAGGGACTCATTTAATGTGATCAAGAATCCTTGAGAGTCTAAATGCATACGTGGCTGTTGCTTGCAATAAAAGATGCCAATTTGAACCTCGTGGAGTGGGGTGAGAATCTTGTTCACACACAATATATATATATATATATATATATATATATATATATATATATATATAAATATATATCGAAGAGCAAGACGGTTCAAAGAAAGGACTTATTACTAAAACTTGATGAAACATATGAGAGATTTAAGACTCGAGGATATAATGAAAAGATCCTTAAAAGTAATTTAAATATTATTCAGTCCAAAAAACGTGAGGAGTTTCTGTTTAATAAAAGAGAAAGAGAATCTGAAGAAAGAGTGCGAATGATTATGCAATATACCAAAGAAAGCACATTAATTAAAAATACTTTGTGCAAACACTGGAGAATAATAAGCAGAGATCCGGATGTAGGACCCATAGTAGGTTGGAAACCTTTGTTCTCATACAAAAAGGCACCCAGAATTAAGGATATATTGGTTAAAAGTCACCTTGTGTTAGAAAAGGATAGCAATTGGCTAGAGGTGGAGAATAAGGGTTTCGTCAAATGCAATTCCTGCAAAGCATGTAAAATAGGGCAATCAATGAAAAAAATTAATTTACCAAACGGACAGGAATGGCTCATTAAACATAAAATTACATGTGATACAAAATACGTAATCTATATTATAGAATGTCATTGTGGCCTAAAGTACATTGGGAGTACAATTTGTGCGCTTAAGAAAAGAATCCTTGAACATATCAGAGCTATCACTCATAGAGATTATACATATGCGACAGCCAGACATCTACAGACACATACATCAAATGATTGGAAGACACTGAGATATTATGGTATAGATCATATCCCAGATCATGAAAGAGGAGGGAATCGAGTGAGAAAGTTGAGGCAATTAGAATCGAGATTTATAATTCGAATGAAAACGAAGGCCCCTTTTGGGATGAACAATGATGAAGAACTTTATGTTCATTTATGAGTGTATAATCCAAATAACACATAACTCTGAATTGTTAAGTGAAATTTTTGATCGGTTGAGATTTTTAATAACTGTCTTAATTATTTTTGTGAGCATTGGAGAGAAATTTTATTTTTATTTTTCTTTCTTTTTTTAAGCAAGTCCTGATTCACACGAAATTAAAATTTGTAAAAATATAAAATCCAAGTTATATTCATTATATTACCACTAGGAAAAAGTAAGTTAAAAATGGCAGTATAAAGTTAACTAAACTAATGGTGAGAATAACAGAATTTGAGTTGTAAATAACAAATGAAGTGAATTTGCTATTTGGTTACTTCTTTACAGAATGTTGGAATTTCAATATGATTGTATTCTCCATGAGAAAGATTGATTGTGAAATTTTGCATTTAAATTACTTATTTATGTTTAAACTACAATTCCCAGCATGCATCATGTGGGTATAATACTTTCCATTATAAAAGGAACTTGTAGTGTGAACTGGATGTTTGAACTCGAAAAAGACCATTCGGTCGAAACGCGTTGTTCTGCTTTCTTGTTTCAAATAAAATCAAGAATTATTGTACCTTGGTGGAGTGCGCTGCTAAATTTTTGATGAAATATATATATATATATATATATATATGCATGCATGCATGTCTTTTCTGTAGTGGCAGTTGCCATAAAGTAGCTGAGTGGATTAGTAAAGGCAAGCGTTACCTGCGCTTTAAAACAAATGTAATGCCAGGGGGACTATGGAGATATGAGTGGCACTTTTGCTGGGTAGTACTGAGGGAATTAGAAGAGGAGTTAATGGGAGGCAGAGCACCAAAAATGACTGTTGCACAGGGTGTGTGGTAAGGTGAAGTAATACATTCTTTTTTTGTTTTTTTTCAGTGTTTTCAGAGAATCTGCAGAATTGGAGAAGAAGTGAAGGTAAGGTGACGACATTTCCTGTAGTACACAACAAACATACCCACAAGCAATTTTTGTGACTATCTGCCTTCTACCTAGGCTAGTAATTTAGAGGGACAGTTTAGCCAGTTGCAGAGATGGCCTCTCGTTGGATGACTGCTGATCAAGCCCTAGCTCGGGTTATGGAGGACAGTTCTGATGTAGGCTCAGAGACTGAGACAGCAGACACTGAGACAGCATCTGAGGGAGAGGACAATGGGGCAGATTCTGGGAGTGATTTTTCAGTCGGCGGAGTCCCATCTGACGACACCTCTTCCAGTGAGTCTGAAGGAGACAATGACGACATCCGTGCTGTCCCTTCGCAAGCACATTCTGGGCAGCGGGACCACATTGGGTTAGCCTAACCCAGAGAGCACGAGCTTGCTGCCGCAAGCACAGAGAGAGTGCTCTCTTGGCAGCCCCCCTGTTTGGTTCAGCCCCAAATTCCACCTTTTACTGGTGACGCTGGATGTAAAGTCGATACAGCTAACTTTTTGCCAGTCGACTACATCTATCTGATTTGGGATGTTGACTTTCTTCAGAAAGTTGTGCAGCAAACAAATTTGCGTGCAGACCAATTTCTGAGGGAGTGCGGAGGCACTCTAGGGCCCCGTTCCAGGGCACGCCAGTGGACTCCCACTTCGCTGGCGGAGTTGAAGATATTTTTGGGCCTTACGCTCAAAATGGGGTTAGTACAGAAACCCACCTTGCAGTCCTACTGGACGACTCGCACGGTTTGGGTAACTCCCATCTTCGCACCATACATGAGCAGAGATCGTTTTTTGCTACTGCAGCGCATGCTGCATTTCAATGACAATTCTGCTGCATTGCCCCGGGACCATCTAGATCATGACAGGTTGTTCAAAATTCGGCCTGTCGTGGAACATTTGTCTGCCAGGTTTCCAGAGATCTATACTCCTGGAAAGAATATAGCAGTCAATGAGTCCTTGATCCTGTACAAAGGACGGCTGCTTTTCAGACAGTACATTGCGAGCAAAAGAGCTCACTATGGCATAAAGCTTGACCCAAGGGTAGGTCGCTCCCCCTGCCGCTGCAGCTCCTCCAGCTCCTCCAGGTTCCTGAGTTCCTGAGACCCACCTCACAGTAAGTGCCCCCCACCTCCCAGCCCCTCGCCCTGCCCTGCGCTACTCACCCTCTCTCCTGCTCCTGCTTCTTTTCTTCTTTTCCTCTTCTCTGTTCTTCCTCCTCGCTCCTCTACTGTAATCTTCTTCTGTACTCTTCTTCTCCCCGTCTTCTCTCTTCTTCTGTGTGCTTCTCTGCCTCTCCTGTCGCCTCTCTTCTTCTTCATCTTCTTCTGAGGTCTTCTGCCTGTCTTCTGCCTTCTGTTCCTCGTCTTCCGTATCTTCATCTGTGATCTTCTGCTCTTCTGTGATCTTCTGCTCTTCTGTGATCTTCTGGTCTCCTGCTCTTCTGTTCTTCCGGTCCTCCGTTCTTCTGTTCTTCTGTTCTTCCGGTCTTCGGTTCTTCTGTTCTTCCGGTCTTCTGCTCTTCTGTCTTCTGTCTTCTATCTTCTGCCTTCGGCTCTTCTGCCTCCTCCGTCTTCTTCTCCCCGCGCCTGCCCTCCTGCTCCTGCCTCATCCCCCTCCCTCACTCGCCTCCCCCTCTCTATCACCCCTATCTAACCCGTTCGCTATCTACCTCCCTCACTCCTCCTATCTACCTATCTCTCTGTCTCTCTATCCCACTATCTAACTCCCTCACTCTCCACCTCCTCCTATCTACCTATCTCTCTATCTATCTATTTCTATATCTATCGTTTTCTCTATCTATCTATTTTTCTCTATCTATTTCTCTATCTCTCCCCCCTTCCCGCCACCCCCTCTATTACCTATCTTCCTATCCTCTCACTCTACCTCTCACCCTCACCCACCTCTACAACCCCCCCTCCCCTATCTTCACAACCCTACTCCTATCTCTCTCCCTAATCTCCTAAACCTCCTAACACTCACCCCCTCCACCCTTACACCCCCTTCCCCCAGCTCTTCTCACTCTACCTGTCCCCCCCTCCCTCGCACTTTCCCGCCGCGACCTCCTGCACGCCCCCACCCCCCAGCTCCCATTCGCCCCCAGCTGACCCCTCCCCCCCTCCTACCTCATATGGCGGCCGCTGCGCGACAGTGGTAGCGACCCTTGACCCAAGGGTAGGTCGCTCCCCCTGCCGCTGCAGCTCCTCCAGCTCCTCCAGGTTCCTGAGTTCCTGAGACCCACCTCACAGTAAGTACCCCCCACCTCCCAGCCCCTCGCCCTGCCCCGCGCTACTCACCATCTCTCCTGCCCCTGCTTCTTTTCTTCTTTTCCTCTTCTCTGTTCTTCCTCCTCGCTCCTCGTCTGTAATCTTCTTCTGTACTCTTCTTCTCCCCGTCTTCTCTCTTCTTCTGTGTGCTTCTCTGCCTCTCCTGTCGCCTCTCTTCTTCTTCATCTTCTTCTGAGGTCTTCTGCCTGTCTTCTGCCTTCTGTTCCTCGTCTTCCGTATCTTCATCTGTGATCTTCTGCTCTTCTGTGATCTTCTGCTCTTCTGTGATCTTCTGGTCTCCTGCTCTTCTGTTCTTCCGGTCCTCTGTTCTTCTGTTCTTCTGTTCTTCCGGTCTTCGGTTCTTCTGTTCTTCCGGTCTTCTGCTCTTCTGTCTTCTGTCTTCTATCTTCTGCCTTCGGCTCTTCTGCCTCCTCCGTCTTCTTCTCCCCGCGCCTGCCCTCCTGCTCCTGCCTCATCCCCCTCCCTCACTCGCCTCCCCCTCTCTATCACCCCTATCTAACCCGTTCGCTATCTACCTCCCTCACTCCTCCTATCTACCTATCTCTCAGTCTCTCTATCCCACTATCTAACTCCCTCACTCTCCACCTCCTCCTATCTACCTATCTCTCTATCTATCTATTTCTCTATCTATCGTTTTCTCTATCTATCTATTTTTCTCTATCTATCTCTCCCCCCTTCCCGCCACCCCCTCTATTACCTATCTTCCTATCCTCTCAATCTACCTCTCACCCTCACCCACCTCTACAACCCCCCTCCCCTATCTTCACAACCCTACTCCTATCTCTCTCCCTAATCTCCTAAACGTCCTAACACTCACCCCCTCCACCCTTAAACCCCCCTCCCCCAGCTCTTCTCACTCTACCTGTCCCCCCCTCCCTCGCGCTTTCCCGCCGCGACCTCCTGCACGCCCCGCCCCCCAGCTCCCATTTGCCCCCAGCTGACCCCTCCCCCCCCCTACCTCATATGGCAAGCCCATCTGCGCCTGTCCGCGCCTGGCCCGCGCCCAGCGCCACGACCCCTGGTCCCCAGCTCTCCCAAGCCCCGCTGATCCGCTACGACCCCACCACCCTCCACGCCCTCAACCCAGGGAGCTCCAACACCTGCTTCCAAGCTCACCCCAAACGCACCCATGGACCCTTCGCCTGCAACTCCTGCAAACGCATCTTCCACCACGCAACTACCACGACCACAAGCCCACGCGCCATCAACCACCTCAAGTGCATCCTGGTCAATGCTCGTTCCGTCCACAAGCACGCCGTTGAACTCTGGGACCTCCTGGACTCCACAGCACCGGACGTCGCCTTCATCGCGGAGACCTGGATGAACGCCTCCTCTGCTCCAGACATCGCCACCGCCATCCCCGAAGGCTACAAGATCTCCAGAAAAGACCGCATCAACCAAGTTGGAGGAGGTATTGCCATCGTCTTCAAAGACTCCATCAGCGTCACCACCTCCACCGAAGACACCCCTCTCGCCGCTGAACACCTGCATTTTCAGATTCGCACCGACCTGAGGACCACCCTCAGAGGATCCCTCGTCTACCGTCCTCCCGGACCGCGCGCCCCTTTCAGCGACGCCATCGCCGACTTCACCTCCCCGCACGCCCTCGCCTCACCTGACTACATCCTCCTAGGCGACCTCAACTTTCATCTGGAACAAAACAACAACCCCAACACCAACACCCTGCTCGACAACCTCTCCAACCTCGGCCTCAAACAACTGGTGAACACCGCCACACACATAGCCGGACACACGCTCAACCCTATCTTCTCCGCCAGCAAACACATCTTCTTCAGCCACACCTCCGCTCTACACTGGACCGACCACAGCTGTGTCCACTTCACATTCCGACGCGAGACCCTCCACCCCCGCACTCAACCCTTCCCTCGTCTACAGTGGAACAAGATCCCCGAAGAGCAACTCTTCTCCGCACTCGCCGCCAACCAACCCACCCTCACCACCGACCCCAACGACGCAGCCCTCAGCCTCACAAACTGGATCTCCAACTGCGCAGACAACCTTGCTCCCCTCAAACGCACGCATCGACAGACCAACACCAAAAAACCTCTCTGGTTCTCTGACACCCTCAAAGAATCAAAGAAAACCTGTCGCGCCCTCGAGAAGGCCTGGCGCATGGACCACACCGCTGACAACATGACCGCCCTCAAGAACGCTACCCGCGAACACCACCACCTGATCCGCGCAGCTAAAAGGAACTTTTTCACCGACAGACTGGACAAAAACAGCCACAACAGCAGAGAACTCTTCAGCATCGTCAAGGAGTTCTCCAAACCCAACGCCAACGCCAACGCCGTCACGCCCTCACAGGATTTGTGCGAATCCCTCGCCACCTTCTTCCATCGCAAGATCAGCGACCTCCACGACAGCTTCGGACACCAGACCCAACCTAACACCACCGAACCCATCACTCTCAACAACTGGACCCACATCAACACTGAAGAAACCAAATCCACCATGAACTCTATCCACTCTGGTGCCCCTTCGGACCCCTGCCCTCACTTCATCTTTAACAAAGCCGACGACATCATCGCCCCGCACCTCCAGGCTGTCATCAACTCTTCTTTTTCTTCTGCTACCTTCCCTGAATGCTGGAAACACGCCGAAGTCAACGCCCTACTAAAGAAACCTACGGCTGACCCGAGCGACCTGAAAAACTTCCGCCCCATCTCTCTCCTGCCTTTCCCAGCCAAGGTAATAGAGAAGACCGTCAACAAACAGCTGACCACCTTCCTGGAAAACAACGACCTGCTCGACCCTTCACAAACCGGATTCCGAACCAACTACAGCACGGAAACCGCCCTCATCTCAGTCACAGACGACATCAGATCCCTGATGGACAACGGTGAAACAGTCGCCCTCATTCTCCTCGACCTCTCGGTTGCCTTCAACACCGTCTGTCACCGAACCCTATTCACCCGCCTCCGCTCCATCAGGATCCAAGGCCAGGCCCTGGACTGGATCGCCTCCTTCCTTTCAAACCGTTCCCAAAGAGTTTACCTCCCTCCGTTTCGCTCAGAACCCACCAAGATCATCTGCGGCGTACCTCAAGGCTCATCACTCAGCCCGACACTCTTCAATGTCTACATGAGCCCCCTCGCCAACATCGTACGCAAGCACGACATCATCATCACCTCCTACGCCGACGACACCCAACTTATACTCTCCCTCACCAAGGACCCCGCCAGCGCCAAGACCAACCTACAAGAGGGTATGAAGGACGTCGCAGATTGGATGAGGCTCAGCCGCCTAAAGCTGAACTCTGAAAAAACGGAATTCCTCATCCTCGGCAACACCCCGTCCACCTGGGACGACTCCTGGTGGCCCACGGCCTTCGGCACCGCACCGACCCCCACAGACCACGCCCGCAACCTCGGCTTCATCTTGGACCCTCTTCTCACCATGACCAAGCAAGTCAACGCCGTGTCCTCCGCCTGCTTCCTCACCCTCCGCATGCTCCGCAAGATCTTCCGCTGGATCCCCGCCGACACTAGAAAAACCGTGACCCACGCCCTCGTCACGAGCCGCCTGGACTACGGCAACACCCTCTACGCTGGGACCACAGCCAAACTCCAAAATCGCCTGCAACGCATTCAAAACGCCTCGGCCCGCCTCATCCTCGACGTACCCCGCAACAGCCACATCTCCGCACACCTGAGACACCTGCATTGGCTCCCAGTCAGCAAAAGGATCACCTTTTCGACTTCTCACCCACGCACACAAAGCCCTCCACAACAAGGGACCGGAATACCTCAACCGACGCCTCATCTTCTACGTCCCCACCCGCCTCCTCCGTTCCTCTGGCCTCGCTCTCGCTGCCGTCCCTCGCATCCGCCACTCCACGGCGGGTGGGAGATCTTTCTCCTTCCTGGCGGCCAAGACCTGGAACTCCCTCCCCACCAGCCTCAGAACCACCCAGGACCACTCCGCTTTCCGGAGACTCCTAAAAACCTGGCTTTTCGAGCAGCAGTAACCCCCTCTTTCCCCTAGCGCCTTGAGACCCGCACGGGTGAGTAGCGCGCTTTATAAATGTTAATGATTTGATTTGATTTGAAAGCTGTACATGCTGTGTGAGAGCTCTACTGGCTATGTGTACAGCCTGAGAGTGTATACAGGGAAGGATTCTACCCTAAACCCTGTAGGTTGCCCTCCCGCGTTAGGGGTCACAGGTAAGATTGTATGGGAACTTGTCCAGCCACTTCTTCACAAAGGTTATAACCTTTATGTGGACAATTTCTATAGAGGAGTAGAGCTGTTCAGTGAGCTCTACAAAGCTGGCACTGTGGCCTGGGGTACAGTTCGTTGTAACCGCAAAGGATTCCCACGGGAGCTTGTTTGCAAGAAGCTCCAGAAATCACAGAGTACTGCATTGCGTTCTAACGAACTGCTCGCGGTCAAGTTCCTAGATAGGCGTGATGTATACGTGCTCACTACAATTCATGATGAGAGCACTTCTCCCATCACGGTTCGGGGTCAGATGGCCGAAGTCCACAAGCCCATCTGTATACTCGATTACAATAAGTACATGGGTGGAGTGGACAAGAACGACCAGGTTCTTCACCATACAATGCGTGTCGTAAAACTCGCACTTGGTACAAGAAACTGTTTACCCACCTGATTCAGATGGCAACATATAATGCGTATGTTGTTTACCGTCAGACAACAACAGGAAGACTCATGACTTTCCTTGACTTCCAGTTGTCTGTAATTGAAAGCCTCACTGCTGTTACAGAAGAAGCAGCAGCTTCCACCTCATATGTTCTGGAGGATGTGGCAAGGCTGCAGGAGCGACACTTTGCTGATCGCATACCTAAAACACCGAAAAAGGATCGTCCATGTCGTCGCTGTAAAGTGTGCTCAAAGCATGGAAAGCGGCAGGAGAGTCGGTATTACTGTCCCCAGTGTCCATCACAACCAGGCCTCTGTATCCCTACTTGCTTTACGTTGTATCATACTAAAGCAAAGTTCTGGGAAATCGACTGAGGTTGAGCTGCTGTTGGGTAATCCTTTCAGTGGCAGTGCATGGATTCCCAACGTCCATGGGCCACTGCTTTGTTAGGCAAGGAGCCACAGAATTTTACTTCATCATGGACTTCCTTTTGGCGTGGTCGGTGTTCTGTTCAATTAACATGCATTTTCTTCCCCCTACTGCATATACTAGTGGACAGAACATATGCCACATTGCCACGGAGTACCCTTTCTTCACCTGCATGTCTACCTTACTTTCAACGGTAGATATGCTCTCTCAGTTCGAGGAATCACTTTGTAGGGCATACTTGGAAACCCCAACTTGCTTCCACAAACTAGTATAGGTTCACTTGGCTATTATACAGGATTAGCCAGGACTCTGATGAGAACAGAGACATGGATGGGTAAGGAAAGCTTATGGTAGGAGTGCCTTCACAGGGTTATTGCACAGGTAGAAGGCAGATAGTAAAGGTAGTACAGATGTACATCATCTACACCTATGGATTCAAACCCATTAGTGCCACCCAGCACTGAAGGAGAATGACTTGTATAGGTCAGTGTTTGACCTGCTTTTCATGTTCATCCTCCATCAGAACTTAGTAGATGTTCAGTTTGCTGTATAAGTGCATTATAGTCACATCACTGCACATAATGTTGGCTGGGACATATGCTACGTTTTCATGGACTCCCCTATGTACCAAACACTACCCTTTTCCATAGCCTATCACCTTCTCTTTAGGGAACATCATGAGAAATCCCCAGCATGTCTCCCTTAGTTTCAAAGGTAGATATGCTCAATCAGTTCGAGGAATCGCTTTGTACGGCATACTCGGACACCCCCAACTTGCATCCACAAACTGGAAGGAGTTGGATTTAGCACAGAGAGTGCGTTAAAGGCGCATGAAAAACATGTCTTCCTGAGCCTCAGGTGGCTGTCACAGGAGTCATTAGTAAAGGTTTGTTACACATGCATTTGGTAATGTTAAGGAAGAAGGAGGCAGGTAGCCTATGACCTTCTCTTTAGGTAACAGCATGAGAAATCCCCAGCATGTCTCCCTTAGTTTCAAAGGTAGATATGCTCACTCAGTTCGAGGAACCGCTTTGTACGGCATACTCGGACACCCCCAACTTGCATCCACAAACTGGAAGGAGTTGGATTTAGCACAGAGAGTGCGTTAAAGGCGCATGAAAAACATGTCTTCCTGAGCCTGTCACAGGAGTCATTAGTAAAGATTCGTTATGCATGCATTTGGTAATGTTAAGGAAGAAGGAGGCAGTTACTTGACAGGTGGTAAAATGTAGTCAAACTTATTCCGTTCTGTGGCGTGTGAATGTGATGGGCCCTTGTCTGGCAGTGGTAAGTTAATGTGAGTGGAGTGATTGGTTGGATTGGGCCCGTGGCTGGCGATATGAAAGGGTTGTTTGTTGTGTGTGAATGGCGTGTGAATGGACCATAAAGAGGTTGGTGCCTGGACGCGGCTTTATGGCCCACCTTCAGAAGGCTTGGTTTCAATATTCAGATACTTTGAGAAGTAATCATGCTTTGAAACCATAATTTCTGGAGGTGCTAAAACCAACCAGTGTGAGTGGTGGGTTAACTTTAACAAACTACTACCAGGGGAGTCCAAGGGTGCAGGACTTGCATGGCTCTCACCAGTTTTCCTTCACCCAGAATCCCCTTGAAATTACATTATGTGCTTAAAAAACACATTTTCCTTGCATTCCAATGAGCAGAAGTCCAGGGATCTGCATGGATCCTCAAAATTCCTACCACCCAGTGTTTCCCCACTTGTCCTGATAAAAACACAACCCCGCTTGTGTGCCTGCGCCTAGTGCCTGCTTCAGGAATGAATCACTCCAGGGTTAACAGTAGACCTCAAGCAAGGACTACCATTGACCCTTGTGTGATCAATTCCTGTCGCGGGCGCTAGGCCTACCCTGGTCAGAGCCCCACGAGTCACCCCATCTTAGATTCCCCTAGGTCTCTAGTTTTAAAAAATGCACAGGTTTGGTAGGTTTCACTATGTGCCGGCTGAGCTAGAGGCCAAAATCTACAGGTAGGCACTTTGGAAAAAACAGCTGTGTTTTCTATAAAAAAATGGGATGTGTCCATGTTGTGTTTTGGGGCTTTTCCTGTCGCGGGCACTAGGCCTACCCACACAAGTGAGGTATCATTTTTATCGGGAGACTTGGGGGAACATAGAATAGCAAAACAAGTGCTATTGCCCTTTATCTTTCTCTACATTTTTTCCTTCCAAATATAAGAGAGTGTGTAAACAAGACGTCTATTTGAGAAATGCCCTGCAATTCACATGCTAGTATGGGCACCTCAGAATTCAGAGATGTGCAAATAACCACTGGTCCTCAAAACCTTATCTTGATCCCATTTTGGAAATGCAAAGGTTTTCTTGATAACTCTTTTTCACTCTTCATATTTCAGCAAATGAATTGCTGTATACCCAGTATAGAATGAAAACCAACTGCAGGGTGCAGCTCATTTATTGGCTCTGGGTACCTAGGGTTCTTGATGAACCTACAAGCCCTTTATATTCCCGCAACCAGAAGAGTCCAGCAGACAAAACGGTATATTGCTTTCAGAAATCTGACATCGCAGGAAAAAGTTACAGAGTAAAACATGAAGAAAAATGGCTGTTGTTTTCAGCTCAATTTCAATATTTTTTTATTTCAGCTGTTATTTTCTGTAGGAAAACCTTGTAGAATCTACACAAATGACCCCTTGCTAAATTCAGAATTTTGTCTAGTTTTCAGAAATGTTTAGCTTTCCGGGATACAGCATTGGTTTCATACCCATTCCTGTCACTAACTGGAAGGAGGTTGAAAGCACCAAAAATAGTAAAAATGGGGTATGTCACAGTAAAATGCCAAATTTGTGTTGGAAAATGTGGTTTTCTGATTCAAGTCTGCCTGTTCCTGAAAGGGGGGATGATAGTGATTTCAGCACCAGAAACCCTTTGTTCATGGCATTTTCAGGGAAAAAACCACAAGCCTTCTTCGGCAGCCCTTTTTTCCCATTTTTTTTGAAAAAACGAAATTTTCACTGTATTTTGGCTATTTTCTTGGTCTCCTCCAGGGGAAACCACAAACTCTGGGTACCATTAGAATCCCTAGGATGTTGGAAAAAAAGGACGCAAATTTGGCGTGGATAGCTTATGTGGACAAAAAGTTATGAAGGCCTAAGCGCGAACTACCCCAAATAGCCAAAAAAGGGCTCAGCACTGGGGGGGAAACGGCCCATCAGCTAAGGGGTTAAAGGACTGCACGTTTCCCGCCGTAAGCGTGAGACTTTCCACTCTGCACCCAACGCCCCCGGCTCGACCTGTGGAGAACCAACACTACAGGGAGGACACCCCGGCGACTGCGACCCTGTGAGTAGCCAGAGTTGACCCCCCTGAGCCCCCCCAGCGACGCCTGCAGAGGGAATCCAGAGGCTCCCCCTGACTGCGACTGCCTGCTTCTAAGTACCCGACGCCTGGTAAAGACAATGCACCCTCAGCCCCCAGGACCTGAAGGAACCGACCTCCAGTGCAGGTGGCCCTCTCCCTTGCCCAGGTGGTGGCTACCCCGAGGAGCCCCCCCCCCATTGCCTGCCTGCTTCGCTGAAGAGACCCCTGGGTCTCCTAATGAACTCTATTGCAAACCCGACGCCTGTTTGCACACTGCACACGGCCGCCCCCGTACCGCTGAGGGTGTACTTTCTGTGCTGATTTGTGTCCCACCCGGTGCTCTACAAAACCCCCCTGGTCTGCTCTCCGAAGTCGCGGGAACTTGCCTGCTGGCAGACTGGAACCGGGGCACCCCCTTCTCCATTGAAGTCTATGTGTTTTGGGTACCACTTTGACCTCTGCACCTGACTGGCCCTGAGCTGCTGGTGTGGTAACTTTGGGGTTAACTTGAACCCCCAACGGTGGGCTACATTGGGCCCAACTTTGAACCCTGTAGCTGGTTTACTTACCTGCAAAACTAACAAATACTTACCTCCCCCAGGAACTGTTGAAATTTGCAGTGTCTAGTTTTAAAATAGCTTATTGCCATTTTTGCCAAAACTGTACATGCTATTTTGCTGATTCAAAGTTCCTATGATACCTGAGTGAACTACCTTTCATTTAAAGTATTGATTGTAAATCTTGAACCTGTGGTTCTTAAAATAAACTAAGAAAAGGTATTTTTCTATACAAAAACCTATTGGCCTGGAATTGTTTTTGAGTGTGTGTTCCTCATTTATTGCCTTTGTGTATGTACAACAAATGCTTAACACTACCCTCTGATAAGCCTACTGCTCGACCACACTACCACAAAATAGAGCATTAGATTATCTCTTTTTACCACTTTCTTACCTCTAAGGGGAACCCTTGGACGCTGTGCATGCTATTTCTTACTTTGAAATAGTACATACAGATCCAACTTCCTACAGTGCTGTAAAGCGCTTCCAACAACTCAGCGGCGCAGGACTGTTTTCCAGTGGTGGCATGTAATTTTAGGAGGGAGGGGGTTGGGCGGGAAGCACACTCACACTCATTCATTCACACACGCACGCACGCACGCACGCACATCCATTCACAACTCACGCACCAAACATTCATTTAAAAAACATACACACACTTACCTTCAGCTCAGAGGTGCCAGGAGGGTTGGGACTGCTGCCTTCCCTCTCTGGCTGACCTTAGGTCAGCCAATGAGGGAAGGTAGCAGTACCAACTTCGTCACAGAGTGGGATGGGGTCAGTGAGACTTCTGACCCCATCCCACTCTGTGACGAGGTGTCACTGGTTGACACTCACCCTGGGCGCTTCAGGGCTTCAACCTGAAGCGCCCAGGTTGGAGTCAATGGGTGACGCTTCCCCTCAACACCAAGGGGGAGGGCCTCGAAGCACCTTTGCTGAGCCGAGGAGGTCATGCCCATAGGATCTGTGACCTCTTCAGCCCCCAAAGTTCAGCTCAGGCAGCCAGGAGTCTGCTCAAATCATGCATGTCTTGCTCCTGGCTGCCTGAGCTGAACATGAAGAGTGTCGGTCAGGCTGACCTTTGCTTAGCCTGTCAGCCACTCTTCATGAGGATAAAAAGGTGAGGGGGTGTGGCCCCTCCGCTCTAAAGGATGGCCCACGGCTGCTGTTTTCTGTGCTTTGCCATGATTCTGGGGGACTGCAAATTCCAGCATGCCCTGCAACAAGGAGGAGGGGTCTCATTTACCTCTGCACTCTGCACACTATAAAGCACTTCCATCAACCCTGTGGCGTGGAATTTTTTTCTATGCTGTTCCACGACTCTGGGGACTGTGAATTCCATCGTGCCCTGCAGCAAGGAGGAGGGGCTTCTTTTAACCCCGCACTCTACGCGCTATAAAGCGCTTCCATCAACCCCGTGGCACAGGACTGTTTTCTGTGCTTTGCCGTGACTCTCAAGGATTGTAAATTCCAGCGTGCCCTTCTGCAAGGAGGAGGGACTGCTTTTACCTCTGCACTCTAGGCGCTATAAATCGCTTCCATCATCCCTGCAGCTTTGGACTGTTTTATGTTTTGCTGTGATTCCAGAGGACTGCAAATTCTAGTGTGCCCTGCAAAGAGGAGGGGCCGCTTTTACATCTGAACTCTGCATGCGTGTTCCAGGGCTAAGACTGGGTCAAGAGCGGGCCTGTCTGTGCCTGTCTGACCCCAGAGGAGGCTGGGCATCCCCTCTTTAGTTCACGCTTGCCAGTGTTCTCATCCATCCCGTGGCCCTTTTGTTTGATTTTTTCCTTTTGGAACAGGGAAGAGAAAAGCATCAAGTGTATCCCCAATCCGTGCTCCCCGTTGAAGTGTACTGCTATAGGTAGAATGCTTGAGAGAGCAGTGGAGGTTATTAGCACCGAGATAGCCCTACCATAGAGAGGCTTGTCGATGCAGTCTGGAGTCACTGCAACTTTGTCCCCTGTACGCCCCAGGATCTTAGCACCAAGTACTCCTGTCAGCCCTTTATCTACCTAGTTTAATCATAGTTCAGCAGTGGAACCTTTTGTTGCAGACGTTTCCTCTGGTATTGTAACTCTTGAGCATAAGGCAGCATCCAGGGGGCAAAATCAAGATGTGGTCAAAGAAGCGCATATTTAACACAGTAACCCAGAGTGAAACTCCCCATAAATCCACTTACCCCCGGAGTCTACTAATTCCAGGCGTCCTATTGAGCCTCCTGCGCCTTCTGCTACCAACCAGTTTGCTGTCCCAGTAAGGAATAGATTTGTTGCGTTGTCAGAGGTTAATTGACTGCAGCAACCTATTTCTAAATAACAGCAATTCTTGTGCAAGGATAATTGTAGCTCTGCAGAGGCTCACCTACAGGACTGGTGTCTACCCCAGTCGATAAGTATGCACAACTAATAGATTTGTAGGGAGTGCATAAAGACAATATTGTTCAGTAATTATACGCATTTACTATCCCAAAAATGTTTTGACAATTTATTCTTCGATCCAAAGTACAATTGATTGCCCAACAGTTAAGCACATTCATCTAATATTTAAACACCATATAAACATAGTAGCAAAAAAAGACAAATTCATCCACTAAGTGAGGCTTGTTCCAAACACAGTGTAGCAAATATTATCCACAAATTGTAATCAAAGGAGTTCCAGCCAACACAAGCCTAGAAGCTAGTGCTGCCGCTTCTTCAGAGCTGAAAACATAAAGATACAACATAATATTGGAGATACACTCCCTCCACAAGAGAAGCAACATAATGCAATATACTGTTAGGAAACAGTTTACCCACATAGGATTAATGACCATACGAAGAAGAGAGAACCGAAAAATAATATATTATGACAATTTCATTTCCACTTGAGCAGTTTCAAATTATGTCAGTAATATTCTCCAGTTCTCTACTTAACCTCTCTCCCATGTCACTGGACTGTAAATGTATCATTATTTCATACAACCCCTTTTAATATCAATACACCTTATACAATTAGATGGGTAACATATTTTCTCATGTGACATCTACTCTATATGAGGGCTCTTCTCATATCCCCCTTGCAAATTAACTTCAATTACAGGTGGCATCACACTCGCCTGCCAATATGACAAACATGAGCACCCAAATAAATCCTCACAACGTTTTCACGCAAATTCACAATGATCAAAATCGACCCGCACATGGATAGGCTTCCAATTTCAGTATGGTTCCTGCCGATAGAATATCTCTCTCTCTCTCGCTCGCGCTCTCTCTCTCTCTCTCTCTCTATATATATATATATATATATATATATATATATATATATATATATATATATATATATATATATATATTTGCATGAAACAGTACCAACACTGTGAGTGTTCACTGTGTTATTGTACTTACAATGCTAGAGATTACAGCAAGACTATTTATCAAACACCAAACAGTATTTAATACCTTCTATTTTTGGGACCTCACTGTTAAGGCTGATTACTACCTTCCCTCACAATGTGAACACCCATACAACCATTTTCAAAGTCTCCACTCTTATTTCGGTGGGAATTATACTGCCGAGCCTCTGCTATACACAATCAAGGTTCTGCTGATAAGACTGTATCCTAATGTCTTAAATCAAACTAACTGAATGTCACAGTGATTCTCCTTTCATACATCCCATATGTAAATGAGTTGCACCGCCAATGCTCTGCGTTCCAAAGCCACATACACAAACGAAAAAAGTTCTAACTAAGTATCTACTCTGTTGTGTCTGGAATTTCCAGCTAGATGCCAACACTACGAACACCCATTCCTCAGACCATGCATTAATCTCAAAATTGTTTAAAGGCCCACCTCTCACTGCTATCAGTATCGTTTCATCCTCCTACCTGAGAACACTCGTTGCTTGTTTGTCCCCAGTCAACAGCTATCACCAAATTCTAAAACAAAAGAAAATTTACACCAAATTACCCAGTATCAGTTCAATATCTTTCACTAGGTCCTACCCACTACCCTTGGCCTGAGCTTACCAGATAATATTGTTCTTCTGCTCTCACATGTTCACTGCCAAGTGTCGCCATTAGGCCCTATTCCAGCCCTCTTAAATACTGACCTTAATTGTGACCCAACCGCCATAATCAACCTGATTGTCCCGATTCAAATCAAAATGGTAATCCCCATTGGAAGGATACCACTTTGAAGCTGATAATTAAGGCAGTAAATGTCAGTTTAATTGCAAGAAGGCATTGGATATAGATAGCTCTTTGGAGTAATAGTTAAAAGTGCTTCTGATATTTCAGAAGCTAAGAGTAGAAAGTTCGCCAGTTTTTTAGCCTCCCATGATCAAATAGATGTTTCCTCTGGTCATTGTAAATTAGTGCGGGGGGGAACCCACCTTTAGGGGAGGGGGCAGTCCTCGGTTATTGATGATATATTTATGCAGAGGCGCTTTTGACTGTGGTTAGTTATTTTTCTCCTATTTATCAGGCGGTTGAAGATGAGCGCTTAAGCGTTCCCCTACGCGCCTGCCTGAGAAACTTGCCCTCCTTCCAGATCACTTTGGATGCAATCAGACAGACCTCTGGAGGTAAGGCCCCGGGGCCCAACGGCGTTCCAATGGACCTTCTGAAAGTTAATACTGCATTATGGGGCACCCTGCTGACTAAAATATTTAACAATGCCTTAAGCATTAAATTGCCAGACTCCTGGGCCCAGGCGATCATAGTCTTTATTTTTAAAAAGGGAGATCAGGGCTCGCCAAAGTGCTATTGCCCTATATGGTCAATCAATATCACAGTGAAGATCATAGGACATGTTATTTTCAATTGTTTGCAGACCTGGGCCAACCTTTGTAATATCGTTTCCCCATGTGAGTACAGCTTCAGACCAGGGCTAGTTATAGTTGAGCAGTGGTTAAATCTCCACTTGATAGTGGCAAAGTATGTAATCACAAAGCGCTGCCCATTGTACCTTTCCATCATAGACCTATACACTGCTTTTAATTGCATGGATAGGACCAAGCTATGGCTAACACTTTGAGATCCGGGAGTGGAAGATCTGTGGGTGAAATGTTTGTTCACCCTACATGCAAGATATGGCCGCTCAGGCGAAGTTACTGTGGTATACTCTCTGGATAGGAGTGTACAGAGGGATGGGTTTTAGTGCCAATGTTATTTATAATTTATGTTAATGGGCTTTGTGATTTCTTGAAAACAGCCACCGTCGACGTCCTCAAGATTGCCAATGACTGGACTCTGTTGCTGTTATACACCAATGACACAGCACAGCGAACCAACTTGTTGCAATGCGTGAAAGAGAGAGGGCAGGAATGTGCTGTATTTAACATTATATGTCGCTTTTACCTTCTCTCTGTTGGCACACAAACTTCTGCCTATGCCAATATAGGCACCCTTGCATGATGCAAGGATGCCTTTGTTGCTGGCAGGATTGTTTTTATGTGGGATGGTACACCTTCCTGTGCAAAAACAATCCTCTGAGGATTTTTCTTTTTTCTACATGTGCAGCAGAATGCAGCGCACATAGAAAGAAGAAAAATGAGGAGAACTAAAGATATTTCTCCTTGTTACGCCTCCCCTGACTTAGCATTTCAGATGCATAACAGTGTCTACACGTATTGGTAAATTTTGGAATGCTTCAGAATCCATGGGTTGATGCATGGGAACACTGGGAACACTTATGCTCCACCCATGGAATGACTCTCTGGATCGGACTAATGCAAGGCAATGTTACTACAGATTTGCCAAGACATGCAGGGCCCCTCAAGATGGCCTTCCATGGCTTGGTGAACCTCATCTAGGTTTTGCACAATGCAAAACATTGATAATTAGCCCTCTAGGTATTCATACAGTGCAAATTAAAATGTGGAAGAACAGAGCACTTAATGGTCATGGAACATGCTGTGCAATGATATAGGATCGTTTACAACAAGTGACAACTACATTATGAGTTGCATATTCATAATCACATTACATTTCACATAATTGTGGAATGAATCACAAGGAAGTTATATGATTTTTTTCGAGTCACACAATTTTCCTGAAATATGTAAGCTGAGCGCCACAGGCAAATGCTTAGGGCCCGGGACAGACTAGACACAAAAGGTGGTCGACAAGTGGTTATTGGCTATTTGCTACAAGTCTTTAATTTTACAATTGAACCTGGTTACTAGTAGATCATGTCATAAAATCTACAGTTGTAGCGAGTCAAAGAATGACCTGCCTAATGAGTATTAATTAGCAAGATTGCAATTTTTAGATCTTTTGTGACTGGCTGCAAACACTGAAATGGTGTCCTGAAAGCAACACTATCCCACCATCCCTGTATTCACATTCCCAGATCGGAATCCTATTTCTTTTTAAAGCAGCCTATGTTCCTTAAATGATCCGGGGCTGCTTCAAACAAAAATATATACCATTTCTAGTAGCCTGGTGGGGGGCAAGCAGTGGTGAAGCGGAACCACTGCTTTCTTCCTTTAAAGCCTACATATACGATTCCCAAAGAGAAAGCTATCAAATGGGGACAGCTTCCCTTTGTCAATTTGTTACCACTTCCTTTGAAGAGTTAGTAACATTTCAATGGTTTGTGACCACAATTGCTATTGCAAACCATTGGTACAACTCAAAGAGACTTGCAAATAGGAGGGGCACCAATTTCGTGCCCCCTCTTTTTTGCAACTCAGATTGAGTCAATAAACATATATATCGATTCTGAAAGGCTTTATAAAATGTCACAATGGACATAGTATTTGGCAAAACACCATTTTGTGAATCTCAAGGTTTTCAACCTTAAACCGATTTTGTATATAGGGCCCTAGGTCACTAGTATACATTTCCTCCCACGTTTTGCTAATTATTGCATTAGAAAAATATGCTGCTGATGTGCTGTTTTGCCCTAAACACTAGAAAATCCCCCGTGAGCTTGGATGTATGGAAGACAAATTACATGGGTCTTTCAAAAACCCATTCTACTTCAGTAGTTACAAGCCTGATTTATATATTGGTGCAAAGGGTACTCACAACAGTGATGGGGTGCTCTTTCCACCACCCAGAAGATCGGCCCGCCTCATTTAGGGTCTGATGGACCTTCAGATAGTAGATACCACATACTATCTGCATCCGCTGCCTACACACACATCCAATGAAGTAAGGGCCATCGGATGTCTGGCTATGTACACACTCTCCCTATTTAGAATGAGTGAACATATGGCAAGTTTTCACTGCCCATCACCGCTATGAAAAATAAAGCAGTACAGGGCAATGGAAACTTCTAAATGACCCCTAAGTCAGGTAGAACGCTCCCATGGGGTGTGGGCTTTTTTTTTTTTTTTTATCCTGCTTTGAGATTTTCTGTTTAGAAAAAAAAGGTTTTAAGTTTGATGGGCAACTTTGTCATGTTACCGTCCATCAAGCTTCCACTGCATTTGCAAGAACTGCTGTGATGGCAGATCCTGGTAATGCAAGACATGTATGCAGGGGAAACTGACAATTCTGAGTACACCTCACCATGGTGGCTGTAAAGTACTTCGCTATGGTGGCAGTAATTATTCCAGATGCCAAAAAATTAAATCAGCCCCATGCTTGATGCAGGTCTTTCACAGAGGAACATTGGATAGATATTGGTGAGGGATGAATTTCCTCTACATGGCACTGGAGATCATGGGGGCACTGCAAGACCCCTTCTCTGTGCCATCATGAGCAGTATATGTGCCACCTTTCTGTACCACAAAGCTTTAACACAGAAGCTCTCCGATGGAGTGCAAAACACATAAGTTTCAATATACATAACCTTGTGGCCAGGCACAATTGGATTATTCACTATAGCAAATATGATGGGTTACATAGCAACCATTCTGATTGGCTTCCCTTTTTACAGACCGGGATAGGTGATACAGGAGTTTGATTTTAGTGATTGTTTCAACATGGACATCAAGATTGAGTGCTTATCATTTCCCTCCCACCGGCAAAAATGGTAAAGTGAATAGATTTTAAATGTTTTCATTGAAACAAACAGATTTCTCTTCTTTAGTGATGGTTTAATGTATACCATTATAAATTACACAAAGACATTGTTAACATAAAATTAAATATATAAATATATCCACATTAAAATTATTTTTCTCATTCTTTCAATGGATTTTTCATTAATATTACAATGGGGTAAGCTACATCAACATGATCCCATTCATTTTCTTTTTCAGCTGATCAGGAGTATGGGATCCAGCCATGGATTATGACACCATTTGGCAACCCAAGCACTGCAGCAGAGTGCGCCTACAATGAGGCACATAGGAGGACACGCACCATAGTGGAGAGGACCTTGGGCATCCTCAAGTCGAGATTCAGGTGCCTCGACATCACTGGTGGCAGCCTCCTATATTCACCTGAAAAGGTCTGTAAGATCATTTTAACAAGTGCCATCCTGCACAACATTTGCATACGAAGGAACATTCCCCTCTTAGAACCAGAGCCACAAATGCCTGAAGAGGAGGAAGAGGAGGATGCTGGCCTGCAACATGAGGGGGAACAACAAAACACAGCTGCTGGATTGTGTAGGCGCCAATATATTGTGAACAATTTATTTTAAAACAACTCACCATCACCACTATGTTAACTAATGTAAATAAACACTGATAATAATCACCATATAATGGTCTGGCTAATAATTTTTGCTCACCTTTATCTCTAACTATCAGAATAACAGTGTAGCCTCATGGAGCATTGCTGATATACCGATCAGGACACAGAAATTTACAAAGCAATTGTGATGCGTATTATACAACAGTCACATACACAGACACTGTAAATGACATATATCCTGTACATTTCACCTTTGAAGGGCAATAGCAGAGGACCACACCTATTTTACACATACATGTTGGCAACATGGTTCATTGCAGCATATGGCACACAACAAAGACACCATCAGTCTATAAGGGGAAAAAATGCCTCATACATGAGGCAGTGGATGTGCTATTGCATTGGTAACATGAATGTATGTCCAGACCCTTGACAGCAGTAAATCGTACAGCACCTATCTTTGCAAGGACTATCTGTGACTAGAGTTCCATAGAAGCAGAACATAGACAGCACAAGTGCCAAACCTATGACAAGCATTGCGCACATGACATTCCATCTACATGTCAGCCCATTTCCTAACTCCTGACACACCCATGCTCCTGGTCTCAACCCACCTGTCTGAAGAGGTCCCTGGAATGGTAATATGTGTACCCCGATATTCCCTCCTCTACACACACAGACTAACAATAGTAATCCAGTGTGCTACACCCTTTCCTATGGTATGCCATTGCCATAGTACATCTGACTGCATGGACGTCAGGTCAATTAATACACTGGCTTGTAGTTTCTAAGCCCTGTTATCACCTGTAGATTGCTTCCTGTGTGAAAGGTACTGTTGGCCATTTGAACTCGAATCTCACCTACAGGACTTGTGAGAAACTGATGCAGCACACACCTGTGATCACCTCCATGCACATCACCCATTTGAACATGCACTGCCCCTGCAGATGCTTGGAACAACATAGAAGTTGCCCTTTTGTCACATACACTGTTATGCATTGCTAGTAATTAAGCCGTGTAACACAGTCCTTGGGTTTTTGTGTCACCTTCCAAAACACAGGACAAACACAGTTTCCCATGTCAACTGTCTTATTCTTCTTCCGACCAGTCTTAGTCAGACCACTGAGTATGTACCTTGTGAAATTGCTAGATCCTGATTGACCCTACATCCTGTCAGCCAGACTGGCACCTGTCTGTGCGTCACCCTAAAGGTTCCTTGTGGCGACATATGTACCACACTTGCTTTACCAAACCTCAGATTCCTCAGGGGTTATTTTGTCAGGTGCTTCCTCAATGCATACCCAAATACTTTGTATAGCATCATCTGCTTTTTAATTATACCATATTTTTAAAATTGTCTTGGAATACCAAAATCATGGCCTATCCCTTGTCTGGGTCTCATGTATGCATGAACAACAAAGTGTGACAGTGTACCAGGGCTGTGTGCAGGGATTGTGTATCGTGCCTCCAGCAGAACCAGCTACCTCTGATAATGTGCATGAAAAGTCCACACATGTTAGGACCCTAACAATTCACACGCTGACATGCTCACAACATGATGGGCTGTGCGTGCTGAATAGCTGCAAGATTAATCAAAACAGAGGCTATGATGTTCCCAGATGCAGTGGGAACTTTACAGGCCAACCTGTGTACAAATGGTGTTATGATACCTGCCGGAACATGACTCATGAGATATCATCTCACTCAGCACACCAAGGTTGCCCTGTTGACAGTCTCATAACACATCTGCAGTGACAGGGTGGGACCATCCCTATGTAGGTTCTCATGTCCTCATCGACTTTACTTCCATTGATTTCAGAAGGATATACCCCTAAAAATATACAGGATCAACATTGCACCACACACATGAGCCAGACACCTCTGTGCAATTGATCACTGGAAATATGTGGCCACGTGCTGCTTGGTCTGCTGGTCCGCCACTGCCACAGGAGAGTTGTGGCTCTGTCATATGATCAGAACTGTGGCATGATATTACAGTTGTGGGTCACCTTTGGCTGTCTTTGCCAATAACATGGTACCCACTTTGTTTGTACATGTGCCTGACTCACGGTGGGTTCACCAACAATTGCCTAGGAAGCAGTTTCCAAATTTCCAGAACATGGAATGGGCAACTTTTGGACCATTGACATGAACAAGCGTCTGCCATCTATCAGGTGCATGCTTTGTCATTTCTGGTGTCTACATCACCCAAAATCTTGGAAGTGCACACAACAGATGTTGCTACATGTATAACTAACACATGTCCTCTCTCATTTCCACACTGACTTGCATCTAAGGTTTGGACACATTGTCTTCACATTCATCCAAGCATATTTTCACTAATGCATCTTGTGATGCACACACACTGGGTCAACAATTACATTAGTAGCAAATGCACACACTTTGAGCCATAGGCATAGAGGTATTGTACTTATGTGCGTCACATTGCTATCCTCTCCTGACGCCAAACATGCCCAATTTGTGCAATACATATATGTAGGCCACACATATGCCCATCCAGTGGGTCAGCCAAGAGTCAAAATCCTGTTAAGGAAGTAGCAGATCATGGTCCGCAGCAGTATGATGTCTCACATGTGACCATACACCGTCAAAACCAAAGTGGGTGCAATCAGCCTATCTCAGTTGTGTCACAAATGTAACATTACATTAAAATGGCAAAATTACCCAAACCCAGTTAATGCCCTGAAATTTTGACGCATATGCAGTAAAAGATAACGCACAAGCGTCAAAAAATGATGCTTACGCCAGGAAAACAACGCAGTATGCCCTTAAAATTGGTTAAGTGTAAGACTATTTCCAAATATATGGATGCAGCCTAATTTTTACTCCTGTGCGTCGAAAAAAATGACGCACATACTGTATGCGTCCAAAAATTATGGCGCATAACGATAAAAACGGCGGCCATTTTATGCAGGAAGTGATGTAATAGGATATCCTGTTTACAGATTATATACAGTGGGGGTACTTTCACTTTCACTTTGCAGTCAGTGATTCTTCTAGACTGTGTGGCTGTGTTCTGAGTTTTGTCCAGTGAAATTGTGCTTTTGTCTCCTGTGTGGTCCATTACTTGTTAGTTTGTGAATTAAATATTGTTGTTGTATACTGTCTGAGTTTTTATTGTGTACTATTGTCCAGTACTGTATTGTCTTTGATGTTTGTGGGAGTCTCTTGTGGGTAGTGATAGTTTGGGGATAATTGGGCTCTTTTAGTTATTAAGTTTACTTTTTTCTTATTCTACTTTCCCCCTATTCTCCTTTGCTCTTCTTTATCCCCTATTGCCCTTTTTTGTGCTAAGATGTTGGGTAGGCCACGTCTTGGCAAGATGGGTGAGGAGGAGCTTGGGGGGTTCATATGGCTGGTGTGCCATTTCCTCCCACTTATGATTGAGGCAGAGGGGCGGGTGATACAGGGGTATCACACTGAGGCACGTAGAATCCGGTGGGGAAAGGTCCCGCATCACTTGCAACGTGTGTATCAGAGCCAGAGGAATGACCACCAGCTGAAGCACCGCTGTGCTGACCTCATCTCCAGGGAGCAAGATCTGCTGGACCACCTGGGAATTGTGATTGGTGGCCCTGTTGGTGAGTACAAATCATGTGAATGTGCACGATTAAAAGCTCTGTAGTGACATCAGATGATTTGTACAATATCTCCCGGCTATGTTGCTGAGTGTGTGGATACAGGGTCACTGATGGACTATGTTAAGGACCACAATTGCTAGCTGTCAGGAAGCAAGTGCTCTGCAAACTTATTGAATAATTTTGCTTAATATAAGTTGGTGCGGCCTTTGTGTCAGACAGCAACACAAATTAGGAGCCAATTATGTATATATAGGTCACATTTGCCTGTGAGATATAGATTTTCCAAAAGATTACAGACCTTTTTGACGCAACAGCTAGACTGACTTTAGAAACACTACATGATGCAGAAAATGAGGGCAGGCTTCACGTCAATTGTTGATAGCAATGTGGCCCAGAAATATGTCTCATGTGTGTCTGGTGAGTGTGTAAGGAAAGCGTTCACGGAAGTTCTATGAATGTTAGGGATTATTGTGGTCCTTCATCATTTTGGATACATGTCAGATCTGGATTTGGAGACGTAGGGAAAAAGTTCAAGGTGCCCTCAGCTAACATCTTACACTGGTATTTGGTGTTTGGTGTTCCACCTTTCGTTTATGTATGGTAGGCCAAAGGTATGTACATGGGTTCATATATCTATGGTTGGTGCAATTCATCATAGCTGGACCAACTCAAATGAAGAAACTGTAACAACATGAGGGCTTACAAATGTCCCTGCCCCTCTGTAAATTGTACCTATGTGTCATACATTTGGCATGGCCACAATGGCTGTTTGACTGGTAATGCACTCCTCAAGGAAACTGGCTTTGGATGTTTCTCTTGGATGCACATGATGAGACAAATACACTCCATTATTATGTCTGCTCACTAATGAAGGAGCATGTTTGCCACCACAGGATAGTTAGGGCCACTGAATGTGTGCAGATATGTGTGTAAATTTCACAGGAGACCCATGGTATGTAAAAGTTAGCCGTGTTATATCGGATGCAGTATCATCATGTCTGAGTGGATTTACTTACTTACGTCATCTTACACATAGTGTTTGTCTTTGGAATTGTTGGTCAGTGCACAGAATTTGAGCACATTTCTTCCTTCCATGCCTTACAGGTGGACCTGCAGCCTCCACTGTGGGCGAGGTGGCTTCATTCGAGGACCCCGACAACTCCAGTAAGTGTTGATATGTCTGTTATGTGTTGTGTTTGCTGGTGATGTGTGATGGACTCCTGTGTGTTGAACAAATAGCAAGGTGTGATGTGCTGGCCCATCATTTGTCTTGTTCCATGAGTGGGATTTCATTTTCTCAGCATTTTGGAATGGCCAATCCTTATCCTATTGTCTTATTTAGGGATTCTAGGTCACTCCTGTAGGCCCGCAATGTGAATTGGGATGAGTCATGTGGATAACACTTGTATCAGAAAGAGTCACACTGGACCTAATATCAGATTTAGTCAGCCTGTCAGACCCACAATCTCCAAGAATGGGGCAGCAAAATGCTTACCCACAGACTTCTGCTTCCCTATTCACTAATGTACTTATGAAACTGTAGGTTGAACTTCCTAGCAGCATGTAGCTCCACATGTAGTTCTACGACTATGTGGCACTTGAGTGCAATGGCCTAGGTGTGCATGCAAATCATGGCCAGGGGTGTTCTTGCAACTCTGTGTTAGTTGTAAGTCATGGCTTACTGGAAGTATATGGTGTGGACAAAGGTCTGCATTGCAAGACATGTGTGGCACTGGGATTGGTCAAGGGTTTGCTGTCTCCTATTTGTAGATACACCTTACCTGCGGTGTGTGTGTAGAGCCAAACACATGTCCAGCTTTTCATAATCTTACTGGGTGTCCATGTTGTTGGAAATTGTTAGTTGTTTCTCCACCCCTCCACCCTCAAACCCAGGCATGGGTTTGTGAATAGTGTACCTAGGACTGATGATACAAGTATGTTACACAGACATGTAAATCAGTGAATCTTTGGTCTGAACCTAGTATACACACTCAGGTTTAGCACACGAGTACTATACTAGCAAGTCCATTTACAACTTGCAGATCATGTGGCCTTAGATTTCCATCCCGTACACTGACATTTGTAGCCTTGGCATTGGCGGGGGATGTGCAGCATCATTGTTAGCTGACAACTGGCAGAACTCTGATGCCAAAATCATGGCAGTTGTTACCCATCTTGTAGGGTTTGGATGTGCTATGTGTGATACGACCTTTGTAGGCTGGCCTGCCATGTACTTCCTCAGGGACATTCAATGATCTGTATGATGATAGTAGCTGTTACAAGTACAGGAGATGTACTGTCTGATTTACTTCTTGTGTCATTTCACACAATGCAGTTCCTAATGTAGTTTTTTTCATTTGTCTTCACAGCTGCTAATATGACACCCATCCAGGTGCGTGAATTCCAGAGGCGGGCAATGCGGTACCAGCATATCCTGCTGGTAGATTCGGGGTACAGAAGGATGACCCGAAGATACAGGACTGAACGGGCCTCCAGAGCCTGGAGGGCTTTCCCACAGGGTGGCCCTTCTTTGCCCACCACAGCCACCACCAGCACCACCACCACTACCACCCAGGTGGCACCACCCACAGATGGGACCGTTGTGCCAACAACATCTGCAAGTTCTCCAGGCCCTAGCAGTGGACCACCTTCAGGGCAGGCCACAGGCATTGACCATACACGGCAACACACGTCCTCGACTCGTACACAGACCACCCCAGCTGCAACAATTGACCCTGTTGCTTTTGTGGACATGCAGCGCAAAATGGACCGTGTCCTCAGGAAAATGCGTCACCTGCGGCGGGATGTTCACCATATCAACAGGTGTGTGCGGTCCATTAAGAGGACCCTCCGGAGGGCCAACCTCTAGACTTTTTTGATGGACATGATTTCCTCCCCTCCCTCCTCTTTCCTTATTCTCATACTTTATGGGTTTAGGGGGCTTAGTGTTAGGTTAGTATAGGCTGTTAGTTTAGTTAGTGTTAGTGGGTGGGGGGGGTCCTGATTATTTCTATTTTTTCTTTTTTAGTGTGTGGGTGGGTGGGGGCTATGTTGGGGTTCTTGTGTGTTTTGGAAAAAAAATTATATATATATTTTTAAAAAAATACAAAAATATATATATTTGTTTAGGATAGGATAGTATGTGTTTAGGTTAGTATCTGTTGTCCTCCATGTGTCCCGTCTCATAAGGGGGGTGGGGGGTTGATGTTTAGAGCATTTTTGTTACATGTGATAAGTAAGTTTAGCTTAGGTTACTTAGGGACAGTTGTGGGTAATGAGTAGTTAGGGTACATTAGGGTAGGTAAGACTTTTCCCTGAGTTTTCTCTTCTGTTATTACCGTTTAATAAATATGTAGTGAACCCTTTACAGTATGTGTGAAATGCTTGTAGATCAGGGCCTTGCCATAAGTGTACATGAATTTTGTTGTATTACGTTTGTGTCCTATGCTACGAACAAATCCGCACTGAGCTGTAAGATTGGCAGCTACCCCAGAGCTACCTTGCGAAGATTCGACCATTCAGTGCAACCACCAATCACAGTTACTATGGATCCCAACGTGTTTTTTTCATTAAGTATGTTTTTAATGTCACATACAGTGCTTTCAGATTTATGATTGGGGACACTGTGTTATGTCCGACTGCAGTGTGATGTTCAAGGAAACCCTTATTAGCTGAGTGGTAGTAAGCACTCTTGTAGTATTGTGTTCATGACTCACATAGATCATTTGTGACACTGTTCAGCATGATTACTTATTTGGATGTAAACTCAGACACCTTTATTCATGCAGTTTGTTGACTGTTTGCTTAGATTTGTGGGCAATGTTATATGTGTTAGTATTGCATGGTGGCAACATTTTGCTGCCACTATTTAATGGTTTAGATATCCCTTGAGGAAGCATTATTCTGTCCAACACAGCATTATGGTGTATGGTGTCTCTTTTCATCAGATATTACCCTTAGGAAAGGCAGAATATGGTGCAATCCAGGCCACTGTGCACAGTTATCAGACTACATAATTTCAGGACAGTTGTATTCGCAAGCTATGTAATTTGACAGGAGGCACATTTCATTTATCTTCTGCACAGTTGATGTGTCACAGTGCACAGAGACAAAGTGGTTGTGTAAGTGCTATTTATTGTAAAGTGATGTAGTGCTATATGTACATTGTCCATGATTGTGAGTCCTTTATAGAGACATCTTCCATTGTGATCCTACACAAGTGCTAAAGGAAAATGCATTTGACATGCTGGGGTGATGTGTCAGACAGTGCAGAGGGACAGGATTTTCCAATGAGTAAGTGAGAAACAAGCACTGGGCAGGCTGACAAGATATACAGTGGTTTGCAGAACAGTCATTGAGTACAGTTGTTGTAAGACTGGCATGTTACAAAGCGCTGGACCTTGGTAATAGTTGGCCATGTGGCAGGGACTAGTGCTTCCGGGTACTTTTCCATGTGAAGGTGATCTGATTCATGTCTTCTTCTTCTTCTGATGTGTGTGTTGCCTCCTCTGTCCTTGGTGGTGGTGGTTGTGAAGGGGCAACACACACCTCAGTGTAAGAAGACGTGAAGTCAGACATCCCGGTCGCTGCTACCTGTGAAGATCTTAAGGGCAGTACTGCTGCAAGGAGGATCTGCTGGTTCTTGAGAATAGCAGCCACATCACGATGGTAGGCAGCCAGGTCAGCCCTAAGGGGTTCAATGTTGAATTTGTGCACGCGTGGACAGGATTGCTGTTGTAGGTGTTGAGTCAACCGTATTACAGCTGTGCTGATTTCCTTCAGCCTTTTTTCAAGTTCCTGCAAGATAGTTGTTCGCCCTTGCATAGCTGCTGCCTGTTCTTCAATTGACATCATGCACGAACGCACCCCCTCTAGGCTGGCTGCCATAGTTTGCATCCCCACCCGCACCTCCTTGGCCAGCTCCAGCTGTACTCCGACTACAGTTCTCTCAAAGCTGGTGCCTGTGTCATCTGAGTCCTCAGCTGTATTGGAGCTGGCAGGTCTTACAATTGGGGTGGTGGGTGGGTCCTCTGTGATGGCTGCTTGTTCTGAGCTCCTCCTTGTGACAGAAGGTGGGGTCTGGAGGGTTCCAAGGACATCTTGGAGGGTCTGGTGGCTGATGTTTGTCAGCTCGTCATCCATGTCATCAGGGTAGTCCTGGACAGGCACATCCGCAGGAGATCCATCATCCTCTGTAATGAAATAGGGTACAATTAGTGTGTCTGTGTTGTGGCATTTGTGATGTGACATGCCTGCCTTGTGATGATTTCACATTATGATATTGTTTCCTGTTTATTGCTCCAGTCTGTCAGATGGGCATTCTCCCAGGCCTATCCCCCACCTGCATGTCACATGTATTGTGGTAAGTTATTAGAGTTGTCGGCATCATCTCCTCTAGGTGTTGGTTTGGGCCAAATAGTGAGTTGCCACCTTCTTGTCCTACTCAACCCTCCGTCTACATCCATTCTCATGGTGAGGCCTTTCACTGGCTGTGGGTGCTCTGATGGCACCAGCAGCACACTTAACAATCTGGACCTGTCCCAGTCTCTGATCTTTCACATCCACCTATATGTAGTTGAAATGTAGCGTATACTATGCATAGCATTGTTATGGCACGATATGGATGTCAGCATTGGTAATGTGTACAGCTGATGTTGGGGAATGTGTGGACATTGGATTGCCCTGATAGTTGTAGCAGTGTCCTATTTCCTCCTCTGACTGTGCAGGTGTATTTCAGTGACCAGTTACTTGTGTCCTCCCCCTCAATGCTATTGTTTAAGCAGTATGCCATTTGGGATGCTGCATTGTGACCCAGGCACAGGATGGACCCTGAAATATGCAGCATGGGTGTGACATTAGTGCTGGGTAGCTCCTAATGTTGATGACATTGGCTGATGTTTGCGGCAACTATGGGCATTCACAATTGACAGGACTGGAACATTTGCTGTGTTTCAGGGGATTGTTAAAGTTGTCAGCCTCAACCCACTAATTTAGGTGTGTATGATCCATGGGGACGTTACTGCCATTGGATACTTGAGCTGCACACAGAGCGGAGGTGGTAGTGGCAACTGTTGTCACTGTTACATTCCAGTTGTCGGTATGGCTAGAGGTTGTTAAATGGGCCCTAGTTAATGTAGAGGGTATAGTGGCTGACGGGATGTCAGTTTGACGTTGTGCCCTTCCCTCCTGGCCTGGCTTTACCTTTGCTACATCGTTGGCATGGCAGCATACCCCCATGGGACTGTTGTTGGTGTTGTGTTATGGTGTGCCCCAGCTTCTCTCTGTACAGGCCATGACCCCATGCCATACCCCTTTACCCATGCCACTCCATGTATATCATGGCTTCCATGCATTTTGTGGTCGGTATCCCCCCCTGCTTACAGTTAACATTAGTGCATTTTAATTCCCCATGCGACTTACCCTGCATGTGTGATGTCTCCTGGTAGTCTGCGCTGTCCTGTCTTTGAATCCCTGTGATGATCTCCTCAGGGATGACGGCTGCGACCATCTCCTCCATGTGGTCCAGGGCCTCTTGCGGTGCTGGACTCCCACCTCCAGTCTGCAGTGCTGCCTTCCTGTTCCTAGCCTTGGCCGCCCGCCAAAGTTGCGCGTCGTGAATACCGCACCGCGGTCGGAAGACCGCGGCGGGTATTCAGAGTTTTCCCCTGGGCTGGCGGGCGGCCGCCGAAAGGCCGCCCGCAAGCCCAGGGGAAAACGACCTTCCCACCATGAAGCCGGCTCGTAATCGAGCCGGCGGAGTGGGAAGGTGCGACGGGTGCTACTGCACCCGTCGCGTATTTCACTGTCTGCTATGCAGACAGTGAAATACATTTTGGGGCCCTCTTACGGGGGCCCCTGCAGTGCCCATGCTGTTGGCATGGGCACTGCAGGGGCCCCCAGGGGCCCCGTGACTCCCCCTCCCGCCATCCGGTTCCCGACGGGAGAACCGCCAGGAACTGGATGGCGGGAGGGGGAGTCGGAATCCCCAAGCCGGCGCAGCAAGCTGCGCCGGCTTGGAGGATTCCTTGGGGGCAGCGGGAAACCGGCGGGAGACCGCCGGTTTCCCTTCTCTGACCGCGGCTAAGCCGCCGCGGTCAGAATGCCCCGCGGGGCACCGCCGGCCTGTCGGCGGTGCTCCGGCGTGCCGCGGCCCTGGCGGTTCTATACCGCCAGGGTCGTAATGAGGGCCTTTGTTTGCTTTTAAAAGACTTAAGACACTTTGGCGGTCATTACAACATTGACGGTAAAAGGCGCTTACCGCCGTGTAGAAGACCGCCAACACACCGCCGCGGCCGCGGAATTCCGCCACAGCTATTATGACCCACATCTCGGAATCCGCCAAAAGTCAGACACCCACACAAGTCCGCCACACCAAAGGTCAGTGATAAACTGGCGAAAACAAAACCTCCACCGTCACGCCAACAGAAATACGCCCACACTATCACGACACACGAATCCATGCAGCTGTCTTTCAACAGCGGTATTCCATTGGTGGTACACACCGCCGCGCTCAAAATACACACACTCATACAAAACACAGCCACATTGGACAATTCAAAGTACACACACCTGAGACACATACATACACCACTGCCACACACCCATTACAATATAAAACATACACCCACATCACCCACAAACCCCCACGACAAACAATCCGAAAGAAGGCCAGAGAGAGAGACACCACCAGCAAGAACAACAGCATCCACAGGCACACAACACCATCACCCACACAACTTCCACGCACCTCACACAACACACCACTACATATCACCACACTTATCACCACACACTCCACCCCACACATCACCTACACCACCCCATGGTACGGCAAAGACACCCCAGGTTCTCGGAGGAGGAGCTCATGGTCATGGTGGAGGAAATCATCCGGGTAGAGCCACAGCTATTAGGATCACAGGTGAAGCACACTTCCATAGCTAGGAAGATGGAGTTATGGCAAAGAATAGTGGACAGGGTCAACGCAGTGGGACAACACCCAAGAAATCGGGAGGACATCAGGAAGAGGTGGAACGACCTACGGGGGAAGGTGCGTTCCGTGGTCTCAAGACACCACATGGCGGTTCAGCGGACTGGCAGCACATCCCCACCTCCTCCCCCACAACTAACAACATGGGAGGAGCAGGTCTTGGCGATTCTGCATCCTGAGAGCCTCGCAGGAGTAGGTGGAGGAAAGGACTCTGGTAAGTCAAAGCTTTACTATTACATCCCCCACCCTACCTGCATGCTATCACATACCCCCACCCTCACCCTCACCCCCAGCAGCCCAACTCCTCACTAATGTCCCAAGATCACAAACCACACATCCCAACACCAAGCCCTGCATGCAACAACAAAGCATGGACGCCCATCACCAAAGCATGCCCACTGCACATACCCATACACCCCCCTAAACCATCATCACACAAGCTCCCACACAGGAATGCTAGCACTGGGGTACACGGTCACCCACCCATTGCACACCATTACACACACAGATTTAATAAACATCCTTTTATAACCCTGCCGAACCCCTACCCAACGTCACCGGACAGGAGGGTCCACACATGTCCACACCACCAACAGAAGAGGCCCACAGTGATGACTGCACCTCTGTCCAACTGGATCTAGATGACCAGCCCGGACCATCGGGGACCTCTAGACAGTGGGTTCCCCTCACACAGGCACAGGCCACCACAGACCTTCCCCCTCTGGAAACACCAGCACAGCACCCACCCAGCGGGCCCATACCTCCGTCCCCAGGACACGTCAATCAGCTGTGTGTCCACCACTACAGGGAACCCAGGCTAACTCACCACCCCAACAACAACAGGGACCTGGGGGCAGTGGTAGTGGGCACACGGTCCAGGAGACGGAGGCACTGGAACCCAGGGGAACTGGGAGGGCTGCCGTGCGACAGGGCGCAGACAGGCCAAGGGAACCCACTCTCCACGAGGCCCTCTCCTCCATCATGGGAGCCTACCACCACTCCCAGGAGCCGATGGCAACAGTACTGGCAAAGTTTCAGGAGACCCAGCGCATGCAGGAGGAACAGTATATGGGCTTCAGGGAGGAACTCAGAACCATCAGCTCCACCCTGGGCACCATCGTAGGGGTGCTGAAGGAACTACTCAACACCAGGAGGGACACTGTAGAACTACAAGGGGCCCCTGACACTAGCATGGACGATGAACTGCCCACCACCTCTGCCGGCGGTAGTGGACACGACGCCCCGCCACAAACCACACCAGCACCCCACCCCCTGCAGAGGGAGAACCACACCACAAACGGTCCCTGAGATCCAGGAACAAGACAGAGAACGATGCCAAGACCCCCGCCAAGAAATGAGACCACCCTGATTATCATCCTACTGTCCCACTTTGTCACCCTGTCCACAATTGAACAGCCCCAGCTCCACTTCCTATGCCCATTTGGGCAATGCACCTGTGAGACTAATAGACTGGATTCTGCCATGGACACTCCTCCTCCATCACCCCTCACCATTTCACTACCCCCTCCAATTTTGAGCATTTAAATAAACACACCTAAAGCACAAAATGATCTGGAGTCTGTCTGTGATTTCGAAATAGTGTATTAGCAATTACAGTGACAAAATGTTTTTTAAATAGTAATGTCAACATACCTATGTCACACAGCTCTAGTCCATGAGGAATCTAAGCAGATGTCACACAGTGGGACCCACATCTGTAAAACCGTAAGGGAAAGTGACAACTCAGTGACCATACACTGGGTGAGAACAACAGACAGGAGAGAGGTAGTAGTGTTAAAGTACATGTAGTAGGCAGGATTGTATTCTTACCTGTGTCTCACTGGAAATATTGCTGGATCAGTGAGTCCATCTTGTGCATGTCTTCTTACTCTGCTTCCTCCTCATTACCGTCCACAGGCTCCACAGCTGCAACAACACCGCCATCTGGACCATCCTCCTGCAGAAAAGGCACCTGGCATCGCAAAGCCAAGTTGTGAAGCATACAGCAGGCCACGATGATCTGGCACACCTTCTTTGGTGAGTAGAATAGGGATCCACCTGTCATATGGAGGCACCTGAACCTGGCCTTCAGGAGGCCGAAGGTCCGTTCGATCACCCTCCTAGTTCGCCCATGGTCCTGATTGTAGCGTTCCTCTGCCCTGGTCCGGGGATTCCTCACTGGGGTCAGTAGCCATGACAGGTTGGGGTAACCAGAGTCACCTGCAAATGGTGAGGGGCAACTGTTAGACACACACTAACCTGGAGGGATAACCTCAGACCCAGACAAACATTCCCACTGACTTGCTTCCAGGTGCTCACCTAATAGCCAAACACGGTGCCTCTGGAGTTGACCCATCACATAAGGGATGCTGCTATTCCGCAGGATGTAGGCGTCATGCACTGAGCCAGGGAACATGGCATTCACATGGAAGATGTACTGGTCTGCCAAACATACCATCTGTACATTCATAGAATGATAACTCTTACAGTTTCTGTACACCTGTTCACTCCTGTGGGGGGGGACCAAAGCCACATGGGTACCATCAATGGCACCTATGATGTTGGGGATATGTCCCAGGGCATAGAAATCACCTTTCACTGTAGGCAAATCCTCCACCTGAGGGAAAACGATGTAGCTCCGCATGTGTTTCAGAAGGGCAGACAACACTCTGGACAATACGTTGGAAAACATAGGCTGGGACATCCCTGATGCCATGGCCACAGTTGTTTGAAAAGAGGCAGTTGCAAGGACATGGAGCACTGACAGCACCTGCACTTGAGGGGGGATTCCTGTGGGATGGCGGATTGCTGACATCAGGTCTGGCTCCAACTGGGTACACAGTTCCTGGATTGTGGCACGGTCAAGCCTGTAGGTAATTATCAAATATCGCTCCTCCATTGTTGACAGGTCCACCAACGGTCGGCACACCGGAGGATGCCGCCATCTCCTCACATGTCCCAGCGGACGGTGCGTATGAAGGACAACAGCAAGCACAGAGTCAAAGAACTCAGAGGTACGTACCCACAGTTTACCCAGAACACCAATCATACACAAAAGGTGGCCTGTATGTGTGTTGAGACTAGGCCTAGGTATGTGTGACGCAGTTGAAAATGAAGCCATATGGGCCCCTGAAATGGCGGCTGCCTGACCTGTAAAGTGGGACAATGGGATGTGAGGTAACTGCGCTGGCGTTGTACACCGTCGCGGTAGGAGGTCGAAGACTGCGGCGCAATGCTGCATTGGTTAACATTGGACCCTATGGATCCCAGCAGCCAATGACGATGTACGCCGGCGGTGACGGTACGCATCACCGCGGATGTGACCGCCATTTTCTATCTGTTCAATCACTCGATACCTGATCTTCGACAGGAGAGGACCTACACTGCAAGTGCTGCTGTGACCTCGGTCTGGAAGAGACAAAGGCTCGTGCGTCTGGGGCAAGGGTCCCTGCCTTCACATAGGAGGAGTTGGAGAAGCTCGTGGATGGGGTCCTCCCCCAGTACACGCTACTCTACGGTCCTCCAGACAAACAGGTAAGTACACAGGGAGCATGTTGTATGGGCTATGCCTGTGTGGAGAGGGCTGGATGTAAGAAGGAAGGGGGCAGAATGCTGCGTGCATGAAAGATGGTGAATGCATGTGCCACATGGCAAGGGTAGGAATGGGGGCCAATCACTTTGACGGTGCAGTTGGTAATGACTTCTCTTCTTCCCCTGTACATTTCATGTAGGTCAGCGCCCACCAGAAGAAAGATATTTGGCATGCCATCGCCAAGGACGTCCGGACCCTGGGGGTCTACCACAGACGGAGCACCCACTGCCGTAAGGAGGGGAGGACATTCGCCGCTGGATCAAGAAGACGGCAGAGGCTCAGCTGGGGATGGCCTCCCAACGTGGGAGGGGTGCCCATCGCACCATGACCCCCCTGGTGTTCAGGATCCTGGCAGTGGCCTACCCGGAGTTGGATGGGCGCTTGAGGGCATCACAGCAGACACAAGGGGGTGAGTACACTCTCATTCTGCTGACTTTGCGCGCAGTGGAGTTGTCTGGGTGGGGGAGGAGGGCTGTGGGTTTCCCTAGGCCAGGGCGAGTTCTGTAGGCAAGGCCCCTCCGTAAGGCAGGCCATGTGGCACCCCAGCCCACCTCTGTAGAGTGCCAAGTACAGGTATTCATGCCCCTGTGTCATCTATGTGTGCAGATGTCGTCCATAGCCTTGTAGGCCATTTCCCAGGAATTGAACAGTGGAGCCCAAGAGCGCGGCGTAGTGCAGGGGGCTTCTGTGTCTGTCTTGTCCGCCAACGGTAGCGGTAATCCATGCACTCAACATATCTTTCTTCTGTCACCCCCCCCCTTTTTGTGGTCTCCCAGTTCTTGTGTGCATTAGCATCATCAGGCGGAGGAGCAGTGGCACTGGAGCACTTCGGAGCTGCATCCCACATGGCCCTGGAGGGCGAGACTACGGACTTGGAATTCACCAGTGGGACGGAGGGTGAGGGGATCTTCACGGCGGGGACAGGAGCTGACACCAGCGACACAGACTCGTCCTCTGATGGGAGCTCCCTTGTGGTGGCGGCAACATCTGTGCCCCCCACATCTACAGGTACAGCTGCCACCCCCCCTACCAGCACCACCCTCCCAGCAGCCCCTCAGCCTTCGCCCCGTGCCCGCTCACCCAGGAGGGTGGGCATCACCTTCGCCCCAGGCACCTCAGGCCTTGCCCCAGTCACCCCTGCTGTCCTCAGTGAGGAGGCCATTGACCTCCTCAGGTCCCTCACTGTTGGGCAGTCTACCATTTTGAATGCCATCCAGGGTGTAGAAAGGCAGTTGCAGCAAACTAATGCATTCCTGGAGGGCATTCATTCTGGTCAGGCGGAACTTCACCGAGCTTTTCAAACTCTGGCCTCAGCACTGATGGCAGCCATTGTCCCCGTCTCTAGCCTCCCCCCTCCAACTTCCTCCACCCAGACCCAATCACCTGTACCTCTGCCTATCCCAAGCACACCATCAGACCAGCCTGCACACACGTCAACACACAAGAGAAGCTCAGGCAAACATAAGCACCACACATCCCACAGGCACTCACGCAAGCAACACACACATGCAGACACACCAACATCCACTGCCTCCACTGTGTCCCCCTCCTCGTCGTCTTCCTCCTCCCTACCAGTCTCGTCTACACTCACACCTGCATGCACTACCTCTACAGCCACTACGTCCCTCACCAGCACACCCTCCAGCACACCCTGCTCACGTGCAGTCACCACCCCCACTAACATTCACACGTCCCCTGTGTCCTCTCCCAGTGTGTCTGTGATGCCCTCTCCCAAGATACACAAACGCAGGCACACACCCACCCAACAGCCATCCACCTCACGACAGCCTCCAGAGCAAACACCTGCACCCAAAGTCACCAAACTTACACCTCCTACTACCACCACCTCTTCCTCCACTCCCAAACCCCCTCCAGCTACCCGTTCCAGTGTGTCCAAAAATCTTTTCCTGTCCAGCCTTGACCTTTTTCCCACACCTCCCCCACCCTGTCCATCTCATAGGTCCTGAAGTAGCACCTCAGCCACAACATCTCCGGGACCAGTGGTGCCTGTAGTCACCGGTATGTGGAGTGCACCGGTCACCAGGACAGCCAGTGTGGCACAGAGCCACAGCACAGACAGTCCCCCACCTGTGAAGCATCAGAAGTTGGCCAGTGCCCGGCGGGAGAGGGGGAAGACTCCAGCCACCAAAGCCGCTCCCAGGTGTCCCGTTGGGAGCGTGGAGTCAGCTGTGACACCTTCCAAGGTGGGGAAGGTCCACAAGAAACCCGGCAAGTCTGGGAAGAGCTGCACGGCGGAGAAGACCGCCATCATCCCTGCTGCCCAGGAGGCCACCGCCAGCCCCAGCACAGGCCACCGCCAGCCCCAGCACAGCTGCCCAGGAGGCCACCACCAACCCCAGCACAGGTGCCCAGGAGCCACCGCCAGCCCCAGCCCAGCTGCCCAAGAGGCCACCGCCAGCCCAAGCACAGCTGCCCAGGAGGCCACCGCCAGCCCCAGCACAGCTGCCCAGGAGGCCACCGCCAGCCCCAGCCCAGCTGCCCTGGAGGCCACCGCCAGCCCCAGCACAGCTGCCCAGGAGGCCACCACCACCGCCAGCCCCAGCACAGCTGCCCAGGAAGCCAGCGCCAGCACCAGCCCCGCTGATCCATGAAGGACCGCCAGCACCAGCCCCGCTGGGCCATGAAGGACCGCCAGCACAAGCCCCGCTGGGCCATGAAGGACCACCAGCACAAGCCCCGCTGGGCCATGAAGGACCGCCAGCACAAGCCCCACTGGGCCATGAAGGACCGCCAGCACAAGCCCCGCTGGGCCATGAAGGACCGCCAGTACAAGCCCCGCTGGGCCATGAAGGACCGCCAGCACAAGCAGCGCTGAACAGGGCACCGCCAACTCAAGCAGCGCTGAACAGGGTACCGCCAACTCAAGCACGGCTGAACAGGGCACCGCCAACTCAAGCACTGCTGAACAGGGCACTGCCAACTCAAGCACCGCTGAACAGGGCACCGCCATCTCAAGCACCGCTAGCCCATGAGCTGCAGGGGCACTGATGCAACTGGGTCCGTCACGGGGTGAGTGATGCACTCTGGGCACCAGTCCCCCTCCAGAACCAGTGGAGACATCCATCCACTACCTCTGTCCTACACAGGATGAAGCACTCTGGGCACCATGTCCCCTCCAGAACCAGTGGAGACTGTTATCCACTACCTCTGTCCTACACAGGATAAAGCACTCTGGGCACCAGTCCCCCTCCAGAACCAGTGGAGACTGTTATCCACTTGAGAGACTGTGGCTTTGCACTCCCCAGGATATGGCAGTGGGCAACCCACCCACTGTAGAGACTTGAGAGACTGTGGCTTTGCACTCCCAGGATTGAACAGTGGGCAACCCACCCACTGTAGAGACTTGAGAGACTGTGGCTTTGCACTCCCCAGAATTGAACAGTGGGCAAACCACCCACTTGTGAGACTTGAGAGACTGTGGCTTTACACTCCCCAGAATTGAACAGTGGGCAAACCACCCACTTGTGAGACTTGAGAGACTGTGGCTTTGCACTCCCCAGAATTGAACAGTGGGCAAACCACCCACTTGTGAGACTTGAGAGACTGTGGCTTTGCACTCCCCAGGATTGAACAGTGGGCAACCCACCCACTGTATAGATTTGAGAGACTGTGGCTTTGCACTCCCCAGGATTGAACAGTGGGCAACCCACCCACTGTATAGATTTGAGAGACTGTGGCTTTGCACTCCCCAGGATTGAACAGTGGGCATGTGGCCCCCTCGTGGATTTGGCGTTGTGCACTCAAGCGACTGAGGTGCCCCCCTTTCCCTCCCCCTGAGGTGCCTGTTTTCTTGCTGCCTGATGCCCCTGCAGTGTTCTCTCCGTCATGGTCGGGGATCTTGTGTGGGCCTCGCCCATACCGAGCGGTCCCAGTGTTCCACGCACTTTCTTTGTGCAGTAGCTGGAATACTATGCCTGGTATATATTTTTTACATGGTGTATATATATATTTCTGCCTACTTGTTTGTAATATATTCCGATGGTTACACTCATTTTCTTTGGTCTTTGCATTCTTCCGGGGGGTTTGGGGTGTAACTGTGATGTATTGATATGCATTAGTGTGTGTGTGTTGTAGTGGGTGAGGGTGGGGGTGGGGGTGTTGCGTGTGTGTGTCCCTGTTTTTTGCCTCCCCCCTCCCCTGTGTCGTAGGTACAGTACTCACTGTGGTAGAGGAGCAGGAAGACTATCGCAGGTAGGATTTGGAGTTCCGTTTCCATGGTGTCCTCGTTCCTCGTGTAGAGGTGAGCGATTTCCCTTCGAAATTCCTGTTTCTGCCGTGTTTTTATCTCCGGTGTATCCGCCCCGGAAAAGGTGGCGGATTGGCCTGTCATAATAGTGTGGGCGGTACATTGTCTTCCGCCTGTCTGTTGGCGGTGACCGCCGCGCTGTTTGTTTGTACCGCCGTGGCGGTCGGAGTGTTAAAGTGGCTGTCTTTGTTGCCGGTTTCCGCCACGGTCGTAATTGCTATTTTTTTACCGCCGGCCTGTTGGCGGTCTTACCGCCGCTTTAACACCGTCCGCCAGGGTTGTAATGAACACCTTTAAATCACTTTGCAGTGATATCTCAACATTTACTTATTGCATCTTTAATCGTTTTGACCTGCATTTATCCAGATAATTATTATACATTTTTCTAAACACTGTGTGGTGTATTTTTGTGGTGTTATATTGTGTTATTGTATGATTTATTGCACAAATACTTTACACATTGCCTTCTAAGTTAAGCCTGACTGCTCAGTGCCAAGCTACCAGAGGGTGGGCACAGGATAATTTGGATTGTGTGTGACTTACCCTGACTAGAGTGAGGGTCCTTGCTTGGATAGGGGGTAACCTGACTGCCAACCAAAGATCCTGTTTCTAACAGTATCCCTGTGGTTGATGTATATACCAGCTCACTTGTAGAGACAGAAACTGACGAAGGCTGGATAATTTCTTTCAAGTGCTTTTCTGCCACATTTTTTTGATTCAGTTTGGATACCATTCTTGCCCTGAGCAATTACATCTGTCATATAGTCAAGGTGACCAAATAGCTTTTCCAGTGGGCTCTATCAGGGTGTTTCACCATCAATTACGTTCACCTGTCTATGCCTGAGTCAGTTATTAGTTGCATTCAGAGAACACCATGTTTACTTTTCCACATCAAACCATGCTTGTTGCTCTGAAAGTAGTTCTGTGCTGCTGCAGGCTATATTTGATTATCATGATGTGCGGTTTGTTAGCACTTTTTTTAAATGAAAATGTACATATAAGTAAATCATCAAATAAATTAATGAATGTTTCCTGAGCAGAGTTTACAGTTAATAGATAAGCACAATTTTCTACTGGCATGCCGAATTATATTCTAGGTTGACCCAGGAAGCTAAGTACTGTTTAACTGTATAGTTTGGAAAGGAAACCTCCTCTGAATAGTAAAAAATTAGAACTCCTGCCCTGAGTGCCCACCTGTTCTGTTGTATGGATTCCTAATGCTGATTCATTTGCCATAGATGAACATGAATCATGTGTGTGCACCATGACATAGGTCTGTCTCATGGATTGCGGTCTTGTTTGACTGGGAGTAGGCTCCAAACTGCTACCCTTATTGTGCTGAAAAGTTACCCCCTTTACCAGGAGTTAAGTAGCACTAGTGCAGTGGTTTCAGCTTACTATGTAGTGATCAGTAGTAGTGAAAATGATCTTTTTTATCCTGTGTAACTGTAGTGAGGCCTACAGGAGCACTCACCTTTTCAAAAGTTCTGCTGCTGTGTGCTTAACTCATCCTTGGTTTACATCAGGTAGATGTGGAGTGCTGCATAGCGTAGGTGTGGTGACTGCGTTGGTTGTATGTGTCCCTGGGAAGGTGCAGTGTGCCATACATGTATGAAAAGTGCATGTACTGGGTGTATATATGCCTGAGAGGAATACATTACATGAGAGATGTAGTGCTGTGCACTTAGTGCACAGCGGCGGCAGGTGCTGGGTGTATGTGTGCTTGTATGAAGTATGTCCAGGAAGGGTGTAGAGTTGTGCAACACACATATAGTGAGTGTGTGTATTTTAAACTAAGCATGCCCTGGAAGAATATAGAAAAGCTTCATTACTTAATAATGCATGCAGATTGAGTGTGCATACTGAATGCAAATGTATGTGTACAGGTAAATGTACAAGACATAGAGATAGTAGTGCTGGTCAGTGAGTGTACTGAGAGTGTACACTGAGCAAATGTGCCTTCAATGGCACAGTACATTGTATGGAGGACCTTGGGTTCCATTTTTGGAAGCCAAAGCCTACATGGTGATGACATGAGGAGAGGAATTCCCTCTGACAGATTTGTCAATTGCTGCATTGCAGTTAGCTGGGCGGGGACACACTGGAGTGAAAAGGACAAGGCTTCCTTTATATTTCAAAAGGCTACTCTTTGATTCATTGATAGATCGCAAGGAAAGGGCCTGGACAAATCTCAGGAAGAGACATGGGGCTGATAAGAGAATCATAGATAATCAGGGATGAGGGTATAGCATTAGCCTTTTGATGCACATTTTATTTTGGCTTTTGGCTGACGTCCAGGTGTGAACTCTGGTGATTCCCATGAATTATGTTGTGCACAATCAGCTTCAGAGTCGTGCCTGCTGTGGCAGGCCTCTTTCGTGAAGGAAGATGAAAAGGAGGTGTGACCACATCAAAAGAAGCAGACTCTCAAAATAAAACTTTCAGGACCCAGTCCTAAATTACATTTGGGGCCATATTTATACTCCGTTTGCGCCGGATTAGCGTCGTTTTTTTTTACGCAAATTCAACGCAAAACGAACTCCATATTTATACTCTGGCGTTAGACGCGTCTAGCGCCAAAGTCCATGGAGTTTGCGTCATTTTTTTGCTTGGACACCTACTTTGCGTTAATGATATGCAAGGTAGGCGTTCCCGTCTAAAAAAGTGACTCCGAGGCATGTGCGCCGTATTTACACTCCCGGGCAAAAATCACGCGCGGGAGTGGGCAGGTCAAAAAAAATGACGTCCAGCCGCTTTTGCGTCGTTTTTTAGCGCCTGGTCAGGGCAGGCATTAAGGGACCTGTGGGCTCGGAAGGAGGGACTCATCCCAGGGAACATAAGGTAAGTTCAGGTAAGTATTTTTTTTTTTTTGGGTGGCATAGGGGGGCCTGATTTGTGCCCCCCTACATGCCACTATGCCCAATGACCATGCCCAGGGGACATAAGTCCCCTGGGCATGGCCATTGGGCAAGGGGGCATGACTCCGGTCTTTGCTAAGACAGGAGTCATTTCAATGGGGGTTGGGAGTCTAAAAAAATGGCGCAAATCGGGTTGAGGCGATAATTTTGCCTCAGCCTGACTTGCCCCATTTTTTGGCGCCCAAGCTCCATATTCCCCTACGCCGGCGCTGCCTGGTGTACGTCATTTTTTTTAACGCACACCAGGCAGCTCTGCCGGCTAACGCCGGCTAACGTCATTGAATAAATACGGCGCCCGCATGGCGCTTCAGAATGGCGTTAGATTTTTTGGCGCAGTTGTGCGTCGAAAAGTATAAATATGGCCCTTGGTGTCTGGAAAAAGACCATAAGAACTGGGGGTGGAGTCTTCAAAAAATTGTCATCTGCCAAGCAGTCAGATAGTCTGTGAGAAGGGGGGCTCTGCAAGACTTCTGCCTATGACCAGCAATGGGATCCGAGACATGCTAGCCTCCCTGCTGGGTAAGAGGACATCACTTGAAGGAACCAAGTCCACTTGTCTAGGAGCCGAGACCACCATTGCCTGCCTGCTTGCCAAGTCAAGTGTGTCCTTTGAGGAAGAGGAGAGCATTTGAGGGAGCAATGTCTAGTGGGGAGCCCCTCCAAGAGGAATCACTGAATAAGCTCTGAGGAGAGCAGCTGTGCACCCAATCCAGTAACTGTCCGTATTAACGAACAGTCCGGCGGAAAACGTATGCCAGGTGAGGGCCGCCATGATCTCACTCAGACACATGAACTGCACCACACGGAAAGTACTAGGCCTGCAACACGGCACCCAATTACCCCATATGCCAGAACGGGCCATCATTGAACATAAGTTGGCCCTGAGCATGAGACTTTTGTCTGCTTCATTGAGGGCATTTGCACTGAAGAGTCTGCACCCAATTATGAGCACCGTAACAACCTTGTGTGCCAGAAGGGGCTGTCGATATTGCTGTGGCCAACTGTTCGGGTTATGGCCTGGATGAGAGGATTACTGCTGTCACCAGCGGGCCTAGCCTACCACATGCACCTAACTTTTTCCCCAAAAAGCACAGATGTCGCTGAGGATGTGGTACCCTCGCTGAAACTGCAGTCAGGAGCCAGAGTATTTCCCCCATCTTTTGTTAGGGAAGGCGAGCATCTTACGTTTTGTCTCAGCCGATAGGAGGAGCTCCAGTCACTTGAAACCAAGTGGCAGCACTTCTCAACAGGAAGAGGCTGCACTGCTGGGTGCTGCTGCGTTCATCCCAAGCGCATAACTTTATCATACAGGATCTGGACCCTAGAAGCACCCTAGCAGAGTGCACCTGCTGCACCGCTGAACACTTCACAATACCAAACTGGTTAAGACTGAAACTGAGTCTTTGGGACCCTGGGTGATTTACTGCTTGAGTTTTTGTGGTGCAATAGACCCTTTTTGACTAAAATCCTGGAGTCAAAAGAGAGCTCTTGAGTGCAGCCTAATAGTTTGTATTCCCTGATACGGCTAACAGTGAACGGGAATATCACTGAACATGTTACACGAAGGAGATTGGACAGGGATTTGCCTGACAACTACTAGAGCCCCAACCTCAAGAATGATTGTGTTGTTGCTTCTGAATGTCTAGAGTTAGAAATAAAATACTACTCTTTCTTCTAAAAGCAAGCATTTGGCAAGACAATAATTTATTGTTCAAACTATCTGGTCTTTGAGTTGTAAGTTGTGTTCACTGACATGTATCTACATCTCCCCTCCCCACCCGAGGGAGCCTTGAGTTCTCGACCACAGCTACCACTGAGAATCTAGTGCAGAAGGGTACTTGGCCCAGTTGACCGGGATCTAGATTAGGTCAGGTCTTCGGAATTCAGGTATAAAAGGACTCAACCACCACAGTTGCACCTTGCTGCCCATGCGAGCCATGAGGCCCTCTTAAAGGGGTCCCACATCACAGTCTATCTATATCTCATGTTATACTTTGTGACAGTAAAATTCCATTCACTATGCTAAGTATGGGAAAACAGAAGTGAAAGCAAGAACACCTAGTGGTTAGTTTGATGTAGTAGGTGCAATTTTATTGCAGGTCATTTTCATTCATATAACTAGATATTGCCCATTTGTATAAGTCACCAGGAGTAGTATCTCCGGAATAATACCACTTAGGGCAGCTACACGTTTACCAGTGTCCATAAACCTGTAAACATCAAGTCCACAAATTCGGAACCAGATAATTCTAGGACCAGAGACACCAGATTCTGAGGCTCGCACAGCGTGCAGTGGTTGCAGGCAACTGATGCACTTAGCCTTCCCCCACAAAACTACAGTGCAGGAGGAGGAGGAAAACTGAATCAGGTAGCCTCTTGTCTGCATGTAATTTCCCATTCCTGGGAAAATACCTTTTAACCCTTGTTAACTCACAGAGAGTTACCAGTCAGAATTGATTCTAACCTCAGTATATCCCTGTGGAGTTCAATAGAAACTCATATTATGAGCAGTAGGGTCATACAAACACCCTGCATAGATGCTTCTGCAGCATGGGACAGTGTTATAGAGCCACGATCAGTCGATGCCTCTGCAAAATGAAACACCAATGTTTCCTCTTCTCAGACAGTCCTGCAGAATTTGATTGTTTAATGATTGGGTGCTGGGTAAGAGGGTGGAGGAAGGATATAGAAGGACACCTCTGGTGCATTTTTTGATTCGTTGATGATCAATTTATAAGAAGGGGATTTGTAAAATGGAGGTAAAATAATTTAGGTTAAGGTGTAGACATCGCACATTCAGATCTAGAAGTGATTTGAAGTAAGTATTTCAAAAGATTGTAGCAGCAGTATCTGTTTCCAAAGTCACCAATATTTTATGCCACAAAATTAAATACCTTTAGTCACAGTTCATCTCTTTTTCAAACCAGCTGATCAGTATCAGTAGCAATTAAAATTTCACTGGGCCAAAAGGAATGCGAACAAGAGAAACCATGCCACAACGTGGATAGGATACCAATAACTTACAACCACTTCAATAAAGTCGTCTAAGGTATTATCCTAGAACCTCCTAACAGAATTTGCAGACTATCAAGGTATTTTAAAGTAGGGCATTGAGCACAAGGGAAGCTAGCAATTAGGGCATATTTTCAAGCCCCTAGCGCCACCTTGTGCAGCCATAGCATCATTTTATATGCTAAGGTGGCATTACGGGGGGCTTTTCTCATGTCGTATTTACAAAGAGACACACTGCTTGCATTGAGCTACTTTGTAAACCCTTGCACCATATTATGCCTGAGCCAGGCATAATGTACGCCTCAGACACAGGGAGGGCCTAACAAATGGTGCAGTGAAAGCTACAACATTTCACTGCACCATTTTTTCTGTCAATTTTAAAGCCTGCTCAGAGCAGGCATTAAATCATGAGCAGGTGTTAAAATGACAAACCCATTTAAATCAATGGACCTCCTTGGGCTTTGCTGCACTAGCATCAGAATTGTTGACGCCAGTGCAGCAAAGATCCACAATAGCATCAAAAATGTTGAAGCTATTGTCCGCCATGTTTCACCGTATTGTAAGTGTGGCTCAACCATGGTGTCGTTAGTTGGGGAAGGGGCAATGCAAGTAAATTGGCACATCGGGACTGATGTGCCACTTTCTTGTAAACATGCCCGTTAGTGTTTAATGAATTATTATGAAAATGTGATTTACTTAATTTACAATGGCTAATGAAGATAAATAAAACAAAAACAAATGAACAAAACAAAAAAAAAAAACGTAACAATACAAAAAAGAGTTTGAGGAAAATGATTGAATTAATCTCACTGGTAATTACATAAAGTTGTATTCCAGTCAATGTTTTTTTGCCCATTATGTCACTCAAGACAAGGACCAGCCATTAGCGAACAATACGTCGTCCTGTTCCAACAGAAACAGTCCAGACCAACTACCTAGCCTATTCCACTCTAACCAGGAAGACAAGCAATAACAGATTGGTTACAACCTTGTTCAGCCTCATGAGTAAGGTACAGCTTGAGTCCAATGGCACAGTGATCACAGGCCCATGTCTGGGCACATCTATTTCAATTATGGCAACTTACATAGAGAAACAAAAAAGTGATTAATAGAATGCTTGAATTAGTCTCAGCCACTGATAATTACTTGGGCTGTATTCCACTCCAGATAGACACAAGTCATGTGCAAAGCAGACTCTGTCCTGCTCCAATAGGAACAGCCCAGCCCAAACTTCCAGGCCTGAGCCCCTGTAGATGGGGACAGAAGCACCTCCACACTGGACATCGCCTTCTTGGCCATGATCAATGAGCCAAATTGTGCAGTGTATACAGGACTCACCTCTTTGCACACCGATCACAATTAAGATCAAACTACCTACAGGCTAAAGACTAACAAGAGGGGCATGAGGAGGGGAGTGCAAGTGGACTTATAAGTCTTAAATCCATGTTGATTGCGATGGGCTCAGACCAGCACTCACCTATGTTTTACAGACGGACCATATTGGAGTGCATTTCATGTGTGGTGCAGAAGGCTCTTTGAGACTGCCTAAAATCTCAAGTTTGGGGAGAAGGGTAAAGACAGAACTATGTAGGTACTCGCTCCATTGATATTCCACTTCAGCTTCAGACTGCGCCTGCTCTGCTGCTTTTGCCACCTTCTCCGCTCTAGTCACAAAGTCTCATCTCTCTAAATCTTAGTGCAACAGAGTGCACTTGTTCCCTGACAAAAAGGACCAAACAGTGAAGCACACTTGAGTCCATAGTTTGAGTCAGAAATGAGAAGAGATTGGTTTTGAATAGCATTGAGTGGCTGAGAACAGTCGGTCAATCACAGTTCTGTGGTATGAAGACAGAGGTTCTACTAGAGAATGTGGTGATTTGAAGATGTAAGTTACAGTTCAGGTTCTTTTCAATTTGATTTGCTGTTCTACACATGAAAGAGATATTATTCACGAAAATATGCATAAGAATGAAGGAGATTTATTTAATTATTTATTTATGCATTTTTATATAGCAAGTACATTACACAAATGTGCTAGAATACTTTACAATAGACAACGATTGTTACATAAAGTTCCAAATGACAAAATAACAGATTATTAAATAAGGCACAGAATTAAAAAGGTATGTTTTAAAGCTTTACAGCTGCTCACTTTACAACAAACATAGACCGTTATAAAAGGCCCAAAATTATAAAATGGCAGGTCATTACAAAGAGCGCAGAATGAGAACTCGTCAAAGAAGTGGGTAGCATAGGATGCAGAAGTGAACAGGTAATCAGCTGGTGCCATGCTCCAGGCAGGGTCCAATGTGACAGGGGAAGAGCAGTAAATCTCTTGATCAGAGGCTAATACATAAAGGTGAAATAGCATCTTCCCTAGGAGAGGAGGTTAGGATGTCTTTGGCTAAAATGTCTTTGAATGAGAAGGACTTTGAGCTCTGTTTTGAAGATCACCAGTGACATTGTGGTGCATAGTTTGGGGGATAAAGGTTCCATATTTTGGTTGCATTTCCTGAGTAAGATTTTGACTTGAGCCATTCTATTTTAAAAGTTTGAGGTTCAATCAACAGTATTTCAGCATTTTGCGATGGTCTTAGTAACAAGGAGTGGATGAAAGTAGGGTCTTAAAATTGATCTAAATAATCTTATATATGGCCCTGGTTTTAATGGGCAACCAGCGGAGAGTGACCAACATAGGTGAGATATAGTCATTACTTTTGGCCCCATAGACAAAGTGGGCAGCCAAATGAAGAACTGATTTCAGCAAGGTGCGATGGGTACTATAGTGACCAGTCAAGAGAGAGATTTAGAATAGGTTCATGTCTCCTCTGGGGTTATTTTTCCATGTATTCCTTATTTACTCATAGTATCCTAGAAAAGCTGTATCAGGCACACATTTCTATTTGTACTACTAAGGATGCAGGTGGCCTTTTCAAAATTCTACTATACCCCTTCTGCATGGTTCTCCATAGTGGATAAGCCCACGCACATTCCCATGGTAGCATGGGGTCAGAGAGGAGTTTGAATAAGCCCAACAGTTTCATGTTTGTAGACATCTCCTAACTTCCAAGGAAAACCGTGCCTTGGAATGGCCTTTCCCACCTTTCGATTGGCACTTGTGGTGGAGAAATCTGCACTCATAAAAACATTTATACCTGCCAGGATTCCCTTTGATAGTTCTCACACCCGTAAAAATTGAAATTTCTGTTGTAACTTTCTGACACCATTTACTTTTTGAGTAGGTTCCAATATCTCCCCCTTTGATTGCTGCTTCAGGTTGTGAGAGTATCGTCACACATTCAGCAGTCTGTAAATCTGTTACCATAGCAATTTTGAGATTCCTGTTAGTATTATTTCAACTCTCAGGATCCTTTGGGAAAATATTCTCACAGTAATTCGCTCATCAAACGTAGATGTAATAGGGATGCAGCAATGTATTTGTAAAGGGTTTTTGAGTGTAAGTTATTGATGTATGTTTGAGGCAATAATAAGCAAAAGCAATACTTCTAGAGCTTCAATTTTTTAAAAGCATAATTTGTGCAAAAGACATTTGACTAATGTGCTATTTTGGACTTGGATCACGTGATGATCTGAGGTGGCTCTGTAGAAGGAGCTACAGCAGCAATTACAGCTGTTTCAAAACAGAACTCCCCATTCCAAACCCTTGTTACACATTATCCTTCCCATCTCTTTAGGTATCAAAATGCAACCCTGCCAGAGGCCTCATCATTTACTCTGGAGTTCAGATTAGACGAGAATTGGGAATCCCATCTAAACCATATGACCATGCAGAGTTGTGTCTTTCTTTCCCTATAGCAAATTCTTCTGTCTTGCAGGGTGTTGCCACTAAGACTTGGAAAAGTAACCACCTAGACTTATCCTCCATTAGCATTTTCGTCCATATTGCTGTATGTAAGATCAGGTCCTGTAACCATCTGACTGCTCCACCGTCATATCAGAGTTACCCCAGCGGGTCCTACTCCCTCCTTCATTCCTTGCAGGCAAACGCATCCGCCCACCTCATCCTGGACCTCCCACGCCATGAACACTTCTCACCTCAGATCCCTTCACTGGCTTCCGATCGACAAAAGGATCATCTTCAAAGTCCTCATCCACGCTCACAAATCCCCCCACAACACTGGACCAGCCAACCTCAACGAAAGAGTGAACTTCCACACTCCCACTCGCCACCTCTGCTCATCCGACCTCGCACTCGCCACAGTCCCCCGCATCCAACGTGCCACCACCGGAGGCAGATCCTTCTCCTACCTCGCCCCCAAAACCTGGAATTCCCTCCCCACCAACCTCCGCAAGACTCAGGACCTCCTGCCTTTCAGAAAACACCTCAAGACATGGCTTTTCTAACAGTAATCGGCCGCCCACCACTTCCTTCACCCCCCCACTGTGCCTTGAGACCCTTACGGTTGAGTAGCGCGCTCTATACATTTTTTGATTGATTGATTGATTGCAAACTGTAGATCTTCTGCACCAGTAAAGGATCATGAACCCTCATAGCTGTAAGGTTTGAAGACTGGAAACCTTTTCTCATGTAAACTTTATATAGAGAAGACATTGGTTGTAGTTCACAGAACCTTGTTTTTCAACTTTTTAATGTTGATAATAAAGATCAATACCAAAAGTAATTATATTTTGAGCCATTAGAGAGCTTGTCTATGGAAAACAGTAACATCGTAATAATATCTCTTTGGACCTCTCCAAATTTCTTTTCAGCCCCTAATTTGCCTGTTTAAATCCATATCCTTCATGTTCATGTAGTGGGAGTGTTGCTCTTTGTGAATGCAAGGCCACATCTAATGTATTATCACATTATTAATGCACATTGTAAAGTAAACCTCTTTGGGTGCTGAACATACAGTATAATGACCATCAATAAAAAAAACTTTGAAACATGCTGTAGATTGTTGATAGTAGAAATCACGCACATCCATATGATAAAGTGATGTCAAATTCCAGGTACTTTATTGATTAACACAAACTGGTCATTTGTGGTTTAATAGGAAATGGTACAAGATCCGAGAAGTTGAGGAAGTATGGTTTTGTCACTGTAATCCAGAGGTTGAAGAAACTAATGCTAACTGAATCACACTATTCCTATTGTTTCATAGTTCAATTACTTTTCATAACCATATTTACAGTTCTATTACGTTTTGATAATTAAAGCAAACCATTATTTCAATTTTCAATTGTATTTGATTCCCTCCTTCAAGCTAATTACTCTCCTCTTGCGCTTATAAGCAGCTAAACTGTATTCACTTGTGACTAAAAATTAAAAAAAGAAAAAAATGCATGAGGATCGGGGCAACCCCATTTCTAGCTATTTCACTGTTGTGTCTGTCCACCTGCCCCTCTCTTTAGCCCAACTACATGTTACCATGGTACCTTTGATCACAGTTCCACTATTTAATGTATCATACCTCTCCTTTCTTGTCTACCATACACACCTTTTTGAATCATTCAATCCTTCCCCAATATATGTACAGTGTTGCTCTCCCGCACAGATCACACTTTATAAATACCAAGACATCTGTACTAAACCTGGTTTAAATTTAATTTACACCAGTGTAATCTTGCATCAGTTCCAGCATTTGCATTATGCTTATTACGTGAAACACCTAAGATTATACTATTGTGTCACTTCGCATAATTGAAATGTTGCTCAGGCAAAAAAACTTGAGTACAGGAACACTGTGAAAAAACAGAACGTGAGTGACGCTTGTATCACAAGACATTTTATCATTTTTTTTATTGCAAAATGTTGCCTCCACATCAAAATAGACACATTTCATGATACAAAATAGTACAAAATGCCAGACTGTAATTTTGTGTAATTTTGCATATTTTTTTTTAGCATTACGTTAATTTCCCCTAGGAAAATATGTGAATTGCATCCAGGTTGTTTGTGTTCCATTTCAAAGTGGACCCGACCTGGCATCTCAGGCTGGATTGTTTCCTTTGGAGCAAGGTCAAGACTGATCTGCAAATGGTTGGGTCCCAATGTAAGCGGCATGGTGTGCAAAAAATAATTATGAACTTGGATGCGACCGCCAGTGTCTGAGATTAATTCAAGCATTCCATCCATCACTTTTTTGGTGCCTTTAGTGTTTCACCCAGGCCAAATAAGGCGGACATGCAACACTTCTCTCTCTCTTTAAATGTAAGCAGCGCAAGTTTAATTGATTATGCTTTGAATTTGATGACAGTGTAGTGATTGCCACTGTTGAAGGGCACATATACAGCGACCAATCGCATGACGTTCATCGCTTTCAGGTAAATAGAAAAACACGTAAACACAGTATAATTTTTACTTGGGAACCTCCGCCGAGAGCTTTACGGTTATGAAGGGAAGGCATAACGGTGCATGTGAGATGTAGAAAATAAAATGTTAGCCTCTGGGAGGATCGATTGTGGCCAAGTTGTCAAGTGCGATTGATGTGAATGGTTTCTGATAACTAAAATACACACGTTTTTTAGATTTCGAAATATTAAAAACACAATTTTTAAGTATTTTCTTTCCTAGTCATTGCTAGATTTGAAAAATGGTAGATCTTTACCTATGACTGAAAGTTGAAACCTTATTAACACTATGCGCTGTAAAGTTTCCTTTCTGTGACGCAGGTAAAAATACATATTACCACACGTATTGGGAATTAATTTGCATATTTTACCACAATGGTGGTAATGGTGCCCTCCTCTTGTCTGCAGGATATCATGATAAGAAAACAATTATAAAAATTGCATTTGAGGACAGGAAAAGTAGGCTGACAAGGATGATTAAAGCGAAGAAATAAAGAATAGACATGAAACTGGAAATTACAGCTTTGCGGGGAAAAGAAAGGACTGTTTCCGCAGACGTAAAAAATGAAACCAAAAAATCCCTTGGCTGAGGGGGTTGTCCGCAGTGCATGACGAATAGAAATGTCACAGGCGGATCAGTAGTGCAGTCTGGGCCAGCTGCTGCTGCGCTGTAGGTGTCTAATCTCGACATCCTGTGAGTCACTCACTACATGAACGAGACGGCAGTTTCCGGGGAGGATTGTAGGCGCTTTAGATCCGGTGACCACAGTTTGAGGACCGCGTGGGCGCTGGACGGGGTATGGCTGACATCTGATAGATGAATTCGCCATTGACATAACCCAACGTTCTGCCTTGGCAACTTCCATTTTGTGTGAACAAAAAGGGAAAAAAGTGAACTATTTATAAGGTGTTTCTTTATCGCTGTTTCCATGTTTCACTGAATCTGACTTTCTTGCTTTGTCTTTATTTCTATACTAGGTTCTAGGACTATTCCAAGCATTAAACTGCTGCAAGCCTTTCCGATCTTGGGATATATATATATTAAGTAATCAAGGTAAACTAGAGGGAAATACCTCTCAATCCATCAATTCCTTATAGATTTGGTGTAAAAGCTACAGAATGTTTAACGTTTTAAAATATGCAATGGACACAGCACAAATATACCACTAAAAACAGAGCGTACAATTCAACAACATATAAAAACATAAAACTAAAAGAGTTGTTGAATAATAATTACAGTTTTCTTTGTAAGACTCCGGGAATAGAACCCTTGTTTACAGACCAATTTGAAGCTGCCCACATACACAAAGCAGCAAGCGCAATGAATGGCACTGGCAATCCTGATGCAGCATTTTGCACTAAGCATAATTTTGGTGCAAACTGAAGTGCAGGCTGCATTCAAGCTGGCGAATCTTTACTTCCGGCTGATGCTAACACAACAATAGTTACACTCCGTAATTTTAAGCATATCAGGCTTCATAAGGACCACAAAGATTATTAGATTTTCAAACCATAAAGGTTTATGAAAGGATTCGAAATTATACAACGCAAATCATCAAATTATTTGTAAATCAGTAGCCAATACATGAATGCATTAGTTGGTATATTGCAAGGCAAAATACGAAATTTCCTAGCTATCGTGAAGAAAAGTTTCAATTCTATTAAGGACACGGAGGCGAGGATTATGCAGATCTTTCTTCACTTTTTATTAAACAGCAAGTTCAAAGTCAAACAAAACATGAACAAAAAACTACAAGTTCCATGAGCCCGCCGCCATGGTAACGAGTATCCAATGAGGTGCACTCCTTCATGTTGGTATAAATATCCCGAAATGCGTCACACTTCCTCGACTTCACTGCGGAAGGAATCCTGGTAGAGTCAATTGGTTGTAGTTTCGAAACCTACAAAAGAGGTATAATTAGATGCTAATCCAATAGAACACAGAAACATACCGAAGGCAATAAAGTCATGAACCTTAACATACATTTAAATATAAAATGTAAATACATCTGAATCAAGTGCTGCCTAATGTAAATTAGAATATGAGCAGAATAACAATAAATAAAGGTATAAACGCAAGTATACTACCTTGCTACGCAGATAGATGTAATCGGGAGGGAACATACCAGCGTAATGTATGTGGGTGGGATAATCCTCGCCTCCGTGTCCTTAATAGAATTGAAACTTTCCTTCACGATAGCTAGGAAATTTCGTATTCTATCACAGGACCGGAGGCGAGGATTATGCAAGTTCAAAGCTTACTCACCACTAGTGCGGCTGCTTCATGAATTGGTTTAAAGTAAAACTTCTTAAAAGTAGAATCTGAAGACCAATCAGCAGCATGCATGATGTCCTCTAATCCGCCCCCCACTTGTATGGCTTTGGAAGCCATAGCTCCCCGAGTAGAATGGGCGCCAAAAACTTGAATATCTATTCCTGCCTCAGAGAATCCATCGAATCCATCTGGCAATGGAAGGAGAAGAAACCGCCTTGAACGGTCTCTTTATAGAAATCAACAATTGATTCTCACCTGGAGGTCTACAAGAACTGGTCACTTCCTCATAGACTTTGAGACATCTAAACACAGATAGTTTCGGGGAATCAGGAAAAGCGGGATAGGATACCGACCTGGTATTAGTCTTTGTCCTCCTTGCAATAGTAAACGTGACTCCTTCTGGAGTAAAGACTCGAGCGGAAACATCCAGTGCTCTGATATCTGACACTCGCTTACAGGAAATGAGGCAGAGAAGCATGGCTAATTTGGCCGACAATTCTTTCGTCGACAAATACTGGTTGTCCCGCCAAGAGGATAAAAGATTAAGAACTAAGTCCACATCCCAGAGCTCCGAATATCTGGGTTGTGGAGGTCTGGAGAGTCTAATACCCTTAAGAAGTTTACATATCCAGGGATGCTCCCCGATCGGGAGATTGTTCAGGGGAGGGTGGCCCGCGGAGATGGCCGAACGAAAAGAATTGATCGTGCGATACGCCTAGCCGGATTTTGCTAATTCTGCAAGGAAATTGATGATGTCGGTAATACTGGCCCCCATGGGATCGCAGTGTTTGCCCACACACCAACGAGACCATCTATTCCATGCTGATCTATATCGTTTGCATGTACCAGGGGCCCAGGCCTGTGCGATGAAGTTATTAGCTTCCTGCGAAAGTCGGTTGTCTTGCCAACGATGCCGGAAATCTTCCAAGCTATGAGGGAAAGATGACCTAGAAGGACTAGAGGGTGACAGAAACCCGACGGATCCAGGAGTATTGAGGGAAAATCCGGGAGGCGAAGAGGACATTCGCACGAGAGTTCCAGCAGAGTCGGGAACCACGCCTGTGACCTCCACCAGGGGGTTATTAGAATCACCGTCGCCTCTTGGCGGCGAACTTGAGCAGCAACCCACGGGATAAGAAGAAACGGGGGAAAAGCATAACCCTGAAGGGTCCCCCAATGTTGGAGAAACGCATCTACTGCCGCCGCTCCCGGATCCTGGACGCCAGCTGAAGTATAGGGGAAGCTGAGCATTCCAACGAGACGCAAAGAGATCCACTGAGCAGGGACCCCAACGATCCATGATCGCCTGAAAAACCGAGTGATGTAGTCGCCAATCGCTGGGATCCTGGAGAAACCGAGAATTCCAGTCTGCCCAGATATTCTGGGATCCCGGAAGATACTCTGCTGTGACTGAGATTTGGTGTTGAAGGCAAAAATGCCAAAAATCTTTCGCTAGTTCCGCTAGGGCTCTTGATCTTGTCCCCCCTAGACGATTTATGTATTGTACTGCCGATACATTGTCCATCCGTAGAACTACACATGAGACTTTGTCTCTCGTGAGAGATTTGATCGCAAATGATCCCGCCAGGAGCTCCAGGCAGTTGATATGCATGGTTAGTTCCTGCGGGGTACAGCGACCCCCGAACGAGATGTCCCCGCAACGAGCCCCCCATCCCTGGCGACTGGCATCTGACTCGATCACCAGATCCGGGGCTGCTCCAAAAATGGCCCTGCCATTCCATGCCTCCATGTGGTCCAGCCACCAAAACAACTCCGTCCTTGCCTCCTGAGACAGGGAGATCAGCTCGGAGTACGTCACCCCTCGGCGAAGGTGAAACGCTTTCAAGCGTTGCAGGGCTTTGTAGTGTAGGGGACCAGGAAAAATGGCCTGAATCGAAGAGGAAAGCAGGCCGACCACTCTGGCTAACTGACGTAGTGAAATCTGGTCTCGTCGAAGGACTTTTTTCAGTTCCTTCTTTATCTTGGAAATCTTCGTCGTCGGGAGACTGAGAGACGCCGATCGGGAATCCACTAGAAACCCTAGGAAGATTAAAGATTGTGCTTTTATCCAAAGCTGAAAAAGTAGCCACAAATTTTCCTAACTCTTTCACAAAAGGGACGCCAAATAAATTGCTTTGGGCAACAGCCCCTGCCTCTGAGTTAGACAGTTCCCCTAACTTGGGGTCGATTTTGATCAATAAAGACCTGCGTCTTTCTGCAGAGATGGCACAGTTCGCGTTGCCCCGGAGACAAACAGCTCTCTGAGCCCATCCTGCTATGATGTCTGTCTGAAGGAGAGTGTTTGCTTGCTTGGCACGCTCCGCTAATTGAATAATCTGTGTGAGGGGACCTAACACATCAAGAAGTTTATCTTGGCATGCCCTCCAGGAGCGATCAATCCCTTTTTTTTGGGGATCCTTGGTATACTTGGCAAAAAACGTACACATTTTAGGGTCAATGTCAGGCGTAAAAGCGACCTTATCCGATAAAGACGGGCGTGGGCACTCCGCCCGTAGACGAGCTCGCACCTCTTTGTCCAGAGGTTGCCTAATTTTGCTGGCGACATATTCAGCTACCTTGTGGTCTGGACGTCACTCCGAGGAACGCGGATGGTAGATACCCTCCGGTTCAAACATATCGGAGTCAGAATCGCCGTGATCCGAAGGATCTGGTAGGGTAGCACCAGGACGCCAAGGGCGACCTGAGTCGTCATCCAAAGATGATGAGTCCTCATCTGAACCTCCCATGAAGCCTTTAGGGGATCCCAAATCAGGGTTCCATAGGTGGTGAAGCATGTCACCCATTACCCCGGGCAAACGGCCCTCCCGGGAGGGTAAGCGCTTATGCGCGCGCGCACTCTTGGGGTTGGATAAAAACTCACCATCCTCCAGGTGCCCCGCGTCGCGCTTGTGCATTTTCCTGGGAGCCGAAAGGGTAGAGGAATCACCCTCCGCTCCCGTCACACCAAACATGCCCGTACCCCTGGACACCTGTTCAGTAAGTTTAGCTACAGTATCCCTAAGAGGGGCTAAAGCGTGAGAAATAGCCTGTGAAAATAAAGCGTCCACCCCAGGGGGAAGGGTACGGTGAGAGGGACCCTCACCTGGGGACATGTTGGTAAAAGGTTCATTCACTTGAGAGGATTGCATAATGAGGACTGGACAGAGTATACACCCAACAAAAATATATATAATATATAGGGTAAATCCCTACCCTCTCTGTCACTCAAGTAAAGTCAAGAAATAATGCCTTCCCAATGGGGTAATCCTTACCCAAACGGGTGTCACAGGTAGGGAAAAAACTGCACCAGAGGCACGAAAACGTGCTACTGAGGTAAAAAACCCTCAATTCTTAAAAAAAAAATAACAAGCGCGAGGTGCGAGCGCCGAGAGCTGAGAGTAACACGCTCTCTGACGCTGAAAAACGCAGCGCGCGCGCCCTCTGGTGGGTCCGACGCGTATTTAAACACGCCGAGGGCGAAACAGAAAAATGAAACGCTCGAGCGGAAACGTCTGTTCCGGACCGCTCGTAGCAACGAACGTTGCTATAACAATTAAATACACGGAAAACACAATTGAAGCAGTAACGCGAGCCAACAAACAAACTTCTAACCGGAGGCAGAAAAAGGCACTTATCTGACTCGCAGCAGTGAAGAAAGAGGAAGTGTGACGCATTTCGGGATATTTATACCAACATGAAGGAGTGCACCTCATTGGATACTCGTTACCATGGCGGCGGGCTCATGGAACTTGTAGTTTTTTGTTCATGTTTTGTTTGACTTTGAACTTGCTGTTTAATAAAAAGTGAAGAAAGATCTGCATAATCCTCGCCTCCGGTCCTGTGATAGAATCGAGATCACAAATGCGAAGACAGACTACCATAACGTTGTCTCAATAGCAGAAAGCAGACTCAATTTCCAATGATTGAAAAACCCTACTCAGCTAGGTTAGGAACAGTCAAGGGACGAGGTTGGGTAGAAGGTGTCAGCATGAAAAAAGTCTCTGTAAGGCAGTATATATTAATCAAGTAAAGCTGTATCTAGCAAGAGGAGAAGGCATCTGTCCTATAAGTAAAGCCAAGCTTCTTCAGACAAAGGAAAGACATCTGAGTGCAAGTCTACATCACATTATTTTAAAAATACACATATCATTATTTCACTACACATACACATGGTTCCCAGGAAAAAGACCAATCAGGTTTAAGGAACGGAACGATAAACCGTACTGATTAGTTTTACGAATGAAAGCACAATGAAATCCCTCTCCCAAACATTTTCCAGCTTCAATATCTGCAACATAAGAAGATATCTCGTTCTTCTGTCCCAGGTGCTCATTACGAGATACCTCGAGGATTGCGTCAAGTTAAACATAAAAGTAAACACAACTGATACATCGTTCAATGTTGCTAATAAAGCTCATCTCCTGAAATGAAAAAGTAGATAGACAAAATATATGACAGACTAACAATGGCCATTTTAATAAGCGGCCTATAACCGCACTCAAGTAAAACGTGAAAGGTGCATAGTAAATATATTTGCATAATGTATGCTAATTTCATTATGTGTGCAAAATATTTAATTGTGAAACATTTCCTTCAGTCCTTTAGCATAAAACTATAGCATCTCTCTTTGTGAGTCTTGAAATCACAATGCCTCTGTAAATCATACACCCATTAGAAAGCCTAAATGGCGTTTATATTTTTTTCCTTACATGTGTTCAGATGAAACAATGACAACTGAAAATTTCACACTGTCAAAAGGAAGAATGTAGTAATTTTCTAAAATACATTTGCAGAAATTACATGTTAAGACGTCGTTATGCTTTATTTTATTAAAATGTAGAAGTTGAGTTTTGAATATTCACACCCTCCTTCTGATCAATAAGCACTGTTTGCATGTGGTTTAAGAATAACGCTCACCTCTCTGACACATCCTAAATTAGAATAGAGCTTTTTTCATCATTAAGTGCTATATTAGCTATCTCACGCTTTTTTCTTTTCTATTAATGGGTCATCAATAGAGCCGTGTTTTGCTGATGTCAGAAGGAGAAAGAAAACGGTTATCTGCCTCAAAATATGAAAGGCATTTTGGACTAGAGGTGTGTGAAGGTGGAAAGGTATTTCTCCAGAAACTTCAAAATGTTTCTATAGATATAAAAAAGAAATAGTAGGAAAAACTTCAGCTGAAGATTGATATTTGTAGGCAACAGTTCGCAAAAATCCACTTGTATTGGGTTCATTATGGTGCAAAAACGTTTTTTGTGAAAAAATATTTTCTGTTGGAAAACATCCCTGGCAAGCAAAGTCGAACCAGGTGATACCATGAGGATACTAGGACCATGTTGATGTCTGCTGGACACTGGGCACCACCAGAGGCATACTGGGTCCGAAATTAGGCACAGGGACCAGGATAAAAGTGGTCCCCATCAGTGAATTAAATATCTACAAAAGTGATCTGTGTTTACAAATTGTGCTAGTTTTGAATTTGTACAGGCATGCTTTATAAATGTTTTTGAAGTTATAGGAGACTCTCTGGATTTCAGCTTGGTTCAGGCAATGTTTGTTTTAATATCAGAGAAATCAAAGGTAATACCAGTCCAGCAGACCATAAAACAGGATCAGAAACTGACATAAAATGTTCCACACTTTGACCTGTCATACCAGCCCATTTGGCACTGCCTGATTGCCCTGTAGGCCAGTGCCACCCTGGTCACCACTTCCTGTGTAGGAATCGAGAAAACCAGAAGTAAGAAGACCAAGGGACTGTCCAGTCAGGCTAAATCAGGGCTATAAACTCCCACAGAAGTAGCAAACTAGCATGCAACAAGTGTTTGGGACCTGGCCCTTTCTACAGGGTCATTCCCCAAACTTTTTGCCTTCTCCTCCTTTATTTTTCTGACTCTTTTTGGCTGAAGTTATGACTCTGGACACTTTGGCCCTCATTATGCCATTGGCGGTAAATCCCACTTACCGCCACGCTGACGGCCGCCAACTTACCGCCGCCGCGGCGGATATCCGTCCCCCATATTATGACACAAACACCAATCCCTCAGTATTCAGCCACATACACAAATCCGCCAGACCAAAGGTCACTGCTAAAGTTGTGGTATCAAAACCCACACCGTTACGCCAACAGAATAATGCCCACCACATTATGACCCACGAATCACCACGGCGGACATTCAACGGTGATAAACCATTGGTGGTACATACAGATGCGCTCCAAATGGACACACACATACAAAACACCACCACATTGGACAATTCAAACAACACACACCTGACACCCATACACACACCACACCCTCACACACAAACCACTATAAAACACACACCCACATTACCCACAACCCTTTACGATTATTACAAAGCATTGACACCAGAGAGACACCAAGACCACTGACACAACTACATACACACACTATTCACACCTATACACCACTCAAGCACTCCACATCACACACCGCAACACACCCTCACCAACCCACATCACACAAGACCCATGGCACCACAAATAAACCCCTGTTTCACACAGGAGGAGCTAAAGGTCATGGTGGAGGAAATCGTCAGGGTAGAACCACAGCTATTTGAAGCACAGGTGCAACAGATATTTATAGCTAGGAAGATGGAGCTATGGTGGAGAATCATGGACAGGTTCAACGCCGTGGGACAGCACCCAAGAATTAGGGATGACATCAGGAAGAGGTGGAATGACCTATGGGGGAAGGTAGTTTCCCTTGGAGAAAGACAACAGCTCTCTGTACAGAGGACTGGCGGTGGACCCTCACCTCCTCCCCCACAACTCACAGCATGGGAGGAGCAAGTCTTGGCAATACTGCATCCTGAGGGCTTGTCCGGAGTCTGAGGAGGACAGGACCTTGGTAAGTCAACTCTTTACTACTTTCACCCCCCTACCTGCATGCCATCACATACCCTCACTCCCATCACCCCACTACTTCCCACACACTCCACAATCGCATCTCTCTAATACCAAGCCCTGCATGTTGTACCAATGCATGGACACCCCTCACAGCCCTGCATGGGCACTCATCACTAAAGCATGCACACCATAGAGAATTACCCTATCCAACCATACACTAACCTACACAAGTGAAAGCTGGCAGGGCAAATCCAACCATAGAGGGGAAGCCACATATGTACAATATGTCAGACACAGAAACCATATCACATCATTTACATCCCCACAATGTTACAGGAGAGGAGGTGCCAGCACTATCCAGTCCCCCAACTTTAGAGGTCCACAGTGATGAGAGCAACTCTGGTCTTCAGGATCTGGATGACCTACCTTGCCCATCCGAGACCACTGGACAGCCGGTTCCCCAGGCCCAGTCACACACCACCACAGAGCCTCCCCCATCTGGAAACACCACCAAAGCACTGACCCAGCGTACTCATAACTCTGTCCCCAGGACACGTCAATCAGCAGTGTGTCCACCTCTACTGGGACCCCAGGGCACACCTCGCACCCAAGACAATCAGGGACCTGGGTTCAGTGGGCACAGGGGACAGAGGCACAGGCCAACAGGGACACTGGGACGACTGCTGTGTGCCAGGGGGAGGACAGGAGCAGGGAACCGACTCTCCATAATGCACTCACCGAGATCCTGGGAGCCTATCAACATTCTGAGGACACAATGGTCCAGATCCTGGACAATGTGCAGGAGAACAGACGGAAGCAGGAGGGACAGTACCAGGGGATCAGGGAGGACTTGCAGGCCATTAACAACACCCTGATCTCCAATGCAGGGGTGCTGGCAGACATGACCAACATTATGAGGGAGGCAGTCTCACAGCAGCAGGCCCCTGTCACTAGCCAGAAATCTGAACAGCCTTCCACCTCCGCTACTGCTAGAGGTCCGGAGGTCCCACCACAGGGCTCACAGGCCACCAGCACCCCTCCCCTGCAGAAGGTGAACCACCCTGCAAACTTTCCCTGCAATCCAGACGGAAGCCAGAGACACTTACCAAGACCCCCGCCAGAAAATGAGACTCTCCTGATTGTCATCCTTGTGTCCCACTCTGTCACCCTGTCCATCTTGAACTGCCATCGCTCCCCTTCCTATGGCATCCTGGACAATGCACCTGTGCTTCAAACAGACTGGAACAACCCTGGACTTTCCTCCACCATCTGCCCATCTCATTGCACTTCCCCTCTCTATATATTAGCACTTCAGTAAACACCATTTGAAAAAAACATTTGGACTATGTCATGTATATCAAATATGTATTAATTGAAACAGGTACAAACATTGTAAATCAACTGTACAGAGAATGAGCATAGATTAATGACCTGTAGCTGGCTGTAGTGATCACACCAGGAGTATATGTCAGGTCACCAACATCTGCAAAATGAATTCCCAGAGGGAACAGTAAGTGGGCCTAGAAGAGGAAAATATCAGCAAGCCATTGCCTCACAAATTACAACCAAAGTCTTTGAAATGTAAAGTGACACTGCCCTACCTGTGTGACACTGGAAGTATTGTCAGATCACATATGTTCTGTTGTCCTCATCCTCATCCTCTGCCTCCTCTTCCTCATTGTCCACAGGGTCTACTGCTGGCACACGGGCATCTCCAGCCTCCTCCTCCTGCAGGAATGGGACATGGCATCTGAGGGCCAGATTATGCAAAATGCAGCATGCCACCACTATCTGGCAGACCTTCTTTGGTGAGTGCAGAGGGATCCAACTGTTAGATGGGGCAACTGGAACCTGGCCTTCAGGAGGCCAAAGGTAATTTCAATTATCCCTCTGGTTCGCCCATGTGCCTCATTATAATGTCCTTCTTCCCTTGTCTTGGCATTCCTCACAGGACTCAGCAGCCATGATAGGTTTGGGTAACCAGTCACCTGCAAATATTGAGGGACAACCTGTAGCCACACACTATCCTATATGGCCCACATCATACCCATACACCAACATCTACTGGGTGGGAACCACGGCTCACCTATTAGCCACACCCTGTCCCTCTGTAGTTGGGACATCACTTTTGGGATGCTGCTATTCCTTAGGACAAAGGCATCAAGCACCGACCGAGGATACCTAGCACTGATGTGGGAGATATACTGGTCTGCCAAGCACACCATCTGAACATTCATAAAGTGGAAACTCTCACGATTCCTGAACACCTCTTCATTCTGCCATGGGCGATGAATGCAATATGTGTACCATCAATTGCCCCGATTATGTTGGGGATATGTCCCATTGCATAAAACTCAGCCTTAACTGTGGCCAAATCCTCAACCTGGGGGAAAACAATGTAGTTGCACATGTGTTGTACCACGGCAGACAACACTCTTGTCAGCATTATTGAGAACATTGGCTGTGACATTCCTGCTGCCAAGCCCACTGTCACTTGGAAAGACCCAGTTGCGAGGAAATGGAGTATTGATAGCACTTGCACAAGAGGGGGATCCCAGTGGGATGACATATAGCAGATAGCAGGTCAGGTTACAACTGGGCACACAGCTCTTTGATTGTGGCCCTGTCAAGTCTATAGTTCTTCCAGTGTTGCCAAGTCCACCAGGGGTCTGTACACGGGGGTATGTCTCCATTTCCTATTCATCCGCAGCAGTCGGAATCTAAGGGACAAAAGAGTGAGAAGCATAGTCACAAACTGAACAATGGAGCTACAACAGTAGTTTGCATCCTGTAATCATGTAATGGGTCATTGTGATTTGTCCAGTATGTGCTAATATCTCCTGTGATGCAGCATTATTCCAGGGCCTACCCCCCCAAATGGCGTCAGCCTGTCTTGTGTGGTGGGACAGGTGGAAGTGAGGTAATTCCGCTGACATTGTGCACCTTTGCGCCATGCAACTCCTCATTGGTTAACATTGAGCCCTATTGGGTACAGTGGCCAATGGTGATGTATGCCAGCAGTGACAGTATGCACCGCCGCAGACGTGAGCACCGTTTTCTATCTGATTCCTCACTTGCTACCTGACCTTCCATAGGAGAGGACCTACACTGCGTGTGCTTGTGTGACCTGTGTGTGGAACCTACCATGGCCGGTGTGACTGGGGAAAGGGCCCCAGTCTTCACTTTGGAGGAGTTGGAGAGACTGGTGGATGGGGTCCTACCCCAGTATGAACTGCTGTATTGGCCTCCAGACCAACAGATGAGTACACTGTGAGCATGATGCATGTGGCATGAATGCATGCAGTTGTGTGTGTGAAGGCCTCGTGTAAGGAGGGTGGGTGGATGTCCTTTTGGCGGCGTACAGGTTGTGTGCTGGGCCATGTGTGTGGCACTAGTGATGGAAACGGGTATGGTGGGCCCTATGTGAAACAGGCAGGACTGTTTGTCTAATGGTTTTTCCTGTGCGTATTGCCTCTGCAGGTCACCACCCATCAAAAGTAGGGTATATGGTGTGCCTTTGCCAAGGAGGTGCAGACCCTGGGGGTCTATGGCAGGCGGAGCACCCACTGTCACAAACGATGGGAGGACCTGAGATACTGGGCACGGAAGACTGCGGAGGCCCAGCTGGGGATGGCCTTCCAACAAGGAAGGGGTGCCTGTCGAACCCTGACCCCCCTGATGGCCCGCATACTGGCGGTGGCCTATCCAGACCTCGATGGGCGAATGAGAGCATCACAGCAGCCAGTGAGTACAGTGGCCATCATTACAACTTACGCATGGTAGGTTGGTATCCGGGTGGGGAATGTGTGTCAGTGGGTGCCCCAGGCCAGGCCTGACATTGCAGCATAGGTCCCCTGGTGGCTAGGGTTGTGAAGGGATAATCCTGCTACCTAGCTCGTAGGCATCCACTACTGATCAGGGCTGGGTGGGTCCCAGGTGTGCTGCATTTGGCGGTGTGTGCCCCTCCCCATGCCTTAGTGGTGAGCTATTCGTCTGGTAGTGGAATGCATAGTGCGTAGGCCTGTTCCCTGTGTGTGAGTGTGCTATGTACGCCAAAAGTGGTGTTCTTGCAGCCATTGACCCAGTGTATCCTTTGTCTCTTCCGCCCCTTTTTTGTTTTATCCCCCTGTCCTTATGTGCATTAGCATTATCTTGCAGAGGAGCAGAGGCACCGGTGACGGAGGGATCTGCTTCCCACAGGATCCAGAAGGCAGAGTCCACTGATGCTGAGCGCACCAGTGGGACGGAGGGCGAGGGGAGCACCACAGCGGAGACTGGAGGGGACAGTTCAGACACAGATACCTCATCCGATGGAATCTCCCTAGTGGTGGCGGACACTTCTGTGACCACCCCAGCTAGAGGTACAGCCGCCACCCTGTACCAGCACTGCCCTCCCATCAAGTTGCCCGTGCCCTCTCACCCAGGAGGGTGGTCATTTACTTCACCCCAGGCACCTCAGGCCCTGCCCCAGTGAGCCCTGCTGCCCTGAGTGAGGAGGCTATTGACCTCCTGAGATCCATCTCTGTAGGGCTGTCAACCATTGTGAATGCCATCCAAGAGCTGGCAGCCCATATGCAACAATCGAATGCATTCCTGGAGTGCATTCACACTGGATGGGCAGCCCATCAGAGATCGATTCAGGCTCTGGCCTCCTCTCTGATGGCAGCCATTGTCCCTGTTTCTACCGTCCCACCTCCAACTTCCACTGACCAGTACCATTCCCCTCAACCCCAACCTTTTCCAGGCACATATACAGACGAGCATGCACACAAGACAACACCTAAGAGTGTCGCAGGCAAACACAATCACCATACTTCATCCCACAGGCACACACAATCACCAACTAGTTGCAGACACAACAACACCCACTATTTCCACTGTCTCCCCCTCCACCACCTCCCTCCCAGTTACGTCCATAATCACACCTGCATGTATTACATCATCATCCACTACCAGCATCATCACCACCCCAAGAAGAACACACACCTCACTGGCAGACACCTCCACAACATCCATGCACAAGTCACCTGTGTCCTCTCCCACTGTGTCTGTTCCCCCTCCTAAAGTACACAAATGCAAGCACTCAGACACCCAACAGCCATCCACTTCACAACAGCATATAGCCCATGCACCTGCACCCAAATCCAGAAGAGAGACACCACCAACCACCACTCCTTCATCCTCCACTCCCATTCCTTCTCCTTCTTTCCACCCAAATGTCTCTAAAAAACTGTTCCTATCCATGCGTCACCTCTTCCCTACCCCTTCTCCCCGTCCTGCACTTATGGCCAGAGTATCACAAACCCAGCCAAGCACCTCAGCCACACAGTCCACGGGCCCAGTCCTACCCGCATCCACTCGTGGTGGAAAGGGATCCATGACACATGTACTGAAGGGCAAGGTGCCTGCAACATCAGACAAGAAGGCCAAGTAGCCTGCACTAGCTAGCAAGACCAAGGAGCCTGCACCATCAGGCAAAAAGGCCAAGGAGGCTGCACTCTTTTACTGCTCACCGCGCCTCCCCGGCCTGACTTTCAAAGGTCTTGTCTCATAGGCTTATCAGGGCCTCCCGTACCATTCTTCACCTACGTGCTAATTTACCTAACCACCCTGCTGCTGTTCAGGCAGCCTTACCACTTTGAACCTCACTATCCAATAAGGTCATTATTACCTATCTCAGCCCACAGAGCTATTTAACAGTGATCACTCAGGCCGGATGGCCCAGCCTTGATGAAGTCACTTGTGTGACGAAACACGTGTTGGCTGTTTTTCTATGACGATTATCATGCGCAACAACACCTACGAATAAAGGCATGTTCTACTAACAGGACTCTGGACGTTTTCTTCAACCTCAGACTTTCGCTTACCTTCAACAAACCATCAGGGTTTTTCATCCCTGCAACACTATTGGACACAACATTCTGTGTGCTCTGGCCAATTTTTCTTTAGGTTTGGCTGTGGGTATTCTGTTACTCGCTTTGGTGCCTGCTGGGTAGTAGGGCACTCGGCCTGATTGCACCAGACATTGCTCTTCCATATATATGTGTTATAAACTACTGTGTTACTACCTAGAAGTGCGGCACTCGTCACCCTTACTACCCTTGTGTTTCTTTCACTTCCAGGTTATATTCTGTCAGAAAGGGCAAGGCGCATGAACCAGCAGCTGTGACGGAGCCCCCACCACCAACCATGGTTGTGCATCCATCTGAGGATACAGGGGATGTGCAAGAGCCTCCGCCCACCAGCAGCTTTATCACTGTTAATCCGTCTGAGTGTGTAGGGGATGTGCAGGAGCCTCCCTCACCAGAAGCACCACCACTGTGCATCCGTCCGAGGGTACAGGGGATGTGCAGGAGCCTCCCCCCAGCAGCAGGACCACCACTGTGCAGCCATCACCGCCAGCGGACACTATGTAATCCTGCCTCCATGGGCTGCTGGCAAGCCTGCCCCCTCCAGAACCACTGGGCAAGACACCCACCTGAGAGACTGTGGCCTTGCTCTCCCCAGGATCAAGCACAGGGCATGTTGCCCCCTCCAGAACTAGTGGGCAAGACACCCACCTGAGAGACTGTGGCCTTGCACTCCCCAGGATCAAGCACAGGGCATGTTGCTTCCTCCAGAACCAGTGGGCAAGACACCCACTTGACAGACTGTGGCCCATCACTCCCCAGGATCAAGCACAGGGCATGTAGCCCTCTCCAGAACCAGTGGTCTTGTTTCATAGCCCGGCTGAGATTCCCCCCTATCCTCCTGAGGTGCCTGGCTACTTACAAACTGATGCCTCTGCAGTGTTCTCTCCGTGTTGAAGCAGGTGACAAGTGGGGCCTTGGATTTTGGCCTGTGGCCATGTGGCCCACGCGAATTGAGGACTGGGCTGTGTCCCTTTTTCTGTAGATATTGTATATATCTGTTATATTGCCTAACTTATTTTTCTACAGTGTTGATCTTATTAGAACCATTTTTTCGAAATTGTTTTGTCCTTGCATTATTCATCCGTTTTACGGGGATAAACTGTTTTTGTAATGCAGTTGGTTGTGTGTATAGTGTGTGTGTGTCAGGTGTGTGTTGTATGTGTGTGTGTCACTATCATTCCCCACCTTTGTGTGCTAGGTGGCTGTACTCACCATCGTCGTCTTCACCGGTGTTGGTGTTCGTAGTGGAGCAGAACGTAGAATATCATTGGAAAAACAAGCAGTTCGGGTTCCATGGTGGCGTGGTTCGTCCCTGTGTCTCCAAAGGTGAGTCCTTTCACTTCTGAGCCCAGTTTCCTTCAGGCTTTTGCTGTTATTGGTACCGCCCTGGAAAGGGTGGCGGTTTGCAGGGTCTTATTATGGGGGCAGAACATTGACTTCCTCCTGGCTGTATGCGGCTTCCGCTGTGGTGCCTGTTGTTTCAGCCCTGGTGGTCGGTGTAGTACATTGGCTGTCTTTTGGAGATCTTTCAGCCATGGTAATAATTTGGCAGTAGTTACCGCCGGCCTTTTGGTGGTATTACCGCCAATTTATCAACAACTGCCAGGGTCATAATGAGGGCCTTTATCACTGCTGATCAATGGAAAAGTGCATGTGCTCACCCTTGTAAACTTGGTGTTGTGTTCCCTTTGTGGTGTGTGTAGTGTGTCAGGTGTGTTGTGTGTGTTGTGCAAATGCTTTGCATATAGTCTCCGGGTTAGGCCTGACTGCTCGTGCCAAGCTACCAAGAGGGTGAGCAAGGGTTATCGTTGGTGTGTGACCCCCTTGCCCTAACTAGAGTGGGTGGTTTCTGCCTGGCTAAGGTACATAACCTAGCCAACCAGAAACTCAATTTCTAACAAAGGGTATTCTAAGCGAAGGGTAGTTTAGCACGATACTTGTTGCATCTTCCCTAACCCTAGTGGTGAGACTCAAGAGTTTAAAGCTGTTGACCCCAGTTCGCACACACCTATCTGTGTTTGACACATTACTGCACTACCTATTTTTCACTGACGTTTCACCATAAATGAACATGTAAACATCCCGTTAATTGAATGACTACCAGTTGCGTGTGTAACCTCATCATATTCCTCTTCCACTCCCATCTGTGGTAATGTTGAATTTGCTCTTGTAATTTCCTGCCCTTTAATATTATATTCCACCTTAAAGAGCTATGCTGCCCCTGTTGTAGGGATCTGCACGATAAAAATGGGTGCACCAAGAAAAAAAAAAAAAATACGTTGCCTAATTAATGCACTGTTTGACATACACTTAAACAACTGCTTCAACGTACGTTCATTATTTTACCTGATCATGTTTTCTAATAGGTGGCTGAGGTTCTTGCATTACATGATATATTGAGGTTCCCTGTGATTGCATTCTCATTGTAGGTAACTCTTTGTCTCAGTTTTTCCATCTGTTCTCACTGGCAATTGTGCGATGCGTGAGAGCGCTTAGAAGTGCAAATTGGATCACATCCCACCTTTGATATCACAAAAGGGGGGGCATGATAGGGCCATAAAAGTGTAAACACCCACAGGTTTTCATGCAAAAACAGATCAACTAAAATAGTATAACCTTGCTTTGCGTGAAACCCTAATGCCAAAGAAAACCAGATGTAAACAATGACTTCTCAGGATACACATTTTCCTCTATGAAACAGGAATAATTGGTGTGAAATTTAACTTTACACAGCTCATCCATGGGCAATTCTGATCATGTTGAAAATTTCACACAAGGCTTTGAGGATCTCCTAAAAACTAAAAAGCGTTTTTTAGCAGGAGCATTGCTGATGACATCATAGTCACATGACTCCTGCTAAAAATGGTGATGGACTATTTTTTCTCCTTCAATTATTGGAGCACTGAAATCGCCGTTTTGAAGGCAATCATGTCAAAAAGTAGGGATTTCAAAAGAGTTTGACAGATACTTTATTAAAATGTGATAGCCCTAGGGGCACTGAATATTGTGAAAAGGAGAGGTAGGAGAAGGAGACAGAACAAAGTATGGCAGCCCAAGGCATTGGATCAGTTCGAATGCAGGCAAATGGTTTTTGTAGAGGGCCATATCAAGCAAGGTGATGCAGACAACTGAGGCTCGTTTTATTAGCCTGGCAGACAGGTTAACTCTGGGTGATACTGCTATGCCAGGCCACACATATGGTGGGGTTCCTGTACCCAGTATTAATGGGCCTGGTGCCTGAGGGCATGGGGCTCCAGGCCCAGTATTACCTGTTGCTGAATGGGTTAGGAGATGGGATTGTGGTTGAAGCACAGACCAGTTACCCAGCCTATTACCTGAAACTCTATGGAAGGAGGGTTCTATGTCGAAATATAAAACACTAAATCATTGTAGTACAACAAATTGTGGTGAAACCATCAAACACAAGAATAGCAATTTACTTACTTGCAATATAAAATGCAAAAATACAGTGGTCAAAATATCTTGGTCCAAAATAGTGACAAATATAATGGTGAATATATATTAATGTAGTTAACATTATTATAATTTGTAAAATGCAATCAGTTTTCACAAAAATAATATATATTTTCCAAAATAAATACCACAAAAATATAAACATTAATTAATTAACTCTAAGAAAATATAGATTTGTAAACATTTAAAAATAAACAATAACCTTTAACATTGATTTATAAATTGCAATATATTCATAATACAAATAAACATAATTCTTAAATAATATTAAATAATTGTAATTTTCATAAAAAAAATAAAACACCAGAGAAACATACAATTAACCATTCCAAATGCCCCACTTGCCTTCAATAACGTACCTGGCTACAAAGGATTGGGTCCCATGGGGCACAAAATAGGTTTATGGAGGGGGGCCCTATTCACACCCCCTTCCCATATATAAACACAAAAATGGACATTGACATTTTTTTGCCGTGATCCTGCTGGACTCTCGTAGATTTGTAGCTAAAACTTCCAATGTTTTTTTTTTATTGTGGCCCACAGGGCGTAGGGTGGCAGGGTATTCCTACCCTGACCCCTTATGTTATGTTTTTTTTAAAAGTTCAAGACAGGGGACTAGGGCCCACATATATACTTTTTGATGCAAAACTGCACCGGCGCAGTTTTGCGTCAAAAATATTACTGCCTTCTAACACCATTTCTGTGTGCCGTGCGGGCATCAAATTTATACTCGCACGGCGGCGCAAACCACAGGTGTAAGTCTTTTTTTTTTACGCACACCACAGCATCAAGTCGTAAAGCAAAAAGACGTTAACGTGACGGAAATGACTGTGGGTCGATTTATGACACCGCAAACTGGATAGGCAGCGTTTTTTGACGCAATAGCGTCAAAATTCCCCGCGAACACAGCCATTTCAGTAGAGGAGAGCCAAAATGGATCCCAGATACCTGAACAGACCCCAGGAAGATGACAACAGACCAGGAACCAGTCAGGAGGACCCACACAAGACCGAGGACAGTTTTAATAAGAAAAGAAAGTGTCGCTTCAGTGCAGAGGAACAGGAAATTCTGGTTAAAGAGGTGACGGAACACCAGTACCAACTGTTTGTCACCTCAAAGTTGCCAATCAGTAGGCGAGAGGCAATATGGCAACAAATTGTTGACAAGATTAACAGTGTGGCAGAAGTACGCAGAACAATCATCGAGTGCAAGAAACGCTGGCATGACTGCAAGCGCAGGACCAAGGAAAAGATGGCCAGGAACAGGAAGGCAGCACTACAGACTAGAGTTGAGAGTCCAGCACACCAGGAGGCCCTGGACCACATGGAGAAGATGGTCGCAGCCGTCATCCCTGAGGAAATCGTCTCAGGGATTCAAGGACAGGACAGCGCAGACTACCAGGAGACAATGCACATATAGGGTAAGTTGCATGGGGAATTAAATTGCACAAATATTAACTGTAAGCAGGGGTGGATACCGACCACAAAATGCATGGAAGTCTTCATATACATGGAGTGGCATGGGTAAAGAGGTATGGCATGGGGGCATGGCCTGCACAGAGAGAAGCTGGGGCACACCATAGCACTACACCAACAACAGTCCTATGGGGGCATGCTGCCATTCCAACGATGGAGCAAAGGTAAAGCCACGCCAGGAGGGAACGTCAAACTGACATCCCGGCACAAGTCAGCCACTATACCCCCTAAAATACCTAGGGCCCAATTAACAACCTCTAGTCATACCGACAACTGGAATGTAACAGTGACAACAGTTGCCACTACCACCTCCGCTCTGTGTGCAGCTCAAGTAGCCAATGGGATTAACGTCCCCATGGATCATACAGACCTAAATTAGAGGGTTGAGGATGACAACTTCAACAATCCCCTGAAACAAGAAAAATGTTCCAGTTCTGTCAATTGTGAATGCCCATAGTTGCCGCAAACATCAGCCAATGTCATCAACATTAGGAGCTCCACAGTACTAAGGACACACCCATGCTGCATATGCCAGGGTCCATCCTGTGCCTGGGTCACAATGCAACATCCCAAATGTCATACTGCTCAGACAACAGCATTCAGGGGGAGGACACATGTAACTGGTCACTGACATACATCTGCACAGTCAGAGGAGGAAATAGGACACTGCTACGACTATCAGGGCAATCCAATCTCCATACATTCCCCAACATCAGCTGTACACATTACCAATGCTAACATCCATATCGTGCCATAACAATGCTATGCCTAGGATACGCTACATTTCAACTACATATAAGTGGATGTGAAAGATCAGAGACTGGGGCAGGTCCAGATTGTTAAGTGTGCTGCTAGTGCCATCAGAACACCCACGGCCAGTGAAAAGTCTCACCATGAGAATGGATGTACACGGAGGCTTGAGTAGGACAAGAAGGTGGCAATTCATTATTTGGCCTAAAACAACACTAGAAGAGATGATGCTGACAAGTCTAATAACTTAATACAATACATGTGACATGCAGGTGGGCCATAGGCCTGGGAGAATGCCCATCTGAAAGACTGGAGCAATGAACAGGAAACAAGATCACAATGTGAAATCATCACAATGCAGGCATGTAACATCACAAATGCCACAACACAGACACACTAATTGTACCCTATTTCATTCACAAGGAGGAGCACAGAACAAGCAGCCATCACAGAGGATCTACTCACCACCTCAATTGTAAGACCTGCCAGCTCCAATACAGCTGAGGACTCAGATGACACAGGCACCAGCTTTGAGAGAACTATAGTTGGAGTACAGTGGGAGCTGGCCAATGAGGTGCGGGTGGGGATGCAGACTATGGCAGCCAGCCTAGAGGGAGTGAGTTCGTGCATGATGTCAACTGAAGAACAGGCAGCAGCAATGGAAGGGCGAACAACTATCTTGCAGGAAGTAGAAAAAAGGCTGAAGGAAATCAGCACAGCGGTAATAAAGTTGACTCAACACCTACAACAGCAATCCTGTCAATGTGTGCACGAATGCAACATTGAACCCCTCAGGGCCGACCTGGCTGCCTACCATCGTGATGTGGCTGCTATTCTTAAGAATCAGCAGATCCTCTTTGCAGCAGTACTGCCCTTAAGACCTTCACAGGTAGCGGCGACCGGGATGTCTGACTCCACATCTTCTAACACTGAGGTGTGTGTTGCCCCTTCACAACCGCCAACACCAAGGACAGAGGCAACACACACATCAGACGAAGAAGACTTGGAACAGATGACCTTCACATGGAAAAGTACCCGGAAGCACTAGTCCCTGCCACATGGCTAACTATTACCAAGGTCCAGCGCTTTGTAACATGCCAGTCTTACAACAACTGTACTCAATGACTGTTCTGCAAACCACTGTTAATCTTGTCATCCTGCCCAGTAATTGTCTCTCACTTACTCATTGGAAAATCCTGTCCCTCTGCACTGTCTGACACATCACCCCAGCAGGTCAAAAGCATTTTCCTTTACCACTTGTGTAGGATCACAAGGGAAGATGTCACTATAATGGACAATATACATATAGCACTACAGCACTTTTCAATAAGGAGCACTTACACAACAAATTTGTCTCTGTGTAATGTGACACATCAACTGTGCAGTAGATAACTGAAATGTGACTCCTGTCAAATTACGTAGCTTGTCAATACAACTGTCCTGAAATTATGTAGTCAGATAACTTTGCACAGTGGCCAGGATTGCATTATACTCTGCCGTTCCTGAGGGTAATATCCGATGAAGTGAGAAAACATACACCATCATGCTGTGTTGGTCAGAATAATGCTTCCTCAAGGGATATCTAAGTCATCAAATAGTGGCAGCAAAATGTTGTCACCATGCAATACTAACACATATAACAGTGCCCACAAATCTAAGCAAACACTCCAAAAACTACATGAATGAAGGTGTCTGAGTTTCCATCCAAATAAGTAATCATGCTGAACAGTGTCACAAATGATGTCTGTGAGTCATTAAGATGATACTACAAGAGTGCTTACTACCACTCACCTTATAAGGTGTCCTTGAACATCACACTCCAGTCAGACCTAAAACAGTTCTCCCAATACCAAATCTGGAAGCACTGTTTGTGACTTTGAAAACATACTCATTGACATAAACACGTTGGGATCCATATTAACTGTGATTGGTGGTTGCAATGAATGGTGGAATCTTTGCAAGGTAGCTCTGGGGTAGCTGCCAATCTTACAGCTCAGTTGGGATTTGTTCGTAGTATAGGACACAAATGTAATAGAACAAAATTAATGTGCAATTATGCCAAGGCCCTGATCAACAAGCATTTAACACATACTGTAAAGAGTTCACTATATATTTATTAAACGGTAATAATAGAAGAGGAAACTTGGGGAAAAGTCTTACCTACCCTAATGTACCCTAACTACTCATTACCCACAACTGTCCCTAACTAACCTAAGCTAAACTTACTTATCACATGTAATGAAATGTTCTAAACATCAACCCCCCACCCCCCTTATGAGAAGGGACACATGGAGGACAACAGATACTAACCTAAACACATACTAAACTACCCTAAACAAAGATATATATATTTTTGTATTTTTTGATATATATTTTTTTTTAATATTTTTTTTTGTAAACACACAAGAACCCCAACATAGCCCAACACACACAAAAAAAAAAAAATAGAAATAATCAGGACCCCCCACCCACTAACACTAACTAAACTAACAGCCTATACTAACCTAACACTAAGCCCCCTAAGCCCACTAAGTGTAAGAACAAGGAAAGAGGAGGGAGGGGAGGGAATCATGTCCATTTATAAAAGTCTAGAGGTTGGCACTCCGGAGGGTCCGCTTTATGGACCGCACACGCCTGTTCATATGGCGAACATCCCGCTGCAGGTGACTAATTTTCCGGAGGACATGGTCCATGTTTCTTTCCATTGCCTTAAAAGCTGCAGGGTCAACTGTAGCAGCTGTGGCAGTCTGGGTACCAGCTGAGGATGTGTGTGGGCGTGTAGAGTCTATGCCGTGGGCTGCCCTGAAGGTGTTCCACTGCTAGGGCCTCGAGCAACTGCAGACGTTGGGACAACAGTCCCAGCTGTGGGTGGTGCCACCTGGGTGGAAGTGGTGGTTGTGCTGGTGGTGGCTGTGGTGGGCAAAGTAGGGCCACCCTGTGGGAAAGCCCTCCATGCTCCGGAGGCCTGTTCGTTCCGGTATCTTCGGGCCATGCGTCTGAACCCCGACTCTACCAGCAGGATATGCTGGTACCTCATTGCCCGCCTCTGGAACTCACGGACCTGGATGGGTGTCATGTTCGCAGCTGTGAAGACAAAGACAAACAATTTACATTAGGAACTGCATTGTGTGAAATGGCACAATAAGTAAATCAGACAGTACATCTACTGTACTTTTAACAGCACATATCATCATACAGGTCATTGAATGTCCCTGAGGAAGTACATGGCAGGGCAGCCTACAAAGGTCATATCACACATAGCACATCCAAACCCTACAAGATGGATAACAACTGGCATTAATTTGGCATCAGAGTTCTGCCAGTTGTCAGCTAACAATCATGCTGCACATCCTCCGCCAATGCCAGGGCTACAAATGTCAGTGTACAGGATGGAAATCTAAAGCCACATGATCTGCAAGTTGTAAATGGACTTGCTAGTATAGTACTCATGTGCTATACCTGAGTGTGTATACTGGGTTCCGACCAAACATTCACTGATTTACATGTCTGTGTAACATACTGGTAGCAACAGTCCTAGGTACGCTATTCACAAACCCATGCCTGTGTTTGAGGGTGGGGGGGTGGAGAAACAACTAACCATTCCAAACAACATGAACACCCAGGAGTCTATAGAAAGCTGGATATGTGTTTGGCTCTACACAGACACCACAGGTAAGGTCTATCAACAAATGGGAGACAGCAAACCCTTGACCAATCCTAGCGCCACACATGTCAGGAAATGCAAACCTTTGTCCACATCATATACTTCAAGTAAGGCATGACTTACGACAGACACAGAGTTGCAAGAACACCCATGATCATGATTTGCATGCACACCTAGGCCATTGCACTCAAGTGCTACATACTTGTAGCACTACATGTGGAGCTACATGCTGCTAGGAAGTTCAACCTACATTTTAATAAGTACTTTGGTGAATAGGGAAGCAGAAGTCTGTGGGTGAGCATTTTGCAGTCCCAATCTGGGAGAATGTGGGTCTGACAGGCAGACTAAATCTGAGATGAATTCCAGTGCGGCTCTTGTTGATACAAGTGTTATCCACATAACTCACCCCAGTTCTCATTGCGGGACCTATAGGAATGACCTACAATCCCTAGATAATACAATAGGATAAGCATTGGCCAACTCACAAATGGTGAGAAAATTAAATTCCACTCGTGGAAAAAGACAAATGATGGGCCAGCGCTTCATACCTTGCTATGTGTTCAACACACAGGAATCCATCACACATCACCAGCAAACACAACGCATAACAGACATATCAACACTTACTGGAGTTATCGGGGTCCTCAAATGAAGCCACCTCTCCCACAGTGCAGGGTGCCAGTCCACCTGTACGGCATGGAAGGAAGAAATGTGCTCAAAACCCGTGCACTGACCAACAATTCCAAAGACAAAAACTATGTATAAGATGATATAAGTAATTAAAGCCATTCAGACATAATGATACTGCATCCGATATAGCACGGCTAACATGTACATAGCATGGGTCTCCTGTGACAATTACACACATATCTGCACACATGCAGTGGGCCTAACTATCATGTGGTGGCAAACGTGCTCCTTCATTAGTGAGCAGAAATAATAATGGAGTGTAATCGTCTCATCATATGCATCCAAGAGAGACATCCAAAGCCTGGTTACTTGAGGACTGCATTACCAGTCAAAAAGCCTTTGTGGCCATGACACATTTATGACACATAGGTATGGATCATGTTTAGTATATTTTTCTGCTATCTGTCAAGGGGTTTTAGATCGGATGTTTATATGGTGTTTCTAGAAATTGTCTTATAGTTTTTGTGTTTTACATTATTTATAGATTGGTAAAATGTGTTTCTGTTGTACTTTTATGGCAACTGCTGAATAAAGTTTTATGACTGACTGAGTGACTGACTGACTGACACATAGGTACAATGTACAGAGGGGCAGAGACTTTTGTAAGCCCTCATGTCGTTACAGTTTCTTCATTTGATGTGGCCCAGCAATGGTGATTTGCACCAAACATGGAGATATTAACCCATGTGCATATCTTTGGACTGCCATCCCTAATTGGAATGTGGCACTACAAACTTCAAATACCATTGCAAGATGTTAGCTGAGGGCACCTTACACCTTTTCCCGATGTTTTCAAATCCAGATCTGACATGTATCCAAAATGATGAAGGACCACAATAATCCCTAACATTCATAGAACTTCCAAAAATGCTTTCCTTCCACACTCACCAGACACACATGAGACATATGTCTGGGCCACATTGCTATCATCAATTGACGTGAAGCCAGCATGACGCATATAGATAAAAACGTCAACATTTCAGGGCATGAACTGGTTTTGGGTATTTTTTCCATTTTAATGTAATGTTACATTTGGGACACAACTGAGATAGGCTGATTGCACCCACTTTGGTGTTGATGGTGTATGTTCACATGTGAGACATCATACTGCAGCGGACCATGACCCGCTACTTCCTTAACAGGAGTTTGACGCTTGGCTGACGCACTAGATGGCCATATGTGTGGCCTACATATATGTATTGCACAATTTGGGCATGTTTGGCATCAGGAGAGGATAGCAAGGTGACACACATGAGTACAATACCTCAATGCCTATGGCTCAACGTATGTACAGTGGCTACTAATGTATTTGTCGACCCAGTGTGTGTGCATCACAAGATGCATTATTGCAAATATGCTTGTATGAATGTGAAGTCAATGTGTCCAAACCTTAGATGCAAGTCATTGTGGAAATGAGAGAGGACATGTGCTAATTATACATGTAGCAACATCTGTTGTGTGCACTTCCAAGATTTTGGGTAACGTAGACACCACAAATGACAAAGCATGCACCAGATAGATGGCACACGCTTGTTCATGTCAATGGTGCACCAGTTGCCCATCCCATGTCCTACATTTTTGGTAACTGCTTCCTAGGCACTTGTTGGTGAACCCACAGTGAGCCAGGCACATGCATAGACGAAGTAGGTACCATGTCATTGGCCCAGACAGCCAAAGGTGAACCACAAATGTAATATGACGCCACAGTTGTGGTATTATGACGGAGCGACAACTCTCCAGTGGCTGTGGTGGACCAGCAGAAGAGGCAGCATGTGTCCACATTTTTCCAGTGATCAATTGCACAGAGGTGTCTTGTTCATGTGTGTGGTCCAATGTTGATCCTGTATATTTTTAGGGGTGTATGTTATCACAGTTACGTCCAGGTATTATCATGAGTCAGTGGCACCTATCCCTGTATCTACTGAGTATCCTTCGGAGATCAATGTGAGTAAAGTCGATGAGGACATGAGAACCTACATGGGGATGGTCCCACCCTGTCACTGAAGACGTGTAATGAGACTGTCAACAGGGCAACCTTGGTGTGCTGAGTGAGATAATGTCTCAGGTGTCATGTTCCGGTAGGTGTCATTACAACATTTATACACAGGTTGGCCTCTAAAATTCCCACTGCATCTGGTAACATCATAGCCTCTGTGCTGATTATTCTCGCAGCTATTCACCATGCATGTATTGAATTCAAATGACCAACAGTACCTTTCATATGGGAAGCTATCTACAGGTGCTAATAGGGCTTAGTAACTACAAGCCAGTGTATTAATTGACCTGACGTCCATGCAGTCAGATGTACTATGACAATGGCATAACATAGGAAAGGGTGTAGCACACAGGATTACTATTGTTTGTCTGTGTGTGTAGAGGAGGGAATATCGGGGTACACATATTACTGTTCCAGGGACCTCTTCAGGCAGGTGGGTTGTGAACAGGAGCATGGGTGTGTCAGGAGTTAGGAAGTGGGCTGGCATGTACATGGAATGTCATGTGCACAATGCTTGTCATATGTGTGGCACATGTGCTGTCTATGTTCTGCTTATATGGAACTCTAGTCACAGATAGTCCTTGCAAAGATTGAATGTAGTTGGAATTACTGCTGTGAAGGGTCTGGTCATACATTCATGCTACCAATGCAATAGCACATCAACTGCCTCATGTATGAGGCTTGTTTTCCCCTTATTGAGTGATGGTGTCTTAGTTGTGTGCCATATGCTGCGATGAACCATTTTTCCAACATATATGTGTGAAATAGGTGTGGTCCTCTACTATTGACCTTCAAAGGTGAAATGTACAGGATAGATGTCATTTACAGTGTTTGTGTATGTGACTGTTGTATGATACGCATCACAATTGCTCTGGGATTTTCTGTGTCCTGATCGGTATATCAGCCCATGCTCCATGAGGCTACACTCTTAATCTGATAGTTAGAGATAAAGGTGAGCAAAAATGATTAGCCAGAAAATGATATGGTGATTATTATTGGTGTTTATTTCCATTAGTTAATACAGTGGTGATGGTGATTATTTTTAAAAGAAATTGTTTACAATACGTTGGCGCCTACGCAATCCAGCAGCCGTGTTTTGTTGTTCCGCCTCATGTTGCAGGCCACCATCCTCCTCTTCATCCTCTTCAGGCATGTGTGGCTCTGGTTCCAAGAGGGGAATGTTCCTTCTTATGCAAATGTTGTGCAGGATGGCACATGTTAGAATGATCTTACAGACCATTTCAGACCATAGGAGGCTACCACCAGTGATGTCGAGGCACATGAATCTCAACTTGAGGATGCCGAAGGTCCTCTCGACTATGCTGCGTGTCCTCCTATGTGCATCATTGTAGGCACGCTCTGCTGCAGTGCTTGGGTTGCCAAATGGTGTAATTATCCATGGCTGGATCCCATACCCCTGATACGCTGAAAGAGAAAATGATTGGGATCATGTTGATGTAGCTTGCCCCATTAATATCACCTTGCATGGTAGTAGTTGTCTTGTGTTGTCTGTGACTCTTTTGTGTTATTGTGTTGCTTCATAGGCTTCTAGGATGTACTATCTACATTGTGTTGTTTCCTTGGCTGAACGAGTTTTTGGCTGGTGACCAGTTGTCAGCAGTATGTTTTGGGATTTGCAGTACAGTGTGCACTCCCTAGCATTGTGACTTGTGATACAGGTGTCCCTGTGTCTTCACTGGGGGTGAGATGATAGTTCCATACACAGATTCATTTTGACAGGGTTGTTAACATATTCACATCTATGTACCCTGGACATCCCATACCTTTAGACTTATACAATGGATTAATTTAAACATAATTGAGACGCTTACATTTTGCAAGGTGACAATTAGGCAAACCACTCCAAACGTTGTGATCATTGACGTCTTAACATTAGACTGTACACTCATTTCAGATGTGTGACAGGTTCAATGATGACCTATGAAACATGGCTAACGATGTCACGACCTCAGTGTGTTCATGTCGACATGTTGCTGTTGTGGTGTATGTGTTGTGTGTCCCAGAGGGTTGCTGTGCAGTGTGTATATAGTAGGGTTTTGTACTTACCAACAAGTAGTCCATTGCCATACCGTCCATCCTGGAAGTGTTGATTGATGATGGAGTGACGGAAGATGAATGAGTCATGGACACTCCCAGGATATTTTGCCACGATGTTGGTGATCAATCCTTGGTGATCAACAATGGCCTGCACATTGATGGAATGTGTGTGCTTCCGGTTGCGGTAGAGGTGTTCAGTTGCAGCAGGTGGCACAAGGCGTACATGTGTGCAATCTATTGCACCAGGGACGTGTGGGAAGCCACTAATGAGGTAAAACCCCTGTTTTGTTTCCTGCTGCATCTGCAGTGTGTTAGGGAAGCAGATGTGGCGGGGTCTGAGTCCAATGATGGCATCCAGTACTTTGGGCAAAAAGGCAGAGAATGATGGCTGTAATATTCCGGCAACCAGGGCACCAGTTGTTTGAAAAGAGCCACTTGCCAGCATGTGAAGTACGGCAAGCAGCTTGGTTTCTGTTGGGATGGTGCGGGGTGTCAGCAAGGTGGGTGTCAACTGTGGCTCTATGTTGCGCAGCAGCAGCTGAATGGCCTGCCTCTGTACCTCTGGATGATGTCATGTTCCCTGAGGCCATGAAGGGTTGTTCTGGTGCGGAATATCCTCTCCTGCCTTCTGCGCTGCCTTTGGGGTCCCTGCTGGTGTTGTGGTACCTGCTGTTGTTGTTGCTGGGCTCTGCGTCTGCGTGCACGCTGGATCAGAAGCACCTCCATGTCTCCCTTTTGCTGCTCTGCTGCCCTGCTGTTGCTTCTGTGTGTTCTGATTAAATACAGGAGTGTTTGCCCCATTTTAACGCATGCTCTGACCCAGGTGTTAATTTTTTATGCAAATCGGGCTGTACGCCATTTTCTGACTCCACCTCCCGGGTGGGTGTGTGACATTTTTGCCCGAAAGCATAAATACGACGCACGGCCGTTTAAGTAATTTTTTGGACGGGAATGCTTACCTTGCATATGATTAACGCAAGGTGGGTTGCCGCATCCAAAAAATGACGCACACAGCAGGATTTTGACATCCACGGGCTCGGCGCCAAAGTTTAAATATGGGGCAAGGTTTGCGCTGAATGTGCGTCAAAATGTTTGACGCACATTCGGCGCAGACAGAGTATAAATATGCCCCTAAATTCCCAAGTCCAGTAACTGCTGCTAGCAACATTTCTCAGGTTGCTGGCATCCAATCGGAGTGCTTATTCCCATGGGATTATGTCTCCCTTGGGAGTGAAGTAGCCTCGGGATAAAAAGCTCACTGGGCCAATCAGAACACTCTATCTCATTTAAAACTGGGTTTAAGGGACTCTCGCTAGAGTCCCTAGGATCTTACCATCCAGATATACAAATATTGTTGGAACTTAATTTCTCAAAAACTAGTAAGCAAATTTACACCAAATCACAAAAAGCTCAATCTGTGCACCAAGATCTAGCTTCCTGCCAAATTTGGTGTCATTCTGTGCAGCAGTTTGTGTGGTAGTGCTTTTTAAAGAGGTCTATGGAAAATGTTTGGGGATTTTACAGTTTGGAATCCCCTCTATTTCTCGCACCCAAACTTGATGGATCACCCCAAAATTTTCCATTCACATCCTAGACACAAATGTGCAATTTTTTGGAATGTTTTGCGATATTTCATCAACAATGCCACTGGGTAATACATTATTTTATATATATATATATATATATATATATATATATATATATATATATATATATATATATATATATATATATATATATATATAGTGCACTAGGTTTGGAGAGAAAGCCCAGACTGGGGTACCCCACTCTTCCTGAAAACTGGGACAATTGGCGTTATGGTCTGTTTTACACCAATTCACTTTGTGTCCGAACTGGTAGCGTTCTCACCACCTGGTGAGAGAATAACATATCTGTCTCTGTAATAGTTTCTTGCTTTATGGTCTTCCTTTTTAGAGCAACATCACCTCAGTACTTATTTTGAGGCACACTTGGGCTATATGTCTTTATGCAACAAGTAATTTTGCAGCTGGGCTGCAAAGAAAATTGATTTAGTTATTCTTATTTTTACTACTGATTTATGTAGTCTTATAGACAATTTAGGTGAAGCCTTGGTGATTTACCCCCGTAGTAGGGACCATTTGGCAGAAGGCTGCAGCCAAGGACCTTGGGTATGAATTAAGCCATTGAGAAAGGAACAGGTCACACTAGGCTGCCCAAGTGTACTATGCCCACTTGGACTTGATTCGCTGAAATTGTGTTCTCATTGTTTGCAGTGCCCTGACTACTTGTACTATTGTTGCTATGAATCTGAGCAGTCCTGCTTTCTGTGAAAGCTTTGAGACTAACTGGCATAACCTCTGCCTGGGGGCTTGCAGTATATTTGAATGGGCAAATTTGAGGTTAATGTCTTATCCGGCTCTTTGAGATTGTTTGTTATTGAAGTGAGACCCCTTTTTCCGCAGGAGTCACCAACAGGCATTTAATACTGTAATGAGATAACAATAACATGAAACTTCTCATCCAGGACTGTTCACCAGGTGCATAATGTGGTATGAACTTAGTTAATTTCTATCATGGACACGCTGAGGCATAATTCATTTATTTCTGTATGTAATTTTGAAGGACTCCTATGAAGTTGTACTGTTAGTCCAACTTGAATAAGATGGCCGACACGTTTCTTCTATATTTGTAAGTACCACGTACCCAGTCCATTTTCTATGTTTATGTTTTTCATGATGTTGTCACTATCAAAAGCATTTAAATATTTCACTCATATCCCTTCCACCCATTGGTGATCAAGGCCTTGCAGGCAAAACGCATTGCTGAAGTTAGGATCACCGATAATAAAGCTTTAAAACCAACCCTCTCTACTGAGTGTGCCTTGCTCGAGTATCAGTGGTTAGTGTTTACTGGGAACTGCGCCTAGCATCACGCAACACCCCCAAGCGGCTGCACGGCATCTGTGGTGCTGTGAGAACTTTGCATATAAGTGTTAGAATGTTGTTTCTGGTTGGCTAGGGTATGCAACCTCAGCTGGGCAGACCCCACCACTCTAGTCAGGGTGGGTAAGTTGCACACTAAAGAGAACCTGGGCTGACCCACAGTAGCTTGGCACAGAACAGTCAGGCTTATCCCCAGAGGCAATGTGTGAAGTGTTTGCACAACACACCCACACCAGTGACACAATAAATACACCACAAAAGAGACTCCACACCAAGATGTATGAAAATATATTTATCCTGTACTATAAACACATGATTTGCCAGAACATCATAATTCAGGATTCATATGTGTATTAGGCAATTGTCATAAAGAGTACAATTTGTACAGTAAGATAAAAGGGTTTCTAGTTTGAACGTCACCAGAACATCATTACTGGACATATTAGGCAGTCCTTCATTAATACTTGATAATATTCCCTATCTTTACACTGCAAGGATCAAAACAACATATTTTATATGTGCTGTGCATACCATGTAAATGCACAGTTAGTACTCTGTAGCAAGGCACAAAGGCCCATATTTATATTTTTTTAGCGCCGCATTTGCGTCATTTTTTGACGCAAAAGCGGTGCAAACTTACAAAATACAATTGGATTTTGTAAGTTTGCGCCGTTTTTTGTCTCAAAAAGCGGCGCAAATGCGGCGCTAAAAAAGTATAAATATGGGCCAAAATGTCCTATGTCAGTAAGAATGACTGTGAGTAATGTAGGCTATGGTGCCTCATACAGGAATGCAGAAGTAATTCTCATTATCTTGGGCCATGTAAGGCAAGGAGGCTAACCATCACAATACCATTAACCACCAGGGGTGTGGAGTGCAGTGCGACATGAATCCTTTGATCAGGCGCAGTACTGCACATGCACTCCAATTCGGCTAATTATGGTAGTTCAGGTGGAAAAACACGTAACTCCTCAAACTGCCAACCCAATTACACAAATGACCACTGGTTTTGCAAGAAGAACTCATTAGCCATCGTGGGGGGTATGGGGGAAGCAATCTGATATACAGCAGTATGAACAGTTTTTGTAGGAAACAATATAGGGCCCCTGGGGCACTTACACCCCTATTAGATCTTTTGAGGTGGTGTCTGGTGAGTTCCTCCTGTAGGCAGAACATCAACGTCCCACAAATAGCATAACGGGTCTGAAGCCCTCCGGAGCCACTCGGTCCCCTACCACCACCACAACCTGGGGGCTTCTGCAACACATCTTCTTATGCAACCTGAGGTACCAGGCAGTTGAAAGGTGGGGCGGGGCAAACCCTTACCGAGACCACTCGGGTTTAGGGTGCTCACAAGGTAGGCAGTCAAGTCTGCCAGAATTCATTCTGCAAGGGCTATTCAGGTGCACTGATCACACTCAGGAGCATGCGGGTCAGTTACCCGCACTCAGGGTGTGCCTCGAACCCCGTGGCACCTCCAGGTCAGGTGGGGGAACTCAAGAAATTACTGGCAGGGGGTGTGATCCCCACATTCAAAATAAGTTTTTGAAGAAAGAAAAGTGCTCAACGCGGGCTGGCAATGGAGACACAAGGGAAAGCGTTCCTGCTGGCAATGAGAAGATAAAGCACTCACTATGTGCTGGTTCTCAGGCCCAACACAAAAAAATAGCGCTCCCCATGAGCTATATAGGTATTTGCAGGGGCAGCAAATGCCCAGCAGTAATTTCATGTTGGCCCCCGGGAGAACACTTGTGGGAGGGACACAGGGCAACGAGGCAGGTCAGCCCACCACACAATGTTCAAGTGGCGGTTCCTCCTGGTAAGGCCAGAGTGTCTCTGTAGAAAGCAAATCAGGGAGCAGCTGGCAGCATTACCACAAGCAGAAAAGCTATCCAGTGAGCCCTTTGGCCACCTGGCAGCAACAGGTAGCAGGGCAACAAGAAAAGAGCAGCCCAGATAAGTACCTCAGTGCAGTCCAGCAGTCCTTATGGCAGAGGTTCAGTCCCAGGTTCAAAACTACTCTACAAATCATGGGGCGAGGGCCCCTGTACTTATACTCTAGGTGCCCAGCTTCTATAAGGTGGGAGACGGTGCCAAACAGATCGGATCAGTTACAAGATTTTCCCTTCTCCCTTACTGTGGCTCCAGACATCAGTAGGGGGTGAAGGAACCTTTTGTGTGAGTGAGAGACACAGCTGATTCAAGTGTAAAGTGTGCCCTGCCTCCCTCTGTCCCAGCCCAGGAAGACCATCAGTATGTAGATGAATGCTGAGGTAACCCTGTCACACCTAACCCTGCCTGATAAATGGCTGTTTGGAGAGTAAGCACAAAGTGAAGCTGTCACTCTGCCCCGGGCGTGGATTGGAGTTAGGCTGCAAAGCAATAGTTTTAAGCACAGAGAAATGCCCACTTTCTAAAAGTAGCATTTCTAAAATAGGATTGAAAAATGTGTCTACTCCAGTAAGCATAATTTCTCAATACTATTCCAAACATGCCCTTGCTACTCCTGACAGATCAAAACTACCAGTTAAGCAAATATAATAGAATTCCCAATGCAACCCTATGAGAGGAGAAGCACTCACAGTAGTAAAAAAACTAATTTGTCACTACTAGGACATCTAACACATAAAAAAAATTGTCTAACCTTTTACATACACAGCACCCTGTCCATAGGGATATCTATGCCCTACTTTTGGGGCGACATAGGTGTAGTAAAAAGGTAGTTTAGACCCTGGAATGCACCGCAGTGGCAGGGCTGAGACAAGTTTAAGAGACTACTTCTGTGGGAGGCATAATCTGCACTGCAGTCTCACCAGTGCCATTTAACTTTCAAGTACTGGGTATATGGTCTACTACTTTACAAGGGACTTGCAGGTAAATTAAATAAGCCAAATGAGTGTAAGACAATTATATCAAGTTTTACGGGTGAGAGCACATTCACTTTAGCACTGATTAGCAGTGGTAAAGTGCCCAGAGTCCTATAGCCAACAAAAAGTGGGTCAGAAAAATAGGAGGAAAAGGCAAAATGTTTGGGATAACCCTGCAGAAATGTCAATTTCCAACAAAATATATATATATATATATATATGGATATATATATATCTAGTTTGCTGTTTTTTGACGGGATTCTCCATCTCTGTTGTTGCTGAAGCCACCCTGACCAGAAAAGAAAGAATTTCCTTAAAATGAATGTCTTGGGCAGGAGAGCAAGGGATGTGAGAGGAGTATTTCGCTGCCTCTTGCAGATTGTGAAATTGGGTGCTGTGAGAGACACTGAAATGTTTGTGGCTGCAGGGAGATATTAATGGCATGAGAATTCTTGGCAGACTTTTAGTTTAATTAAGAACTGCAGTACTGTTGGAAAATGAACTGTTATGGAAATAATTACAAGCTCTGCAATTCGAACATACGAGTGATTACTTCCAAGATGCATTGTGGGCAAAACAAAACCACTAAGCATATTGATGATATTAAGCATGTGACAACTTTGCCCCAGTAATGCTGATCATCTGTGAACAAGGCTCTTGTATGAGCCGAAACATGTCAAAAAATAAAAACTAGTGCTGCCACTTTGAAGGAATAAAAGCACCTGATTTTCCATAATTGAGCTTCGGAGTATAATTTTGTTTCTGTTTATTGACAGGATTTTGTGCCCCTTTTTTTGCTGAAGCTGCACGTTATGAGTTATCATAACATGGAGCAGGAGAGTGTGCGTAGGTACATATATATGCAAAAAAGAAGAATAGAGAACTCTCAGTAGTTACCATGTTTAGGTGGAGAGCAGCTCTAGTAAGGAGCACCCTGCAACACCAGCGACACTCTAGATTTGCTCACCTCAAATGTCTGTTTATCTAGCAAAGTTTTTAAGCATTGGATCAGCATAGTGCTATCCATGCCGAGCTAGATAGTGACAAAGGGGGTGATTCTTACATTGGCGGGCGGCGGAGGCCGCCCGCCAAAGTACCCCCGCCAGAACACCGCACCGCGGTCGTCAGACTGCTGCGGTGATTCTGGGTTTTCCACTGGGCTGGCGGGCGACCGTCCAAAGGCCGCCCGCCAGCCCAGTGGAAAACAACCTTCCCACGAGGACGCCGGCTCTGAATGGAGCCGGCGGAGTGGGAAGGTGCGACGGGTGCAGTTGCACCCGTCGCGAATTTCACTGTCTGCAATGCAGACAGTGAAATTCAAAGTGGGGCCCTCTTACGGGGGCCCCACGACACCCCATACCGCCATCCTGTTCCTGGCAGCAGAGCCGCCAGGAACAGGATGGCGGTATGGGGTGTCAGAATCCCCATGGCGGCGCAGCGAGCTGCGCCGCCATGGAGGATTCTTTTGGGCAGCGGAAAACCGGCGGGAGACTGCCGGTTTTCCACTTCTGACCGCGGCCAAGCCGCCGCGGTCAGAATGCCCTGCGGGGCACCGCCAGCCTGTTGGCGGTGCTCCCGCCAACCCTGGCCCCGGCGGTCATGGCAGAATGACCCCCAAAGTCTTTTGCCATTTGTACCGCAAAGTCTTTAAGCATAGGTTTGACACAGTGTCAACCTTGCCGAGCTGTAAAATGACGAAAGCAATTTACCACTCCAGGCACAGTATTACAGCTTTGAAGTGGTAAAATACCCTCCACGCCAACCTGGAATTAGTAAAAGCAACCCCTGACACATTTTTCGCTCTCATTAGAGCTCATCAGAGAGGTTTAGCTTTGTCCAGACACAAGGGAGCACCCAGTATAAGTCAAAACAAATCCCTTTGAGGGTTAGAGTGACGCATAAATTATGCAAAAAAGAAGACTAGAGAACTCTGGGTAGTTCCCAAGTTTAGGTGGAGATCAGCTCTAGTAAGGAGCACCCTGCAACACCAGCGACACTCTAGATTTTTATATATATATTGTAGAACAAAATGGTCAGTCACAGTTTGGGGGCGGGGCACTCATCTGCCGGTGACAAAGGAAACCACCCTTGTAAACAAGAATTCACTGAATGTCACAAAGTCCAAATCAATTGTCTTTATTTGCAGTATCAACAGCCATCAACATGTTTCAACTCGTATAGAGTTTTGCTCACAGTTAGAGAGTCCCTTTTCCATTTCCCTTTAAGTATAAACTATCAGTCCTGCCAACCATGAGGCATTCTGGATATTGTAGTTAGAAAATAATATCTTATAAAATTAAACAATTTCCTTACTAAAAACATACAACTAGTGGCACATAACTTACTGGTGGTTAGAAGAATATAATTTTGTATTGTATGTGTATTAATTTTAGCATGATAATAATCTATGTACAGCAACACAAATATATGTAGCAATGATAATTCTTGATGATACCCTAAAGCGAATGGTATTACACATATATCCAATAAATTGTATGTAAATCATATATAAGAGTAAATTCTAATTAATTATAGCTTGGTGCTAGTCCGCTTGTATCTGGATATCGTTCTCATTGAACATTCTACAATTTACAGCATTAATAAGTCACGAAGCTAAACTCAGTGCTCTACAATTTATGATATACCTTTTGTATCCTTAACAATTGCCCCATCTCACTTTTCAATGATTACTTATTTGCATCATACAATTGAGTCCTAAAACTAATGGCTATGGAATTATCATCAATACTTATACTTAGATGGTAATCATCATCTATGAATTACAATAATTTCTCCTAAATATCACCAGATTATTCAATTGTGATGAAAATATTGATTACACTTCTCATTACTATAAAACTAATATCAAACATGCCTACTAACCAAAACGTACACATATTGTCTTCAAATCAACCTTTGATTAGTTAATATTCCTCCCAGACATATTGTCAGCCTATAACTAAGACTATGCAGTTTATAGATGGACAAATAATTCTTCATCCATGCTCGAGCCACAAGGTGTCTGTGTACATAATTGGATGATGTATTTACTTTCAAGTTGCTGTAATTTAAGTGTCCTATCACCTCCCTGTTCATCCTTCTTTATTTGTGCTAAGCCAAAAAAATCGAAGGCTTCTCCAATCCTTCATGTGCTGTTGTGATGTAGTGTCTTGCACCTGCATAACTTTGATCTTGATGTCGTATAGCAATAACATATTCAAGTGTTCTTTTCTTCAAAGGACAAATAGTGCTGCCTATGTACAATACGTCACATTCACATTCAATCAAATACACAACATTCTGACTGTTGCAAGTAATCATCTGTGTAATGTGTATCTCTTTCCCTTTATGATCTTTAAAAGTCTTTACATTCCTTGTTATTTGACAGGCTTCACATTTGTTGCATTTATAAAAACCTACGGCTTCATTATTCATTCAATTATTCATAGTTGGTGCTACATAATGACTCTTCACAAGTATGTCTTTAAGTGAGCGTGATCTCCTATAAGTTACTAACGGTCTAGGGCCCACAATCTGTGGAATGTTTTGATCAATTCTCAGTACATTTCAATATTTTTTAAATATATTTACAATTTCTTTACTTTCTGTACAGTAGGTAAGTATTAAGCGTGGACAATTGTTTTCTTCTTCCATAGTTTTCGATGCCTTATTTACTAAGATTTGTTGTCTGGTTCTTGATTTTGCTCTTGCGGCACCTAATTTTATGTTTTCTCTTGAATACCCTCTATGAATAAACCTTTGTCTTAAATCTGCAAATTGAACTTCCATCTGCTTGTCATCTGAACAATTGCATCTTTTGCATAAAAATTCATCAAATGGAATACTCTTAAGTAAGGGTTTAGAATGAAAACTTGTTCCATATAAAATGCTGTTCGTAGCAGTAGCCTTCCCGAACATGGTTTTATGAAGTTGATTGTCCTCTATATAGACCTTGATATCCAGAAAGTTAATTTGATCTGCATTTGTATTATTCGCGAAATGTAGTCCATCTTCATTATGATTCAACACCTCAAAATATGTGATAAATTCATCATTTGTGCCAAATATATATATATATATATATATATATATATATATATATATATATATATATATATATTTATATATTTAACCTACTGGCGGTAGCCAGTATGTAGTTATAGTTAGAACCTAGTTTCAAGACTTACTTATAACTTTGGTGCCGATTGAGGAATCTTCATGAAATGTTCCAGAAAAAGTGTCTTACTGTGTCATATTATGCACGGTAAGTTTCAGGGTGATTGGTCAAGCAGGGGCTGAGAAAAAGTGTGGGAAGGTCTAAAAAAGTGTGTTTCCCATGTTAATTCCCATTAGGATTTTGAACACGACTACAGCCCGGACTCCTTGACGGATTTACACCAAATTTGGCAGAAAGTGTGCTTTTTGTGATTTGGTGTAAATTTGTTCAGAGTTTTTGAGCCATTAAAGCAAACAGAAATATAGATATTGGGAGGAGCCTAAGCAGAGATCTCATTGTGAGAACGGATTGGCTGTCGGCACTTCAACCAGAAAGTGCTGGCAGCTATCTTGGGACCAATATACATGATATCACCCACTGAAATGAATTGTAGTAAATTGTAGGTTTTGAGGGTCACAAAAAGGGGAATTTATGAAGGGTGATAACAGATTTAAGTTACAATAAAAATCTTTTGCTGCTAAGGTGATTGCACCCTGTGAAAAATCCTTCTGCAGGGATTTCATGAATCATGTTCGAGAAAAACTGTTTTATCATGATTTTCCCCTAGAAATTATGGAAGGTGCTTCAGAAACTAAAATGCAAGCATTTGTGTCTGTAGATTCACACTATCTTTCTCAGTCATATGAGTATCAAATCTGATATTTTCAGTCAAACATGTTATTCCATCAGGAGCAGCCTGTTAGTTGATTCCTTTGTGTTCTACTGCAGCCTCCCAAAGTGTTCTAAAGAACAATTAGAGCTCTGACAGTCTTACGTATGACAAAAGTGTGGCAAACTGAAGTCATCTTGATTGAATAAAAGTGGTAAAAAGTGAAACATTTAATATAGAAAAGAACAAAACGAGAGGGTTCATTTTGTCATAGAAATTATTGTTAGTGCTCTATAAAGAAAAATTAAGACACATTTTAAGTGAGTCCTCAAATATGTTCCTGCTGTACTTCAACAGGAGCAGCTTGTCAGTTGATTCCCTTGTGTTCTACTGCAGCCTATCGAGTGTTCTAAAGAACAACTAGAGTGCTAGGAGTCCGACTTAAGACAAAAGTGTGGCACACCTGAAGACATCTTGATTGAATCGATGGGTAAAACTTAAAACATTTAATTTAGAAAGGAACAAGATGAGGGTTTACTTTTGTAATAGAAAGTATGATTATCTTCTTCTATTTCAGTAAAACATTCTGACATGTAGATGGGACATGCATTTTCAACACCGTAAGGATACTGCCAGTTAACTCCCTAGTGATCAGCAATTTACTACAGTATTCAAATGAGCAACTAGAGTGCTAACATTCTGAATTTATGCCAAAAGGTTGGAACAACAAATCACCTTCTTGATATAATCAAAGTGGAAAACTGAAAACATTTTCTACTGAGGATTCTGCATTAAATAAGGAGATATTAGGGAGCTTCATAACAAATATGTCTCCCAAGATGGCCACAAGAGACAAAAGAGCCCAAATGTAGCACAACTATCACCCTAATGTAGCCCAAGTATAGCCCAAAGACAGTAGTGTGCAAAAAACTTAGGCCCTCATTACAACCCTGTTGGACAGTGTTAAAGCAGCAGTAACACCGCCAACAGGCTGGCGGAAAAAAAAATGGAATCACGATCATGTCGGAAACCGCCAACATAGACAGCCACTTTAACACTCCGACGCCACGCCAGTAGAAAGAAACACTGCAGTGGTCACCGCCAACAGACAGGCGGAGGACAAAGTACTGCCCACTGTATTCTGACACGCCTATCCACCACCTTTTCTGGGGCGGAACCAACGCTATCAAAAGCACGGCGGAAACTGTACACAGAATGGAAACCACTCACCTCTCGACACCCAACGAGGAACCAGGCGCCATGGAGCCCGAGTTACATGTCCTGCCCATGCTGGCCTTCCTCCTGCTGTATCAGGAGCAGGACAGATGCCGTCGACGACCACGGTGTGTACTGCACCTACAACACGGGGGGCAAGAGAGTGACACACACACGCAACACGCAATACCCGCACCCCCACCCACAACACCATGAACACAAATACATGCAGCAACATTACATATACACCCCCTTACCTCCTGGAAGAACACAAGGACAAAAGGAAATGATTGTAACGAGTGTAATCAAGAAAAATCAGATAGTGAAAGTTCAAAAATCAGTATATGCAAATATGTACACCAACTACACAAGTCCGGATAGTGTTCCAATCATTGTCCATGGACCAGTGGTCCCAAAATGCATGGGTGAAGGCCACCCAAGATACCTGACTCGAAACGGAGAGAACACTGCAGGGGCATCAGATCGAAATTAAACAGGCACCTCAGGGGGAAGGGGAGGGAGGACACCTCAGCCGGATGAACGCACGACGCCACTGCTGCACGAGGGGGCTCCATGCCCATTGCTGTATCCTGGGGAGTGCAAAGCCACAGTCTCTCAAGTCTTTCCAGTGGGTGGTTTGCCCACTGCTTTATCCTGGGGAGTGCAAAGCCACAGTCTCTCAAGTCTTTCCAGTGGGTGCCCTTTTCACTGCTTTATCCTGGGGAGTGCAAAGGCACAGTCTCTCAAGTGGATAACAGTCTCCACTGGTTCTGGAGGGGGCTTTGTGCCCAGAAAGCTTCATCCTGCCAAGGACTGAGGTAGTGGATGTGATTCTCCCCTGTTCTGGAGGGTGCTTTGTGCCCAGAGTGCCTCATTCTGCCAAGGACAGAGGTAGTGGATGTGATTCTCCAGTGGTTCTGGAGGGGGCTTTGTGCCCAGAGTGCTTCATTCTGCCAAGGATCAGGTGAGTGGATGTGATTCTCCACTGGTTCTGGAGGGGGCTTGGTGCCCAGAGTGCTCCACATGCCTTGTGGCTGGCCCCATTACCTCACATGGGTGTGTGTGCCACAAGATTGCCTATGAACAGGCAGCATAATACGCCATGGAGGCAGAGGCATACCGCATGCTGCGGCTTCGCCTTCCACCTACAGGTGCAAACAGTGATGAGAGTCATGCATCATGTAAGCTGGGCAGGCTCCAGGAAGTCTCCTCCAGCCTCGGACGGCTTCCCCCGGGGGGGGGGTGGTAGGCATGTCAGCTGTGGTTCCACTGTCTGAGCACGTCGCATGGCTGTTGGCGGTGCTTGTGGCGGTGTCTGTGGTGGAGGTGCTGGCGGTGGTGCATGTGTCAGCACCTGTTGAGGGACACAGCAGAACTGTCAAGGAGACCAGATCCTCGGGGCTTGCGCATGTTCCCAACATGTTCACCTCTTGGTAGCTCCAAACTCCACTAGTTATAGCACAGAGTTAAAGAATGACCATGTTGAGGAATGGGTTTTGGGTTGGGAGCAGCGGGAAGGAGACCTGTGGAAGCAAGAGTTAAACAACACAATTGCAAGATTAATCACAATGACTTTCAATAAGCTTTGTTTCAAATAACACTTATACTGAAAACATGAATGGCCTAATGTTTCACTATAACTAGGCTTCAGGAATCTAGGTACCTGGAAATCAAGAAAGGTTATGCAAAGTTTCATATGAACATTCCAGAATTAACATATCATATTTTGAACAATGAATGCTCTCCAAATAGTTCTTAGAATAATCACTGCATTACAACAAAAATCAAAGAGCACCTGGTTTTCTCTGCAAGAATGAACTGTACTAGAATCATGAATAACACTGTTACGTCATACTCTGATTAAGAGTTCCAAGACTCAAATGTTCAGGAATTATTATGCACCTTAATCACACTGCACATCAAGATTTCAATGTCGCGCACTCTGCTGATCTGTATTTCAAAAGTTAAAACGCAAGGAATGAATTGCGCACACTGTTGCCGATTCGCACATCTAGATTAAAATGCAATGAAACGATAGTGCGCATTGCTGATCTGTAATTCAAGAGTTAAATGCCTGGAATGAATAGCGCACGCTGTTGCCGATTCGAAAATCTAGAACCAAATGGCATGAAATGATAGCGCACACTGCCAATCTGAATGCCAAGATTTAAACGCCAGTAATGAATCGTGCATACTGTTGCCGATTCAAACTTCACGATGCAAATGCCATGAAATGATCGCACACACTGCTGATCTAAATTCCAAGGATTAACTGCCAGGAATGAATTGCACACACTGTTGCCGATTCGCACATCACAATGCAATTACCATGAAATGATCGCGCACACTGCCGACCTGAATGCCAAAAGCCAAATGCCAAGAATGAATCGCGCACACTGTTGCCGATTCGAACATCACGATGCAATTGCCATGAAATGATCGCGCACAATGCCGACTGAATGCCAAGAGCCAAATGCCAGGAAAACAATCGCACACGTGGTTTTATGTTTAGGCCCAAAACTCGAATGTCACTGGAAATGGAGTCGGGGGCCTAACTCGACCTCTGCCTAACCGCCCTGCTTGAAGATCACCAAATAAATGAGGGCAGGCCTGGAAATGACTTGATAGACCTCCGGGACAGGAGCTCAGGAAAATGCTGCTGCTCTGCACTGGGACCTCTGAAGTCCCAGTGCAGCATGGGAACATGCAATATTGAATAGTGAGCATGTGGAGCTGGGCTGGCTCCCTTATATAGAGCCAAGCCCCGGCACGAGCCACACCCAACCATGCTGCAGGAAAGGCTTATAGAATGTCTTAGAATAAGGACCACACCCTGTAATCATGCAAACAAGCCTTGCAACTGAACAATGTATTACAAGCAGCATTAATGACTTTTCAAGGTAAAAGCTCTGCAATGCAAAAGGTTAACATACTGCATAGAAACACAATGCATGAAATATGCCCTTGCACAAGGACTGGGTTTTGCATTTACGTCGCCCGTAAAGTGCGCACTGTCCTGATGTTGAAAAGGATGTCTCCTGCAGCCTCAGACGGCTGCCCACTGGGGAAGATGCTGGGGACTGTTGCTGAGGCTGCAGATGTGCAGGTGGCAGTGCAGGTGGTGGTGCTGGTGGCAGTGCAGGTGGCGGTGCTGGTGGCGGTGCAGGTGGCGGTGCAGGTGGCGGTGCATGTGGAGGTGCAGGTGGCAGTGTTCGCCGCCGTACAGGTTGGTGTAGTGGTTGACAGAAGGGGTGACTCTAGTCCCTCAGTCGGAGCCACCGTGCCCTGTCCTGAACTGCTCTTCGGCTTGTGTCCCTTCCTCACCTTTGATGGTGCCTCAGGTGTCTTGCCACTGTCCCCTTTTGTTTTGGAGGAGCCCTTGGTGGCTGGTAGGTGCGGCTTCTCCATCTGGGATGTGGTCACCCTCTTCACCTTGGCAGGTGGCAGAATGTCCTTGGCCTCGCTAGGTGGCACACTGGCAGACCTGAAGGGTGGCGCACTCGGTGACACCGCAGTTGCTGACACCACTGTGCCTGGGGATTTGGTGGCTGAGGTGCTGGGCTGGGACCTGGAAAGCCTGGCCCTAGGGTAGGATGGGGGGAGGCGTAGGGAAGAGGTCAATGTTATACAGGAAAAGCTTCTTAGACACACTGGGAGGGGAAGATGGAGGGGGTTTGGGAGTGGAGGAAGAGGTAGAGGTTGTAGGAGGTGTACGTTTGCTGAATTTGGGTGAAGGTGCATGGGCCGGAGGCTGTTGTGAGGTGGATGGCTGTTGGGTGGGTGTGCCTGCGTTTGTGCACTTTGGGAGGAGGGCTCACAGACACACTGGGAGAGGACACTGGGGATGTGTGCATGGCAGTGTGGGTGGTGATTGTACATGAGCGGTGTGTGGTGATGGGTGTAGGGGCTGAGGATGTAGTGCATGCAGGTGTGAGTGTGAGTGGAGACGAGACTGGGAGGAAGGAGGAGGACGTGGAGGAGGGGGAAACAGTGGAGGCAGTGGATGTTGCTGTGTCTGCATAGGGATGGTGCTTGGGGGAGTGCTTGTGGGATGTGTGGTGCTTATGTTTGCCATGTCCAGTCTTGTGTGTTGATGAGTGTCCATGCTAGTCTGATGGTGTGCTTGGGATAGGCTGAGGTACAAGGGATTGGCTTGGGGTGGAGGAAGCTGGAGGGGGAAGGCTGGACACAAAGACAATGGCTGCCATCAGTGCTGAGGCCAGAGCCGAAAATGCTCTCTGTTGGGCCGCCTGCCCAGAATGAATGCCCTCCAGGGATGCATTTGTTTGTTGCAAATGCCTCTCAACACCCTGGATGGCATTCGAAATGGTAGATTGTCCAACAGTGAGGGATCTCAGGAGGTCAATAGCCTCCTCACTGAGGGCAGCAGGGCTGACTGGGCAGGGGCTGAGGTGCCTGGGGCGAAGGAGATGCCCACCCTCCTGAGCGAGCGGGCACAGGACACACGCTGAGGGGCTGCTGGGAGGGTGGTGCTGGTAGGGGGGTGGCGGGGTGGCTCCCCTTGCCCTCCATCCCACTGGTGGCTTCAGACTCCGTTGCTTCACCCTCCAGGGCCATGTGGGTTGCGGCTCCCTCCTGCTCCGGTGCCACCGCTCCTCCGCAATTTGATGCTAATGCACGCAAGAACAGGGAGACAAAACAAAGAGGGGGGAGACAGAAGAAACACATGTTCAGTGCATGCAACACCACTACCGTTGGCGGACACAACACACAGGGAGCAGCCCTATGCACTAAGCCATGCACTAACAGTTCTTAGCAAATTCACATGCCCATTGGGGATGAGACCTAAGCCCAATTGCTGCACACCTGAAAGTCACAGGAGCCTGACTGGGTGTAGATGGCTATTACCAGCAGTGGGGTCGGGGTGCCACAGAGCCTGCCTAACAAGGGACCTAGGCTACCAAGTTCACCCTGGCCTAGGGGAACCCACAGCCCACTTCGACCACCCAGACACCTCGTAAAGCACGCTGAGTCAGCTAAATTAGAGTGTACTCACCCCCTTGTGGCTGCTGTGATGCCCTCAAGCGCCCATCCAACCCCGGTTAGGCCACCGCCTGGATCCGATACATCAGGGGGGTCATGGTGCGACGGGCACCCCTTCCACGTTGGGAGGCCATCCCCAGCTGAGCCTCCGCTGTCTTCTTGCTCCAGCAGCGCAGGTCCTCCCATCTTTTACGGCAGTGGGTGCTCCGTCTATGGTCGACCCCCAGCGTCCGGACGTCCTTGGCGCCAAATACCCTTCTTCTGGTGGGCACTGACCTAGAGGAAAAGTGAAGTAAAAATTGATGTTTCTATCCCGTACATTTCACCTCACACATTGCCAAACACCTCCCTCCCTGGCCCAGACATACATACACACACAATCCTGACATTCTGGCCTGTCCCACTCCCCACCCTCTTCCATCCACGACACTCCAGACAGTCATGTGCCATCCACCATGCTCACAGTGTACTCACCTGTTTGTCTGGAGGACCGTACAGTTGCATGTACTGGGGAAGGACCCCATCCACCAGTTTCTCCAACTCCTCCGAAGTGAAGGCAGGGGCCCTTTCCCCAGACACTGTAGCCATCGGCGCTTCCAGACACAGGTCACAGCAGCGCTTGCAGTGTAGGTCCTCTCCTGTTGAAGGTCAGGTGTCAAGTGAGGGAACAGTAAGAAAATAGCGGCCACGTCCGAGGCGTTGCGTACCGTCACTGCCGGCGTACATCGTCATTGGCTCCTGGGACCCATAGGGCCCAATGTTAACCAATGCTGAATTGCGCCGCATTCTTTGACGTCCCACTGCGACGTGTACAATGCCAGCGCAGTTACCTCATTTCCCCTCGTCCCACCTTACAGGTCAGGCAGCTGCCATTTCAGGGGGCCACATGGCATGGAAAAAACTGTGTCACACCTATTTAGGCCTGGAATACGGACAGATAAGGGCACATTGCAAATTTCCAAAGTCTTACCAAATAACACATTGTGATACCTAAGTGTTGGATGACCCAATGCTTGCTGTTCTCCTCCATAGGGCACGTCTGCTGGGGTAGGTGATGAGATGGTGGCATCCTCCGGTGTGCAGACCCCTGGTGGACCTGTCAACAATGGAAGAGAGACACCTCATTATCACATACAGACTAGATCGTGCAACAATCCTGGAACTGTGTGCCCAGTTGGAGCCAGACCTGATTTCAGTTATCCGCCATCCCACAGGAATCCCCCCTCTAGTGCAGGTTCTGTCTGTACTCCATTTCCTGGCCAGTGGGTCTTTTCAAACAACAGTGGCCATGGCATCAGGGATGTCCCACCCAATGTTCTCTAACGTGTTGTCCAGAGTGTTATCTGCCCTGCTGGAACACATGAGCAGCTACATCATTTTCCCTCAAGTGGAGGATTTGCCGACAGTGAAAGGTGACTTCTATGCCCTGGGACATCTCACCAACATCATTGGTGCCATTGATGGCACACATGTGGCATTTGCCCCCCCCCCCCCAAAGGAATGAACAGGTGTACAGAAACCGGAAAAGCTACCATTGACTGAATTTGCAGATACATCTCCCATGTGAATGCCAAGTTTCCTGGCTCAGTGCATGTCGCCTACATTTTGAGGAATAGCAGCATCCGTTATGTGATGGGGCAACTCCAGAGGCACGGTGTGTGGCTAATAGGTGAACCCAAGGTCCCAACACAGTTGACATAGGTGTCTGGGTATGGGGTTGTCTCTAAGGGTTAGTGTCTCTCTAACAGTTGTCCCTCGACATTTGCAGGTGACTCTGGTTACCCCAACCTGCCATGACTACTGACCCCAGTGAGCAATCCCAGGACAAGGGCAGAGGAATGGTACAATGAGGCACATGGGTGAACTAGGAGGATTATAGAACGCACCTTCAGACTCCTGAAGGCCAGATTCAGGTGCCTCCATCTTACAGGTGGCTCCCTATGCTACTCACCGAAGAAGTTGTGCCAGATAATCGTCGCCTGCTGGATGTTGCACAACCTGGCTTTGAGACGCCAGGTGCCTTTTCTGCAGGAGGATGGGCCAGATGGTGGTCTTGTGGCAGCTGTGGAGCCTGTGGACAGTGAAAAGAGGAGGCAGAAGAAGAAGATGTTGAAAAAAGAAACAACATCATCATGCAATACTTCCAATTAGGCACAGATGAGAAGATGTAACTGCTTCCCACATCTCATACTATTGTTGGAGCTAACATTTTGAAAAGTTTCAACACTCCGTCCATCATCCTTTTGTGTTGCTAAAGTTGCCCTAAGTGGGAAGGGTATGCCCAGATGTGGGCCCCTTGCTCACTGTGCCACTGGATTCAAGCTAGCCTAGCTGATGAATGGTGATACCCTGAAACCGGTCCTAGGATGCTTGTTTCCGGTCCAGGGAGGACCTGGCTTGGCAGTTCGGACTGGACTGTTCCCTTGGGGAACAGGGTCAAGACTGATTTGCATATGGCTGGGTCCAAACTGGGGTGGCATGGTGAGCAAAAGAACGATGGATTAAACCCAGATCTGTGACTGGGGTGAGTGTTTGAAAAGTTTCAACACTCCGTCCGTCATCCTTTTGTGTTGCTAACATAAGTCTGTCATTTTCACTCAGTGTTTGGACCCTGATTTGTTACTTTGCCTTTCCATTTCACAGATCTGGGTCCCACTTTGTGCCCTATGCTGTGTTTACTGCTGGCCTACAGCTGTGTTACATTGGTATGTGACAAGTACATTGACATTGCTATATTCCAGAGGTTTTGCAATTACACATTTGTGGAAGCACAGACTGACTTCAGATTGTTTTGTGATTCAAGTGTGTTTATTTCTGTTCAAATAAGTGGAGGGGGTGTGAAATGGGCTGGGGGTGATGGTGGAGGAATGTCCATGGCAGAGTCCAGTCCATTTATTTCACAGGTGCATTGTCACTGGGGCATAGGAAGTGGAGCAATGGCAGTTTAAGGTGGACAGGGTGTCAAAGTGGGACAGAAGGGTGACATTCAGTTTATTTTTTTCCTGGTGGGGGTCTTGGCAATGTTCTCTGCCTTGTCCCTGGATCTCAGGGACCGCTTGCGGGGTGGTTCTCCTTCTGCAGGGGGTGGGGTGCTGGTGGCCTGTTGTTCCTGTGGTGGTGCCTCCGGTCCACTAGTGCCGGCTGAGGTGGAGGGCTGTTCATCATCCAGGCTAGTGTCAGGGTTCCGTTGGTGTGCCACTGTGTCCCTCCTGGTGTTGACAAGGTCTGCCAGCACCCCTGCAATGGTGATCAGGGTGGTGTTGATGGACTTCAAGTCCTCCCTGATTCCCGGGTAGTGTTCCTCCTGCAGCTGCTGGGTCTCCTGAAACTTGGCCAGTACCGTGCCCATGGTCTCCTGGGAATGGTGGTAAGCTCCCATGATGTTGGAGAGTGCCTTGTGGAGAGTGGGTTCCCTGGGCCTCTCCTCCCCCGTCGCACCGCAGTCCTCCGAGCTTCCCAGTTATCCTGTGCCTCTGTCCCCTGAACCTTGTGCCCACTGCCACTGCCCCAGGTCCCTAATCATCCTGTGTTAGTGGGTTTGCCTGGGTTCCCTGTAGTGGTGGGCACACTGCTGATTGACGTGTCCTGGGGACAGAGGGATGGGCCCGCTGGGTGTGTGCTGTGGCGGTGTTTCCTGAGGGGGGAGATTCAGTGGTGGTTTGTGACTGTGTCAGGGGAACCGACTGAACGGAGGTTCCTGATGGGCCGGGCTGGTCATCTTGATCCAGGCGTGTAGAGCCGCTGTTGTCACTGTGGGCCTCTTCTGTGGGGGACTGGATATGTCTGGCACCTCCTGTCCGGTGACGTTGGGTAGGGGTCCTCTTGGGGTGTGAATGCGTAATCTTAGTAGTGCCATCTTGTGCAATTGGTGAGTTAACCTCTACTCCTGTGCTTGCATTAATGCTGTGGCCCTTGTGTGATTGGTGATTTTGGGGAATGAGTGAGTCTCTCTACTGGACATGCTCTGGTGATGGGTGTCCATGCATTGGTGTTACAAGCAGGGCTTGATTTTGGGATGTGTGGGTTGTGGTAGTGGGATATCTGTGGGGTGTTGGGGCGATGGGTGTGAGGGTGAGGATGGGAATATGTAATGGCATGCAGGTGGGGTGGGGGGGTAAAGTAGTTAAGATATGACTTACCATAGTCCAGTCCTCCTGCTACTCCTGCGAGGCCCTCAGGATGCATGATTGCCAAGACCTGCTCCTCCCATGTTGTCAGTTGTGGGGGAGGAGGTGGGGGTCCACCGCCAGTCCTCTGTACAGCAATCTGGTGCTTTGCAACCACAGAACGTACATTCCCCCGTAGGTCGTTCCACCTCTTTCTGATGTCATACCGTGTTCTTGGATGCTGTTCCATTGCATTGACCCTGTCGACGATTCTCCGCCATAGCTCCATCTTCATAGCAATGGATGTCTGCTGCATCTGGGATCTGAATAGCTGTGGCTCTACGTGGATGATTTCCTCCACCATGACCCTGAGCTCCTCATCAGAAAACATGGGGTGTCTTTGAGGTGCCATGATGTGGTGTGGGTGATGTGTGAGGTGCTGTCTGTTGTAATGTGTGAGGGGATGTGTTGGTGTGTGTTTGAGGTGCATGGATGTTGTATAAGTGATGGTGTTGTGTATCTGTGGATGCTGGTGTTGTGTTAGCTAATATCTCTCTCTGGCCTTCTTTAAAAATTTTGGTTGTATGGGTTTGTGGGTGATGTGGGTGTGTGCTTTATATTGGATTGGGTGTGTGGTGTGTGTATGTGTATCAGGTGTGTGTATTTTGAATTGTCCAATGTGGTTGTGTTTTGTAAATGTGTGTGTATTTTGAGTGTGGCGGTGTGTACCACCAATGGATTACCACAGTTCAAAGACCGCCGCGTTGATTCGTGGGTCGTGATACTGTGGGCGTATTCCTGTTGGCGTGATAGTGTGGGTTTTGGTATCGCCAGTTTATCACTGACCTTTGGTGTGGCGGACTTGTGTGGGTGTCTGTATTGAGGTGGATTCCGAGCTGTGAATCATAATACCTGTAGCGGAATCCCGCAGCCGCAACCGTATGTTGGCGGTCTTCAGCAAGACAGAAAGCAGGATTTACCGCCAGGGTTTTAATGAGGGCCTAATTTTTCTGTCTTTTTGCAGTTTTATATAGCGCAAACTTGACCCGAAGGTATTGGAGTGCTTTACATGAGCATCAGTTACTTTACTCAAGGACACATTCCTTGTGGGTTTTAGGCATAGGGAGATTAGGTAATTTGACCAGAACACAGGATGTTGAGGTGACGCCAAAACTCTAACCTGGTTCCCCAGTTGCAAAGTCTGCAACTCTGGCTGTAACACCACATTCACTCCCTGAAGTGTAACATATAATCAAGTGATCAACTGGATAAAAAAGCATGAAGATAGCAAATAATTTAAAAGTGCTTTGTAGCTGTTTGAAAACTCAGAACATATGTTCTCATTTTAATTTTTTTGTGCACTAACCATATTTTCCATGGGAATAAAACCCTCTCTTTTTTATATTTTCTAAAGGAAATGCATTAGGTATAACAGTTTTGTAATCCACATAGAATGTTAGCAATCTAGTTGTTCATTAGAATACTGTGGGGGGGGCTGATGTCAGGGGCACAGACTGGGTGGAGAGTGCAGAAGCAATAAGTTGACCATGCTGGGCAGATGGGAAGAGCAGTGGAAGCACAACAGACCACGGGCTGGGGAAAGGGGTGTAGGGGCAGCAAACCAACTATGTAGGACAAGCAAGAGAGGCTGTGGCAATATAACAGACCATTAAGGGAGGAAGAGGCAGTTGCACTACAACCATACATGCCAACAGACCCTATTCAGGCAGGAGACTCTCGATGAGTGCTTTATTTTATCTGTCTCCTCCCAAAAAACTCCTCTTTTCAATTTAATTTAATGGGTATAATCAACTCCCCAAGTTGATTTTCAAAATCTCTCTTACCATGTTAAAAATGTTGGCAAGTATGGTACATTGGGTCACTGATGGCGCAAGGAATGGGGTAGGGACATGGACTTGGATAACAGAGGACAGGAGGGAGATGGGCAGGGGCACTAAACTGACCTCACAGGGCAGGCATTAGGGGTTGCAGCAGCACAATACACCACACAGGCACATGGGATGGCAGTGCAGCACAGCAGACCATGGAAAGCAGTAATGAGGGGAACAGGGTCATGCCCATGGGCAACAGAGAGCAGATGTGTAAGGGGCAAGGGCAGCAAGCTAACTATACTAAACAGACAGAAGGGACAGTTGCAGCATAACAGGCCATGAAGGGCAGGAGGGAGGGGGCAGGGGCACAACAGCTGACCCGCCAAAGCAGGAGGGAGGGGAAAGGTGCCTGCAAATGGAAAACAAAGGGCAAGTGGCTGGGGGCAGGAATGGGGGCAGCAAGATTACCATGAAGGGTGGGTGGGGTGGGCACTGGAAGCACAGCACACCATGGAGGACAACCGTGAGACTATAATGGCATACACACAGACAATGGAGGGAAGGTGGGGGGTCAGGGTGACCACATAGAGCAGGTGGGGGGGGCTATGGCAGTCGAGAAGGCCATGCATGGCAGGCGGGATGGTTAGTGGCAACACAACAGCCATGGTGGGCAAGACGGAGAGGACAAGGGTTTGCACAAAGGATCATAGAGGTCAGAAGTGATGGGTAGGGGCTGGACACAGAGAAGAGAGGGCAGAGGAAGGGGCTTCACAACAGACCACACGCACGAGGCAGGAGGAGCAGTTGCAGCACAACAGACATTGGAGGGCGAAGGACAATTGCAAGCAAATGGACTATGGAGGACAGGAGGGAAGGGATTGAGTCATGGAACTCGGACAAGCAGGGTGGAGGTGGCAAGGATGGGCAGCAGTCATCTGACCACGCTAGGTGGGTGAGAAGGGCAGTGGCAGCCCAACAGAACACTCAGAGCAAAGAGGAGAGAACGCACCAGGTCCATGGAAAATGGTGGACAAGAAGGAGGGAGCAGGGGCAAGCACACAGACATCAGGGGCAGGGGAAAGGAGGTTAGAAGCAGCAAGCTAAGCACAGAGGCAAATCATGAGGGCAATAATGGGGCACTGAATAGAGTAACAGAGGTCAGGAGGAGTGGGCACAGACATCAGTCTAAATGGAGGGCAGTGGCGGCACATTGGACAATGCAGGGCAGGAAGTAGGGGGCTGGTGCATGGACAATGACAACAGAAGTTAGGGAGGAGGTGGATGGAGCAGTAAGCTAATTGTTCAGGGCAGGTGGGAAGGGCAATAGCAGAACAACAGCCACAATGGCTGCAATAAGGGAGCAGGGGCTTGGACTGGTACAATGGATGGCAAGGAGGAGAAGGGACATGGAGCAGCAAGCTTTGGTTGGGGCCACACAACATGGGCCTGTGCCCATTTTCCCACCTCTATGTATTATGATGGGCATTTTACTTAATGTTAAAAAAACTCTAGAAATTCACTGAAAAAAAACAAAGGTTAGAAAACTAGACTGTACCTTTATGCTTTCACATGTAATTCAACAATTTGGAAATATACCCAATCTCATTACAACTAACGCTACTGAATGTACATGAAAGCATTTTTATTCACACAGGACATTCTTTTCGAACCTACTTAAAAAGCAATCCAAGTATGGAAAATGTCTGCTTCATGAATTAGTATGCACACTGAAATGAAACATATTTCTTCTCTCATTAGGTTTAAGCAAAAACATCACCACTCTTGGAATTGAATGCCAACTCGAGGAACCTTTAGTGGTTTTAGTAAATCGAGTAGGGACAAACGATAGTAAAATCTGGCACCAAGTGATTAGCATGAAAAAGTTCAGAAAGCACAACATTACTTCAGAAAACCAAGATATATTACACAGATGCTGACACAGCAAACTACTCCTGTACCTACTTATCATTTAGAAAACAAAATTAAACAGGACAATTTGAAAAGATTGTTGACGAACAAGCTGAACAAATATGTAAACATTATAGTATACGCCCACCACACTAAAAAGACATGATGGGTGATACTTTAGAACTGCATTGAATAAAGGAAGCTAAAGGAGAACCTTTTAGTGTCTGGACAAAATACTAGAAGCAAAATGTTATCTTAATTTTTCATTTTTTCCCCACTGGAAATGGTGGACAATATTATGATCATCCAGTGCGAATTTCTGCATTTGAGTATCAAGCTTCAATATTATTTTCAGATGATCCATGCTTTCGACAAGATATTCCTTATATTTTCACACTACTGTATGAAAGTGAACTTTCTGTCACTTCTCATGATGTTTCTTTTTATGTGAAGTGAAACTTGTTTACTAATATAACAACCACCTACAGAAACCAGAAAACCAAACACACAGAAATGACAGGACATCAGTTTGAACATCACAATGGCATATATTGCTACAGCAATGCAATTGTTAATCTTCTTTTTTTCTTACTATCTATGAGTCTATGAAACAAATAATTCACCAGCATGTAGATCAATGCTTCTGAAAAACCTTGATAAATGTTCAGGAAAACCTTTTGTCACAGAACCTCATTTGCCACTTTACAAGTGACATAAGGGATATGGTAGATATGTATAGAGGTGTTATCTATTTTCTACTAATGAACAACAAGAGGCTCAAGAATTCTGTATGGCTGTTCTTGAAATAATAGCTTCAAAACCTCACCTGAGTTGTGAGCTCTTTGGAATTAGCTACTCTTAAGAACATGAATGCTTTCATTGCCTACATTCAAGCTGCACTACACAATTTGAATGATTTGTATACCTACCAATCCCTGATTACAAATCAGTCTCATTTATGAATTCAATATCTAAAGCTGTGCAAAACAACTTGCATCCACAACTTGTCTCACTTAATTTAACAATTGTAACAAAACATCTTATTTTGATGATTCAAAACTGTACTCTCAGCAATAAGAAAATTAAAATTTGTAGTTCTAACTTTACTGCTTCACACATTTATTTTTCAGGACTCACCTATGATAATAGTGCCATAATTTTTCATCGTGAAGTGACTACATGTTCGGTACACTACACAATGTACTTAAAAAACAGCACAGGTTGGACAGAAAGTGATGTTACAAATCCTACATTTAGGCGTGGACTGACTAAATATTTACAGCAGTTAGCTTCTTATTTTCCATCAAAAGTTCTATGTCATGCTGTTTCCACTGTTACAAGACTAAAATAGTACTCATAATTCTATTTACATAATCCAGTAGATATGTCATTATGTGGCTTGGCATGAATGATGACATTTGTAAAAATCTGCTGTAAGTATTTCAGTCTTCTATGTTTTTGCATTCATCATATTGCTTAGTTTGATGGGTGAGCAGCTGGACATGCACAACACTTATGGTTTTTTTTCACAATTCAGTTGATTAGTTTTTCCTCAGTGTTTCATGATGACTACTACCATGTGATCATGTTAAACTGTAAGTGTTCTAAATAATGACATAGTACTGTACATAAATGTTACTCATGTCTGAGAAACACATAAAAGGAAAACAATAATGGACTGGCTTTATATTGTGTTAATACAATCAAATATCACTGTAGTACTCTATTATAAACTTACCTCTTCAGCAATGACAGGTGTGGGACAGTTGTAAGGTGGCTTGACAAAATAAAAACAAATAACTTCCAAGCTCTACTACCTTCTCCTCGCAAAAATAGCAGTGAATGGGGCTATTCCTTTTTCCTACAATTGGAAAAACTGTGAGCCAATGAAAGGCTGTTTTACAAAGGCAAAAGAGCAATAAAAGTCAGTTTACCAAAAGCAAACGTAGCTATACCTCTAGTCTGTGCCAGTGTCCTCCACTTAGCAATACTGTACGAGATGCCACTCGACTCCAATGAATGGCATCCACTCACCTGTATCAGCTGTCCCACCACTGTACCACACACCACTCTATTGCACAACTTCTCACCCGCTGTATGTCACTCTACTCTATGCACCTCCACTATAACACACTGTAAGACACCACAGTGTATGACATGGCACTCAACAGTATGCCTCTCCACTCTACAACACTCTATTTTCTCTATTCTACTTTATAGCAGTAGACGGAAAGACACCCCACTCGACTACACTACACTCAATGCCATTTCACTCAACGTGACTCAACATGACAACAGTCCACTCCTCTTTAGTCTACAGCACACACATCCACTATACCCCACTCCAGTCTACACCACTGAACGACAGTGTACTCCTCTCTATGACACGCTACATTCATCTACTCTTTAACATTCTACTCTATCCCACTGTACGACAACCTACTTCATTGTGTAGCACTGTACAACACTCTACTACACTCTATGCCACTCTTTGATACTCTACTCAATTCTCTAACATTCCATGCTTATCCATTCTACAACACCCTATTCCAATATGTACCACTCTACCAAACTGTACTCCATTCTGTATCAGTTTATGACACTCTACTACACTGAACTCCACTGTATGGTACAGTACTACACTTTACAGCACTGCATGCTCCTCCAGTTTACAAAACTGTACTACACTGTATACCACTGTCTGACCCTCAATTCCACTCTACAACACTACTCCACTCTACAACATGTAACTGAATGATACACCATTCCACTCTAATATATGAAACATCACTCTACTGTATGTTACTCTACTGTACAACACTCCACGGAACTATGTGCCCCACCACTCTATGCCACTCAACTTCACTGTGGAAACTGGAGGTCAAACACTGCTCTACTCCAGTCCACTGTACAATCCAATCCAGCATATGAAACTCTACACCACTCCACTCATGACACACCACACCACTACACTATACAACACTCCACTCTACTGAATGGAGCTCCACCCCACTTCAATGTATGAGATGCCACTGCACTCTGTAACACCCACTCCAGTTTACAACATGCCACTCCATTCTATAAGATGCTACTCAACTGGACACCACTCCATTTAATGGCCCTACACTGTAAGACACTTTAAAATATGCCACTCTATAACACAGTACTCCAGTCTACAGCAGTCTACTTTATGCCCCTTCTCTATAAGACACTTACCAACACCCTACTACACTGTACTCTACTGTATGATACTCAGCTGCATTCTACACACCCCTACAACACTGTACTCCACTGTGAGACACTCTGTGCTTCTACACTTTACAGCTCTATATTCCACTCAATGCCATTCTACAACACAGTACACCACTGTATGACACTCAATGATACTGTACTCCAATCTACCACAGTCTACAAAACTCCACTCTACAAGGCTCCTTTATACGACACTCCACTACAGAGCACTAAATTGTATGGCACTCCCCTCTACTGAACTTTACCATACTGCACTGTGTACAACTCAACTCAGTGCTATTCCACTCTTCAAAACTCTACTCACTCCGAGCCACTGTATATCAATTTGCTCAATGACACTTAGTTTAACACTTCACTTGACGAGGATACACTCAAAAACCCTCCAGTCTATGACACTGCACTTTACAACACTTCACTGTATGACACTGCACCTTGCATCACTCCACTCAACTTTATGCCAATCCACTCTATGATAGTGTACCCCAATTTAAATACAATCAGATATAACCGTACTACAGTATTATAAACTCATTATGTGGAGCCACCATAAGACAATTATTTGATCTACCTCATACTTATCTTTAATTTTATATTAATTATAATATTGTATATTGCTACCTGAAAATATATGGTTAATGTTAGCACAAGATCTTTACAATTAAAAATATTTGGTTGGATCTGAAAATACCCTTTTTTCAGTGTTTTTTTAAAACAATTAATGGCAGTTTATTTTTTTCTCATGGGTCAACTTGACGAACCAACAAATGCTAGATGACCATGAAACAGGAGAAATTGGGGGATGGCAGGGAAACTAAGGATGTTGGGGATAGACACTGGGGGGCATTACAAGCTTGTGGTGTATGTTCAGATCTTTGATTCCTGCACCAATTACTGCATAGCAAACTGTATATAGCAGTAATGGAATACTGGTCCTCAATGCTCCTATCCAACCTCAATAAGTGGACTGGCACAGTGGTATCAGGAGCAGGTACTGATGGCGGAAGAGATGGAGTGGGTGGTGGTTGAGGTCCTGCTGATGCTGAATAGGTTGAAGGTGTTGGAGTGTTGGAAGAAGTAGCTGCTGCTAATGTTGCTGCTATAGCGTCTTGTTAGTCCTTCTCCTGTCTTCTTTCAGCCCATGGGAACCTAGTAGAGTGGATCACCTCAAGGTGCTTCTGCATTTCTGGCATCCCAAACGAGTACTGCTGTTGGTTGCCATGGGAAATAAAGTAATAATAGAAGCTGCAGTCCACCAGTTTTGCAATTACTTTTTTTCTCCATCTGACAAGAATAAAAACTGACACACAACAGACTTTCAGTTTTATTCTGATGCTCCACTTCCTGTTCCTCCTGTTAGGGTAATCTGCTCCCCCTATTCGTCCTCCTCTTCCTCCAGATGCAGATCTTGCTGGCTAGCCATTAGAAAGTCAAGAAAACTTTCAAAGGTGGGTGCAAAAAAGATTTTTCCTTAGGAAATAGTAGAACCTCACTTTTGAACCTCACAGTACAAAAGGTGAAAAGGGGTGTAAACTTCCAGATTCTTATTGTTGCTATGTTAAAAACCAATGCAATGGTGTTTAACAACCGCAAAGTACTGCACTACTATTGTGATAGTATCTGGGAGGTACCACGGTTCCTACAAAATAAAAAAAGAAATAAAAACTCTCAAAATGAAAATATGCATAATATAAGCTGCCTCTTACAACAGCCTTTGTTGTTCTGAAAGTAAAGATATTCTACAATAAAAAAAACAAAGATGAAAACCATTATCTCATTGGTTCATAGCACCAAGTAGGCTATAAACAAAGCCAAATACTAGTAAATGAAGACTATGGAGACTGTTACAAAGTAGCAACAAATTGCCTATACACATAGCGCAATACTACTAAAGACCAGCATCAACCAAACAGATTGTGGTGGCTGTAGGAAAGCAATGATGATTTATCTTTTCTTAAGAAAAATAAACAAAAACTCAGAATTTGAAAATGATGACTCATATACATGTATATACGTTTCTACATTAAACAGGTTGTTTTCTAGATGAGTTTGTAAGGCTGTTTTGGAAAATAATTATGGGTTTAATTTGTGTTATATTACGAAAACACTTTTCATAGAATAAATAAACCATAGAAATTCAATGAAATAAAGAAAGCTTAAAATCTTTCTATACAAAACCAACTTATGCTGCACAAACCTTAAAAATTCTATAGTTACGACTTACAGTTATAACTTGTGCCCGTCTCAAACGTCCTATATACCGCACACCTCCATACACAGTGCAGAGAATTAGCTAGTCACACTACATTAACTATAGCCCGTGCCTTTTCCATGCACTGCTTAAACTACATCACTGATAGCATGTTAAATGATAGCATTCGTAAACAAAGTCATGACATGTCTAATTAAATCATTTATGACAACACTGTGCATGGTAGAGTGCTGAGTTTTAATTAATGTAGTATGGCTAGCGAATTCACAACACTGAAAGGATGTGCAAGAGTTTTAGGACGTTTCAAATGGGGCACAAGCTATAACTGGAAGTTGTAACTATAACTTTAGAATTTCTATGGGTTGTATATATACATACACATATATATGTATGTGTGAGTGTGTGTATGTGTGTATAGTTGAGTTTAACATTTTAATAATTAGCTCTTTGCAGTAATATGTTTTAAGCAGTTGCAAATGTTTGCAATATTTGTTTTTTCTAATGCTTTATCTAGTTATTTTGATCAACTACATGTGTTTGCATTTGGTGATGTTTTAGAACCTATGCAACAAAGAAATAAATTTATAAATTCCAGGAGTAGCAGATGTGACATCCTTTGATCCTAGGTAACATCACAGTGTTGACCCCTTTTCCATGGAAAGCCCATGAACAGCCACATATGTACTGCTGAGAGTCTAAGTGAGGGACAAAAAGTGAACAGCGATCGTAGATTATATTTTAGGTCTAACTTGACAGCCCAGCTGTCTGCAAGAGGTATTGCTTTTAGTTTAAAAAATATATATACATAGAGCAGGCCCTGGCACCGCATTCTATTGGCTACTTGGTGTCAGTGCTTAATTTGTAAAGGAAGAAGCTCTGGTTCCATAGCTCTACTATACAGTGCTAAACATAATTGGCACACCAAATGTCAAGGCAGTATTGTGCTGAATTTACCTCAGGCCTCTTTGATCCACTACTAAACACTGCTGCACTTTAAAAAAATATATTTGTATTGTTTTATTTAACCTGTTCTGTGCCTTGGACGAGATGATCTCGTCCAAGGCTACAGTTCCCCTGTGCCTTGGACGAGATCATCTCGTCCATGGCACAGGGGAACTTGGGGGCGCGCTAGCGCGCCCCCCGTGCACCCCCCTTCCCCCCCCAGGCGGGGATGGAAGGGGAAGACCTTCCCCTTCCACCCCCGCCCCCCCCCACGGCAATCCGATGACGTCAGCGCGCGCTCAGCGCGCTGACGTCATCGAGTGTTGCCGGCGCGCTGGAAGCCATTTGCTTCCAGCGCGTCTTCGGAGCAGGAGCTCTAAGGTGAGTCCTCTCCGTTTTTGGGGGGCGGGGGGTTTGAGAAAACAGACATGGGGGGAAAGGAAAGGGTTTTTCCTTTCCCCCTGTGTCTGTTTTCTCAAGATTCCTGCTCCACGATCGCGGGCAGGGCCCGCGATCGTGGAGCAGGAATCTCCACTAGCCACCAGGGATTTTCTGTTTGACTAAATTTGGGGGCGACCCCTTGGGCAAGGGTCGCCCCCCCCGGGGGCAATTTTTATTTGGATTTCGCCCCCCCCCTGGGGGCAGATCGGCCGTTTTTTCGGCGGATCTGCTCCCAGGGGGGGGCGAAAACCACTAGACACCAGGGATATCGTTTTTTGTGTGTGTTTTTGGGGGCGACCCCTTGGGCAAGGGTCGCCCCCCCCCCGGGGGCAATTTTTATTTGTATTTCGCCCCCCCCTGGGGGCAGATTCGCCGATTTTTCGGCGGATCTGCCCCCAGGGGGGGGCGAAAACCACTAGACACCAGGGATATATTTTTTTATGTTTGTTTTTGGGGGCGACCCCTTGGGCAAGGGTCGCCCCCCCCCCGGGGCAATTTTTATTTGTATTTCGCCCCCCCCTGGGGGCAGATCGGCCGTTTTTTCGGCGGATCTGCCCCCAGGGGGGGGCGAAAACCACTAGACACCAGGGATATCGTTTTTTGTGTGTGTTTTTGGGGGCGACCCCTTGGGGAAGGGTCGCCCCCTGAAAGGGGGCACAGAGGTGTTGCCCATTTCTGCCCCCCTTGGGGTCCGATTGGCCAATTCTTTTACGCCCATCTACCCCGAGGGGGGCAGGATCCACTTAGGTACCAGGGACAACTTCTAAGTTCTTGGTGGTGGGGTGTTTGTCAACTGGCAAAGTATTTGTATTTGTGATTATAACAATTTATTTCTTCTTTTTCTTCTAGTTCAACGCTTTTGCTTCCTTTGCTGTGGATCTTTGAGGTTTTGGCAGTAGTTGTCCAGTGGTTTGCATAGTTGCATGTTTTAGGTAAGTGAACGCAATTTACTCCAAAGGAGTATTGTTGACATGTTTGTAGGTGGTGTACTAAATGCAGTATTGTGTGTTTGACATTGTCCTTAGATTTGAGCACAGTGGTGTTTGTGTTGTCATATGTCTAAATTGCTTTTTTCTTTTTTCTTTTTAGTGGGATATCATTGGTGATTGCAGAGTAGTTGCTTGGTGAGTAGCTATTTCAGGCAACTGTGTGGTATAGTTTTTTGTAGTACATAACTCTTTGTGATAAAGCTACACTTTGTTCATTACTTATTTTAGTGCTAGTTGTTGTTGGCAATCCATTTGTTGTTAGGATCATGGCTAGCCGCAAAGTGACCGCTCAGCAGGTTGTTCGCATGCTCTTTGAGTCGTCTTCAGACCATGATTACGACACTGACTCTGCATCTGAGGCAGAGGAGGAAGCAGGAGATTCTGGAAGTGAGTTTTCTGTCCAAGAGCATTCTTCTGATGAGGAAGCTACTCTCAGTGCAGATGAAGGGCCTGTGTTAGAGGAGGACATTGATGTGCCAAGAGTGCAGCAGCCTGGGGCTGCAGGGTTTCCCATTGGAAGACCTGACACCTGGATTGCCCCAAACATGGAGCAGCCACAGTTACCTGCATTTACTGGTCTCCCAGGGTGTAGAGTTAATACGGAAAACTTTCTGCCTGTCCAATTCTTTCACTTGTTTATGGACGATGTATTTTTGGAAGAGATTGTGGAGCAGACAAATGTGTATGCAGAGCAATATTTGCGGGACAACGCTGCCAGACTTAAGCCTCAGTCTAGAGCTACTCATTGGGTTCCCACATATCTGGAAGAGATGAAAAGGTTTTTAGGTTTGACTTTTTTGATGGGGTTGATCAGGAAGCCGTCACTGGCTTCTTATTGGTCTACTAGTCCCTTGATGGCAACTGCTATATTTCCTGCAACTATGACACGTAATCGGTATTTGCTTCTTCTTCGTATGCTGCATTTTGTAGACAATGCTTTAGCCTTGCCACGAGATCACCCTGATTGTGACCGCCTTTTTAAGATTAGGCCTGTCCTTGATCATTTTGTGGATCGGTTTTCAGAGGTCTATGTTCCAGGCAAAGAGATAAGTGTGGACGAGTCTTTGGTCCTTTTCAAGGGGCGTTTAGTTTTTAAGCAGTACATCCCTAGTAAGAGGGCACGGTATGGGATTAAATTGTATCTGCTGTCAGAAAGCAGTACAGGATATGTTTATAATTTCCGGGTCTACACTGGTAGGGATTCCAGTATTGACCCTCCTGGTTGTCCGGCCACTTTTGGAGTTAGCGGAAAAATTGTGTGGGAACTTGCTAGACGGCTGTTTAACAAAGGTCACCATTTGTACGTAGATAATTTCTACACTGGAGTGCAGTTGTTCAAGGAGTTGTTTAGGGTGGACACTGTTGCTTGTGGCACAATCCGTTCTAACCGCAAAGGCTATCCAAGGGAGCTTGTCTGTAAAAAACTTGAGAGGGGACAGTGCAGTGCCTTGCGGAATAATGAGCTGTTAGCTATGAAATTTTCAGACAGGAGGGATGTGTACATGCTATCGACCATCCACGATGAGAGTACTTCCCCTGTGGCTGTTTGGGGTCAGGTTGCGGAAGTGCGCAAACCTGCGTGCATTTTGGACTACAATAGGCACATGGGTGGTGTTGATAGAGTAGATCAGAGGTTGGAACCTTACACTGCTCTTCGTAAGTCGTATGTGTGGTATAAAAAGTTGGCCCTACATTTATTTCATTTGGCAACTTTTAATGCCTTTATTGTATACAAGGATTGTTCACCTGAGTCAAGGATGACTTTTGTTAAATTTCAGGAGTCGGTGATAGAAAGCCTTATTGTGGTGGAACCGGCAAGAGTTCCTAGAGTAGAAGTGGTGGAGGATGTGGCTAGATTGAAAGATCGGCACTTTCCAGATCACATTCCTCCCACTCCCAAAAAAGACATGCCCACAAAGAAATGTAGAGTATGTGCCCGGAGATCAATCCGGAGGGAGAGCCGGATGTACTGCCCCGAATGCCCTTCAAAGCCTGGGCTGTGTGTGCCCAGCTGTTTTAGAAGTTACCACACAAGGAAAAACTTTTGGGAAATACCGTGAGCGTAAGCTGTCTGTTTTATATTTTCATATGTTTCACGGTTGGCATCTGTCGTGTATTTAGTTTGATGTTTTGTGTTTGTAGTTTAGTGCCTATTTTATAATTAGTAGTTTATTTGTTGTTTATAAATTAAAAAAAGTGATTGCGGTGTGCGTGGGGTGGCGCTTGGCTGGCGGTGTGCGTGGGGTGGCGCTTGGCTGGCGGTGTGCGTGGGGTGGCGCTTGGCTGGCGGTGCCAGCCAAACGGCAGTCCACTCTCCCATCAGCTGGTGTGATTCTTGTATCAGGCATGTGGGCGTATGTAAGTGATGGGCCCTTGAGTGGCGCGGTCTGTCGATGTGAGTGTTGTAATGTGCTGGGCCCGTGGCTGGCGGTGTGAATGGTCTTGTGCGTGTCATGTATGAAAGGTGTGTGAATGGACTGTAAAGCGGTTGGTGCCTTGTCGCGGCTTTACAGCTCACGAGCTGTGAGTCATTGGTTCACTTTTTTGCCTTTCAGTTATTAGCAGTGCATTTCATTTTTGTGAAATCTCTTGTTAATAAAATTTGATCCACTGAACCATCACTCACCCTCGTGCCAAATCCAACCAGTATGTGTTGAAAAAAATGACAAAACCTGCTCCGCTGTAATCAGGCGTCGCAGCACACCTGTGACACGCTAGGTGCCTCGGGTGGGACCCCGATGATGAAGCATGCCACCAACTTGGTTGGTGGGTGAGGGGGCTTCTTCACATAACCTAAGTGTGTTTCTTTTCACTATTTTAGTGTTTGGCACATCACGGACGTATGTGCACACATCAAAATGATATATTGCAAAAATACCTCTCCCTTCTATCTCTTCAGGTTTTGGGCCTTATTCTGTTGCAGGCACCTGGCCCACCCACACAAGTGAGGTATCATTTTTATCGGGAGACTTGGGGGAATGGTGGGTGGAAGGAAATTTGTGGCTCCTCTCAGATTCCAGAACTTTCTGCCACAGAAATGAGAGGAAAAAGTGTTTTTTTGGCCAAATTTTGAGGTTTGCAAAGGATTCTGGGTAACAAAACCTGGTCCGAGCCCCGCAAGTCACCCCTCCTTGGATTCCCCTAGGTCTCTAGTTTTCAGAAATGCACAGGTTTGGTAGGTTTCCCTAGGTGCCGGCTGAGCTACAGGCCAAAATCCACAGGTAGGCACTGTTTTCTTCAAAAATTTTGGTTGTGTCCACGTTGCGCTTTGGGGCGTTTCCTGTCGCGGGCGCTAGGCCTACCCACGCAAGTGAGGTATCATTTTTATCGGGAGACGTGGGGGAACGCTGGGTGGAAGGAAATTTGTGGCTCCTCTCAGATTCCAGAACTTTCTGCCACAGAAATGTGAGGAACATGTGTTTTTTTAGCCAATTTTTTAGGTTTGCAAAGGATTCTGGGTAACAGAACCAGGTCCGAGCCCCGCCAGTCACCCCTCCTTGGATTCCCCTAGGTCTCTAGTTTTCAGAAATGTACAGGTTTGGTAGGTTTCCCTAGGTGGCGGCTGAGCTAGAGGCCAAAATCTACAGGTAGTCACTTTGCTAAAAACAGCTCTGTTTTCTGTGATATGTCCACGTTGTGTTTTGGGGCATATCCTGTCGCGGGCGCTAGGCCTACCCACGCAAGTGAGGTATCATTTTTATCGGGAGACGTGGGGGAACGCTGGGTGGAAGGAAATTTGTGGCTCCTCTCAGATTCCAGAACTTTCTGCCACAGAAATGTGAGGAACATGTGTTTTTTTAGCCAATTTTTTAGGTTTGCAAAGGATTCTGGGTAACAGAACCAGGTCCGAGCCCCGCCAGTCACCCCTCCTTGGATTCCCCTAGGTCTCTAGTTTTCAGAAATGTACAGGTTTGGTAGGTTTCCCTAGGTGGCGGCTGAGCTAGAGGCCAAAATCTACAGGTAGTCACTTTGCTAAAAACAGCTCTGTTTTCTGTGATATGTCCACGTTGTGTTTTGGGGCATATCTTGTCGCGGGCGCTAGGCCTACCCACGCAAGTGAGGTATCATTTTTATCGGGAGACGTGGGGGAACGCTGGGTGGAAGGAAATTTGTGGCTCCTCTCAGATTCCAGAACTTTCTGCAACAGAAATGTGAGGAACATGTGTTTTTTTTAGCCAATTTTTTAGGTTTGCAAAGGATTCTGGGTAACAGAACCAGGTCCGAGCCCCGCCAGTCACCCCACCTTGGATTCCCCATGGTCTCTAGTTTTCAGAAATGTACAGGTTTGGTAGGTTTCCCTAGGTGGCGGCTGAGATAGAGGCCAAAATCTACAGGTAGTCACTTTGCTAAAAACAGCTCTGTTTTCTGTGATATGTCCACGTTGTGTTTTGGGGCATATCCTGTCGCGGGCGCTAGGCCTACCCACGCAAGTGAGGTATCATTTTTATCGGGAGACGTGGGGGAACGCTGGGTGGAAGGAAATTTGTGGCTCCTCTCAGATTCCAGAACTTTCTGCCACAGAAATGTGAGGAACATGTGTTTTTTTAGCCAATTTTTTAGGTTTGCAAAGGATTCTGGGTAACAGAACCAGGTCCGAGCCCCGCCAGTCACCCCTCCTTGGATTCCCCTAGGTCTCTAGTTTTCAGAAATGTACAGGTTTGGTAGGTTTCCCTAGGTGGCGGCTGAGCTAGAGGCCAAAATCTACAGGTAGTCACTTTGCTAAAAACAGCTCTGTTTTCTGTGATATGTCCACGTTGTGTTTTGGGGCATATCTTGTCGCGGGCGCTAGGCCTACCCACGCAAGTGAGGTATCATTTTTATCGGGAGACGTGGGGGAACGCTGGGTGGAAGGAAATTTGTGGCTCCTCTCAGATTCCAGAACTTTCTGCAACAGAAATGTGAGGAACATGTGTTTTTTTAGCCAATTTTTTAGGTTTGCAAAGGATTCTGGGTAACAGAACCAGGTCCGAGCCCCTCCAGTCACCCCACCTTGGATTCCCCATGGTCTCTAGTTTTCAGAAATGTACAGGTTTGGTAGGTTTCCCTAGGTGGCGGCTGAGCTAGAGGCCAAAATCTACAGGTAGTCACTTTGCTAAAAACAGCTCTGTTTTCTGTGATATGTCCACGTTGTGTTTTGGGGCATATCCTGTCGCGGGCGCTAGGCCTACCCATGCAAGTGAGGTATCATTTTTATCGGGAGACGTGGGGGAACGCTGGGTGGAAGGAAATTTGTGGCTCCTCTCAGATTCCAGAACTTTCTGCCACAGAAATGTGAGGAACATGTGTTTTTTAGCCAATTTTTGAGGTTTGCAAAGGATTCTGGGTAACAGAACCAGGTCCGAGCCCCGCCAGTCACCCCTCCTTGGATTCCCCTAGGTCTCTAGTTTTCAGAAATGTACAGGTTTGGTAGGTTTCCCTAGGTGGCGGCTGAGCTAGAGGCCAAAATCTACAGGTAGTCACTTTGCTAAAAACAGCTCTGTTTTCTGTGATATGTCCACGTTGTGTTTTGGGGCATATCCTGTCGCGGGCGCTAGGCCTACCCACGCAAGTGAGGTATCATTTTTATCGGGAGACATGGGGGAACGCTGGGTGGAAGGAAATTTGTGGCTCCTCTCAGATTCCAGAACTTTCTGCCACAGAAATGTGAGGAACATGTGTTTTTTTAGCCAATTTTTTAGGTTTGCAAAGGATTCTGGGTAACAGAACCAGGTCCGAGCCCCGCCAGTCACCCCTCCTTGGATTCCCCTAGGTCTCTAGTTTTCAGAAATGTACAGGTTTGGTAGGTTTCCCTAGGTGGCGGCTGAGCTAGAGGCCAAAATCTACAGGTAGTCACTTTGCTAAAAACAGCTCTGTTTTCTGTGATATGTCCACGTTGTGTTTTGGGGCATATCTTGTCGCGGGCGCTAGGCCTACCCACGCAAGTGAGGTATCATTTTTATCGGGAGACGTGGGGGAACGCTGGGTGGAAGGAAATTTGTGGCTCCTCTCAGATTCCAGAACTTTCTGCAACAGAAATGTGAGGAACATGTGTTTTTTTAGCCAATTTTTTAGGTTTGCAAAGGATTCTGGGTAACAGAACCAGGTCCGAGCCCCGCCAGTCACCCCACCTTGGATTCCCCTAGGTCTCTAGTTTTCAGAAATGTACAGGTTTGGTAGGTTTCCCTAGGTGGCGGCTGAGCTAGAGGCCAAAATCTACAGGTAGTCACTTTGCTAAAAACAGCTCTGTTTTCTGTGATATGTCCACGTTGTGTTTTGGGGCATATCCTGTCGCGGGCGCTAGGCCTACCCACGCAAGTGAGGTATCATTTTTATCGGGAGACGTGGGGGAACGCTGGGTGGAAGGAAATTTGTGGCTCCTCTCAGATTCCAGAACTTTCTGCCACAGAAATGTGAGGAACATGTGTTTTTTTAGCCAATTTTTTAGGTTTGCAAAGGATTCTGGGTAACAGAACCAGGTCCGAGCCCCGCCAGTCACCCCTCCTTGGATTCCCCTAGGTCTCTAGTTTTCAGAAATGTACAGGTTTGGTAGGTTTCCCTAGGTGGCGGCTGAGCTAGAGGCCAAAATCTACAGGTAGTCACTTTGCTAAAAACAGCTCTGTTTTCTGTGATATGTCCACGTTGTGTTTTGGGGCATATCCTGTCGCGGGCGCTAGGCCTACCCACACAAGTGAGGTATCGTTTTTATCGGGAGACGTGGGGGAACGCTGGGTGGAAGGAAATTTGTGGCTCCTCTCAGATTCCAGAACTTTCTGCCACAGAAATGTGTGGAACATGTGTTTTTTTAGCTAAATTTTGAGGTTTGCAAAGGATTCTGGGTAACAGAACCTGGTCCGAGCTACACAAGTCACCCCTCCTTGGATTCCCCTAGGTCTCTAGTTTTCAGAAATGCACAGGTTTGGTAGGTTTCCCTAGGTGGCGGCTGAGCTAGAGGCCAAAATCTACAGGTAGTCACTTTGCTAAAAACAGCTCTGTTTTCTGTGATGTGTCCACGTTGTGTTTTGGGGCATATCCTGTCGCGGGCGCTAGGCCTACCCACACAAGTGAGGTACCATTTTTATCGGGAGACTTGGGGGAACATAGATTAGCAAAACAAGTACTATTGCCCCTTGTCTTTCTCTACATTTTTTCCTTCCAAATATAGGAGTGTGTGTAAAAAAGACATCTATTTGAGAAATTCCCTGTAATTCACGTGCTACTATGGTCACCCCGGAATTCAGAGATGTGCAAATAACCACTGCTCCTCAACACCTTATCTTGTGCCCTTTTTGGAAATGCAAAGGTTTTCTTGATAGCAATTTTTTACTCGTTATATTTCAGCAAATGAATTGCTGTATACCCGGTATAGAATGAAAACGCACTGCAGGGTGCAGCTCATTTATTGGCTCTGGGTTCCTCGGGTTCTTGATGAACCTACAAACCCTATATATCCCCGCAACCAGAGGAGTCCAGCAGACGTAACGGTATATTGCTTTCGATAATCTGACATTGCAGGGAAAAGTTACAGAGTAAAACGTAGAGAAAAATTTATGTTTTTTTCACCTCAATTTCAATATTTTTCTTTTTCAGCTGTTATTTTCTGTAGGAAACCCTTGTAGGATCTACACAAATGACCCCTTGCTGAATTCAGAATTTTGTCTACTTTTCAGAAATGTTTAGGTTTCTGGGATCCAGCATTGGTTTCATGACCATTCCTGTCACTGACTGGAAGGAGGCTGAAAGCACAAAAAATTGCACAAATGGGGTATGCCCCAGTAAAATGCCACAATTGTGTTGAAAAATTGGGTTTTCTGATTCAAGTCTGCCTGTTCCTGAAAGCTGGGAAGCTGCTGAGTTTAGCACCACAAACCCTTTGTTGATGCCATTTTCAGGGGAAAAACCACAAGCCTCCTTCTGCAGCCACTTTTTCCAATTTTTTTGAAAAAAACGAAAATTTCACTGTATTTTGGCCAATTTCTTGGCCTCCTTCAGGGGAACCCACAAAGTCTGGGTACCTTTAGAATCCCTAGGATGTTGGAAAAAAAGGACGCAAATTTGGCTTGGTTAGCTTATGTGGACAAAAAGTTATGAGGGCCTAAGCGCGAACTGCCCCGAATAGGCAAAAAAAGGCCTGGCACAGGAGGGGGAAAAGGCCTGGCAGCGAAGGGGTTAAATACAGCAGTACAGGAAAGAACAAAGTAATCAGGGGTAACTGGATGGGGAGAGGGCAGGGAAGCAGAAGGATGTGGGGGGGTTGTGGGCAAAGAGGGAAGGCGAGAGGAGGAAAGGGATACACAGTTTCACAACTGCATATGACATAGGCACACATCTGATGCAGGATCCTAGGTAGTGATAAAATATAACTTTCCATGTGGTGGGCAGTGGTATTGAGCAGATGGATTAAAGAAAAGAGATTGAGCTACAACTAATGTCCACTGCTATCTACAATTGTAGAACAACAACAACAATCAAGATAACTGAAATACACAAAATGATATTTATTACATATGTATGTACAACAACAAAAGAACATAATGATCAAGATTAAATATAAAATATTTACATATTCACAGGGAACGACACATACATTTATATATAGTGAATAGACAGAGACAAAGAAAAATACAAAACAAAACACAACAAATAATGAAAAATAATAGAATCATAACATTGAAAAAAGGAGCAAAAAATCCAAGTTGTCCAAAATACAATACAATACAATTTAGATATATACTTTCTCTATAACATTAATTTAAAGTCTTACTAGTATTCACAGTTTTAACATGTTAACTTAGAACCAGATCGCGTCTCCACCTAATTCAAAAAAGAAAAATTACTTGGACCCTAAAATTCATATTCCATTATAACAACTGTAGGAACTAAGCCTACGCGCATTTCGGCAGTAAACCTCTGTTTTGTAAAGCCGCCTTCATCAGGGCAGTTCCTTTTTGATGTTAGGTAACTGATATCGCAGATCTTTTAGATTCTCGTCTTTCCCATCCGAATCACATCTGATAAACATAAAAAGTAACAATAAGGAATACCATAGTCATACATTTAATCTAATTCCTTGAGATTCCGCCATCCTATCTACATAATACCACAAACCAAGAATAATCAAAAGGAATACCAAAGTGCACGAACGAAGAAATCAAGTGAAAAGATTCAAAAACAAAAATTAAAGGACAATAGAAACCAGGAAAAGATTCCACACCAAGAAACAGTGCAAGATAATTCAAACACCCACTACATGCAAAAAAAACATACAACCTATGTGGTTTCCCAAACTACTCTCCACAATAAATGTATTAACAATATTAAATGCCAGATGACAATGTTGATACGTTCTCTCATAAAGAGAACACGGAAAGGTTGGTTCTCTAGCTTCAATCTTTGATCACACGGGGCTCCCCATATAGGCCCACACTCAGATTCACAAATCCATCTCTATTTCAAAACAGAAAAACTCAAATCAGTAAAAAAGATCCATAAGTCTAATAGGCCAACCTTATACCTATAGGAGCAGTAGCTTGTTCCTAAACATACCCAAATGGTCTTCAAAATAACCGGATTCCTAGAAGGATAAATATCACAGCTTCCATCAGTCTTTCATCTATATATAAAAAGAAAAGAAAGAAAAGAACGGAGAAAACGACAATCATAAATATAACAAAAATAAGATTCCCCTATCACAAATATTCTCTCTTATCTCCTATTTTATAACATTAACTAGAGTCCCTTATTCCTAATAGTACAGAAAGCAGCTCAGATATATTTGGAACTTTCTTAGATACAATTTCACCATCCAACTTAATTCAAGATTGAGTGGCCAAAATTCCTCAATGTATACTAGATAGTAATCGCATGCACTAAAAACCTGCTCCTTTCAAATTCAGCAATGTTATAATTCTTGAAGGGGAAATGCCTTACCTTCCCATGCACTGATTTTAAATAGCGAGTGCTAAACAAACACGCCCGATAAAAGATTGCCGAATGCAGCGTTCTCCATTTTAAAGTCAGGCACTGAATTACCAATCGTGGTAGAAGCCGCGAAACGACTAAAAACCGCGAGATTTCGTACTAAAAGATCCTCATGGGATAGCGTCGGCCATCTTGGAACGGTTATAAATGCAGTCTACTGATACAGCAAAAAGACTAAAATTAAGTCAAAGAGATAGTCCGGATTGCAACGAACATGCCGTCAGAAAACAATATCGGCCATCTTAGAATGGTCATAAATATAGCCAACTAATAAGGGAAAAGACACCTACCATATTAGGAATATAACATAAAAACTAAAGAATAAACAATGAAAAAAATAATAAGTAATAAGTGAAAAACGACATAACAACACATCTATAGAGGATCCTGACCCACCTCAAAAGAAAATTCAAATTAAGGCATTCTCCCACGGTATACACTCATTAAGACCCTTCTCATATGTGTCCAGGGTAAAAATCCAAAACACTTCCTGCTTCTTCCTTATGTTTTCCATTCCTTTACCTGGGACGTCCTTAATCTTTTCCAAGATCATCCATGTCAAATCGTCAAGGTCATGTTTTTCTTTCAACCAATGTTGAACCAAAGGAGCTCCCTCCCTTTTGTTTCGAATACTCGATAGATGTTCTGAGATTCGTACTCTGATTTCACGTCCAGTTTTTCCCACATACCCCACTGAGCAAGGACAGATGATCAAATACACACAATTAGAGGTTCTACAGTTAGTCATGTCACACAGTTTGTATTTCTTATGTCCCCATACCAATAGATCACTAACAATGGCTTTGGGGCATACTTTGCAGGTTCCACACTGGTGATTTCCCAAAACTGGGACAGCACCGGTAATGGACTTTTGACAAAATTCTTTATCTCTAGGTAAGGCTGTCTTAACTAATTTATTGCGGATGTTCTGATTTTTTTTTAAAGCCAAAAGAGGTCTCTCTAATGGTTGAAGAGTTTGGTCACTATTCAGAATTTGCCAATTGCTATTAATTATTCTCCTGATTTTATCATTCATATTTGAATGTTGAATGGCACAAACTAATCGTTGTTTAGATTCTTTCGTGCATTGTTGAAACATACTCTCTCTATTGTAGTATTTTGCCCGTTTGTACGAATCTCTGACCAATCTCTTAGGGTATCCCCTCAGAAGGAGCTTTTCTTGAAGCACATCTGCATGTAAGTTATAATCACTCAATTCCGTGCAGTTTCTACGAATGCGTAGAAACTGACTAAAGGGAACCCCTTGTTTCTGACTTCTGGGGTGGTAGCTACAAAATGGAGAATAGTATTCTTTGCCGTGGGTTTTGTATATAATGATACCTCTAACTGGGAATTTTGACTTTTTATCCAAATGTCTAGGAACTCAATTCTGTTCCTGCTTTTATGGATGGAAAATTTAAGATTAGTATCACATAAATTAACCCATTTGCAGAACTCTTCTAGTTGTTCTTCACGTCCTGACCAGATAAAAAAGACATCATCTATATACCTCGACCAAAGCCTGATATTTTCGTAAAAAGGGGCAATTTCATTGTATATATGGGTCTGTTCAAATAGGCCTACATAAATATTGGCAACACTTGGAGCACAAGCTGCTCCCATACTGACTCCCTTCTTCTGCTGATACGTTTCTCCATCAAATTCAAAAAAATGACTTTCCAATACAATCTTAAGGCAATCAAGAACAAACAACAGGTGGTCCGTTATACCTTCCTTATCAAAAATTTGTCGAACCGCCTGCCAGGCTTCATGTTGGGGGATATTTGTATACAGGCCCTCAATGTCCATAGTAACCAGAAACTCACTATCTGGATTGAACCTAGCCCCTTCCAGGATTGAAATAATATGTCCTGTGTCTTTCACATATGCAGGAAGTTGTACTACTCTTGTTTTGAGAAATGTTTCCACATATTTTGATAATGGTTCCGTAATGGACCCTACTGTGGACACAATGGGTCGAAAAGGAGGATCCGTCTCACTTTTATGAACTTTCGGAAGACCATATAGAATAGGAACTCTAGTGGTCGTAGGATTCAAATATACGTACTCTTTTTCACAAATCAATCCATCATTGTATCCACATTGATGTGGATCAGTACAAACATAAGGTTAGACTTTTGTTAGGAATACCAGAACATTACAGTAAAGCCAACACTGGTTGGCAAAGGGAAGTAAAAAAGATAATTCAGGAAGTTAGTTTGAAGGCATACAATGATGGATTGATTTGTGAAAAAGAGTACGTATATTTGAATCCCAGTTAGAGGTATCATTATATACAAAACCCACGGCAAAGAATACTATTCTCCATTTTGATAGCTACCACCCCAGAAGTCAGAAACAAGGGGTTCCCTTTAATCATTTTCTACGCATTCGTAGAAACTGCACGGAATTGAGTGATTATAACTTACATGCAGATGTGCTTCAAGAAAAGCTCCTTCTGAGGGGATACCCTAAGAGATTGGTCAGAGATTCGTACAAACGGGCAAAATACTACAATAGAGAGAGTATGTTTCAACAATGCACGAAAGAATCTAAACAACGATTAGTTTGTGTCATTCAACATTCAAATATGAATGATAAAATCAGGAGAATAATTAATAGCAATTGGCAAATTCTGAATAGTGACCAAACTCTTCAACCATTAGAGAGACCTCTTTAGGCTTTCAAAAAAAATCAGAACATCCGCAATAAATTAGTTAAGACAGCCTTACCTAGAGATAAAGAATTTTGTCAAAAGTCCATTACCGGTGCTGTCCCAGTTTTGGGAAATCACCAATGTGGAACCTGCAAAGTATGCCCCAAAGCCATTGTTAGTGATCTATTGGTATGGGGACATAAGAAATACAAACTGTGTGACATGACTAACTGTAGAACCTCTAATTGTGTGTATTTGATCATCTGTCCTTGCTCAGTGGGGTATGTGGGAGAAACTGGACGTGAAATCAGAGTACGAATCTCAGAACATCTATCGAGTATTCGAAACAAAAGGGAGGGAGCTCCTTTGGTTCAACATTGGTTGAAAGAAAAACATGACCTTGACGATTTAACATGGACGATCTTGGAAAAGATTAAGGACGTCCCAGGTAAAGGAATGGAAAACATAAGGAAGAAGCGGGAAGTGTTTTGGATTTTTACCCTGGACACATATGAGAAGGGTCTTAATGAGTGTATACCGTGGGAGAATGCCTTAATTTGAACTTTCTTTTGGGGTGGGTCAGGATCCTCTATAGATGTGTTGTTATGTCGTTTTTCACTTATTATTTATTATTTTTTTCATTGTTTATTCTTTAGTTTTTATGTTATATTCCTATTATGGTAGGTGTCTTTTCCCTTATTAGTTGGCTATATTTATGACCATTCTAAGATGGCCGATATTGTTTTCTGACGGCATGTTCGTTGCAATCCGGACTATCTCTTTGACTTAATTTTAGTCTTTTTGCCGTATCAGTGGGCTGCATTTATAACCGTTCCAAGATGGCCGACGCTATCCCATGAGGCTCTTTTAGTACGAAATCTCGCGGTTTTTAGTCGTTTCGCGGCTTCTACCGCGATTGGTAATTCAGTGCCTGACTTTAAAATGGAGAACGCTGCATTCGCCAATCTTTTATCGGGCGTGTTTGTTTAGCACTCGCTATTTAAAATCAGTGCATGGGAAGGTAAGGCATTTCCCCTTCAAGAATTATAACATTGCTGAATTTGAAAGGAGCAGGTTTTTAGTGCATGCGATTACTATCTGGTATACATTGAGGAATTTTGGCCACTCAATCTTGAATTAAGTTGGATGGTGAAATTGTATCTAAGAAAGTTCCAAATATATCTGAGCTGCTTTCTGTACTATTAGGAATAAGGGACTCTAGTTAATGTTATAAAATAAGAGATAAGAGAGAATATTTGTGATAGAGAAATCTTATTTTTGCTATATTTGTGATTGTCGTTTTCTCCGTTCTTTTCTTTCTTTTCTTTTTATATATAGATGAAAGACTGATGGAAGCTGTGATATTTATCCTTTTAGGAATCCGGTTATTTTGAAGACCATTTGGGTATGTTTAGGAACAAGCTACTGCTCCTATAGGTATAAGGTTGGCCTATTAGACTTATGGATCTTTTTTACTGATTTGAGTTTTTCTGTTTTGAAATAGAGATGGATTTGTGAATCCGAGTGTGGGCCTATATGGGGAGCCTCGTGTGATCAAAGATTGAAGCTAGAGAACCAACCTTTCCGTGTTCTCTTTATGAGAGAACGTATCAACATTGTCATCTGGCATTTAACCCCTTCTGTGCCGCGGACGTAGTGGTTACGTCCCGCGGCACAGTGCTGCTGTGCCGAGGACGTAACCACTACGTCCTCGGCACACAGCCCAGAGGGAGCGCTCTCGCTCCCTCTGTGTGCTTCCCCCCACCCCCCCAAAGTCAGGGATGGAAGGGGAAGCCCTTCCCCTTCCACCCCCGACCCCCCCACCCCCCCATAATGACGTCAGCGCGCGATCGCGCGCTGACTTCATTATGGGGATTTCGCCGCACAGGAAGCCATTTGCTTCCTGTGCGGCGACGAGGAAAGAGGTGAGTTCCTCTTCCCGGTGGGTGGGGGGTTTGGGCTAAAGAGGCACCGGGGGAAAGGAAAGGCTTTTCCTTTCCCCCGGTGTCTCTTTGAGCATTCCTGCTGCCCGATCGCATTGCGATCGGGCAGCAGGAATGCCCACTAGACACCAGGGATTTTTTTTTTTTGTTGTTTGCTCGTGTTTCTTGCTGGCGGGGAGCGGCCCCTTGGGCAAGGGTCGCTCCCCTTGTGGGGGCAATTAGTTACGGCCATTTCTGCCCCCCTTGGGGGCAGATTGGCCTACTTTTTAGGCGGATCTGCCCCCAAGGGGGGCAGAAACCACTGGATCACCAGGGAATTATATTTTCTGTGCAGGTATGTTGGGAGGGGGTGCCCCCTTGGGCAAGGGGCGCCCCCCCCAAGGGGGCAGAGAACTGTTGGCCATTTCTGCCCCCCTTGGGGGCAGATCGGCCTATTTTTTTTAGGTCCATCTGCCCCCAAGGGGGGCAGAAGCCACTTAGGCACCAGGGATTGTGTGTGTAGTGGATGGGGGGGTGCCCCCTTGGGCAAGGGTCGCTCCCCTTTGGGGGGCATGTCTTTTAGGGCCATTTCTGCCCCCCTTGAGGGCAGATCAGCCTATTATTTTTAGGTTGATCTGCCCCAAGGGGGGCAGAAACCACTAGAACGCCAGGGATGTTTTTTTATGTGTTTATTTTTGTGGGGGGGCGTCCCCATGGGCACGGGGCGCCCCCCCAAGGGGGGCATTGACCTGTTGGCCATTTCTGCCCCCCCTGGGGGCAGATGGGCCTATTTTTCTAGACCCACCTGCCCCCAAGGGGGGCAGAAGCCACGTAGACACCAGGGATAGTGTGTGTGTGTGTGTGTGTGTTAGTGGATGGGGGGGGGCTTGGGCAAGGGTCGCCCCCCACTTTGGGGGCACATGTACCCAGGCCATTTCTGCACCCCTTGGAGACAGATCAGCCTATTATTTTTAGGCTGATCTGCCCCCAAGGGGGGCAGAAACCACTAGAACGCCAGGGATTTTTTTTTATGTGTTTATTTTTGTGGGGGGGTGTCCCCTTGGGCACGGGGCGCCCCCCCAAGGGGGGCATTGACCTGTTGGCCATTTCTGCCCCCCCTGGGGGCAGATGGGCCTATTTTTCTAGACCCACCTGCCCCCAAGGGGGGCAGAAGCCACGTAGACACCAGGGATAGTGTGTGTGTGTGTGTGTGTTAGTGGATGGGGGGGGGCTTGGGCAAGGGTCGCCCCCCACTTTGGGGGCACATGTACCCAGGCCATTTCTGCACCCCTTGGAGACAGATCAGCCTATTATTTTTAGGCTGATCTGCCCCCAAGGGGGGCAGAAACCACTAGAACGCCAGGGTTTTTTTTTAATGTGTTTATTTTTGTGGGGGGGCGTCCCCTTGGGCACGGGGCGCCCCCCCAAGGGGGGCATTGACCTGTTGGCCATTTCTGCCCCCCCTGGGGGCAGATGGGCCTATTTTTCTAGACCCACCTGCCCCCAAGGGGGGCAGAAGCCACGTAGACACCAGGGATAGTGTGTGTGTGTGTGTGTGTTAGTGGATGGGGGGGGGCTTGGGCAAGGGTCGCCCCCCACTTTGGGGGCACATGTACCCAGGCCATTTCTGCACCCCTTGGAGACAGATCAGCCTATTATTTTTAGGCTGATCTGCCCCCAAGGGGGGCAGAAACCACTAGAACGCCAGGGATTTTTTTTTATGTGTTTATTTTTGTGAGGGGGCGTCCGCTCGGGCACGGGGCGCCCCCCCAAGGGGGGCATTGACCTGTTGGCCATTTCTGCCCCCCCTGGGGGCAGATGGGCCTATTTTTCTAGACCCACCTGCCCCCAAGGGGGGCAGAAGCCACGTAGACACCAGGGATAGTGTGTGTGTGTGTGTGTGTGTGTTAGTGGATGGGGGGGGGCTTGGGCAAGGGTCGCCCCCCACTTTGGGGGCACATGTACCCAGGCCATTTCTGCACCCCTTGGAGACAGATCAGCCTATTATTTTTAGGCTGATCTGCCCCCAAGGGGGGCAGAAACCACTAGAACGCCAGGGTTTTTTTTTTATGTGTTTATTTTTGTGGGGGGGCGTCCCCTTGGGCACGGGGCGCCCCCCCAAGGGGGGCATTGACCTGTTGGCCATTTCTGCCCCCCCTGGGGGCAGATGGGCCTATTTTTCTAGACCCACCTGCCCCCAAGGGGGGCAGAAGCCACGTAGACACCAGGGATAGTGTGTGTGTGTGTGTGTGTTAGTGGATGGGGGGGGGCTTGGGCAAGGGTCGCCCCCCACTTTGGGGGCACATGTACCCAGGCCATTTCTGCACCCCTTGGAGACAGATCAGCCTATTATTTTTAGGCTGATCTGCCCCCAAGGGGGGCAGAAACCACTAGAACGCCAGGGATTTTTTTTAATGTGTTTATTTTTGTGGGGGGGCGTCCCCTCGGGCACGGGGCGCCCCCCCAAGGGGGGCATTGACCTGTTGGCCATTTCTGCCCCCCCTGGGGGCAGATGGGCCTATTTTTCTAGACCCACCTGCCCCCAAGGGGGGCAGAAGCCACGTAGACACCAGGGATAGTGTGTGTGTGTGTGTGTGTTAGTGGATGGGGGGGGGCTTGGGCAAGGGTCGCCCCCCACTTTGGGGGCACATGTACCCAGGCCATTTCTGCACCCCTTGGAGACAGATCAGCCTATTATTTTTAGGCTGATCTGCCCCCAAGGGGGGCAGAAACCACTAGAACGCCAGGGATTTTTTTTTATGTGTTTATTTTTGTGGGGGGGCGTCCCCTTGGGCACGGGGCGCCCCCCCAAGGGGGGCATTGACCTGTTGGCCATTTCTGCCCCCCCTGGGGGCAGATGGGCCTATTTTTCTAGACCCACCTGCCCCCAAGGGGGGCAGAAGCCACGTAGACACCAGGGATAGTGTGTGTGTGTTAGTGGATGGGGGGGGGTTTGGGCAAGGGTCGCCCCCCACTTTGGGGGCACATGTACCCAGGCCATTTCTGCACCCCTTGGAGACAGATCAGCCTATTATTTTTAGGCTGATCTGCCCCCAAGGAGGGCAGAAACCACTAGAACGCCAGGGATTTTTTTTTATGTGTTTATTTTTGTGGGGGGGCGTCCCCTCGGGCACGGGGCGCCCCCCCAAGGGGGGCATTGACCTGTTGGCCATTTCTGCCCCCCCTGGGGGCAGATGGGCCTATTTTTCTAGACCCACCTGCCCCCAAGGGGGGCAGAAGCCACGTAGACACCAGGGATAGTGTGTGTGTGTGTGTGTGTTAGTGGATGGGGGGGGGCTTGGGCAAGGGTCGCCCCCCACTTTGGGGGCACATGTACCCAGGCCATTTCTGCACCCCTTGGAGACAGATCAGCCTATTATTTTTAGGCTGATCTGCCCCCAAGGGGGGCAGAAACCACTAGAACGCCAGGGATTTTTTTTTATGTGTTTATTTTTGTGGGGGGCGTCCCCTTGGTCACGGGGCGCATTGACCTGTTGGCCATTTCTACACCCCCTGGGGGCAGATGGGCCTATTTTCTTAGGCCCACCTGCCCCCAAGGGGGCAGAAGCCACTTAGGCACCAGGGATAGTGTTGTGTGTGTTTTTTTTGTTTTTTTTTGTTTGAGGGCTGTCCCCTTTGGCAAGGGTCGCTCTCCATGGGGACACAGTACTAAAGGTATTTTCTGGCTTCCTTGGGGCAGACAGGCCTATTTTTTTAGTAGGCCCATCTGCCCCTATGACAGAATCCACTTAGGCACCAATTTCTAAAATGTTTGATGGTGGGGTGTTTGTCAACTGAAGAAGTCTTTGCATTTGTGATAAAAAAAAAATTCCTCCTTTTTGTTCTAGTTCAAAGCTTTTGCTTTATTTGCTGTGGCTCCTTGCGGTTTTGGCGGTGGTTGACCTGCAGTTTGCACAGTTGCATGTTTTAGGTAAGTAAAAACAATTTACTCCAAAGGAGTATTGTTGCCATGCATGAATGACATGTTTGTAGGGGGTGTACTAAATGCAGGATTGTGTGTGAAATTGTCCTTAGGTTTGTGCACAATGATATTTGTTGTGTCTTATTTCTAATTTGCCTTTCTTTCTTTCTTTTTAGTGGGATATCATTGGTGATTGCTGTGTAGTTGCTGGTGAATCAAGCTTTTTCAGGCAAGTGAGCGGTATAGTTTTTGAGTTTGTAACTCTTACTAACAAAGCTACACTTTGTTACTTGTCTTACACAGTGCTGGTTGTTGGTGGTGAATTTGTCCAGTTAATTTTAGCAGGAGAGATCATGGCTAGCCGCAGGATGACCGCTCAGCAGGTGGTTGGTATGCTTTTTGAGTCACAGTCTGATCATGACTATGAGACGGACTCTGCATCTGAGGCAGAGGAGGAAGTCAGAGATTCTGGCAGTGATGTTTCTGTTGGAGGGGAATCTTCTGATGATGAAGCCACACTCAGTGCAGATGAAGGTTCTGTTTTAGAGGAGGACATTGATGTGCCAATAGTGCAGCAACCTGGGGCTGAAAGGTTTCCCGTTAGAAGACCTGATGTCTGGGTTGCCCCAAACATGGAGCAGCCAGAGTTGCCTGCCTTTACTGGTCTCCCGGGGTGTAACGCCAATACAGAGAACTTTATGCCTATCAATTTCTTTGAGTTATTCATGGATGATGTGTTTTTGGAAGAGATTGTTGAGCAGACTAATTTGTATGCGGAGCAGCATTTGAGGGACAACGCTGCTAGACTTAGGCCACACTCTAGAGCTGCCCAGTGGATTCCCACAAATTTGGAGGAGCTAAAAAAGTTTTTGGGTTTGACTTTTTTGATGGGGTTGATAAGGAAGCCGTCACTGGCTTCTTATTGGTCTACTAGTCCCTTGATGGCAACAGCTATATTTCCAGCTACCATGAGTCGTAATCGGTATTTGCTTCTTCTTAGGATGCTGCATTTTGTTGACAATGCATTAGCCTTGCCACGAGATCACCCAGATTCTGACCGTCTTTTTAAGATTAGGCCTGTCCTTGATCATTTTGTAGATCGGTTTTCGGAGGTCTATGTTCCAGGCAAAGAGATAAGTGTGGACGAGTCTTTGGTCCTCTTCAAGGGTCGTTTGGTTTTTAGGCAGTACATTCCTAGCAAAAGGGCACGATATGGAATTAAATTGTATATGCTGTCTGAAAGTAGGACAGGATATGTGTATAGTTTCCGTGTGTACACTGGTAGGGATTCCAATATTGACCCCCCTGGTTGTCCTCCCACTTTTGGAGTTACTGAGAAAATAGTGTGGGATCTTGGTAGACGACTGTTCAACAAAGGTCACCATTTGTATGTAGATAACTTCTACACTGGTGTGCAGTTGTTCAAGGAATTGTTTAGAGTGGACACAGTTGCTTGTGGCACAATCCGTTCTAACCGGAAAGGCTATCCAAGGGAGCTTGTCTGTAAAAAACTTGAGAGGGGACAGTGCTGTGCCTTGCGGAACGAGGAGCTGCTAGCTTTGAAATTTTCAGACAAGAGGGATGTCTACATGCTAAGTACCATCCATGATGAGAGTACTTCCCCTGTGACTGTTTGGGGCCAGGTTGCTGAAGTGCGCAAACCTGTGTGCATTTTAGATTATAATAAGCACATGGGAGGTGTAGATAGAGTTGACCAGAGGTTGGAACCTTATACTGCTATTCGTAAGTCTTATGTTTGGTATAAGAAGTTAGCACTTCACCTCTTCCACTTAGCAACCTTCAATGCTTTTATTGTGTTTAGGGATAGGTCTCCAGACTCAAAGATGACATTTGTGAAATTTCAGGAGTCAGTGATAGAGAGCCTTATTGTGGTGGAACAGGCCAGAGTTCCTAGAGAAGCAGTGGTGGAGGATGTGGCTAGATTGAAAGATCGCCACTTTGCTGAGCACATTCCTCCCACACCCAAAAAAGACTTTCCAGCTAAGAAATGTAGAGTGTGTTTTCGAAGAGGTATCCGGAGGGAGTCTCGAATGTACTGCCCAGATTGTCCTTCAAAGCCTGGGCTGTGTGTCGGTGCTTGTTTTAAGAATTACCACACCCAGAAGAATTTCTGGGAACAACCATGAGTGTAAACTCATGTCTGTTTTGTATTTTCATGTGTTTAGTTTCATGGTTAGCATTTCTGTCATGTTGTTAGTTAGAGCTTTTGTGTTTGTTGTTTTGTAATTCTTTCTACTTAGTTAGGGGTTCCTCTGTTAAAAAAAAAAAAAATATGATGCCATTGTGTGTGGAGTGGGGCTTGGCTGAGACTGTACATATTGACTTGATGTTGGCTACTGCAACACACTGCAAGCCAAACACCAGTCCACACACTCCCATCAGCTGGTGTGATTGTTGTATCAGGCATGTGGGCGTATGTAAGTGATGGGCCCTTGAGTGGCGCTGTCTGTCGATGTGAGTGTTGTAATGTGCTGGGCCCGTGGCTGGCGGTGTGAATGGCCTTGTGTGTGTCATGTATGAAAGTTGTGTGAATGGACTGTAAAGCGGTTGGTGCCTTGTCGCGGCTTTACAGCTCACGAGCTGTGAGTCATTGGTTCAGTTTTTTGCCTTTCAGTTACTAACAGTGCTTTTCATTTTTGTGAAAGCTCTTGTTAGTAAAATTTGATCCACTGAACCATCACTCACCCTCGTGCCAAATCCAACCAGTATGTGTGGTAAAAATGACCAAACCTGCTCCGCTGTAATCAGGCGTCGCAGCACACCTATGACACGCTAGGTGCCTCAGGTGGGACCCCGATGATGAAGCATGCCACCAACTTGGTTGGTGGGTGAGGGGTCTTTTTCACATAACCTAAGTGTGTTTCTTTTCAAAATTTTAGTGTTTGGCACATCACGGACGTATGTGGGCACATCAAAACGATATATTACAAAACTACCTGTATTTGGGGGGGGAGAGGGCACCTATGTTTTTGGTCCTGTGTGCGGCCTTCATCTAGGGAAACCTACCAAACCCAGACATTTTTTAAAACTAGACACCCCAAGGAGTCTAGGGAGGAGTGGCTTGCGTGGATCCCCCAACATTTTCTTACCCAGACTACTCTGTAAACCTCAAAATGTGCTTAAAAAAAACATATTTTCCTGACTTTTCTTCGTACGATCACCACTCCAGCACAAAATTCCTACTCCCCAGTGTTCCCCTCAGTCTCCCAAATAAAATGACACCTCACGTATGTGGGTCCCCAAAGCAGAGTCAGTCTAAAGATGTATAAAAGAATATGTCCTTATAAACTCGCAGTACTATCCCCTGTATCTCTACAAGTTTTGGGCCTTATTCTGTTGGAGGCACCTGGCCCACCCACACAACTGAGGTATCATTTTTATCGGGAGACTTGGGGGAACGCTGGGTGGAAGAAAATTTGTGGCTCCACTCAGATTCCAGAACTTTCTGTCACCGAAATGTGTGAAAAATGCGTTTTTTTAGCCAATATTTGAGGTTTGGAAAGGATTCTGGGTAACAGAACCTGGTCAGAGCCCCTCAAGTCACCCCATCTTGGATTCCCCTAGGTCTCTAGTTTTCAGAAATGCACAGGTTTGGTTGGTTTCCCTAGGTGCTGGCTGAGCTACAGGCCAAAAACTACAGGTAGGCACTGTTTTCAATGAAAAAATGTGATGTGTCCACGTTGCGCTTTGGGGCGTTTCCTGTCGCGGGCGCTAGGCCTACCCACACAAGTGAGGTATCATTTTTATCGGGAGAGGTGGGGGAACGCTGGGTGGAATCAAATTTGTGGCTCCTCTCAGATTCCAGAACTTTCTGCCACAGAAATGTGAGGAACATGTGTTTTTTTAGCCAATTTTTGAGCTTTGCAAAGGATTCTGGGTAACAGAACCTGGTCCGAGCCCCGCCAGTCACCCCTCCTTGGATTCCCCTAGGTCTCTAGTTTTCAGAAATGCACAGGTTTGGTAGGTTTCCCTAGGTGGCGGCTGAGCTACAGGCCAAAATCTACAGGTAGGCACTTCGCTAAAAACAGGTCTGTTTTCTTCCAAAATTTTGGTGGTGTCCACGTTGCGCTTTGGGGCGTTTCCTGTCGCGGGCGCTAGGCCTACCCACGCAAGTGAGGTATCATTTTTATCGGGAGACTTGGGGGAACGCTGGGTGGAAGGAAATTTGTGGCTCCTCCCAGATTCCAGAACTTTCTGCCACAGAAATGTGAGGAACATGTGTTTTTTTAGCCAATTTTTGAGCTTTGCAAAGGATTCTGGGTAACAGAACCTGGTCCGAGCCCCGCCAGTCACCCCTCCTTAAATTCCCCTAGGTCTCTAGTTTTCAGAAATGCACAGGTTTGGTAGGTTTCCCTAGGTGGCGGCTGAGCTACAGGCCAAAATCTACAGGTAGGCACTTTGCTAAAAACAGGTCTGTTTTCTGTGATGTGTCCACGTTGCGCTTTGGGGCGTTTCCTGCGCGGGCGCTAGGCCTACCCACACAAGTGAGGTATCATTTTTATCGGGAGACGTGGGGGAACGCTGGGTGGAAGGAAATTTGTGGCTCCTCTCAGATTACAGAACTTTCTGCCACAGAAATGTGAGGAACATGTGTTTTTTTAGCCAATTTTTGAGCTTTGCAAAGGATTCTGGGTAACAGAACCTGGTCCGAGCCCCGCCAGTCACCCCTCCTTGGATTCCCCTAGGTCTCTAGTTTTCAGAAATGCACAGGTTTGGTAGGTTTCCCTAGGTGGCGGCTGAGCTACAGGCCAAAATCTACAGGTAGGCACTTCGCTAAAAACAGGTCTGTTTTCTTCCAAAATTTTGGTGGTGTCCACGTTGCGCTTTGGGGCGTTTCCTGTCGCGGGCGCTAGGCCTACCCACGCAAGTGAGGTATCATTTTTATCGGGAGACTTGGGGGAACGCTGGGTGGAAGGAAATTTGTGGCTCCTCCCAGATTCCAGAACTTTCTGCCACAGAAATGTGAGGAACATGTGTTTTTTTAGCCAATTTTTGAGCTTTGCAAAGGATTCTGGGTAACAGAACCTGGTCCGAGCCCCGCCAGTCACCCCTCCTTGGATTCCCCTAGGTCTCTAGTTTTCAGAAATGCACAGGTTTGGTAGGTTTCCCTAGGTGGCGGCTGAGCTACAGGCCAAAATCTACAGGTAGGCACTTTGCTAAAAACAGGTCTGTTTTCTGTGATGTGTCCACGTTGCGCTTTGGGGCGTTTCCTGTCGCGGGCGCTAGGCCTACCCACACAAGTGAGGTATCATTTTTATCGGGAGACGTGGGGGAACGCTGGGTGGAAGGAAATTTGTGGCTCCTCTCAGATTCCAGAACTTTCTGCCACAGAAATGTGAGGAACATGTGTTTTTTTAGCCAATTTTTGAGCTTTGCAAAGGATTCTGGGTAACAGAACCTGGTCCGAGCCCCGCCAGTCACCCCTCCTTGGATTCCCCTAGGTCTCTAGTTTTCAGAAATGCACAGGTTTGGTAGGTTTCCCTAGGTGGCGGCTGAGCTACAGGCCAAAATCTACAGGTAGGCACTTCGCTAAAAACAGGTCTGTTTTCTTCCAAAATTTTGGTGGTGTCCACGTTGCGCTTTGGGGCGTTTCCTGTCGCGGGCGCTAGGCCTACCCACGCAAGTGAGGTATCATTTTTATCGGGAGACTTGGGGGAACGCTGGGTGGAAGGAAATTTGTGGCTCCTCCCAGATTCCAGAACTTTCTGCCACAGAAATGTGAGGAACATGTGTTTTTTTAGCCAATTTTTGAGCTTTGCAAAGGATTCTGGGTAACAGAACCTGGTCCGAGCCCCGCCAGTCACCCCTCCTTGGATTCCCCTAGGTCTCTAGTTTTCAGAAATGCACAGGTTTGGTAGGTTTCCCTAGGTGGCGGCTGAGCTACAGGCCAAAATCTACAGGTAGGCACTTTGCTAAAAACAGGTCTGTTTTCTGTGATGTGTCCACGTTGCGCTTTGGGGCGTTTCCTGTCGCGGGCGCTAGGCCTACCCACACAAGTGAGGTATCATTTTTATCGGGAGACGTGGGGGAACGCTGGGTGGAAGGAAATTTGTGGCTCCTCTCAGATTCCAGAACTTTCTGCCACAGAAATGTGAGGAACATGTGTTTTTTTAGCCAATTTTTGAGCTTTGCAAAGGATTCTGGGTAACAGAACCTGGTCCGAGCCCCGCCAGTCACCCCTCCTTGGATTCCCCTAGGTCTCTAGTTTTCAGAAATGCACAGGTTTGGTAGGTTTCCCTAGGTGGCGGCTGAGCTACAGGCCAAAATCTACAGGTAGGCACTTCGCTAAAAACAGGTCTGTTTTCTTCCAAAATTTTGGTGGTGTCCACGTTGCGCTTTGGGGCGTTTCCTGTCGCGGGCGCTAGGCCTACCCACGCAAGTGAGGTATCATTTTTATCGGGAGACTTGGGGGAACGCTGGGTGGAAGGAAATTTGTGGCTCCTCCCAGATTCCAGAACTTTCTGCCACAGAAATGTTAGGAACATGTGTTTTTTTAGCCAATTTTTGAGCTTTGCAAAGGATTCTGGGTAACAGAACCTGGTCCGAGCCCCGCCAGTCACCCCTCCTTGGATTCCCCTAGGTCTCTAGTTTTCAGAAATGCACAGGTTTGGTAGGTTTCCCTAGGTGGCGGCTGAGCTACAGGCCAAAATCTACAGGTAGGCACTTTGCTAAAAACAGGTCTGTTTTCTGTGATGTGTCCACGTTGCGCTTTGGGGCGTTTCCTGTCGCGGGCGCTAGGCCTACCCACACAAGTGAGGTATCATTTTTATCGGGAGACATGGGGGAACGCTGGGTGGAAGGAAATTTGTGGCTCCTCTCAGATTCCAGAACTTTCTGCCACAGAAATGTGAGGAACATGTGTTTTTTTAGCCAATTTTTGAGCTTTGCAAAGGATTCTGGGTAACAGAACCTGGTCCGAGCCCCGCCAGTCACCCCTCCTTGGATTCCCCTAGGTCTCTAGTTTTCAGAAATGCACAGGTTTGGTAGGTTTCCCTAGGTGGCGGCTGAGCTACAGGCCAAAATCTACAGGTAGGCACTTCGCTAAAAACAGGTCTGTTTTCTTCCAAAATTTTGGTGGTGTCCACGTTGCGCTTTGGGGCGTTTCCTGTCGCGGGCGCTAGGCCTACCCACGCAAGTGAGGTATCATTTTTATCGGGAGACTTGGGGGAACGCTGGGTGGAAGGAAATTTGTGGCTCCTCCCAGATTCCAGAACTTTCTGCCACAGAAATGTGAGGAACATGTGTTTTTTTAGCCAATTTTTGAGCTTTGCAAAGGATTCTGGGTAACAGAACCTGGTCCGAGCCCCGCCAGTCACCCCTCCTTGGATTCCCCTAGGTCTCTAGTTTTCAGAAATGCACAGGTTTGGTAGGTTTCCCTAGGTGGCGGCTGAGCTACAGGCCAAAATCTACAGGTAGGCACTTTGCTAAAAACAGGTCTGTTTTCTGTGATGTGTCCACGTTGCGCTTTGGGGCGTTTCCTGTCGCGGGCGCTAGGCCTACCCACACAAGTGAGGTATCATTTTTATCGGGAGACGTGGGGGAACGCTGGGTGGAAGGAAATTTGTGGCTCCTCTCAGATTCCAGAACTTTCTGCCACAGAAATGTGAGGAACATGTGTTTTTTTAGCCAATTTTTGAGCTTTGCAAAGGATTCTGGGTAACAGAACCTGGTCCGAGCCCCGCCAGTCACCCCTCCTTGGATTCCCCTAGGTCTCTAGTTTTCAGAAATGCACAGGTTTGGTAGGTTTCCCTAGGTGGCGGCTGAGCTACAGGCCAAAATCTACAGGTAGGCACTTCGCTAAAAACAGGTCTGTTTTCTTCCAAAATTTTGGTGGTGTCCACGTTGCGCTTTGGGGCGTTTCCTGTCGCGGGCGCTAGGCCTACCCACGCAAGTGAGGTATCATTTTTATCGGGAGACTTGGGGGAACGCTGGGTGGAAGGAAATTTGTGGCTCCTCCCAGATTCCAGAACTTTCTGCCACAGAAATGTGAGGAACATGTGTTTTTTTAGCCAATTTTTGAGCTTTGCAAAGGATTCTGGGTAACAGAACCTGGTCCGAGCCCCACCAGTCACCCCTCCTTGGATTCCCCTAGGTCTCTAGTTTTCAGAAATGCACAGGTTTGGTAGGTTTCCCTAGGTGGCGGCTGAGCTACAGGCCAAAATCTACAGGTAGGCACTTTGCTAAAAACAGGTCTGTTTTCTGTGATGTGTCCACGTTGCGCTTTGGGGCGTTTCCTGTCGCGGGCGCTAGGCCTACCCACACAAGTGAGGTATCATTTTTATCGGGAGACGTGGGGGAACGCTGGGTGGAAGGAAATTTGTGGCTCCTCTCAGATTCCAGAACTTTCTGCCACAGAAATGTGAGGAACATGTGTTTTTTTAGCCAATTTTTGAGCTTTGCAAAGGATTCTGGGTAACAGAACCTGGTCCGAGCCCCGCCAGTCACCCCTCCTTGGATTCCCCTAGGTCTCTAGTTTTCAGAAATGCACAGGTTTGGTAGGTTTCCCTAGGTGGCGGCTGAGCTACAGGCCAAAATCTACAGGTAGGCACTTCGCTAAAAAACAGGTCTGTTTTCTTCCAAAATTTTGGTGGTGTCCACGTTGCGCTTTGGGGCGTTTCCTGTCGCGGGCGCTAGGCCTACCCACGCAAGTGAGGTATCATTTTTATCGGGAGACTTGGGGAAACGCTGGGTGGAAGGAAATTTGTGGCTCCTCCCAGATTCCAGAACTTTCTGCCACAGAAATGTGAGGAACATGTGTTTTTTTAGCCAATTTTTGAGCTTTGCAAAGGATTCTGGGTAACAGAACCTGGTCCGAGCCCCGCCAGTCACCCCTCCTTGGATTCCCCTAGGTCTCTAGTTTTCAGAAATGCACAGGTTTGGTAGGTTTCCCTAGGTGGCGGCTGAGCTACAGGCCAAAATCTACAGGTAGGCACTTTGCTAAAAACAGGTCTGTTTTCTGTGATGTGTCCACGTTGCGCTTTGGGGCGTTTCCTGTCGCGGGCGCTAGGCCTACCCACACAAGTGAGGTATCATTTTTATCGGGAGACGTGGGGGAACGCTGGTTGGAAGGAAATTTGTGGCTCCTCTCAGATTCCAGAACTTTCTGCCACAGAAATGTGAGGAACATGTGTTTTTTTAGCCAATTTTTGAGCTTTGCAAAGGATTCTGGGTAACAGAACCTGGTCCGAGCCCCGCCAGTCACCCCTCCTTGGATTCCCCTAGGTCTCTAGTTTTCAGAAATGCACAGGTTTGGTAGGTTTCCCTAGGTGGCGGCTGAGCTACAGGCCAAAATCTACAGGTAGGCACTTCGCTAAAAACAGGTCTGTTTTCTTCCAAAATTTTGGTGGTGTCCACGTTGCGCTTTGGGGCGTTTCCTGTCGCGGGCGCTAGGCCTACCCACGCAAGTGAGGTATCATTTTTATCGGGAGACTTGGGGAAACGCTGGGTGGAAGGAAATTTGTGGCTCCTCCCAGATTCCAGAACTTTCTGCCACAGAAATGTGAGGAACATGTGTTTTTTTAGCCAATTTTTGAGCTTTGCAAAGGATTCTGGGTAACAGAACCTGGTCCGAGCCCCGCCAGTCACCCCTCCTTGGATTCCCCTAGGTCTCTAGTTTTCAGAAATGCACAGGTTTGGTAGGTTTCCCTAGGTGGCGGCTGAGCTACAGGCCAAAATCTACAGGTAGGCACTTTGCTAAAAACAGGTCTGTTTTCTGTGATGTGTCCACGTTGCGCTTTGGGGCGTTTCCTGTCGCGGGCGCTAGGCCTACCCACACAAGTGAGGTATCATTTTTATCGGGAGACGTGGGGGAACGCTGGGTGGAAGGAAATTTGTGGCTCCTCTCAGATTCCAGAACTTTCTGCCACAGAAATGTGAGGAACATGTGTTTTTTTAGCCAATTTTTGAGCTTTGCAAAGGATTCTGGGTAACAGAACCTGGTCCGAGCCCCGCCAGTCACCCCTCCTTGGATTCCCCTAGGTCTCTAGTTTTCAGAAATGCACAGGTTTGGTAGGTTTCCCTAGGTGGCGGCTGAGCTACAGGCCAAAATCTACAGGTAGGCACTTCGCTAAAAACAGGTCTGTTTTCTTCCAAAATTTTGGTGGTGTCCACGTTGCGCTTTGGGGCGTTTCCTGTCGCGGGCGCTAGGCCTACCCACGCAAGTGAGGTATCATTTTTATCGGGAGACTTGGGGAAACGCTGGGTGGAAGGAAATTTGTGGCTCCTCCCAGATTCCAGAACTTTCTGCCACAGAAATGTGAGGAACATGTGTTTTTTTAGCCAATTTTTGAGCTTTGCAAAGGATTCTGGGTAACAGAACCTGGTCCGAGCCCCGCCAGTCACCCCTCCTTGGATTCCCCTAGGTCTCTAGTTTTCAGAAATGCACAGGTTTGGTAGGTTTCCCTAGGTGGCGGCTGAGCTAGAGGTCAAAATCTACAGGTAGGCACTTTGCTAAAAACAGGTCTGTTTTCTGTGATGTGTCCACGTTGCGCTTTGGGGCGTTTCCTGTCGCGGGCGCTAGGCCTACCCACACAAGTGAGGTATCATTTTTATCGGGAGACGTGGGGGAACGCTGGGTGGAAGGAAATTTGTGGCTCCTCTCAGATTCCAGAACTTTCTGCCACAGAAATGTGAGGAACATGTGTTTTTTTAGCCAATTTTTGAGCTTTGCTAAGGATTCTGGGTAACAGAACCTGGTCCGAGCCCCGCCAGTCACCCCTCCTTGGATTCCCCTAGGTCTCTAGTTTTCAGAAATGTACAGGTTTGGTAGGTTTCCCTGGGTGCCGGCTGAGCTAGAGGCCAAAATCTGCAGGTAGTCACTTCGCAAAAAACACCTCTGTTTTCTTCCAAAATTTTGGTGGTGTCCACGTTGCGCTTTGGGGCGTTTCCTGTCGCGGGCGCTAGGCCTACCCACGCAAGTGAGGTATCATTTTTATCGGGAGACTTGGGGGAACGCTGGGTGGAAGGAAATTTGTGGCTCCTCTCAGATTCCAGAACTTTCTGTCACTCAAATGTGAGGAAAATGCGTTTTTTTAGCCAAAATATGAGGTTTGCAAAGGATTCTGGGTAACAGAACCTGGTCCGAGCCCCGCCAGTCACCCCTCCTTGGATTCCCCTAGGTCTCTAGTTTTCAGAAATGCACAGGATTGGTAGGTTTCCCTAGGTGGCGGCTGAGCTAGAGGCCAAAATCTACAGGTAGGCACTTTGCTAAAAACAGGTCTGTTTTCTGTGATGTGTCCACGTTGCGCTTTGGGGCGTTTCCTGTCGCGGGCGCTAGGCCTACCCACACAAGTGAGGTATCATTTTTATCGGGAGACGTGGGGGAACGCTGGGTGGAAAGAAATTTGTGGCTCCTCTCAGATTCCAGAACTTTCTGCCACAGAAATGTGAGGAACATGTGTTTTTTTAGCCAATTTTTGAGCTTTGCAAAGGATTCTGGGTAACAGAACCTGGTCCGAGCCACACAAATCACCCCATCTTGGATTCCCCTAGGTCTCTAGTTTTCAGAAATGCACAGGTTTGGTAGGTTTCCCTAGGTGGCGGCTGAGCTAGAGGCCAAAATCTACAGGTAGGCACTTTGCTAAAAACAGGTCTGTTTTCTGTGATGTGTCCACGTTGCGCTTTGGGGCGTTTCCTGTCGCGGGCGCTAGGCCTACCCACACATGTGAGGTATCATTTTTATCGGGAGACGTGGGGGAACGCTGGGTGGAAGGACATTTGTGGCTCCTCTCAGATTCCAGCACTTTCTGCCACAGAAATGTGAGGAACATGTGTTTTTTTAGCCAATTTTTGAGCTTTGCAAAGGATTCTGGGTAACAGAACCTGGTCCGAGCCACACAAATCACCCCATCTTGGATTCCCCTAGGTCTCTAGTTTTCAGAAATGCACAGGTTTGGTAGGTTTCCCTAGGTGGCGGCTGAGCTAGAGGCCAAAATCTACAGGTAGGCACTTTGCTAAAAACAGGTCTGTTTTCTGTGATGTGTCCACATTGCGCTTTGGGGTGTTTCCTGTCGCGGGCGCTAGGCCTACCCACACAAGTGAGGTATCATTTTTATCGGGAGACGTGGGGGAACGCTGGGTGGAAGGAAATTTGTGGCTCCTCTCAGATTCCAGAACTTTCTGCCACAGAAATGTGAGGAACATGTGTTTTTTTAGCCAAATTTTGAGGTTTGCAAAGGATTCTGGGTAACAGAACCTGGTCCGAGCCACACAAATCACCCCATCTTGGATTCCCCTAGGTCTCTAGTTTTCAGAAATGCACAGGTTTGGTAGGTTTCCCTAGGTGGCGGCTGAGCTAGAGGCCAAAATCTACAGGTAGGCACTTTGCTAAAAACAGGTCTGTTTTCTGTGATGTGTCCACGTTGTGCTTTGGTGCGTTTCCTGTCGCGGGCGCTAGGCCTACCCACACAAGTGAGGTATCATTTTTATCGGGAGACTTGGGGGAACATAGAATAGCAAAACAAGTGTTATTGCCCCTTGTCTTTCTCTACATTTTTCCCTTCCAAATGTAAGACAGTGTGTAAAAAAGACGTCTATTTGAGAAATGCCCGGTAATTCACATGCTAGTATGGGCAGCCCGGAATTCAGAGATGTGCAAATAACCACTGCTTCTCAACACCTTATCTTGTGCCCATTTTGGAAATACAAAGGTTTTCTTGATAGCTATTTTTTACTCTTTATATTTCAGCAAATGAATTGCTGTATACCCGGCATAGAATGAAAACCCACTGCAGGGTGCAGGTCATTTATTGGCTCTGGGTACCTAGAGTTCTTGATGAACCTACAAGCCCTATATATCCCCGCAACCAGAAGAGTCCAGCAGACGTAACGGTATATTGCTTTCGAAAATCTGACATTGCAGGAAAAAGTTACAGAGTAAAACTTAGAGAAAAATTGATGTTTTTTTCACCTCAATTTCAATATTTTTCTTTTTCAGTTGCTATTTTCTGTAGGAAACCCTTGTAGGATCTACACAAATTACCCCTTGCTGAATTCAGAATTTTGTCTACTTTTCAGAAATGTTGCGGTTTATGGGATCCAGCGTTGGTTTCATGCCCATTTCTGTCACTGACTGGAAGGAGGCTGAAAGCACAAAAAATTGTAAAAATGGGGTATGTCCCAGTAAAATGCCAAAATTGGGTTGAAAAATTGGGTTTTCTGATTCAAGTCTGCCTGTTCCTGAAAGCTGGGAAGCTGGTGATTTTATCACCGCAAACCCTTTGTTGATGCCCTTTTCAGGGAAAAAACCACAAGCCTTCTTCTGCAGCCCATTTTTCCAAATTTTTTAAAAAAAATGAAATTTTCACTGTTTTTTGGCTAATTTCTTGGCCTCCTTCTGGGGAACCCACAAAGTCTGGGTACCTCTAGAATCCCTAGGATGTTGGAAAAAAAGGACGCAAATTTGGCATGGGTAGCTTATGTGAACAAAAAGTTATGAGGGCCTAAGCGCGAACTGCTCCAAATAGCCAAAAAAAGGCTCGGCACAGGAGGGGGAAAAGGCCTGGCAGCGAAGGGGTTAATATTCTTAATACATTTATTATGGAGAGTAGTTTGGGAAACCACATAGGTTGTATGTTTTTTTTGCATGTAGTGGGTGTTTGAATTCTCTTGCACTCTTTCTTGGTGCTGAATCTTTTCCTGGTTTCTATTGTCCTTTAATTTTTGTTTTTGAATCTTTTCACTTGATTTCTTCGTTCGTGCACTTTGGTATTCCTTTTGATTATTCTTGGTTTGTGGTATTATGTAGATAGGATGGCGGAATCTCAAGGAATTAGATTAAATGTATGACTATGGTATTCCTTATTGTTACTTTTTATGTTTATCAGATGTGATTCGGATGGGAAAGACGAGAATCTAAAAGATCTGCGATATCAGTTACCTAACATCAAAAAGGAACTGCCCTAATGAAGGCGGCTTTACAAAACAGAGGTTTACCGCCGAAACGCGCGTAGGCTTAGTTCCTACAGTTGTTATAATGGAATATGAATTTTAGGGTCCAAGTAATTTTTCTTTTTTGAATTAGGTGGAGACGCGATCTGGTTCTAAGTTAACATGTTAAAACTGTGAATACTAGTAAGACTTTAAATTAATGTTATAGAGAAAGTATATATCTAAATTGTATTGTATTGTATTTTGGACAACTTGGATTTTTTGCTCCTTTTTTCAATGTTATGATTCTATTATTTTTCATTATTTGTTGTGTTTTGTTTTGTATTTTTCTTTGTCTCTGTCTATTCACTATATATAAATGTATGTGTCGTTCCCTGTGAATATGTAAATATTTTATATTTAATCTTTATCATTATGTTCTTTTGTTGTTGTACATACGTATGTAATAAATATCATTTTGTGTATTTCAGTTATCTTGATTGTTGTTGTTGTTCTACAATTGTAGATAGCAGTGGACATTAGTTGTAGCTCAATCTCTTTTCTTGTACTCAAGTATTTCCCTGGATGGGCTACGCATTATACCAGGGACCCTCGATAGTCTTTTCTTGTTGAGCAGATGGATGCCTGTGTCTATAGGCATGGGCGTTAAGCATTGGTTGACCTCCTCTCAGACAGTGTCAAGGACAAAAGGGGCTGGGTGGGTGTGGAGTTCCCCGAGGCTAATCATATCTAAAGAGGACCTGGAGGAGTTCCTATGGAGCATGAAGGATAGGAAGGGTTCCTATTTTACCTTGGTACAGGAGCCTGCAGGCATCTTCTCCCAAACTGTAGATAATTGTTCCTAACAGTATGTGACATCTTGTAGCCAGGCGTCCACTGTGGGGGTGGGTTTCTAGCCCCAGTGCATTACTACTCTGCATTTGGCCAGGGGAAGAAGCATGGCAGTAAGTCTACAGTCGGGGCCAGTGTATCTTTAGTGTAGTTAAACAGACCCACCAAAGGAATGTGTGGTAGGGCATGCCCAATTATTGAGTGTTGGTTGAGAAAAACCCAGAATCATACCACCCCAGAACACTCCTAAGGAAGATGTAGGAATGTGGCTTATGGTGAACTGCACCTAAAGCAATGGGCCTCCTCCACAAGATCTATTTGAAAGAGTTGGGATGTTCTGCAGTATGGGCAATGTGAATACTTGAAATATATTAACCTCAATCAGTAATCTGGGGAAAGGAGTTTAATCTGGCCACAGCAGTAAGACCATTGGGACTCTGTGATTGGGTGGTCAACATCCAAGTCCCAGGCCATACTAGCCCTTGTTGTCGCTACTGGTGTAGTGGATTGCATGATGTTAGATAGATGGGTAATGAGCTTGTGGGGTGGGGGAGTGGTCGACATCGAAGTCCCAGACCATGCTAGCCATTGGTGTTGCTACTGGTGCTAAGGATTTCATGATGTTATATAGGTGGGTAATGAGCTTCTGCAGTGAGGGAATGATAAATATATGTTCAAGAGTCTGGAGTACCAGAGCTGGAGCGGGAAAAGTGTAATGTAGTGAGCAGCAAGTCCACCTGAGTTGATGATAAAATAGTGACTCGAGTACAGTGAGACAAGAGGTCGAGGCTACCACAAAAGGCAGCATAAAATAGTCTTCCGGGTATAAAGCAGAAAAGGTTGTGAGTTTTTTTCCATAGTCCGCATTCTGGATCCAGCGTAGAGCAAGGGGCCAGTTGGAGATTGTGTCAGATTGGGATGGAAGAAGGCACTCCACCATATCTATCTCCTTCCATGGCACCATATAAGGTAGGTAAAGGGCAGTCACGAAAGGCCAAGGCTTGGCATGATCAGCCTCTATGGCGACATGGGTTTGGAACGGTATCTGGATACCGCTAAGAGTGCAGGTTTGTTGCCTGGCACACACTGTGTATAGTGACATATATCTGGCACACCTAAGCCAGGCTGGGAGGGTGGTAGGGGAAACATTTTCCATTTGATTCTGGGTTGTATACCAGCCCAGGTCAACACTGTAAGGCTGGAACAGAGATGACGCAAAAAAAGGGAAATGAGAGGAAGGGGCACGTTGAGGAAGAGATATAAGAATTTTTGGTAAGATTACCATTTGTTCAATTGATATCCAGCAGGATATGGACAGTGAGAGCCGAGCCCAAAGCAAAATTCTGTCATCCAGCCACGAGATGGCTTGGGCGTCGTTAGCCGTCCAGAGCTTGTCGGGGTGTCACCTGAGCCAAATTCCCAGGTGACAAACTAGCTCAGAGGCCCAGTGGAATGGGTAGTCCAGCAGAAATGTCTGGGTGCTGTCCGTGTGAAGGAATAGGATGGATTAGGACCAGTTACCTTGTATGGCTGAAAACAAACACCAAAGCAGATGACCTCTCTGATAAATGGGGTAAGGTTTCCCTGGGGTTCCCAGACATAGTGCGTGATGTTATCTGCATATAAGGAGTTGACCAGCCTCATTGACGTGAAACCAAGATGTGCATCGAGCCAGGGGTTCCATCATGATAACGCAATGAACAGGTGACAGTGGACATCCCTGCCACGTCCCACGGGTGATCAGGAAACAGTCAGATATCATGCCATTGAGCTCAAATTGGGCAGTGGGCAATGTATAAAGAAGCTGTAACTTGCAAAGGAAACAGGTACTCAGGCCGATGCGCAAGAGTAGTCTAACACATATGGCCACTCCAGAGAGTCAAATGCCTGATGACGTCCAGGAGAGCAGCCACTGCTGGGATCCCAGAGTATATGTACTGCATGACAGCAAATATGATGCAAAGGTTGTGGGATGTGGAGTGGCCAGGGACAAACCTGAATTGGTTGGGTCTCAAGATCTTGGCTAGTAATGGGAGAAGGCAGTTTGCCAAAATGTTGGTGAAGATTTTGTTGTCCACATTAATCATGGACAATGGAATTGAGGAGTCGCTGAGGGAGGCTGGCTTGTAGGGTTTGAGCAGTGTCACTATGACTGCCTTTCCGAGGGATGTAGAAAGGGAACCTTTGGTGAGGCATTCCTTGAACATTGACAACATGTGGGGGGCACCAAAGTACACAAGCCTCACAAGGCCTCAAGGCAGGCCACAACTCAGGTTCCTGAGATGTGGGCTTCCAGATAGCGGCATCCCTGATAACCACACCAGTGAATTCACTGGCCCCCACTAGAGACAGCCATGTTATTGTGGATGATATGGAGGCTTGCTGTGGGTGAATGAGAAGAGAATTGTGTCTTTGGCTGGTAGAGCCTTCTATTGAGTAGCCATCTTGCTGCCCAGCCTAGCTCCAGCCCGAGACACTGCTGCACCTTCATCTCACTCTTATGGGTCCCTACTTTCTCCCTTGGTGTCTGCTTTTTTATCTTTCTTTTCCTCCTTCTTTCTTGTTTGTGTTTTTTCTTCTCTCTTGCTCACCGTGCTCAGATGAGGAAAAATAAGTGCTGGACCCCAAAAGTGAGTGCCAGTTGGCTCCGCCAGCAACCACCGTAGGAATTTAAGCACTGTTTTGTGTATCATCCAGTCTTCTAGAGGGCACTTCCACTGAACTGCATTAGGAACTACTTTACAATTGAAAAACGGTTTGTGACCTTCATATCTTTATGTCTTACATGATTTCATAAAGGAATAAATCATATTTTGCTACCTTTTCTCAGCATTGGTAAATCTAATCAGACTTTTTTCCTAGCATTGGCAGTGCCATTAGATCTAGCACAATAAACACAGACTTACAGGCTTTGCTAGTGCTTGTTTGTTTTCTGTGCCTCCCTTCGTCAACTTAAAGTCAAGGGGGAGGAAAATAATGCCTTGATATTAAAGGCTATTATTATACCAAATGAGGCAAACCCATATAACCCTTAGAGCTGGGTATTTTAAATAATAAACACAAATTAGGTGAACTTGAGGGAAGTATACAAACGGCTTTTTCTTTTGAACACAGACTGGAAAAGATGTCCAAAGGCAAAATAAAGGAATGTTTTTAATGCTATAAAAACACTAAAAGAGGTTTGCCCAATCAAAGTGGCTATATGCTGCCAGTACCAGGAATTATATAAGTGAGGAGACATATTCTATGAATCATTAGGAATCGCTCAAAAAAAGACTTATGATAAAAAATAATAGGTGTTTCCGGCTAGAAGAATTATTCAGTCCTGAGGATGACTCTCCAATGATTTATGTCTTGATATAGGGTGGAAACGTTGACTACATTATATGTGGATTATATATGAGTGACTTCAAGACACCTGGAATGAAGGGGTCTTATTGAGGTTCGCTTTCTTCCTATTTGCTTTTAACCACATTTGTATATATTGTATATTGTATATAACTCTTTGGCACCCATATCACTTTATCACTTTCACTGCGTTGTATAAATTGGGAGCACCTATTCCGTAATTAAGTTTTTATGATTAAAAGAATATGTATTTTTTTTATTAGATTGAATAATAGATGATGATATAAATTAATTTGAAGTTATCACATATTTTTAAAAGTATAGCTTTTTATTTTTATATTTGAATGCCATAGGAGTTTAGGCATATCCTTCCCCCAAGTTGACCTAATTTGTGTTTATTATCGATATTAAAGGGCAGTGGCTGCTCCTTCGCTATAGTGGAAGAGTGTCGCCCCCCCCCCCCCCCCCTCCCCAGAGAGCAGCTGCAAAGCTTTAAAAATAAAATTATAATAAACAATGTTTATTATTGTTTTATTTTTTAAAGGAGTGGGCCATAGGGTAGGGCAGAGACGGAGGGGGAGTGGGGTGCACTCCCCTCAGTGCATATGTCTGTTTGGCCGGACGTCTCCGGAGGGCCAAACGCACATGCCCACTGAGCTCTCTCCAACCTGGCACTGTGTTGGAGAGAGCAAGCACAAGTTCCCAGTCTACCTGGGAGCGCAAACCCAGTACATTCAGGCCAATCCTAATGCTGGTCAGTGCTGCCAGCAGCACGAGAGCAGCGTTAGGATTGTCCACTGGACAGGCTGGGAGCCTGTGCCTTCCTTGCAGCTTGAAGACCGGCGATGCAGCGGAGAGTCAGGTAAGTTTTTGTTATTTTAATTTTTTTTGTTTGTTTTGTCATCCCCATCCTCTCCACCCACCACTTGCAGTACTGCCACACCACTTTACATCACCACGAGCCACAACTGTTAAAGATCAATCCAGGAGTAGCAACTGCTACTCCTGGCTATGTCCAATTAAGACCTATGGAAGTGGAAATGTAGCTTTATTTCTAAACAACTTGCTCGTGAACCAATGCTTGCAACTGACTGCATCATTTTAAAAGCGTTAAGGGGCCAAAATATAGATTTTAAATGTGTGCCATGCAAAGTAGATAGCAATAGCGAATAATAAAAGCATACAAGTGCAGGACTTCTCTAAAACGGAATATTTTGGAATGAAACTACAACTTCTGTGGATATTTACTTTTTATCTCATTTCACACAGTAAGGGCAAACGAGAAACGAGGTATAAGTTTACCATAAAGGCCAAATGCAACACAGGACAATTCATAACACAATTTTAATAGACAACGTTGTCAGAAACTGAACCACATATCACCTACTCTTTTACCGGAGTTGGCCGATTTACTTCCTTCTTACTGGCGTAGTGGCATAGATCCAGCTTCACCTCGTTCTTCAGCAAGCGATGACACTGTTCATCTCAGTTCAGAGACATGCTGTGTTTCCTGTTCGTGCCTAGAAAGCTGGCAAGGATTTCACTTCCCTGCCAGCTGCACGGGAAGTGTCATTCTAAGTTCTTTTAACAGGCACTTCTTTATCAAAGTGTGGGAGGATATATCATCACAGCCACTCCAATGATCTTGTCCATTTGCGTTTTCAGAAGCTGTGAAATGAGCCACTGCAGCACTTGTAAGAATAAAGGACCTGAGGAAAAAGTCTTTATGCACGTGCAAGCTCTCCAGTTTGGTAAATCAAAGTGCTTGGAAATGTTAAAACCTCTTTTCTAATGTTCTAAACTCATTTAGCAGTTCAGCAACGTTTTTCTGAATTGTCGAATGGGTTAGAACTGGATACTGACTCACAACTTGGAAGCAGCATGTTTAAGGCATCATTTTCAAATTATGGACCAGATGTATTATGCAAATCACTGAAAAGTTACCGCCCTCCAAGTTGGGACGTTAACTCATTCACAAAAGAGAAGAGGTTCTCCATTGTGAATTGCGAAAATAGATCCTGGGGCAGGAGACTGTGGTCCGGAACAGCACTGCTAAATCTAAAAGCATATTTTTTTTTAAAGAAAACAATTTTATAATGCACTTCAGATTCCTTTTAGGAACTCGGACTGCTTAAAAAAACTCTTCATTTAAATGCATTTATATTCAAATGCAATTACATGTAAATGCATTTACAGACATGCTGCTCTACTGACTCATGCCATCCACCATCTCTTTGATTTTACACAATCTGTGTGAGTTATAACTTGCAACCTACATAACGAATATTAATTAGGCAGGTCAGATTGTGATCCACTCAAATTTGATTTATTAGTACTGAGGTTGGTTTGTAAAATTCAATACTGCTAACAAATGTTTGAGAATTGCGACCAGTTTGTTCAAACAGTATAGTGATACCTTTGCCCCTCTAGTGAAGTCAGGAATTTCTGTTAGCATTGGCTTATTAACAAAAATACATCTGTTTAAGTTCCTTTTGCAATAACAAAAATCTCCTGCCATCTGAGAAATCCAAGAATATCATGTCAGTTTAGGTTTTTGCCACTTACCACATCACTTGTTTACCAGGAACTAATTACTAAATTGATGGGGATTAATATTCAGAAAAGATAGAAAAGTAAAACAAAAATGTGAGTTTATGACGCTCATTCTATTTCAATTAGTTCTCCAAAATATACAGTTTAACACTGGGTTCCAATCATCTGTTTAGTACTAAATTTAGAGGAATAAATGTATGTATAAAAACACTCCAGTGCATGTATGTGCAAATATCTGGCATTAATTCATAACGTATGATGTGTGGATATATATAGACGTTTGGCATCTCACCCAGTATTATTCTAAACAAATTCCTTGTGGGCATTTGTACACCAAGATTTTTGATAGTAACTTTTTTCATGCATGATTTTGCAACCATACACTCTCACAGACCATAATGAGGCTGAGCAAATTGCACCAAGCATGCATAATTAGAATAGCATGCTCACTTATGCGCAATGTGTTCGTGCAGAGATCACATTTGTAAATTCACTATACGTTCATGGCAGAACATCTATTGATGAATTTTCTTTTGATATGAAAATGTATCTCCCACGATTTAATCCATTCACTATCGAACACCAATCAAAAGACCAAGACCCTGATTTATACTTTTTGGTGCAAAACTGCACTAATGCAGTTTTGCACCAAAAAGTTTAGCACCATTTCTGTGCACCAGCCTGGCAACATATTTATGGAATGGTGCATGCCAGTGCAAAGGGTAGGCTAGCGTAAAAAAAAATGATGTTAGTCGGGTGGTGCTGCCGGTATGGAAGAAGGGGGTTTTGCACCAAAAAATGACGTTAGGCAGGTTAGAGTAAAAAAAATTACTCTAACCTGACACGAGTAATTTTTGACACAAAACCATCCATACCACATGACTCCTGTCTTAGAAAAGACAGGAGTCATGCCCACCACCCCAATGGACAGCACAGGGGTCCGGGGTCCCCTGGGCATTGCCACTGCACCCAGTGCCCCAATGGCACTTAAAAAAAAATATATTTATACTTACCTTTACTTACCTCTACTTACCTGGGATGGGGCCCCCCATCGTCCGCTGTCCCTCTGGTGTGGGTGTCCCTGGGGCCTGGGGAGGGCACGTGTGGGCTTATCCCATGGTGTTCCCCCATGGAAATAGGCCCACAGGTCTCCTAACACCTGCCTTCACCCAGGCGTTTAAAAAACAAACGTTGCACCATTTTTTTACCCCTCCTCGCCCGTGTGTGATTTGTGCACAGGAGGATAAATAAGGCCCTAGGGTCTTGGTGTCATTTTTTTGCCCAGGAATGCTATCTTCCATCTCATTGCCGCAAGGTAGTTTTCCACAGGCAAAAAATGACTTTAACTCCAGTATTTTGGCGCTAGATATGTCTAGCGCCAAAATATACATATAGAGTTAAGTTTGCGCCGGATTTGTGTAAAAAGAATTACGCAAATCCGGCGCAAACAGTATATAAATATGCCCCCAAATACATCCATGGCGGTATAACCCCCAGCACTATGGCCTTTCCTCAAAAGAAAGAAGTACAAAAGTGTGGGAAGAGTCTAAAAATTGAACACAATAACAAGTTGAACTGTTTAAACATTCCTGCCATCATAAAAGATATCCTCTGAGGTGATGACGCGCTGGCATTTCCAACTTAATCTCTTTGCAAAATAATCAAATATATTTCCTCCCCGTTGGTCATATGGACCTTTGTTAGTTGACTTAAAGTGCTGTAAGGTAGCAAAAATCAGAAATTCATTTCAGTCCAGTGAAGCCAAAATGACTCCACCATAAAGACTCAGAATCAACAGTTAAGATAAAATTGGTTTATGTTTGAAGATTGATCAATCCTGCATATAAACAGAATAGGAGTAAATTCACAAGATACAATAATATAGTTTATAGACTGAAACTTCTCAATAGGCTGAAGCATAATATTAAGAGATACATATTAGTAACTGCCACAACAAGAATAAGGCTAATTGTCAAAAACAGGTGTTCCAATGTGTTCCATGAAGACACCTCTTCTGTCTAACCTGAACACAGATAGAGAACAGGGATGCTATAGTGACTTTTTACCAGGGACCACAGAAGGTGTCAGCATGGAATCGAACTTCACTAAAAGTTCTGAGAAATACAGTGTTCTGTATAAAGCTTCACACTTCAGAAAAAAAGCCAAGTAACAGAGAGAGAGAGAGAGAGATCTGTACCGTCAGAGTCAGGAAAGGTCTGCCTATCTCTGGAAGCACCAATTAAAAGAAACCAACCAAATTGCAGAATGTGAAAGAAATCAGTACACTCTCTTGAGTTCCCGTTTCATGGAAACTGGGACCCCAAAGCTCAGCCTTTAGCTTCCCACCATCCTGGTACATGATAAAAAGAAGGTCTCCTTGACCAGTATTTCTCCAAGTTTGATGTCAGTTTTCTCCCCACAGACCTCAGTATCAGATGCCTAATACAAACAATGAGGCCCATATTTATACTTTTTGACGCAAAACTGCGCTAGCGCAGTTTTGCGTAAAAAAAATTAGCGCTGGCTAACGCCATTCTGAAGCGCCATGCGGGCGCCGTATTTATTGAATGACGTTAGCCGGCGTTAGCCGCCGGCGCCGTCTGGTGTGCGTTAAAAAAAACGACGTACACCAGGCAGCGCCGGCGTAGGGGGATATGGGGCTTGGGCGTCAAGAAATGGGGCAAGTCAGGTTGAGGCAATTTTTTCGCCTCAACCCGATTTGCGCCATTTTTTTTCACTCCCAACCCCCATAGAAATTACTCCTGTCTTAGCAAAGACAGGAGTCATGCCCCCTTGCCCAATGGCCATGCCCAGGGGACTTCTGTCCCCTGGGCATGGTCATTGGGCATAGTGGCATGTAGGGGGGCACAAATCAGGCCCCCTATGCCACAAAAAAATAATTAAAAAAAACACTTACCTGAACTTACCTTAATGTCCCTGGGATGGGTCCCTCCAGCCTTGGGTGTCCTCCTGGGGTGGGCAAGGGTGACAGGGGGGTCCCTGGGGGCATGGGAGGGCACCTCTGGGCTCCTTCAGAGCCCACAGGTCCCTTAACGCCTGCCTTTTGCAGGCGCTAAAAAACCGCGCAAAAGTGGCCATACGTCATTTTTTTTGACCCGCCCACTCCCAGGTGTGAATTTTGCCCTGGAGTATAAATCCGACGCACATGCCTCGGAGTCGATTTTTTAGACGGGAACGCCTACCTTGCATATAATTAACGCAAAGTAGGTGTCCACGCTAAAAAATGACGCTAACTCCATGGACTTTGGCGCTAGACGCGTCTAACGCCAAAGTATAAATATGGAGTTAGTTTTGCGTCGGAATTGCGTAAAAAAAAACTACGCAATTCCGGCGCAAACGGAGTATAAATATGCCCCTGAGTCTTTTTCTGACTAACAAGAAGCATGATAATGCACCTGCAAAGAGACACACCTGCAAAGAGACAGTCTACTTGCAAGGTTAAAACACATACTTCAGTTAACTCAAAGGAAAATAAAATGACACCATCATACATACATTTACATATATAATGGAAATAAATGTTAACTACCACTATGAAAACATGATTAAATAAATCAATTAATCAATCCAAATAAGTTTATGCATGGATTCATAGTGACTACAATGATTAAATTATATTATTTGGTTTAAATGCACAAACATGTTAATGAAATGGAGTCATACATTGTATATGAATGTCGTGTATAAATATATATGTATGTATAATTGTGACACATAAAGAGTGAAAATTAAAATTACGCTGCTCCAAGGGAAAATTATGATTGATGTGTAGATGGCACTGGATAATATCTTGCAACACATGGGTATGAGATGTTACCCAGCAATGATTTGTTTTAGTAACTACTGACAGCTTAACAGCTCTAGTGCAACAACAGCATTGGTTGTTACACTAGAGCTGTTCTCTAAAAACAGGGCTCCTGGGCTCCTTATACTAACTTGACAAAATCGCAAGCACATTTAAGTCATACAAATGTCAGAGATGTTTTGAATCTAATACTGACTACTGTCAAGCAACTAGATGTAATCTTTGACTCATTTCTATGGAGCAGCATCAATCTCAGTTTTCTAGTTCTACCAATTTAACTGCAAAATGCGCCTGCACACTAAAAAATAATGCAAAGTGCCACACCAGCATTTTGCATGATAATGCATAATTTCACAAAACATTTGAACATTTTGCATAATTTGTGGGACCTAGCTCTATAAATTAAATAAACTCTGTCTAATGTAACAAGTAATTGGTAAAAGAAAAAAACATCTATTCTTTCTCCTGTGGGATATTGATGTTGATTCCCCAAAATGCCAGGGATAGCGGAAGCTACATCTTACATCCATTGACCTGAATAACGTTGCATGAAGTGACATCATATGACCTTTGACCCTCAATCTTCCCAGGAAATGATGTCACATGACGTTATCCCTGACGATATGAGAATTAATATTGCTGAAGTTCCATATTAACTGCATGATTAATGTAACAGCACAACAAGGACAAATATCAGCTTTATATCTACATTAAGGTGGTAACATCACCTGTAAGAAGAAACTTGAGTGTTTCAATGTTCAAAAATAATTAAATGTATTGCATATTTAGAATGTTCTTTGTTAAAACATTCCATATTGATGGAAGCTGTATTGTTCACATGAAGACTCCAAGAGATGATTGGCTAAATTGAAGATTATCTGCAAATGCTTTGTAACTTGTTTCTTTATACAGCATTATAAAAAATTGTCCTCAGACTAAGATAGTATTGCACTGCATACATGGATGAATTCACATAGACTGACTTCTCCTTCAGGCTCACTCTTCTCAAAAGCAGACACATCTCAGATACTCTTTGAGAACCTTTTGATTCTGACATGTTTGCTCTATTCACTTTTCTGATGTCTTGGATTCACTCTGAGACTGACTTTATCTTGCTCGAACCTACTATTGAGAGACTTTACTGAAAATCTCAGTGAGATGCTTCACTAGCAAATTATATCTTTCACATGTGAAACGAGAACTCGTTAAGGGTTCTGTTGAACTATATGTTTCTTGAAATAGATTAGAATCAGGTTTAGATATTCACTGGGACATGCTATACACATTGTTCTGTAATTTGTGCTGATCTTAATTGATTTTGCTAATAAATATATCAATGAATTAATGGTTAAATAAAAGGAACTAAAATGGAATCCAAACTCTCATCGTTAAGTTTTAAAAGAAAATGTCATGGAGATTTCAGAATATTTAGTGATTGTGATGTAGAGTTCTTTCCATTATTTCTTACCTCAAAGGTTAATTGTCTTGAGACCAGTAACAAGATGGGATTTTAAATAAGACAGATTAATCAATTATTTATTCCAAATCTCCGCTTCAACAATGTCGGTAGCAGAGAATGGTTTAAGTAATGAAAAAAGGCACTGCAAAAGTTTAAAAATGCCCAAGGTAGATAAATGTCCAAGTGCCTGAAGCATTATTTTGAAGATTGACAGAGTGCTGTTGATGAAGCGGTTGCCGATACTGGTTGCAGAGTGGGGAATTTCAGTTTGGGGTGTGAGTATCAATAGGGTTATGCATTGCAATTGTGATGATAAATGTTATTTGTGAATTATATATTGATTTGAAAATTGCTTATTCATTGATGTTTTAAATTGCATTTCTAATGCTTATGTGCCTATGTCGAAGAAAACAAAAAGGTTATCGGACTAAGAAGTAGTACAAGATCCCGTCATGGATCCATAGATAAATAAGAGTTGATTTATGGTATTTTTGTCTGTTAATGAGTTGAAGTGCAGGTCATGAGAAATAATCAACTGCACAGTAAGATAGGGACAGTAATAGAATTTGCTGTGATTATACTAATTTTGATCAATATTGGTCAGTGACAACATTATTTAGGTTATTTCGTGCTAGTCCAGATCTCATCATTGTGGATATTAAGCTCTCTTTGACTTTAAAGTGAGAAGATGTAAAATCATTAAAAAACAGTTGTTGATTGTTCTATGGGTTTTTCTTTAGAATAGGCAGACAAAGACTGTTATTTTATGGTGCTTAGAATTATAGAATCGAACCTTTGTGCGTAAATTAAGAAATTGTAAAGGAGAGTGAACAGCTGCAAGGAGCAAGTTGTGTCAAACTGTGCTGCACTGGTATTGGTCGATTGGTGGAAACGCCGCACTAAGATTGATTGAGCTGTGTAGAAAGCAGCACAGTCATTGGCTGGTTGGATTACTAAACTGCATTGAGAATAGAAGAAGGGCTTTTCTGAATTTGACGTATACAGAAAAGAATCAAAACATTGAAGCTTCAAATTTTGGTTATTTGCCATTTGTTAAATAAAATTTGAAATCATAATATTTTTCAAAGCTATTAGAAATTTGATAAGAGGTGATGCGACTATTGCTCTTCAGGAGGGTGAAGAGGCACTTATTCACCCTTTGAGGATAAGCCTGCACATCACATGTTGACTGAGTAATGGTTATACACATGTGTATGGCTTTGTCAATGGTGCAAGATCACTGAAAGAAAGGGTCCTTTGAGCGGGCTATTTTTATTTCCGACACCGCGCGCATGCCGGATAATTGTTTTTCCTGCCTCTCGGGACCGTTGAGAGGACAGGTAAGGGCCGTTCGTGCTTTTGTTGTTTGTTTTCTGTTGCTCGGCAGTTGCCGAATGTGGCCGGTTCCTCTCGGCCCGCATTCCACAAACGGGTTGACTCTTTATTTGTATTTAATTATTAAATCCATGAGGGCATCATTTTTGTGAAATTGTTTTTCTTTTTAGGAACGGTTCAATGTTTGCGCCCTTCCAGTATATACTATCTGGGGTGAGGCATACTTAGACTTAGCTTGTTAGACACTTAGGGGGTTATTCTAACTTTGGAGGAGGTGTTAATCCGTCCCAAAAGTGACGGAAAAGTGACGGATTTACCACCAGCCGTATTACGAGTCCATTATATCCTATGGAACTCATAATACGGCTGGTGGTATATCCGTCACTTTACCGTCACTTTTGGGACGGATTAACACTCCTCCAAAGTTAGAATAACCCCCTTATTCTTTTCATTTCATTTTCCTATACATTTTCTTTAAATTACCATACCAATATACGTACAGCCCTTTTAAACATAGGTTTTGAACCTTCTCTTGGGTTAGACGTTTGTGCCTAAAAATTATATTAGAGTTAATTTATTATTTAGGGTTCCCCTTTGAAACATTGGTATTGGTATTTTGGGGTTTGATAATTTTTTTCAATCACGGAACGGAGTGGAATTATTATTCTATTCCCTCATTCTTATTTGTTTTCACTTTACATATTGGTATATATACAAAATGCACAGATATATATACCTTTTCATTTTTTGAGTTAGACACTCTTTTTCCTTTGCATGTCTGCGATTTTATGTGCTCGGCGTGTGGTGGTTTCCGCCCTTGGTGTTTTTTTGTTTTTTGCTTTTTGCTCTACATTATTTCTTGTTCCATAGAAGTTTGGGCTTATCAGGGCCCTGCCACGTACAATTCTCAACACTTCGGATGTTTGGCTTACACAGCCGTTGCATCATACACAACCTACGATTCACTCTCGAATGGAGACATCCTTTTGGACTCAGTATCTCATCGAGCTATATGGTATGCTTGGGAGAATTGTTCCCATCCTTGCTACAATTATTCTTTTTTGGGTTTTTACAACATACCCTGTTGTACACTCTGGGGGTCTCTGTTGCTCTTTTAAATATAGGGTGCCTGTTTTCTCAGCCCCTACCGTAGCATTCTGTTCACATATTCATCCCGTTGGTTTCTTTTCAGCACTTTTCTGACATTTGTCTGGTCACTGTATGGTCTGTATATCTATTGCACTCATTTCTCTTTGGGTAAGCTAATAAGGTCTACAGCGTTTAACGCAGAATGGCTTACTTAGTTCTCCTATTCACATAACTATTTAACATTCGGCTGACACTCTGGGTCTTATGTAAACAATTGCACTTTTCGAAATTTATTTTCTCTTTACACCACTTTTGATAACTCGCAGGGGTTATTTATCTTATACCTAGTATGAGAGTATCTCAATTCTATAATCTTTTGTATCTTTTTATATGGCTGTTTAATCTTGGAATGCACCACTTATATTTCCACTTACGAAAATCATATGTTTTGTCTATGTACACCGTTTGTGTTTTGTGTGAATCATCCAATATTTATATGCCATTTGGTGTTTGTAAAGAAATATCATTTTTTCCTTGTTACAGCCTTGAAAAAGTTTGGTTGGCCGAAACACGTGTTGGCTGTCTCTCAAAATTGATGTGCTTACTTGGCTGTCTCTGAAAATTGATGTGCTTACTTTTTTCAACCACAAGGAATTAAAACCTTTTGGATTCTTGCATATTCTGGACTCATCATTTGGAGTGCCCTGGTTCTTTCTGTTTTCATTTGTGTATACAGCACGACACAGAGGAGACCTTTCCCGTTCCCTCTTGGTCTGTGCACCATAATACCCTTGGTGGTTGGGTATTTACCAGGCTTGGCACCCTTCCCATGACTTTGTATTTTCCACCCGGACATTTCTGTTTTTTGTTTCAGATGTGCGATTTGCAAGCATCAACCACCTTTTCAATTACTTTTATCAAGATACAAATTGGGTTGAACAGAAGCTGAGACAGAGTAAAGACAAAATAGAAGACACTAGATTAAATCCAGCCATTTCAAATGAGAAAAATGAGCAGTCACAAAAATACAAAGAACCTAAAATAAAAAAAGATTAAAGGGGAACCTGAAATAAAAGCTGGACCAAAAACAGATTCTGAAACAGATTTGGGAGGTGAAAGTTCGGAAGGATTGTTAGCTGGGCACCCATCACCATATGTGGGATATGTGGGATGTGAAACAAGTGCTCATTCAACAGTAAATAATAATGTAATAGTAGCTACTGCTCATGTTAATCTAAATGCATATCAGATTGTTCCCCAAATTCATTAGCTCAAGGAGGTGTTGGAGGTGCACCAGTGAAAAGATATGTTCCAATTTCAAAAACTTCTCAGATTGTAGTGTGGGTGACTTTTCCCCCATAGTTTGAAGAAGCTGCAGGAATTGTAAGACAGTTGAAGATGCAGAAATACCAAATTTTAGTTCAGGTTCAAGTACTAGTTTGGGTACAGAAACAGACAGGCCACTCAAAGTTCCAAGTTTTAAAATAGAATTAAAATAAATAATTTAAGGATGTCTGGATGTTTATCATGTCAATCATTGCCAAGAACAAAAATTGATATCTTGAACCAACAGTTATGGGCTTGGTTTGAGACCTGAGATTAACCAGTATATACAGCAGAATGTAGCAGACAAAGGGCTTGTGGTGGTGGTCGACCCGCTGCAGCTTTACCGGTCCGACTGCCTAATTATGACTTTGATAGTTGAACCTTCAAAGGACAGTCGTCCCCCGCCATATAGTTCCCAATGCCATGACAGTGGTCAGGCTTGTAATCAGCCATGGCGGTGCAGATTACAACCAATCTTTTCACCAGCCTTTTCATGGTGGGGGCCCACTATGAAAAGGCTAGCGGAAACGTAGTGTAGGAGGCCACGTGCTATGTAGAAAGTGCGCATTCAGAGGATGCTGGTCGTCCCCCTCTGTACTATGAGATAGCACTCGGCTCCTTTAAGGGAGCCGAGTGCTATCTCTTAGCACTGTTCCCATTGGTCTGACAGCGGGAATGCTCTATTACAATGTGCCGGCCGGTCAGACTGGTGGGAACAAAGTAATAGGGTGGAGAGGATTCCACCGCCATGGTGGTGGCGTCCTCCCCATGAGTTTGGCTTTCCTGTGGTGGAACCGCCAAACACATAATGACCCTGCAAGTCTTGACATGTGGTACTAAAACATGGGAAATATTGCCATGATGAGCAGGAAATGAAAAAGAGGAATCTTAAAGAGAAGTTCATAGTAGCACAGATGAAGCTGGCACAGAGAGGTTTTAGAATCAGTCATGTTCAAGATGGTATACAAGCACTGGATTTCAAGCAGGAATGCAAATAGTTCAAGGAGGGATGCTTGTCATGCAAGGTAGAGGAGTTCCTATTGATCTAAATGCAGGTGTTCATGTTGTTACGGTAAAGAAAATGATTCCTTGTCATCTTTGTAACAGCGTGGGTCATTGGAAACATGAATGTAGGCTCAATCCAGATAGAATAAATGATAAATAAGTACACAAAGGAGACCAAGTGCAGATGGAAAATGTACATGTACAATAGGTGCAAATGCCAATGAAGAATCCGGTTCAAATGGTGCCAGTCCTTCAAGCCTCTGTAGTTCAACAGAATGTGGGTAACACTAGACTTAATCAAAATCAATTGTCCCGAGTAAATCGAAATGCAATGCAGTTAAAAACCCAAAATGAAATTCAGCAGTTTCCTATACTTAATGATGGACTCAGACATGTTACAACGATGGTGCCTGTGAGTGGAGGCAGATTGCGCGCTTGGTGCAGTCTTAGATGTAGACCAAAGTAGACCATTTGTAGAAGGGGAAGTAAATGGCCACCAAGTGTCCTTTCTGATTGATACTGGAGCTACCGGTTCCACTGTTAGAACAGTGGAAGTCCCAGACATACACCTCTCTGGTAAGGGGAATAAAGTTGCACGTGTTATAAATAAATAAAAAAATATAAAAATTGGTTAGCTAGACCTGGCACCCTTGACGTGGTTTCCCCTGATGTTTTTGCCTGCTGACCTCCTATAGGCTGATTTTGTTTCTGCTGGCATTAGGACTCTGGACACTTTACGAATGCTCACCAGTGCTGAAGTGCATGTGTTCTTTCCCTAAAATGTTTTACTTTTGGCTTATGCACAATTTGCATATTTCATGTACTTATAAGTCCCTAGTAAAGTGTACTACCTTTGCCCAGGGCCTGTAAATTGAATGCTACTAGTGGGCCTGCAGCACTGACTGTGTCGGCAATTTAAGTACCCCTTTAAACATGTCTCAGGCCTGCCATTGCAGAGCCTTTGTCTACAGTTTTAAACTGCCATTTCAACCTGGCAAGTTTTCCCTCTTGCCAAGCCCAAACCTTACTTTTTAAGACATATAAGTCACCCCTAAAGTAGGCCCTGGACAGCCCAAGGGGCAGAGTGTGATGTATTTAAAAGATTGGACATGTACTTTTAAGTTTTACATGTCCAGGTAGCGAAAAACTCATGCATTTGTTTTTTACTACTGCAAGGGCAATCTCGCCCATAGGTTAACATTGGGAATGCCATTTTGTAAGTGCAATTTCGAATTAGGAGGAAATGGGAACCCCAAGTGTGGTGTCTCTGGAATCATAATTTAAAATCACAGCTTATGATGAAGTTGGATTTTAAATTGTAATTCTGAAAATACTGCTTCTGCAAATTTGGCATTTCCTTACTTTAAATGATGTAGTGCCTTCTTCCTGTCTCTGAGTACATATCTGGGTGGGTGACAGCTGGGCTCTAATCCATTCGCTCCAGACAGTCACACCCTAATGGAGAGTAGGTGTGACTGTGTGGGCATGTGTATGTCAATGGCTCACACTGGGCAGGATGGGAGGGAGGAGATCACACTTATACCTGAATGGGTTGGGTCCTGAGTCCTCACAAAAAGGCTGCATAACCTCCTGTAGTGTGTCTGGAGTCATATCAGGAAGAGCAAGGACTTTGCGCACTTCAAAGTCCTCTCTCTGAAGCCTCCCCCACTTTAAAGTCACCACTAGGTATAAGAACTCAACTTCTGACCCTACCAAATTTGTGCTCTTCTGGGCCTGAGGACATTCTGCCAGAAAGAAGGACTGCTGTGTTCCTAAAGGGTGGCTACTCTGCTGGAACTCTGTTGGACTTTGCTGAACCTGCTATGCTTCCCTCCTTGCCTGGGAGTGAGAAGGACTGCTGGACCTATATCTCTAAATGTCCAGTACCAAAGTGACGCCAGGGGCTTGCTGGCTTGCTTCCTGTTCTGAAGCCTCAGGAACATTAAATACTTCACTCACCTCTCCTACAGATGCTTGACTCTGCCAACAATGAGTCCTGCCATGCCTGAGGTACCAATTCAGTCTTGGGTCTTTGGGAGTGGAATCTGCAGCGGCTCTGTACAGAAATCCATGCATCATTGTCACTGAGCCAATCCGAACAGCTGTATGGTCTTCACACCATCCCCCTCTCTTTGCATTCGATCCTCAACATCAATGTGACCCTCCACACAAGGTACTTCTTTCAGCAGGACAAGGATGGTCTGTGTAGCTAGACTGTGATTTACCTTGGTCCAGCGTGACCAGATATCCCTGGTTGGCGCTTTAAGCTTATAAACACTACAATTGCAGATATTCTCTAAAAATTCATATCCCAAATTGGATTTTTGTTGTTTTGGTTATGTTTTGTTCTTTAAATTAAGCATGATTCTTCTAATCTGGTGTGTATTATTTTTATGTGGTATTTTCACTGTTTTTCTGTTTTAGGTATTGTATAAATACTTTGGACATTACCTCCTATGTTAAACCTGCCTGCGCTCTGCCAAACTACCAGAGGGTGAGCACAGGTTACCCTGACTAGGATTGTGGTTCCTACTTGGATGGGGTGCATACCTCTGCCAACCAGAAACCCAATTTCTAACATTTGTGGCAGCTGTGGGGTTGGGTGTATTTTTGTGCAATGCCTTACAGTCATTTTGTGTACACTGCCATCCACATATTAGAGAAATCTGAATCAATTGTCTCTGATCCTAATTGGATTTTTCCCTTCTCTGTTTGATTTGTATGCTTAATTGTTCTATTCTCTCTGAGTGCCATTTTTGTTTTTCTCTAAAGTCATATCGCTGACTGTAGGTCCTACATCTGCACGTGCAAAAATGGACTGTGAGCTGGCCCAGCTGGAGAATTACAGTGTAGCCTAAATCAAGGATTTTTGAAAGGGGTTTGGGCTACCTACCCAGGGCTTCACTAGAAAGGTAGAGCTGCAAAAGGCACGCAGGGTCTGGTTAACAGCCCGGGATTCACAGGGGACCCCAGAAAAGGAGGATGACATAATAGAGAATGGTGTGGAGGTTGATCAGGATTCCCTGGAACTGCCTGTGGAGCAGAGAGCCAATGGAGTGGAGGTTCCCCCAGGGCAGAGAGCAGCATCTCATCTAGAGGCCTGTCCACATAGGAGCTGGAGGACAGGAGGGAGGAGAGGAAATTAAAATTGGAGCTGGCCACATTCAAACTGGAGAAAGAGAATGCAGAGAGAGCCTTGGAGGAGCAAATGTTGACTATGGAGGAGAGGAAAATGACGCTGGCTCAGGAGCTCAGTCTGAAAGAGCTGGACCTCTAGGCCAGGAGGCAGAGTCCAGCCAAGGTGATTGCAGCATTTCTTCAGTGCCCACTGACAGGAGGGTCCACATACCCAAGGGTCCCTTTCTCACTTTGTGTTGGTAAACGATATAGAAAGATGGTTTAAAGCCTATGAGATTGCTTTACAGGTGCACAAGGTCCCTGAGGAGGACTGGGGAGCTAGTCTTTCAAGGCACAATCCAGTGAGGGAAGGGATACTCTACTGGCCCTAGAAGGGAGAGACAGGTTGAGCTATCTCCACATGAAGGAGGCCCTAATCAGGAAGTCAGGAAGTTTGGTCTGTCCCCAGAGAAATAGAGCCAAAAGTTCAGGGACAGTCAGAAAATATCCCAAAAGACCTGGGTGGATTGTGTAAATTCCATTTGCAAGGCACTGAATGGCTGGGTGAAGGGCAGTGAGGTAAAGGATTACCAGGGGCTGTATAACTTGATTGAAAAAGATCACAGTTTTCCAGACCTGCACTAACACCTTGTTGACAGAAAGCTCTCTGACCCCAGTGAGCTTCCTACAGAGGTGGACTGCTGGGTCAGCACTAGGGTCCACAAGAAGGTATGTGGTGGATCACAACAAGAGTGGCAGGGTGTAGGAGGCTGGACTGGCTTGTAGTGAGTACCAAGGGGTACTTGCACCTTGCACCAGGCCCAGTTATCCCTTATTAGTGTATAGGGTGTCTAGCAGCTTAGGCTGATAGATAATGGTAGCTTAGCAGAGCAGCTTAGGCTGAACTAGGAGACGTGTGAAGCTACTACAGTACCACCTAGTGTCATATGCACAATATCATAAGAAAACACAATACACAGTTATACTAAAAATAAAGGTACTTTATTTTTATGACAATATGCCAAAGTATCTTAGAGTGTACCCTCAGTGAGAGGATAGGAAATATACACAAGATATATATACACAATAGCAAAAATATGCAGTATAGTCTTAGAAAACAGTGCAAACAATGTATAGTTACAATAGGATGCAATGGGGAAACATAGGGAAAGGGGCAACACAAACCATATACTCCAGAAGTGGAATGCGAACCACGAATGGACCCCAAACCTATGTGACCTTGTAGAGGGTCGCTGGGACTATTAGAAAATAGTGAGAGTTAGCAAAATAACCCACCCCAAGACCCTGAAAAGTGAGTGCAAAGTGCACCAAAGTTCCCCTAAGGACAAAATAGTCGTGTTAGAGGGAGAATGCAAGGAAAACACAAATCAGCAATGCAACAACGATGGATTCCTGACTGAGGGTACCTGTGGAACAAGGGGACCAAGTCCAAAAGTCACAAGCAGCTCGGAGATGGGCAGATGCCCAAGAAATGCCAGCGGTTGGTGCAAAGAAGCTCTTACTAGGCTGAAGAACTGTGAATACTGCAGGAACGACAAGGGCTAGAGACTTCCCCTTTGGAGGATGGATCTCCCACGCCTTGGAGAGTCGTGCAGAAGTGTTTTCCTGCCGGATGGACGCCAACAAGCCTTGCTACACGCAAATCGTGCGTTTGGCGTTTTTGGACGCTGCTGGGGCCCAGAAGGGACCAGGAGGTCGCAAATTGGACCTGCAGAGAGAGGGGACGTCGAGCAAGACAAAGAGCCCTCACTGAAGCAGGTAGCACCCGGAGAAGTGCCAGAAACAGGCACTACGAGGATGCGTGAAACGGTGCTCGCCGAAGTTGCACAAAGGAGTCCCACGTCGCCGGAGACCAACTTAGAAAGTCGTGCAATGCAGGTTAGAGTGCCGTGGACCCAGGCTTGGATGTGCACACAGGATTTCCACCGGAAGTGCACAGGGGCCGGAGAAGCTTGCAAAGTCGCGGCTCCCAGCAATGCAGCCCAGCGAGGTGAGGCAAGGACTTACCTCCACCAAACTTGGGCTGAAGAGTCACTGGACTGTGGGGGTCACTTGGACGGTGTCGCTGGATTCGAGGGACCTCGCTCGTCGTGCTGAGAGGAGACCCAAGGGACCGGAGATGCAGCTTTTTGGTGCCTGCGGTTGCAGGGGGAAGATTCCGTCGACCCACGGGAGATTTCTTCGGGGCTTCTGGTGCAGAGAGGAGGCAGACTACCCCCACAGCATGCACAAGCAGGAAAACAGTCGAGAAGGCGGCAGGATCAGCGTTACAGAGTTGCAGTAGTCGTCTTTGCTACTATGTTGCAGGTTTGCAGGCTTCCAGCGCGGTCAGCGGTCGATTCCTTATCAGAAGGTGAAGAGGGAGATGCAGAGGAACTCGGCTGAGCTCATGCATTCGTTATCTGAAGTTTCCCCAGAGACAGAGACCCTAAATAGCCAGAAAAGAGGGTTTGGCTACCTAGGAGAGAGGAAAGGCTACTAACACCTGAAGGAGCCTATCACAAGGAGTCTCTGACGTCACCTGGTGGCACTGGCCACTCAGAGCAGTCCAGTGTGCCAGCAGCACCTCTGTTTCCAAGATGGCAGAGGTCTGGAGCACACTGGAGGAGCTCTGGACACCTCCCAGGGGAGGTGCAGGTCAGGGGAGTGGTCACTCCCCTTTCCTTTGTCCAGTTTCGCGCCAGAGCAGGGGCTAAGGGGTCCCTGAACCGGTGTAGACTGGCTTATGCAGAATTGGGCACATCTGTGCCCAACAAAGCATTTCCAGAGGCTGGGGGAGGCTACTCCTCCCCTGCCTTCACACCATTTTCCAAAGGGAGAGGGTGTCACACCCTCTCTCAGAGGAAGTTCTTTGTTCTGCCATCCTGGGCCAGGCCTGGCTGGACCCCAGGAGGGCAGATGCCTGTCTGAGGGGTTGGCAGCAGCAGCAGCTGCAGAGAAACCCCGGGAAGGGCAGTCTGGCAGTACCAGGGTCTGTGCTACAGACCACTGGGATCATGGAATTGTACCAACAATGCCAGGATGGCATAGAGGGGGCAATTCCATGATCATAGACATGTTACATGGCCATATTCGGAGTTACCATGGTGAAGCTACATATAGGTAGTGACCTATATGTAGTGCACGCGTGGAATGGTGTCCCCGCACTCACAAAGTTCAGTGAATTGGCTCTGAACAATGTGGGGGCACCTTGGCTAGTGCCAGGGTGCCCTCACACTAAGTAACTTTGCACCTAACCTTTACCAGGTAAAGGTTAGACATATAGGTGACTTATAAGTTACTTAAGTGCAGTGTAAAATGGCTGTGAAATAACGTGGACGTTATTTCACTCAGGCTGCAGTGGCAGGCCTGTGTAAGATTTGTCAGAGCTCCCTATGGGTGGCAAAAGAAATGCTGCAGCCCATAGGGATCTCCTGGAACCCCAATACCCTGGGTACCTCAGTACCATATACTAGGGAATTATAAGGGTGTTCCAGTAAGCCAATGTAAATTGGTAAAAATGGTCACTAGCCTGTCAGTGACAATTTGGAAAGAAATGAGAGAGCATAACCACTGAGGTTCTGATTAGCAGAGCCTCAGTGAGACAGTTAGGCACCACACAGGGAACATATACATGCACACCTATGAGCACTGGGGCCCTGTGTGACAGGGTCCCAGTGACACATACCTATAGGCCACAAACCTATGAGCACTGGGGTCCTGACTAGCAGGATCCCAGTGACACATAACAACCATACTGAAAACATGGTGTTTTCACTATGAGCACTGAGGCCTGGCCATCAGGATCCCAGTGAGACAGTGAAAACAGTGACAAACACCCTGACATACATTCACAAACAGGCCAAAAGTGGGGGTAACAAGGCTAGAAAGAGGCTACCTTCTCACACAACCCCCCCCCCAAACGAAGGACAATAAGGCTAACCTTGGCCAGTTGAGACTTTATTGTCTAAGTGGTGATAAGTAGAGAGTAGCTCTGCAATAGACTGGTTACTCCCTTTATCATCCACTATATGGTTACTTCCCTGTGGGGATGTAAACCACCCTGTTTGAAGTTTTTTAGCTAAGCAACAATGTGAAGATGTATTTTCAGAGTTTCTATCAGTAAGTTTTAGTTTAGAGCAGTGGGAATTGTCCACTGAACCTATTTGTAGTGATGGAAATGCCAGACAGGGATGCTGTCTCAGAAAAGCCATAGCTGGGCAAAAACTTTGTCCATATGGCTGGAAGAGAGAACAGGGATGCTGTTTCTCTTGGGTTGGAGCAGGGCAGGGATGCTGTCCCATCAGCTCCACACTAGGGCAGGGATGCTGTCCTAAGTGTTGTGAGGCAGTGCAGAGTTTCTGCACTAAAGTTTCTCTGGGAGGGTTGGAGGGATGCTCCATGTTAACTAAAATGGTGCTCTTTTTCTCACCAATGTTAGTTATCCCACAGAGAGGTACTTCCACCTCAGGGAGTCCAGCTTTGCCAGCTGATGATTCCCTTGGAACAGGTGCCACCCCAGGAGAGGTTTCTCCCACCACAGGAATAGTATCCTGAATGGTAGGGTGGTTAGGGGATACTGTGATACCCTTTTTACCTGTTGATGGAGAGGGATCCTGAGTTTTCAGGCCTTCTCTCCTTTGCTTTTTCATTTCACTTGAAATGAGAGGGAACAATTCCTCAGGGATGCCCAGCATGGCTGCATGGGCATAAAACTCTACATCAGCCCAACCTGAGGCCTCTAGGTCATTACCTAAGAGACAGTCTACAGGCAAGCTAGGTGATACCACCACCTGCTTAGGGCCAGTAACTCCACCCCAACTAAACTGAATTATAGCTAAGGGAAGAAACTTAGTGGAGTTATGGACATCAATAATCTTATACTGTTGTCCAATGATGTGTTGTTCAGGAGGCACTAGGTTTTCAGTCACCAAAGTGAAACTGGCACCTGTGTCCCTGTAGGCCACGGCCTCAACACCATTTATTGAAACTGTCTGCCTGTACTTATCCATTGTAAGGGGACAAGCAGCCAGTGTGGCAAGGCCAATGCCACCAGGTGTGACAGAAACTGTCTTGGGACTGATTACATCAGTTTCCACTATGGACCCATAAGTGAACCCAACTACACCCTTTGCTTGACTGTTGCCAGCAGTCCCACCACTAGTACCACTACTGCTAGGGGCACTAGAGCTTGATGTATTAGTGGTGGTAGGCTCAGGGGGTTTACCTGGACAGGACTTATCCCCTGGCCTATGGCCTCTGTTTTTACACACAAAGCACCAAGGCTTTTTAATGTGTGCAGGTTGGGAAGAAGAGGAAGAATTTGTTTTATCCCCACCCTCTGAAGAGTGTTTAAGATTTGAAGTGGGATCTTTGGTTTTACCCTTATCCCCATGCTTATCTTGAGATTTTTCACCATCTTTCTTCTTATTGCCATCTTTGTCACCCCCTGTATGAACTTTTCTGTTCACCCTTGTTCTGACCCATTTGTCTGCCTTCTTTCCCAATTCTTGGGGAGAGGTCAGATCAGAGTCTACCAGGTACTGGTGCAACAAATCAGACACACAATTATTAAGTATATGCTCTCTCAGGATTGTGTTATACAGGCTTTCATAATCAGTAACTTTACTGCCATGTAACCACCCCTCCAAGGCCTTCACTGAATGGTCAATGAAATCAACCCAGTCTTGTGAAGACTCCTTTTTGGTCTCTCTGAACTTTATCCTGTACTGTTCAGTGGTTAAGCCATAACCATCCAGGAGTGCATTCTTAAGAACTGTAAAATTATTGGCATCATTTTCTTTCACAGTAAGGAGCCTATCCCTACCTTTTCCACTAAATGATAGCCATAGGATAGCAGCCCACTGCCTTTGAGGGACATCCTGTACAACACAGGCCCTCTCAAGTGCAGCAAACCACTTGTTAATGTCATCCCCCTCCTTATAAGGGGGAACTATCTTGTGCAGATTCCTGGAATCATGCTCTTTTGCAGGATGACTATGGGGAATACTGCTGCTGCCACCATGGGTATCTAAACCCATTTTCTGTCTTTCCCTCTCTATTTCTAAAGACTGTCTATCCAAATCCAGCTGTTGCTTCTTGAGCTTCAGTCTGGTTTGCTCCACTCTCAATCTATTGAGCTCCCTTTCCAACAATCTGTCATCAGGGTGGGTGGGAGGGACATTTCTAGATACAGAGGTATGATGGGAATGAACAGAAGGAGACCTGTCCCTTACAGAGGGCACCCTAACAGCTTGGCTACCAGTATAATGTGAGAGCACATCCTCAGTATGATGTGATTCAACCTCTGTACCAACTATGCTAGACTGTCTAGTAATGGGCAGGCTGAGAAGTTTCTTTCCTGAACCTTTCCCTGGGGGAGTCCCTGGATCAGATTGAGAACCATTAGCTACTTTTTCTACAGATTGGGCACTTATGGCCTTATCCTGTACTCTAAGCATATTAATTAACAGTTCTAAGGAAGGATTCTTCCCTACACTCAAACCTCTCTCTATGCAGAGACTCCTTGCTCCTTTCCAGCTAAGGTGATCATATGCAAGTTTGGACAGTTCAACTTTTTGGCCTGTGCCAGACATTTTTAGAGAGAGTTAAAGTGATAGACAAAAGAGAAAAAAAGTTTTCAGAACTTTTTTGGAAAGACAGAAAAAAACTTTTTAAACTTTTAAGAACTTTTTGAAAGTTTTTAGAAGTACTTTTCAGCACTTAGAAAAGAGTGAAAAGAGGAAATGCAAAACTTTTTGTCTATGTGTATATACACTGACCTTGTTTTGTATATTTTTCTCTTATGAAAAGTACAATGACAAGAGTGGTAAGTAGTCTCAAAGCACTTATCCCACCACTGCACAACCAATGTAGGAGGCTGGACTGGCTTGTAGTGAGTACCAAGGGGTACTTGCACCTTGCACCAGGCCCAGTTATCCCTTATTAGTGTATAGGGTGTCTAGCAGCTTAGGCTGATAGATAATGGTAGCTTAGCAGAGCAGCTTAGGCTGAACTAGGAGACGTGTGAAGCTACTACAGTACCACCTAGTGTCATATGCACAATATCATAAGAAAACACAATACACAGTTATACTAAAAATAAAGGTACTTTATTTTTATGACAATATGCCAAAGTATCTTAGAGTGTACCCTCAGTGAGAGGATAGGAAATATACACAAGATATATATACACAATAGCAAAAATATGCAGTATAGTCTTAGAAAACAGTGCAAACAATGTATAGTTACAATAGGATGCAATGGGGAAACATAGGGATAGGGGCAACACAAACCATATACTCCAGAAGTGGAATGCGAACCACGAATGGACCCCAAACCTATGTGACCTTGTAGAGGGTCGCTGGGACTATTAGAAAATAGTGAGAGTTAGCAAAATAACCCACCCCAAGACCCTGAAAAGTGAGTGCAAAGTGCACCAAAGTTCCCCTAAGGACAAAATAGTCGTGTTAGAGGGAGAATGCAAGGAAAACACAAATCAGCAATGCAACAACGATGGATTCCTGACTGAGGGTACCTGTGGAACAAGGGGACCAAGTCCAAAAGTCACAAGCAGCTCGGAGATGGGCAGATGCCCAAGAAATGCCAGCGGTTGGTGCAAAGAAGCTCTTACTAGGCTGAAGAACTGTGAATACTGCAGGAACGACAAGGGCTAGAGACTTCCCCTTTGGAGGATGGATCTCCCACGCCTTGGAGAGTCGTGCAGAAGTGTTTTCCTGCCGGATGGACGCCAACAAGCCTTGCTACACGCAAATCGTGCGTTTGGCGTTTTTGGACGCTGCTGGGGCCCAGAAGGGACCAGGAGGTCGCAAATTGGACCTGCAGAGAGAGGGGACGTCGAGCAAGACAAAGAGCCCTCACTGAAGCAGGTAGCACCCGGAGAAGTGCCAGAAACAGGCACTACGAGGATGCGTGAAACGGTGCTTGCCGAAGTTGCACAAAGGAGTCCCACGTCGCCGGAGACCAACTTAGAAAGTCGTGCAATGCAGGTTAGAGTGCCGTGGACCCAGGCTTGGCTGTGCACACAGGATTTCCACCGGAAGTGCACAGGGGCCGGAGAAGCTTGCAAAGTCGCGGCTCCCAGCAATGCAGCCCAGCGAGGTGAGGCAAGGACTTACCTCCACCAAACTTGGGCTGAAGAGTCACTGGACTGTGGGGGTCACTTGGACGGTGTCGCTGGATTCGAGGGACCTCGCTCGTCGTGCTGAGAGGAGACCCAAGGGACCGGAGATGCAGCTTTTTGGTGCCTGCGGTTGCAGGGGGAAGATTCCGTCGACCCACGGGAGATTTCTTCGGGGCTTCTGGTGCAGAGAGGAGGCAGACTACCCCCACAGCATGCACAAGCAGGAAAACAGTCGAGAAGGCGGCAGGATCAGCGTTACAGAGTTGCAGTAGTCGTCTTTGCTACTATGTTGCAGGTTTGCAGGCTTCCAGCGCGGTCAGCGGTCGATTCCTTATCAGAAGGTGAAGAGGGAGATGCAGAGGAACTCGGCTGAGCTCATGCATTCGTTATCTGAAGTTTCCCCAGAGACAGAGACCCTAAATAGCCAGAAAAGAGGGTTTGGCTACCTAGGAGAGAGGAAAGGCTACTAACACCTGAAGGAGCCTATCACAAGGAGTCTCTGACGTCACCTGGTGGCACTGGCCACTCAGAGCAGTCCAGTGTGCCAGCAGCACCTCTGTTTCCAAGATGGCAGAGGTCTGGAGCACACTGGAGGAGCTCTGGACACCTCCCAGGGGAGGTGCAGGTCAGGGGAGTGGTCACTCCCCTTTCCTTTGTCCAGTTTCGCGCCAGAGCAGGGGCTAAGGGGTCCCTGAACCGGTGTAGACTGGCTTATGCAGAATTGGGCACATCTGTGCCCAACAAAGCATTTCCAGAGGCTGGGGGAGGCTACTCCTCCCCTGCCTTCACACCATTTTCCAAAGGGAGAGGGTGTCACACCCTCTCTCAGAGGAAGTTCTTTGTTCTGCCATCCTGGGCCAGGCCTGGCTGGACCCCAGGAGGGCAGATGCCTGTCTGAGGGGTTGGCAGCAGCAGCAGCTGCAGAGAAACCCCGGGAAGGGCAGTCTGGCAGTACCAGGGTCTGTGCTACAGACCACTGGGATCATGGAATTGTACCAACAATGCCAGGATGGCATAGAGGGGGCAATTCCATGATCATAGACATGTTACATGGCCATATTCGGAGTTATCATGGTGAAGCTACATATAGGTAGTGACCTATATGTAGTGCACGCGTGGAATGGTGTCCCCGCACTCACAAAGTTCAGTGAATTGGCTCTGAACAATGTGGGGGCACCTTGGCTAGTGCCAGGGTGCCCTCACACTAAGTAACTTTGCACCTAACCTTTACCAGGTAAAGGTTAGACATATAGGTGACTTATAAGTTACTTAAGTGCAGTGTAAAATGGCTGTGAAATAACGTGGACGTTATTTCACTCAGGCTGCAGTGGCAGGCCTGTGTAAGATTTGTCAGAGCTCCCTATGGGTGGCAAAAGAAATGCTGCAGCCCATAGGGATCTCCTGGAACCCCAATACCCTGGGTACCTCAGTACCATATACTAGGGAATTATAAGGGTGTTCCAGTAAGCCAATGTAAATTGGTAAAAATGGTCACTAGCCTGTCAGTGACAATTTGGAAAGAAATGAGAGAGCATAACCACTGAGGTTCTGATTAGCAGAGCCTCAGTGAGACAGTTAGGCACCACACAGGGAACATATACATGCACACCTATGAGCACTGGGGCCCTGTGTGACAGGGTCCCAGTGACACATACCTATAGGCCACAAACCTATGAGCACTGGGGTCCTGACTAGCAGGATCCCAGTGACACATAACAACCATACTGAAAACATGGTGTTTTCACTATGAGCACTGAGGCCTGGCCATCAGGATCCCAGTGAGACAGTGAAAACAGTGACAAACACCCTGACATACATTCACAAACAGGCCAAAAGTGGGGGTAACAAGGCTAGAAAGAGGCTACCTTCTCACACAGGGCTTGCTACAGAAATCCACACATCGTCATCACTGTGCCAATCTGAACCACCGCATCACTCCTCGACACTGGTGCATTACCGCTGCCACTGAAGACAAAGACATTGCAGCACCAATTCTGTGGCTTGGAACCAATGCATCGTCTTCTCATGACCTGCTGTGCAGCATGATGACAACACATAACCTTCACAGAAAAGGGTTTGATGCTGCACTGATGCTCGAAAACATTCCATAAACTACTGTGCGGCTCAACGATGATGCACCCTGACTGCGCAGATCAGAACTGATGCATCGTCTTCACATTGTCTCCCTGCTCCTTACATGTGATCCTCGACTTTAATGCATCCCTCATCACAAGGTACTTTTTTGGCAGGAAAAGGTTGGTCATTATAGCCAGTCCACACTTCATTGCAGTTGGCCTGAGGTTTTGGACTTACCCCAGTCTAGCGTTACCAGATAGCCTGGTTGGAGCCTTAAGCTTTTAAGCACTATAACTGTAGATAGTGTTTAAATTTTCCTATCTCAACTTCTACTTTTTGCATTTTTGTCATTTTGGTCTTGTGTTGTTCCATAACCTAAGTTTTACTGTTTTAGGTGTTGCAGAAATACTATAAACATTGCCTACTTATTTAAGCCTGCCTCCTCTGTGCCAAACTACCAGAGGTTGAGCACAGGTTAATTTATGGTATGTAACTGACTTACCCTGACTAGGATTGTGGTTCCTGCTTGGTCTTGGTGCATACCTCTGCCAAACAGAATCCCAATTTCAAACAATCTTCATTTGAAGAAAATCATTGTTTTGTGGTGTGACTCAAGTCCTGTAAATTTATTATGAAGAGAACTGTTGTGCAAACTAAATTGTACAATTTACTGGTCCCCAAACGGGGTCGAATTTTAGAACCATGATAAGGATGTTGAGTTTAAATTAGCTCACCTAGAAATAGTGTGGCTGCTCCTAATGCTGACTGTAGAAAATGTATCACCAGATTTAAGAGTGACAGTAAATAGAGAAGTATGGGATTTTACAGGAAAAGATATCAGACTAGTAAAAGGTATAGAACTAGTCCGGATAAATGCAAAACTAAATACCATTTTTTCAAAGAACACCACCTTATCAAATGACTCCAGAGATAATAGAAGGGAAAACGTTAAAATTGAGGATATGCTACAGAAAGGCATCTTAATATGATTAAAAGTGTCAAAGGTTTAAAAGAGAGAGTGGGAGCCATTTTGCAAATAGGTCCTCCCAAGACGCAAAGAGAAGTCAAGATATTTTTGGGAATGGTTGGCTACACTAGACAGTGGATAACCAACCTTTCCTTGGTGGCAAAACCTTACTGAGGATGACACGCACAGAGATATGTCTGATCCAATTCCATGAGACAACAAATGATTGAAAGCTTTCCTAGAGATGAGAGAACATCTCTACTGTGCCCCAGCACTGGGAATGCCTGATTTTTCAACAAATTTTATATTATTTTGCTGTGAGAGCAGTGACAACAGATGTTCTCTGGCATACTTGATCCTGTAGTACCTCATTGCCTGGTTGTCTTAAAGCAGTAGCAGCTCAGTGCTAGCCACACGAGATGTGAAAGCATAGCGGTGGGACACCCTTTAACTGCTATGGTACTTCATTCTATGGAGGGTTTGTATACCAGAATTATAATACAGCATATGACCAGTACAAGATTGACAATGTATGAGCAGCAGATACTTGGTACTGATAATATTACTATGAGACGTT